>NC_136063.1:690441387-691844720 GCF_964261635.1 Lissotriton helveticus
GAGAGATACGCGATGGGTGGAGAAGGTGAAAGATGGACAGGGAGGATGGGCCTGAGCAGACGAACAGATAGCGGAGACCTTTGCGGGCTATTATGAGGCCTTCTATGACGCAAGGGACCTAGGGAATCGGGAGGACGCGCTGCAATACATGGCACATATCGAGCTCCCGGTCCTGGAGGAGGCAGACCACCGAGACCTTGAGGCGGACATTACGATGGATGAAATTAGGGAGGCCATGGTTAGGCTCCGAGCGGGGAAGTCCCCCGGCCCTAATGGCTTCCTGGCGGAATTTTCCTTAAAAACGGCGGATCTACTGACCCGCCATTTACTGGGCCTCTTTGTGGATGCCGAGGCGGAGGGAGTGTTCCCACTGGGCCTTCGACAAGCCACGATCATTCCGATTTTCAAAGAGGGTAAGCCGCCCGGTGAATGCCCGTCCTATCGACCCATTTCCCTCCGAAATGTGGAGGCGAAGCTCTTCGCAACAATATTGGCTCTCCGCCAGGGGCGGGTGATATCGGGGCTGGTGCACCTCGACCAAACGGGGTTCCTCCCTGAAAGGGCGATCAGATACAACCTCAGGAGGACCCATTACTGGTTAATAGAGATGAGCACTAGAAAAGACTCACATTGGTTTCTATCCCTCGATGCCGAAAAGGCGTTTGACGCAGTCCACTGGCCCTTCCTAGCGGGGGTACTGGAACGCTTTGTCTTTGGGCCCAAATATAGAAAGAAGATAGGTCTGCTCTATATTGACCCCAGGGCGAGAGTTAGGGTCAATGGGACACTGTCGGGGGATTTCCCTATACGACAGGGTACCAGACAGGGATGCCCCCTGTCTCCCCTGTTGTTTGCACTCTCCATAGAGGTGATGGCGTGCGCAGTCCAGCAGAACGAGGAGATCGGGGGGTTCCGAATAGGACCAGCAGATACGGCCGAAGAAAAACTATTTCTAAATGCAGACGATGTCCTTCTGTATATTACACAACCGGACATTACTATACCTGCGCTGTTCTCGGAACTGGACCGTTATGGGGCCAGAGCGGGTTACCAGATCAACTGGCATAAATCGACTCTCTACGATCCCCAGGGAGGGGAGGCATGGCGTAGCCCACTCTGCCCGGGAGGTTACAAATGACAAGGGAGGGATTTGTCTATCTAGGGGTATTTATAACGAACGACAGTACCCTTTCCTATGAAAGGAATATTAGCCGCGTAGTGCTTAACTTCACTGAGGACGCGGCGCTATGGAAATTGCTCCCCCTGACTCTGCTAGGTCGGGCAGCGATGTTTAAAATGATATCGCTCCCGAGATTTTTGTGCGCCTTCCAAAATGAATACTTTCCTCTGCCGTGCCGGGTCTTCCGGGACATCCATGCGGAATTGAGGGCCTTTTTATGGCTGGGGAAGCAACCCAGGGTGGCGCTGACGACCCTGCAGAGACACCAATGTAATGGATGCCCGACATAGAGGCTTAATATTGGGCAGAACATTTGGTCTCCATAAATGAATGGATACATGCCCCGGCCACCCACCCCACCTATGCACTAGAAAGACACACCATTGACAAACACTCGTGTATACATTATCTGTACGGGGGCAAGGGGGGGGCCAGACTGCCGTCTGCCACGAGAGTCTCACTGGGGGTTTGGATGAGGGCGACAAAGGCGATAGGGTGGGAGAGCACACCCACGAAACAAACACCACTTTGGAAATGCGCCTGGTTGTAGGAGCTTAGTTAATTGAAGGGGTTCCAGAGCTGGGATGCCATTGGCATATCGACTCTGGGATATGTGATGAAGAAAGGCATTCTACAGTCCTTTCCCGCGCCAGGACAGGAATATGGGCTCCACCGCACACAATATTTTAAGTACTTGCAGCTACGACATGCCTGGAGGGCGGAGAGAGCTTTGAAGGAGGCACTCCTGGAGTATGCTCCATTGGAGGGCCGCCTTTTACAAGAACGGATCCCTGGCAAGGCGGTGTCCCTAACGTATAGAACCATATTGAATAATAGGCCGGATAGACTTGAGAACCTCAGGGCCACATGGGAGGGAGAGGTGGGGGACATGGATGAGGTAGACTGGGGTACGGACCTGATGCATCCGAGGGAGGTAGCGATCAATCCCGCCTAAGGCTGATCCAATTTAATGTCCTTCATAGGACTTATTTTGATAGAGTGTGCCTGCATAAGATTGGGAGAGTGGCTGACCCGTGCTGCCTGCACTGTGGACAAGACAGGGGGGACTTCTATCACACGGTTTGGTCATGCTCGAAAATTCAGATCTTTTGGGGGGAGGTCCTGAAAGAGCTGGGAGAGGTGCTAGAGACCACCCTACCATTAGACCCCAAACGTGCCCTCCTGGGAATGACGAATGATGTAGATTTGGCTCGCCCCCTGCTGAGTTTCCTGGTGCTGGCCTTAGTGGTGGCCAAGAGAAACGTTGCCAGGAAATGAGGGGCGCCTGACATACCGCAACTGGAGGAGTGGAGGAGGGGTATGGACCTACATATGGCAGCCAAAAGAGTCACGTATAAGGCGAGGGGGTGCCCAAAGAAGTTTGGTAGGGTGTGGGGCAAATGACGCCGTCATCATGGACTGGATGGAGGGCTTTGATTTGGTAAGGAGGCTTGGGTCTCTGGTCTCCACTGGACGGGAATGGGTTAGGGAACTAGGTCTGGTATTAGTGTGGATTTGGGAGAAGGACTTGGCTGTATTATCGGAAAGAGGAGACTATGTCCTGGTACTAGTGGCGGAGGGGGAGGGCGGGGGAAGTGGGGGTGGGTGTGTTGCTCGATACTGACATGCTTGTTGTATGGTTTAACAATGGAAAAGTCAATAAAAATGTTTTTTTTTTAAAAGAGTGATTTGCATATGGCTGGATCTGAACTGCGGTGACGAAGTGAGCTAAAGAACGATGATGGAGTCAGCCCAGATCTATGACTGGGTGTGAGTATCTGGAAAGTTCCAGCGCTCCGTACATAATTTCATTGTGTTTGCTTTGTTCAGTATCAGTGCCGCCCCCAATCCTCTCACAGACCAAACTTATTGGGCCCTGTAAAAATGTTTGCGAGTGCCTGTGCTCTACAGAGTTTGATTCCAGGTGAACACATAACAAATTCTTCTGTGAAAAGCTCTTATTTGGCACCATTCATTTGACAAACTTACCTTTGACCTGTAAAAGGGAGCTTTTGATGAGCCTGTATATAGACGTACACCAGTTTACCCAAGGATGTTTTTTACTTGTAATAGAAGAATTGCTTTCAATTTGAGAATGGGATTCAAAACCCCTGCCCAATTTGCTATGGAGCTTGCAAACTTGGTATTAGGGAAAATTACTTTCGGCATGATTCAGAAATATAAAATTACATTTACAATGTTTTTGCTATTCACAAATTAAGTTTATGAGGAATATCTTTCTGGTTGTGATGTGTTCGTACTCGTGGGAGAGACAACACTCATAAATATATAGCAAATGCCTTTCTTTTATGTGTGGAGACTCCACCATGAGTGTGGAGACTCCACAATCATACAGATACTACTGTTAAAATGTGTTTGTGAATAGCAAAAAAACAAAATTTCATAAAAGTGTAGGTTTAATTTGAGAATCAGGCCTAATGAGTTTGAAGGCTCCATTTAGCATTAGATAAAACATTTGTCGATGGGGGTATCTTTGCTGTAACTTTTGGTGAACATTAGGAACAGCTGTTATCTAGAGCTACGGGAGCCATGATGAATTTATCATAGTTTTCTCATCAATGTTGTGGTCTAACAAGAACTCTGTTGTTTAAAGTTTGTGTTACTAGGGTTTTTCCAACTTCTCTTCATGTTCTGAGGGGAGTGATTGAAGAGAGACGCCTTTGATTTTAAGAAATTTGAGGCTTAGACTTGGCGTCAAACACTAGGGCTACCATCTAGTGTGGATCAACAAGTCGTTCATCTCCAACTAGGGCAGTGTTCTCACTTATAAAGGGTTGAGAATGCAAGCCCAAGTTTCTTAGCTTCTCTACAAGAGCTGATAAAAGGTGGTTGGTTATCGGAAGATTGAACAGGAACCTGTCAGGTACCTTGGTGTGTGAGACACAGACAGACTAAGCAATGATAGTATTGGCATGGAAGGATTTTGTGGTTAGGTGTATTTAATTGAGTTAGAACTCAGGGGAAGGGACATAGAGACAGACTTAAGTGGACAAAGCCAATGCCTGGTCAAGTGGACATGTCAGTTTGGGTGGCAGTGTCTAAAAAGGATTAAAGGTTTGCAGGGGTGCAGAAAGCCAGAGGTTTGCCTTTGGAAATTATGCTGAATATTGCAGGTTCAGTGAAAGAAAAGGGAATGTCCATTTCAGACAACTTCTTTGTTTTTCCTCATGGGAGCAAGAATTAGTTTGGTATCTTATTAGATCCTATGACATCCAAAGCAACCTCTCTGATATACAAAAAAATAATGAACAATACTGGAGACCCGTAAGTGTCTATTTGAGCAGCATGGGAGACTGACATAGGTTATCTTGAGGAAGACGACTGGGTAGAAGTAATACAGAGTCCTAGGGAGGTGGCAATAAGGGCGAGATTCAGTCTCATACAACTACGCATGTTACATAGATCCTATACATCTAGAGCACTCTTATACCGAATGAACCACAGTGACACTGATGTAGGTACACAGCGTTTTGGGGTAAGGGGCACCTTCTACCATACGCTATGGGACTGCCCCATATACAAAAGTTCTAGAAAGAAATAACTCGAATAATGGTTGAGGTAGTGGCACAAGCAGTCCCTATGGATACCAAATGGCATACACTATGTGTGACAGAAGAAGACAGATGGCCTAAATATGTAGCACTTTGGCTTAAGACAGCAAATGTTGTAGCCAAAAGGAATATAGCTAGGGCATGGGGAAAGAACCAACCACCAATGATGATTCAGTATTGCGAAGGCCTGGGCTGGTGCTGTGAAGCAGAAAAAGTGGTGTTTCAGAGCAGAGGTTGCCCTAAGAATTTAGATAGAATTTGGGGGTTGTTGAACGAAGTATAGAGGACATTGAAGCCTGCATGAAACATTAGTTATAATGCACAAAGTTTTCCTTAATAAAGTCAAGAAACGGAGGAGTGCTGTGGAAGACATTGAACTAATTAATGCAATACTGTATTATAAATGTAAGAAGAGTGAATGCTATCCCTATATATATGTGTGAAGACCGTAATCTGTCGTGTGATATCTAAATGTATTGCCAAGTTTGTTAATAAAAATAATATTTTGAAAAAAAAAATTGATTTGGTGTGGCGGTATCGCAATGGTTTGAAGAGGTGTGACCATGTGTCGAGTTGGGTTGTGTGCCTGAGGGTTTCATGTGTGCCCGTTTGATTTCAAAGTATTTCTCAAATTTGATGCCCAATGTGAGAGGGATCCAGGCTTCGGTGTATTATTCAGCATTCTCAGATAAGCCAAAGATGTGAAGGTTCTTCGAGCTCAGTGATTTCTCTCACCATAGTTTTTATCGAGCGATATGAGTAATCTAAGCACTTTATGGATGGACTGTTAGATTCTTCCAAGATCCAAATTCTGGTTTTGGCCTCAGTGAGTCTGCTGGAGAGGCCCCTCATGTCATCACTTAGAGCTTGGTTGTCTTGCCATATGGTGTCAGTGCTGGATTTCATCACATGAGTTAGATCATGAAGAGCTCCCAGATGTTGGATGATAAATTCTGTACTGGTCATCATATCCCCTTTGGTTTTCACTGGTGAGTTTAGTAGTGGAGTATCTGGTTAAACTGACAAATGCTGGGGCTGTGAGGAGGCTACCTGATCGATTAATCATATGTTACTATCTTGCTTAGTGGTACAAATCTCCCTTGCACTGCCAGGGCTTGCTTTTCAGGAGCCTCATGGAAGTGGTGCCACCTAAAAGCACGCCTGTCTTATATCTGGTGGGTATCAACTGATTGCAGGAATACAATCCAGCAGACATTCTCCTTAAATTATTAAGCAGACAGGTGCTGATTCTTTCCACTGTGGGACCTTTTTGCAATGTCAACAAATTCCCACAAGACTCATCAATCAATCAATCAGGACATTTATAGAGCGGGCTACTCACCAGCAAGGGTCTCACGGCGCTGGGGGGGGGGGGGTCCTGCTACTGCTCCTGCTCGAAGAGCCAGGTCTTGAGTTGCTTCCTGTAGGAGAGATGGTCCTGGGTCAGTCGTAGGTGGGTCGGGAGGGAGTTCCACAGGGCCCTTATATATGAGAACAGCTAGGGGATGTGTCTGGCATAAGGGACCACTAGCAGCTGCTCAGGAACAGGAGCCTGCTGCAGCAAATATTGGTGTCAATTGTGGGAGACCATTAGTAATGGAATGGCTTAAAAAACTGTGACTTTGCATCTTTTCATGGGATGGGAAATGCAAGACTTATAATCCTTGCCAACAATTGTTTTCTTTTCCTGTTGGTATGTATTCATACTTGTTTTGGTGGGTGTAAAAACGAAGTTGCAACTAATATATTCCCAAGGGTATTTTAATACGTTAAGCAGCTACATACAATGAAAGAGTGCAATCACCTGGAAAAGTACTTTAGTCCTAGTACATTTGCAGCCCCTAATTTTTTTTCTCCATGCTGTCAATATGCACAGGTATTAAACTATCACTCATGATTGACAGCATGGAGATACACTTAACCAAAGCCTAATATCTGCATTTTTCTGTTTATATAAATAAACACAGTTAAGGAAAGAAATTATTTGCTGATTATATTAATATGAAAAATGTGTATTGGAAATCTAGGAGCCGTACTTGGGGAACCCACCATTGGGTTTCAGAGTACACCGACTCTCTTTTCTTCTTCCTTGTTCTTGTGTTTGCAGATGGGCTCTTCTGTGAAACAGGCCCTAGGATATTGTCAACAGAGGCATGGAATAATTCCTCCAGGAAGAGCATTGTTCCTAGACTCCAGTGTCATGACTGCCTGCTCCAGTTTAAAAGCCCCTTCCCAGATGTGTGTCCAATAGCGTAGCATGTGGGCCTTCTGCATGTATAGTTTGTTTGTGAATAGTATGTTCGACAACAGTTCTGTGATTTTTTCGGATTTACTGGCACTTGAATATCTTAGAAAAGATGGGGCTCCTATGCATAAAACATTTCAGTATGTTCAGTTCAATTCAATATATGTATTAAGCTTTCGAATCTCCAATGTGGTCCACTTCAAATGTACATGAATAATCGTAGTTTAAACCCAGCAATCATTAAAACAATACTTCTATAACTCCATTCTATCTACTCCAGTACATCAATTTATACAAAGTTAATCATAAAAAGACATAAAAAGGTTTCCAAAAATCAACTCTGGGATATTATTTAAACAGCATTAAAGCCCTAAAGTTTCGTCTAATGGCATATTGTTGAATTGAATACTTCATAAACAACAATAATGACAGATCATTAAGTAAAGTGCATCTTACAACAGCAATAGGGTAGCAGCAATCAAGCAATTACCTCCTATAGTAGAACAATAAAGAATCAGGTCCTGTTAAATATAAATACATTTAGGAAAGAGATCCTATCATAGCAGCCCCATATATTTTATCTAAAGTGCATCAAAAAGCAGCAAATACATTTTCCTTAGAACTTTTTTATTATGGGAAAAGGAACCTAGTTAGTGCAAACAGCAAGAAATTAACGACAGACATATATTTATAGGTTTCCACAAGTGAAAACATAAATACACAAACAAAAACTAAATAGTTGTATAGCCATACTCGGGGTCTAATAAAACTATTTAAAATATATTCATGAACTCCCTAAAAAAGTAGAAACGTTTAGTGCATACTATTTTATTTTTTGGATGAAACTAAAATTCTCCAGCAGATGAAACATTTTTGATGCCATTCTAGATAAACATTGGATGTAGCCACCTAAATTCAGGTGTGATCAAAGCCGGACATACAAACAAGACGTGATCGAGATTCTAAGTAACCTGATTACAAAAGTTTAAAAAATGTCCACCTTCCCTATTAGGTGACCAATTTACGATTAAATCATTTAGTGGTAAGAGGTTCATACGGCAAAGAGTAATCCATCTGCGAATACCCTGGCTTAAGTTCCACAAGACATATTTCTGAGGAACTCTCAGGGAAACATTCTTAACTATTGTTTCCAGTCTGGCTCTTGTTCTGCAAATACTAATATCTCTCTGATATCTATAATAAGCCACTAAAAATCTTTAAAAAAGATTGTACCTCTATGAGAGATAGGGATAGCACAAAATCCTCTTGCACATTAAAATGTTGCAGTGACAAGAAGAAATTGTTACAAAAGGAATATTTATAGATTTGTCCATCAAAAATTTCCTGTTGCATAAAACTCCTCAAAGAAAAAGGTTCACTGCTCTTTAGCTGATAACCCCAACGGATTACTCTAGCTAGACCATGTGCAAAGGAGCTTACCAAGCGTAATTGTAGCCTAATGGCGGCTATTGGAACCAATGTATTAAAATGACATAGTTTGCAAAAAATTTGGCCTTCGATCTTATCCAAAAAGCTCCATTCACTTACTGGTATAGATTCAATTGCATATAACAGGGTAGGAGGAATTTTAGTTTTAAAAACTAACAGCAAATGTGAGAAATGTCTTCGACCCATAGTACTATAAAATAGGCGTAGGCCATTTGCATGTAATGTTGTTTTAGAAGAGCTATACTTGAAATACTACTTGAAATAACTTTCCCCAAATATAGGAAGGAATCTACAATATCAAATTTTTAAGGACCAATTCTCCAATTAAAATTACAAGCTTTTCTGTTTTTTCCTTGTTTTAAAACCAAGACATTACTTTTAGAAACATTTATTTTCAAAAATTGTACAGACAATTGTTTATTCAAACCTATACGGGTCAGGTTCATTTTTAGAATATCGTCTGCATACATAAGGCAAGAGAAGGAGCGGCCACCTATCTTTGGCGCGTCTCCTTCCATTAAGGAAAAACAATCCGGTAGATCTCTTACATATAAACAAAATAGTATAGGCGCTAATAGGCAACCTTGCTTCAGTCCATTTTCCGTAGTAATTACTGATGATAGGCCCTGAGTTTCCCCCATTAAAACCCGGCACCATGTTTGCGAAATGTAAAGCAATAACTAAGGATAACAAAGTAGGAGGCATCCCTATTTTATATAACGCAGTAGAAAAGTCTTTAAATGCTACATAGACATTTGTTTTACGAAAGACCGTGTATTTCTCTTCTATTAATTTCAACAAGCAGATGTTATCTAGAGTGGAATGATTTTTCCTAAACCCTGCTTGCGCAATTTGGAGGATTTTCTCCTCTACTACCCAGTCAGTGAGATTCTCGAGAACACTACGGGCGACGATTTTCACTACTGCGTCAAATAAGGCTATTTGTCTGTAGTTACCTGGAAGATGTCTTTTGCCCTTTTTGTGCAGCGGGATTAGGATACGACCAGACTATGACAATACCGCCCATACCGATAGCAATGTTCAAACAGAAGGGTAAGATATGTTGCCCATAATACAGGCTCTTTTTTTATAATGGACATGGGGATTTCATCTGGGCCCATTGGCCCTGAGGCTCTCATTTTTTAATCAGTCTAACTATTTCTTCCTTAGTAGGGTTATAAGCTGAAGTCTTTGAGGAGTTCATTCGAGAGAAGTCGGGCAAGAAGGAATGTAATTTTGCGGAATAGAGTTCTACTAAGTGGGATTTCCATTCTTCTTCGTTTATTGGAATAGGAAGAGATTTAATTCTAGTACCGCAACTTTCGCAATTATTTCCTAGTATCATTTTGAATTATTTTGGGCCGCAGCTTCTTTTAATTGAACCCATTCATGATTCTCCTTTTTTTGTTTTAAGGAGCATTTTTTCCGTTGTCTTTTCCTTTTTAGTAAGCCTATTAAACTATTTTGTTCAGGAGAGTAATTCCCAAACTGTGCCCTTACTAGTTTGTTTAAAACCCTATTTATTTGAAGTAATGGTTTAAAAGCAGATCTGAGCTTAATTGTGGGGTGAAAAGATTTACAGGACAAACCATAGTGTTTATACCATGAATATAAGATTCTAGTAAATTATTTAGGGGGCAATCTAGAAATTCTGCCACTCTAAGCTGCTTATCACCTATTAAAACAGCTACAGACTCTTTTAATTTTGAGATGGCCAGAGAATTCTAATGAATTCTGCCATTGTTTTGTTAACAGCTGCCGCTTTATCCCTAAAATTCCATGAGCTCTACCCAGCACAACACAGATCTATTATTAAACTAATCACCATATGGTCACTACATTGATTTTCCAAAATTTCCATATTTGACAGTCTATTAAAAAAATCGGTGGAGGAAATTACATAATCAATAATGGAGCCACCCTTCAGTTCCTTATGTGTATTTTTTGCAGGGATATCTTTTTCTAGTCTTCCATTGACTACTAATACCTCCAAATTTCTTAAACCTTCTAATAAAACTGTTCCTCTTTTATCTGTTTGACTATGGTTTGGAAATTAAGCCAGTGATATATTTAATGCTTCCTCCTTAGTGGAGTTTTCAAAATGCCCCAAACTATGAGAGGAGACTTTAGCATTCAAGTCTCCAACCAACATTAAGTTCTTACATTCTAAGTTTTCGAGGATGAATGAGAGGAAGGCAAACATGTCTTTCAATAAGTGTGTATTAGATGAACCTGGAGGAATATATGAATTCACAATTAAAAGGTACTCGGGTTTGTAGAATCGTCCTTAGTCTCTAGCTTAATTGCCTGAAATAAATTAGAGGACTGTGGAATTGTTTTGTAGGACCACTTAAGGCTTGATCTAAGCAGAATGGCGATGCCACCTTTTGCATGTCCCCTGCTCACTAGAGATGCAGGGCGGTTCAGCACATAATATTCTTCCATGGACCAATTCGTAATAATATAGGATTCTTGAATGCATATTATATTGGTGTTCTGTTCTTTCAGGAACAGCCATTTGTTTTACTTGTACTTAGGCTGTCTGCGTTCCAGACCAATTTAAGGCCCTTGCTTTGAGGGGTTCCTAAACCTTAGACCTACTGAACTATTTGTGTTCAGGCCCCCTGCCACCTAACTCCATTTCTTGTTTTCTACCTCTACGGGTAATACTCTACCGATCTTTTTTCCAGGTTGGAGGGAAACTCTCCTTCCATCTTTACAGACAGGGATCTGCAATACCCTTTCTCTTTCCAAATAGTAAGGATCGAGACACGGTAGATCTTCTATAGAGGGAAGCTGTCTATTAATAGACTCTTTTTCAGGGGCTTTGCCCTCGTTAGGGACCAATACATCAATACCACAGCACCAGAGTTTATCTGAATTTGAGATGATTAAATGTGATGTCACCTTAGAACCAAACGCCACTCTGGCAACCCCAAGATTACCATATTTTAGAACTTGAACCAAAGCCAAATCGCTACTCTGTATCATTTTTAGACCGTAGATTTCGGCAAAACAACTCAATAAATAAAACCTGTTCATACATAGCTCATAATTGAAGATGGAAATAAAATCCAACGAGAGGGGGGCAGAAGGCTCAGTACTAGCATAATGATCACCCTTAGACAGTTTACTAGAATTATAAATCACATCACTGCCAATAGAGGATGAAAAAAGAACCGCATCAGAATTCAAACTGCATTTTGCACTTGCTGCAGTACTTAGCTCTGCAGAAGTAACTTCTTGTGACACCAAGATTGCTGAACTAGAGTTCCGCTGAAGTGGATTACAGTCCAAAGGCGAAATTTACACTTGAGCTATTACCCTTTTCTGGTCTTTTACAATGGGGATTTGAGGTAGAGATAAATTCATATTAGGGTAAAAACCGAATTTCCATCATTTTTAAGGCCTTCTCTTGTGGTGAAGTATGATCAGATTTTAGTTCCTTTGTGACGGAATGATCAACTTTATTAGTCCCCGTTTTAAAAAAAAGATATTGGATAGACTTTACGTTCTACTTTGACTTTATATTTTTCTGTAGTCGAGAGGGGTAAATTAACAGAAGACATAAAAACCTCAGGCTCAAAAATGTGTTGTAATAAAAAGAGCTGGGATTTATCAAACAGGTCCACACGTTTTAAATATGTCAACTAAATCAGTGCTCTATGTGTACTCTTACATGTCTATGTGAATTTGCCACGAAATATCTAGAATTGTGAGAAAACGAGAATATTCAAGGCATATACATATACTATTACTACATAAAGGATCTCTTTGCACATTTAGGAGTCAATTACCAAAGGCAAGTAAGACTAGGTAAAAGAGTACCCCACTAGTGCTAATTCCTGTACTCCTAAATGTTGTTCATTATCACCCCTTGTGTGTACTGGATTTATGTAATCTTCGTAAAAGCATGCCATTGCTGGTCATCTTGCATAGAAAATATCCAAAATGTAGACATCATTGCAACGAGGTAAATCAGGCCCACGGCTTACTCACACAATGTACAAAAATACTAATTAAATAAAAAAGTTGCTACGTGGATTTTTGTGTTATTTTGTGGTCTCAAGCATTTACTGTAGGTTTAGAAATTAATTAGAAAAATGGTAATTGTTCTTGATAGAGATGTGAACATTTTCGGAATGCCCTTTTAATAAGAGATGTCCATGTCTGATTAGCTATAGTACTCAAATGTTATCCTTCCTAATTGGTATAATTAATATTGTTGTGAATATATCATGCGCTATTTTTGAAAGCTCTTCATTGAATGATTTGTGCTGATTAAGAACGTTTAGAAAGTTGACCTTTTCACGAGAGCTACTCCATAGGAGAAAAACATCTGCTTGTGTGGCATTTTGTAAAACATATGCCATTCTGTTTAAGGCTGCATAGGGCATGAGTAAGAACAACATTATCTGGAGTTGTAGGTCCCAGGGCACACTCGGACAAGGAAAGTCATGCTGTCAGTAAGTGTACAGCAAAGTAATATGTCAATGTGCCTGCAAAACTAAAATTCTAATTAAAATAGTCTTTTAATGTCATTCGGTAATGTACTGTTACAGACTACCTAAGAAGGTTTTCGTATCAGTTGAGCGACAAATACAAGTGTTTTAATTCCCTAGCTGGTACAACTGGCACACGTGGTTTAATGTGCTCTGGCTTACATAGCGAGCATTCCACAGATCATGATAACATTTACAATAGTAGTAATTATTATTAAAGGTAAAAAGGCACAATGTTCTTAAAATCTACAAGTTGTTTGCTTCATTATGCTATGTATTTGTATGTATTGGTAAAGTTTATTGTATAATTTGTTAAAATATTTACAATAGTCTGAGCATGAGAAATCAAATGTGTTTGATCACGAATTGCCAAATGCATTACAATGGTATAAAAGCAGCACTGTGTGCAATAGTATAAAATATATCAGCGATAGAAAGCACAGATAGAGGGCTGTAAAGTGCTTAGTCGTTAAAAAAGTGCTAGACTTGAATATTGCAAAGCGGTTATAGCTGATAAATTGCTAGTGACAGGAATAATGTGCAAATTAAATGTCTATCATAGTTTGAATTCACAGTGAGCAAGGGATCAATATAGTATAGTAGTTTAGTAGCAGACCCCATCCAGCACCAGAGCACTTTACCGGCGATCCCTTGCCTAGCCAAGTGGTGGGCCATCAGGCGCGGGAGTGCTATAACAGAGCCAGAGACGTTGTGCAGCACGGGACATGCGCGGGGTGTGCCCGGGCAAAGACCGGGCCAAGACTGGCCCGTCTTTGCCCGCCATAGACCGGAAGACGGGAACTTCCATGGGAAATCCTGCTGCCCCAGCGTATGCTAATATCTTTATGCATCAGTATGAACAGAGACATATACTGCAAAATGACCAATGGAAACAAGGACTACGTATGTATCTAAGATATATCGATGATATATTCATATTATGGAAGGGTGACAAAGAATGCCTAATCAGGAATATCAGCCAATTAAATACAATAGATCCTCGCATCCAATTCACATCGGAAACCCATCATAACCAGATCAATTACTTGGATGTAACAATCATCAAAAAGAACAACCATTTGGAGACCACACTATACACTAAAAAAACAGACCGCAATAACCTGTTGATTTACCAGAGTTTTCACCCCAGCCCACTTAAACAACATTTGCCTTACTCTCAGCTATTGCGTGTTAAAAGAATCGTCTCAAACCCACAGGAATCATTGACGCAAATACAGATAATGTTACAGCATTTTAAAAAGCGGGGATACCCGGAGAGCACATTGAAATCCGCCCAAGAAAGGGCTCAAACTAAAACAAGAGAGATGCTATTGAACTCAAACCCAAGCAAAAAGGAGGTAAAAATAACCTGTGTAAGCAAATTTTCCACAGTGAGCCATTTAGTCAAGAAAGCAGTTAAAAAACACTGGCCCATGCTGCAAACTGAACCAGACTTTCAGAATATTTTCAGGGAGGAACCAGTTTTCGCATATACACGAGCAAAGAATTTGGGCGAAATCATTAAACTTCCTACCATCGTGGAGGATAAAAAAACCTACAAAGGAACAATCCCATGTAGAAACTGTAGTAACTGCCATAACATTTTGGAAGGCAACAACATTACCCATCCTATGAAGGGCAATAAAATCAAACTAAGAGTCACAGGGACCTGTGATACCAAAAACATTATCTACCTGATCAAGTGCCCTTGTGGCAAAGTGTATGTTGGCCAAACGGAGCGAAAATTAAAAACAAGACTCACAGAACATAAAAGCAATATCAGAAAGAAGGTAATGAAATCGGCAGTTGCCGCACATTTTGTGGAACAAAGACATCAAATAAATCAAATAAAAACCTGCATTCTTGAAATTGTGGAAAAAAAAGATGACAAAGATAACAGAAAGACTCTGCTCATGCGAGAAAATCATTGGATTTTTTACCTACAGAGTTTAACCCCATATGGAATTAATGAAAGGGTTGAATACAGTTGCTATCTGTAAATGAAAGACTTGTGCTGTGTCATGCTACCATTATTTACATTTATTAAGTTTGTAATCTATTTCTTCAAATGTGTTGTGTTTACATTCAGATACTAATTTTATATGTACTGAAGGCATTGCATGAATTTACGAATGAGGATTATGGTTCTCAACTTAAATAACGCTTATGTCCCTTTAAATATGGGGAAGCCCGTTATGAGTCACATTTCCGGTTGATGCGTCACACGCCGCCGGTCGGGGCTGAAGCAGTACACGCCGTTTGGTAACGCGCGAACTTCATGATCATTCCGGGTAAGAATGGGAATCGCCCTAGTTTAGGCTACGCGCGTAAGCCGCTTGTTTTAGTTTGCTGAACATAATACACAGTAGATAACGATTTAACAGCCCTTTGGGAGCCGGGTTTAACTTAAAGTGAGAGTGGGAACATCTAGCGAACAGCAGCTCACTAACAGGCTCAGTATGTACCGAGTACTAAGACGGGACTCTTTGAAATTTAAGAACTACTTTGGGATATATATGAAAGCGTGTAATGTAACATCAATTACCCTTGAGTGACACCATAGTTATAAATGCTTGTATTAAGAATTAATACTGGATATAAGAATGGTTGGACATTTAACCGTTTGAGGTCAGAGTATAACACTATTATGTAGTAGATTTGATTTAATGAGTATATTTTAGTGCGATGTAATTGAATAATGCATTAAGTTCTGATTGGTGATAGATATATTTTCATGTTGTAGATTTCCCTGATGAAGCCCGATGGGCGAAATGCATTGGAATATTCACGGATTGTTAAATTTTGCTTCTTGATCGAAAAATGAAGGAAAATATAAAACATGGTTGAAACACAAAAGTATAAATAAAATACCTTGAAGGAAAAACCAAAAGGAAACAGTTTTTTTCGTCATTTAAACCGCTGTTAGACAAAACTTTATTGACTATCTTTAGCTGAAGTCTTCAGCATCCATTGACCTGTGCCCTGGGAGCCACTCTCGCATGACTTGCGCCAGTGCTATCCATAAGCCAAATTAAATGTCTATCATAGTTTGAATTCACAGTGAGCAAGGGATCAATATGTTATAGTAGTTTAGTAGCAGACCCCATCCAGCACCAGAGCACTTTACCGGCGATCCCTTGCCTAGCCAAGAGGTGGGCCATCAGGCGCGAGAGTGCTATAACAGAGCCAGAGACGTTGTGCAGCACGGGACATGCGCGGGGTGTGCCCGGGCAAAGACCGGGCCAAGACTGGCCCGTCTTTGCCCGCCATAGACCGGAAGACGCCGGGATAGGGCCCCCTCTTGATTTTACTGGAGAGCAGAAGCCTGTTGTTCTGGTGAGTGATTGTACTCATCTATAGTGGATATTTTTATGACCCTCAGCTAAGTATGGATAAATAACAGTGTTGATTGATACCAGCTGACACCAGCTGCCTCGCACATTTAGCCCCTTGCGCCCCCTTAGTATTTCAGTTGACCTAACTGCCTATAACAATCACTGGATAGTACATTCATTATTAATTACCCTATTTTTATCATTGAAATGGGGAAAAGAAAGGCAGCATCCAGCAAAGGTCCACCTAGGAAGATGGAGACCAAAAAGGCCATAAGTTCACGTTCATTCGTTTTGAATTATTTGTCTGGTGCGATGGGCGCAATCCAAAACAAATGTCTACAGTGGAGGAGACTCTAAATGCTGAAGCAAGAGATGAAAGTCCAAACGTAGTGATACTCTCAACCGAAAGAACTCAAATGACAAAGGGAACTGAAAGTGTTCTGCAAAAAAATGGTTGTATACAAAATGTTTCAGACCAACTGTGGATTAGTAAGGAGGAGAGCGAATCCCAACCCCCGTTAAAGCATGCTAGGAACCCGGAGGGTGAAAATAGAGTTATACAAGGAGATGCTCTTCATCAAAAAACTCATAGTGTTAAACAGCAAAGAAAGGTGACCAAGCGAAAAAAGGCATAAAATGTAACACAAGTAGGTCAGAGCGTGAGACAACCAACACCGAAGGAGCCTTACTGCCCAAGGGAGGATTTAAGAAAAGTTTCTGTTCAATTTAGAGAGTTACAGGCACATGCATCAAAGGATTTTGCGATCGCAACGGTGCGAATCGCAAAAATCGGCCCTTTGCAATTGCCAAATCTGCTTTTGGAATGCATGAAGGGGGAAGGCCCTCGCAATTTGAGAATTCGCAAATATTTGAGAATTCTCAAATTGCAATTGCATTTAAGGAATCGCATTTTGCGATTCCTTAAATGCAATGCATGAAACTTAAAAAAATTGCGATTTTGCGATTAGGGGGAGCAAATTACCATGAGGTTGAGCATCATGGTAATTTGCGAAAACTTTGAAAAATGCACTTTTGTGCATTTTTCAAAATTTTATGTTGTGCACACGCATGCCCTTAGGGCATGTGTGTGCACAACATATGAGAGGCGATGACAAGCTGACGGCAAAAACGAACCCCCGAGCGAAAATCGACAAAATCAACACGAAGACATTTCCATTGACCAGTTCGATTATACAGAACTATCAGCTTAAAGATACATATCAGAGTGAAAAAGATACTAAAGGGTGTCTCGGGCCGCAAAAAGGAAAAACAAATACTGATCCGAATAGAGCAGATCGTCCATATTCAAATCAAGGCTGATTCACAGCACTTAATAGCAGACAGAACCGACATCTGATCTGAACTCGAAGATTTGCTATTTATATTTAAAGCGTTACAATATTTTGGACCTAGAAAAGAAAATCTAATGCCCAAACAACTTGGAACCTTAAAAGAAATTACATAAGTAAAAATGAATTATTGTCATCAATCCTAACTACCTTTTGAGGAATAAAAGAGTGATATTACCATCCAATACCACGGATGTGCCTGTTGCTTATCACCATGTTTGTAATGTACGAATGACGGTTTCCTGATGAAGGCCCTTAGGCCGAAACGCGCGTAGTTCCACTCCGCCGCATTGCCTTCCTCCACACTTCCATCAACCGAACATATCGTATAGCACCTGTTTTGTATTTAATTATTGTCTTTTCGTTTGTTTGCATAAGTATGTAAATATATGTATGTTATTGTGAATAATATATCTCTCTTTTTTTACTACTGTTAATTTATATAAAAATATCAGACAAAAAAGCATTATCAATGCAAAAGAAAATATAAAATCAAATAAAATGGTTTCCTATTTTTGATATATCAATGTCTCAGTCAATAATTATTTAAAGTCGCGCAACATTATGTGTACCATAAAGGCGGTATAAATATCACTGGTTTGCTATACTCTCTTTTTCTAAATTTGCACAACATATGTGCACAGATTGATTTCAGGGGTGCAACAGGGTGTCCTTTGGACACCCCTGCACCCTTGAAATCGCATTCTCAATTTGCGATTCGCTAATTGCTAATCGCAAATTGAGAATGTCTTCCCATTCATTCCTATGGGCCTCTAGGCCCATGGGAATGAATGGGGAGGTATTCCGTAATTGCGACTCGCAATTTGGGGGTCGCAGTTAAGGAATATTAAGAAATCACAATTTATTTTGCGATTTCTTGATGCATTGCATTTTGCAATTCCTTAATTGCGATTCCTTATTTTTCGTAATTAAGGAATCGCAAAAAGCAATATTGATGCATGTGCCTGTTAGAGAGTACCCTTAAAGAGTCATTAGATAAAATGGATGAGAGGTTAAAAAGCAGCTTAGAGGTAGCTTTGGAGAAATTTCTTGGGAAAAGCAGCGCACACACCATCAAAGACAATAGTGAGAGCGGGGACGTTATAAGTCCTAGGATGACCAGAGTATCAAATGTGATGCCATTGGAATTAGTAAATACGCAAAATATAAGGGAGCAAGAAGACCAGGCAAACCAGATAGGAATAAAGGGGAAAATAACCCAGTTTGGCATAGAAAGTCCTTACCAAAATCCAAGGGGAGGGAATTAAATGACATCCCCCACATTATAGTCAACTTATCTGTAACCGAACTGCTAATACTGAACCCACTATTTGAGCCTTAGATCTTCCTCCTTAAGCAACTCCCTATACTGTAATTTTAGCAAACGTGCCGCAGCTCTCTACCTCTGAAAATGAATTCTGGGTGAAACAAATCCCTACATTAGTTAAGTGCCAGGACCGGTTTAAATAAGGTACTTTTCTGTGAATTTAAAATGGTTAGGAGAACGGCCTGGGTAGGTAAAACTCACAAAGTTCTTCCAGGGGACTGTGTAGTCATGACTTTTGGTTCCCCTTATTTGGTGAGAACCATTTTAGAGCGACCAGGGAATGATTTTATTAGCCCCCAAATCATCAATGTTGTGCCAATAGGTCACTTCTACAAACCACCAAACTTGTTGGGTCATATAAATAGAAACAGGAATTATGTAGGTGAAAACTACTCTAGGTACAATGTCCAAACAACAAACCGTTTTGAAAACCTAAACAGAGTTAGGTTGACTGCAAAAGGATGCAACACTACAACACGCATATAAGGAAGTGGTAGCCAAAGACAAGTGTACTAAAAAAAATCCAAATAGCTCTTCTAATCACCACATAGAGCCAAATAGCTTCAAGTAATTACACCCGATAGAGGCCAAACTCTCAGCAGTTCCTGAGATGATCAAGGTTCTCCATTATGTGTTTCCAAGAGATATGGTTAAAGGAGGCTATTCACATAAGTGAGTACCGAACCTATCATACGGCAGCTGTGGCAGGGAAACACAGGAGGGCAAAGGGGGGTCTAGCTTCCTACATATCTAACATGATAAATGTCAGAAAAATAGAAACTAAATATGAGGAAATATATTATCAGGTGTTGCTACTGTACATGGATATGACGCATAATGTCGCTTTGGTAAATTTTTTATAACAATGCTCAAGCGGATCAAATTGGGAGAGTCTTCGAAAAACTAGATAATGATCTGAAATTGGTTCAAAGTAAGGGAAAAGGTGATGTGTTTATTATCTGGCGGGGGCGACTTTAATATAGCACAATGCCCAAATAATGGTAAGGATATATGGGGCAATATGAATTAGAAGGGGAATAGTGGAACCAATTTCCCACATTCGCAGTACGGGGAAGTCTTTAATGAGATGGTATATGGTCAAGATCTGAGTTTCGCAAATGAGTTAAGTACCAAACCAAATCACTTCAAAGGTACTTTTAATGGAACAGGATGCTCTACTACAATAGACTATATCCTCATATCAAACAGATATGCGGCTAGAGTGAAGTCATTTGAAACTCATGACATTATTTTAAGTGATCACTTCCCACAGAGCATATCCTTGTCACAATTAACACAACAAAATAACCATGAGCACAAATTCATTCATGCCCCCCACAATTTGATAAAAAATAGAGTAAATGGTTATGCCCTGAAGTGGGCGGTGGTGGATCCACTAGAAACCACGAAGAAGATTGTGGCAAAAAGTAATTCAGCAATGGTGACCATCTTAGATGAGAATGCAACACACAAAACAGTTTTAAATGCCTTCCAGTTGATCACATGGGCCATCAACGAGGCTCACTGGTTGCAAAAGTCAAACCCATCTAGAAAGGCTAAAGGATGGTTCGATACGAAGTGCACGCAGGCATATGCAACTTCGAAAAAATTGACGCACAAAATACCCAGACACCCAATAGTTCTAAGAGAGGCAAGGAAGGATTATAAAAAGGCAATTGAAGCACGAAAGGAAGAACTAAGAGAAGAGCTTTGGCAAGCTCTTCAGGAGACCTCGATGACCAAGGATGGAGTGGGTTTCTGGAGGGTTGTGAGGGTGCTTTTTCTGGAGCTGGAGGATGCTCCTTCCATTGAAATTGCGATTACGGAATTGCAGTGGGTGGAGCATTTCTCAAAAATATTTGATGAAGTTGGCAATACGAGCATTGTTGTGTCCATTAAATTCCACTGACCTCCAAGTTACCCTAGAGGAGATAAATAGGCCAATCATCGTCAGTAAGGGAGGGAAAGCTCCTGGATCAGGTGTGATGATTCCCATCGATCTATTTAAAAATAACATAGCATTATGGGGCCTGCTACTTACATAAGTAATTATGGCCAGCTGTTTGTCTAAGATCATAGAGACATGGTCAGAATCTATTCTAGTACACATTTTCAAAAAAGGAAATAGACAAGATCGTATCTGCTAGCGCCCAATATCCTTCTTAGACTCCCTGTCAAAAATTATTTGATGCATCGTACTAGAGAGACTACAAAATTGGGCTGAGGATAACAAGATACTCTCAGATCTGCAATATGGATTTCGCAAGGGATTGGTAACCACAGAACAAAGTTTGAACGTGAGCATTCTCATTGGTAAATATACTTTTATTTAAAAAGGAAGGCTGTTTTTAGTATTTATTGACCTTACCGCAGCCTTTGACTGTGTAAGGCACGACAGGCTCTGGAATGTGCTCCAGGATCTGGTGGTAGATGATACCATTATATATTTTTTAAAACAACTCTACCAGAGAGCCAAGGCCAGCGTACCCTATGGCCCAACTGGAGAATGTACTGCCCCATTCCAAATTAGGAGAGTGGTGAGGCAAGGCTGCGTCTTGGGCCCCTTCCTTTTTAATCTCTATATTAATGGGCTGGGTCAAGCTTTGATTAATACCGGTCAAGATTTTCCCGTGATAAAAGGACGACCTATACCGGCATTATTATATGTGGATGATGCCGTCCTGATGTGCGGCACCCAAGTGGGTCTACAAAGACAACTAGATAGTTTTGCAGTTTTTATGCATGATCTAGGTTTAAGGGTGAACACTACTAAAACCTTGGTTATGAGGTGCGGCCAAGGTAGTAATAAATGTAGAGATATGTATATTGATGAACAAAAAATAGATTTTATTAAACGTTTTAGTTATTTGGGAATTTTATTTGATCATAAAGCTACATGGGCTCTGGCGGTGCAAGTGAGAAAGCTTGCTTATATGAAAACTACAGCAGCCCTAGTTAAGTTCACAAAAAAAATTGGGTAGGAGGCACCCGCAAGCACTTTTATAAATCTATAGGGCAAAGTGCGTCTCTACCGCCATATTGTGCAGGGCTTTGGGGTCATTGTAATGTTCAATCTTTACAAATTGTTGAAAATCAATTCTTAAAATATATTTTGGCACTCCTGAGCAGTGCTTCGTCGTATGTCTGCCATTCGGAATTGGGGGTCCTATTTATTGTAGATTTAATTAATAGGATATTGCTATGTGCAGAAACTAATATAAACCGAGAGATTTTAACTGATGTTTTAAGTATGGCTGGTGTCTCAAGAAAGAAGTTGTTTAAGTATGTCAGGGATTTCATGTATGACTTAGGTTATCTGGAGTTTTGCAATGAAACAAGCAAAATGAGCATTATCTCAAGAAAAGAGTTGACATCCAAAGGTATGCCTTTACTTGAATCACTAAGATTAGCAAAAGAAATTCCCAAACTCACAGTATTGCATAATCAACTGATATTAGCAACCTATAATATGCAACCGTATCTTAATTTAATGTGAGGCACTTATGATAGATTACTGCTGACACGATTTGGGCCAGGGTGATGCAATTATGCCCTTGTGATGATAGATCAGAGCAAACTACACTCCATGAAGTTCTTTTCTGTAAATTTTATAATGTTCAAATTAAGAAGCGGTTGTTACCTCTTTTAAAGAAGCTTGGTTTAAGAAGATGTCAACCTGCGTTCTCAGCACTGCAACTTTTAGAAAATAAATTTACGATATGGATTTTTTCTATGTTTTTGAAAAGTATTGTAAAATGTGGAAATTCGATAATATCATGAAGATCAAATGGTTTAATAATGTTGTTTTTATAATTGGGAAAAACATACGGTTTTAAATATTTCTTAAAAGAAATTGTGAAAGATGAGATGATTTTTTTTACTTTTATAGTGTGTTTTTGTGTGATTTTATGATACTCTTAAACAGAAATCGAATAAAGCTTGTTACTTACTTACTAGTAGCAGAACATGATCCTTCTCAAACATTTTGATCTCATGACAATAGCGTTGCTGATCTGCCCACGTTACAATGGCTCCGAAAGGGGCTATGCATTGGTTGACTACGCTTATAGAAGGCTTGGTGATTGAACAGTGCTCACGCAGTCTGCGGCCTCGCCACATTTCAGCGGTGGCCATCCAGTTCCGAACTTTTCCTTTTGGTGTGCAGTCTGTCAGATCTTCTTCTCAGGCCATATCTGGCATGCTCTCCCTGCGATGATGGCAATGATGGGGCTATCCCCTGCAAGACTTCGCTCTCAGGGGATCTCACTGGGGAACTTGGAAGACTTCCAACTGGTGTTCCCGGTAGTGAAGGGGTGGCCTGGTCGGATCGCTTCTCATCTTCAGTGGGGGTCGTTCGTGATCACCATCTGGGCCTTCCTCAACCTGCGGTTGAAGTGGTCTGGCGTGCAGATTTTCTGACACTTGCGGGTCCGGAGTTCCGGCGTGCACCTTTTTGAAGAAAGAAATGTTGCGTGTGACTTCCTCGGTTCCACTTCTGGCTGTTATCATGGTGTCGAATCAGCGGATGACTGTCCAGGGCCTATGTTTAAATGGAACCCGGAATTTGCTCCCAGGGTATCTGTCCTTGATATAGACTCTGTCTCTCACTAGAATGACAGACATCTGGGTCCGTCGGTCGGCACTGGCCTGGTCATGGGAGCTGGTCCTGTTGGCTAGGACCTTTCCAGCGTCAATCTGAGACGGGGTCCAGCTTCGGTGATGCAGGATGATGTTTTGCACTACTCGGCCCATGCTTGCTGGTCCTGGAGCTGCCTCGGTTGTGAGATGGGTCATCAAACGGTATTCTCATAGGAAACTGTATATGGCCCTCTTGAGCAGTGATCCATCTTCATGCGCGTTGTGTATTACTTTGTTGAGAGTACGCATGAACCTCTCTACTTCCCCATTTGCTTGAGGCCAGCATGGGGTCACTTTCCGGTGCTGAATTCCCCAGGCTTTGAGATAGTCTGCGAACTCTATTCCATGGAAGGGTGGACCGTTGTCTGTCTTCACCACTTCGAATATTCCGTGGGAAGCAATGGTCTTCTCAAATTTTGTAACGACCTCCGTGGCTGTCTGACTTCCCACAATCTCAACTTCAGGCTACTTTGTGTAATCATCGATGATCACCAGTGCATAGCGTCCATCTGGGAGGTGTCTAAAGTCCACACTCATGCACTACCATGGCCGTTGGGAGTTTTCTTCCGTGATGACAGGGTGAGGGCGATCCGGTTAGCCCGATGCTTTGCACCATGAGCATGTTCTGACTGTTTGTTCAACGAGTGGGTCCACCCCTGGGAACCACACCTTGCCTCTCAGCCGACTCTTGGTCTTTACCATGCCTTGATGTCCCCGGTGTGCGAGATCTGCTGCTTGTTGAGCCAGACTTGATGGGAACACCAGTCGCAGGCCGCAATAAACACTAGGGACACCTTCTTATGGTTGCTGCAAACTCCCAACTGCCTTCCGCGGGCCACGCCACTTGATTTATAGCTGGCACATGATGACACGTGCCAGCACTAGCATAACACCTCCGACGCGGGTAGGCTGCACCGCTACCCCGCATCGGAGAACACTACATTCCTTCTAACCTTTATTAAACAACAAACAAACAGTGATCATGTAGATCTGTTCCCAGTCACTAGAATTCCAGTCCCAGGTCCATCACACCATGAAGTCGGCCAGCCGGGAGGATGGAGCGGGGTTTCGTCTCAGGCCATATCTGGTGTGCTCTCCCCACGATGATGGCAACCTCCGACGTGGGTAGGCTGCACCGCTACCCCGCGTCAGAGAACACTACAGAGTATTGCTCCCAATAAACCTCTTATTGGAACTGTGGTGGGGCTTTCAAGGGAGTTGCTTAATTGACATGTTCTAATGATCACTGCCTCGTCCTTTGTTTCTAGGTGCCTCAAGTGTGTTTTTCCTTCTACATTTGACGATCGCCAGACTCCCAAATAGTTGTATGTTTTGGTGCTTTGTATCTTTAGTGGACCCAGGCTCCAAGTAAGATTCATGTGGCCATCTGAAGGTGACTACTTTAGTCTTTGTGCTGTTTGCCACCAATTTATTGCCAAAGTTGTAATTGTAAAGAGCGTTTAGTGCTCTCTGAATGCCTATTCTGGAGTGGTACAGGGGGACACAGTCATCTGCATATTGTAGCATTGTGACTTTGTTAGCTCCAATTTTTGGCAGGATTCTGTTGGCCTGCTTCAGTGCTGAGCCCATGTCAGCAGTGTAATGATTGAATAGTAAGGGCACAAGCATGCACCCTCTCTTTAACCTGTTATTCGCTATTGCAAGAGTTTTGCAACAGTTGTTTTGCAGCTTTGTTTTAGCGTCTTATTTTTATCTTTTAGAGTGTGTTCTACCTACTCTATTGATTATTCTTGCATTTTGCTTCACCTTGATTTATCGGATTAGATGTTATACGACATACTGTAATATTTTAATTTATTGATGGTTCTTGGTCTTTTTGGTCTGCCCTGGATGTGCCCTTCCAAGGGATAGGAAGGGTGTTGTCAGATGATTCCATAGGCAGCTCCTAATGACCAAGCCGGTTCAAGGTATCTCCATACACAGGTTCTCCCTGGGCTGTTGGTAAATTGTGTGTCTTGTCTGGTGGTATTTTTGCAGGAAAAGACAATTTTGAATATGACAATTCAGTGCTTACTTTTACTGTGCAATCAAGGGTGAGCTTTCAATCCATGACCATTGAGGTTAGGATATCTAGTAAAGTGCCAGCTTTTCAACTATTGGGCAGCATGTACAAGTTCATTTCCCCTTTTCAGTTGTACAAGCGCATACAACCCTTTGTTCCAGAGCATCAAATTTGCTCTCTATCTTGGTGATTGAGATGGCTAAGGCGTCAATCAATTCCAGTTGTTGTTCTAATTTATCTGACAATCAGGTCAAGGCATTAATTGTCGCCACCACAGTGGAGTTGATTGATCCCAGTAAATTTCCCTGCTCGATGTTTGGTTGGGATGCAGACTGGGCTGATTTACTGTAACTATTCAAGCTCCCTGTTTGGTTGTTGTTCTGTAATGGCGTTATTCATTCTTTTCCCTGTGGATTGACTTCATCACTTCTTCTGCAGATATTGCATATTCTTTCAACACTCACCTGTATTCAGTAGTGCAAGAAGTTTATTTTGAGGATTCCAATAGACTCTGACATACTCCCCCTTCATCTGGAGTGACCTGTATGGTGCTCAGTGAAAACACGTAAACCTCATGTGCCCTGGGTTTATACTTATGCACCTGTGCTAATGTAGTAAATAAAGAAGGGGCAGCAAGCTGTGTCAGCAGCACTAAAGGTGTAATGGATTTTCAAGGCCTGCTCATGCTGGTGGTGCTGCCTCCCTTTTTTCGGTGTGTTGTAAGGGATTGAGCATTTTTTGTAGGTCTAGATTCCTTTAGTAAGCTATCTGATGACAGTTCAATGATTAAGTCATCCCCCCTCAGCTGGGAGCAGGATGAAATGCTTTTGCGACATGGAGTAGGAGGGGGCACACATATGCACTTCATGGGCACTTGCATATTTAAGTTGCCCACAAGGTCTTGCTCTAGGCTGTGATCTTGAGGTAGTTTTTAATTTGGTGAGTGGATTCAGACAGTGATGACATGCTCATTTCTGATGAGTGAGTAGGTACATTACTACTATGTTGGTTAATACTTGTTTTGTTATTGTGAAGAATTTGAATTTCTGCATTCTGCCCTAGTGAGTCTTCAACTATGTTACTTTCACTTTTTGTCTGAGTTCTTATAGACGTGAGGCCCTCTCAGAAATGCTGGTCCTTCAACAGCTAATTAGGTGCATGTCTATAGACTCCTCTAATTTAGCATTGCACTGGTGCATTGCTGAAAGAAATGGTAATGTTGAGGAGGGGAAGGAGCTGCCTCGTAGGGGTCGCAGCCAATGTTGAACCAGGACAGGCTGGTGATGCTGTGACGTTACTACGTTATTGCAATGTTGTGGAAAATGGTTAGTAGCAGCTGCTGACAACTGCTGGCTGAAACTTCTTTTGTGCTTCTCTGACCTTTCTGAGGTCCTAAGGTTCTTGTTAATAGTTGGGAGGATTTAAGGCACCTACAAGCCACACCTAGACCTAGCCAGGGTGCCTGTGCAGTAGCGGGGCCACGCACTGGAACGGTATCTAATTCCACCCTCTTGCAGATCTTACCTCACCTTGTTGGTCTCCCTGCTCACACCACTCTTGCCTACTTGGCCCCTGGTCCTTGGTGGGTCTGAGTGAGCCAGGCTGATTGGGCTGCCTGAGCTGATGAGCTTGCAGGCTGATGAAACTGATGAAACTGATAAAGTGACTGGATTCTGCTGATCATGTAGGGCCAATGGTGAAAGACAAGTGGTGGAACAGCCTGAGTTTGTTTCCAAAGGGGGCACTCTAAACATTCACTCAGTAGTTACTGTGAGGTGCTCTACCATGCTTTCCTTGTGGGTCCTCACATGCTCTCCATGGCTCAGCAGCAGTGGGATCCTGGGTGTCTGGAGGAGAGGCATTGTGAGCAGGCTGGGTGTGCCTGGTCTAGCCCCCTGTGGTCCGTGGCTGCTGGGTGGGTGCGGGACCGGAACGAGGTGGGGACGAAGCCTGTATAATTAATGTGTTTAGAATGGCAGGGTAGAGTGGCTCCTACTGCTCCTTGCCCACTGCTTTCCAACACTCGCTCATCGTGCCTCTCGTCGGGCCTCTCTTGGCATTGCCTCAGCTTCGTTTTGGTGTTCGCGTTCTTGACATTCAATGTATAGAATGTATCGTTTTCAAATTCTGTGAGTTACAGGAAATAGATATAAATGCTCTGTTGTTTTCCACTTTCTGCTGTGGGACTAGTTTATTGAGGTCAGAACAACAATAATAATTGCCGAAATAAAAAAGGAAATTGACTACTCACATTTAGGGATGAATTTGGGCATGTTTCTTGCTGAGATGATTAAAGTATACGAGCATACCACCTCTTCAAATTTAGGTAACACATTATTTGAAATTGATTGGAAAATTCCGAATATTTTAAGAATCTTGAGTGGAAGTCCAAGGTTGGCCATATATTCAGCACAAAAAAAGGGTTACAATGATACCATAATTATTGGAGAAGCAATGCAAGGAAAGGTGACCTGAAGAGAGAGTGTGGCAAAAGACACTGTATAGGTGAGTAAGCAATAAGGAATTGTAGTACTTCTGGTTGTTATTCATATGAGTTAGAACACTCCACATTTAAGTAAAATGTAGTAGTGGTTCATGGCTCCTGCTCCAGAGACCTGAATTCACCTGGCCGGGTGGGGACACCTCAAGTTTTCTTCCTCAGCTAGTTGGTAAAATGAATATAGATGAATTAGCACTAGAACCACCTACTAAATTAAACTTTCAAGGCTTGCTGTGAGCACCATAGAAATAGTCAATGTGTCTCTTCTCTGCAAATCAATCACTCAATCAAACAGTAGATTTGCAAAGTGCTACTTCTCACCAGTGAGGATATCCAGGAGCTGGGGGAGTCTATTGATTAGATGGATAGCCAGGTCTGCAGGAACCTTTGGAACTTTGGAAGAGATGTGGAGGTCCCTAGATGAAGGGTAGCTTGTTCCATGTCTTCGCTGCTTGTTAGAAGGAGCGACCTCTGGCATGCTGCTTCATTGTAGTAGTTCAGATATGAAATTTTAAAAAACTACTGGTATGCAAATACAAGTTTATTTTCATTTTCTAATTCTGTTTAGCCACTGATAACTAGAACATGTCTTTGGTCACCATTCTTTTCCCTTGCCCATTGTGAGACTGTTTCTTCCTCCTTCACATTCAATCCATTCCAACCCTACAAGAAGTTCCAACCTCTACAATTAGAGTGCCACTGGGCTAATTATTAGACCTGTCAGCCTTACATTGGTGTTCCCCCAAATGTCTTGCCATCATCCTTTTATTTATCCAAATTTGTTTTTGCTGGCCTTATGTTTCTAGCACTGCTTGGCAGTGTTGAAGTGCACAAAGTGTTTGTGCTCACTCCCTAAAATATAGCAAAATTTACTTACTCCCCATTGGCATATTTTATTTACTTATAAGTCCCTAGTAAAGTGGTATGCTATGTATCCAGGGCTGACAAATTAAATGCTACTGGTGGGCCTGCAGCACTTGTTGTGCAACCCACTTAAGTAGCTCCTTCAAACATGTCTCAGGCCTGCCATTGCAGCCTGCTGGAAGTATTAAATGGCCAATTGAACTTGGCGAAAATAACCCCCTTTGCTAAGCCTTAAAGTCCCCTTTTATTACATATACATCACCCCAAAGGTAGGCCCCAGATAGACCACAGGGCAGGGTACATTGTAAATAGAAGGTTGGCCATGTATTTGTAAGTTTTTTTCATAAACTGTTAGTGAAAAACTCCCAAATTCGTTTTACATTACTGTGAAGCCCACCTCTTCTATGAGATAACATTGGGTTGCCTTATTACATATATGCTACATCAGACCTACACCGACCTTAGAAAGCTCTAGGAGGTCCTACAGCCTCCGCAACCATCATAAATCACACAGTCATATAGCACAGGCCACAAGGTGAACGATAGGGACGGAGGCTGCCTCACAGCGACTGCTTACATTGCCTACACAGAGAACAGGGATACCTGGCAGCGGCATATCTGAATAACACTCATTGCCCTTGATAAAGACATTAGGCATTAAGACAGTAAACAACAAGCTACCAAGCGTCTTCCAAGCAGCGCACTAGTCATACAATAAAACTTAGCAGCCCAGTTACCTTTAAACCAACAAAGGTAATCAGGCAATTGGATTCAGACAGCGGAAAGACACCAATTGATGTTTTTTACAGTACAGAGGCCTGACATAGGGTGCCAACTCTCCCAGAGGAGAATACAAGGCCCAGGCAAGTAAAATAATCCATTCTTACCTGGGTGGAAATGTTCCCACAGACTTTTCCTTAAGCAGCGCACCGGTGCTTAGGCAAAATAGAGGGTTCTAAAAACATGCCAAATTAACTGGTGAAGAACTAAATAGGTGCTGACTTTTGATTGTGAGCTAGTAGGAAATTCATGTTTGATGTCTTAAAATTGATATTTAAAATCCCCTTTTAATGGTAAGGTCAAATTTTAAATCACAATTTTTAAAATGCCACTTTTAGAAAGATGGCATTTTTCTGCCCAAAATATTGGATGCTGCTGCTTGTTTCTGAGTCACATGCTTGGGTGTAGTTGGCACTTAGTTTATTCCTCCCAGACAGCCACACAATATAGGGATTAGGGATACCTGGATGAGCCATCAATGGCAGGATGGGGGGGTGAAGCTCAGCACAGCCCCGCATACAAATCAATAAGCTGTGCCCTGCCTTCACCCACAGAGCTTCACACTAGCCCATTGTGATACAGTTCTCCTACTAGCCACGACGTATCTTAAATGTGATTTTATCTTTGTACATAGGATTTAATTCCTTCGATCCTGGATTTCATTTAGTACATTTCTTTAAAACAAATCACATTGAAAGTACTATGGAATAAACAAAGTATGCAGTTTTGAAGAATGTAATGAGCTTTTCATTACCATTGTAGAGGGAGGGGGAGGCATCTGACCCAGTAAAGGCTTTGCCTCATGCGAGTCACAAGGAGAATAATTTCAATCTCTACTCAAAGCAAACAAGTGGTAAGCATTGTTAAGCACTAAAATTTGGAAAGAAAACAATTTATTTCTGATTTGCCCGCACAAGCAGAGGTGAAAAATATTTATAATTATAATAGTTTTCTTTTGATTTGACCGCATAAGCCTAGTCCAGCACACAGCCCTATGTAAACATTGCATCAGGAAGTCTGTGCATTAATTATTTAACCTACTGCTGTTTTACCACAAGGCAACTTCGGAATGAAGCGAATGGCAGCTTTCCTAATGACTTAACGTCTATTGTCCCTGCGCTGTGTAATTTGTATTTACTCCCTTAACACCGCGTCCTATTCCAGTGAATTGGTCCCATCAGGAAGTCATACATATTGTAACATGTCAGGCCTCTTTTATATATTATTGTCTGCTTCTTTTAGCAGTCTTGGTTTATCCCAGCCCAAAGAATAATTTCAACCAGGGTCTTTTCTAACGGCTGTGTTCATGATGTATTATTAAGCATATACCGGAGTGACGGATGCTTTCAAATGAGAGGATGTGTGGGAAATCCAACTGTTCTACCATATGCCTCTATATTTACTTGCTATTGTAAAGTGTAAACATGCTGAATAAATAACGTATGGGTAATATGGGACCGTTGGATTTCATGCATAGCAGGCACACATGGGAAACCAGGGATTGCGCAGATAGCCTGATTACCGAACTTCAGAGACAATGCTCTCTTGTGCGTTGCTGTTACACAGGAGGACTGTGGTATCATTTCACCAAACCAATGCCATAGCGGAAGGGACATCACTTCATCTCACCGCTCCATCGATGATATCACAGAAAGTAATTTTACACAGGCGATGTGCAACGTGACAGCCAGTGTGCATTGTGATTTGTATTGAAAATTTGAGACTGGAAATCTATTCTGAAAAGTTGAGGCTGCAGCACTTTTATGAACAGTGGCTGATAATGGACTCAAACATAACATCACAACGATGAAAGACAATACATACAGATTTGGAAAAATTCTACAGTAAAACAATCCACAACAGCAGAGTATTTCTTTTATAAAAATCCTATTGCCTTGTGCCTATTTTCTTCAGTCAACTGAGATTCTGGAAATTAAAAATGTTCAGCTTCCAATTGGAGTAGCATGAAAAAGACGTCAGTATATTTGACTTATTTTGGTTGGATGTGTCGTTTGAATGGTGTGGACAAATAGGTATGAGAATAGTCAGCAGCAGCCAGTGTGCTGGACAAGGGATGGAGTGTGTGAGGGCAGGCTGATCCTAGGAATTGTGGGGCCCTGGGTGAAAGGGAAAATGTGAGGCCCTCTAATTAGCATGTGATATCACAAGAAGTGACATCATAGAAAACCAACATCACAAGACTATTGATCTTTGTGATTGCTGAAGAGACATAGTGTTGATATCAGTAACATGAATTAAAAGATAAATACCCAAATAAAATACGTCTATCTATTTTGAAACTGTATTAAGTGAATTACACAGTCACATTGGATGGGAAAGCTAGACGCAGGTCTCACAAAGATGGCTTTCTAACTTCTAGTTAACTGTGTGTTATCAATTTAGTGCATAGTAATAATTAGAGAGCATTGCAGAAAATAAAATGAATGGCATCCCTGATAAAAATGTATGCAACAGGGTATAGTGGGATGATGTTGAATTCAGATAGAAATACCTTTTTTATTCTTTTTGAGAGCTTCATAAATCAGACTAGAGCAAAAAAGGACAGCAGAGTTCTGTCGAAAAAAAGCTTTCGAATTTAGGATTCAGAATGATTATATTCTCCTCTGAGGGGATGTAAGCCATGTGAGGAATATATACATTTCTCATGAAAAGCAGATAAAAGGAACATTACATTCTGACAATGAGGAGATAAGTAAATTGATAAGTACATAAAAAGACAACTCCAGGGAAACATAAATAGAGTTATCTCAAAGTTCTAGGTTATTCTCATTGGGTGGCTCCCTGGTATTGATTAATTACATAAGGTTTAGTATCTGTGTGTTTAAAGTAAAGATATGCTGCAGATTTATGGGGTTTTCATACCACGGTTTTTCATTTGGTGTCACACCAGTTGCATGTGGTTGTGGCAGAATGGCATTATTCTGATGAAAATCCATCAATCGCCCCAAAAATATAGTCTTATTCTTCTATATATTCACAACTTTATGTGGTAGTCCAACTTCAGAAAAATATGAGGTAGGGCAGGAATGTGAAAAAAAAGATATTGCCATCTTCGTATTATGTCCTGTACAGATCTGGAAGTTATCCCTAGAATGTGCCCTGTTTCGCCTACATCCTAATACAAACATATACATATAACAGGTTATTAAAAAGCTCATTCTTAACTAACAGGAAAATAATACAAGGCAACAAAATGATTGTTATGCTTATCTTCTCCTTCAATGATTAGGTGGTGACGATTCTCTGAGCCGAATAGGATATTACTCAAGACATTGGGAACCAGAAGTTAAGTTAACTCTTGGAGACACACAAAAAGTGTTTTTCACAAGGCTCTCAGGTTAGAGAAGAGCACTTATATCAAATGGGGGGAACCAGGAGTAGTTAGGTCCTGCATATAGGCTCCTTACTATATATAATGGTCCAACAGTTCTATGAAAAGATCTCCAGTAAAGTGCCCCCTTGTGGGTGCCCATTGGGCATTGCAGTGCTGGCCTGACAAGGAGCTTGCCCGATGATGAAGCATGACCCGCATACAAGTGTGTGAGGGCACTTGCTCCCATTGCAGCACATTACCCCTCCGATAAACGGTATTTTTACACACTTATTCCACCATCTTTAAAAGGAACTGCATACTCTTGTTGGATCAGAGAAGAGCAGTGCCATGACTGAAAAAATTGAGAAATACAAATCTGTGTCATGATGCTCTACCAGAAAAAATAATAGAAGCAGGGTAATTCTTATTTCTCCAATTGTGTCTTTTTTATCCTGATATGTCATTCACTACTAATAATGAAGTTGAACATTTCTAGGAGGACATTCCTAATGGTCATGAGGAAGTTGTGTCATGTTAGCTAGAATGAACAAGGGTCCCTGGGACTCCAAATAAAATATTGGGTTTTCATGGAGGAGTGATGCCAGCAAGGCAACACCAGGCAGCACAGTTTGCTCTTGTGCTCTCAGGGCAAAAACCTATCAAGCGCTTTGTCAGTCACCTTTCCATGTGCAGGGTACCAGTGTAGCTGGGATCTAAACCACAATCCGAATAAGACCCGTTCAACTGGTGGTTGCCTGCTTTTGACAGCCTTCTGCAGCTTGGGAGGGTTGTGTGGAGTCCTGCTACAAAATATTGGCTTAATTCTGGCCAGTAGAAGTAGGTGGAACTTGGATGTTTTAAAGTTTGTGTTGTTTCTGCTGAGGGTGTCAGCCTTGATTTCTCTTCGGCTTCCTTCCTCCTTCATCAGGTGTCTTTTTTTAGCATTAGGCCATACCTCTGCCTCTAAATAAATAAATAAATAAAATAGTGCAAGGCTACAGCTTATGTCACCATTTACCATTCCAGCGATTTTGGCATCTTTTCGTTTATTGAAAACCTTTGCTGCCAGGCCCATGCACCATGTGGATTACTGGGCCTTCTGTGATTATCACTCTTTTTGGGGTACAGGCACACATCATTCCACTATCACTGTGGCTAAGCTGGGAATTCGTTATTATAATTACAGTTTGTCAGTCTCCCTCTCACATACTCTCACCCATCTCATCCCCTTCTGCTGCTTCCCATAACGTAAGCTGTACCTTGTTGCCCATCACGCATGACATAAAAAACATTACACATATGCTCAAAACAACACAACAACTTTCAAACCACACACTTCCAACCACATGTTCCAGCTTGCTATCTATGCTGGTAAGTGCTTCAGCGCCTCACATATAGGTAGTAAGTGCTAAACAAATGTTACAATACCATACAATATCTTAATTGGACACATCCAAATAAGACACACTTGAAAAGCTAAAATACCATTAAAATGAATTAGAAATGCTTCCAAATTGCTGCTGTGGGTTACACAGCATTGAATATTAATCTATAAGGCGGCTTGGTGGGGGTAATGTGATTTCTGTTGTGATCGATGTGCAACCTCGAGCAGGCTAGCTGACATAAGGTTGGCAAGTTCAACCCCTCTTACTTCCCAAACATGTGTGCATAACTCTCCCCTTTGACCATTCTCCACCTGCACCGCACGCATAAAATTTCCTTGCTTAAATGCGCTCCTTCATATGCCATTTTAGCCTTCCCAATTACCAGCCTCTATCTAACCGCTAAACGGCAATCTCACACCCTTCTAACCCAACCTTCCTATCTTTTCCCTTTACATTTAAACTCTCAATCAACTTATCTTCTTCACCCCACTGTGTGTCCTTCCATGATCTCTCCTCCTTCGCTATGCACTTCCCTTCCTATTCACGCTTGCTTCACCATCACGTACCTGCAGAGCAAACTTCCAACCTCCTCCATCGCTCACAGACGGGGTTTCCTCTCACTCACAGCCAACAGCTTTTTTTTTTAAAATTGAAACTTACGCCCCTCCTATCCGGTTCCCTCCCACTGCTCTTTAGAAGATTGCCACTTATAACATTTCAAACCGTCCGAGCCTCCGTAGCACACTACCATTCCCATAATCCTACAAAATAGCACCATCCAATTCACTGTGCATAAATATAAAATTAGCGATTCCAATATACACATTTAAAAGCCAAATAATATGCCCACATGTAGGTAATTCAATGATCATTAACTAATTTCAATATTTTTCTGACATCGAAAATAAACATGTTTTGAGAACACAGATGTTCCAGCTTGCTTTTGGAAAACCAGAATGATTTGCCAACATTCCTTTTGTTACTCAAGTCTTTGTGGATGCATACCCAGTCGGGCTTAACCATTGTGAAACATAATCTATATATTGGGTTGCACACCTTGTATTTCAGATAATTCATCCCATTTATTTTGTCCTTCAGAATTTAACGTCGGGTGCTCACAGGTGATGTGCCTAGCCCACACAGCACGTGTTTAACTAAACAACATCATACTGGGACTACTTTTTGCCCCAAACCGGTGGCACAGGCTTGTTTGTGAATGCATCTGCAACATTTGGTTATCATGTTACTTTCTTGTTCTTTCATTTAGCTCCTTTGTACTCCTTTAGTAATCCACTATCGCACTTTGAATTGTTCAAATCCGCAAGCAAGGAAATGGCCATTTCTTCGGTTTCTCATGTTTAAGCTGGGCCCTCCGAATCTCTCTTCAAGAACACGTACAAAAGCCGAATTCGTCAACTGGGTCTGGCAGGACATCTGTGGCAAGACAAGACTATTGCCTGGCTTGTCACCCACTTTTATTGATCTCGGAAGAAAGTGACCTCAGATGCATTCTGCAGGTCTAGTCCAACCTACCAGGCCAGTGGCAAGTCAGGGAGAAAGATTCCTTTTGTTGGCACCATCTTTGAAAGGGTAAGCACCAACATTGTTGGCCTCTGGATTCGTTATGCTAGGCAACAGGTTCATCCTTGTCTTGGTCGACCATGTAACCTTGAGGACAGTAACAACGACTGCTGTGGCCAGGGCACTGATGGTGAAATTTAGTGGGTTTCCCCAAGGAGGTAGTATCTCACTAGGGACCAAATCCATGTGAGCATGCATGAAGTACACGTGGTATGAGTGTAGAGTAACTTAGAATTCTACACACCCTATCATCCCAGGACCAATGGGGTTGTTGAGAGATTTAACAAAACCCTCAAAGGCATGATTGTGGGACTCTCAGAGACTTGAGGCAGAGGTGGGATGTTCTTTTGCCAGGTCTGTCTTTGCCTAAAGGGATGTGTCATAGAAGAGAGTTGGGTTCAGTCCCTTGAGGTCCTCTCTGGCCATCCTGTCAGAGGACCTTTCAGGCTGGTAAAGGAAGGGTGGGAGCAATCTCCCATGAAACTCCACAGTATATATTCATTTACATGTGGGTTAAAGAAAGCCTCTGACACCTTCAAGGGGTTGGTGATCAGAGTCCTGGCTGGGATGTAGGCTTTCAGTGTAAACTTCCTGGATGACAGTGCGTCCTTCAGTTCTAGCTAGGAGGACCAACTGTTCCACCACCAGGCAGGGCTTCAGGCGCAGCAACAGGCAGACCTGACTACTAATGCCAGCAAGTGCCAGATAGGGCAGGAACAGGTCCTCTACGTGGGACGCCAAGTTGGTGGTGGCAAGGTGCAACACATACAGGCAAACATTCAGACTATCTTGGCTTGGAAACCCCCCTGGATCCAAACTGAGGTGGGAACCTTCTTAGACCTCACAAAACTACCGGAGATTTGTCAAGGGATATGGCACCATAGTTTCCCTTTTGACCGAGCTGACTTCCAAGAAGCAGCACAGAAAGGTGATCTGGAAAGAGGCATGTCAGACTTCTTTTAACACCTTTTAGCAGGTTATGTGTACAGCACCAGTACTCAAGTCCCCTGACTTCTCCCAGGAGTTCATTTTCCAGATGGACCCCTCAGAGCATGGAATAGAAGCTGTGCTCTCCCAGCCAAATGACCATGGATTACACCAACTGGATAGCCTTCTTACCAGAGAACTGAGGTGGACAGTAACTGAAAGGGCAGCATTTGCAATGGTCTAAGCACTGTAAATGTTAAGACCATACTTGTTTGAGACTCACTTCCAGATATAGGCAGAGCACAGATACTTCAGATGGCTAATGCAGATGAGGGGCGAGAATCCAAAACTGTTCATGTGGTCCATCTTCATTCAGAGAATGATTTTCATGGTGGAACACAGACCTTAAACTGCCCATTCCAAAGGTGATGGTCTCTCCAGGTTCTTCCACCTTAGCAATGAGAATTCCCATGATGGTTGGTAGTTCTCCCTGCTTTCAGCTGGGTAAGATATATGTAAGACCTGGCATCCTTGGCATGGTATTCCCCCAAACATTTTGCCTTCACTCCTCCTGTTTGCTGAATTTGTTTTTGTTGCACACCTTACCGTAGCCAAAGTACCTGTGCTGTCTCCCTAAAACACTGTGAAATTGGCTTATACCTTACTCTCACATTTAATGTCATCAATGATGTCATTTAACTTGTCTTGAGTGATGTAATATGTAAGGTCATAAGCAGTACATGGAGGTTGGGCGCAAATTATAGTTAGCTCACTGAACAATAACTGGAGGATTTCAATTTTTTTTAAAACATTAGTTTTTAAATCTTGTCAGCATCTAACTAAAATATTACTTTAACTTTTGTCTTTTGAGTGAATTTCTAAGCTGGGATCTTATTACCATAACTAACAATATCACTTTAAACTTTGTGTTTTTAAAAAAATGCATTTTTTAAAAATGTAATGCAAGATCATATTATCATACATTTCTTTAAACTTTTTCTTTCAATGCATTTTGTGCATGCTCCTGTTGCTAAACTCCGACTAGTCTATTTTGCAGCCCATGCGTTGCCACTGCCACTGCCACTGTTGCTGCTCCAAAACCCCTACTCCCTGCCTACTGGTTGTCCATGTTCATGACCTTGCCTCCTCCTTCTCTGTTCTCTTATGCTGCCACTCCCCCTGTGCTACCACTGCCCTCTGTTGCTACCCCTGCCTGCTTTCCTGCCCCCTCATTCTTTGTGTGACTGCCCTTGCCCCCTCCATCCCTGTCTGTTGTGCTGCTATTGTCCCTCTCACCTGACTGCCATTGATGCCACTGTTCTCTGGCCATTTTTTATGTGTGTGTTCCTGACCCCTCCCTCCCTGGCCTGATGGGCTGTCACTGTATATGCTGCTGCTGCCCTCTGTTGCTACCCCTGGCCCAGTTCTATATGTGTGTATTCCTGGTCTGCTGTGCTGCCACTGCCCCCTTACTGCAATTGCACTCCATTGATATCTGATGTACATCAAAAGGAATATAGGACATGGATAATGTGTTCCAATCAGGATAGAGTTTAACAATCAATGAAGACATGGACAATTCATTGCCCTGTGCCCTCTAAAAGTCTGATACCCTGAGTGTTATGAATCTAAAATACCAGCATCACTTGAATCAACTCTACTATTGTTCAACTGTTGGTTTGTAACTAAGCATGGGCGGATCTAGCGGATCTCGCGTACGCGAACTTGCGGATTTACGGATTCGCAATCCGCGAAGATCCGCGAACTCTAGCGGATTTGCGGATTTTCCCGTTTTTTGTGTTTGCGCGCGTTCGCGCCGATTTTGGGACAAGTTCGCAATTGCGAACTTACTTTTCGGCTCGCAACGGCCACAACTATGTTGTTTCTACGTCTGGTTAATCATCACAGGTTCACAGCACCCTCTGTTTCACCACTGCCACCCTCTGGGACACCCATGCCACCCTCTGGTACATCCTCACTGCCACCCATTAGGTTTATTTATCACTGTAGATTATGGTGGTTGAAAAAAGCAAGCACACCTGCCCTTCTTCAACTGCCATCAATTAATTTGTGTTTCATTAATGTGTCAGTAATTTTGAAAGTTCCAGTCTGGCTGGCACCTGCTTCCTTCCTTATCTGTAATTTGCTTTTTGTTGCAGTGAAAAAAATTTTTCACAGGACCTTTATGGTCTACTTGTAGCTATTCTATGAGCCTGCTGTTTGGGTCATAGCAGGGTCATAGAATAGTTGCAAACTCTGGAGGGGCCCATCAGGAAGCACTACCTTGAATGTTACTAATGTTAAGTTTGAACTTTTGCACCTGCTCATTGCTTTCAGTTTAGCTAAAATCGTTTTTTTCTGCAATTTCGCGCGTTTTTTTGGGCGCGAATCCGTGCGAGATCGATTTCGGAAGCCGCGAATACGTGCAAATACAAAATTGTTTTTTTTGCGACGTGTATGTTCGCGTGATCTTGCGCGTGTTCGCGAGGCGCTTCTAGCTATACGTTTGCCAAGTTACCCTATCGGTCGTACACGGGCGCGGCCATCTTGTTTGCGTGACGTATTCCGTTTCCGGCCGCTATGTGTAATCTCGCAAAGTCTGCTGCTCGCTAGTACAATTTCGCGCGTACTCGCAAGGAAAATCTTGCGCGAACTTACCCACGCGGTCGTGAACGGGCGCGGCCATCTTGTTTCTCATTCATTGCTATGGTTCTGGGCATGCTTTCTCTATCCTCTCTCAATCTCTGCCATCCTTTGCTTGTTTGAAGTTTTTTTGATCTAATTTTACTTATTATCTATCCCTCTATTTTTCTAGCTCTATATTTTTGTGTTTTCTGCAGCTTTTAGTTACTTTTAAACTACTTTTTTAAACTCTTTTCTTTTCTTCTTCACTATTCTATTTCTTGTTTATCATTTAACTCTATTTCTGCCCAGACCATGGTAAAGGGAGCCGGGAAGCACCCTGAGAAGGGGAAGGGTCCCGCACCCCGTGCCCGGCTCCCGTGCGGGCGTTTAAGGGGGGAGCAAGTGGTCCCGCGGGAGATCTTCAGCGCGGAGGAAGTGGCGGCACTGATCTTCCACGTCCAGCGCCGCCTCCCCAAGACGATCCTGGGAGGCGGCAAGATCGCGACTGGCTATGGCATCCGGGAGCGTCGCAAGCGGTGGGAGAAGGTGTGCCGGGCCATGTACAAGATCTCTGGGGTCCGGCGCACATATAACCAGGCCACCCACCGCTGGACCGATGTCATGGACCGGGAGCGGGACTTGCTGGACGCGCTCGGCGTAGAGGTCCCCGGGCTTGGTGAGTAGTAGTAGTAGTACATTTACTACTCTGTTTTATCCTGCTCTGTTATTTGCAAATCTTTGTTCTTTACCAAGAGCAATAATGCTGCCGATTACATTGAGGTAAATTATATTTCAAAATCTTCTATGCATTTCAGGTGCACTGCTCTCCTTCTCAGTAGCCTTGCTTGCTACTATGCTTCTTTGTTTTGTATGTTGTGTTCAGAAGCATTTCATTGGCCTGAGAAATTATGTATGAGTGTAGTGTAAAGATAAGAACTGCGTAATGCTAGACAGTAAGGGTCATATTTTCAATTACCGGCGCATCCCTGCAAAGTAGCAGGGATGCGGCAGTAATTGTGTGCCATGCCACCACCACCCATTGGCCCAAAACGTCACAGAAGCCTTACGCATCTGTGCCGTAAAGGCAGCGCATTGCTGGAGTTGCGTGCCAACGATGGCGCAGCTCCAGCAATGCTCTGGGGTACCCTATCTCCCCAATGCTGCATCAAGCCGTACGTCGGCTTCAAGCGCGCAGGGTTTGAGTCATGCATCATTGTCCTAAAAGTGACTGATTGACATCTTGTAGATTTCCCTCAGCCACTTTTAGGATTCGTTCCTGCGCAGGTACGTCCTCCCTTGCGCCGGAACGCCCCCTGATGGCGCAGGGCTTTACAACGTGATGCATCGCCCATATGCCCATATGTGTTTTTTTTTAATATATACGCCGCACCAACACCATGGCGAGTCTTTTGTTCTGCCGCTGCGTCACAAAAGGCACGCAACAATGGAGGAAAATGAGCCGCAACTTCCGCAAGGGACTTCTAAATAAGCCCCAACAGACTGAAGTCCAGTCCTTCCTTTAGACACATGGCTATAAGAAGAAATAGTGGCGGTGGTGGCGGGTGGATTGATAGTTTGAGTATTCACTGATCTGCAAGCAGGATGGACTTTGTCTGTCACTTCGCGTGCTGCGCACTGCTGCCTGCAGTGCCAGGCCTAGGCAAACCTCTTTAGTAGTCTGTTTATTGAGTTACATAGGAACTTTCTAAGTCAACGTTCCGCAAATCAGTCAATACGAATAACGTAGTATACCACATGAGATAGATCCCGTGGAATAGTTGTCTATCTATTTGCTATTTTTCCAAAATATTTTGTTATTGTTCTTTTGAAATGTTTGATTTGGTTGAAAAATCTCATCCATGTTTTCTGGTTTTTCTTTCTTTCATGTTGTACATCAGCTCCCCCCAAGGGCAAGAGGACACAGGAGGAGGGTGCTGAGGATGCAGGCCAGGATCGGGCAGGCGAGGGCTCCTTTGCTGGCCCCAGTAAGTTTACATTTTAATAAACAGTACCTATTTTGTCCTAGCGTTCCTCATTCGATTTTTTCTAAATCGTCTTTGATCTTCTTGTAGACTGGATATAAATTCTTATCCTGCCTCGAATATGACTCCCTGTGGTATTACTAGACTATTCTTATTAGTCTGTCTGTGTAGCTAACTAAGATTGGACATTTGGCAATTCCATTGGACTCCCATTCTATTCAGCAATAGCTCTATGCACTGTCTCATTACTGACTAGATAGTGTGGCAGAGTCATTCAGCTCCCGAAGTCACCGATTATTGATCCCCAATGATCTCTAGATTATCGTACGCAGGACAAGAGAGTACGGAGTCACAGCACAGTCAAGAAGTGTCAGAGGCACTCATGCTTGCAAAAATTCCAAAACCTTTAGCTCATCCACTCTAGTCTGGAGGAACAAAAACCACAGAGTCTATTTAAGTTTAAAAGCTTTATTAAAAGTAAACACATTTATTAAAATCTACTTTGTCATAAAACTATTTAACTGAAAACGGAAAAGTGGTTAGTGCTGACGATTAATTGGACACATTTCTTGTGGTCGAGCCGAGCTCTCACCTAGTTTGAACTTGATCCTGGTCGTGTTCTTAGGAGTCAAGCTTCTGTCTGTTAGGAGAAAAAGTGGTGCGTGTTAAAAATCAAAAGCAAGCATTCATCAGTTGTGCATAAAAGTGCAGCAAGACAACAGCCTTCCCTGGAAAATGGGACATTTTTACTTTGGAGTAGACAGTCACAAATTATTACATTGTATTCAGTTTTTTTAACATTTCTCCTAGACCAAATATTATATAGTAGTGAGTGGTGTATTCTAACATTCTTAAATGTACTTTGTAGGTGTAACATCTGGTGACGGGGCCAGCGCGGAGGTGGCTGTGTTGGGCGAGGACTCGGCGGACTCTGGGGAGGAGGCTGTGCAAGAGCCGGCGGACGGTCCTGTGGGGGTTCAAACGGTGGTGGCGGAAACAGGTAAGCTATATATTCCTTACTTATTGAGATTGAAGACTGCATAGTGTGCTTTCTGCACGGGTGTATTACAAATCAACCAGGTAGTAGCCTCCTCGAAATGTACTTCGACTTAGCTGTGAAGTTTTTGGTGAGAAGAATCCCAATAAGTTCTTAGACGAACGTGATGGATGGGATGAACGAAAAGCGAAAGAAGGGTGTAAGTAAGTGGGACGCGAACTTGTATGATGGCTGGCAAAGAAGAACGATATGTGTTTGCTTGGCCCCCGAGGTGGCTGGGAAGGAAAGAATATGGTATGGTGCATGGCTGGGTCAATGATGAAGCAAGGATGGGTGGAAGGACAGCAGCCTGGGTGGGTGAAACAGAAACTGTATGTGTGCGTATACTTTGACTGAATGGATGCCTGGAGCATGGTATTCTCTGACTCTTAGATAGCACATGTGTATCTAGAGAGAGTAGATGGTCGCCAGGTGAAGTAAGTGTTACCTTGAAGAGCATGTACCACCGCACCCGCACGTCCGTTCCAGTGCAGGGAAGGCAAGGAAAAGAAATTGTAAATGTGTCCAATACTACCATGAATAGTAGCAGTACTTTGTATTGCGTTTGCAATCACAGCATATATCTGGTTATTACGGTGGACACTCCGTACCTCTCTTAATAACTTTAGTTTACTTGTAGTACGTCATTCATGTGTGGGTGTATCACTGTTCACTCAATATTAAGCAAAGCACCTAAAGTCATCTCATATGTCATCAAATACGTCCCATGTGAAGTGATAGATAATCAAATTAGTTAGCTTCTTCATTTTCCTTTTCTAGTACTCATTTGCACTGTAGGGTGAAAGGTAAATTAATTAAGCAGTAGCCCTTGTAACAGAGTATTCTCAGTGCCACCCGTAATAGAAAAGTAATAGCTTCACCACCTGCATGTACTGTACCGGTACAGTAACGCAAGTCTGTCTCACTCATCATGGTGTGCAACTTTTTTTCTCGGGTGCAAGTTCACTGTGCTGTCCATGTCATTCTGCCGGCTTGCATAAGATAACGTACCAATTTCCCTAAACAAGAGAGAAGAAGAAGAATAAGACTGGTGTACTGTCATAGTCGACTGTAATGGAAGTCCATAGTGGTCGTAGAATTTGTTCATTAAACTACCACTAATGTTAGTGCAAGGATGCAGAAGTGGGAGGTTACATAGATACTGTCCTCAATAGTTATGTACTGTGCTTTCAATTTGCTACTTGTACTCTGTGACCCAACTTTCGGCTCAATCACTTTGTGTTATTAATAAGGAGCATTGGTTACAGACTATGTCTTTCTTTCTTCATATAGTTGCTCCTTCCAAATCAACAACACGGAGGGAGCAGGCTAGATTGGCCCGGCAACGGAGGCTGGAGGCCACTGTCGCCGAATATCGGCGGCTGGTGGCCCTGGAGGAGGAGGAGGACACGCAGTCGAGCGGGGCAACAACGACATCCTCGACTGTGACCACTGCATCCTCCTCCGTGACTAAGCCAGCGGGACCGAGCCGGGCTAAGAAAGACGACCGCCACCGCCAAGCAACCGAAATACCAGCTGCCCCCCACAGGAGCTGCAAGGAACGCCAACGCCGCCTACGAGTCCGCATGTCCAACCTGGAGCAGGAGGTCCTGAAGTATAAGAACTTGGTTAAGGGCCTCCGCTCCGAGCTTGCCACCCTCCGCAAGGAGTATGATGCCCATGCCGCATCATGCACCAGCACCAGCACCCTCCAGTAGTGGAGTGTCCCTTGCCCTTTTTTTATAGACTTTTGGGGGGTGGGATTTGGGAGTTGGGATCGTTTTGGGACGTTTCAAAGACAATCGTTGGGGTTAGGGTGGGTGAGGGAGATTATTTTGTTAGGGCTAAATAAATATATTTTTAAACTTTATCTGACCATACCTGTTTTTTACTGCTTTTCAGTCTGGTGGGTGGGGGGCGGGGGTGTAACAGTAACTTTGTTTTCCTGAACAGTCGTAGGACTTTAGTAGTACAACCGTCAATCTCTTGTCTACTCCGAAATAATACTCCATTATACTACCTCCCACCAAACGCTTATCTTACCTGTAATTTGTGTTAGAAATTAGTGCTAGGCCCAGGGCTGGCTCCAGGTGAAATGGGGATTAACGTTGTCAATCCTGGGCGGGTGACATTTCCTCATTGCGGTGGTACTAGTGGTGTGACACAGTGGCAGTTGCATGCCTATGGAAAAAAAGAAAACGAAACCTTGTTTGTCCTCCTTACTGTAGCATTACAACGGTTACGGTACGATCGAGAAAATAGCAGGTGACAGTACACTAGAACAGTGCCATAATGTAGCCTAACAAATGGTAAAGTATTTGCTTGCAAGTATAACTAGTACTTGCGTTGAATTTATTTGACATTGGCTACTACTACTAGAAGATATAGTACTGAAGCTGAGTAAGTCTAGAAGATATCCTCGTATTCCTTCACCAGCCTGTTGCTATGACCTTATCCTCCCCAGCAAGTGTGTGGAATTATTGATGTCATTTTAGTCAGACATCAAGCAAAACAACACAGCCCGGGGGAAGAGGGTTAGGGTTTGTAAAATGGATGGGAATGGGGGTTTCTTTTTGGGTAGGTTTTGTTGAGAGAAGAAAAAAAAAGCAGAGCATGGACAAACAATAATTGAAGATACAGACAATCTTTGGTTACAAACTAAAGGTAAGCACATGCAGTCACACTCATAGAATAAAAGACAACAATGGATACTGTATCTGTATTGCGTATGTTGTTGGAGTTGTCCTGTTGAATTTGGTAAGTAAGTTGCATGCAGCAAACAATTCCTCTTATTGGCGGCACTCCTCCATTCCAGCTGACGCTTCGTCCATCAATGTGGCTGGTGACCACTGACAGAAGACACCCTGTCCACTGCCTGCCTGGCGGATGTTGACTGAAACCCGGCCTGTAATTATTGAACGGAAAACAGGAAGTGCTATTACAATACCACTGATAAATAAATAAAAGGTATGTACGCTGTGTGGTTCAAAAAGTGACACTTTGATTTCCCTAATAGACAGTACAATATTTTTGAAATTGCGTGCTCTGTCTGAGTCACCTTTTTAAGGATCAATAAGTATGGCCAAAATATTATAGCGGATCTTTCCCCTCAAGGTAGGTGTACTGTAAACTGTGTTTTAGAACAAAATTTGACCTTCCCAGCAATGCTCCCACCAAGACCCTTACTAAAGCCAGTCGCAAAAATGTAGAAGAACCCCAATCAGATCTCCAAAAACTATGCCTAGCAGAAAAATGGTTACAAAACGTACTTTGAAAGTAACAGTAGGCCCAAATACAGACCGTGGATTGTATTCAAACCACTTGCAAGCAAGCAAAAGTATCCATAGCCAGCATCGCTCCAACAGTGCTCTACAACAACAGAACTGCGTTGCAATAGAACCCCCCGAAACACATGCAATCCTGCTGCTAGGGCTAACCCTAACGAACCCTAACTTACAAAAAGTGCCAAAACTGGTGTTTCCTTATGGATTTTGTCCAACAAACTTCTAGCCGGTATTAGACCTTCCCAGGAATGCCCCAGGCAAGACCCGCCAACCCACCCGCAAAAAAACACCCGACAACACCCCCAAACAGCGAAAAAGCTAAATCTCATACTTACAATGTCTCTCGGCCTTCGGTCCAAACGCGGCGCTGTGCAGCTAGGTCATCATCATCATCAATCATCATAACTCCTGTTTTCCACCACGGATTTCCTGAAAAGCAAATGCAATCAAGATTAGACTGTCGCAGCAGTGCTTCGACAGAGACCCCGGCCGCAACCCACCCACGAACAGCAGGAAGCCCCCCAAAACGCTACATTGAGCAAGATGTCAGAAGAAATAGCAAAAAAAAAGGCTGTTCCTTATGGATTTTGTCCAAAACACTTCTATCCGGTATTAGACCTTCCCAGGAATGCCCCAGGCAAGACCCGCCAACCCACCCGCAAAAAAACACCCGACAACACCCCCAAACAGCGAAAAAGCTAAATCTCATACTTACAATGTCTCTCGGCCTTCGGTCCAAACGCGGCGCTGTGCAGCTAGGTCATCATCATCATCAATCATCATAACTCCTGTTTTCCACCACGGATTTCCTGAAAAGCAAATGCAATCAAGATTAGACTGTCGCAGCAGTGCTTCGACAGAGACCCCGGCCGCAACCCACCCACGAACAGCAGGAAGCCCCCCAAAACGCTACATTGAGCAAGATGTCAGATGAAATAGCAAAAAAAAAGGCTGTTCCTTATGGATTTTGTCCAAAACACTTCTATCCGGTATTAGACCTTCCCAGGAATGCCCCAGGCAAGACCCGCCAACCCACCCGCAAAAAAACACCGGACAACACCCCCAAACAGCGAAAAAGCTAAATCTCATACTTACAATATCTCTCGCCCTTCGGTCCAAATGCGGCGCTGTTCAGCTAGGTCATCATCATCAATCATCATAACTCCTGTTTTCCACCACGGATTTCCTGAAAAGCAAATGCAATCAAGATTAGACTGTCACAGGCTCGCAGCAGTGCTTCGACAGACACCAAAAATTACCCACAAACACCCGGAACCCCGCCAAAGAGCACCTCAAAGGCAAGCAAGTCAGCAAAAACGGCAAGAAATTTCCACCTCATATTTGGTACAAAACACTTTTGTCCATTATTAGAGCTTCACAGCAATGGGCCCAAATCCGTCAACTCACCCGCAAAGAAGTACAACACCCCCACAAGTGCTGAGTCTTTCTTCATTGGGCGTAATCCAGCACTCTGCTTGGAGGGAAATCGCAGTCTGGAGGAGGAGGATAGAGGAGCATGTTCTTCAGAACTTGTGAACCTGAGGAATGTAGACTGCGGCACCTTCAAATCAATAAGCAAACAAGTGAAGACAGTTCTGATGATGGTCTTGTTTTTGGGATTAGGTGATTAAAGTTTGAATTAAATTAACTGTGCAAAACAAAGAAAGAGAGACACAAAGCACACAGGAATAAAAGTGAAAAGGACGAAAAAGAAAGTTCTTGATTGATTGTCTCATTTTCAGGGCTCGGTGTCAGGGAATAAGAACAAGATTTCGTCATCATACTCTGCGAATTCAGGCTGGATGAGGTCAGTGCCACCGAACAGAGAACAAATCCCCTCATCTACGTTGCCGTCCTCCTCGTCTTCATGCGGCGTTCTTTCTCGTACTTTGTAATCTGGTGGTATGAGGTGCTGATTCATCTTGATCATTGTCAGCCGCTCCACATTTTTGGGCGAGAGGCGGCTCTGTTTGGGAGTTACAATGCCACCAGCAGCACTGAAAACATGTTCAGAAGATACACTTGCGAGTGGGCAAGACAAATAGTTTATAGCCAGGTTGTGGCCACAATTGTTTTTTGCCATGCCAATACTGCAATGGCTCATCATTAAGAAAGACCTCTGTTGAGTCATTCAGATAGTCCTGCACCATCGACTCAAGGTCATCAACGGTTCCTCCACTTTGCTTACTTTTTGCTGTGGCTGTGACATTTTTTCGAGAACCATACCCAAGCAAACTTAGCCAATCCTCTACAACAGCCACTGTTTTTGTTGTGTGTGGTGCAGATGATCCAGTTGCCGGTGTCTTTAACGGCTGAGAGGTCACTTGTGCCCCAGCCACAGGTGCAGAAGTGGATTCTTGTGACTGGGGATGGCCTGCTGATGCTGATGCTGATGTACTGGCTTCTCCTTCAATAACCTGCCGTTCTTTTTCATACCTCTTGGCTGACCAGGCTAACCAATGTTTGTACTTTTGAACATCTGCATCAGCAAAAGGAAAGAATGCTTCGCCTGCCAGCGCCTTTTTGTAGCGTGGATCCAGAATAGTAGCACAAATGTAATGCTGATCTGACTTGATCTTTTCAAGACGTTCATCACCACGTAGGCGCTCTAATAATTTCTCAGACAAAATAAAATGGTCTTTTTTTTTTCATCTTTTTCAAACTCAGAAGACACCGCCATCAGTTGGTGCTCCAGCATGCACAACAATGGGATAGCTTTTCCCAAATTACAGTCCTCCTGGCTGACTGCACGCGTGAAGAACTCAAAAGGACGAAGCATGTCTGTCAGGCTTTTAACTATGTCCCATTGCGCCGCACTCATCCGCAGGTCCTCCTTCTGAGATGTACCCTCTGTGAAGAAATAGTGATCGAGTACCGTATACTGCTCATACAGACGCTCAAGCATGTAGAAGGTTGAGTTCCAACGTGTTGCCACCTCCTGGATGAGTGCTTTCACTGGCATTCCACGTATAAATAGCAGTCTCCGCAGATGCTTCCGGGCCTTAAAAGAATGGCTGAAATGGTTGCACATTTTGCGGCAGGTGGCCATTACCTCGAACGCTGTACTCTGTTTATCCATCAAGAATTTTTGAACTACCAGGTTGATACAGTGCGCCAAACACGGCACTCTAACATGGTCACCCTTCAACATGGCCTTAACTACATTGGCGCCATTATCCGTGGAAACATAACCAATCTTGAGTTTTAGGGGGGATAGCATTTTCAACACCTTTTTGTTAAACTCTTCCAAAAGGTTTTCTGCTGTGTGACTTTTCTCCAAGCCAAACATGGCTAGTGTTGCATGTTTCCGAGCAGCTTTGAAAACTTTGTCCGGGTCAACACCTGCGTTTAGCTTTGCTATAACACCTGAAAAAGAGACCCAGTGTGCAGTGATGCACATGTAATCAGCGCCTGCGCCACTGGTCCACATGTCTGTTGTCAGATGTATTGTGTGAACAGCACTCTTCTGCAAAGCTGCCCCAATCGCCTCCAGCACATCTTCATGTAGTGCTGGAACCGCAACTCTGGCAAAATAGAACCGGCTCGGAACCTTCCATTTAGGGCAGAGCGTTGCCACTAATTCAAGAAAACCTACCGCTTCTACAAAAGAAAAAGGTAGAAGGTCCACAGCTAGCATTTTAGCCAGCTTAGTGTTATACAGACGCGTCAGTGGGTGGTTGCGTTCATATGGCACGTCTGAAGTAAGCATTGTTCTAATGTTGCCCTGGACCAAGCATTTACGGGCTGATAATGACTTCGTTGACCCAATTTTGCTCGCTGGTGAACTTTTGTGCGTTGGTGTCTCACTCGCTCCAACACTCTTAGTGTGCCTCACATTGGGTGTGCTGCTGACAGGGGTACTGGGTGTAAGGGAAGTGTTTGACACGTCTTCTTCCTGCTCGTCATCATCAGATGAAACATCAACGTTTCCTTGAATTTGGCCTTTCTTGATCGCATCTAGGTGCGCAAACCATTTGACAGTGTGCTGTCTCCTAAGATGACCTCTCTGGCCTCCGGTACCATAGTTGGTACCTGGCTTACCACGACTAACTGCTTGCTTACAAATGGTACAAATGGCAAACTTTGGATTTTTTGGACAAACAGTAAAGAAGTCCCAAACTGGGGACTTGAAGTGTCTGTGGGACATGGAGGAGGCGGCGATACTGGTGGTGGTGGTCATGAAGCTAATGCCAGATGAAGTGGAGGATCTGGATTGCCCAACTTTTGTACGTTTTGCACTTTCACCGCCACTAATTAAGGTCGAGGTTGACGGAGGTCTCTTCTTGCCAGAAAGAAATATGGAAGCGGGACGAGTTGGTGTACTACTTAACTCCAATGATTGTGGTGTTTCCACTGCCTCCTCATCGACAACATTATCATCATCATCACACTTAGCAGCTCTTCGGGCTAGGGTCAAAATGTCTGTTTGCTGCATGCCCGCTGGGGCTGCAGTGACCTTTATGATGACTGGGTCGTCGTTGGCAGAGTCTTCATCAGCAGCAGTATCCGCCACTTCTTGTTGAGACTCATCACACTCCATAACTCTGAGACTTTGGACGAGCTTCCTTTTACGCTTAACTACCTTTGTCGGATCATGGTGTGCCTCACTCTCAGACGGCTGTGGTGCTGGTTCCCAAGTTTGATCCGTATCATCAGAAGGAGGTGTGCTTGAAGAAGATGTAGACACCACCCTTGATCTCTTCCTTGCTAGGGGTGTGGAAGACAATGAAGGATCATCAGGAGGAGTGGCTTCCTCAAATGATACCTCGCCTTGATTGTCGATTTCCTGATGTGCCCCTACTTCGGGAGGAACAACTATTGTGGGCACTTGTGACCCTCCATGCACCTCTGCTTGCGCATCTCCTTGCGCTGCCTCTCCTTCCACATGTACTTGGGCTTGTACTTGCACATGTGATTGTTGTTGCGGCTGTGGTTGTTCAACACTCGTCAGATGAGCTACAACAACCTGTGTTGATTGAGGGACATTGCTGCTGCTTTCTTGCGATGAGCCAACATCACTGGTCGATGGTGATTGAACAACTATACTGGCTGCCTCTGCAGCACTCAAGGGCTTGGACTTAAGTTGGCGTGGTGGTGGTGGTGGCACTGAGCCCAATGGAGCGGGGGTGCTGCTGCCAGCTTGGTCCCCAGCAGATCCCGCTGCTGCTGCTGCAGGCATACTTTTTTTTTTACTCCCAAAAAAAGGGGCGGGCAGCACACCAGTGTCCTTGGTAACTTGCTTCTTCTGCTCCTTACTGGCACCTTTCTTGCTAGAGGAGCTACGGGTTACTTTTTTGGGGGCCATCTTCTTCAGAGCAGGTCAGCACGGCAGCAGTTGCACGAGTTGCAGAGGGTTCTGTGTCCAGACGTGACGTCGCGTGACGTTATGCTGCACACACACACCGCTGCAGGACTTCTTCCTGGCACTGGTGGTTCTCTTGAGTCTTTTTGTGCACCTAAAAGCAATGGAAGACAGAGGAACATCAGTTCAGTTATACACCCCAAAAAATCGACAAAGCACAGAAAAATGAGCACAATCCCATGCCATCCATGATGTTTACATTGAAGACACCCCACAGAAAGACTAGGGAGTGGGACATGCAAGTATGCAACACTCAGTCACTACCCCTGGGCATAATGGATGAAAAGTAGGCAAAATAAGTGCAGGCCTCAGACACTGCCTCTCCTCAAAATGGCCCCTTACACCCCAAGCACATGTTGCCTGTACCAGCCAGCACTCAAGATGGCCACCACCACCACCCACATGGCCAGTCCACATCAACAGTACACCCCCAAAAAACAGAAACACAGCCAGAAATCACCACAATCCAATGCCATCCATGATGTTTACATTAAAGAGAGTGAGACCACACCACAGGCACACTCAGTCCATGCACCACCACCCCTGGGCAAAAGGCCACACCAGCAGCCCCCCAAAAACGACAAAAAACAATAAAATCAGCACAATCCCAGCCCATCCATGGCCTCAATGGTGTTTAAATTCAAGAAGACACCCCTCAGAAACACTAGGCCCATGCACACTCACTACCCCTGGGCATAATGGATGAATAGTAGGCAAAATAAGTGCAGGCCTCAGACACTGCCTCTCCTCAAAATGGCCCCTCCCTTACACCCCAAGCACATGTTGCCTGTACCAGCCAGCACTCAAGATGGCCACCACCACCACCCACATGGCCAGTCCACATCAACAGTACACCCCCAAAAAACAGAAAAACAGCCAGAAATCACCAAAATCCAATGCCATCCATGATGTTTACATTAAAGATAGTGAGACCACACCACAGGCACACTCAGTCCATGCACCACCACCCCTGGGCAAAAGGCCACACCAGCACCCCCCCAAAAACGACAAAAAACAATAAAATCAGCACAATCCCAGCCCATCCATGGCCTCAATTATGTTTAAATTCAAGAAGACACCCCACAGAAAGACTAGGCCCATGCAACACTCACCACCCCTGGCCAAAGGGCCCCACCAGCAGGCCCAAAAAAACGACAAAAAACAATAAAATCAGCACAATCCCAGCCCATCCATGGCCTCAATGGTGTTTAAATTCAAGAAGACACCCCTCAGAAACACTAGGCCCATGCAACACTCACTACCCCTGGGCATAATGGATGAAAAGTAGGCAAAATAAGTGCAGGCCTCAGACACTGCCTCTCCTCAAAATGGCCCCTCCCTTACACCCCAAGCACATGTTGCCTGTACCAGCCAGCACTCAAGATGGCCACCACCACCACCCACATGGCCAGTCCACATCAACAGTACACCCCCAAAAAACAGAAAAACAGCCAGAAATCACCACAATCCAATGCCATCCATGATGTTTACATTAAAGAGAGTGAGACCACACCACAGGCACACTCAGTCCATGCACCACCACCCCTGGGCAAAAGGCCACACCAGCACCCCCCCAAAAACGACAAAAAACAATAAAATCAGCACAATCCCAGCCCATCCATGGCCTCAATTATGTTTAAATTCAAGAAGACACCCCACAGAAAGACTAGGCCCATGCAACACTCACCACCCCTGGCCAAAGGGCCCCACCAGCAGGCCCAAAAAAACGACAAAAAACAATAAAATCAGCACAATCCCAGCCCATCCATGGCCTCAATGGTGTTTAAATTCAAGAAGACACCCCTCAGAAACACTAGGCCCATGCAACACTCACTACCCCTGGGCATAATGGATGAAAAGTAGGCAAAATAAGTGCAGGCCTCAGACACTGCCTCTCCTCAAAATGGCCCCTCCCTTACACCCCAAGCACATGTTGCCTGTACCAGCCAGCACTCAAGATGGCCACCACCACCACCCACATGGCCAGTCCACATCAACAGTACACCCCCAAAAAACAGAAAAACAGCCAGAAATCACCACAATCCAATGCCATCCATGATGTTTACATTAAAGAGAGTGAGACCACACCACAGGCACACTCAGTCCATGCACCACCACCCCTGGGCAAAAGGCCACACCAGCACCCCCCCAAAAACGACAAAAAACAATAAAATCAGCACAATCCCAGCCCATCCATGGCCTCAATTATGTTTAAATTCAAGAAGACACCCCACAGAAAGACTAGGCCCATGCAACACTCACCACCCCTGGCCAAAGGGCCCCACCAGCAGGCCCAAAAAAACGACAAAAAACAATAAAATCAGCACAATCCCAGCCCATCCATGGCCTCAATGGTGTTTAAATTCAAGAAGACACCCCTCAGAAACACTAGGCCCATGCAACACTCACTACCCCTGGGCATAATGGATGAAAAGTAGGCAAAATAAGTGCAGGCCTCAGACACTGCCTCTCCTCAAAATGGCCCCTCCCTTACACCCCAAGCACATGTTGCCTGTACCAGCCAGCACTCAAGATGGCCACCTCCACCACCCACATGGCCAGTCCACATCAACAGTACACCCCCAAAAAACAGAAAAACAACCAGAAATCACCACAATCCAATGCCATCCATGATGTTTACATTAAAGAGAGTGAGACCACACCACAGGCACACTCAGTCCATGCACCACCACCCCTGGGCAAAAGGCCACACCAGCATCCCCCCAAAAACGACAAAAAACAATAAAATCAGCACAATCCCAGCCCATCCATGGCCTCAATTATGTTTAAATTCAAGAAGACACCCCACAGAAAGACTAGGCCCATGCAACACTCACCACCCCTGGCCAAAGGGCCCCACCAGCAGGCCCAAAAAAACGACAAAAAACAATATAATCAGCACAATCCCAGCCCATCCATGGCCTCAATGGTGTTTAAATTCAAGAAGACACCCCTCAGAAACACTAGGCCCATGCAACACTCACTGCCCCTGGGCATAATGGATGAAAAGTAGGCAAAATAAGTGCAGGCCTCAGACACTGCCTCTCCTCAAAATGGCCCCTCCCTTACACCCCAAGCACATGTTGCCTGTACCAGCCAGCACTCAAGATGGCCACCACCACCACCCACATGGCCAGTCCACATCAACAGTACACCCCCAAAAAACAGAAAAACAGCCAGAAATCACCACAATCCAATGCCATCCATGATGTTTACATTAAAGAGAGTGAGACCACACCACAGGCACACTCAGTCCATGCACCACCACCCCTGGGCAAAAGGCCACACCAGCACCCCCCCAAAAACGACAAAAAACAATAAAATCAGCACAATCCCAGCCCATCCATGGCCTCAATTATGTTTAAATTCAAGAAGACACCCCACAGAAAGACTAGGCCCATGCAACACTCACCACCCCTGGGCAAAGGGCCACACCAGCAGGCCCAAAAAAAGGACAAAAATCAGCACAATCCCAGCCCATCCATGGCTTCAATGGTGTTTAAATTCAACAAAACATTTGTATCATGCACCCCTAACCAACCCTGGTCCTACTGGATACTGTGGCTACCCACAATATAATTTATTTAATGTTCTGAAAAAGTTCCAAAATTGTACTTGCAGCAACTGTAATGCCCCAAACAAACTTACTTGTGAAAGTTGATTTCTAATCCAAAAGTGATCCAAAGACAGTCAAAAAGGCCTCAAATCCAAATATCCAGCAGCACCCACAAAAAGTAATCCTTCCAGCTCCAGATCCAAATGAAAGTGACCAGGAGATGGACAAAGCACTGGGAGGAGCCTGCTGGACAGGAACAGGAAGTTGGAGACAGTGGGGCACTTCCTTCCTCCCCCCCCCCCCAAAATGGACTCCTTGCAAAAAAAAAGGCCATGCAAATGTCAACCTGAGGAGTGATTCTGATAAAAATCATAATTTTCTGAAGGTTTATCCTGTTTGCTGGTGATTTTCTTGTGCGAAATTGCAAAATCTCTATTTCGCAAGTGCGAGATTGTTCCTTTCCGCCGCAACTACGTGGTCGCAATTGCGAACTCTCGCGAGGTGTGCTGTGCAAGGTGGCAAGCCGCGAGTACGTATTCGCGGGCGCTAAACTCCCGCGGGAACACGCAGCAAGATCTAAAATGGCGCGTCACTCGCAAAGAAAAACAACTCGGCAAACGCTAAATGACGGAAAGTGAACGCCGTGCACCACGCCGCGCGCCGCAACCAAGCAAAAAATCCGCCGCCAGCGGATTCACGGATTTTCGACAAATTCGCGAGCGTTCGCGGATTGCGAATTTGCCGAAAATCCGAAAAATCCGCGAGCGGAGCGGATTTTACGCCCATGCTTATTTATAACAGATTAACCATAACGTTTAACTTCCACATTGTTAGTATTAGGTAAGTGTTGTCTTTCAACAGACCCAAGGGTTCTGAAAGTGGCATTTGTTCCACTCCTGCACTATGTTCATTTAAGAATTTAAGGTTAGCTACAGGCAAAGAAACCCATTTATGGACTTACATTTTCTTTGCCTATTTTCTTAGGTTACACAGGAAAATTTGGAAACAAAATTGAAATCACTGTGTATTCTAATGTATTTTAAAAAAAATATTAACCAGTTATATTTTACTATTTCTTTAAGATTATGTTAATCGAAAGTAAATGTACGGCCCTAGTTTGTGACTTATTCAATTACAGACTAACTGACCTTTTCAAGTTAATCTACTTATGCCCTCACTACAGTCAGAAATGTGTCTAATTTGATTTTGCATACTTTTGTGCAATTTTGAAACTAGCATTCAGTGTTATATCTTAGCGTGAAACGTTGGGACGAATTAGGTGCTAAAAAATAGCAGGATAAAACACAAGCACCGCAAACAGCAGCCACTCACATTCTAGTACTTCATGTTGTTAACACACATATGGAAGTTAAGAGTTTTGTCAAATATACCGGCAGGTCAAACCTGCCAATATTTTTGGAAGGACATGACGACTATTTACCAGATAATGTGGATTTGCAGTTAGCTTCTGCATGTTATTCCCCCAAAACTCAAGATAGGTGATCATTATGCCACCCGATAAATACCAAACACCCCAGTATTTGTTTTTATCAGATGAGGTAATTATTGCATCCAAAAGTGGCCAACTTATAATGGGGGCCTAAGAGAGAATAAGGATGCTGCAGAGGTTGCTATTTTCATTTGATTGAAGGATGCGCCCTATGAGAAAGAGAAACACATGTGTGGACTGTGACATTGTAGAAAGTGTCTACTTTTGTAAACATATGTGTTCCCTGTGCCTATGCATGATTTATTGGAAGGAAATAAAAGCTCAATCAAATGAAGCTGGTTAGGAGCAGATTTTCAAAGCAGAGTGCAATCTTCGTGCATAAAGAATCTTCAGAGGCGTGCCTCAAATGTATCATGCTAAATAGATTGCTATAGAAATGAAATAGTTTATCCTGGCATAAAATCCATACTCACATTTTTTTCTGTCTTGCTCACCAGAATTCTAAAGAGTACATCATCACTCTCTATCAATTTTAATGGCAGGCTATCCTTTGGTCCTTTTCAGTCATGAAATTATGCTAACAACATTGACGCTAACAGAATATAACTAGCAGTGCCACTGTCCATAATGCCTCAGAATGTTTTGCTAAGCTGGATGCGGAAGAAAGTTTCTTATTGCAGCTGAACATCTCTGTGAAGCAATTTCCAAGATATTTTTATTTTAGGCTAGTTTGACAACAAATGTAAAAACGAGTTACACTGTAAACGAAACTTCTTTGTGACAGTATTTGTTATCATGCATTGCTGTTTTTGCTGGAGTGTCAATTTTATACAAAATGGTAAAATTCCTTACTTACAAAAGCATAGCTAGACCAGGATATGTTGCAAGCAAAACACATAACGGGTATGCTCATTTGGTTTGAAAGGTAATTGCAAACACAACAGTGATGGACAGAATGTGGATCAATGTCACACATTCACCCCAGTCCAAAGATCTGGGCCCAAATCCATCGTTTTTCCACTCCACACCACCCTGGGTTAGACAATGGCGATATGCAAATCAGCGCTGACCCTGTGCCCCATGGGAACAGTCCAGTCCGAACTACAAAAGCCATGTCCTTCCCAGAACGGAAACAAGCATCCGAGGACCGGCCCGGTTTCGAGGTAACACCTCTCATCAGCCCGGCTAGCTTGATTCCAGTGGTGTGGAGTGCCTGGGACTCACGTCTGAGCATCCCCAGTACACTTAGAGCGGTAATTGCAAACACAACAGTGATGGACAGAATGTGGATCAATGTCACACATTCACCCCAGTCCAAAGATCTGGGCCCAAATCCATCGTTTTTCCACTCCACACCACCCTGGGTTAGACAATGGCGATATGCAAATCAGCGCTGACCCTGTGCCCCATGGGAACAGTCCAGTCCGAACTACAAAAGCCATGTCCTTCCCAGAACGGAAACAAGCATCCGAGGACCGGCCCGGTTTCGAGGTAACACCTCTCATCAGCCCGGCTAGCTTGATTCCAGTGGTGTGGAGTGCCTGGGACTCACGTCTGAGCATCCCCAGTACACTTAGAGCGGTAATTGCAAACACAACAGTGATGGACAGAATGTGGATCAATGTCACACATTCACCCCAGTCCAAAGATCTGGGCCCAAATCCATCGTTTTTCCACTCCACACCACCCTGGGTTAGACAATGGCGATATGCAAATCAGCGCTGACCCTGTGCCCCATGGGAACAGTCCAGTCCGAACTACAAAAGCCATGTCCTTCCCAGAACGGAAACAAGCATCCGAGGACCGGCCCGGTTTCGAGGTAACACCTCTCATCAGCCCGGCTAGCTTGATTCCAGTGGTGTGGAGTGCCTGGGACTCACGTCTGAGCATCCCCAGTACACTTAGAGCGGTAATTGCAAACACAACAGTGATGGACAGAATGTGGATCAATGTCACACATTCACCCCAGTCCAAAGATCTGGGCCCAAATCCATCGTTTTTCCACTCCACACCACCCTGGGTTAGACAATGGCGATATGCAAATCAGCGCTGACCCTGTGCCCCATGGGAACAGTCCAGTCCGAACTACAAAAGCCATGTCCTTCCCAGAACGGAAACAAGCATCCGAGGACCGGCCCGGTTTCGAGGTAACACCTCTCATCAGCCCGGCTAGCTTGATTCCAGTGGTGTGGAGTGCCTGGGACTCACGTCTGAGCATCCCCAGTACACTTAGAGCGGTAATTGCAAACACAACAGTGATGGACAGAATGTGGATCAATGTCACACATTCACCCCAGTCCAAAGATCTGGGCCCAAATCCATCGTTTTTCCACTCCACACCACCCTGGGTTAGACAATGGCGATATGCAAATCAGCGCTGACCCTGTGCCCCATGGGAACAGTCCAGTCCGAACTACAAAAGCCATGTCCTTCCCAGAACGGAAACAAGCATCCGAGGACCGGCCCGGTTTCGAGGTAACACCTCTCATATAGCTTGATTCCAGTGGTGTGGAGTGCCTGGGACTCACGTCTGAGCATCCCCAGGCTGATAGCCAGAAACCGGTCCTTGGATGCTTGATTCCGGTCTGGGAAAGACATGGCTTGGTAGTTCGGACTGGACTTTTCCCATGAGGCAAAGGGTCAGAGCTGATTTGCATATAGCCAGTGTCTAACCCAGGGTGGTGTGGAGTGAAAAAAACGATGGATTTAGGCCCAGATCCTTGTACTGGGGTGAATGTATGACATTGTTCTACATTCTGTCCATCAACTGTGTTTTTTGTAATTTTCACCCCGAGTGGGCTGGGTATGCTCAGACGTGAGTCCCAGGCTCTCCACACCACTGGAGTCAAGCTATCCAGGCTGAATGAAGGCTGATAGCCAGAAACCGGTCCTTGGATGCTTGATTCCGGTCTGGGAAAGACATGGCTTGGTAGTTCGGACTGGACTTTCCCCATGAGGCAAAGGGTCAGAGCTGATTTGCATATAGCCAGTGTCTAACCCAGGATGGTGTGGGGTGAAAAAAACGATGGATTTAGGCCCAGATCCTTGTACTGGGGTGAATGTATGACATTGTTCTACATTCTGTCCATCAACTGTGTTTTTTGTAATTTTCACCCCGAGTGGGCTGGGTATGCTCAGACGTGAGTCCCAGGCTCTCCACACCACTGGAGTCAAGCTATCCAGGCTGAATGAAGGCTGATAGCCAGAAACCGGTCCTTGGATGCTTGATTCCGGTCTGGGAAAGACATGGCTTGGTAGTTCGGACTGGACTTTTCCCATGAGGCAAAGGGTCAGAGCTGATTTGCATATAGCCAGTGTCTAACCCAGGGTGGTGTGGAGTGAAAAAAACGATGGATTTAGGCCCAGATCCTTGTACTGGGGTAAATGTATGACATTGTTCTACATTCTGTCCATCAACTGTGTTTTTTGCATTTGGTTTGAAAGACATTAGTCATTGGGATTTGCATGTTCTGCAGTTCTTGTGGGCAAAAAATGAAGCAATGTAGATAGTAGAGAGTAAGAAAAATGCAGGATTTTGGATGTGAGGCAAGCAGTTATTTTCTACGTGGGAAAGAGACAGGCGTGTCCGACATTCCTTTTCATGGTGGATGAGGAGCACCTCAAAAAGATGAAGCTTCAATTTGTGGTAAAATGTTGGTGCTTAACTAGTGAAGGCTAGTTTCATGATTTGTTTTCTTTTTTTTGCACTTTTTTACTCCTGGTGTGGTGATGTCATTGCTTTGTGTTTTGCTTGGGTCTCCTTAGATGGCGAGGCAGTCAGACTGGAATATTCGAGTGACTGTTTTTACTGCTGTGAAGATCTAGGGGGTAGGAAAAGCCAGTGAGGTTGCTACAGGGTTAAAAGAATGTAGTAATTATATTATTATTAACATATAATATTTTATGAATGGGGTAGGAGAGTGCAGGATACTCTTAATTTATTTATTTGAAGTTGTTATATAGCATTCTGTCCCCGGACATGTATTCAGCCATTTTACAGAGAATCAGACAGTTTAGAAACGCGAGGAGGAGAAAGAGGCTAGGGGATAGTAGGATGGACCAAAGTGAGGTCATCAAGATGAAACAGCACAATATAAGTGAAAGGGGGATGTTGAAGGTGGTGTTCAGTGTGGACTGCCAAGAAGCTTTTTAGTCACTGAAGTGGTATGATTTGAGGTCATTCTTGAGGCCTTTCCTGAAAGATAGGATGTCATGACTGTGTCTTTGTTAGGGAGTTGCGGAAAGTGATTGTTTCAGAGCTAAAGCAGACTTGAATTTAGGTGTTTCTAAAGTTAAGAAGGTCGTACTTTGTTCTAGGCAGTCTTCTTCCTTAGAACATTGTGCAGAGGTTGGCTAAATGGCTAGGATTATTTTAATTTAAGGTTTTAAAGAGGTTGCAGTTTAACCTAAACTGATTTGCGCCTCAAGTGCAATATTGCAATGTCCTCTTATCTAATTAAAAATGATCGCTTACTTCCACACACGTATCACGCACCTCCCGGATTCCCGGTGGGACAACCTAGGGCGCCATCTTGCTCAGAGCGTGCTCTAGTTGTTGGGGGGCATTTCGGCATAAATCATGCACGCTGCGCGGACGCCAGTGCCTTGGGAGAGAGGTGGTGTTAGGTTGCCGCTTTTTCTGGCTCCACGTGTGTGAGACCCTAATTCTAGCCGTTATTGGTGCTAATGTGTTTTTTAAGAATTGATGCTGCTACCGAATTTTGAATTAGAATTTTATTTCGCAAAGTGCTGCCACTGTGCTTTTAAAAAACTGATGCTGCTACTGATTTGCAATATTGCTATGTCCTCTTAATTTAATAAAAAACTATTGCGTACTTCCACACGCGCATCACGCTACTCCCGGAATCCCGGTGGGACAACCTAGGCCGCCATCTTGCTCAGGGCACGCTCTAGTAGTCGGGGGCATTTCGGCATAAATCATGCGCGCTGCGCGGATGCCAGGGCCCTAGGAGAGAGGTGGTGTTAGGTTGCCACTTCTTCTGGTTCCAAGTGTGTGAGACCCTAATTTTAGCCGCTATTTGTGCTAATGTGTTTTTAGGTCTCACCTACGCAGCGCATATACGCTGCATAGGAAAAAATACCTTTTGTAATCGGTTCGCTTTTCGCCCTAAAAACGTGCACGCGTTGCACTGCTTTCAATGGCAAGGCGTGCACGTTTGGCGATTCCCTTGTGGGAGCGAGCTTTGGCGCCAGGTGTTAGCAATTATCACTCCTGGTGCTTCTCGCTCCCACAAGGGAAAAGCTTTCGCTTGTTTGGTTTAAAAGGGTTTTACGTAAATCTGTGAAACCCATCTGTGGTTTGAAATCAGCCTTTCCAGCTATGGAGTCCGCTGGTCCTGAATTTGGAATGTTGCCATGTACACACCCCACCTGTGTGTGTGTGTGATGCATTTTATCAATGTTTCACTTTGGGCCAGTGATCTGAATGTTCTCCTATGTTCATCCTTTTTGGTTTTGTGCTTCGTAGCTGATAAACACTAGATTACCATGGCTCAATGTCACTAGTGCCCACTGACTGGTTAATCATTCACAAACTGGTCAAATTTGTAAGAAAGCATGTAGTACTAGCTAACTCGACAACCAATCATCCACAATCATTTCACCATCAGATGACATCCGATATCGGGCAACCGCTTTCTGAAATGCAGAATTCTTTTTTTGCACTCACACTAATCTCTCTTTGGGGGAAACTGTTTCGTGCCCAAGTGAGTCTTGTGTGAAAATGTTGTAGTAAGATCACTGCACTGAGCCTGTTCCAGGGTTGCTGAACGAAGTCCCTCTTTAAGAGCCAATCCTCTAGGTAGGGGATTAAATGTACGGACTGTGGCCCGGATGTACTCTGCCAACACCAGCAGGCATTTTGTAAATGCTATTGGGGCTAGCATTGTGACTAAAGTGGAACGCTCTGCATTAATTACCCCTCCCCACTTCTTCAAGCCTTCAATAGTTTCAATGTTTCAAATACATTGTTATGTGAAAATAGGCATATTTGGGTTCTAATGTTGCAAGGGGTCCTGCTTTTTTAACATTATTGTCTGTCACTTCCTGCAGTATTTCCTGGTATATCATCAGCGCTATATTGTGGTAGGATACATTTCTATCTTTCATTGAGAGGAAACGCCTATCTGTTTCCGTATTTGTGCTTCCTTTTCACATTTGCATGGACTTACTGTCTATCCTTATCTCAGGTCTCATCTTAGGGTGTGTGTCATTAGATAAAGGTAAGGGCCAGGTATGTTCCAGAATGTCCAATTCACGCTTTAAACTGAAAATATCAACAAGAGAGAGAGGGCAAGGGTAGGCACTTCTGTACCCCAATCAATATATCATAAACAACTAAGGATCGACTCCGTGAAAATAGGATAAAGAACATTTATTTTTTATTTTATTTAGTTAAATATACCCCCAAAAAACAAAGGGGAATCCAATAAGCACTAGAGGCAACCTATGTCCCTATGTGTTTATAAAAAAGGGAAAGACAAGTCTTTCTCTTTATAAAAGGACCCTCACTCACCACTAGTTGGTGACATGCTTCATCATTGGGTCCCCGCTGGGGTGGCCGAGTGCCTCCCCAGCGTGCTACAACGCCTGAATTACAGCGGAGCAGGATGGTGTTGAGTGCAACAGTGCTCTAACTGAAATGTGAATATAACTGTGAGTGCAAAGTTAAAAAATACTCGGTTGAAACCTATGCAAAAACTTTTAATAAAGGTCACCCGTATTGGATTAAAAACAGTGTGAGCGGACAGTCTAGGTTCTGTATTAGGAAACCTGTGTCCTTAATAAAAATAGATGGTCAACATGTTTCTGCTGCTAGATATGCAATTTCGCTCAGAATTCGTCAGGACATAAATATGATAAGAAAGATGGTCCTCCAGTGGTGTGCGCGCGCTAAGGCGCACCCTCCCGTGAGGCTCTTAATGTGAAAAAAATATAACTCACGGTTGTTGCCCGTGGCAGCTCACTGAGATTCACAGGAGCACAAAAACCTGTAGAGATGGGAGGAAGAAAGACAGAACACAATAACATATAATGACACATGTAGATATATAGTTAATTTCCTGATAATTGCCACTTATTCTATAGTCCCATGTTATGCTCGTTTATCAAGTAGTATATATAAGTCATTGTAATGTCTTAATAGCCTTTGGCAAAGTCTCCAGTTTGATTGAAAATGGAGCAGTAGGTCTCCCCCTTTATTTGGTTGTTATAAAAATTATAGTCTCCAAAAGAGGGGTAAGAGACCAGTATTGCTTAATTCCAACAACGTTATATAAACATAGGCAAAGTGTCATAGGGCAAATCCATACTGATCACATCATTATGCTGCCTACCGTAAAAATAAAAAACCAGTGTAGCAAGAGCATTAAGTTTTCAAAACAGTCTTCAAAATAGTCGGGCCATCCCAACAAAGTTAAAGAAACAAGGACGTCTCTTAATGGATGGTACAAAATCATTGTGAGCACATAAATAAACGAACTCACATAGCAAGAGGAAAATACTTTCTCCTTGGGTTCTGACGACGAGGGAAACCTTCACGCGGTGTCAGTTCTAACCAGAGAAAGAAAATTATGTTAACCTACAAGCGGCATCCCCGCCTCGTTGATGTAGCATGAAACCGCTTGATCATATAGGCAGTAACTCGTTACTTACTTGAACACACGCGACTCCCCGCCCGGTACCTATGCTCTGGGTTGTCGTCAGCCCGGAAGTGTAAGTCACCAGCCAGGGTCGCGTATTTCAATTGGCAGCCGTCCCGATCACGTGCACGGCATGATCCTACGTCTTTGCGTTGGGATTCTGTTTCTTAAAGGGGAAGGATCTATTTTTCACTCCGGACCGGGGTTCGAATCCCCGAACAGGATTCAGATGTGCCTGGCCGTGAAAATAGGGGAGTAATGAAAATTATATTTTATATATAGTGGTGGCATACTAAAAACACCTACTCATATCGAGCATGTTTTCAGACCAAGCTCTCAAGACCCCAATTATATTGCTTTGCTCAGATATTTATAGAGCAGTAGTATCCACCTGAAGTAATAATTTAAAACTGTGTAGGAAATGAAATCTTAATGTGAAAAGGTAAAAACAAATAGACTAAGTGTCTATACAAGTGTTCTTATTTCTTCCTGTAGATCAAAAGAGCCAGGAAAGCAGATATCTACAGAACTTGTGTAAAAAACCTGTATAAGAAACAACAATACAGGGAACACCTTTATTGCAAATAAACTTATTAAAAAAAACACGGCAATTAGTATGCAAAACCACCAAGGTCTGTCTTTAGTGGACAAGGAGAGAGTCTTCTATTCTGTGTGATAGGTTATGTATGTCCAGGACACGAACAATATTAACGCCGCATGACTGAGCCCGATGGGATTTCATCATTCAGCCCATTTATATTGGTGGCCAAACGATAAACCCAGCGTTGCTCTTTCTCAAACAACGCTGCCTCAGAACCTGCTTCCAAATGTTCGAGAATTGTCCAGTGCAGAACATTGGGGGTATGTTTTTTCCCCAGAAAGTGTGCAGACATCTTATTTGTTGCTCTATGACAGCGGATATTACTGCGATGTTCACATATCCTTGTCTTGATGCGTCTGGTTGTCATGCCTACATATTGTAGGCTACATGGACATGTTATTAAATAAATAACATTGCTGGTGTTACAATTTGTGTGCTTGTGCTGCTCCCATTGCCTACCATCGGTCAGGTTTAATGATTTTGTATGGGATGTGAGGTGGAAAACATTGCAATTCCCGCAGGTAAAATGTCCAGTAACTGCAGGTAGGCCCCACGCATTCAGGACAGTCGCTTCCCGTTTTCCTGTTGTCACATCCCTAGGACGTGTATGAACCAGTGAGTCTTTTAAGCTCATAGCTCTTTTATGAGAGAAAAGAGGCTTGTCCCATGTGTGTTTATGACTGGTTAGTATTTTCCAGTTATTTGAAATGCATTTGTTAACAGCATTTGATAAGGGATTATATGTGGTCACACATGTCAAGGGCATCTCATTGTTGATAGTCTTGGGATGGTCATCCAAGAGAGTGTCCCTCTGCTGATTTCTGGCTCTTTTCTGACTCTTGTCAATTATCCCTTTGGGATACCCTCTAAGTTCCAACTTGGTTGTTAACTCGCCTACCTGTTGTTTATAATCGGACAGGCTACTGCAATTTGGGCATATCCGGAGGTACTGTCCGTACGGGAGATTCTCCCGTAAGGCCCGGGGACGATAGCTTGTGAAATGCAGTAAGTTGTTTTTGGCCGTTGGCTTATAATAGGTTTTGGTCTCCAAGTGGTCACCCTGTTTGTTGATGGTGACGTCCAAAAAAGTAATTGAATCCAATGAGTAGTCATGTGTGAATTTGAGATGTTGATCACACGTATTAACCCAGGCAAATAAATTAAGTAGTAGACTCTCCTCACCCTGCCAGATCATGAACACATCATCTATATAGCGCTGCCATAAGATGATATTTGCTGAGAATGGGTTTGCAGGACTCAGAATGTGGTTACTCTCAAAATTGAATACATACAGGCCTGCCACCGAAGGGGCAAATGTGCTGCCCATCGAGGTGCCCGTTACTTGGAGGTAGATCTTACCCTCGTATTCAAAATAGTTCCTTTTTAATGCCAAAGTGGCACAGTCTCCCACAAATGAACGAGTTGTCTCAAAATCCCACGGAGCTCTGTCCAAAGCCTCTCTCAACACCTTGATGGTATCATCCTGTGGGATGCAGGTGTAAAGGCTTTCAATGTCCATAGTGTCAAGAAAGCAAGGATCAGCAGGCATTTTGGTTGTTCTAAGTAAGTAGAGAAGACTCTTGGTGTCTTTTAAGTAAGTGCTCGTGGATTGAATAATGGGTCTGAGGAAGAAATCACAATACTTGGAGAGGGGTTCCAAGAGGGAACCTATCCCTGAAACAATAGGTCGTCCAGGAGGTGGTAACACGTTCTTGTGCGTTTTGGGTAATATGTAAAAGTACGGCACCTTTCCCTCAGATGTTGTCAGGAAATCTGCCTCTTTTTTGGAAATTAACCCATCTCTCTCTGCTGTGGACACTAGTTCACAGATCTCGTCCTTAAGGTCATTGGTTGGATCCACCGTCAAAGGGACATAGTTAGTGGTGTTATTCAGTAAGCGCCTACATTCGGTGTCATAATCTGTCTTGTCCTGTATCACCACCCCGCCACCTTTGTCCGCACTTTTTATAATTATCCCTTTGTTTTGTCTCAAAGCTTGTATGGCTTGAAATTCTTCTGCAGTTAGATTCTTGAAGGGAACTGGTTCATGTAATAGTTCCACTTCATGAAAGACTGCTTGCTCGAATGCAAGGATTTCAGGAGGGACTGTGTGTGGTGGAGGTGTGAACGAGGATTTTAATCTAAAATCAGTGTCACTTTTAGTCATTTCAGTTTGATCATTCTCCCTGTTTTCAAAAAAACGTTTGAGTCGTAGTTTTCTGAAAAACTCATTTAGTTCACATTGCAGTTTAAACCTATCCAGGCGGGGGTGGGTATAAAGCCCAGACCTTTTTCCAGAACATTATTTTCGGCCACAGTAAGATTGTGGGAAGATAAATTGGTAATCAGGGTTTCGCGCTGCTTGGGCCTGCTCTCTGATCCCCGACTTGCTCCGGGTGTTGTCCCCGACTACCTCGGGTTGTTACCAGTGAACTTGGGTATTGCCCTTCTGTCTCCCCCGCCCCGCCTGCCTCTGTCAAAAAAAGGAGGCGCGTAAGGAGGTTGGTTAAACTGTGGGTGTGGCACAAAATGTGGGTTCCAACCCATCATTGGGGGAAATGGCGATTGTAAGCCAGTTTGATGATATGGCCCCATACCTTGTTGTGGGAACGGAGGTTGCCAACCCTTTGTTTCTTTATCCTTTTTTCACGGAGTCACTCCTTAGTTATTTATGAACAATTCACGCTTTTCTCTTTTTCCTCTAATGACTCTTCTGGGATCTTAAATGTTTACAAGAGGTTTTATTCCTTTGAGACTCTTTTGATGTCAAGGAATTTCTTTTCAATGTCAAATGTTTTTTGTGGCAGTTGCCCTCCAGAGTGAGAGTGTTGTCTGATGGGTGTACACCAGGTCTGGTCGACTTGGAAAGACAACGAGCAAAGGTGAATTGTAACACTTGCATGAGCTCTTCCCAGCATCTTTTCACTTTGACCTGAAAGACAATTTGTCTGTACTTAAAGAAAATACACTTTCTTTCTTCTTTTCAGTCACTAATATGCCGTTTGACATTAAATATGTTCTCAATTTGAGAGAGATTTATTTTTTACCCTTGAGTACGATTTTTATGGTTGTGAAAACGTGTCTCTGTCTGGGGCAATGCCTTTGATTTTTCTCACACTGACAAGACAAGACTGAACAATTGATTCTACAATGTTAGATTTGAGGAAATGTTCTCCATGTGTTTTCTTTGCCCCTGACTAGACCCCTACTCGTCAAATGTAAACCCAAATCAAACAAGTGCTGCACCAAAGACACACGGTTACTTGATTCTGATCTCTACGTCAGAGTGCAGTGATCCCTATGTTCTCCCCTTCCAATTTTTAATACCTTTAGTCTGAATTTGGAACAAGTCTTGTGTTTGCGGATGAACAATTACATGAATTACACAGGTCATTCAACACAAATGTTCAAAGATAACCCTTGCAGAACATAAATTAAGCCATCTTTATAGACAAAGAATAGTGAAAAAAGGATGAGGCGAAACATCCTAGTACATGCGTTCTCTCCAACCTGGACCTGCTGTGGTCGAAGAGAGTTGAATTTTAATGCGATCTTAAGTTGATATATAGCATCACTCAGCACCACCACAGCATCAGTCAGCATCACCCCATCATCACTCACCACCACCAAAACTTCACTCAGGGCCACCACAACATTACTCAGGAACACCACAGCATCGCTCAGTACCACCACAGCATCACTCAGGAACACAACAGCATCACTCAGTTCCACCACAGCGTCACTATGCGCTATCACAGCATCACTCAATGCCACCACTACACTCAGAACCACCACAGCATCACTCCGCACCAACACAGCATCACTCCGCACCACCACATCATTACTCAGGGGCACCACAACATCAATCAGCACCACCACAACATCAATCAATGCAACTACAGCAACACTCAGCACCATCACAGCGTCACTCAAGCCCACAACAATATTGCTCATGGCCACAATAGCAACACTCAGCACCACCACAGGATCACTCAGCACCACCACAGCATCACTCAGGGCCAATACTGCATCACTCAACAACACCACTGGATCACTCAGCACCACCACAGCATCACTCAGGGACCCAACCATATCACTCAGTGGCACCACAGCACCACCACAGCGTCACTCAGCACCACCACAGCATCACTCAGCACCACCACAGCATCACTCAGGGTCAGCACAACATCGCTCAGGATCACCACAGCATCAGTCAGCACCACCACATAATTACTCTGCAGCACCACAGCATCACTCAGGGACATCACAGCATCACTCACCTTCACCACAACATCACTCAGCACCACCACAGCATCACTCGGGAACACCACAGCATCACTCAGTACTACCACAGCATCACTACGCACTACCACAGCATCAATCAGCATCAACACAGCATCAGTCAGCACCACCATAGCATCACTCAGGGCCACCACAGCATAACTCAGGGCCACCACAGCATCACTCAGGGCCAGCACAGGATCACTCAATGTCACCAAGCATCATTCAGCACCACCAAAGCTTCACTCAGCACCACCACAGCATCACTCAAGCCCACAACAATATCGCTAAAGGCCACAACAACATCAGTCAGTGCCACAACAGCATCGCTCTACGCCACCACAGCAACACTCAGCACCACCACAGCATCACTCAGCACCACTACAGCATCACTCAGCGACACCACAGGATCACTCAGCACCACCACAGCATCACTCCGGGTGAATACTGTATCATTCAACAACACCACAGGATCACTCAACACCACCAGAGCATCACTCAGCACCACCACAGCATCACTCAGGGACCCAACCATATCACTCAGTGGCACCACAGCACCACCACAGCATCACTCTGCACCACCACAGCATCACTCAGGACCACCACGCTATCACTCAGGGTCAGCACAGCATCACTCAACAACATAGCAGCATCCCTCAGCACCACCACAGCATCACTCAGGATCACCACAGCATCACTCAGTACTAACACACCATCACTAAATGCTACCACAGCATCACTCTGCAGTACCACAGCATCAATCAGCATCACCACAGCATCAGTCAGCAGCACCAGAACATCACACAGGACAACCACAGCATCACTCAAGGCCAGCACAGCATCACTCAATGCCACCACAGCATAACTCAGGACCAGCACCCCATCACTCAATGACACCACAGCATCACTCAGTGCTTCTTACACTTTTTAATTACAACTTCTCAGCATGCTGCACAGCAGCCACACTTCTCTACTGCAAAACTTAGAATCATTGGCAAAGTCAATAGCTCTACCTAAACACTTATAAGGCCCCCCAATGCATAGTCAATAGGTCTCACCATTAGGACATTATAAGTGTTTAGTTATCCAGCCCAATATCCTTGATTACACAAAATCAAGTGGCTAAACACTTATAGGGTCCCAAAAGCGAAACCTATTGGCTATGCCAATGCTTGTTTAAGAATTGATGCTGCTACTGTATTTTGAATTAGAATTTTATTTTGCAAAGTGCCGCCACTGTGCTTTTAAAAAACTGATGCTGCTACTGATTTGCAATATTGCTATGTCCCCTTAATTTAATTAAAAACGATTGCTTATTTCCACACACGCATCACGCAACACCCGGAATCCCGGTGGGACAACCTAGGCTGCCATCTTGCTCAGGGCGTGCTCTAGTTGTTGGGGGGCATTTTGGCATAAATTATGCGCGCTGCGCAGATGCAGCAAAGGAACGCCTAAGGCAAGCCTGTCTGCGCCCGTCAGCGTCCCGGAAGCGACCAGTGCCAGCCATGCTGCCCGTTTTCCACCGGATTTGCCAAACGTTCGTCTGTCCTGCGCTGAGATTATGTCAATTGGTGCACACATGAGTAGGTGCGCCCAGAATGGATGGTCTTGGACAACATTTCCAAGACTTGTCAGGTTTGCAACTACCGTTTCAATGATACCCTGGGTTCTATTTCTCCCTCCTCTCATGTCCCTAATGCCGGTGTATTCAGGCTACTCTAATTAATGCACGGTCCATGGTAAAACATGCCCTTGATATCATTGAGCTGCTGGCGGATAGTCAATTAGATTTGCTTTTTATATCTGAGACATGGTCAACGAGTTTTTGGCTCCTGTTATAGCCATGGCCATCCCTGTGGAGTATAAAATAGCCAGGGTTGACCGTAAAACAGGTAGAGGAGGAGGGGTTGCGGTAGTATTTAGGCAAAACTGGATTTTTACGCATGCCGAGTCACATGACATTACCGAGGGGGAAGCTTTGGACTTAACCATCTCCCTGCACTTTTTATTGGGGGCCACGTTGTTATATCGCCCTCCCGGTCCCTCTAGCTCCTTCCTACAAGCCTTAGACGAAGCCATTGTGCCTAGAGCCCTGCATTATTCTAATTATCTACTTCTAGGGGACCTCAATATTCATCAGGATTGTGTGGAAGCATCCGATACAGGAGAACTGAATGATTCTCTAGATCTCACCCACCTGACTCAATGGATTCATTCTCCAACACACAGCGGAGGGCATACCCTTAATGTAGTTTGCTCCAACTTTCCCATAGCTGTACAGGAACCCCTTTCTATTCTCAGGTCCGATCATTTTCTAATCCAATTCTCCTGGACCATTAAGCCCTCTTTTCCGCCTATGAGGACATCCGAGGGCAGACCTCCCCCACGCATGGAGCCTGCTGCTCTTTGCAGAGTTCTGACTGATACTCGCCCTGTTGCTTCTGGGGTCCTGTTGGAAGCTGAAGGGGGTTTCAATAACTGGATTTTGAGAGCAGTGGAACATTTTCCACACCTCTGGTCCATAAGAGAGCAAGAAACACCCAGTCCCAACCCTGGTTTTCCAACTAACTTAAAGAACTAAAAAAAATCATGCAAAAAGCTTGAACGTAGCTGGAGACAAGCTTGCTGCCCGATGGCCAAAATTGCACTCAGGAAGTGTCAGAACAACTACTATGCTGCCGCCAAGAAGGCTAAAGGCCATTTTTATGCAGAGTGGATTGCCATATCTAAAAATAACTCTAAGTAATACTTTGCAATTGTCCAGAGTTTCCTGAAACCATGCGTAGAATGTATAGTCACTCCCACCTCTAATGGTGGGCAGTTATCAGTTATCTGACTTTTTTATAGATAAAATCCAAACAATCCAGGATAGCTTTGGGTCTGCTCTCCAGGTGCAGGCGGAATACTCGCTTCGGGCAGTCTCAGATTTAGATCCTGACCAATCTCTTCTGACAGTTAATACTCCTATTCCGCTGCCAGACACTTTGGCCATTCCTCAATCTCTTAAATCAGGTTCCCCAGACGATTCCTGCCTAGCCAGGCAGTGGGTAGCAGTGGCGGAGGTAGTTAATCCCGAAGTAAACAATATCATTATTCTGTTGCTTCAAACCACCACAGTTCCAACAAAGTGGAAACAGGCAAAACTCCTCCCCCTGCAAAAAAAACCTCATTAAACCCTGCCACTTTGGCTAGCTACCGACTGATCCCACTTCTCCCGGCTGTGGCGAAGGTGTGTGAGAAGGCAGCCAAAAACAGCTCTCTGAGTTTATTGAGACTTCTGGTTCCCTCCATCCAGCCCAGTCGGGCTTAAGGGCCTCATATAGTGCTGAGAGGGCCCTGGTTGAGATGGCAGAGGCTATTAGAGAGTGTCTTGATTGCAGCGGCAGAAGGGCCCTGGTTTTATTGGACCTCTCTGCCGTGTTCGACACAGTACCGCATCGCCAACTCCTAGCCCGCTTTTCCAATATCGGAATTTCTGGCTTGGTGTGGGATTGGATCAAATCCTTCTTGGCAAATAGAACACAGCAAGTGTGGCTGACTCCATTCTCTTCCACACCGAGAAGCCTAACCACGGGCGTCCCTCAAGGCTCAACCCTGAGCCTTCTTCTTTTTAACATTTATGTGACGTCGCTAATCTATCTGGCGGAAGAGCTGGGTGCTAAAATCATGGCGTATGCTGATGATACCCAGCTTCTCTTCATGTGGAAGAAAAATGATTCATCCCCTGATTTAGCAAAAAACTGTCTGGCTGCAGTTTTAAATGGTTAGCCCTGGCCCAACTCAAATGTAATGAGGATAAGTCTGAGGTACTACTCTATCGGTCTTTCCCCCCTGCATTTAGGGATGACCTTTAGCCTGAGGGTTACCCTATTCCTAAGTCTATGAGAAGCCCAGTAAAAAATGTGGGGGTCTGGTTCAGTGAGGACCTCAGATTCCTACCACAGATTAAGAAATTGGCTGGAGTGTGCTTCGGCACATTGACACTCCTTAAGAAATTTCTGCCACTATTGCCTAACGCAGCAAAATAAATGGTGACTCGAGCTATCTGTGGTAAAGACGTCCAGAGGCTGTAGTTGCTTGTAATAATGTTTCTTTATTGTGAAGTTAAGACGTAGAGTAGGAGCAGACCCTCCACCGCAGCAGCAACCAGTTAACTGCCAAAGTGTAGAACCCACCAGATAAACACAGAAGGAACATGGAACATAGAATATCAAGTACAGGTATTCTTATGAAGACTAGAAAGCCAACCTAGGACAGCTTTATATTTACATGTGACATCTTAGTATGTACTACATATCTTCTCCCTTTCTGAGAAAAAGAAGAAAGAAAAAAAAACTGATAAAGGAAGCTTATATATGTAAAAAAAACTTAACAAATAAAATCTTGCAAATAAGTAGGAGGCCTTCTAGACCTCAACGAACGAGTGCATGTGGAATCACCCTGGACAGGACGAACTTGTGAAGAAACTGGAGCATCACCACCGCCTGAATTATCAACTCCGACTGGAATGATAGGACTAGAAGGTAATTCATTTGCTAGCAAGTAGCCACTCGTGGAGCAATCACCAGAAACTGTAAAATGAGACGTGGAATCATCATTAAGCAAAGGAGATGGAGAACTACTCAACTTTTCTCTCTTATAGAGAGCAACTCTCCTGAAATTCCAACATTCTCCATTATTGAGAATGACACAATGGTTAAGAACCTTCTTGACCTTGAAAGGTCCTTTGAACTTGGACAAACCCTTCTGTAACCTCCCCAACTTGATATTGACTAAATCACCTACATGAAAAGAAGGTGAAGACATTGACTGGGAATGAAGTGCATCAACTTTGGTTTCCTTATCATCTAACACATTGTCTTGAGACTGTAAGGTAACAACACTCTTCATCCAAGATGGAAACAACTTCAATCCAGGATCACGCCCTCTCATCAACTGAAAAGGGGATAAATCTCCGTTAGCTAAGGGAGTGGTGCGGTAGGCCCACAACATTTCATTGACCATTTTCCTAACAATGTGCCCACCACTGGAGGCCATCTGAATGATGCCTTTGACCACTTTATTCGCCCTCTCACAGACAGCATTGCCTTGTGGGTTGTACAAGGATGTACGATGATGCGAAATACCACATCCTTTCAAAAAAACTTGCATGTCACTGGAAGTGAGTTGTGGGCCATTATCTGTAATTATGACAGAAGGCAACCCTTCGTCTTTGAAAAGATTGCCCAAAAATCTAATAGTACTGGGTGTAGTGATGTCGCTGGTGAAATGAACCACTAACCATCTAGTGAAGACATCCACAACTACAATAGCAAACCTGTCAGATTCACCTAATTCGCCCATGGGACCAATGAAGTCGAGAGATATGGTATGCCAGGGTAAATTGGGACTTAGAATGTGTGCACCAGGAACAACTTTAGGACCAGTTTTTAACCTTTTTTCTCCTTCTCTGCATAACGTGCAATTTTCAATCCAATCAACCACCTGGGAATCCACGCCTGGCCACCAGAAGTGGTCTTTAATGCGTCTCTGAGTAAGGGTCTGACCCATATGCCCCTCATGGGCCAAAGCCAATAACTTAGACCTTAACCCAAACGGTGGTATGAATTTCTCTCCTTTGAAGAGTATGTCACCCACTACTGAAAGATCATCCAGAACTTTAACAAACGGTCTGACAGATACGGAGACAGTGCTTTCTCGCCTGGATCCCAATCGGACCAGTTTGATGACCTCCTGAAGTGTGGTATCAACAGCCATTTCTCTAGACCAATCACTGGATGAAAAAACACCTTCACCTACAAAGACTGCATCTTCAACTGAGGCTACAGCAACATCATCTAAAACCAGAGACGCCTCAGAATTGGGAGAAGAACGCCAATCCAAGGATAGCCTCGAAAGGCAGTCTGCCTGAACATTTCTCCACCCAGGAATGTATTCTATGGAGTACTGGAATTCCTGTAACCTGGCAGCTAATTTCATGAGCCGCGCTGAACCTTTTCCCGCCCCACCAGGAGAGAGAACTTTGATGAGAGGTTTATGATCGGACCTTAATATAAATTTCATGCCCCACAAGTATGTGCGGAAATATTCGACAGCCCAAGACGCAGCTAGTGCCTCCCTCTCTATAACAGAATAATTTTTTTCCGTGTCTGTGAGGGTCCTAGAGGCAAAAGCAACGGTCAGTTCTGTCGCTCCCTTCATTTGTGACAACATGGCACCCAACCCATGTGCACTGGCATCCACAGTAACAATTGACTTATTGTGAATATCAAAAGAAGACAACATTTTAGCATCACAAATTTCGTTTTTGATATCTTCAAAACATTTTTGTTGTTCAACTGTCCATGTGAAACTCGTACCCCTTTTTAGCAAAGATCTTATACACACAGTTTTATCAGAAAAGTTCTTAACGAACTTCGAATAGTACTCTATGAGTCCCATGAATGAACGCAACTGATCCTTGTCACAAGGAGGAGGTGCAGAGCGAATAGCCTCACATAAGTCCTTCTTGGGCTTGATACCAGAGGAGGTGATAGTGTAGCCTAGATAGTCTACTTGATCTACTCCAAACAAGCATTTATCTTTGCGCAGGGTAAGCCCAGCACTGGACAATATTTCTAGAACAACCTTGAGTGTGGAATTATGTTGACATTCAGTAAGACCATAGATCAGGATGTCGTCCTGAAAGTAGACTACCCTGGACACCCCTTCAAATATGCCAGAAACCATACGTTGGAAGACGCTCGCTGCTGACTTGAGACCAAATGGCAGACGAGTAAATTGATAAGTACCCCATGGTGTGATGAAGGCCGTCAGACTTTTGGAGTCTTTGTGCAAATCAATCTGGTGATACGCACTCCTGAGGTCTAATTTGGAGAAAAATCTGGCACCATTAAGGGTAGTGACTAATTCTGCTATGTTAGGAAGAGGGAAGGTATCTGCTATGACACAATGATTAAGAGACCTCAGGTCGACACAGAAACGGAGCTTGCCATCCGATTTCTTAGTGACGACAATGGGGGAAACCCAAGGAGAAGCTTCTACAGGCTCAATGACTCCAGAGGTTAACATGTCATCAAGAAGTGCTTTGACTTCATCTCTAATGACGATGGGAATGCGTCTCACTTTGTGCTGGACTGGAGTCGAGTTGGGTTTTAGTATGATTTTATGTGAGTAGCCCTTAAGACGGCCTAAGCTCTCCCCAAATACATCCTTAAAGTTAGAGAGTAAAGAGTGTAATTCTATATCTTCTACGACCATGACTTGGGGATCAGCACGTGGATTTACAATAATAGAGAGGTCATATTGGTGTATCCACCCAAGAATAGCAGGACCTGACTCTGAGACATATACTTTTCCAAAGATTTGTCTCGTACAAAACTTAATGTTGGCTTCAAAATATCCCAAGATGTTCAGAGGTTCACCCTGATATCCACCCGGTGAAATATCTCTGGGACTAAGAGGACTTATTCCCCATAGGTTGACATATAGTGAGTTGGGAATGATTGTGTACCGTGAACCAGTGTCCACCATTAAGTAAACTTCCTTACCATTTATAATAAAAAGTGCCTTTGGTCTATTTTTTCTCCTGAGCTCCTCATATTGAAGATCATTATTGTCACTAACCACCAAAATCTTATTTTCATCATCTTCGATTTGAGCTATATCGCTTATATACGATACTGATGAACGTGCTTTACCCCTGCACACACGAGCATAATGCCCCAACTTGCCACACTTCATGCACTCTTGTTTGGCTGCAAAACAGAATTTAGAGTCAGAAGTGTGTGCTAAACTACCACATCTTAGGCATTGTCTAGGATTAATAGGCTTAACAGTGTTTTGACTTTTTGCATTAACTATCTTCTTGTTGAAGAATTTCTTCTGTTTGATGAAGGCAATATCTTCTTGTTCATTATCTTCCTGAGTGGAGACAAACTGTGAATGACAAGATACTTCACTAACATCACTTGACATTGTTCTCTTTTCCAACTCCTTCATACACCCTTCTGATTGTTCAACGACCTTTGCTAGGTCAATTGCTGTTTGAAGGTTCGGGTTCTTTGCTGCCCATAAACGCTCTTGTATCTTTTTATTATTACACTGTACAATGAGCTGATCTCTTATCAGTTCATCTGTCATGTTTCCAAATTTACACTTGACAGACATCTCGCGCAACCTGGAGACGAAATCATCAATAGTCTCCCCCATTTTCTGACTCTTGGTGTAAAATTTATATCTATTCATTACGAGGTTTTCCTCCTTAGAATATCTGACTTCAAGACGTGAAACTGCCTCTTTATATTCGTCTAAAGCAACTTGAGAACCAGCTTGAAGTGCCTGCGGCAAATATCTGAAAACTCGCTGGCCCTCTTTGCCGAGTGAACTGAGAAGAAGCGCTTTTTTTCTTTTGGCAGAGTATTCTTGCGCATCTAAAGCATCCAGGTAATTCTCGAACATGGGAAACCAATCTTCCCATGGTATACTGGGCTGACCTGGAATGGCAAGAAAGCTGGGAGGAAGTACAACATTGCCACCTTGTAAAGCTACTTGTTCAGACATAGCTGAAGTTACAACAAATTTATGACGAAGTCTATTAAAGATCGAGTATTTTAAAGTGAAGATTAAACAATGTTATTTTGAGACGGTTTTGTGTAAATATTGTAACTAACCTCAGCAGGTGAGCGTTTTGTCAGATATCGTTAATACTGTCGTTAAATTGAATGTTTACTTGAAGAGAATGCGCAAAAGATGTGCGCATCGTCGTTGTATCGCTGGAGATGAGTTGGTAACCAAGGTAACAAAGAAAATGGCCTCCAAGACGTGGTGACGTGTGACGTGGCTTCAGTAGCGTCAAGTGCGTCAGGCGCGATTGAGTACGTCTTCAAGCGCAGGACGGAGAGCGCGAAGACAACAAGCTTGAAGGCGTCACAGAAGCGATCACCAACTCCCCTTCAATGTTCTATGACGTCACCATTCAGAGAGAGACAGGGAGCGGAGTAGGAGGCTGGTAGTGGGAAGACGGCAGGACACCGGGGAGCTGAAGGACAAGGTAATGAAGTAATAAAATAACTTGCCGACTGCTTCTGTAGTGCTCCGCGAGTGCAGCGCGTCTTCCTGGCCAAATTGTTGTGCCGTAACTGTTCCAAAACACCGATCATCTCATTCGGGTCTGCTCCCACTAGCGAGGGTCCGTGGATTCTGAAGTACGTCGCCAAAATATTGTGGTAAAGACGTCCAGAGGCTGTAGTTGCTTGTAATAATGTTTCTTTATTGTGAAGTTAAGACGTAGAGTAGGAGCAGACCCTCCACCGCAGCAGCAACCAGTTAACTGCCAAAGTGTAGAACCCACCAGATAAACACAGAAGGAACATGGAACATAGAATATCAAGTACAGGTATTCTTATGAAGACTAGAAAGCCAACCTAGGACAGCTTTGTATGTACATGTGACATCTTAGTATGTACTACACTATCATTCTCTCGTGGTTAGACTATGCCAATGCCCGTTACATCGGTCTTCCTGGTTACCAGCTAAAAAAGCTACAGACCGTTCAGAATGCGGCCGCTAGAACGCTACTGGGTATTCCTGGTAGGAGGCACCTAGTCAGAAGTAGTGTGTGCTGTCATGAAAATAGAGTAGTGTGGAATAACACTCGGCTGAAAAATTCCCATCAGACCACCAACGTGGCGGATTCACTCGTCATCTGGGATACGGATGGTATAATCCAAGTCTCACCCAACACATCAGTTGATGGTGTAGAGACAGGAAAATTGAGATTGACTTCTAGCCACAGTGTATTTCCAAGTGGTGTTTGATGAGTGTGCAGTGCTCAGTGAAAAAATATATACGTGTGAAAAGGAGTGTTTAAAAATAACTACCAGAGCAGAAAATGTGTTTATTAGGCACTGTTCTGGTGTCATAAAATAAAACAAGCGCTGTACAGTTCAAAATTATAACTATAATATAGCGCCGTGCAGTGTGGTCGACATGTTTCAGCTGTCAAGGATATTACCCAGCTTTCGTCAGGACCTTAGTGTAAAAAAAGGCAACTGCAAAGTATAAAGTAACAACGATTCAAATAATAAACAGTACTCCTACCAGGAACTTGGAGCCCAATGTTAGCTGGAGGAAACTATAAATGAATCGTCCTTTCCTAAGGAAACAAATTTTTGTTGGAGAGGGAGGTTGAAGATGGGTCTGAAGTTATCGAGATTGTTTGTGTCAAAACCCGGTATTTTCAGTAGAGGTGTGACTTGGTCAATTTTGAGACAATCAGGCATGACTGCAGTACTTAGGGAGCTGTTTATAATCTTGGTCCAGTGCGGGGCTAGGGTGAACATTTTGGCCAATTGGGCAGCTATGGGATCTAAGACGTGTGATGAGGATTTGGAGTTGGAAATCATTTTGAGGACCTCTACTTCGGAGATGGGGTTGAAAGATTTCCATAAGTTTGGGGGGTGCTTGGGTGTGATATCTTCTGTCCCCGGGGGTGATTTACTGTCTGGGTGAATGCGGTGAACATCCAAGGAGAGTTCTATCTTGATGATTTTGAACAATATGTATGAAGCTCAAATGGGTTCGCGAATTTCGGCATTTGCGAAATCATTTTCACTAAATGGTATGTATGTAGCCAAATTGAGTGCAAAATAAGGAATCACAAATTTGCGATTCCTTATTTTGCGATTGCATTTAAGGAATCACAAATTTTGCGATTCCTTAAATGCAATGTATGAAGCACCCAAGTTGTGCGACTTCTCATTAAGATATCGCTAATTACCACCAACTTGGTAACTTGGGACTCCTCTGTGGGTCCTTTGCCCCTCTGACTCTTTGTCTCCTGTCCACACTTGTTCGCCCGTTATTCGTTCTGGTATCCCCACTGTTGTGTCCTCTGTACCCCCTGCCCCCGTTCGCCCGTTATTTGATTCTGTTATCCCCACTCTTGTGTCCTCTGTGCCCCCGTTCGCCCGGTATTTGATTCTGTTATCCCCACTGTTGTGTCCTCTGTGCCCCCTGCCCCGTTTGCTTCTGTGCCCCTTCCCGCTGCTGCATCCCTGCGGCCCCGCCCCCCACTGTCCCATTCGCCCACCCCGCCTCCCAGCTGCTCCTCCCTCTCACAGCTCCTCATATGGAGGCTGCGCAGCCCGTCTGCGCCCGTCCGCGCCTGGACCGCGCCCAGCGCCAGAACCCCTTGTCCTCGCCGGAGACAGGGCGCCCGACTGAGATACGACACCGCCACCCTCAACGCACTCAACACCAGACGACCACCCGCCTGCTACCGAGCCACCCTGAAGCGAACCCACGGACTCTTCACCTGCCAAGCCTGCAAATTCACCTGCCTCCCAACCTACACCCCGCCCGGCGAACCCAGCAACAACAACAACAACCACCTCAAGTGCATCCTCCTCAACACCCGCTCCGTCCACAAGCACGCCATCGAACTCTGGGACCTCCTCGACACAACAGCACCGGACGTCGCCTTCCTCACGGAAACCTCGATGAGTGCCTCCTCGGCCCCCAACATCGCCATAGCCATCCCGGATGGCTACAAGATCACCCGGAGGCACCGCGCCAACCAAACCGGAGGAGGAATCGCCATCGTCTACAGGAACACCATCAGCATCACGACCAACGCCGAAGACACACTCTCCACCGCTGAACACCTACACTTCCAGATCCGCACCGACCCCAAAAACACACTCAGAGGAACCCTTGTCTACAGACCCCCGGGCCCTCGCACACAATTCAGTGAAACCATCGCCGACTTCATCAGCCCGCATGCACTAACATCACCAGAATACATCCTCCTAGGGGACCTGAACTTCCACCTGGAGAACAACAACGACAGCAACACTACCAACCTGCTCGACAACCTCGCCAACCTCGGACTCAACCAACTGGTGAACACCCCCACCCACTGCGCCGGCCACACGCTGGACCCCATATTCTCCGCCAGCAACCACGTCTCCTTCAGCCACTCCATCGGACTACATTGGACCGACCACAGCTGCATCCATTTCACCTACAAGAAGACTACAACACACCACCGCACGCTACAGATCCACCGCCGATGCTGGAGCAAAGTCACCACAGACCAGCTTACCACATCACTGAGCCAGAACCCACCAGCCGACACCTCCGACACCAACGACGCAGCTCACAACCTCGCACAGTGGATCACCAACTGCGACAACAACCTCGCTCCGCTGAAGAACCCCCCAGGTAAGACCAGCAACAGAAAAACTACATGGTTCACCGACGCCCTCAAAGACTCAAAGAAATCATGCCCCATGCTCGAAAAAACCTGGCGCCACGAACGGACGACAGAAAACATGACAGCCCTCAAGAACGCTACTCGCGAACACCACCAGCTGATCCGTACCACCAAAAGGACATCGTTCAAAGAGCAGCTGCACAACAACACCCACAACAGCAAGGAACTCTTCAGCATTGTAAAAGAGCTCTCCAACCCCAACGCCAGCAACAACGACATCACACCATCACAAGACCTCTGCAACTCCCTCGCCACATTCTTCTACCGCAAGATCGCAGATATACACAACAGCTTTGATGCCCAGACACCGCCTCCAGTCACCAAACCAACGACCCCCACCACCACCCTAAGCGACTGGACCCCCATCAGCACAGAGGACACCACCCACGTCATGAACACCATCCACTCCGGCTCTCCCTCTGACCCATGCCCCCACCACATCTACAACAAAGCAGACGCCATCATCGAACCCCACCTCCGGAACGTCATACACAACTCCCTCACCTCAGCCACCTTCCCAGAGAGCTGGAAGCACGCAGAGATCCACCCCCATCTGAAAAAACCCACAGCTGACCCTAAAGACCTCAAGAACTTCTGCCCCATCTCTCTTCTTCCCTTCCCGGATAAAGTCATTGAGAACACCGTCAATAAACAGCTGACTGCATTCCTCGAGGCAAACAACTTGGTCGACCCATCCCAATCCGGATTTCGAGCCAACCACAGCACCGAGATGGTCCTCATCGCAGCCACCGACGACATCAGGACCCTGATGGACAATGGGGAGACAACGCCCTCATACTCCTAGACCTCTCAGCCGCCTTTGACACCGTCTGCCACCGCACCCTAATAACCTGCCTCTACAACACTCGGATCCAAGGAAAAGCACTGGACTGGATCACCTCGTTCCTCTCCAACAGAACCCAGAGAGTCTGCCTCCCGCCGTTCCTCTCCACGGCCACCAAGATCATCTGCGGCATACCCCAAGGCTCCTCGCTCAGCCCAACCCTCTTCAATATCTACATGAGCCCCCTCGCCGCCATCGCACGCAAACACAACCTCAACATCATCTCCTACGCCGACGACACCCAGCTGATACTCTCCCTCACCAAAGACCCAACCACCGCCAAAACCAACCTCCAGGAAGGAATGAAGGTTGTCGCGGAATGGATGAAGCTCAGTCGGCTGAAACTGACCTCAGACAAAACAGAGGTCCTCATCCTCGGACAATCCCCATCCGCCTGGGACAACTCCTGGTGGCCCACAGTGCTAGGCATGGTACCGTCACCCACTGACCACGCACCCAACCTGGGATTCATCCTGGACTCCTCCCTCACGATGACCAAACAAGTCAACGCCATCTCATCCTCATGCTTCAACACCCTGTGCATGCTCCGAAAGATCTTCCGGTGGATCACCACAGAAACCAGAAAGACGGTCACCCAGGCCCTCGTCACCAGCCGACTGGACTACGGGAATGCCCTTTACGCAGGAACCACAGCGAAACTTCAGAAACGACTTCAGCGCATACAGAACGCCTCTGCATGACTCATCCTTGACATCCCTCGCCACACCCACATATCGGCCCACCTGAGAAATCTGCACTGGCTCCCCGTCAGAAAGAGGATCACGTTCAGACTCCTCACCCACGCACATAAAGCGCTCCACAACATGGGCCCCGAATACCTCAACAACAGCCTCTCGTTCCACACTCCTACCCGCCAGCTCCGCTCCGCTCCGCCAGCCTCGCCCTTGCAACAGTCCCACGGACTCACAGAGCCGCCACCGGAGGAAGATCGTTCTCCTACCTGGCCGCCAAGACATGGAACTCCCTCCCCGCACACCTACGACTGACCCAGGACCATCTCGCCTTCAGGAAACTCCTCAAGACCTGGCTATTCAAGCAGTAGCGCCCCCCCCTCTCCCTTCAGCACCTTGAGACCCTCGCGAGTGAGTAGCGCGCTCTATAAATGTATTGATTGATTGATTGATTGACCAACTTCAAGTTGGTGGTAATTTGCGAATTCTTTCACAAAAGCACTTTTTTGCATTTGTGAAGGTGCCATGTGGCGCACATACATGCCCTTGGGGCATGTATGTGCCCCATATGCGCACACATGTGAATTTCAGGGTTGCATCAGGGTGTCCTTATGACACCCTTGCACCCTTGAAATTATTCTCAATTTGCGATTCACAAATTGCAAATTGCAAATTGAGAATAACTTCACATTCATTCCTATGGGCCTCCTGGCCCATAGAAATGAATGGGAAATGATTCCTTATTTGCGAATCGCAATTTGCTAATCGCAATTAAGGAATTTTAAGAAATCGCAAAAAAATGCTAATTTCTACATACATACCAATTTGCAAATCTCAAATAGCGATTTCTAAAAAATCGCTATTTGAGACTCGCAAATCTGAATGTTGATACATCTGCCCCTTTGTCATTAAAGAAATTGGCAAAGTTATCACACAGGTCTTTGGAGGCCAGAACTGATGTTGAAGGGGGCTTGGAAGTTTGTTGCCTAATGAGATTGAAGAGCTCTTTGGGTCTGTTGTTTGTGTTGCCAAGGGCATTGCAAAAGAAGGAGTTTTTTTTTTCATTTTTTATGTGTTTTTTATATTTCCTGTGTACTGATTTGAGTCTAGATCATAAGATTGTGGACGGGTTGTTTCGCCATAGTCTTTCTGCAGCTCTTAGTTCTCTTCTTTCGGAGTTTATGTCTATGTTGAACCACAATCTAGATGCTATGTTCCTGACTCTTTTTAGTTTCAAGGGGGCTATTTGGTCCATAATGGAAGCCATAATAGTGTTGTAGTGAGAGGTGAGTTCTGTTGTTGAGAGCTCGCCTGCGGGGATGGAGAGGAGAGAGCTTACCCTTTCCTCCAGGACTACAAGGTGAATCTAGCCTAGCGGGGGGGGGGTCATGCGTACTGGGCTGGCATTGGATAATTAGGTTGATGTGGAATGGAATGATATGGTGATCAGACCAGTCAACAGGCATGGTGTGGTCGATAGAGACTATGTCTGCTTGAGCGATAATGGCATCCAGGATTGAGCCTCTGTTATGGATTTCCTGTGTGCAGTGTTGGGTGAGGTTGTTGTTGATATGAAGATCATTTAAGGTTTTGATTAGCGAGTTGTTTTCCTCATTCCAGTGTAGATTAAGGTTGCCTAGAATTATATTGTTGGAGTCACAGAGTGAACAGTGAGTTATCAGGTAGGAAAGGTGTTCTCTGAATGAGGAGGTGTTTCCACGCGGATGGTAGAGGAGATGGCAGAGTATTGTTTTGTTGTCACTCGTCTTAATGATGGTAGTAAGGCATTCAAATGAGTTGTATTTGAAGGCATCAGTTTCCGTCATGGAGATGCTGTTCATGTGTATGATTGCTATACCCCCTCCTCGCTGTTTTTTTCAGTCTTTGTGGATGATTGTGAAGCCCGTGGGCACAAGCATGTCAACAATTGGGGAAGAGAACTCATTTAGTCATGTTTCGGTGATGAACCTGATGTCTATGTTGTGGGTAAGGATGGTTTCTTCCAGTTCTGTAGCATGTTTGGTGGCCGATCTACAGTTAATGAGCATGCAGTTGGTATTGGACCCCTCGTTTTGGAGTTTCTTCTTTATGGGGGGCCCGGGATATTAGTGAGGAAGGCTGGGGGTCTTGAGGATCTGGGGGGAGCGGGCTATTCCATATCCAGTGATAACCTAGATCTTGGAGCTAGAGGTGACAGTAGTGGAAGTGTCATACAAGGTGGAATGATCTATCGCTTCACTTGTGGACATTGCGGCTCTAGTTCTTTTGGGTCTCTGTGTCTGGCTGCGCTCTTGGGTGTTGGGAGGCCTTGTGTGATTGGTGCTGGTGAATGTGGGTGTTGGTGTTGGTTGGGCTTTCAGGGTGTGGTGAGGTTCAGTAAGATTTCATTGAGGCCTAGTATTACCGTTTCTGGCTGGCTTTCCAGCAGGGCAAGTCGCTGAGTAATCTCTATGGAGGAGGGGGTGGAGGCGTCCCTAGAGGAGATTGCGGCTCTTGTTCTATTGGGTCTCTGTGTCTGGTTCCAGATGGGGTTGTGGTCAAGCTAAGCCGTTGGGTCTTGGGCGGCCTTGCGTGATTAGTATAGGTACATGTGGATGTCAGGTATGGGTGTTGGCTGGGCTTTTGGGGTTGGCTTTTGGTGTTGGAGTTTGCTATGTTATCCCTATGGGTAGCCCTGGATGTGGGGTGTGGAAGAACACGGCGTGGTTCAAGTGGCCATCTCTTGTGTGTCGTGGAGGGGGAGATTTAGGAGTCATTGACTGCGGATTAGGTTCGGTGGTTGTTTGTTGGGAGTGGTAGAGGGTGTTGTTCGGTAGGGTGTTTGAGAGCCTCATCTGTGATGGGCCTCCGATTAGTATTGGAGGGGGTAGTGTATTGTGTGCTATCAGGGAGGGGTAGATGGCGGGGAGGATGGTGTCCGGAGGGGGGAGGTTGGCTTTCATGGCAAAGGTCTTGGGATTGATTTGTGCAATCTCCTGGAGGGGCAGTCTATCAGGGGATAAGGAGCTGGATGGGTGGGAGGGAGCAGCGTGGATGTGATGGTGCGTTGCGGAGCGAGGGGAAGAGGGAGTCGAATGCTTCTAGGTTATCATTATTGGCTGGATCATGACTGTGCTGTTGGTGTAGATGGGCACAGGGGTGTTACCGCTGTGTATAGGGCGGTTAGGAAGTGTGATTGTTTGTTTGCGGCTAAAGGGGGTGTTAGTTGTTTTGGATATGTGCAGATGTGTTCTGAGGATGGTGTTCCAATTTGCAGGTCTTATGGTGTGGAAAATGAGATCCATTTCCAACTGGCCTTTGGAAGAGCAGTGGTATATGTCCACGAATATTGTTTCTGGGTGATGTCTAATCAGTCTGTTATTGAGGTTTCTTTTTGCTTTTGATGAGAGGTTGGGGCGTAAATGATGGAGAAGGTGTAGAGAGGCGGATGGAGGATGTAGTGGGAGGTGACATTTCGTCTTAGTTGGGAGGGTGGAAGTTTACCCAGAGCTGTGTTTGGTCTAATGGTCTGAGAGGATAAGACTGGAAGGAATTAGGAGTTGGTATCCCTCTCCTCTTTAGAATTTTAGTTACATGTTATAAAATGGGTTAACATTCACAGTTTACACTATGGGATAAACCACATCAACATGGCGACCATTTAATGGTAATGTATGGGGTTGACCCTTGCACCATTTTCCATGTCGATCTTTGGTTCTATTTCCGCCTATTCAAATTCGATCAGACTAATTCATTTGCGTACACAGCATTTCTTCAGCTCAAGTTGCCATAGGAGAGGTAAGGATGTTTTTCTGTACCTACGATACTTACTGCTGTGAGTAGACTCAAATTGTGTGCTCCATTCGCCCGTTGTCACCCAATTTGCTGCACTGACATGCATGATGTAAATGCATTCAGTTTTTTGCATTTCGCTGTCATTCGGCAAAGTGGTCTACACCTACACCAATACCAGACGTGGTTGTCGGTTGTATGTTGCCAGTATCCTTTCAAATGCCTACTTTTGACCTATATAGTTACTTACGTCAAGCATGTACTTGCTGGATTTTACATGTTTTAGGCTGAAGGAGAGCTTTTATGCATTTGAGATTAAGGTCACTCAATGCCATACGTCTTCTGCGTCAATATTAGGTGCACATCATAATTTGTAAGACTTGCCCCCACTTGTGATTGTTTACATGAACACGTGGTGCGGCTAAATAATTTCTAATGTGTTTGGGTGCACATGCTTCTGTTTTAATGAATGAATATCAACAAGAGACTTTTTCCTTTTGCCACAAGACAGGAGGTAATTGTAGGTTGCGTTGAACTGTTTTGTTTATAGGCACTGCATGCCACAGAGGCAGTGACTAGTGGCACTGTAGTGGTCTAACATTGGCCGATTATAGAGCCAATATAATGTCATAGTCTCTCTTTTGCCCCTTGCAAGGGAATGTTTTTCAAACTGTTTTCCCTATCTTTGTTCTGGGGTTTTTTCACAGTGGACTTATCAAGGTCGAACCTACAGACTTCTCCCTGATTCTTAAAGAATAGACAGAAGTTGGGGGTAAGTGCTTTGGGGTTTGAGTACCTTTTTGATCTTCTATCCCCATAATCCACAATATATTTCCATATGCCATATGTTACTCATTCGAGATAGTCCATAACATCCTTTTTTTCCTTTTTTTTCTTCTTGATTCCTTCTGTAGATTGTTTATTACTACTGTCCATGACTAGGACATTTTGTAAAGATTTACCCTACATTTAAATACACACTTGATGTAACAGAATCTGTGATGAGAATTGAAAACTCAGAGGTCTTTTTTAGATATGACACTATTCATCTTTTTCCTGTTTTTCATGATGGAGGTCTGTATTCTGGAAACTCCAGTTCTGCACTATTGAGTCTGTTATGACTTACTCTCTTTTACACAGATTGGATATATGGCGTCATCAGTGTCACATGGTGGTTTTTCTGAACTTATTTTCTCACTTTTTTAAAAGGAGCACTAACATTTGAGCACATAATCTTAAATTTTTGGTTTGATGATGTGGGGTTACACACACTGCTGGCTTAATCATAGGGTGATTGCTAGCAGTGATGCCAAATAGGGTATATGTAAATATAATCAACATTTGTAATGCCAGTGTAATATGATCTTGCAGCTTTGAAAAAGTCCAGGAGGACGAAAAACATGTCGGCTGCTGTGTTTTGGATTTTCCTCTCTGTGACTCTGACTTTGAAGTAAAAAAATAACTAAACTTCAGTGGATTGGATCTATTCATTGCTAACTGCCTATCCCTCAATACGAGTTGGACTTTCAATGATTGTTCTAATGTGTGCTTGAGTGCTTGATTTTTGCTTTGGCTTTATCAAACAAAGACAGGGTGTGAACAAGTCTGGGCTCATGCCATTCCAGCCTGCCTTCTATCCCTTGACGTGGAGAAGTCATTTGATCAGGTTAGTTGGGCTTTTTTATGCTCAGTATTATAAAAGATTGGACTGAGCCCCACAATGATCAGTAAAATCATTGCTCCTTATGTAGCACACACCGTTACCATCTGAATAAATGGCCAAGTTACCTGATCCTTCCCTCTCCAAAGGGGCACTCAGCAGGGGTGTCCCCTATCTCCTCTGCTTTTCGCCCTTGTGGCGGAATCCCTGGCCATCCACATTTGACAAGGCAGGTCTATAGCCAGAATTATCTTTGGGGTCCAACAATATAAGGCCCTGCTCTTTGCTGATTACCTGTTGCTGACAGTAATGGAGCCAGAAACTTCTCTTGCCACAGTGGTCCAGGGCCTTTGAATGTTTGATGCGGTCTCAGTTTATGAGATCAATATGACTAAGTCCCTCACACTCAACCTGACCATCCTGATGCCACAAGTTCCATTCCCGGTGGAGCTTGTCCCCTTCAAGAGTACTTCATGCTCCATACAGTACCTTGGCCTCACCATTACTTCCTCTTTACAGACTTGATCCCGTGCCAACTGGACACCTCTTCGCAGCGATATGCGGGAGGGCCTGTGGGGATGGAAGCCTCTTCATATTTCCTGGTTGGTAAACGTGGTGAAGATAAATATATTTCTGAACTTGTTGTATCTATTCCAGTCCCTCCCTACACCTATTCCAGCTGATGACATCACGTCCATCAAGAGGGATGTGCGATCCTTCATTCAACAACCCCACATTATGAATAAATTACTGATACTACCTCTGGACCGCCGGGGCCTCGCATGCCTTAACCTGTTAGATTATTGTGGGCTGCACACCTGCACTTTATATCCGAGATGGTGGTTAGGGAAAGAGAAATGAACAGGCTACATATGGACCAGTCAGTGGCCTGTAGGCTGCTGTGGGACGTGGCCTGACTCCCAAGACAACACTGCCCCCGAAGTGCATACCTGGCGACCCGGACTTGCACGGTCCTTGAAATATGGGATTGATTGTTGAACGGGAGAGGCCTTACCTTCTTTCCCTCCCTCAAAACTCCAATTGCTCCATCAGCTCTCCCTCCAGGCTCTTTCCTGCACTGGGAAAAGGGTGCATGTATATTCCCACAGGATCTGTTTCAGGGTGAGACAATCAAGCTCTTCGAGCAGTGTAAACACAAATTAACTGTTCCAGATACATCCCGCCATTGGTATACTTCCAACTTCACCACAGGGTCCTATCCCCCCCAATGTTGGAAGTGCCACTTGGTATCTGACCCATTTGAAACCTTAGCATGAGGCTTTGAGGGATCCAAGGGTCTCCTTTCTAAAACATATAGTGCTCTACAACTTTCCCATATACTTCCTCATCACCCTTACAAAACTCAATGGGAATTGGATAGTAACCCGGGCATCTCCCGGAAACAGAGGGAACTTCTCTAGCACGAGATCCCTAAGAGCATAGGAACATCTTCCAACAAAAATCAGTGTATAAACTAATGCTGCAATGGTATTACACCCCTGAACGCGTATTCACCATAGTCCCTGCAACACCTGCTACTTGTTTTGGAGAAGTGGTACACAGGTCAGGGACTTTCAGAACATATGGTGGTAATATCCCTTCCTTACTATATTCTGGAAGGAAATCAGAGGGCATACCAAGAACACACTAGAGTTTCCCAGTGTATTACTGCACATTAATCTTAGGGGTGAGGCCGGTCACACGCAAGGCAGGGACTCATGGGGAACGGTACCTTGTCTGCCACATGGTGGGAGCATCAAAACAGCTTATAGCTTTGACTTGGAAAACCATGTCTTCTTGTTCATCAGCAACCTGGTTTACTCGGCTATGGGATATATTGGCTGTGGAAGAGATTTCACACAAGATGGTATTTTCTGAAAAGAGATTCTCTTGCCTCCGGCAGCCTCTGATCGACTATCTGTCACACATGGAATGTCTGTGCTTTTGAAAGAGCCTTTTCACTTACAAGTCTTCAAATCATACCATCTCTCAGGGACTAGAAACTCAAAATTTTGTCATTTGAAAAGCGGGCTCATAACCTACGCTTCAATTAAATTGATAAACTCAGTGAAGGAGCTACCAAGCATAAATAACGCAACAAATGGAATAAAAACAATACAGTTTCAAATTTTAAGCCGCAGAAATAAAGAAGTCTTAACAATTGTTAATTCCTATATTCATCCTCATATTAAAAGATCCGGTGTAAATACCTTAGTAACTGAATTGACAAATCTCATCACTGCGGAACGATCTATCTCGGGGGACTTTAACATGTTCCTTACAGGAGTGATTGACTTGGATAGTCCTGCAGCAGAATGCCATGCAGCATGGGGTATCCCAAACCCGGACGCCTGCAGATGGGGCAAGTCATCTAAAATCTCGAGGGGCCTCCTAACCGAGCTGACAAATTTATCTTTGGTTGCATTAAATGGTCGTTTCGCAGGAGACTGACCACCGGCTGCCACCTTCCACACTGCCCAATGTAATACCGCAATCGACTACACTTTCACGTCTTTATCGACTTTTGGCCTAATAAAAGGGTTTACGATCGGAAATCAGGGCTGCAGCGACCACCAGCCCCAAGAGTTTACCCTTGATGCTCATGGAACAGCAACCACTTACCCAATGGAGGTCACAAATTTAATGACAACAGCAAATCACCGGAGAATCAAATGTAACACCCGTGATCCAGAACAACTCCAGGCCCTCGCGAAAAAAAGATGGGAGGAAAGTAAGCTGTCAAGCACCAGCCACTTAAAAGCGTGGGAGAGCTTCAGGGACAGCTTCAATCCAACCATGCCAGAAAGAAGTCAAGAGATGGACTAGTAAGACCAAAAAAAAACGGGGAGCCTCGTGCAATCAGGCACAAAGCAAAACACTCCACCTCTCACTTCACCAGGATGCCGAATTAAGGGAGTTAAAAACCAATATCAACAGGGCAATGCGCAGTCTCCGTACAAACGGCCCAGTTGAGAACATCCAGTCCGAATTAAGGAGTCTTATAGCACGCAAGAAGAAAATAATTTGGCTCGCACGAATCAACATGGGCTAAACTGATATACGACGCCAAAAACAACAACAGCGCCAGGTTTTGGCAGACCATCCTAATCGTAGAGAATCCATCCGCTCTAGGAACAAGCTCGTATATAACTGAGGACATCTGGGCAAAGTTCCTACTGAATCACTTCAACTCAGAAGCTGCTGAATCCGCGGAAGCCCTACTGGAGCTCCAAAGGGACCAACAACAATCCAGACTTGAAGGACCGGTCCTTCCCATCATCTTCACAACTAAGCAGCTCTGGGGCAGAATCAAGAAAGGACGCAAAGACGGAGCTCCAGGCCCCAACGGTCTTCCGCCAATCATCTTTAAACAGGATTCAATCTACTGGGTTAAAGCACTCTTCCCCCTTTATAATAACATCCTAGAAAGTGAGAGAATTCCTGACTCCTGGAAAGGATCAATCATTTCTCCAATCCACAAAAAGGGCGCCACGTCAGACCCAAAAAACAATAGGCTCATCGCTTTAATCGACATTGAAGCCAAATTCTATGCAGGGCTCTTACTAAATTAACTTACAGTTTGGGCTCAGGAAAAAAAACGAATTCCCGTCAATCAAACTGGTTTTCAGGAAGGTCTGGGGACTTCAACAAATATTCTTGCCCTTTCTCTTCTGTCTGACGCCACCAAAAAAATCAATAAATCGCTATTCGTCTGCTTTATCGATTTCAAGGCAGCTTTTGACAGCATCGACAAGAGGATACTTTGGGCCATACTAGCGAGGTGGGGAATTCCTACAAATCTTCTAAACCAGCTAATCCTGCTTCACTCTGAAACTTGGGTCCAGATTAAAATTGGAGCGGGAGATACCCTGTCTATAAAAATTCCTACTACCAAAGGGTTGAAGCAGGGTTGTGTCCTGGCCCCAACCTTGTTCAACCTCTTTGTTTCCAACCTTTCCACCGAGTTGGACAACTGCAACCATCATGCCCCGAACCTGGGGGGCTTAACTCTATCGAACCTCTTGTACGCAGATGACCGCCTACTAATCAGCCATACTCCAATCGGCCTCCAGCATCTGATAAGCATCACAAGTACCTTCGCTGAAAAAAATGGGCTGACCATAAACCTGGAAAAATCTAAAGTAATGGTACTAAACCAAGGTTCTAACAAAACCTATACCAACACAAAGGTAGTACCTGGTCTCAAACTCCAAAGGAAATTAAATAAATTAAGTAAAGGTGTGAGTGAACTACCTACAAAGTCGTTCACTGGGCACTTACAGAACGCTGGTAGTATTCCCATCAGACAACCAACCTGTACCGCCCTACATCATTTGGGAAAGACATCATAAAGCACACTGGAAGTGGCCCAGTGTGCGATCACGCACAAAGGCGCTCAAGTTGTTCTCTGTAGCCAAACGATTGTATTTATCACTGAGTCGGTATCAGGTGGTTTCTAACAAGCAGTGCAAAATATTAAAGTAAACAAATTAAATCAAAAAGGTGGTGGTGCCATTAAAATAGGGTAGAGGAAGGAAAACAGTTTAATGGGGACCTTCCTTTCCCAACATTAAAAACAGTGAAAAAAGGTAGCATTAGCAAATAACTACCTTGACAGTTCTTATGGTCATGGTCGACATGTTTCTGCAGTATTACCTTGGGCCCAGAGGTCACCTACTGCTTCATCAGGACCTAGTGATTCTACTGCTTGTAGTGAGAATAACGTAAAAGAAAGTGTAAACAATATCACCTTACGTTCTCCAATTGCTTAGGAGAGTAACGCCCCACCTCACCCGGCACTAGCGCAGGTTTCACGGAGCCCCGCTCTGCCCGTCGGTACTCCAGACGTCCTTCTGGGCTGTCTGGTCAATGAACAATCGGCTTCTGGTCCCTACAGAATATTACAAGTACTTGGGAATCATATTTGAGAGAAATGGCACATTTTCCAAACAGAAAGCATGCATCAAAGGCAGAGGGACTTATTGGCAGTCGCTTTAAATAACATCAAGCAAAAAATAACCGGCCCTAGCCTTCTCCCTTTGCTAGAAGTGCTTCCAGCACGGCTCCTACCCTCCATAACTTACGGAAGTGAAGCAATGAGAGGAAGAGATGAGGTCACGCTGGACATAGTGGTTGCTAAGGCCCAAAGAATAATATTCAATCTTCCGCAATTTACCTCACCAGCACAAATAAGATTAGAAATTGGACTGCTAAAACAGGAAATCTCACGGAAAGGGGCCTATGCCAAATGCTGGTTCAAAATAAAGGGGGCCGAGCTAGGCACACTGAATTCACACATGTGGTTGGAAATCTCAAAGAGAAAAGATAACCCAGCGATGAATTACCTTCATTCAGCAATCAAACTGCTAGCTTTACAGGACCTCTGGGACTCTTGCTTATCCCAGAAAAGCTTTAAGGTCCTAGTAAACAAATCAGTAAAGATTATTTCTCTCGCAGAAGATAAAGCTGCCCTTAGCAGGAGGGCCCACAGCTGGTTCGTAATTCAGAGCTACATGTCAACAAAGCCCCAACTTTACTTAGGAGCAGGTTTTGCAAGAACAACAAAAGAACGGTTCCTTCGTCTGAGGCTGGGAATCTTACCAGCAAAGCCCCACCTTCCTCCATGGAAACGTACAATCTCCTCTAATTGCTGCAGACTGTGTGGAGATCTAAACGAAGACATAATACATCTACTATGCATCTGCAAAGGCTTGAGAGCGGAAAGGAGACAGTTTTTAAAACAGCTCCTGATTGCAAGTCAGGTTTGATCTTGTAGGGAGGCGGTAAAGGCCTGTTTCGAGGGCAGTAACATCCGCCTGTCTTGCAGCCTTGTGCGGTTTATGAGGGAAGCAAATGCAAAATTAAGTCTGGAAGACCCACAAGTTATCGGTCTACTTGCTATGCCAGCAGGCTTATGAGTCAAGTACAACAACTACCTCTATTAGTGCTCTGATTATGACCTATGAATACTTCCTTGGTTGCCAATCTGCCAGCAGACAGTACGGGCTGACTTCGAGCTCAACAACTTTGTATTCTCCACAAACATCATTTCATGGGGTGCATCCATCCACGAGTACAAGCTTTATGCTGATCTATCTTTTTAATCATGAAGAACTATCTTATCTATTAGCTTTTATTCCTTTGTAATTTTATTGAAATACAATACATTTGTAATCTTTTAGCATCTTTTAAAGGTGAAGCTGTATCTTGCGAATTAATATTTTACTTTGTTTGCGAAGGTTTTAATTAATCATGCAATGAAGTCATTATCTCTCTGAGTAGAAAATCTCCCTCTTAAATATTAACAAGTCACCCCTATGAAGGCATTGTAGACCACAAAGGAGGGTCCATGATATTTACAAGTGGGAAATGTAGAAATGCATTGTTACCATGTCCCTACAGTGACGAGGTCCCAACAGCTATTTTCACAGTGGCAGGCCCTAGTATCCTGTAAGGACAACCAGACTTCGGATTAAAATATTAATTCTGTATCTCGAGTTTGGGACCAGATCGTAAAATAATTCAACCACTCTTTTCAATGTTCAGTTAAAGATCAATTTAATGGTGAAGTTGGATTTCTAATAAATATAATTAGGAAAATAAACTTTTAGAAGCTACCTTTCCAAAGCCTGAAGTGCCTGAAGTCTACATTACACCAGCTGTGCAGCAACTGTAAATCAAGCACCTTAATGGAGTGTGAAAAATGCTCCTATAGCAGAGACAATGACCTGGAAGTGGAAAGATGTTTTCTCCCCTTGCAGGAAAATCAGCTGGGGTGCACCCAGAATCTGAATGACTACAAAGGGGCCTTCCCTTTCACATGTAAATGTTAGATACCACTTGTAAAGGCCCAACCTTTGTCCCCATAGTCACAGTGGCACCAAACCCAGTGGAAGGAAAGCTTCCTCCCCTGATCCATTTTTAAGTGACCACAGAAGACAGGACTGCTCATTAACCTGGCCCCATCTCTGGGAGGGCAAACAGGATATGCACAAGGGAAGAAAGGTTTCCCCGTCTTGGATTTTTGGAATTAGGTGCACTGCGGGATTTTATGCAGTAGGGCAAACAGGAACTGCTAAAAAAAGTCAGTGGGGTTGCCCCAGGGAACTTTTACCCCATGGTTTAGGGAATAATTAGGAGCCACTCCTGCCCACTAGCTGGTGTCCGGCATAAATGGCGCATTCCAAGCCACCATACTCAGAACACTTTATGGGCCGGTGAAAGATTAAAAGAGGACAGGGCCTGCTCTATGTGGCCTTTCAGAAGATCCTAGAAGGACTGTGGTCCTTCTCCTTTTTGTACCCAGGACAAAGAAGAGAACTCCTCTGATCAGTTGGCTGACCTCCTGTTTGAATGCCTTGATGAAACAAGCTACCAGAGGCCTTTTCCCTTAAGTGTTCAGCTGCCAGTGGCAGCAGGACCTGGACTGGAGTTTGCTGTTGACATCCTACGAGTCTCTAAGTGCCTTCCACAGAGTTTCTCCTCCAGGAAAGCCACTTAGAAGCTCTTATGCTGTATACCTTTGGTTGTTTAGACACCAGAAGACAGTTTGGACATTTTTAATTGCTTCAGCGGGACCCACCAGGAAAGGTATCTGACCGGCAAATCCACAGCGTCAGATTGAATTTCAGCTTCGTTCTGCAACAAGACCTCTCTTGTCAGAGAAGTCTTTCAAAAGCTTCTATTTGTTTGGCTGTTTAGTAATTCCTGCTAGACTGGGCTTCTACTTCCTCAAATCCACAAGAGCCCAAGGCCACTCGCTTCATTAACGCAGACTAGTGTAGGTAATAGCATGCACATTTCCACTCCTCTAGACCTAGATTCCCCTTCTCCAAATAGGTATAAACCCTACTCAGCAGCACAAGAATTATAGTATTTTTTTCATTTTTTGATGCTTGAGTTGTTTATATATACAGCATTTTGTTCTTGTGTTTTTCATGGGGAAAGATGCGCACCAGGTTGTTATTCAAACCACCATAGCACATCTGTGGTCTTAGAACAATGGGCCCCATTATGATGGCGGGCGGATCGTCTCCGCCCTGCCGGCGGGGGCGATCCGCCCGCCATCACAACCTCATTTACCCCCCACCCCTGCCCTATTACCATGGCGGGGGTACCGCGGCAGAAGTAAAGTCCGGCCGCCGCTTTTCCCCTGGTCGGCAATCGTCACGATTGCCGGCCGGGCAGAACTCAGGCACAATATGATGCCTGGCGGTTCAGGCCTTTCCAAGACGGTGATGCTGGTGGGAATTGCTTTGGGGGCCCGTTGCAGGACCCTAGGGGCGTGGGGGACTGCACTTGGGGGTACCTCTCTTCATTGCCATGCACAAGGTGGCAGGCCCCACACAGAGCCTGCCTCGTTGTGCATGGCAATGCACAGCATGCCTCTTTGGCATCGCAGTGGGTGCTGCTTACGGCAGCACCAGCTGCAGTGATAAAGATGCGGGGTGCGACCACCAGGGTGGCAGTCACATCCTAATTGGCAGGTACGGAATCGCCACACCCATGGTGGCCGGTCCCAGCTCCGCTAGGATGGCGGGCGAGCTGAAGTCCGCCCACCATCCTAATGGGGCCCAAAGTACCTTAAAGCATTGCACAGTGATGTAAAACAATGTTTTTAAGAAAAATGTGCTGTGTTTTAAGTCTGTTACTAGATCCCTCCACTGTAGATAGTTATTCATGAGGGGTATAAAGTGAAAATTGTCTACAAATGTATCGCTCCAACATCACCTCTTGTGTTTGAGAATGTTCTTTAATGTGGCTAAATGAAACTTAAATTCATTTTGCACAGTAACCCAATCAATATTTCAAGATAATATGTTTTGTATTATAATAGTTTGTCACAATAAAATGATTTTTGGAACAAAGCTCTCATCATTGTGGAATAATATAATTTTCTCTGTATAAGGTTACAATACAGAACTTCAAAAGTCAGAATGTACAACCAGATGAATTTCTATACAGACTACCCCCAAAAATGCATTGCTCATGACAACACGCATTACTTCACATACCAAATCAAAGTGGCGTTTTATTTGCATGACCAAAAACTGATTTGATTAGGTCACTGATTGTACAGTAACATGGGCAGGCGATGTGACATTTCGATCAGGGCATATATTCCTATATGGTGTAGTCTGATCGCACATACTCATGGTGGCTAAGGAACATGAGCTACTCTGTAGGGATTACATCACAGAAGTATAACCCAAATGGAGTCCAAACGTGTTAAGCTTTGCACATAGAGATGTATGACTTATCTGCTCAAACCTGCCCTGTATCAACTTTCTCCAAAGGAGAATGGAAAACAAGTTGGCTGCTTTCAGCGGCCTTCTGTATTGTCTTTATTTATTCATACAAGGCCACAATGCAAGTTGTCATTTCACGATAGCATAAAAGAGTATAATTTACTGCACTGAACCATTGTTTAGCCCAATGTTCAATCGGTTATATTTCTTTCATAAGTGTAACTGTAGGGAATTAGGTTTCTGGTTTGGGATGGGGGGTGATATGCTGCTTAAGCAGCAAACACAATCTCTATCAGTGTGAAATGTGAGCAAACCCCAAATAATCTGTGCTTAATCGTCTGTTAGCTTGGCATACAAGCAGTCAGGCTTAACCTAGATGCAATGTGTAAAGTATTTATGCAGCACTTAAAACAGTTATAAAGTAAAAAGATAACACAAGCACAATCCCACACCAATTTAGAAAAATAGCGTACAATTTAATAACTTTTTTAGACCAAAATGACAGTAAAAGAAGGTTCTGGAGGATTCCACCCAGAGAGGAGCTTGGAATTTTCTGTTTCCCCGCCGCTGCTCTCTCCTTGTCTGGAGGCACAAAAGACTATCAACCCCCTTGTGAATGTGCTCAGGCAGAGGCTTTGTGATGTGCAAGTGTGTTAGGTGACAGCCCCTCCCCGCATCAAGTCAGAGATCGCCCAAGCTGGCAACACATATTCCCCTTTGTCTCACTGTCTGAGAGTAATACAAAAAGACCAACTGCCAGCTACACCCAGTCATATGACCCAGAATACAGGCTGAAATTACCAAAAAGGCCAAGAAATGCCAAGTTTTTCTAGGTGGCATTTTCAGAATTGTGACATAAAGTCTGACTTTACTTTTAAAGAGTGTTTTAGATTATAATTTTTAGACACCAGACTCATCATTCCTACTTGCTCCTAATTGAAGGTTATCACTCAAAAAATGGTATTCCACTTTTATCCAATGGGAGACGTAAGCCTTGCAGTAGTGAAAAATGAATTTAGGAGCTTTTCACTACCAGGGCATGTAAACTGAATTGTACATGTCTAACATTTTCAATACTTTGCATCTTGCATACGGGCTATTTAGGGCCTACACTAGGAATGACTCGTGTGTAGAAAAAGTAAGGTTTAGACCTGGAAAAAGGTTCATTTTGCCAGGTTAAAAAGGCAGTTTAAACTGCACAGAGGCTGCAATGGCAGGCCTGAGACATGTTTGAAGGGCTTCTTAAGTGGGTGGCACAATTAGTTTGGAAGCACACAAGTAGCATTTACTTTACAGTCCCTGGGTACATGAAGTACCACTTTACTAGGTACTTACAAGTAAAATAAAGGTGCCAATAGGGTTTTAGTCAATTTTATCATGTATAAGGAAAGAGCACAAGCCCTGGTTAGCAGTGCTAAAGTGTGCTGAGTCCTAAAGCCGGCCAAAACGAAATCAGCGAAAACAGGAGGATGGAGGGCAAAAAGTTAGGGAAAACCACACCAAGATTATCAGGTCTAGCAACAACCCACTGAACACTGAGGCGAAAAATACTTTTTATCAGTACGTGGAAATAGAATTAAAAACATTTGTACAATAGGATTCAATACATCATACTTCTTTTGAAATTCATGTATCCTTTTGGAAGGCTAATTTTTGAAGGTATGACTCTCTGACTTAATATGGGACACATATTTGGTGTACCCCCTTTATCGTTGATTCAGTGTTGCATGTGGGACATGGACAGGTGATGACACTTGGGGAGCACTACTGTACTGATTCAACAGACCTTTTATTCACAGTTTATTGTACATTCTAATAAAGTTGAATTTAAACAGCAAAATATAGAACCAAACTAGCCATTGTTCCTGGACTCTCTTTATAAGAAAAGAGTACTTTGCAATGTGAAAATCAAATGACAACTTTCCGAACCCCTTTTCTATGAACCTGACTTAAATTTCTGAGATTATAAATAGGCTATTCTCATTAAACTTCTTTAGGTATCAAATTGCCAGATACTTTTTCCAGTGTATCCATTCCAGTGCCAATCCTCTGTATACCACTTTATAAAGTGCACTGCACAAAACAATCCTTCTTGCAATGCAGGAACCCTTGCACGTTGGTCAATGGGGCCTGCGTTGAGACTAGGCAGCACATTGTGCACTAGCAATAGGAAAAAGCAGGAATGCACTGTATTGTGATAAATATGGCGTATTTCTGTCCTTTCCCTGTAATGCAGTCCAGCAAGGTCGACTTGCTGTGCTGTGCCACGTTAGTGTTAGTTAAATATGGCTTCCAGTTTGTAATTTGAGGTGATTTATCATTTTTAATTTAATCACTGATAGTAATTTATGGCGTCATAGCGGCTGGTTTGGTTTGTGGGGGTATGAGGTGTGAAGGTTATTAAGTATCAATTAACAATTCATTATTAATTAATTCGTTATTTAATAATTATTAATTATGTAATTAGTATAATAATGATCTATTTTAGTTACATGTTATGTGTGGGCTGCTGGGTACGCACAGTTATAGGGTGGAAAGTTAATTAGGTGATAATTAATTAATAATGTATTATTAATTATGTAATTGAATATTAATTATGCAAATTGTGTAATACTTTTATATATCATTTATATTTTAGGTGCGGGCTGCTGGGTTTGTAGGGGTATAGGGTAGGAAGTCAATTAAGTAATAATTAATTAACAAAAGTTTGCTAACTTTCTATAGTAGTTTTATTTTAGGTGTGGGCTGTTAGGCAAGTGTGGTATAAGGTGGGGCAATAAGTAATAATTAATTACAAATAATTAATAATTTGTAATTAATTAGTTAATTGATTATCAATTATGTCAATAGTAGTATACCTATTTGTTTTAGTTGCATTTTAAGTGTGTGCCGCTAGGTTAAAGGGGTATATTGTGGGAAGTTAATTATGAGATTTTTTACCTAATTTGGTAATTTATTTAATGTTTTGTGGTTGATTTATTAATATTTTTATATAGTTATAATTTATGGTAGATTAAAACAAGAACCCCAAAAATGTCATATGATGTCAAATACATTTGTTTATAATAGTATTACAATATATATATGCATATATCAACATGCACACACTCACATCTATGTGTGTGTTTATATAAATATATATTCATATATAGGGCCCGATTCCAATCTGGGTCGGAAAGCTCCCTGACTGAGCCAGATCCGGAGTTTTTTCCGACCGAGCCGGACTCCTGCAGTCTGACCGAACGATTCAGTTGTGAATTTCACGGTGCTCGCATTGTACTTGCTCGCTCGTACAGCTCTACGAGTCAGGCCGAAAACACGCATATGGCTCGAACTTTTTCCGGCCGGGTCGCATTCGGTGCCCGTCCGAGCGAGATCGGAATCGGGCCCATAGTATTAAAAAATATTTACTTTTATTTACATTATATATTTTTATACAATGAAATATTTAAGATTTATTATTTCAACATATATATTTATATATATATATATATATATATATATATATATATATATATATATATATATATATAAATATTTTTTTTGTATGTTTTTAATTATATTAGCGTGAAGCGATGTTTGTTTCAAGATTTTTATACTTACCATTATAAGTACAGGGACATAATACTTTTGTGATCAACATTTTTGACACAATATTTTTGTATCATACTAGTGCTACCATTATACAAAATCCCCTTTGTATTTCTATCATTTTGTTGCAGGACCATCCCATGCTGTATTTGATATTCTGTCAATCATCCTAAGAGACAAGGTCACCAAAAGAAGACCATATATGAATGCTTGTGACATACTCACTTTCTCCAGATGCAAGCCTCTTCCCTTTTAAAACTGGCCACAAAATTATAATATACGTAGGTGATACTAGGAGTTATTTGTCGATAGTGTAACATATCCCAAATGTGTAAAATGTGTAACCTGCTGGCTCAACACACACAACCTTCTGTAGTTAGTGAACGCCCTTTGTACAAGAGATATATTTGATAAGCCAATCGAGGATTCACAATATCTTCACAAACATTCTGACTGCAAATCTAAAGTACAACAATGAAATATCAATCAAGATAAAGTAGGAGAAAGTGTGAAAGGAGTTAGATTTTATTTTAGACGTTTTTATTTTACAAAATAAAAGACAAAATACATGCAGAGGCAGCTAAAAAAACAGACTTAAAAAAGTGATTGATATTTTTGCAGCCTTACAGTCCACCAAACACATTTTGAAATTATTAGCCACATGCTATTTAACAGAAAAAAGATTTATGGGATTTTAAGCCATAAAGCGCGCTTAGGATTATGGGAATTCCATCCCTAGAGTAGAATTGGGTTACTCACAATTTTAGGGCAAGAGCAGTGTTAGACGTGGCCCTTTCTGCAAGGTAACCCAGATTTGTTCTTTACTTTAGCTTTCTCTTCTGAACACTTTTATGTTGGCATTAGGACTCTGTGCACTTTTTCCCTGCTAGCCAATAGGAAGTGCTTGTGCTCTCCCTTGAAAACATGGTAAAATTAACCCACACCTTATTGGTACATTTAATTTACTTGTACATCCTTAGTTAATGTTACTACATGCACCAAGGGCCTAGAAATTAAATGCTAGTAGTGAACAGCAGCATTAATTGTGCTCCTGCAGTCTGTAGTGCAGTTTTAAACTGCTATGTCAACCTCACAAAATAAACCTTTTGCTAGGTCTAAACCTTTTCATTACTTCTAAGTCACTCTTAAGGTAGGTTTTAAATGATCATAGTGTAAGGTGCTAGGTTTTTAAAAAGAAATGTAAATGTACAGTATTTGTAAAGCACAAACAATTACCCGAGGGTGTCACATCGCTGGGGCTGTCGTGTCGATTGAGCGAGTTTTTGCCCAGAGTCACATGGTGCTGGGCTGATCTGCCACTGGCACCAGGTATCGAACCATGAGACCCCGAGTTCCAGAGTCAGCCAACCTGCCCGCTGCGCCACACCTCTTCCACAACCCACCCCCAAGTTGTTTGGCAGCGTTAGTGGCATTTGGTGGAAAATCTTGTGGATCTCTGCCAGAACCAACGCTGACCACCAGTGTATTGTGTTTGTCAACACAAAGTCATCATTACTAAAAATGAAAGGAAGCAAGTTACCAAACAAAGCACCTACGGATACTTGCCTGTTGTTGGTCAGAGCACGGTAAGGCAATGGACTAAGTTTTCAATGTGCCACATTGGTGAGTGAAATATCGGACATGCAATTGGATATATTGGTGCCTGAATAACTTGTTCATATTCAAATTCAACTCTGGAATTAAAGTGGGTGGGGTAGCCAAACTGGTCTTGGGAATGAGAGTTTAGGGCAGTACAGGCTCACCCACACATCCTGCAACCGCACATCCTGCACCCCCAGCCAGACAGGAGCTCCAGTAATTAGATTAGTGAAGGGACTGGAAGGGGAGTGTCAGGGAAACTTAGCCATATCAGTGCATTGGCTTAGCCAGGTATAACCCTACAGGAGTGAGTTTGTCTATTTTAGATTTTGGAAGGATAGTTCATTCTGGGTCATGCATATGCAACACTTTTGAGAAGGTGGTCATATCTGAGGGGGTACCCTGCACCCCATTGGTCAGGGGTGCCCCTTTGGTTGACATCCAGGAACTGTGGATAAATATGGGAGTGCTGACCAGCAACTCAGATCCCTGTCTGAAACTACAAGTAGAAGAAGGACTTCCCTGCTGGAACCCTGACCGGCACCCCAAAGAATTGTACTCTGAATGACTGCACCGTTGCACACTTGCCACTACAGTCCTCAGGACTTTGGTTTGCTTCAAGAAGTGAAGGAGTGGACTTCCTTAAAGCAACAGGTGTAAAGACGTCCACCTGCACCATTTCCACCAAGAAGATCCTAGCTGGATGGTGTCCAGGGGACTTTTAAGGAGCTGGGCAGATGCATTCTGGGAAACGTACTCCCAACAACCCAAGGACCATCTCAGAGCTTCTAGACCCTTGGAATTGTGTTGTGGATACTTTGGAATCCCAAAACAACCTTCTGGAAGAAGATCCAAAAGCTGGGAAGATTTTTGTTAAAAAGCTTCAAGTGGAGACCTACTTGTCAATCAGAGAGTCAAGCTGCCGATGTCTAAAAATGACTAGGCCTGGATTTCAGGTTCATCCCGCTGAAAGCTCCAGACCTCATGACTTCCAGGATTTCACCGAGGCCTCACGCTGAACCAAGCTGGGGTCATCAACTCGAAACCCAGCCTAAAAAGGAGCCTCACTCGAACCCGAGATAAAAAGCTCCAGTAAAGTGTGAAGGTAAAATTTTGACCAAGGCCTCCCGCTTAGGGCCTAATTACGAGTCTGGTGGTCTGAGGACTGCTAGACTTGTGGGGAAGCGGCAGTGGCTGTCTAGCCACCACCGCACTGGCGGTCTGACCATCACATTACAAGTTGAGCGGTTGTATCCCCATTGCAGCGCACAGCCGACAGAGGTGTCAGGGCATTGCCATGAATATTACGAGTTTCAGGACTGCCAGTGGTGTCATGGAGGTCTTTCCTCCATGAAAAGGCTGGCGGTCCTGAAACAAAGGGGGACCTACAGGGTCTTCTGTTGCTCATGTTCATGGAGAAGCATGCAGGGGACACAACATGTGCCCCCCTGTGTGCATGCACCCCAGTTCCTGCACAACATGGACTTTACAGTCATATTGTTCATAACAATATAACCTATTTTTATAAATGTATTGTGTATTGTGTCTTACTTATTTAATATATTGGTGTTTTGAAATGCTTTACACACCTGTCTCCTAAGTTAACCCTGCTGCTCATTGCCATCTACCAAGGGGTGAAGAAGGGAATACTTTATTGAGACCTTGACTGAACCTTTATTTCATTGGACTTCAGAGATGTAAGACTGATTATTCCCACACCCGTCTGTACAACAGTGGGCCAACATTTGACATAGGAGGGGTATGATTTTTCTATTCATACTCTAGCCTAAGCAACAATATCTAAACTACTTCACTTCAAACTCAGGACATACTTGAAAAACCCTATCAATTTGGAAAAAAATATAAAACTCTAAATATGAACATTATTACTTAACATAAAGGGCCTCATTCCGATGGGACTCAGAAAGCCGCCGACTGTTTTCAGTTTGGACCGCCACATTACAATGCAGGCGGTTGAAAGTGAAACCTGCTGGTCATTCCAACTGGATTCCGACGGGCTCAAGGAGCTTGTCGTCCAGTCGGAGGTCTCACCGTAATCCCTAAGGACGGAGTTTCTGCCGTAGGGATCACGATGTTGGTTTCCGACAGGCTTTAATGTCATGCCGTTCGACCTTGAAAGCCTGTCAGAAAGAGACTTTGAGGACCCCTAGTAAGGCCCCCTTCTCTCTGTGGCCTCTGGTTGGGCCCAAGGAGGCCCCTATGGTGTCCCCTGTTAATCCCTGCACTGTGTGGTAGGCTCCGTGAGGTTTAACAAAAACTACCTTTTCTCTATGGGAGCCGGTGCTACTGCTCGTTTATGTCTGCAGCACAAGCTCCCATACAGTATGAGACTGCACCTTGTGCGGTTGCATTGTAATAGCTGTGTTGGATTACCGACTGGATGGCGGTAGATCCCGAGACCGCAACAGTGTTGGTCAGACATAAGTCCGCCCAACATCGTAATAAGGCCCATGATATATGTAAGAATTAAAACAAGCACACCGATTTACAAAATTCATAAACAATGGAATAATTAATTTTCAATTGAAAAATAATCCTTATTTATTTATTACTGAATTAGCTTTCCTACCCTATTTCCCTACAAACCTAGCAACCCGCACCTAAAATATAATGAAAATAAATAGGTATTCCACAATTTACATAATTGATAATGAAGTTATTTATTAATTATGTATTACTTTTTTAACTTCCCACCCATCCAACCCAGCAGCCCACACTTAAAATACAAGTTAAATATATCATTATTACACACATTTCATGATTCACAATCAATACAAAATTCAATTATACACCATTAATAATTATTTTGTAATTCATATTTCATAATTATTTTGTAATTATTATTGAACTAACTTCACACCATATACTCCTACAAACCTACTAACCCTCAACTAACTTATAACTATAAAAAAATTACATAATGTACCTAAATTTATTAGCAATTCTATGATTAATAACAAATTACTAATTAATTATTAAATAAGTTTTACTTAATTACCTTCCCACCCTTTACCCCTACAAACCAACAGCCCTCACCTAAAATATAACTAAAACTCATGATTATTGCACAATTTTCCTAATTAATAATCACCTAAAATATAAATACAATCAGTATTACATAGTATATAATGAATATAAATCACTTACTTCATTAAAAATGATTAATCGATTATTAAAAATTACTCAATTAACTGCCCATCCTAACCCCTTACAAGCTCAACAACCAGCTACAACACTATGTATTACTAATGACAATTAAATACAAAATTCTAAATCACTTAAAGCTACAAACCCCTCTTCTGAAGACACCTGTACTTGTGGAAAACTCAGAACAAGGTCTGCCCTGTTGTTGGAAGGATAACCTTGCTATCTGAAAAGAGAACAATGGACCTGCTTGCCCTGATCCTAAGCTACCCAGAGTGACTCTAAGGGTCGGCTGGCTGACCTCATGTGTGAACTACAGGGACACCACAAGCTTCCAAAGGCCTCGATGCAACTGCCCAGCTGAACACCACCAACAGGACTTCTCTGGACCTACCTGAGCCCAGTTGCTGGCTTGTGCTGGAATGAGTCCTGATCCCAAGAGGTGCTGCACATTCCAGGACCCTTGGCTGGCTGGTCACGACAATTGTCAACGCTAAGCTTGCCTCGCAAAACGATTGGTCAAAGTCAACATGACTAAGGAAGAAGGAGTAGCTCTGTTGAATCTGAGTAACAACAATGCTTTAGTTATAAGAGAAATGGACAAAGAGGCAATATTGTCCTGATGAACAGGAAGGATTATGACACAGAGGTGTACAGACAACTCAATGATGCGGTATGCTACAAGAAATTGGACACAAATCCATATCCTGTTGCAACCTGTACTATCAATGAAAAACATTCTCATTGGAAAGAGGTTGATCTCCTATCAGAGGTAGAGCGTGGATTTTTACGAGTATACCATCCAAGGTCCTCCTGTTTGTACCTTTTACCTAAGGTCCAGAAGAAAGCAAGATTTGCACCTGGCCGGCCTATTATTTCTGGTATTGGCTCTGTTACCGAACCACTGTCACAATTTGTAGATTCCTTTTTAAAACCCATGGTCTATAATCTTCCATCTTTTATCAGGGACACTGCTGACTTTCTCAACAAGCTTAATGATTTTGTATGTGAGGATTATATGTGGCTCATCACACTGGACGTTGTGTGCCTCTATACAAGCACAATAAGATGATACTTGAGATGATACATTTGATCCTGGGTAACAACTTTTTTGTCAATGACAAAACCTGGTTCCAGCAACTCCAGGAGACGCAATGGGGTCCAAATTTGCCCCTTTGTACGCCAACTTGTTCATGGGGTTGGTGGAACATTTACATGCTTGGGCCCCACCTGCTGCCACATGGACTATGGACGTGATTTTTTGGGGGTGTTACATTGATGATATCTTTACCATTTGAACAGGGACTGAGATTGCCTTCAAATACTATTTCTCCTATCTCAACAGGAATGCATTCAATGTGAGAATCACAATAACAATGTCTAAAACTAAGATAAAATTCCTAGGCTTGTTACTATATGTGCACGATAGCCTACACAGTACACTGTTTCGAAAGGAGACAGTTGTCAACAGTATGCTACATTTCCAGAGTGCGCATCCTCCATGTACCAAACGGGCAATCCCATATGGTGAGTTGATTTGCATCCAGAGAAATTGTAGTGATGACATCCAGTACAGAGGCCATGCAGACCAGCTGGTACATCGCCTTAGGCGAAGGGGTTAAAAAGAATCTACACTTCAGCAAGCAGTAGCATGGGCCAGCAATGCTGAAACACTGAAACCCAGGGGAGGGCATGAGAAAGATTGCCTATCTTTTATTTCAACCAACTCAATCCTCAATCAGGAGCTATTTAAAAGTCTAAAGAAAATTGGTGCTTGCTGAAAGGGGTACCTGGGGTTGGTCATCTGCTTGAACAAAAACCTAGTGAAGTGTAAAGAAGATGCAGAACCATTAGAGAGGTGGCCTGTCCAAGTTACACACTACCAAGTTACAGGGTGCAGGAGAAATGAATACCACGCCCTGTAGGTTTCTTTCCGTGTGGAGGCTGCAAATACTGTCACTTGGGACAGAAGACTAAGATTTTTTAATTTAATGTGGGGAAAACATATACTTTCAGACATTATATTAATTGCCAGACAAGCTTTGCCATATGTATTATATGTGTATGTGACAAAATATATATTGGCAGTATGGTCCGTCCACTCAAAATTTGTATTAAAGAGCATCGAAGACCGTGCTTAAATGGGGGCATGTCGCATGCATTAGTATCTCATAAATGTGTATCAGAAGCCAACAGGTCTAATTTTAGATTTCATGCAATTGGCATAGCACCTCAGACCTGAAGGGGTTGAGACAGAGAACTGTATCTGCATCAATTGGAGGCAAGATGGATTTGCAGATTAAGATCAGTAAGTGAAGGGCTTAATCTTGACACTGAGCTTCGCTATATCTCATGACCTATTATTTTTTGGACTAAGTCTAGACCATCATGTGAGATGCTATGCTGTTGCATGCTTATTTTGTTCTGGAGCACGTCTAGACTACCTTCTGAGATGCTATGTTGTTGCTTGCTTGCCTGGAACATTATGCACTGGGTGTGCCATATATGGTCTGTTGCTTCTCTTTTATTACCTGGCTTGTCTGTAAGAACTCGTTGTTATTTACACTTCACTTTGTTAGGACACACTGCTACACATGTCCATATTTTAATCGCTTTCCTTGAGTATTAAACAGCAAGGATGCTACATATGGTTTGTTGCTGCTGTTTGATTACCCGGTCTACCTGTAGTGATAGGCTATATTTTACTTGTACCCATGTGATGCACTGTATTTGGTTTAGACATTTGGTCTGTTGCTGCCGCTTTATTCCCCGCCCTGCTTGTGGTAATAGTCTTTGTGTTACACGTACTCATGTGATACACTGTTTTTAGTTTAGATGCAGTACTGCTCAATTTACTGTTATGTGCACTTTACTTTGATTGGACATACTGCTACACATGTCCAGATTTTAATTGGTTTCATTCTAGAGTGTTCAATCTGAAGTGATAACATGCAGCCTGACATCCACACAACACTGCTTTGTACTATTCGGCACCAATGACTACCAGAGGGATTGACATTACACTTGTAAGCGTGTCACGCCATTTACTGTTTGGAGACGCAGTCTAGTCTTTGTTGAGTGACTGCGACGTACACCCATATTTAAGGCATCCACAGAAAGTAAGACAGCATCGTAGAATTGAGACGCATGCCAACTCTCTGCGATCTGTCATGGCCGTACACGGGTAAGTGGTTAGTATGGTTTGGAATAAGGTGATGCCTACTGGAGGGGTATACCTACAGCTTTACAAGAGGCCAACTATATGCTTGTTGGAATATATCGGTGTTTGGTACTCGGCCCATTTGTGGGTGTCCATTTCTGAGGCTGTTACCGTGGGCGGGGTTGTACAATTGACTTTAATAAAACATGCTGATTTGACCTACTTTTAACATAACCGTACACAGGCAAGCTCATTTAAGGTGTGAGAATGATTATTTTGAAGTTTGGACTGGCCGTGGTACGGAAAAATGAAATGTGTGTGAATTGAAATAGAACTAACTAGGTAATTGAATTACTCCACATGCTGATTATATTTTTTATGTGTCTGCGAAAGCTCTGGGGGTGTAAGGTTACATTTCCATTTTCTTCTCTATTTTAGCCTCGGACGCAAAGTAGGACACAGTCGATTTTTTAAAGTTGGAATGTTGTTTGGAGCTCATGTACACTACATTGTAGATTGAATTAAGGTATGAGGAGGTTCAATCTATTGTGTCGTCTCACATTGACTCATAATTATCGATGTGATGGGTTAATGCGCCAGGAGGCTTTTGAAACATGATGTCTCCTTATAAGGGTATGTTGGCATTGTTAACTTCGGAGGGTGTTCTTGTATGTGACGTATCCCTTTCTGTTGATGTTGAATCAGGGGCACGAACCATGTCTGTTCGGTGCAGTGTTGAAAACTACGCACTGATATGGCATTTCTCTGGTTGAAATTGTGGATCTTCGGTTTTGGGGGTTTTAACAGGAATTTTATAGGAGCACCTGGAAACACTTGGTAAAATCATACAAAACTTTTCTCTTAAGCAATGTGTGATTATAAATTGCTTTTTAACTGGACTGACAATGCACTAAGAACCTCAGTGTGTCCTGACTGACAAATTTGTACTGATAGTAGATTTGGATCTGACTAAACGTGGAATCTTATGCAACAAAAGATGCCTGTTATGTTCGGGAGCTAGACAGTTTTACTACGGAGGGTCCAACTATCAGAAATAATTAATGGTCTTGCTTTCGTCTTTTTTTTAAATCAAGACCATCATGTCTCTCGTGATTCTTATACATGTACAGTTAGGTGAAATATGCAATAGCACTTGTCAGTGAAAGCACGAATCCATTTTGCAACCATTTGAGATGAGGTGCTATTTTGATATTATGTGGTGAAGGGTACGAGGTTACCTGTTTCATGAGGCTTTATATATGAAAATAGCTTCTCTGAGCTTTATATCAGTTTTATGTGCTAAATGAATGAACATATTTATTGCACTTTTTGAATTCACTTGTATCTCTCATAATTCCAGAATTTTTTTAATTGACTTGTATCTTTCATCTACATGAATTTCTGTGAGTATATTTGTATGTTGGTTCAAGACTGTGTTAAATATTTTATGTCTATCTGTCTATTTAATGTGTTTTGTAAATATGTTGATAGTCCTGTTTATCATGTTTACAGCCCTGAAGAAGCCCAAATTGTGGGCGAAATGAGTTGGCTGTTCAGAAAATTTTGTGTCTGTTGACATGGACTGAAATAAAGAAGCACAAGATACAAAAGAATAAGAGACCTCTTGCATTTATTTTTGTTATGATTCACAATCACTGATTGTACTTACTGTTAGAATTTCTCTTGATTAATGCCACTATTATTTTGTATATATGTCAACACTAAGCTCTAGTGAGACCTGCTCTTTGGGTTGACAGTGACTGTCCGTGAAACCGGAAACACAAGGTCTGCACTTTGTGCTACAGTAATGACAGCCTTCTGCAACCGCCAATGCCAAGCTCCAGCAGCGACCTACTGCAACGCTTGAACTACTGTGTGCTGAAAGCCTCCTCTTCTCGACCTCCTCCAAAGCAAACCGCACTCTTCGCACCAGGTCTTGAAAAGGTAACTTTTTAGAAGGTCTTACCGAATTCCTGAAACCGACCAATGTCTCATCTCAATCGACCGCAACTTACGACTTTTCCCCTGTCCAGTGTGACCAGATGACCGCAAGGGGTGCTTTCTGGTTCTTGGTACCCTTTTTGCTAAAAGCTTTGAAACTCAATATCTCTGGTTGTACTGATTGGATTTTGTGTCCTTCTGATAGAACTTTATTCATTAAACTTTACTCTATTTTTCTAAATTGGTTTGTGATTTTTTTTTGTGTTGTCAATTCACGTTGGTTGTGCGCCGCATAAATAATTTACATGTTACCTCTAAGTTAAGCCTGATTGCTTTTGAGCCGAGCAACCGGATAGTCAAACACAAGTTAATTGGGAGACTTTTGTGGCCGCCCTGACAAAGACTGTGGTTGTTGCTTGAGTGGGGCTTCCATCCCTCCTTCATCAATAAACCCAATACAAAACAAAGTGAATTGTCACATGGTTTGGTTAGTTGATAGTCACACTCAGCTTGCAGATATTTTTCCACACTGGAATAACAAACATATTTACTCCAATGAGAAACATGTGTACATTCTTTTCCAGTGTGTGAAAGGAAAGAGAACAAAAACGTGTTATATAGTGGTATAGCAAACGAGCTCACTCTACTGTGAAAAGTGTTTCACAGTAGAGAAACAAATTTACCTGTGCCAATAACATGTTTAAGCATAATTTAATTGATTGATATTCCACTATTTCTTTTAAAATTCTATGCAAATAAGTGAATCACAAAAGAGCTGGGGTGGATCCTCAACTAAGGCGGAGGAGCGTCACCGCACTGCTCTCAGAGCAGTGGAAAAAGGAAATTAAAATGAAAATAACATCATTATTATCATTTTATTTTTTGTAACTGCAGGGCTGGGTTGTGGGTGTGACAAGGGGACGATGGCAGCCTTGATAGCTAAGTGTTTTTTGTTTTTTTTTGGCATTTTTTCAACCCCACCCCCACCCAGCCTCGTCACACCCGTTTCCTGCCAGCCGCCACTGCAAAAGAGCCAACCACCTACTTCAGGCTTTCGAGTAAACCAACAACAGTAGGGTTATGACTTTTAAAGCATGTGCTCTGCAAGGAGGACCCAAAGACAGTGAGCATGCCTTAGGAGAAAGATGAACAAAGTCCGGCATGAAAAAATGAGAAGCATAGAAGCAGGCCACAGAATTGAGACTAGTTTTCATTAGGGCTGTAACTCTATGTATATCATGAATTGCATCCGGTAATTTTACACAAAAACGAATAGACTTCTTTTTAGTAATAAAAACACGTTGAAAATAATCATAATTGCTGTTAAATTACAGCACGGAATATTATAAAATTATTGGTAAATTAGGTAATCTCGAACTCAGCAACAGAAAACTAGTCAGACTCAAACATGTATTACATCCTACTTCAGTGTGGAAATTTCAAACAATCACTGCATTCCTTTTTCTCATGGTCGTTTGATCATTTCGCTGAGCTCGGCTATTATTTGAAGGAGAGGCTTCAGAAAGGTGGTAACAGAAAGAAGAGTTTGTTCAAAACTGAAAATGTTGCTTTCAATTGTGACGAGTGTGTGTTGGATGGCATTTTTTATCTGTTCATTTAGCACACACATACTATTGGATATCCACATTATGTTACTAAGATCAGATAATCCACAGGATGTTGACTTACGTTGACAAAATTCATTTCATCATACCTCAATGTCGTGAACTTATCACTGATCACATTTCTTTATGGAGTCAACCAATCACGGACCTATCTCAGCTTTCCACCTCTCTCTGTATTACCTCCAATATGCATCAATTAGCTAAATGCAAGGGTTGGTAGAAGTGCCATGACACCCACTGTTTGACTTCAATAGACATCAGACAGTTGACTTCTTATAGCATTTTTAGTTTCTAAATAGCCTCCTATGTGCAAGGCAGAGAAAGGGGCAGGAATGGAAAATACACAACGTAAACAAAAGATTTTAGAGACAGGCTTTCATATAAATCCTGCTGCTTTGTTTCTTTGCCCTGAGACCAAAGATAGCAAGGGCAGTGCCAGCAGAATCATGGTCAGACTGGGACAGAAAATAAAATTGAACCCCATAAGTGAATTAATTAGTTATGAAACGTTCCCCATGTTTGCAAATTGAGGCAGTTTTCAACTTGTAAGTACATGCTGTACATGTGTTTTGCAAGATATGGGAAACTGCATGGATTTGAGCACGCTGCAGGCAATTCTTTTTTAATATCGAGAAAAAAAGTAGTAAAAAATTGCACAAGCAGACCATAAAACAGGCCCACAAACAGCTTAAACAAGCATTGATAATGCATTGGTTTTGCCTATGTAATGAATAATTAGCAGTTCTCATCATTCATTGTCCGGGAGAAGGAAAGAGCTCCCTGACAGATGACACGGAGTGGGGCAGATGTGGCGCAATGGCCCGAGCTGCTGACTGGAGAGCTGGGGATCCATGTTTGAGTCTCGGCTAGGGTGCACAACATCATGTCATTCTATGCAAATCACTTAACCTCTCTGGGTGATAAATTGTTAAATATGCTGCAAAAGTAAAAGGCAAAATGTATGAAAAAATAGTTCCACCAAAGCAGATGTTCACAGTTTTCCAGCAGCGAAAAACTGATAATAGAAGCAGACGAGGCTCAAGCATTGCTAAATGTAGGAACATCTGTTACAGCCAACAGAAATGGTGGAAAGGTAAGTGGCACACACAAGAACCAATAAGAAGCCAGGAAAGAGAGGAGGCAGGATGTAAGTTCTTTTTAAGTTTATATTAAAAACAATACATTTCTCAAGAACATTGCAAACACTATGCAGGTGAAACTTAAAAACAGCCTACACACTGACCTCACAACCCATCCCGTCATTCATTGCCTGACTGCCCTTGAGGCCTGCTCGACCCAGAGCAGAATCAAACGGCAAGCCAGAGCTTGCTGCTGCAAGTTCTAGGGACCCTAACTAATGCTCATTCAGTCCCACAGGAAGTTTCTCACCTTATACGTTATGGTTACTGTTGTCGCTGTTAGTTACAAGCCTGACTTTGTGCACTTATGGGCAAAAATGACCCTCTTTGTTTAGGCAACAATGATGCCACTACCTAAATATCCCCACAAAGAGACTCTCATCAGAACTAAATGAGCGACAGTTCTCAACTGCTAGGAAAATAGTTGCTTTCCTTTATTTGAAATGATTTCTTAACATAGAAATAATACTGGCTGATTTTCACTTGCACTTAAAATAAATGTAAAATGTAGTTTAGAAAACTGTTCTCTATAATTGTTCAGTACCACAGATCTCTTATTAGTCTACCAGAAGCATACACGTATGTTCTTTGCTTCTTGAATGGTTGCATATTTACTTGAGACAGCGTTCCCTGATAGTCCTATTGTTAAGGATGTTTGCTTTTGTGATTGAAAATGCTGAAGGCACTTTAATTACTTCCAATGTCACCACAGTTGCCTTTGCACACTTCCTCTTTCGTTTCATTACGCTTTTCATACTGCCCGCCAGCTCATTTCCCAAGTGAATGTGGCTGAGCCTGAAATCAGTAAGTGGCCAAGACAATAAGACTAGCCTCATTGGCTAAGATTGAAAGCTGTTTTTAGGTTCGAACACAATTTACAGTAGTTGCATTTAGAAATTATTCACCTTACTTCTTCCCCTACCTTATACATTCAGTATTTCACTTTCACTGAGTAATATATATGGTAGTAACATTTCTTACCATTTGAGCCAGCGCCTATACCTCTTGCATTCTGACTTTTTGCTCCAATCTGAGCAAATTTCTGATACAGCAAAAAAAAAAAAAAACTTACAAAAAGGTTGTTTCTGTCCTACATTTGCTGTGGTCAGCTTTTACACCTTCTAGAAATGTCTTTGATGACCTTGTTCACCCTGTCCGGGTAGTTTGTTTGTATTATTTTCAATGGTTTATATTATCAGCAATTCCCTGATTTGGCCATCCATAACTAGTATCAATTTGTGGTCTGCATTTTCTTTATTTGAACTATGTATCAGGATGAATTTTCGAACTTTCGAAAGGGCCCTCGTTGCAACTGTCCTGGCCGCAGATGCGGTCGTCATCGAATTTGGCAAAATCCAATACCTTGGGAATCCAAATTCAACTGTGCAATAATAAACACATTGTCCTTGTGTATCCCTGAAGGTGTAGCAAAAATGCAGATATTGGTGCTTGCGCAGCAAAATCTTCATGTCCCAGTATTTTCCTTAATTTTTTACCCTAAGTAAATTTTGGCAAGTTTGACCTGGCAAAATGTACCTGGGGAAAATTGTGGAGTTGCTGTGTTTGATGCAAACCTCAGGACCCTGATAATGAGGACCTAAGTATGGCCATTATGAATGCTTAAAAGGTAGAACATTAATGAAAAACTATAACACTAAGCATAATTGTAGCAACAGTGACTTCCTAAATGCTATATGTAGTTAATTTCTTTTGGCAGAGGGTGAAGTGGAAAAGCTACTTTTACTGAGATGTAATCTAATCATCAACTAAAACCAAATGCCAATTTATCTCCCATACCAGAAACAAAAATAAGGATTTGCTCGTGGAACGTACATGGTTTCAAAGAAATGTCCCAAGACCGAGAAACAACAGATTACCTGAGTAAATTTGAAATAATTCTACTCCAAGAAACCTGGAATGTAACCGCGAGGCAAATCATGGGATACGAGGAACAGCACATAATGGCAGAAAAGTTTGCAAAGTATGGACACCCAAGGGGAGGTCTGTCAATCTTCATTACCAATAATTTTGACTGGAAAACAGAACTGCTCGACTCAGGAGAGGATTGGATACAAGTGATCAAAGTAGAGCCGAAAGCAAACAAAAAGAACCCTGGATGGAGTTTACTTATTATAAATCTATACATTCACCCAGACAAGACGACTAAAATTGAAAAAGCTCAAACTTTGATAAATTTGATAAAATCCTTACATAGAACTTACCATTCGCATGAGATATTTATTTCCGGAGACTTCAATTGCAATCTAATAAAAACAAATAATAAAAAGGATAAAATCCATAATATCTGGAGCGACCTGGAAACATTAGGTCTAACAATCCTAAATGGAAAAATGGAGGGAGACAAACCTGCCAAAACTACTTTCTCCAGTGAGAAAAAGAACTCCATAATTAATTTCACTCTAACAAGCATTGAATTAAAAAAGAACATAGAATATTTTGGTATACAAACTCGACCTGAGAGCGACCACTTCCCACAAGAAACAATAATGAGGTTAAACACCGAAGAGAAAACAAAATTAGAATTACTTTCCGCAATTCCGGAAATATACAAATTGAAAAAACTCAAAAGCAAGGGCCCAGTAAAAAAGGAGATAATGGACGCAGTGTTAGAATATGAAAGCTGTCCTACGGGCATGGAAAACCAATCACCCATAGCAAATGGGGAAAATCTACATAAATTTGTGCTGGGAAAATTTGCAATAAACACACCGGTAATTGATGGTCACAAATCAAACAAAGAGCCATGGTACAACACCAAACTAAGAGATAAGAAAAGGGAAATTGCGAAAAAATTAAGAATAAGGGCAGCAGAAAGAAGGTCAGGAAACGAAGTAGATAATACCGACATACAAAAAATGAGGAAAGAATATAAAGAGGACTGTAGAAAAGCTAAAAAAGCTCACACAGAAGAAATCTGGGTGGATCTTTTAAGAACAAGTAAACTTCCAAATAGTGGAGAATTTTGGAACATAATAAATAAACTCTCAAAAGTAGTTGGTGAACAAGCAAATATAGGAATAAGTGAAACAACATGGGCCGCGTATATTAACAATCTGTACAACATCCAGAGCTATCCAATCAACACAGAAACAATCAAAAACCTAAAAGATCTAGAACAAAAAGATACAGCTCCCGGACAATGGAAGAACGTCCAGCAGGAAAGCGCTGCTCAAGAGGAACAAGCACCGCACTAACCGCACTAATAAGGAAAATGAAAGTGGAAGGAGCAGCTGGCCCAAATGGAATGCCGAATGCCTTATTCAAATATGACACCGACTTCTGGGCAAAATACTTGACTCCACTATTTAATTATATTCATAAAGAAAAAAAGATCCCACCGTCCTGGCAAGGAAACATCTTCCACCCAATCCATAAAAGTGGATGTAGAATGGAACCCGGGAATTACAGATTAATCGCCTTAATTGATGTGGAGGCTAAGCTTTTCTCATCCTGTATATTGTCCCTACTTCAATGTTGGATAAAAGACAATAATATAATACCTAAATTCCAAACCGGTTTCAGGGAAGGCATGGGCTGCTTAACCAACTTGTCAGCACTGTCGTTACTAATCGAAGGAGCAGGGAAAAGGAAGACTGGATTAATAGCCTGCTACATAGACCTGAAAGCCGCCTTCGACCGAGTCCCCAGAAAACGCCTATGGAAAAAACTGGATCATTGGGGTCTACCGCCGGCATTAATGGAAACAATAATGGCACTATATAGCGGAACATGGGCAAAAATAAAACTGGGAGACGGAAGAAGAATATCTGCAGAATTAAATATAACTAATGGCCTCAAACAGGGCTGCGTGCTCTCCCCAAGCCTTTTTAATATATATCTGGCCGACATAAAAAAAACATCTACAGAATGCAAACGGACATCCGCCAAAATTAGCCAACGAAAGTATTCAGTTTCTCCAATTTGCAGACGACATTGTAGTCTTAAGTCAAACGCCAATAGGCCTACAAAGAATAATATCAGAATTAACAGATTACTTTGAGAGAGAAGGCCTAGATCTAAACATCAAAAAAACAAAAGTGGAGAGACTAGCGGGTAATAGTAGAAGATCTTTTAAATGGTACACAAAAGGCAGACAAATCGAGGAAACAGTTGCTTATAAATATCTGGGAGTTACAATAAGTAAAAACATGTCACTTTCAGACCAAAAAAGAATCATCACCGCTAAAGCACAATCACTGAGCTTTGCGTACAAAGTTATACAAGATAAACTGCAATGTCCATCATACGACCACCTGTTAAAGGTAATGGCAGCCCAAGTCTTACCATCACTTTCATACGGACTGGAAATATGGCATGGAAATGAAGCAGCCATTTTAAAAACTCTCCAGACAAAAATATACAAATCTGTGTTCCATCTATACAAAGGATCAGCCCCGGCCCAAATAAGACTAGAATTTGGGTTACAAAATCAAATATACCAACGGAAAGCTGCTCTAGTAAAATGGTGCTGGAAACTAAGATTGGCGGAAATGGGCTCTTTAAACAACTTATGTAGGCAAGAAATTAAAAAACAATATGACCGACATGAAGCCAACTCATGGGGCAATGATCTGCGAGCATCACTAGAAACCCTCAAAATAGAGGAGATCTGGAAGAAACCACTGGAAGAATCATCTTTCAAAAAGATTTGCAAACTAAACGCAAAAGCCTTATCTTTGGTAGAAGATAAAAAGACTTTGGCCAAGCGACGCCATGCATGGACCGTTTTAAATTCATACAAACAATTAAAACCTCAAGCCTACCTTACAGCGCACTTCCGGCTATCTTTAAAAACAAAATTCATGGCCCTCAGAATGGGAGACCACTGCTCCAAAGACTTGATCCCATCATGGAAAGGCACGCATCAGGGGCGAAGTTGTAGGTTATGTGACTACCACAGCGAGACCTTGTGTCACCTCCTATGCACTTGCGAATCTTCCATAGAAAAAAGGAAGAAGTTATTGAAACCTATTTTTAATATGCTACAGATCCGTACCTGTAGGCAAGCTGTGACCAGCTGGATGGGAGCAGGTTCAAACATTCTAATATGCCACGGGGTAAAATTCATGAACTCTGTAGAGAATTTGCTCCAAAAATAGAAATAGACCACAGATAAGGCCTGGGAGGAAGTATTTAATTAATGAATGTTAAAACAAATTTTAACCACATGAACTTTTAACCTGTCGTTATTTTAATAGAATTTTTGTATATGTATGCTTTATGGTTGTGATAAACCAAATAAAGTAAATTTTTGACTGACTGAAACTAAGCCACTCAAGATCATCAGCACTACTGAAAACACTGAAAAGCTGCAACGGATATAATTTTCAGGGTGGGTTGCTACTCCTTTCCGTCTTGTACTTACCTAGTCCAACCTATCTTCATCCTGCCATCAATCGTGGTGGCTTATTATCTCAATAGTATCCAAGGGGCATATTAACAAGGGGCGGCAATAATATCGCTGCTTTAAAGCCCGTTCTCTGGCGAAAAGCGGCGATAATATTATCACATTATCAACCAACAAGGACACGCTAGGGCGTGTATCCTTGTCAGCACGCCTCCCATCGCATCGCTAATGAGATGCAAAGGAGGCGTGCCTGACGAGACTCCCTTGGGAAAATATCGCTAACCCTGCTTCGTCATATTAACAACAAGGGTTAGCGATATTTAAAATCACGTTAAGTATGCCTTAACGCAGGAATTTAACATCTGTTAAATTCCTGACTAAGGCATACCTAACATGGGGGGTGGATTGTGTGGCTAAGACCACAGACCCTATCACTAACAATATCGCTATTTTCCATGGAAGATCGCTGGAAATCAGCGATGTTCCATGGAAAACATCGCTATCACTGGAATAATTATAGCCATTGCGCTATGCGTTGTTAATACAGCGCTAGCATGGCAATAATTATCTGAGATAGCTGGCGATAAAAATCCTCACGCTAAGAGCGGCCAGCGATAATTATTGCTGCCGCTTGTTGATATGCCCCTAACGTCTTTGGCATTGAAACTTGTGTTTGCCCTAAAATCTATATGACATGAACAACCCAACATGTTCCTTAACTCTTACTGTGACCCGAATTGTAACTTTGCCCTTAACCTAGCCCTAACCTAAACAATTGCAATAACATGATCAATAGACATGATCTCAACCAGGCCCCTAATATTGATCTTACTTTTCACTTTATAATCCTAATTCCTATTAAATGAATTCCTTGATTTTTACATTTTTTGAAGTAGATTATTCTACTGACATAAACGTTGACAGACAATTACGAGAATCAAATGTTAGACTACTATTTGTTCTAATGTTTTTCTTAATCTTTTGGGTGCAATCAGTCTATACGTTGACTTATATTTATGCAGTTAACAATAGGTTTATAAATTATACTTTTATGCACATATTACTTCAGGATTGTTTTCCAATATTGTTAGTTTTCATTGAGTGTGCTAATATCCTGTCAGTTAGGTAATATATGAGTCATAAAATTGGCTGAATTATTATTGATGTTCTCTGAAAGCTTAATGTGTTAATCTAATGCTTAAGAACCAGTATTTGTATGTATTCAAGAAATATTGGCAAAGACAGATTCATATATTATTCCACTTCAAACATATTCAATATTACAAACATTCACTTCAGAATTATAGCCACCGCTAGGATGATTCCTTCAGGTATTTCAATAATTATAGAGTGATAAATATAGAGCAAAAGCTTCACGTTTCACTGTTTCATTGGTATGGTATTAAGACTAAGGGGTCGATAAGGATGGCGGACGGAAATGGGTACTGTCCGCCATGGTGGGGGAAATTTTACTCCCGGCTGCGCCGCGGAGATTCCGCGGTTGGGATTAGGATAATCATGTCACGAAACTCCGACCGCGGCGGACGGATCATAACCAACACCGTCCGCGGTGGACGGAACACATCCAACTCCGTCCGCGGCGGACGGAGTCCAATGAACAACCACTGCCGCGGACGGAAATGACCGCGGAAAATAACACATGTACCGCCATACCTGTGAATACTCCGTGGCCGCAATTAGGATAAATCCGCCCGTACCACGGAACGCACAGCCATCCACGTCCGCGGCGGAAAGAATGCAACGATAACCACAGCATCACTGCGGAAGGCCAAAACGCACAACATCCCTAGCGGCAAACAAATGTTAGAAAGTGTACCGCAAGTCCAAAGCAAACATACGAACATTTACAACGCCCCCCCCATACACCAACACCAAGCACAAGCCACCATGACACGTCCCAAGTATCCAATAATGCACACTAGTCAACACGCCCACCTACCACCTGACTGCCAACAACCATTGAGACACGACTATAAAATGACACCCACACACTACCACAATCCTTTGCATCACAGCATTGCTGCTAGCAAGAGGCCCTATTCGAGATACTGCTAACTCACATAGAAGACACACAACCACCACCCTACCACACCCACCACACAAACACCCACCACACAAATCCTACACATCACACACCACACACCTGCACCCCCCAACTCACTCAACTCACACACTGAGCACCACACACCATGGCACCCAAAAAAAAACCTAAATTCACGGAGACAGAGTTGAGGGTAATGGTAGATGAAATAATCCGTGTTGAGCCCCACATCTTCGGGGCCCAAGTCCAGCAGACGTCCGTGGCGCAAAAGAACCACATGTGGGACAGGATCGTCACTCGGGTGAATGCGTCGGGGACTGTGCCGAGGACGAAGCATGACATTCAGAGGCGATGGCATGACCTGAAGACCAGGGTGAAGGGCATCCGAGCTAAAAACTTTGCTAGAGCCAATCATACTGGCGGTGGCACACCCCCGGAGCCCATACCCTACACCGATTGGGAGGAGAAGGTGCTGGTGATACTACACCCAGAGAGCCTAGACGGACTTGACGAAGGAGAAGAGACTGGTGAGTACAAACCAAGCACCACGATCAGCACGACATGGTCAGGCTCACACAACTGAGAAGAAACATCTCCTACGCCCCAACCCATGCACGTTGGACACGAGCTCACAAACATGTACATGGCTCCCAACAGGCCCCCATGTTCATGGGGAGGGTGGTGGTGGTGGAGGGTGGGGTGTGTGAGAGGCCCAAACTACAACTCCCAACAGGCCCCCATGTACACGGGGAGGGTGGTGGTGGTGGAGGGTGGGGTGTGTGAGAGGCCCAAACTACAACTCCCAACAGGCCCCCATGTACACGGGGAGGGTGGTGGTGGTGGAGGGTGGGGTGTGTGAGAGGCCCAAACTACAACTCCCAACAGGCCCCCATGTTCACGGGGAGGGTGGTGGTGGTGGAGGGTGGGGTGTGTGAGAGGCCCAAACTACAACTCCCAACAGGCCCCCATGTTCACGGGGAGGGTGGTGGTGGTGGAGGGTGGGGTGTGTGAGAGGCCCAAACTGCAACTCCCAACAGGCCCCCATGTTCACGGGGAGGGTGGTGGTGGTGGAGGGTGGGGTGTGTGAGAGGCCCAAACTACAACTCCCAACAGGCCCCCATGTTCACGGGGAGGGTGGTGGTGGTGGAGGGTGGGGTGTGTGAGAGGCCCAAACTACAACTCCCAACAGGCCCCCATGTTCACGGGGAGGGTGGTGGTGGTGGAGGGTGGGGTGTGTGCGACAGGAAACAGAAATGTCTACAAATCTATATGACCATGTAATGTCCACATTACTGACCAGCTCTATCTTGTCCCTCAGGTGATCGTCAACTGACTGGGGAAACCAGTACCCGGCCGCCAGCCTCGCCTCCCACACATACAGGACTCTCTGGTGACGAGGACACAGGCAGCTCCGGTGCGGAGGATGGAGCGGGACCAAGCACGCAGCCAGGGCCATCTGGCTCACAGGGACTCCCGGGACCGACCAACGTCGCATGTGTGACTCCAGCGACACCTGTCTCTGTGATCTGCACAGTCCCCACCACCACCAGTACCACCAGTACCACCAGTACCACCAGTACCACCAGTAACACCAGTAACACCAGTACCACGACTCCTGCCTGTGCCACCCAGCATAACCCAGCGCACGACGCTGGTCCATCGGCCTCACACACAAGCAGGGTGAGTGGGCCACAAACACAGGCAACGGGACATCAGCCAATCAGGCGAGCCACACACCGCCGTGCAGAGGAAGGACAGCTACCCCATCCAGTGGCAGAGTCCCTACAAGCCCTTGCCAGGTGTCAGGCGTCATACGACCGGTCCCAGGCAAACGCTGATCGTGCACACCAGGACTCAGTGGACAACACCAACATCCTGCGCGAAATCTCTGGCTTCCTTGGCCAGATGGTGCACATCATGGGCCAGCAGGCAACGATGTGGAGGGAATGGGTTGGCCGGAACAACCCCCCCCCTCCACCAATTGTCGTAGCGCCACCGCCACCGTCACCTCCGCCTCCACCGCCACCGTCACCTCCGCCTCCACCGCCACCGTCACCTCCGCCGCCGCCACCACCACCTGTGCCCCTGGCGACGGATGTGGCCCATCAACAACCTGCCCTCCCAGCTGACTCTGTTCCACCTCAGAGACGGAGGGGCTGGCCGAGGCAGGAAGTGGCTGAGAGCAGTGTTGGAGCGCCATCCACACGCTCCAAGAGGGGACGCCAATGACAATGTCACTGCCTGTGCCAGACATTCACCCTGCTAAGTATCCTGTCCCACAGACAATCATTCCCACTGGTCTGCTGGACTACCCTGACACCCCCCAATGTGGTGTCAGCACGGACATTTCATCTGCCATTACCTTCAACTCCAACTCCCTCCACCCCACTTACTTGTAAATATTCACCAGCACAAAAGCACAACCTGTAAATAAATTGCACTTACACACACAATGATGTTTTGCCTCCATGTTTATTCACATGATTGCCTTTAGAAACAGACGTAAACAGGTTCAGGGATCATAGTCGTACATGATCATGGCGCTGCGGGAGTGACCTAGGGAAAATCAGAGACAGCAAACACACGTCAGGAAACAGATTCACACACATCACAACACAATGCACAGCAACATTACACAAACGACAACCATCACAAAAGCATGGGATGAGAGCACACACATCATGGAGACTTGTATGTCCAAAGACATGAAGACACACATATGCAACCATCACAAACAACACCCAGCTGATGAACCCCACATCCACACAACACCAGCAAACATACATGAGGCATTGTCAACCGCCACTAGAGGTAGTTACTCACATTCAAGGGAAGTAGCGATCTATGAGCTGGCGCCTCTGGTCCACACCTTCCTCCTCACCACTATCCTCATCAGTCGACATGGGTGGGATGGGAGGCCGAGGAACTTCTTCGTCTTCAGGGTCCAACAGCAGTTCAATGTCATTGCGTACTGCCAGGTTGTGGAGCATGCAGCAGGCAATCACGATCCTGCATACTTTTCCTGGTGAGTAAGGCAGGGCCCCTCCGGTCTTATCGAGGCACCGAAATCTAGACTTTAGCAGTCCAAAGGTACGTTCGATGACTCTCCGTGTCCTTCCATGTGCATCATTGTACCGCATTTCACCCGCTGTTGTAGGATTATGTAGGGGACTGAGGAGCCAGGGCCGGTTTGGGTACGCCGAGTCGCCTATGTAGGGGGATGACAGACACAAACATCACAACAAGATATGGTGGGTACCCCATGCAACACAGAGATCACAAGAGTCCCCACTGCACACTCACCAACAAGCCACGCTTGACCGGGTCGCAGATTTGCCATGAGTCGTGGGACAATGCTGCTCCGCATGATGTGGGCGTCATGTGCGGAGCCAGGAAATCTTGCACACACATGGGAGATGATGTTTGCCAGGCACACCACCTGCACGTTCAGCGAATGGAAGTGTTTGCGATTCCTGAAAACTTGCTCCCGTGCACGTGGTGGAATGATAGCGATGTGTGTGCCATCAATTGAACCCACAACGTGAGGTATGTGGCCCAGTGCATAGAAGTCAGCTTTGACTGCTGCCAACTCTTCCGGCCGTGGGAAATGTATGTAGTCATTCTTGTACAGCATCATAGCTGTTAAGACATCCCGAAGAACCGTGCTGAACATGGCCTGTGACATCCCCCCGGCATGTCCAACTGTGTACTGAAATGTGCCAGTAGCAAAGAAATGTAGTACCGCCATGACCTTTGCAGTGGGTGTAATCGACCCAGGATACGTCCTACGTGGCTGCAGATGAGGAGACAATTGAGCCACAAGCTCCAGCAACCAACGTCGATCCAGAGACAACACTCCACCTAAGGATAAGGCACATCCTACGGACAAGGCATCTAGCATGGACAATGGCGCAATCAAGGACAGGCATACTTCACCCCTGGCTGCACTGAGGCTGATGTTTTCTACTGAACGCCAAACAGATGTCTCCGCGGCGGAGTCCCCCCATACCTCCACTCCCATCCAGGCCAGTCAGAAGCAGAGGAGGGTGTCCCCTGTTGTTGCATCCCCCATTACACATGATTCCGAGTCCAGGCGGCAGGACCAGAGCAAACGACAAGCAGGCTCCAGCACGTCCCCAGAAACCAGATCCCCGGCTGCAGATGCTCCACCTATGGTGGGTGGTGATTCTTTAGAGTCCGCACCACTTTGCAGTCCTGTCCTGTCCAGGGTGCACTCACACATCCCTAAGAAACGCAGACACACACCATTGACACCTGCCAACCCCGATTTGGCTCAAGGTCAGCTATCCCCAGCTCCCAGGCCCACCCTGCCTCCAGGCCCATAAAGCCCTGTGGCTCATCATTTCAGTTGTCCCAGTGGCGCTGGTGCAGTTGACTCTCATGTATCAGATGGTGGCACTGTGTCTGTTTTTGGCTGTCGTGCATCATGTAGTGGAACAGTCTCAGTTGTGCCCTCTCCTGTTGCAGGTCCTGGCAGTGTATCTGGGTCTATGGCTCACGTGTCAGTTAGAAGATCTGTGGCTGTGTTGCACACTCCTGTTTCTGGTGCTGGCAGTCTGTCTGGGTCAGTGGGTCACGTGTCAGTGACTACATCTGTGGCTGTGTTGCACACTCCTGTTTCTGGTGCTGACAGTGTGTCTGTGTCCGTGGCCCATGTGTGTGTCACTCGGGCTGTGGCTGTGTCTCACACTCCTGTTGCTGCTGCTGCCAGTGTGTCTGGGTCCGTGGCCCATGTGTGTGTCACTCGGGCTGTGGCTGTGTCTCACACTCCTGTTGCTGGTGCTGCCAGTGTGTCTGGGTCCGTGGCCCATGTGTGTGTCACTCGGGCTGTGGCTGTGTCTCACACTCCTGTTGCTGGTGCTGCCAGTGTGTCTGGGTCCGTGGCCCATGTGTGTGTCACTCGGGCTGTGGCTGTGTCTCACACTCCTGTTGCTGGTGCTGCCAGTGTGTCCGAGGCAGGTAGTTCACGCAGTCCCCCTGATTCTGTGATGTGAGGTGCTGAACACTTCACTCAAATGTTATTTCACATGGTGTGTCCATTGAGAACTGCGTGGCAATCTTGTGGTTCCTGTGACGGGTTGGTAGGGACACGTACTTGTGCTGCCTATGATGTACCTGCTCTGTACTCCACAATGCCCTGTTGATGCTCTGATACTGCATTCTGCCCTCTCGTTTACTGCCTATGATGTACCTGCTCTGTACTCCACAATGCCCTGTTGATGCTCTGATACTGCATTCTGCCCTCTCGTTTACTGCCTATGATGTACCTGCTCTGTACTGCACAATGCCCTGTTGATGCTCTGATACTGCATTCTGCCCTCTCGTTAACTGCATATGATGTACCTGCTCTGTACTCCACAATGCCCTGTTGATGCTCTGATACTGCATTCTGCCCTCTCGTTTACTGCCTATGATGTACCTGCTCTGTACTCCACAATGCCCTGTTGATGCTTTGATACTGCATTCTGCCCTCTCATTTACTGCCTATGATGTACCTGCTCTGTACTCCACAATGCCCTGTTGATGCTCTGATACTGCATTCTGCCCTCTCGTTTACTGCCTATGATGTACCTGCTCTGTACTGCACAATGCCCTGTTGATGCTCTGATACTGCATTCTGCCCTCTCGTTTACTGCCTATGATGTACCTGCTCTGTACTGCACAATGCCCTGTTGATGCTCTGATACTGCATTCTGCCCTCTCGTTTACTGCCTATGATGTACCTGCTCTGTACTGCACAATGCCCTGTTGATGCTCTGATACTGCATTCTGCCCTCTCGTTTACTGCCTATGATGTACCTGCTCTGTACTGCACAATGCCCTGTTGATGCTCTGATACTGCATTCTGCACTCTCATGTGCTGCCTTTGATCAACCTGTTCAGTGCAATGGACTGTTGATGCACTTAGCCCCTCTCACGTGCTGCCTCTGATGGACCTGCTCTGTGCAATGGACTGTTGATGCACTTAGCCCCTCTCACGTGCTGCCTCTGATGGACATGTTCTGTGCAATGGACTGTTGATGCACTTAGCCCCTCTCACGTGCTGCCTCTGATGGACATGTTCTGTGCAATGGACTGTTGATGCACTTAGCCCCTCTCACGTGCTGCCTCTGATGGACCTGCTCTGTGCAATGGACTGTTGATGCACTTAGCCCCTCTCACGTGCTGCCTCTGATGGACCTGCTCTGTGCAATGGACTGTTGATGCACTTAGCCCCTCTCACGTGCTGCCTCTGATGGACCTGCTCTGTGCAATGGACTGTTGATGCACTTAGCCCCTCTCACGTGCTGCCTCTGATGGACCTGCTCTGTACTGCACAATGCCCTGTTGATGCTCTGATACTGCATTCTGCCCTCTCGTTAACTGCCTATGATGTACCTGCTCTGTACTCCACAATGCCCTGTTGATGCTCTGATACTGCATTCTGCCCTCTCGTTTACTGCCTATGTTGTACCTGCTCTGTACTGCACAATGCCCTGTTGATGCTCTGATACTGCATTCTGCACTCTCATGTGCTGCCTTTGATCAACCTGTTCAGTGCAATGGACTGTTGATGCACTTAGCCCCTCTCACGTGCTGCCTCTGATGGACATGTTCTGTGCAATGGACTGTTGATGCACTTAGCCCCTCTCACGTGCTGCCTCTGATGGACCTGCTCTGTACTGCACAATGCCCTGTTGATGCTCTGATACTGCATTCTGCCCTCTCGTTAACTGCCTATGATGTACCTGCTCTGTACTCCACAATGCCCTGTTGATGCTCTGATACTGCATTCTGCCCTCTCGTTTACTGCCTCTGATGTACCTGCTCTGTACTCCACAATGCCTTGTTGATGCTCTGATACTGCATTCTGCCCTCTCGTTTACTGCCTCTGATGTACCTGCTCTGTACTCCACAATGCCCTGTTGATGCTCTGATACTGCATTCTGCCCTCTCGTTTACTGCCTCTGATGTACCTGCTCTGTACTCCACAATGCCCTGTTGATGCTCTGATACTGCATTCTGCCCTCTCGTTATCTGCCAATGATGTAGCTGCTCTGGTGCCCACTTTGCCCATGCTCACGCATACACTGTGATTATACCCCTATTATGTACAATAAAGGTAGTCTATCAAGTCTCGTGGTCTGTCGTTGTCATTCCTGCTTGCGTACTACAAATGTGTATTCGTATTTGCTTCTCATCAGTGGTTTCGGTAACATGACACTCCCCCTCCCTACGTCACGTCCCTTGCTGGTATTCCCCTCCAGACAGCCAATGGTTTGTGCCTTACCTGCGTCGTCGTCGATAGTGGGCCATGACTAGGACGTGGTGGATCGCGAAGAGCATCGGGAAAGCGTGTAGCGCTGGGTCCATGGTGGTGGTCAGCTTGCGGTGGGTATCTCTGCTATGTCACCTATGTTCGCTGTGGGGATTCCGCCGTGTTCAGACAGGTTGTTTTTCCGCTGCGGTTTTATGTGTATTTTCCGCCATCTTGATTTGGGGGACGGTCTTAGACGTCAGTACGTACGGCGGGGCCTCCGGATGTGTTCCGTCCGCCACGTGGTCGTGTGTAGTTCGGCGGCGGTGCGTGCTTTTCCGTCGCGGACGGAAATTTGACACGTTTTCCTATCCTGATATGGCGGACGGAGTATCCGCGGCAGGCGGACACGGAAAAGGCTTTTTCCGCCTACTCCAGGGCCGCGGTGGCTCTTCCGTCCGCCATCCTAATGAGCCCCTAAATGTTTGTGGGATAAATGTAGAGAATTTCAGGTTTCAGGCTCTGTAAAACATATTGTAAGCTACAGCAGGGTTCTTCAAAGTCGGTCCTGAAGGGCCGTATCCATTGCAGATTTTTAAGATAACTACATTTATCTAAATGGGGATAAGTCAAAAAATCGGGCATGAATCTTGGCCCTCCAGGACTGACTGTGGAGAACCCTGAGCTACAGGGGCAAATGCACTGGCTGAACAACATCCAAAGGCAGGTACAATGTGGAATTGAAAGTATAAAAAGAGATTGCTTGACACCCTTTACAGTTTCAACCTGTCCAGGTAAATCAAAAGAATTTGTCACACTTCTAATATAAGGCACTCATCTCAAAGGAGGGGGTGGGATGATAGGCATTACTTTAAAAACAGCAGAATTAGTGTGTTTATAATGAACAGTTGCTGGATACATTGTAATCATTCCAAGGTTTAATAGCTATAGATATTTCTTCAATTCTATTTTTAAAACAATAGTCAGAAAAGGTGGATTTTAGGTGCTGTCTGAAGGACACAAAAACATATTTAGGCTATCAGGCAGATATATTTTGGAAGCAATAGTTGCTCCTGCACAAGATTGCTTTTTGCTTCGGCAGTCTTGAATTTTGATCATAAGCAAAGAGGAAATAGAGAGAGATTTATTCAGAAGCATGACAGTTGTATTATTGCTTCAATGGGCATTCATCCTATGTTGCAAAGGGTCGGGGTGATGTGGTCAATTTTTGTTATTGAGGACATACACCTGGCTGCAAAGTCTAGTATGGCCTCGGTGGGATGAGTTAGAATTGAAGTACCTCGGTCAGGTTAGCATTGTCAAAGTATAGGTGACATTATTAAAGCATGTGGTGATATTCCAAATGCTGTCATTCAAAAGTTGATGCCTAGTTTTGTTTTAGCATGTGAAGGTCATAATTTGTCACGTTCAAAATTATCTTATTGTGAAGGGTCAGTAAGAGCAAAGAACCTAATGTAAACACACAAGTTTTCAGTGTCAATTAATCAATCAATCAGGGGTTTTAAAGCGCACTACTCAACCATGCAGTACTCAAGGCTGGAGGGGGGGAGGGTGCGAGCAGCTCCATAGACCATTCAAAGAGCCAGGTCTTAAGGTCCCTTCTGAATTGGTGCAGTGTCGAGCTTCGTCGGATGCGGAGGGGGAGTTTGTTCCAGGTCTTGGCTGCTAGGTAGGAAAGGATCTGCCACCTGCTCTTTCCCTGTGGATACGGGGGACCGTGGCTAGGGCGAGATCGGCAGAGCAGAGGTACCTCTTGTGGCCATGGAAGGAGATTCATTCGTTGAGGTCGTGGGAAGGAAATAAGCAATTATTTGCCCTATCTGTCTAGAAGAATTTGGTTAAAATTCTTTTTGTGCTTGTAAATGAGGACGAAGAACTCAATTTTCTGATGTTTAAGAATCAAAAGCTTGTCAGCCACCCATACATAATGTTTGATGAGACCAATGAGTAAAGTGACAATGAGATTCATTGAGGATGTCTTTTTATGTAAAGCTAAGAGTCATTGGTATATTGATGTAAACAGACCATTAATCCCTAGAAGAGCAATCTCAATGGCTCACTATACACTTATTAAATAAGAGAGGCACAGAAGGAGAAACCTACAGCACAATGCAAACATTGCATATATACCCAAGGTGAGAATTGGACTCTTAAACAGCTTTGAATAGTCTTTAATGAAGATGGGAACCAATTCAGAACTAGATAAAAATAAAAAACACATGCAATGTAGGGAAAAGTCTCTTTTTGATAATTATCAAAATATCGGAACCCAACACAGATCAAGTAAACAAGGAGAATGAAGTCCATCTCATCTAGAAAACTTTGCTCTTCATCTAAGAAATTTAAAGTGATCATTTTGATTCCGGTGATGGAAAAGAAGCCTAATTGATAGTCACTGAAAAGCCATTGTTTGTTAATGTTTATTTGAAGTTGATGGGGCACATCACTCTTCATCGTTTTTACAAGCCATAGTAGATTAGTGGCAGGTCACATTTGGAGAGGATATTTGGGATGAAGACTACTTTTTTTCGGTACTTTGCAATTTAGCTTTTTTCAAAGAATTAGGGAAGATATCCTAGTTGTGAAACGTGTGGGTCCAGGTGCACCAAGCAGATACTAACAGATGTTAGTTTTATTTGATGATTTTCACTGAAAATGAGTCCAGCCAAATAATTGGTTATTTCGAGGTGAACTGTGGTCAAGGTAAGATTTGCTGGAGAGATGGGGACAAAGGTATTCCATGTGTTTGGGAGGAGAATATATTTTGAAAGTAAGTGAGGGTGATAGTGAGGATTTGTCTCGAGGAGCTACATGCATCACATTTGGATGAAGAGCTTTATGATGGCTTGCAAAGTGAGTAGCATTTGAATGAATGTAATAGAAAAGGTATTTAGCAGAACTGGAGATGGAGTTAACTTGTTTCTGTAAAAACTCATGAAGGTAGGAATTCCAAATCTACTCACAATTTTGGAGAAATCCCTTGTGGATATATTTCCAAATTCTACAATGATAGATTTACAACTTGAGGCCCTTTTACAGATCCATCTCGTGTCAATGTGTGACTTCCATAGAAAGTCAAACTATCGCTAGTCTAGTGAAAAACATTATTCAATATTCATTATCTTAAAATGTACTTTTGGACCTGGCCGTTTCTGAAGTCACCCCAGATTTTTGCCCTCCCTTGATGAACCCGTTTTCTGTTGACTTAGGGGCTACTTTACTCGTGCTAACCAGTGGTAAAGTGCCTATCCTCTATCTTCCAAACATAATAAAATTGGTGTACCCCTGATTTGCTCATTTAAGATTCTTATACGTCCCTCCTATATGTTAGTATATGTACCCACGGCCTGTAAATTAAATGCTACAAATGGGCTGCAGCACTCATTACGCCACCCACTAAAGTAGAATTGTAAAACATGTCTGAGGCCTATCACTGCAACATGTACTGAAGTTTAAAACAGCCATTTTGACCTGGCAAAATAAGACATTTGCCAGTCCTAAACCTTCCTTTTTTTTTATAAATTACGTCAACCCTAAGGATTTTAGGTTACTATTCTGAAAAAGTTATTTTTAGACAGTTGCTTTATTTTGCCTAAACCAAATGTGCCTTTCTGCAAGTGAACAGGGTCACATGACTGAGAATGGCTCTTCTGTGGTGTGGTGTGTGCTCCTCTCATACAAAGGTCAAGAGGGTCCTGGGTATACAGGAAGTTGGTCTCCCTGACTGGATGGCTGTGAAGGAGATATGCCCTGATAAAACTTCAAAGAAACCTGCACACACAAAAGAATGGGACTCCAGGGCTGCCCTTGTCTTTACCATCCTCAGACCTTCTCATCAGAACACTCCTGGACCTGTGAAGGACTACTCTGCTGTTTAAAGAGGAAGACTGAGCCTGCTTGTCTTGAACCCAGTATACCAAAAGTGACTCCAAGTATCAGTTGTCTGGCACCCTGTCTTAGCACATAGGGTATAACAAGCTTCCTAATGACTCCCCTGAAATTGCCCATCTGACAAGCACCAACTAGACCTGCCTGCGCCCTGCTGATAGACTCTGCTGGTGTGAGTCCTGATCCTCAAGAGGTGAGTTTCTGGGTCCTGGATCCTTGGCTGGTGTCAGAGTGTACTCCTTCAGGCTGCAAACTGCCAGAACTGGAACACTGGTGAAAATCCAGCAATTCTGGGTATTTGTATTCTTGAATCTGAGTCTCCTGCAATACAAAGCTCCAAAGGCGACCTGTTATTTGTGCCAGCAACTACCACCTGCATCTACTGCCAATGCAAAGCTCCAATGGTGACCTGCTCTTTGCACTGTAAACAATCTCCTCACAGGTCTTGCCAACACAAAGCTCTGACTGAGACTCCTCACGTGGAACTGCACTGTGTGAGAAAGTAAACTGTCCACCAGGTCAAACCTGCACTCTGTATCCGACCCGCTCTCCATCGTGGTTGGCCTAAATTTTGTGATCAGGTCCAGCATGACCAAATAACCATGATTGGCCTCAAATTGAAAAAAATCATAACATAATTTCTACTAATTGGATTTGTGCCATCTTTGTATTTATTAAATAATCTCCTTTTTTCTAAATTGGTTCGAAAATATTCTGTTTTCAATGTATTATTGTTTGTACGCTGCATAAATACTTTACCCATTGCCTCTCAATTAATTCTGACTGCTTTTCTGCAAGACTACCAAAGGAATAAGCATGGTTTACTTAATTTCGTTTATTGTTCTCCCTGACAAAGGTTGTGTTTATTATTTGAGTTGGGCTCTCACCCCCCTCAACTGGTAACCCTGTTTCTTACATTGGTGCTCAGGATCCATTACTTGTGTTTGTGCAGTGTCACTCAGCGATATATGTACAAATAGAAATCTCTTAATAATCTGGTCAGAATTATATTTTTTTTTATTTGCCTTGGTTTTTAATTCCCCGTGTTTCCCTTTTTTCAAAAGAAATTCCTAATGCGTATTTGAGCACCTGCAATATTTTTGGGACATGGACATGGATCTCAGCAACACTGAGAGCTTTAAGATGGCAGAATTGAAGACACTCTGCCAAGAGAGCAGTCTTACATTGAGAAAAGGTCCACCAAAGTTGACATTCAGATGGTCGTTTGTATGTGGTAGTCTGCATCACAGGAACAGTATGGTGATGATATGGAATAGATGATGAGAAGGAAGGACGGAGATGGAGCTTGAACACCAGCCCAAACCTGCAGCCAGGCGAGGGGGGATCCTTGCCCACAGGAATTAGGTTCCCTGCCAGATCCAAAGCAGGGAGCAATGTGTCCTCCCTCAACCTGTCCTCTGAAGAGCTGGAGGACAGGAGGACTGTACAAGGACTGAGGCTGCAGCTGGTCAAGCTGAAGTTTGCTGCAAAGGAGAGAAAGGCTAAGGCAGAAAAAGCTTAGCCTGATGTCAGAGTGTACTCTTCCAACCTGCAAACTGTAAGATCTGCAAGAACTGAAACCTTGGTGAAAATCCAGAATATCTGAACTCTACACTTCTGCGAATGACCGCCCTTGTCTCTCGTCAACGCGAAGTTCTGACAGCCACCTGCCTCCTGCCAACGTAAACCAATGGTGGAGAAGTGCTCTTTGCACCAAGAACAATTTCCTAGCAGCTCCCACCAATGCAAAAGCTCGAGCTGAGACGCCCGCTTGGAACTGGACTCTGTGAGAAGGTAAAGTTTCCTATGGGAAGAAGCTGGTCCCTGTATCCGACACATGCGCCATCATGGTCAGCCTGAACTTGTGACTTTGGCTCTTTGTGGTTCTTGGTGGGTTTTTTTACCAGAAAATTTTAAAATACATATCTCTGGGTTTAATTATTGGATTCTTGTTGTTTTGGTGTAATTTCATTAAAATAATATCTATTTTTCCATATTGGTTTGGGATTATCTTTGTGTTGGTGTTTTTTACTTGATTACTGTTTCGGTGTTGCATAAATACTTTACACATTGCCTCTAAATTAAGCCTGACTACCTTTTTCACAATCTATCAGGGGATTAAGCACAGGTTTGCTTACCCTGACAAGGATTTGATTTTCTTATCTGAGCGGGGATTTCATCCCATTCAACTAATATCCCAGTTCCTTACTGTACTTTTTTCGTCCTTTTCACAGCTTTTGCACAAATATTTCATGCTTCTATAAGCTTCCACTGATAATGAAATATATAGCACAGACGTTAGAATGGCCAGGAAGTATTGTGAAAATGTCGGGCAGTTCTAACAGAGGGTGTTGCTGTAATTTAATTTTCCAAAATGAAAAGGCCAGTCTTTGAATGGAAGTATGGTATAGGAATAATATCAAATGTATCAAAATTTAGCAGATAATTAGAACTGAATATAAAGGACAACAAATGCTCTGTGGTTTGACCACAAATATCTGAAAATTCAAAACACCTCACTAAAAATGTATGGTGCAAATCAATGCAACTAAATGCAAACTTGTAAAAGCACAACACGTTTGATGTGTATGAATACACTGATGATGTGTACAGATAAAAGCTAAATTAAAATAGCCATATCATGGTTTATTTGCATATATTACAATTTGGATGCATTACATTTCTCGGGGGTGCTTACATTTTAAATTGTAGCTAGCTTTGCCTTCCACATTCACTTAAAATAAATTCTGATAGTTCTTTAAGTGTGCTCAAAAAGTTTATGTCGAGTTTATAGTGTTTTGAATCAGAAAGTCACAGCAATAATTGTAGGCAGACATTATATCACAGCAAAGACTATGCCTGAACACTCAGAGCACTTAGTATTGACATCAAAGCTATGAGCAATGGCACCACTGATTCCCCCAAAGCCTTTGTTTAAAAAGACAGGTCAATAACATCTGACTTGGAAATAACAAAGTTAATCCGAGATCTAATCATATTAATTAAAGTTTGGCTCGAGAGGTTTCCTGGTCTGATGTGTATTATTACTCTGCACAAAAAGATTAGCCCCGTGAAACAAGTGTTCCAAGCAGACAAAACAAGCAACAAGCCCGAAGCTGTGATCGGTAATGTGCAAGCAAGCAATATGGAGTTATTACATTTCGAGACCATTTCATTTTGAAGCATTTTCCCCTTTCCCTCCTCCCTTTTGTGTTCAAAGATATTCAATAGCTGATAACATGTGTTAAATGCAATAAAGTAGTAAACGTAACCGAGAGTGTATGGTTATTTCATAAGGATTAACAAAATGTCCTCAAAGGCATTATATATGAGAATTACATAAATATTAGAGCTACACATATTTTATTCATTGACGGTGGGGGGAGAATCGATGTGTATACTTTTTATTGTATGCATGAAGAAAACGTAAGCAGAGTTCTCCTCACAAGGATTCACGTACATTAGGGCATGCAGTTTTCTGTGTTTTTTTTACAAATAGGGCAATCTTATTCCTTATAAAAGAACAGATTTCTCTGCTTTCCTTTTTTGGTCGAGCCAAGGCAGCTCATGCGCTGCTCTGCATGCATGCTGTGTTCGGAATGTGGGCTTTAATTCTGACCCTACCTGGCGATTGATTCAAATGTGTGTCATTCATAAAAGCTTGCTTTTGTTTGGTTTATTGCCTTTAATTGTCCCACATTTTCAGGTCTCACTCCTGCCCTGGAGTATTGGCCTATTACGTGAATCCTTTCTTTAAAATATGTTTACCTCTGTGTTTGCACACTATTTTATTAATGTGTTGGCTGCAGCATTTTGTAAAGAATGTTCCTATTAGGTCTCTTTAAATAAATAACCTTTTGCGCGATGTGTGCCAAGTATTGTACACTAATGTGACTGTCTTGACTAACATGTAGTATAGTGTGCACTTTTTTTTAGAAAAAATCATTTTTACCATTTTATTTAAAACAACTTTCTTGCACTAATTCAAAGCCTATTAGCCAATTAAAATATTATTTGTTAACGTGCACTTTTTGTAGATAAAATCCTTCCCACGCTAATTCAAGGCAAATTAGACAATAACTAACATTATTTGTTAACTCTTCAGATTTTGTAAACATGGCCACTGTTTGTGTCATGTTTATTTTCATTGCAAACTCCATTTTTGTTTTCGTAATGTTCCTTTATTTTTGGTTTGTTTAACGTTGTATGCAATACCCTTATTTCAGACACAACGTTTTACTTAGTTTAATTAGGAGCAGGGGGAATTTGCACGTTTTGATTTCCATTTGTGCAATCTAATTCATGTGCAGGATTGACGAATTTTGCACAGGACTCAGTATGAGCTCCATTCTATATTTCTTCTGTGTAATAATGTCACAAACACACTGGTATTTGCACCTATTAGAGTAGGGAGTGGTCCCCTAAATGCAATGAGACATTCTAAATCCTCTAGACAGTGCTGCTAGGTGTTTATCTGGTTCCTTCAGTAATTTCTCATTCTAAGTCCTCTAGGTAGTGCTGCAGCTGTGCCTCTGGTCACAGTTGTAATCCCTCATTCATAGTCCTATAGACAATACTGCTAGCTGTTTTTCTTGTCCCAGAGGTAATTCCTCATTCTTAGTACTCTAGACAGTGCTGCACCTGCTTCTCTGGTCCCAGTGATAATTTTTCATTCTAAGTCCTCTAGACAGTGCTGCTAGCTGCTACTTTGGTCCCGTCAGTAATTCCTTATTCTAAGTCTTCCAGACAGTGCTACCCGTTGGTAACTCCTCAGTCTAAGTCCTCTAGAGAGTCCTGCAGTTGCTTCTCTGTTCCCAGTGGTAATTTCTCATTTTAAGTCCTCTAGACAGTGCTGTTAGCTTCTACTCTGGTCCCGTATGTAACTCCTCATTCTAAGTCTTCGAGACACTGCTGCTAGCTGCTACTCTGGTCCCGTCTGTAACTCCTCACTCTAAGTCCTCTAGACAGTGCTGCAGCTGCTTCTCTGTTTCTTAGTCCTCTATACAGTGATGCTGGCTGCTTCTCTGGCCCCATTAGCAACTCCACGATTCTATGTTCTGTAGGCAGTGCTGCAGTTGTGTCTCTGTACCCGGTGGTAATTGGACTTGGACTTGTAGAACCAATAAAAGTGGAATGTGTGCCGCATGAGGTAATTAGTCAACAAGATGACCATCATCAGCTCTCATGTGATTCTGTGTAACCATGGGGCTTTTAACCTAGTGGGTCTGCAAGGTCTTCTCAGGGGGGTCCACGACTGTCTTTAAAATTAAATAATGTTAAAATCAGTAAAGTATATAGAAATAAATAAGCAATATTGAAAATGTGAAATCCTTTGTATAGTTGATTGTGAATTAAACAAAATATTTCAATATTTGACCATGTTTGATTTATACTTGTTTTTGAATTTCTGCATTTTGTTTTGAGGTTTAAATGTCAACAATTGCTTCTGTGGGGGGTCCCTGGATTCAAATAATGATTCAGTGGGGGTCGCAACAAGTCAAATGGTTAGAAACCGCTAGCCTTTCTAAATTAAAACGTCAGACATTATCATGTAGATGATCTATAGTGTCCCCATCATCAGCCCCAGCCAAGCCTTATGCATGTTTTTTCGGCTTATAACTGAGGACAAGTTTCTAACAGGCTTAATGAAATGTAAACCTGGATTATATTTATGCACCGTCCGATATGACTGAAAAAGCATACATTTATTTTTCATCTCAGCTTTATTTCCTGGATCAGTATTGAGTGACTCTACAAATGTGAATATTATACAAGTGCTAAATAAAGTACTTCGATTGACTGTGAGGTTACTCTAATTTTCATCTCTGATTTGCTTCTTCCAAATGAATATATGATCCAGGAGGCTCATATTCCCTCGTGACTTACAAACTACTTAGAATCTTATGAGCTTTTAGTCATATGTCTCCACATAATCAGCAATGATTCAGTATTAGTAGAATCACTCCATGCTATGTGTATGTCAACGCTTGTCACATGCCATTTGTAGGATCAAGGCAGTGGTGTGTTTTGAAACCTTGGCTGCATTTAATATCATCTGCCTCAAAATCGTTTCGGATTAGCTTCTAGTTATTGATCTATGCACAGTAGTTTTAGTGTGGCTCAGGTCTTCTGTAATGAATCAGATGCTATATATGTCATTGTCTCAATTCACTTCAAAGCTGAGGAGTTTAGTGTGTGGAGGTCCACATGGACATTCACTTTCTCCTTACTTTTTCAACATCCATGTCTAGGCTTCCACTTATACATGAATGCTGATTACACCTTGGTCCACCTCCTTTAGACCTGGGAGTGAAAGGAACTATATTGGAAAAATGTGTATGAGGTTTTGAAACCTATGTGGACAGCCCCTGGTTAATACTAAACTCAAAAAACTGTGACAAACTTTCTTGGTAGTGGAATTGGGGATTTGTCCCATTCTATTTTGAAGTGGTCAAACATTTGGGTTTCACATTTAGCACGCTGTTTTCTCTAAGCCAGCAGGTCTCGGAAGTTAAATCCACATATGTCTTTCACTTTAGATAGCTATGGAAATCATACTGTATCTTCCAAAGACTGGCTTATTTCTTCAGCAACAGCTTTGCTGTGGTCAAGAATAGGCTACTGAAATTCATTTGACCTATGTAAATCTTCTGCAGGTTGCCAATTCTGTTCTGCACACAGCATGAGGCCCTGCATGGCAGACTTTAGTCTCAGAGTCTGGCCTTCAGCCAGCCCTTGCACCCAACCTATCCCACTAGGCAACACCTAATGCTCATGGCCAAAGTTTGTTCACATCCGTGGGTGTCCAAACCCTTGCTCACATTTCCTCCTTACTACAAGACTTTGTTCCTGTAATTTTCATTTTTGTATTTTCTTGCATGGTTTACAGGCTTTTATTTGGGTTTCTGAAGCTTTTCAGACTTTGTGCCTTTCAGGGGCCCTCTCTCACATGGGTCTGAGAGTCACTTGTTCTCGCCTGCCCCCTTATGAGCCATTTCATTTTTTTACAGAATGTGGATACTAAGACCTGACTTTTGTAATGACAGGAAGTTGAAAGCTGTGATTAGCCAATCCAAGCCTTCTGTTGCACACATCCAACTCTGGGTCCGCAAATACAAAATGCAGGATGAGAGAAAACGATCCCTTTTCCAATCAAATGTCTATTTTTTTTTTATTTGGTTCAGTAAACCGCTCTTGAACACAGTCCCAAGATAATGAGTCATATATATTTACTTTTTAACTTTTTGAAGGTGACCCAAAACGTTTTGGTCATGTGTAGGACTTGTCCTTTTTAGCTAAAGTTCCCTAAACTTTTTGCTGTCCCCCTAAACCATTTTCCTGACATAAAGTTGCCAATTTAGATGCTTTGGGTACTTTGCCACTGCTGATCAGTGTCAAAGTACAAGTGTTCCCTGTGTAAATGGTAATGGCAATTGGTTGGCCATGATTGGTATGTTTGCCTTACTAGTAATGTCCCTAGTGATGTGCACTGTGTGTGCCAGGGCTAGTCATGCAAAGGTGCGTGGAGAAGAGAACTCAGGCCTGCAGTGTAGGGCCTGCGCGCAGTTTGCTCAGTTAACATGTTGTTCTGACAAGTGCAACCACTTGTCAGGCCTTATTTTCCCTTTTACGTACACAGTGGGCACCCCTGTGGTAGGTCCCGGGTAACCCCTGGGCAGGGTGCAGTGTAAGTAAAATGCAGGACATATACTGAGGTGTGTGCTATGTCCTGACAGTGAAAAAACACTCCATTTCGATTTTCACTGTTGAAAGGCCATTTTGCCAATATGACAGAATGGGGAGACTGGGTATTGTGTTTGTTAGCCTAGTTTCCCATACGTTTAAAATGGAGAGGTGAAGTTTAGTATGTACTAACTTGAAGTGTCATAACACATCTTTTATGAAAGTGGTTTTGTCACTATGTTCAGAAACCACTCTTTTAGAAAGTGGCTGACTTTTGTGCTTTAGCATTTCTGTGTGTCTCTTCTGAATGTGGATTGACTGGATCTGAGAGGTGAGAGGTGAGAGGAGCTGGGGGAGGTCTTGACCCAAGGGAGGGGTTGAGATGGCATCAGGCTGACCTGCATCTGAATAGTAGGCGGAGGAGTAGCCCGGGAGGTGAAGAGGCCTGGGTTGCAGCTATAAAACTATTGACCCATCTCCTGCTGAGTTATTAAGGATCCAGACCCCCAGTATCAAAGGGAGAAATGTGACACTGGGAGGGAGACACCCAGAATTGATTTAGGCAGGGGACAGGGACCCCTGAGCACAACAAATTTTAAGACATTTAGGGGCATAACTATGAGCGCTGAGACCCCTGAGCTTTGGAATAAAAATGGATTGCGACTGAAAAGGCTTAGACCCATTTTGTGGTCAAGAAGAACCTCTTCTAAGGAAGGAACAACTGAAGAGACATCTGGGAAGGACCAACCCTTGCTTCATGATCTGGGGCTGGTCTGCAGTTTACTGTTTAAACCAAGGAAGAGGTTGTTGGGACTGTGCTTTGCACACTGGGTCCCCTACTTGAAGAAGACTGTGCTTTGTGCTGTGTCTTGTTATCCCAAGGGCCAGAGGTGAGCTGGCTCCCTGTTTGGAAACACAGGAACATAAACGTTTCCGACGAAGTTTCAAGCTAGGCGGTGGGCGCGTGTTGTGGCAGCTTGAGACACCCTCGGAAGGTGTGCCCAGTGATCTTGGACACACGGAAGAGAAGTGAGACTCAGACGCACTGGGTGCGTGTTGTGGTGCACAGGAGGCTTTGGTGAAGGGCACCTGGTCAACGTGTGCATTGAAGGTGTAGTGACTCTTGGATGCACTGGGTGCTTGTCGTGGTGCACCGCAGGCGCTGGTGAAGAGCGCCTGGTCAGCGTGTTCATCAAAGGTGAAGGGAGTCTCAGACGCGCATGGTGAATGTTGTACTGCACAGGAGACGTTGGTGAGGAGCACCTGGTCAACGTGTGCATCAGAAGTGGAGTGGGTCTCGGATGCACAGGGTCCGTGTCGGTGTGCACCGGAGGTACTGGTGAAGAGCACCTGGTCATCGAGTGCACCGGAGGAGAAGTGAGGCTTGGACACGGTGAGCGTGTCGGGGTGCGGCTGAAGACGTTGATGAAGAGCGCCTGGAGATCGGGGCACCGGAATTGGAGTAAGTCTCAGTGAAGCAGTATGCGTGCTTTGGTGAAACCTCGGACTGTTGAGGTGATCAGCTGATCATCGTGTGCACCAGAAGAAAGTGAGTCTCTGCAGTGCGGTGTGCATGTCTTGGTGCCAACTGAGACTGCAGGAAGGTGTGCCTGGTGAATGTGCACTTGGAGTCGATGTAAAGTCCCATCAGCATTGTGTGTGTGGCTTCATGCTAGAAGAGACCGAAAGGGGGCTGTGGTGAACGTGCAGCCAGAGTAACGTAATCTCAGAGGCGTGGGGTACGAGTGCCCTGCGGTAGCCTGAGACCTTCCTAACAGTCGCGGCCTGGACCGGCAGCCACGGAGGAGCTGAGCTGCCAGGCTGAGCCGCTGAGACCCATTGAGAAAGTTGTGCCAGAAGGCCCAGTTCGCTGAAGGAGGAGAGGAGAGTGGGGTTGCACCCCCCAGGTAACGTGGATCACTGCCCGGGTGGGGTGTGGGCTCAGAGGAACACTCTCTCGGCCTCTCAGTCCTTCTGGCGACGTGAGCCTTTGCTTCGGCTCAGATTGGTGCCCGTACTGACCAAAGGAGTGGCATTACTGGAGCCAGAGTGCAAAGCTGTCATCGTTGATACGTGTGGGGGGTAACTGTTATCGAAGGGTCTGACTATCGTAATACACATTGCCAATATTGCTGAAAATGAACTACCGGACTGTCTTATGACACCAAACATTATTTCTGCATAACGAAGTACACTATTGTAGCGCTACGCATTGCCTTATTTCTCCATTGCAAAGTACAGGATTGTTGCAGCCCGCATTGTATTATTCCTTCATTGCGCAGTACATCATTGTAGCCGTACACATTGCATTCGTTCTCCCATTGCAAGGTACCGGGTGTATTGTTACGTTTTGTATTATTTCTCCTTTTCTAGCACAGGATTGTATCGTTATGCAGCGCACAATTGTTTGTCCATTGGAACTTGTGTGATTCTAGCCTTACGACCAACATAACATTTTGAAAGAGGTGGTTGGGATTTAAACCTATCAGCCTGCCGGAACCAATATTACCCTTTATTATATGGTGGCTTTTGTATCGTGTGGTCTGATCGTATATCTTTTGATATAAAGTTTATACTCGTTTTATCAAACTTGTGTGGAGTCCATTTTTGTGGTGTCACCAGTGGGTTGCTGTGAGTGTGGTTGCACATACTGTACACTCGTGCCTTGAAGATAGACCTGGCTGCTCGTGACAAACTACTAAGGGGCTGAGCAGGGCTATCTCAAACGGTGTCCTTACTTGGCCTAACATTGTGGGAGGAGCCCCGGGTCTCGCATTTGGTGACAGTGGTGCGTGAATGGGACCCCGGCTTCTAACATCATGCCTAAAACTATTGAACAGCTTTACACCAAACCAAGAAATAGCTGTGGTCTGGGTAAAGTTTTAGTTTCATCCAAGTTTGGTGTCAATTTCTTCAGCATTTTCTTCTGCTGCCAGAAGCAAATATTCGTTTAGTGGTTAAAACGGGGAACACTACATTTTTGATCCACCCATCAATCTCCCCCAGGATAGAGCTGTGTGAAACTTCCCATGCTAAATCTAAACCTGGTAAAATTGTGTTGGGGAAAAGTTTTGCGGAGATTCCTCAAAATGTACCAAAATTATTAGCAACACTTAACCAGTCAGCAGATAACATCATGACAGAAAGCCACTAACCTTCTGGACATGTTTAATAAAAAAAGAAATTGTTCTTTCGTGAGTTTTTGCTGGAGATGTCAAGATGATGGCATTACATATATAATTTAGGATGTTCATTTAATTAACCTGATCAGTAAATTCACAAGTGGGTCAATGTATCTTAAACTGTAAACATCTGCAGGGTGCCTGCTTGTCTAACTCACCGGGATAATTTCGATTTATACATTTATGGATGAGAGCTGAAGAACTTGCTTTATAGCAGTCTCAACAAATTATCAAACCTTAATTTTATTTGTTGTCGATATTTCAGAATAGTCTGGCAAGAAGTAGGCTGGGTTGTCTTTCTTTAATTAAAGTGTCTCTTTTAGCACTCGTTCATCATCTTTTTCATGTATTAAGAGGAACTTTATTTCAAAATGATATTTGTAAATACATTTTATGCAAATGTGTTTGGTGCATAATTCGAGAAATTGCACCTAAACGCGTGAACTATAATGCAAAATTTGATTAACATAAAATGTTCGTGCAAAGAAGCACTGGGCGTGGTTTCACATGATCTAAAATTATAATACTGCAGCAGAAAAACACGTATCTGTTAGAGTGTATACAAGTCAATACCAAAAACATTTTCAATTGAATTCTCAAATATGAAATAGTTACTGTCCTAAATAGTTTGAGCTAATTGCGATGTATATGCCAAAATATTTCAAGAGGGCTGCTGTAATCCACATATGTACTTGGACACAGATTGTAAAACGAGTAAATACTGCACTTATCAAGTGTTTTTCCCTGCACAGTTTTCAGTGAGTAAAACCTTGCAAAATATTGTGCGGGGGAGGGGGAACACAATATTGTGAGTTCCGTAGCTCAGTGTGGTGGAAACTATTTAGTGTTCTATCCAGTGCTTTAAATGGGCCATTACTCAACGGTACTGAGTACCGGCACTTCTTTTTTTTAGCACTCTGAGTACCGGCACTTCTCTACTGACGGGGAGAGTACCGGTACTCATAAACGGTAGGCGCATTGGCTGCTTGTGCTGGTGACCTGTCTCTGACAGCCAGGCACTTCTGTGGCCATGACTGGTGAGCTGAGCCCCAGCTGAACTATTCAGCGGGGGCTCATTTGCATAACGTCTGGTGTTCACCATCCTGCTGTGTTGCAAACACTGGATCGAGGCAGCCAGGTGAGAGCGCAATTAAGAAAGCGAAGGAAGGTGACGAGGTTAAAATGGTTTTAATCCTTTAATTCTTTTGCGTGAGTGGCTTATGTATGTCTGTTTGCCAGTGCTTTTTTGTGTGAGGAAAAAAGTGAGAGAAAGGGAGAGATTCGATACACTGTTGGGAGGTATATTAAAGGAAATGTGTGGAATGGTTTGTGTGTGCGCGTCTGCTTGACTTTTTCTGTGTGTGTGTGTGTGTGTGTGTGTGTGTGCGCACGCTCGAGAATATATTGAGTTGTGACAAGCAACAGAAAATCACAGTATGGAAGCTGCAAATATTATATAACAAGGAAATGTTAAAACAACACCCTGTGTGGCTGTTGTTATTGTGTAACAAATTAACCTGTTTTATTTATAGAAACACATTTGACATGTGTTTCGGTATGTGCTGCAACTAGTATTAAAGTCAATAGGTATCAGCATGACTTGTTCTTAGCCCCGCCCCTAGCCCCACCCACTCTCCCCATTGAAATTAGTACCTGCACTATTTTTTTCCCATTTAAAGCACTGGTTCTATCATTAGGACCCACTGTCGAGAACTCTATAGTCTTTAGAGGCTCTTCACTAGAAATATAAACCTGAAGCGAGAAGAGGGAAGCAAGATGAGGATTGCAGGCAGCAAAAGTAGTGCAAATGAAATTTAGTATCCTTTACTTTGCCAAGAAGTCCCATAACTAGTAGGAAATTACAATAAACCACATTCACAAAAAAATGGCCCTGTATCACGATTTCAAGAGACTGGTAGAAACCACCGGAGAAATCGGAGAAATCTAAATTGAAGAGGTAAAGAAATATTCACTGTATATTACCCAGGCTAGACCATATTTAATAATGTCAAAAGAAGATCAGGAAAAGCTGTGGTGAAAATGTCTCAAGACAATGGCACTCAGGACATAGATATATACTATAACAAACAAAGTATATTTCTTATTACCATAAGGCACACATTTGAGTGGGGCAGCTTTGAAGCATACCCACCACTATCAGTGAAATATTCTTGCAATTGACATAGATGTTAATAATCGCAATTAAGTCACTTTATACATTCAAAACAAGTGTACACTTATGAATTAGGCAAGCAGCAAAAACCTGCATTCAATAAAAAGCCTTCATTATTTGCAGCAAGAAACAAATAAATAATTAGCATAGCTACTTCAAGTAAACCTGACAGCAAGGGAACATAGTGGATATGACATCATGCAAATCAGTCACTACCTGTTGGATTGGCTCCTTGGTTTGGCTCTTGTTCCTATTAAGTAGGAAACGTGAGCCTCTATCATTTATTTCAGTTTCCAAATGTCATAACGTACTGCTATGATGCTGCAAGAGTTGATACCTAAACGTGTTTTCTACTACTGCTTCGTCATAAAGGCCTTTCAAGCCAGGCTGACAAGGCTCTCTGAGAGTCAGCGGAACACTGCTTCCCTGCTTTGTCCGAAAGCAGAAAGTGCAACGGAAGGGGGTGGGGGGCAGGCAGGCAAGGTGGTGAAGTTTGGTCAAGCACAGCCAAGTTTCTATTTTTTCTACATTTTGGACAGAGAACGTGTTATATATGGCTCACCCATTACTCTTCTCCCCCTGCCTAGTAGCAGATGAAAGCAGGGGCAGATGATTTTTGGGGCCATACATAACATAAAATTATAGACGGGTTAAAAGGGAATTACAGAACCCCTTGGTAAAAAAAAGATCTCCGTAATTCACTGTTATCCATCTGTAATTCTATGCGGCCCATACTAGGCACCATTTGTACGCCATTCGTCATTTGAGTTCAACAATTGTTTGCTTGCCATTCCATCAAGAAAAGGTTCAGGATTCAGAGGTAGCTCATACTGTGTTTATTTTTTCTCAATTGAAAAAACACACACACCCTCCTTAGGACTTTGGAAATCCCGCACTATCACTTAAGTACTCCTCTTAGTGGGAATTTGACTTTTAAGTGAATGCTAAAGGAAACCATTAGGTTGTCAGACAGACAGCTCTACTTCTAAAGGTGCTCGTCGTTGGACTGTTCTTACAAACTCTGGAATCCTGCATTTGGGTGAGTGGGGATCTGAGAGACTTTTTGAAGGCTTAAACAGTTCAAGAGCTTCACTAACAGTTTTCTGTATTGTGGCACTTGGACTACTCCAGTTAATATTAAAGTGCCCTAAGTAAATGTTTGAAAAAAAGGCGAATGTAGTTTTGTAAGATAGTATGTGAGCTCCTTGATGAATGTTTTGAGCTCTGAGTGGATGGTAAACAATGAGTAGATTGATCACGGTTCTGGGTGGATTTCCACGCAACTCAGAGAGATTCAAATAAATGAACTTTAGAGAGCTAATTTTGTCGCAGATGACTTTATTCTGGTGATACACGATACTTGCAACTCCTGCTCATTCATTAGACATCTTTCAACTGCAGTGTACGGTAAGCGCTACTCAGCGAGGTACACCGGTCTGTTCTGCTACTCACTTGCTCTGTACAGTAGCTAAACACAGGCCCTCGCAACACCCGCAGTGCGGAGAGACCCCCAATCTCCAGGGGGCCCCTCAGCACAGTACTCTGGCCAGACAGCTCCTGATTGGTTCCAGACGGTACCCCTCTATGTACTTTGCAGGGGGCCCCTTAAAGTTTTGTTACGCCAGTGGCTCTGTAATATGAGTAAACATATTCTTTATATTTTTTAGGTTAATATTAGATCTTGCTTACCAAATCTGGGCCTACCAATTAGACCGATTCCATGACACAACCAGTATGTTTATCTTTGACTGCGTATTTTTCCCTATTGCCTTCATTTCCAGAACTTACCATTTACTCGTTCTCAGTCCCCCAGGTTATTAGTCAGTCCAGATGAGACCCCAGTACGCATTATTAGGGTCGAAATGCTGTCGACAGAAAACAGGAGACAGACCTACCCATATACATGGAACACTTTTTGTATCTACCCCTTGTGAATTGTTGCTTGTGTAAATATTGGCTGTCTCGCCAATTAAACCAATTTACCATTGATGCTCACTAATTTGGTCACTTTGCCCTTTCTCTGGTTTTGGGTTTTTTGCACTTGGGGTGTATCTTTAAACCTTTTCACCATGTCACATTATTACAATGTGCAATGACAAGTTTCAATTATGGGTCTTTAAATAAACTTCAATTTGGCTGATTCGAAAAAGGTCAATGAAACAGCCATGGCACATGCAGGTAAGAGCAATGTGGCCGGGTAGGGGTGGATTTCGACGGACGATATTGAGGGAAAATAAATTATATATTTAGTTTTCCCTTGTCATCGTCTGTCGAAATCTCCCCCACCAGGCCCCACCTCTCTTACCTGTATGGGCCTCAGCTGCAATGAAATATTGAAATACTGGTTGTTTTTACTTAAGTTTGCTTTTTCACTTAAGTCAGGGAAAAGGTTAATTCCTTACAGAATATTATGTCTGTTCCATTAGATATTTGTGTATTCAGATCAAGTGTGCACGGAAGTCTGTGCATTTAGATTGAATCTATGAATGAGCTCCAAGTGAACACTGGTTCTTAATGGCTGTTCTCCTGATCTGAGCCTCAGGGTCATGAAAGGCATAAGTTTGATTATCATATTTGCATGAAACGACTGAAGAACTAAACATGTTAAGAATGTGCATTTGATGAAATTATAGTTGTATAGTTGTGCATTTCTTAATTGTTTGGCTAACATGTTTCGTATCAAAATGAACAAAAGATCCTTGACGGAGAAACAACACAAATGTTTACGACAGCAGTACCAATGTTTATTCATGTTCTTGGGCAAATGTTTCAATCATTTAAATCATTTTTTTGAGTCCAGATTATATTTCATTTGTCCAGATTTACAATTATCTGATCTCTGATAACCACCAGTTAGTTACCAGCTCATGGGATGGGTTTTCAAAGTTGTAACCCTTCACCACTGGGTCTGAGTAGAAGTCAATAGCCATGTTGTACTTGCAACAACAAGTTCATGGTAAGGGGAGCACTCTTTAATCCATATAAATCTGACCAGACAACTAGTGATTGATTTGCTCTACACTCATTTGAGCCAAACAAAAGTTTTAGCTTTGTGCATCCTCACTGTGTGTGCCCCAGCATAGGTATCTTGTAAAATGGGATCCAGGTCTGGTATTTTGTTCTTAGGAGGCCATAAAATTAGAACTGGCCAAAATGTGTTGACACATTTTCTAAGAGGAGCCTCTCAATTTTAAATGGATTAAAACATACCCTTTAATTAAAAGAGCGTGGCCTCTAAAAGGAAGGTTCAGGCCCTACTTCTACCTCTAGGTGTAAAACTTGGGAGACATGGGGATACATTTTTTTTAATATGCTCATACAGGGATACTATATTTATATACTTGTAATTATGTGTGCATATATGTTCATAATTTGGAATGAAATCTTGATTAGACACATAGGATTTGTTTTTCGAGAAAACTGTAAAGGACATAATTGTGAACTGTGGTCTCAGAGGGGTTAGTAGGGCTATCTACTATAAGTGCACCACTTCATGTGCTGTCACCAGTAGGCAATTGGTGTGTGATGCCACATCCACTACCCCTAATATTTTCTTGAATAGACGTCCATGAAATATAACACAATAATTCTTACCATATAAAAACTGATATTCCAGGTATACGTCTTGGATGTCAACAAAACCGTCTGCTTTTAATTGTTCCTTTTTTCCAACATTCTTTCCCCTGCTGTCTTGGCTCTGAACCACAAAGTGGGACAATTTGATTTTTTGAATGCTTTTTGTGATTTATTCTTCAATCAATTAGAGTACTCCCCTCAAAATAGTATGCAACATGTGTTTCAGGCAATTCAAGTTCGATAATAGGTGCCTGTTTAAGTACTGAATGGGTTCTAAAGAATCCAACATTTGAAGTGACTTCAGATGAGGGAATTTAGGCAGGCGACATTCTCTTTTTGGGTATTACATATGATGTGTCCTCCTGAATGATCAGTGTGGTGATGTCTCCTTGATCTATTCTTATATCACATTCCTGAAATTGTTAAAGAGTGGTTGTTTTTATTCCTGGGTGTTTATTGGTTCTGAACACCATGGTTAAATCACACGATTTAGTGTGTGAGCCAAATTCACCATGCGGTCTCCGGTGACTTTTATGCCTGAAGACAATTTAGAAAAAAACTGTACATTTTACAGCAGCAATTTACAGAGAAATTTGCTAACATCTACAGTTGTTCAAGGAAGCCTAAATAATCTAAGAATGCAACTTGATACGACCCACTGCCAATATTAAAATGTGCAGAGCATCTCTCTTCAAACCTACTTGTATTCTGTTTCATTTTCAATTGTGTGCCTCCCAATTCGATTATGAGTCACAAGATATGACCTATAATTTACTTGGAGAACAAGAAAATGAGAAGTTACAAAATCTTGCAATTTCATCAGAGATATCACTCAAGTCAAAAGATGTTATGGGCTCAGCAAAAATACATTACAACACTCTTACACGGCCATGACTTAACCACAGTTATACACAGTTAAACTAAATTCACAAACGTCTTTACATATTACCACATTTTGATAATGTAACTTCTCACATGCATAACAAAATACCCTCACCCAGACGAAATACAGTATCGTTTGTTGCTAAGTACCTATTATCATAAAATAACCAATCATTTTATCAAAATAAGCATGAATTAACTCTATGGTATCAAGGTGAAACGTTTTGCAATTCCACTGCTGGTTTTCAGTAATTTAACTGAATTTTCCAGTGGTTCACAGGTCAAGCTTGTCAGTTTCTGAAATCCATTCATCATCACCAACTGCCAGCTTCGATTTTAGTAAGCAAACACATTTTTTACAAAACATCATCATGCCATTATCCTATTTAAAACTCAATACAACTTTTTGTCATCATAAGCCATTCAGCACCCTCTACTCTCTGATGCTCATCAATGCTGTAATTTGCTCAGATATTCCCCATCATGTAAGAGTCAATGCGAATGTTCCAGGCATCCTCTATCTGACAGTGAATGTCTGTCTGCGCGTCTGACTGTGCTATGAGAAGTGCCACTAAAATTATGCAACGATGTCACTGGAGCGTTTTCCAAATGATGAGAAATTTGCCACTAATTAATACCCCAATTGCTCCATAATTGCCAGATTTTGTTTTCTAAAGTTTTGCTAAGAAGTGTGTTGTGCACAGGGGGGGGGGGCAGTAATAAAGGTTTCCTGGTTACATTTAAAGTTATTGATTGATGTATTCAGTTATTAACCTGCCACCAACTAAGGCAAAATATTTGCTAGGTACCTTGATGTTGGCCCCCAACATTGTTTCAATTATCTTACCCAGTTCCTCCCAAAAGTTCGTTAAAGGTTGGGCACTGGTAAAACATGTGTACCTGAATGCTGGAAATTATATTGCCAACACATTTTATTAGTGCAATAGAAATACAATCTGTGTTGGCGCTTGTCACAATCATCAAAGTTTCATGGTTGACAAAGGAGAATGAGAAGCAGTCCGAGTGAGGCCGGTCAGATGGACCAAAAGCAAGGAAAGTCTAAATAATTGAGGACACTTACTGGGGATACGCTGTCGATCTGAGACTGCCGCAATGAGCAAGACACTGGAAACTGTAAGTGGCAGACCGATCAAGGAAGTTGGAAGTCTCGCATGCCTACTTTTCGAATCATTTGCTTCCCTCCTAGTTCGCTATGTACCAGTTGTTATCTTACTCTTTGCCGACCCATTAATTTGTATCCGTTCTTGTTCTGTGAGTTCTATTTTGAAATGTACTCTGTTTGGTATCCCAATTAGACACATGTACTGCGGCTTTTACCTTCCTCTCCCTGCAACTGTAAAGCGCTCTGATATCCCTCGGGTTCATGTTCGCGCTATATAAAACTTTATAAATAAATAAAATAAAATAAATAAACTAGCTCCTGGACCCAGCTGCAGCAGGTTCCTGGTCCTCATTTGATGCCTCTAAGGGCCTGGACTGTAGGTGTGCCTCACGGGCTCTTGAAATCAAGCTTTTGGGCTGTTTGCAAATGTGACAAGCCTGTTCACACCGGAATCATGCAGCTCACACCAAAATTCAGCATGAGCCAACAGCAGCCTGTTTCTTCACTCAGCAAGCATTGATCACTCATGGAGGACCGCAAACACGATCCGCTAGTCCGCCCATTCGTGACGTTTGCACTGCTCTTTACGCCATGCTGACCTCTGCCGGCAACGCCCTCTTTGTTCCCCACAACCCTCACTAGCGTGAGCAGGCCTCTTTGCACACAACTTAAGAAGGGAAAACCTCAGCAGGACAAATCTGGGATTGTATCTGACACTCGTTCCATCATGGCCACCCTGAACTTTGACTTTGACCCAGTCCTATGCGACCAGATAGCTGCGGTTGGCACCTCATGCTTTAGGGGCATTGTTAACAGTTTTAGTCTTTAAAAATTCATAACTCTAGTACTACTGACCGGATTTGTTGTTTTGGCCTTCTTTTATTTATTAATTGTTGAACTATTTTTCTAACTTGCTGTGGGATCTTTTTGTGTGGTGTTTTCACTGTTTTACTGCTTGAAGTGTGGCACACATACTTTACTCAATGCCTCTAGGTTAAGACTGACTGCTCTTTGCCAAGCTACCAGGGAGCTGAGCATAGTTTCATTTGGGGTTTGCTTGTGCCTTACTCTGACTAGAATTGTGGTTAATGCTTGACCAGGGATCACACCCCAGTCAACCAGTAACCCAATTTCAAACTGTAGACTTCATTGTTTCTCAACCTTGCTGGTAATTAAAAGCACCCTCATATTAAAACATGTTTACTTTCTTAATGATTATTAAGTAAAACATTAATATTTTTCCATGTATACATATCTATAGACATATTATGTAAATCCTCTGCTGAGGCACATATTCTCAAATTCACATGGGGAAGTATACTAGTTAAATATGGAGGAGTGTTTTCATACCGCTGTTGCATCTTTCAATTCAAGAGGGGCCAGTCTGATATTTCAGAGTGAACGGCAAGTGTCTATTTCACCTGCATGTGAAGAGGTGCCTATCCGGACCCTGGAAATCCGTTACCAGTATCCAACGGGTGACCTCACTAGTCCTACTCAGTGTGTGCTAGTTCTTGTTGATGCTCATTTAGTGTGCTTCCCTAGATCCTGATTCCCTCTGTATTGTATAGCAGTATGAAAGTACAAGTACAATGGCAAAGGTATTTCCTCATTTGCTTTGGGAAAATGTGTGAGGAGATAATATGTACCTGAGAAATTAGTAAAACGAAAAGGTCTTTAAAAGTGCTTATGGCCTCTTTCATAATATAAACAAGTTTAACAGGGATATACAACCAAGCACAAATGTCAGTTGAATCCCCAGGGCGTCTCTATGATCCAGCCCTCTAGGGGAATTTACTTCATTTTGAAACAGGCATTTGCATTTACATTCCATATTCGACTAAAAAGATGCCTTTGAAGGTTTCTGTGTAAAATAATGCATGCTTTACATAGCATACCAGACTAAACACCAGCATACTCATGGTGTGTGAGGTACAAGAAATTAGACTCACATATGGCCTTAATTCTTAGTGTCTAATTCATTTATATTTTACAGAGTCCACAGAGTTTAGACTGCTTTGGGTTCTTCGTGTCAAGTATTGTGCAGATCCTTACAGCAGAGGCAAAGTAAAAGGGGTGTCCCAAATGTTTCCTGTTTTCATTCTCAAAAGAAAACTCTTCGATATAAAAAGAACAGTACAACAGAATTACATTAAGTATGGCATGAAGGTAGAACTTCACTCAAGGATTTTTTTTCTTCTTAATTTGGTGAACATCTTTTCAGTAGTTTTCAAGAATTAACTAAGGCCATCTGATTGGGCGAGAGAGTTTGTTCTCCCGAAGGCCATTTCATATCCACAGACTTGAAAGTATATGATTATCCGGCTGCAACATCGAAGGAAAATGTGGCTTCCATTACATGGCAAAATCAGTGGTTCATTTTTAGAAAAATAAGTGCCGGAGTTCTAATTAGGAGGCGCCTGTACCAGCCCATTGCTCCTATTAGTGCAGCCTATATAAAAATCAACTACTAACCATGAAATCCTAGAAGTGGAAAGAGGATGTGGCCTAAGGGCCAGAGCTTCCGACTTTGGCACTGGGGAACCAGGTTTGAGTCTTGGGGTAGACTCAAAATCCTGTGATTCTGGACAAATCACTTGATCTCCCTGTGCCTACAAATAATGAAAGTGTCCATAACTGGTGCGCATGAAAAGTGCTCCAATACATCTGGGTCGAGTTTGCTCTATAACCGCAGGTGTCGACGTTCAAGTGCCAAGTACCGGAAGCCACCGGCTCAAATTGGACATATGTGGGTGCGGGGTGAGCACGCTCTGACATCCAGGATGATGTGGATTAAACAAATGTTACTAGGGTGTTCTACCTGTGTTTCTTCAGGACACGTATCTCGGATGCATCATGCTCACTTTCCTGACAACTTCCAATTGTTAAGAATTTCATTTACGCAGCGACTTTGAAATCACTGCTATCTAACTCGCAAGCTGATGTCACCAGCACAGAGCAACTACACAAATGCACTTTCATTACAAACAAAGCACAGCCAGGTGACACAAGCACAGCCAGGTGACACAAGCACAGCCAGGTGACACGCCGTCCCGTTAACAGACAGTGTGAAAATTCCTGATAGCCAAGTAAAACAATGCAGACAGTAATAATGTCAGGATATAAGTCCTTTTACCAATATATCTAGAAATCCCTTACAGAGCAATCAGTTGTTTTTAATTGTAATGAGGAAACCTAAGTAGAATAGTACAAGTAGCACGGCGATAGCATAGGTGTACTCTACTATATGCAACAAAGTAGCTTTTCATACATTAAAGCAGTTTGGCAATTGATCAATGGAGCATGCAAATTTAAGAGTTGCTGGGAACTTGGCAAGAGTGGAGCAATTAAAACGTGGAACTCGAAAGGGACATGTAAAAGGAAAAGGAAATTCTCACATCAATTTCAAAGACAGCGGCGAGCAAGACAAATCTGACACTTGTGATGAGAAGCGTCGTGCTATCTTGGAGTTTTGCACGATTGCCTTACAACACAGTCTGTCTAATATTTGCATTCAAGATAATCTACTGAATTGTCCTTTTAAAAAAAAAAACAGACATTTCAAGCAGCCAGGGAGAGCGTCATGAACGAACCGTGTCTCAGTTCTTTTTAATTTGAAAAAGAGAGGAAGAGCTTCAGCATGTGATAGTACTATTGATAATTGCTAAATATTATAGACCTGATCAAGCAAGGTGGTGACCAACAAAATAAAAATAATAAATAATAATCACCTGTCCAGTGAATAACAATAAAAAATTATCGCCTGATAATCACTATAATCGTACAAAGAAAACCAACACAGCACAGGAAAAATAGCACAAATGCTACAGATTATAAATCCAGTAAAGATAAACACATTAGCATTACCACTCACCTTACTACTCCCCCTAAGGGAAGTAACACAGCACATGAGTAGTTAATACCCATCCCACAAAAGATACATGTTACTAGGGTGTTCTACCTGTGTTTCTTCAGGACACGTATCTCGGTTGCATCATGCTCACTTTCCTGACAACTTCCAATTGATAAGAATTTCATTTACGCAGCGACTTTGATATCACTGCCATCTAACTCGCAAGCTGATGTCACCAGCACAGAGCAACTACACAAATGCACTTTCATTACAAGCAAAGCACAGCCAGGGGACACAATCACACCCAGGTGACACAAGCACAGCCAGGTGACACGCCGTCCCGTTAACAGACAGTGTGAAAATTCCTGATAGTCAAGTAAAACAATGCAGACAGTAATAATGTCAGGATATAAATCCTTTTACCAATATATCTAGAAATCCCTTACAGAGCAATCAGTTGTTTTTAATTGTAATGAGGAAACCTAAGTAGAATAGTACAAGTAGCACGGCGATAGCATAGGTGTACTCTACTATATGCAACAAAGTAGCTTTTCATACATTAAAGCAGTTTGGCAATTGATCAATGGAGCATGCAAATGTAAGAGTTGCTGGGAACTTGGCAAGAGTGGAGCAATTAAAACGTGGAACTCGAAAGGGACATGTAAAAGGAAAAGGAAATTCTCACATCAATTTCAAAGACAGCGGCGAGCAAGACAAATCTGACACTTGTGATGAGAAGCGTCCTGCTATCTTAGAGTTTTGCACGATTGGCTTACAACACTGTCTGTCTAATATTTGCATTCAAGATAATCTACTGAATTGACGTTTGTCCTTTTAAAAAAAAAAGACATTTCAAGCAGCCAGGGAACGCGGCATGAACGAACCGTGTCTCAGTTCTTTTTAATTTGAAAAAGAGAGGAAGAGCTTCAGCATGTGATAGTACTATTGATAATTGCTAAATATTATAGACCTGATCAAGCAAGGTGGTGACCAACAGAATAAAAATAATAGTAAATAATAATCACCTGTCCAGTGAATAACAATAAAAAATGATCGCCTGATAATCACTATAATCGTACAAAGAAAACCAACACAGCATAGGAAAAATAGCACAAATGCTACAGATTATAAATCCAGTGAAAATAAACACATTAGCATTACCACTCACCTTACTAGTCCCCCTAAGGGAAGTAACACAGCACATGAGTAGTTAATACCCATCCCACAAAAGATAAGTAGTTGTGACTTCTAAGCATGTAGATCCTCGCATATGGACATTCTAAATCATAAATGACACAATGTGGACTTTAAAAGGTTGTCTTTCAACAACACAATCTCAACTGCCACCCTTTTTCAGTAGTCTGTCTTTCAGTGGATTGCGTACCTCTGGGTTCCATATATGTATGAAGGCATTGAGACTCTTTTTCGCGGAGCCTAGTTTGGGATGTTTCATCTATCTGTTATAGTCTTCTCCTTCACAATCTGAAGTCCTCGATTGTTTTTGCTGCAGGACATGGCTTCCTTCAAGGTCTAGGAAGATTGGATTGGCATCAGTTGTGTCTTTGATGTTGGGGTCTTGTGGTTTTGTTGGAATTATATACACCTGAATGCCTGTCAGGCTTTGGGATGTGGAGTCTTGGCATGCTTTCCCTGGATGGTGTGCCTTTCCTTTGTGCAGGTTCTGGTTCCGAACACTCTCTGTGCTTCGTGTTACTGTTTGAACCTAGTCTGCATTAACCATGCTTTGCTGTTGAGTCGTCTCACTGGGTACGGTGTCTCAGTCCCCATTCCTTTCTAGGTATGGGTCTGGACATGTTCTATTCTCTGTGATACGATTTGGGAATGGGAGAAGGTCTGCACAGCCTTGTTCCTCTGAATTCTTGGTTCCTTGCCCTATTATGTTGCGCATGATTTATGGGGGACCTGTATTTGCCTGGCCTGGTGCATGCAGCCCCGTGTTCAAAAAGGTGTTCATCGGTGGGTTCTGTACATTCCTGCCCCCATCTGGCCTTGCTGGGTCCTGGCTTTGGGTGGATGCGTGATTTTCCCCCTTTGGTCTTCTTGTGATTTTTTTCTCTGGCGTGCAAAATCTACATGAATGGATTTACTTATTTTTGTTGCAATGAGTGTGCATTTTGCTGTGAGACTGACTGTTGTCTTTTTTTCAGGCTTTCTTCTTTGATTGGTTTTTGGAACCTGACTTAGGCTTCCATGCTCTTTTGTATCTTTCCATTTAGTTTGTAATATGATGCCTTACTTCCATACATTTCACAGAAATCATTTTCTTATTTATTTAGGTTCTTGATTAACATGTCAAGATCTTAGATATAGGGGAAAAGAGCATTTTACAGCAACAAGGCATAAAATAACAATGAGGCTGGGCGTGGCCATGCAAGATGGCTTGGTGGGCGTGATCCACACCAGCTCAGGAGCCCCGTAACTGCCGGACACTTCATCACAAAGCCAGAGTACCTAGGCCTACCAGATTCAGTCCAGGAAGGAGTCGGGAGGCCTAAGAATGCCTGGGGGATCAAATTAGAGGCGGCAGTAAAGAGAACAAGCAAAACTCTCTCAGCGCGGCCTAGAGCGGAGATCCGGCACTAGATGGCGCCAAGGACCGTGACCAAGTGGGGCCCGGAGACGGCGTAGAACTGAGTAGCCACAGTGGGACCTGCACAAACAGCGACGGAGTAGGATGCAGCTTGACAGGCTACGCTCTGAGGCAAGGATGAGTCAGGCTGGACTCGCCTCCCCCGAGATATTGCTCCCAGGTGTTCGAAGGGGCGTGGTATCACGGAGGGGCACGGCGAGCCGGTGAGATGCCCAATCACCACCGTTGCTTCAAGGAGGTGAGCCTGAAGCGGAAAACACAGCAGAAGGGAGTGCTGAGACACCCAAGGGTGCCCCGCTTTGATTTGTTAAACTGTGGGGCTAAAAAGGCTGGGCCTAACGTGAAGCTGAAGGCTGGAGGCAGCACCTTATCCCAAGATGGCCCCCGTTCTGGGGCTACTTTAAAGAGGAAGAGATATTGCCTACTCCAACATTTGGAAGGGGGAGCAGCATCCACAGAGCCTTACTCCTGCTGCACTCCTACCCTGATATTCATGAGACGAGGCTGCTGAGCATGGCACTACCACGTGCAATGTATTCCAAGTGCCTGACCGTAAATTGGCCATGTCTGGCTGAATCTTGCGATCATCTCCATCGGCCCAATTCCCGCCCAGTAAGCACTCACTGCTCCAGAATAATGTTCCAGAAGGGGCCAAGAGCCTGAGGGGGAGCAACGCGGCCCAGTAAAGAAGGGGCACAACTTAGCCCGTATGCCACCAAAAAAAGCATCAAACAAGGTCTCCAACTATTTCGCATCAGTGGAGAAGAATCAAGCTCACGACAAAGGGGGGCAGCTGAACGCAATTGCCCTCACTAGGGAAGATCTGGTGGCCTCGCTTAGAGACTTTAAAGCAGAGTTATGCTCAGAGATCAAACAAGACCTGCGGTGTTCTATAGATCAATTAAAGGTGGACCTCACTGAACCAATGACAGCCCTCCAGCAAGTTGTGGATGCTGTAGTGTCCAGGGTTCTCGAAGTAGAGGACCAGACACAAGAGTTGGAGACCCGCACTTCTAGGATGCAGGAAAAGCAGCAAGATATTCAGTTGCAACTCCACCAGGTACTTCTGAAGGCAGAGGATTTAGAAAATAGGTCTCGGAGGGAGAACATTTGAACTAGGGACCTGGAGGAGAGAGCGGAGGGGCCGGATCTTGAGTCCTTTGTGGAGGGCCTCTTCGGCAAGATTCTGAGCCCACGTCAGATAAAGATCAAGATCAACAGGGTACACCAAGTGGGGAACCAACAGATGGGTGAGCCCAGACGCATACGCAATGTTCTTGTCAAGATGGATTCTTTCAAAACAAAAGAAGCGATTATGCAAGCTGCAAGGAGAAAGGAGGAGACTTCCTTTCAAGGATACAAGTGGATGCTATTACAAGTCCTGGCTCCCTCCACACTGGCTCACAGAAAACTACGACCAATAACAACCAAACTGCGGGAAGACAATGTGTACTACAGGTGGACCTTTCCCTTTGGTCTCTCTTTTGAACTCAACAACAAACCACAACATGTCTCAGACCTGGTAGAGGGTCTACGCATTCCAGGTCTTCTGATCCCCAAAGATGAAGGCAGCACAGGCCCGGGGAAAGGAGCAAGGGCAACACAAAGACCCACATGACAATGGCGTATGATCTCAATAGGCAAACCAAGCCTAAAATGAAGTCACTGACGTGTTGAACGATCTGCACGAGGAAGAACAACCTCTGTGACTGGGGGACAGCACTGCTTGAGGTCAAACACGATAAGGGACAAAATGCTGCTGAACGTGCCCTTGCACACTCACCAAGAATGTCTGGCTGTGTTGGACCACGGTTCACAGTACTTTCCGCTGAAACTCTCTGCTCGAAACAACCGGCAGTCGGGGTTACGGACCCTGTCTGTGACGCCCATCACCACATTATTATTCTTCAAGACTGAATTCGCTGAGAGCCTGTGGGCTCTGCAGCGTAAGGTTTCCAGGGGATTTTGTTGTCTTTATTCTAGGGGGGTTGTGTTGGACTTGGCCCTTTTTGCAGGGTCATCCCTGAACGTTTTGCATTCCTCCTCTATTTTGTCTGACCTGTTTTTGTCGGTTTTATGACTCTGGGCACTTTACCACTGCTGATCAGTGCTAAAGTGTATATGCTCTCCCGATTATAAATTAATGTATGAATTAGTGATTCCATGATTGGCTGATTTGGTTTACTGGTCAGACCATAGAACAGTGCACTGAGTGTGCCCAGGGCTTGTAAACTAAATGCTGCTAGTGGGCTTGCAGCACTGGTTGTGCCACCCACCGAAGCAGCCCGTAAAAGTGTGCCTAAGGCTTGCCATTGCAGAGCCTGTGTTCAGTCTGGTACTGTCATGCTGACTGGGCAAGTGCACCTACTTGCCAGTCCCTAAACCTTCCCTGTTCTTCATATCAGACACCCCTATGGTAGGTCCAAGGGCAGGGTGCATTGTAAGTACAAGCCCTGATGTGTGTAGAATGTCCTAATATTGAATTACAGCCATTTTCGTTTTTCACTATTGCAAGGCTAACTGTTCTCCATAGGCCCGAATGGGCAGTTAGACTATTACATTCTTATAGTCCTAACTGACTCAGAGAACATGGTGGAAATTCGAGTTTAGTATGCCAGGATTCAGAATGATAAAATACATCTTTTAGTGAAGTTAATTTTAACATTATGTGTCTGAAAATACCACTTTTAGAAAGTAGGTATTTTCTTGTCTAACCTTTCAAGCCTGCTTCTGCTAGGTTGTGCATTCTTTGTCTGGAGTTTGTGAGTGACAGGGCTGGGGGATTCCAAGAGACAGGATAATTCAGCCCAGTGGTGAATAGAGAGATTTGCATCTAGATGGGAGGGAAGAGTTGCACCTGAACCTTCAATAGGGCTGTGCCTGCCTTCCACAATGCTGCCTCCACCTCCTGTGGTGCTGCTGATGTCTCTGCCCTGCACACTGAAAGAAGAGAAGGAGTCCTGTCAACAAAGTGCTCCATGGCTGTACTTGCCTTCCACAATTTTGGCTCCACCTCCTGTGGGGCGTCTGATGTTTCTGCCCTGCACTGTGAAAGGAAAGGAGAAGTCTGGTAAACAGAGTGCTTCAGAACTGGTTTGGACTGGGCAAAGGCCCCTCTCTCCTCATAGAACAAAGGATTTTGGGTTATAAATATTGGGACCCAGATCCCAGGAAATTAGATCACTTTCACTGATACTTCTGAGGCGAGGCCATGCCCCAGCTTATATAAGTCGCGCTGATTACAAGCCGCGCTAGAGGACACTGATACTCCTGAGGCGGAAGCCGAGAGATTCGCTCGCTAATTTTTAAAAAAACTGTATTTTTGCACTGTGTTTTTACCTGTACTGCTCACTTACTCCTGGGCATCTTTCCCCTCTAATCATGCTGAAATACCCCCGCGCAGCGGATGTAAGCGCTGCCGCGGGTTGGGAAATCCATCGCGGCCATCACTTGCCAAGCTCACAGGCCACGCCCACTTACGTGAGGCCACGCCCCTTTCCCCCCAGCTTATATAAGTCGCGCTGATTACAAGCCGCGCTAGAGGACACTGATACTCCTGAGGCGGAAGCCGGGAGATTCGCTCGCTAATTTTTAAAAAAACTGTATTTTTGCACTGTGTTTTTACCTGTACTGCTCACTTACTCCTGGGCTTCTTTCCCCTCTAATCTTGCTGAAATACCCCCGCGCAGCGGATGTAAGCGCTGCCGCGGGTTGGGAAATCCATCGCCGCCATCACTTGCCAAGCCCACAGGCCACACCCACTTATGTGAGGCCACGCCCCTTTCCCCCCAGCTTATATAAGTCGCGCTGATTACAAGCCGCGCTAGAGGACACTGATACTCCTGAGGCGGAAGCCGGGAGATTCGCTCGCTAATTTAAAAAAAAACTGTATTTTTGCACTGTGTTTTTACCTGTACTGCTCACTTACTCCTGGGCTTCTTTTCCCTCTAATCTTGCTGAAATACCCCCGCGCAGCGGATGTAAGCGCTGCCGCGGGTTGGGAAATTTATCGCCGCCATCACTTGCCAAGCCCACAGGCCATGCCCACTTACGTGAGGCCACGCCCCTCTACACCCTATATCAATGTGCATTTCTCGGATGCGCAGCGGACGAGCGCAGCGGGCGCGCTGCCAGCGCGCTGAAGGCAAGCCCGTATGCGCTCGTCCGCGCCCAAACGGGCCCTGGGGCCAGCCATGCTGCTCAAATACTCTCCTACTCCAGCAATGACCTGCTCAAATATAACAGAGCAGGTTTGTAAAACGCTTGATTGAATCAAGCTGTACCATGGTGGAGAACAAACTATTATCCTACACAGAGGACTATATCAATCAATTGATACAGGACCGCTCTAACCAATTTCTTTCAAATACAGTCCCAAATATAGATATCACCCTCATTAATAAAATTTCACAATTAGAAAGGCTAGAGAAAAAATTGATCAGGACTCACCTTCATGGACACTTGCTAACCAGATACCTCCAAGAAAACATCATCCCTGTGGGCCTACAGATAAAAAAAAACCCAGCTATATTTGTGGATGTCCCAAAATTTAAGGAGGGGTTCAGTTTTGTGGCCAATATTTGCTCCCGGCACTGGATGGTGCTGGGAGTGGAGACCGCAGCTGAACAAGTACAGACTTTGACTAGGGAGATTGCTGCTTTAAGAGCAAAAATTAGTGGAGATAGTACACTGACCAATGCTAAAACAGCTTTAGAATCATTGGATGCCACTTTAAAAGATTTTGACACTACCACTCAAACTAAGAAGTTAGAGAAATTGGCTAAGGATCTACGCCAATTTGACAAGAAAAACGTCTATCCATACTTACAGCCCGATTATTACAAACAAGACACTCAGGGTCGCTTTCCTAACCGGGGACGGGGTGGATATAGAGGACGAAGAAACTTTACAACTTTCTCGGACTCATCCTACAGTTCGGGAAGTGAATCAGGTCAGGGAGGACCAGGCTTGTCTTACAACTACCAAAACCAAGACTTTGGTTATCAACAACCTCCTTTTTTAGGCCAGGGCCAGGGCCCATGGAGACCACCGAGAGGCAGAGGCAATTGGGGACGCGGTCAACAACATGGCCAACAATCCAACACTATGAATTGGGATGTGGGCAGGGGCCGTGCCCAAAAACAGGTCACCTTCCGACCAGAAGCTCATGGAGAAATCTCCACGAGGAGGAAGGTTTATCGTTGGTAGATAATTCATCGGCCAGCGACATTCTGATACACAATCAGGTGACCACAACCGATACTAACGAGAGGACTTTAACTAATCCGGTTGTTAACATCTCCAAATATCAACTCACAGATGATGAAAGCAAAGTATTGAGTAGGGGATTGTCATATGTCCCTACAGCATCCCCTAACAAGTTCCAACTAAAAACCAAACTATACAGGTTCTTCAGGAAAGTTAGGTTACGATATTATTTTAGGAATTCTACTGTACTAAGCAGACCATCTGTGACAGGCCTCAGAGAACCCTCGAACTTTTTTCCTCCAACATATGCCATGAGTAACAAAATTCTTGCATTTGAGGAGCTGGTATTGAAAGATGTTGACAACCTCCTGACTAGACCCAAATATACCAGATTCAATCTAAGCAAGGTTGAGAAACAGGCACTTACCTCCCTGAAGAATAATAAGGAAGTGGTCATTAAACCAGCGGATAAGGGGGGGCCATTGTAGTTCAGGACATCAGTAATTACAAAGATGAAATACGTCGCCAACTGTCTGATGTAGTGAGCTATAAGAAAATAAACAATGATCCTTCAAAAGATCTAGCTTTAGAAATCCTACAAGTCACCCAGAGGGGTTTGGAGTCAAGCTTCCTATCCGAGCAAGAATTTAAGTTTCTGAATCAAAGTCCTCCACGTTTGGCCACCATCTATACCTTACCCAAGGTACATAAAAGTATGTGAAACCCACCTGGACGACCCATCGTCTCCGGGTGCGGGTCAATGCTTGAGCCATTATGCCAGTATATTGATTTCTTTTTAAAACCTCTCGCCATTCAGACCAGAACATATCTGCGTGACACGACTCAGGTAATTAACCTGATAGACCAAAGACCTTTTGAACCCACCAAGGAACTGTTAGTTACATGCGACATTGTGTCGCTGTATACTAGCATTCCTCAGTTGGAGGCCATCAAAGTCATGGAGAGGGCTCTTAACCAAAGAACCGCACCTGTCCCAGTACCAACGGATTTTATCTTGGATCTACTCCAAATCGCCATGATGAAAAATTTCTTCATGTTTCAGGAAGAATTTTTCCTCCAAACGAAGGGCGTGGCCATGGGGGCTACATTTGCCCCTAATTTGGCAATACTATTCATGGATGATTTTGAAAACAAATGTATTTTCAATGCCATTAATCCATTCGGTGCCCATTTGGCACTTTGGGTCCGATATATAGACGATGTGCTATGTATATCGAATGGGAACCACACTGATCTGGCTTTATTCCACACATGGCTCAATGCACAAAATACCGATATCCAGTTCACTTTACAATCAAGTTCGAAGGAAATTCCATTTCTGGATATTACGATATTTGAGGACAATAACACTCTGCAAACTACTCTAGATAGGAAACCAGCGGATAGGAATTCCCTTTTGGAATATGCAAGCCACCATCCTAGGGGCCTCAAGGATAATTTACCTGTGGGACAGTTTCTGCGCATTCGCAGGAATTGTTCGCAAAAAGATGATTACCTTAAAGAATCACAGGAACTGTCCAATCGTCTTTTAGATCGAGGTTACCCTGCAAGACTGATCAAAAGAGCTCGTAAGAGAGCTTGGTACAACCCCCGAGAAGTACTTCTCCAACCGGAGAACAGAAATAAGGAAAACCTCGAATGTCTCATCTGCGTAACCACATTTTCTACCCGGAGTAATGAGATCAAAAAGGTAATTAACAAGCACTGGACCTTAGTGTCTGACGATATTGCACAGAAGGCCCCCCCTTGCATTCGTTTAGAAGAGCAAAAAATATTAGAGATCTAGTGGTCAGATCTTTTCTTGAGTGTCCTAAACCACCCACAATTGCATCTATGTGGAACTTGGCTCCTATCATTGGGCACACTAGATGTGGCTTCTGTGTTGCATGCCCCACTGCCATTCAAACCAAGGTTTTTACACATAAAGGTCAGAATTATGCATTGAAATCGCACACCAACTGCAATACTGTGAATGTAATTTATGTGATCCAATGTCCCTGTGACCAGGTATATGTGGGACAAACACAACAAAAGGTGAAGGCTAGAATATTGCAACATGCGAGTAGAATTCAATGTAGTGTTCTGGGTGCCCCGCTAGTGGACCACTGTAAGAGATTGGGACATACCCCTGAAGTCTTAAAATGGCTGGCTGTGGAAAAGGTGACCGTGGGCCCTAGAGGTGGGGATATATCCACTGTCCTCAACACACGAGAATCCAAATGGATGGCTATCTTGGACTCTATCAATAATGGACTCAATGAGGCAGAGAGCAGCCATGCCCAGTTAGCTAAATTAGGACGGTAATTGCGTCTGATCTGAATCACGGATATGTGGCAAATTTGTGCTTTCAAACTGTAATTTTTCATTGTCACCCTCCTGTGTGAGAGGTGTACGCAAATGCTGCAGCTTTCATTAATGTAATTTTTAACAATGGATGCCACCAGTGTGAGAATTGTACGCAAATGTTGTAGTTTTCATTGAAGCTTTTTGACTAAAGGATGTTACCCAAATCAAAATCATATACACCCCTCTGCGCAGGAGGTGCATGATTTTCTAGAACCAGCGATATATTCAATCGCTTACACTCCTCTGCGTAGGAAGTGCGCGATTTCTGGATGAAATACCTTTCAGTATCAAAGGTATTCAATGAGAAATCCTTAATTAGCATAACTGGACATGGTCACTCAGATGTATCATATAGTCTCCTTCGGGGACCACGTTGATATGATTTGGATCTATCTGTCATATCTTTGATTGCACACCTCGTTTGTCTAAGTTAAAGACCATCCTTGTCATCTAGTCACACTTTTAGTGCCACATTCGACACTTCTAAGCACTAACATACTCCTGGCCATATTATTAAGGGTCTTAATTAGTGGTTGCCACAATCTAGTTGTAAATACATGTAGTTATTCCATGCTTTGATTTAATGAAGACCTTTAGCCTGTTGTTTAATAAGCCCGTAGTTTTGAGTTGGCCCGGTTGTCATGACAATGAATGCCTAATACTCACTTCCGTACAAATCGGTAGTCCGTTTTCTTTTTCTATGACTATGACGTCAGAGCGTACGCCGCCGCCTCATTAGATGGATGCCGTACGTTAGGGCTCTGACCAGGATCGGAAGACCGAAGGATTTAGAAGTCAACATCATTTTGCCGTTTTTGAAGGTTAGAATCCCCTACACCCATACTGAACGTGAGTCACACTATATGCTGGGTGCTGTATTCATTTTTGACGGTTCCCCCTTTCTTTTGGTTTTGTAGAGAGCGTGTGCTCTGGTAGAAAATGAACACCGCCGCCGACTTTGTGTGCGGTCCATAGACATAGGTATGTATGAGCTATGAGCATACTGGGCTGTGATAACACCGACACTTGTGCCCCGAAGTAATTATCTCTTCTATTCAATGACATAGAATCGTGATGCCTTGACAAACGTCTTTAAAGACCAGCCAGTTTTGGAGTTTTTGGAGTATTTGAGACTCAGCGACGGTGGGCCATCATTGACCTTTATGGTATGCATTCCCTATGTTAACAGACACCTTTAGGATTGTGTATATCTATCTTTAGCATATCTGATGACACAGTGTGTCAAGACTACCAAGGGACTCTTATGGAAGTCTATAGAATGGTGTGAGTCGGTCGTGGACCCACGTTGGCTTTTATTAAGCTCCTCTGTAGAGATTTAATCCTGTCAAAAGAGTAATTTACAGCCAATTGGTCACGAGTTGATACAATTATTTTAGAACCAGGAAAGTTTGGGCATTATTTAAGCCATAATTTAGATAATTCAACAATCACTCTAGCTCGATCTGCACCAAAGAAACACTAAATTGATATATTTTTTATCTCCCCTTGTAGAAATCCGATGATCTTTCAGACATCGTTTTACTCATTAAAGAACTTATTTGATCAAATATACAACGATCCTGGCTATAACCTTTGGATTAAGCGATAATCCTAGTTCTCCCATTCCAGTTGTGAGCATTCAGCCCAACTTTTCCATGGTAAATACATGTTCTAATTATTTATTCTTCACTGTGGCGCCCTAGCGCCCTTTTTCTTTTAAAAACTTTTAATTGGCCATCACTGTAAATATAATACACTATTTCATTCCCTTTTTTTTTTATATAGAAATCAGTGTTCCCCAGGGCCACTTGATCCTGATGAAGACCCCACTCTAAGGTGTGACGTATACCTAGCAGTATCAACTTGGGGTCGAAACGTCGACAGCTATTATTATCTACCAGTCGATGCAGCCACCACTAACTTATATTAAATAGGAGCATCGCTATCATGGTTTCCTTTGTATTTGAGTATTAATGACTCATTCATCTGTGCTGGCTCAGAGACTTGAAGCCGGGTTTATTGCTTGTTAAATTATCATATATGAATATTTATGTCACAATGACCTACCTTTCACATCCTTGTCCAACACATACACCGTCCCTCACCCTCCCTTCTCCCTGGGGCACTGTAGCAATCATATTATGAATTTGTAATAAGAAATGTGAAACAAGCACATTGTGAATAAACAACAGTGTGCTAAAATAATTGTTTGTGATTTTTTAAGATTGCTTAAATTTTGTTTGTGTATTTGAGATACTTTCCCACTGGGACCCCTTATCCGGTATCAAATATAACAGAGGTCAGGGCCATATGCCTAGATGTGCAGTCCACAGGGCCAGGAAACATGGGATCCTAGCCAATGGTACTCCTCCCACACCTCTATTTAACAAATTGAGTATAAGCAGACAAACTGAGCCCTGCCCCCCACCTATTCCTTATCGGTAATTTACCTTAATACCCGCTCCCTGGTAAAACACCAGATGGATATCTACCTATTATTAGATTCTGAAAAACCAGACATCCTTCTGCTTACCGAGACCTGGCTGACCCCGAATTCCGCTCCTGACATAATAGCGGCACTCCCACATGATTATTACATCATCCACGCCGATCGTAGTTCAGGTAAATCCGGCGGAGGGGTTGCGGCTATCATTCGCCGTAATCTGAAAGTCACAAGTTTGACCTGCTTGCAACTATTAAACACAGAAAACCTGGTGTTAAAATGTGATACTTCCCACACTATGGTGGCCTGTGTTCTTTTGTACAGATCCCCAGACTCCATGCCATCTTTTCCTCTTGCACTGAGCGAGCAAATTGCTAATCTGGATATGGACCATGCCAGGATTGTTCTGGTAGGGGATTTCAACTACTGGTTCAATGACCCTCTGGAAAGCCCCCACTCGAGTGAACTTACAGAGCTTCTCATGAACCTGAACTTCACACAACGAGTGCTAGCACCCACCCACTGTAAAGGTCATATTTTAGACTAGATTTGGACCAACGTCTCAATAGTTACAACCCCTAATATTACCCCTTGCTTATGGTCTGATCACTCCCTGCTTAAATTCAACCTTGTCTATTCTCCACCTGGACCTACAATCATAAAATCAGGAGGACAAGCAAGGAGATGGAATTCTTTAGACAGGTCAGCCTTTTTTGAGACACTGGCCTCTACTACCCCTTCCCCCCATTCTGATAATAATGTCTATGAAGCCAAACTTTCTGGCTGGTTACAAGCAGCCAGCGACACCCACGCTCCGTACAAACCAGTTAGACTGGCCCGGCGAGCAGATGCTCAAAAATGGTTTACTCCTGAGCTAAAAGCAATGAAACTGGCCGTGCGCCAACTGGAACGACAATGGCGACGCAATTATGCTCCAGACTCAAAAAGCAAATTTATTGTTATATGAAGTCCATTCTTTCCTCCAAATCAGCTTATTTTTCTGCCCTTATTCTCAATTCGACCAATAGATCGAAAGACATTTTTTCTATTTTTAATGAATTGACAAATTTGGACAGTGTACGTCCTAGGGTAAATCCGACACAAACCTTTTGTGACTCACTCAATATCTATTTTATTGAGAAAATAGCAGACATAAAAGCCAGCATTTCACAATCTTCGAGTTCTGTAGCTCCAACAACACCTGTCGCCTTTAACAACACTAGTATCCTCAGTAGTTTCCCTCCTATCGCTCCAGAACAGTTACAGCAACTACTAGTAAGAATTAAATCTGGAGCTCCGTCTGACAGATGTCCTCCGTACATCTTAAAAGATTGCCTTTCGGCCTTTCCCACCCCTGCCTATACTCTCCTGAACTACTCACTATCGTCTGGTTCGGTGCCCCTTGCTTTCAAGGAAGCTACGGTGATCCCACTCCTCAAAAAACCTGGGACAGATCCAACTTGGCAAACTACCGCCCGATTTCCCTACTTCCCTTCTTGGCAAAGGTTATGGAGGCGCATGTGGCTAAATGCCTGTCTAACTTCTTGAGGAATCCAACTGCCTCGACCCCCATCAGGCGGGGTTTAGCCCCGCCCACTCAACGGAGGCGGTTGTGACTGCGGTACTAGACACCCTCCGAGATGGCGTAGACAAACGCTCTCCTCAGGCCCTGGTACTCCTGGATTTGTCGGTCGCTTTTGACACGGTCGATCATTCCATCTTGATCGACCGTGTCACCCAGGCCGGCATCCAGGGTACGGCAGCCAGCTGGCTAAAATCTTTCCTGGAAAACCGCTCACAGGCAGTCCGACTTGGAGAACTAGTTGGCACCAAACAAACCATCACATGTGGGGTCCCACAGGGATCCTCCCTGTCACCCCATTTGTTTAACATCTATATACTCCCCCTGATTCAGGCCCTTAGAAAACAACATATTACGGTGTTCAACTACGCAGATGATTTGCAATTGATTTTCTCAATTGACAATTCTGAAGCATCAATTCTCACCTTCCAGTCCACTATGAGATTCATCCAAATTTGGATGGACCAGAACCATTTAAAATTTAACCCAGGAAAAACCGAGCTGGTCCTTACCGGAGACATTGTTAGGCATTGGGGCCCACACTATTGGCCGTCTGACCTAGGCCAAGCTCCTACCCCCTCCTCCTCGGCAAAGACACTTGGAGTCACCCTGAATAGTGATCTTTCACTAAAAACACAAGTGGGCCAGGTGGTCTCGAAGTGTTTTTTCCAACTGCGGAAAATTCGGAAAGTGCGACGACTTCTAACAGCAGAAGCCATTACTCAGGTAGTAATCGCAACCATGATTTCCCACCGGGACTACGCAAATTCTGTCTACCTGGGCCTACCGCTTTTTCTTCTGAAACGTCTTCAGATGGTACAGAATTATGCAGCCAGACTGATTCTGAACTGACCGAGATGGCTCCCTGCCTCCCCCCTACTGAGGCAACTCCATTGGCTTCCCTTGGCTCAGCGATGCACCTTCAAGACAGGGTGCATAATTTTTAAATCTCTTCACTGTAAGAGTCCAAAGTTCATAGACAAATTAATCATTAAGTATGTCCCGTCGCGGAATCTGCGCTCTGCCAACCTGGGTCTCTTACAGACACCATCGTTCAGCCGTAAACGCTCTGGAGGCTGCAGATTTGGTACCTTGGCTCCCCGTCTGTGGAACACTCTCCCCTTGGAAATCCGGTCTTGTCGGGATTTGCTTACAATCAGGAAAGCATTAAAAACCTGGCTCTACACTCAAACTTACCAATAGAATCCCGGTTACCCCTCGCTCAAGTATTTCCTCTGTCTGTCAGCGCCAAGAAACCAATCGGTTTTAGCGCGCTTTATAAATGATCTTTTAACATAACATAACTTTTGGACTACAAGAAGAAACTTTCTGCTGAGGAGAGGAACCTGAAGAAACTGAGGCGAGAAAGGAGAAAGCTGCTTAGGGGAATGGCCTGCAGTGGTTGCCTTACTGCCAAAGAGAGGAGAAAGAACTTTGTGTACTTTGCTTTCAACTTGTGAAGGATCTCCAAGGGCTTGGAAAAGAGCTTGCCTCCTGCTGAAGTCTCAGGGACAACAGACTTCAACCCCCAGCTCCCCAGAATTCTTTTGGAAGTGCCTGCTGCTGTTTTGGGCCTTCTGAGGGACTGCGTGTCTCAAGGAGCTGGAAACAAGGATGTCGCCGCTGGAGTTGTCACACTGCACCGCATCGAGAGAAGAGTCTCGCAACGAGGAAGAAGCGTGTCGCTGTTGCTGCCGTCACACTTCTGAACAATAGTCTCGTCGCTGGAACCGTCGTACTGCACCGCATCGAGTAAAGTGCCTCGCATCCCCCCAGAAGCGCGACGCCGTCGAAGCTGCTGCCGTCGCATTTCTGAACAAGGATGTCGCCGCTGTAGTTGTCGCATCGTGAGGAAGCTTCACGCAAACGTGGGAGGAGTGTCGCAGTTGAAGCTGTTGCTGTCGCATCGCTGAACAAGGGTGTCGCCGCAGGAGTCCACGCATCGAACTGAGAACTTCTCGCATCCCCGGAGAAGCGTGCCGCATCTGGAAGATCTTCACGTCTTTATTTCTTTGCAACTGAACTTTGCTGCATTCCCCTTGCTGCAACATTACTTTTTGTGGAAGTGCAACACAACCTAAGGTACATTGACGCAAAGTGTCGCATCTTAAGAACTGAACCGAACTAAGCTAAAACTACCATCATAAAGTAATAGTATTGTGTATTTTTGCCGTTTATGGTCTTGTGGTAAATTTATATAAAGTATACTTATTTTTTATATAAAAACGTGTGTGGTGTCCATTTGTAGTGTTGTCACTGGGTTACTGTATGTGGTCACAAATGCTTTACACACTGTCTCTGAGATAAGCCTGTCTGCTCGTACCAAGCTACCAAGAGGTGAGCAGGGGTTATTTCGGAGTGTAATCCCCTTATCCAGACTAGAGTCAAGGGTCCCTATTTGTCACAAGTACCTACCTGTGCCAACTAGAGACCCCCAAATCTAAGAAGTGGGAACCTGGTGGTGGGGGAGAGGGACTGTCGGGCACTTTACAAAAGATGGGAATGCTTCTCTACATAGTCAACAGGGGTATGGCGGAACAAGGTGGGGAAGGGAGCTAGAGGGCAAGCAAGGATCAGGGGGGTAGACGTAAGAGGCAGAAGAAACAGAAGTTTTTTAAATGGTCTCAATAACCTCATGGAACGTAAAAGGACTAAACTCACCACTCACCACTCAAAGGCAAAAAATTTGAAAGTACCTTACTGACCACCAGTTTGAAGTAGTAGTGTTGCAGGAAACGCATCTTAAAAAACCTGACGAGTTACATCACCGTCACAAAAACTGTCCCTTAATAGTCAGATCCTCTGCCATCTCCAAGCAGAAGGGTGTTTCACTTCTATTCCCCAGCTCGGCAAAGTTCCATACTGAAGCCATAAAGGCTGACCGGGAAGGTTGAGTAATTATGGTAAAGGGGAAATTGAGAGGAAGACTCTGCACTTTTATCTCTGCATACACTCCCAATATGGGGCAAGCACTGTTTATGACTTCCTTCTTGGGCCTGATAAGTGAGTTTGTAGACGGGCCCGTAATGCGCAACAGCTTCCCCAAGGGGATCAAGCAGAACATAAAGGCCCTGGCTCTGCGAGATGCATGGCGTACACTCTACCCCACTGCCAAAGATTACACTTTTATCTTACACGTACACATGATCTACTCAGGCTAGACCACATTTTTATAAGTCAAGGGTTGGGCTCCCTACAGGTGGCGAAGATACTCCCAATCACGATCTCGGACCACAGCCTAGTGACCATTAGCCTTTCCTGGGGTTGTAATAAGCCAGAAACCCACAGATGGTACTTAACCAGAGACAAAATTCTGCAAGACGAGTTAAGAGCTTCTATTTCTGAATACATTGAACTAAATAAACCACATGCCACATCCCCCCAAACGAACTGGGACGCGTTTAAAGCGGTACTCAGGGGCAAGTGTATTCAACTAAATGCCACACTGAATAAACAGAGGGCGAAGGAAAGATTGGCGCTTGAGGGGGAATTGGAGAGGGTAGAGAGGGACCACAAGAATGCGCTATCCAGGTTTCTACAACAACAACTTAGTGCACTGGAGGCGAACATCAAAGCGATATATACCAATGGGGCTGAATTTACGTTATTGAAGCTTAGGCAGATATCTTATGCCCAGGGAGATAAGGTGGGGGCCCACCTTGCGAGACAGCTGCGTGAAAAAAGGGAACGTGAATATATAGGAGGCATCCAAGATGAAGACAGTCTCCTAACCCACTCAGACAATGTAAAAGCCAGCATCTTTAGAAGATTCTACGGGGACCTTTAAACAGGTACACCCCTAGATATAAGGCCACAACTACAATACCTAGACTCCCTGGAACTTCCCCAAGTTCTGCCAGTGGAGAATGATCACTTAAATGGCCCAATCACAGCTGAAGAAGTAGGGAAAGCAATTTCAAAACTCAAAATTCATAAAGCCCTGGGACCGGATGGTCTGACAGTGCACTACTATAAAATTTTCGCCCCAGAGCTTATCCCTCATCTCACCTTGTTATTCGACGCAATAGCAGAGGACTCCACTGTATCGACCTCTATGGCAGAGGCAGTGATCACTGTTATCCCTAAACCAGGGAAAAACCCTCAGAGTTGTGCCTCTTATAGGTCTATTGCGTTTCTGAATTTAGACACCAAAATCTACTCTGCAATTCTGGACACAAGATTAGAAAACTTAATGCCCACACTAATCCACCCTGATCAATCAGGCTTTATAAAAGAAGACAGATGCATGATAACATTAGGAGAACAATATACCTGATTGAAAAAGTTTCCAAATTCAACATTCGGTGATATTGGTGGGGCTAGATGCCAAGAAGGCCTTTGACAGGGTGGATTGGTCGTTTCTCTTCCTTACCATGCAAAAGTTCGGCTTTGGGAACAGATTCATTAACATGGTTAGGGCTAATTATAAACACCCACACTCATGAGTTCAGGTCAACGGATCGCCGTCACTCCCATTCTCACTGAGCAGAGGCACGAGACAGGGCTGCACACTCTCCCCTCTCTTGTTTGTCCCTAGCATCGTACCCTTGGCTACCCAATTTAGAAAAAAAACAGAGATTAAAGGAATATGCTTTGGGGGTACAGGACACAAGGCTTCGCTCTTCGTGGATGATATCTTGATGACACTCATAGATCCAGGCCCTTCACTTCAGGCACTACAGGCAGGGCTGTAGAAATTTGAAGCGGTGGCGGGCTTCAAAGTCAATCTGTCAAAATCCTACATCCTAAATCTCACAATCCCTGAGGGGGAGACATTGCAGCTCCGGGGACAGACCTCCTTCCAATTGGATAAGTGTTCCATACAATATTTACTGTAGTTATTGGGTTTGTGAGGAGCACTCCGTTGTGTTCTAGGTCATCAATGTTACTCAATCGGTGCTGTGATTAATAAGGATAGTCACTCCTTTGTGAAAAATGTGGGTTATGATGGGTGTACTGGCCCATCTAATCACGCACTGTGCACTTGGTGCTCCGCACCTTATTCTCTCGTGTTTCTATTCACTGTAATCATCAGTCTTTTCTTATTGTTATCATGAGGTTTTTTAATTCACCTTACACTTTTTACCATTGTTTTTGATACATTCAATATTAGAACAGTATGTATTTTTTGCAACTGTTGCATATCTGATGCAATCATTATTATACTGATGTACATTACAACATTACATTATTATACGAACATAAAAACATTTTCAATAAACCCAATGCATTTCGGCGCCTTGGTGGTGCCTTCATCAGGGGTCAATCTGTATGAAACTACCTTCTAAAAAGAGATGTGAACACGTCAATGTCACAGTGACCGCTATTTTTTATTATTATGATTTCTCAAACTTATACCACTAGTTCTCTTGTCTTGGGTCTTATCTGTATTCCAATCAGTTGCTCTTTACAAGACAAACCGTTCCACAAGCTCGAGCGATGTCTGGGTCCACAATCTTACCCAGAGGTATCTCGGACCACTCCCCGGTCTCCCTCTGTCTCAGACACCTTCCTGGCAGCGCCAGTACGGTGTGGCGAGTGAATGCCTGGTTCCTGCAGGACGCCGACTTCACAGAATCCCTCGGGGCAGGAGCTGCGGCAATATTTTTCAGCGAATGCGGGCTCGGTCCCCTCGCCGGGCACGCTGTGGGAGCCTAGCAATGCCGAGATGCGCGGGGTGGATAGGGGTATGGTCCATGCGAACCGCCTGAAACAATCCATCCGACTCACGCAGCTGGAAGCCCAGGCAGTGCAGCTGTAGGAAGCCCAAGCTACCAATGATAGCGACAACTCCACCTGACAACTTACATTGATCCGAGAAGAAATTTGTCAGATTTTGCTGGAGTCCACTAAAATTCTCTGGCGCTCATCTGTGGTGCGCGTGTATGGACGGAGTGACAAAAACGGCAAACTTCTCCACAATTTGGTGTCCTTCCCTAAAGCCAATCGCATCATTTGTGTGATCCGGGATGGAACTGGAGCCCACCACACTACCTCGCAGGACATTGCCCAGACGTTCGCGGGCTACTACGCAGCGCTCTACGCGGCTCAACCTCTCCAAACTTCACTGGCGACTTTGCTGACCCAGACCGGGACTCAGCTGCCTGCCTCTCCCAGATGGACTAGGAGTCCTTAGACTGGCCTTTGACCCCGGAGGAGATGCACGGGGCTATCTCACTGTTGCACTCTGGCAAAACGCCCGGGCCCGACGGGTACCCCCAAGAATACTATGCGACCTACTGGGACACGTTGGTCCCACACATAATGGACCTGTTTAAACACGTAGTCGAAGTGGGGTCCTTCCCACCAAAGACTGATGTGGCCACTATCGTAGTCCTCCTGAAGACACAGCCGCCCTCCCTTGCGTGTACAGACTACTGTCCCTTCTTCCTTATCAATACGGAAGTGAAACTCTTCGCCACCGTGGTGGCCCAACGGTTACGTCCCCACTTGCAAGAACTGGTACACCCTGATTAATGCGGCTTCATGCCTGCATGGGGGACTCGGCACTGCATAAGACGTCTCCATCTCGCCCTTGCGCATCGCCCCCCTCCTCACCCTATTTTTGGCACTGCTCTTCATAGACTTTGAAAAAGCATTTGATACGGTGGATTGGGGCTTCCTGGGGGACGTGTTGGAGAAGATGGGCTTCGGCCTCCCTTACCGACGCCTAATCCGGGTCTTTTACTCTGCTTCCAAGGCAAGGGTCCTCATCAATGGCATGATTTCGGAGGCGTTCTCTATCCGGAGGGGCACCCACCAGGGCTGCCCACGCTCGCCGCTTCTATTTGCACTAGCAGTGGTACCCCTGGCTTCCCTCATCCGTCAAGACACACTTATCCGCGGCTGGGCCTGGGATCCGCACCAGGTTGACAAGATCGCCCTATATGCCAACGACGTCCTCCTTTTCCTGGTGGACATGAAGGGCTCTGGCACGGGCTGTCTGGACACCCTTTCGGGTTTTGAACAAGTCTCTGGCCTCAGGCTTATCCCGCCGAAGTACACCCTAGTTCCCTTGCACTCTTTGCGGGCGTGCTTTGACTAGCAAACGACCCTCCCTTTGCGGAGGCAATCCTTCAAGTACCTCGGGGTGTGGGTGCCCTCCTCCTGGAACTCGAGTGGGTCTTGAACATCACGCCCCTGGTCACCAAGGCCAAGGAGGACCTCAGAAGGTGGCAGACCCTTCCCCTCAATCCCCTCAGTAGGAGTGCTCTCTTCAAAATGATGGTCCTCCCACGCTTCCTGTACATCCTACAAAACGTGACCACTCATCTCCCAGGCAGTTGGTTTTGAGAGTTGGACGGCGTCCTCAACCGATTTTTATGAGGAGGGGGAGACCGCGCATGTTCCTCACACATTGCCGCATTCCCCCTATGATGGGGGAATGGGGTGACCAATCTCCACCTCTACTACCTGGCCACGAGGCTTATCATGATCCACGACTGGTTCGCGGGCGTCTGGTCCGACCCGGCGTACCGAGTGGAACTCCGGTCGATGGACTTCGCACAAGTCCAATCTTACCTGTATGGGAGCCCTGTTTCACAGGCTCTTCCCCCTGTCACTAGGACGGTGCTCATGTTCTGGCAAACCGCCCTACGCTACGTAAAATGGGACCGGAAACTCACCAGGCAGATGCCTCTGTGGAGTGGGGCCTCGCTGCAGGAAGTCTCGTCCCGCCAGAACTTCTGTAAATGGGACTGCTTTGGGATCTCGCTGCTGGGAGACGTTTGGGTGGGGGACCATGTCAGATCGTTTGCAGACCTACAACACCACCTTCCTTCCACTCCTCCCAATTCTACAAGTATTTACAGAGGAGGCACGCCCTCCAAGCCCACATTCCATCCCCCACCTCCTTTCCCGAATTTAGTCTCCTGGAGGCCCAAGTGATGATGGGGAACCTGGGTAGAGGCGGGGTGTCGCAGATTTATCGCTCCTTGGTGAACAACCGCCCACATGTTATGTTATGTTATGGTATGTTATTTATTGATTTGTAACGCGCACTGTTAGTCAAGACTGTCCTGGCGCGGAAGAGAGACATAGTGTCAGCTGAGAACAGTGGAGCTAGAACGCTTGCTGAAATAAAAGAGTTTTGAGAAGTTTTTTGAAACTAGTCAGGTTCGGCGTCCCTAGACCTGTAGCATGCCAGGTGGGAGGTGTGGCTGGGCCCCCTGGAAACACGGATTGGAGGGACACCTTTGTGGCACCCAAGACCCTGACGACCTCCTCCAAGTTGCGTCTAGTCCAACTCTATTACCTCCACACGGCATACCTCACCCCTGCACGCCTGTTCCGTGCCCACCTGTGGCCCTCACAATCCTGCCCACGCTGCAACCACACCCCAGCCGATTTTTACCATATGGTGTGGCAATGTCACACCCTAGCGTTGTTCTGGACGGGGTGGAGCTTGAACTCACAAACTCTAGGGTGGGAGTTCCCCCATGACCCGCTACACCTAATCCTGGGAGTGTTCGATGGCCTCCATGGATCCCGGGCCGATAAGCGCTTCCTGGGAAAGGCAGTGACAGTGGCGAAGCGCGACATTGCAGCGCTCTGGACCCATGCCAAGCAGCCCACCATGTGGGCTGGAGGCGGGGGTGGATTGGTGTGGCACCCAAGAAGAACCCCTCTTCGAGGCCCAGGGCTGCCCCAAACTCTTTGGCAAAATATGGGGCAAATGTTTTAACTTACTGCCAAAATGATGGGTCGAAGTGGTTATGTAAATGGTGAGTAAGGGGCAGGGGCAGTGGCCCATCCACAAGGGCCGTATGAGTCTAAGGCGACTTCCTCTAATGTAGTGTATCCGAATAATGTGTATGATTGCTACCAATGTATTTTTGTTGATTTTTGAAAAATTGAATAAACTTGATTATCAAAAAAAAAGAAAACAATGTGTCTTATCAGGGGTAGAAGAGCTATTTGTTTACCACTTGTTATCTTAAGCGAGTCCCCCCCACAAAGTATCTCCGCTACAGCATTGTTGGAGTTACAAAGTAAAGAAGAGCAAAATGGCATAATCAGAAGGTGGTACAACTAGGCACTGTAACAGAGTGACTATACAGCGCAGTGCTCAGTTAGCTGAAAAGTGTTGCAATAAGTGATGCACAATCGACAAATTAAAAAATAAACAAAGGTGTAGTCAATAAAAACAAATGGATGTAAATAGAGTTCATGAGCAAGGCCGGTGCCAGTCACATCATCAAAGAACTGTGGGGTATATTATCAACAACTAGCGATAATTTTTGTCTCTAACTTGTTTAGAGACAAAAATTATCGCCGCAGATCGGCGATTTTTATCGCAGATAAACCTTGCTATTAGCAAGGTTTATCGCAAATGCGATAAAAAACGCCCGCAATGCATGAATATCGCTGAAAAGTCAGCGATATTCATGCATTATCGAGCAAATGCTCTTAGCCATGTTATCCACCTCCCATTGGATAACATGGCTAAGAACTGCTCAGGGCAGGTGTTAGCTTTTGGAGATATTCGCCCTTAGCGCAAATATCTCCAAAAGTTGGTAATAGGAGATAGCGATGTTAGCGACTGTTTCCAGTCGCTAACATCTTGGCACGCCCACTTTGCATATCATTAGAGATAAATATCACTGACATGCAAAGTGGGGCCCATGATGGTCGCTATCTCCTATTAGCTGTCGCTAACTGGTGTTAGCGGCGGCTTGGTAATAGGGAGATCATTTTATCTCCGCTTTCTTGGCTTTTAAAGCCAAAAAAGCGGAGATAAAACCCCTTGATAATATACCCCTGTGTCACAAGTAGCATGAATTCAGTGCCAAAATCGCCCAGAGGCGGTACAGGCCTTTCCGCAGACAGTGAACTCACGCTGCACTAATGGTTGGGGTTCCATGGCATGAGCCGTATTCTTCTCTCCGAAGTAAGAGAAGGTACAAGTGTACTAAAGCCTTGCGTGGTTGTGGATAGGGTGCATATGCATTTCCCTTGTCTGTCAAGAAGCCACCAGATTACAGTGCAAGGCGTTAATCTCAAATCAATGTTATGTTTTCCAGTTGATATGCAGCCTATTAAAAACTATTGTTATGGCTTCGATGGTGGGGTTAGTGTTATCTCTCAGTACAAAAATGGCGCTGTAATTTGTAGATGTTGCAGATGCATATCAGTTCGGACACGATATTTCAATAAATCCGTCCCAATGTGTGTTGCATGCGGGCCCAGGACAGCGTGAATAAGCTCATGCTGCACGTTTTTTTACGTACAATTCCTTATCTCAATGTTGTGATAACATCATGAAATCTAATCATATGTATTTTTCAGGGGCATACACCCCCTCCTCTTCCACATCCAGAAGCACACATCACCCAGACACACAAGCTGTCTCCTTTGCCCTCCGTCGAGAAAAATATGAGAAGGAAATGCATTTGTCAATGAACCTATATTGCCCTAGAGTCTGGACGTAAACAGCATCCATCAAGGCAATCAGATATTAATCATTCAAAGCGGGCATTATGGATCCAAAGTCTGAATTCCCAGTGTGAGCAAATAATTCAGATTATTAGGCTGACGAGATGTAGTAATAAAGCTCTGCCCTGCCACTGCTCCTCTCCCTCCACTTTAGAGTCCTTCCATAATGCATTATGCCCGTCCTGTGTCCAAAAGAAGCCTTACTTCAAAATGAAAACGCTGTGCTTCGCAAACTACTCAACCATGAATACAAAAGCAGAATCCGCAACCTTTATTTCCCTAAAATACATGGATAAGAGGAGGTAACCATACAAGATTTAATCATTAAAATAGAGCATTTGCCTCAATTATTTAAAGCATGCTCTGGTATTTTCATACCCTCCAACCTGCCTGGCTGTCAGCAGCCACAAATATAGACAGTATATATTAATAAACATGTCACGCTGTGTTCTGATGTGCTGGGTTTAATGAGATAAAAGCACATTCACAAAGGCAATCAAAGTCAGGGAACTTACAGAGATTAGAGTGGGTGACGCTTTCTTTACGGCCCCCGAAGACGACAGCTTGAGACTTTTTCTATGTAAAAATGTCTTCTACGCAAGATTTTAGTCCTGAGGAAACCGTTATTTTCTACAATGCCATTCTCTGGACGTTTCCACAGCCGTGTAGGCTCTAACTCTGACAGCGGGAGACTAACGGATCTTCAAAAGTAGCTGCGGCACAAGTAAGGTTCTCCATAATTTTAAGCCTATTGATTTTAGGAAGAAGAAAAAAATTACCTCTCTGACCTCTAGGGGAGCGAACAGCCCTATATCCTCGAATGTTTCATCTTGCGATGTTATTGGATCCATCAGTTAGAAAGAGAGCTGCTTTCTTAGCCAGCGAAATAATGCAGGGGGAAAAGTGGGTAGGTGGACATATGCTTCCTATCGCTATTGCCATTGTAAATTTAGCCGAGCACTTATGAACTACTGATTCATACGTATTTTTGTTCATATAAGGGAAACTAAAACAGATTACATTGATATCCAAACAATGGCGGCCAGGGAACATACAAGGGGGGGCCAATAGGCCCCCACGCAAGCATGGCGGGGCCCGGCCCCTCCCACACCCCGTCCCTTTCGGGGCCGCTTGCCCCGCGCCCTCGCCCCGGAAGTACTGGTGTGCTTCCGGGGCGAGGGGGCGGGGTCGCGGCGGCGAAAGGGTTAAAAGCCTGGGGAGCGCGGGAAGCGGCCTCTTTGTGCCCGCGCTCCCAGGCTCGCTCCTCGCCCCGCCGTGGGGCCGTGTAATTTTCTGTCTTTTTTGTCCTTCCTGCAGGTTTTCAAGTCCCCTACTGCAAGCAGCTGGTGCCAACAGTGCGGGAATGGCGGAGGAGCAAGATCCTGGAAGGAGCGGACAACGTGGAGCGACGTTCATCAGGGCGGACAACTGTGGCGGAACATGCTGCAGCACCCGGGCCCCCGGCGGCCCGTAATTTCTTTTATTTTGTCCCCTCTGCAGGTGTGCGGTCTCCTATGGCAAGTCAGCCGGAATGGCGGAGGAGCTACATCCTGGGAAGGAGCGGACAGCGTGGAGGTGGCCCGAAGCTGCGGGAGAATAGTGCAGCGCGAGGGTGAAGTGGTGCGAAGTGCGGGTGAATCCGCTTTCGGGTCTCCGGTCCGAGGGAGAGCAGCAGCGTCGTCACTGGGGAGCCATGCTCGAAGAGGCAGGAACATTTTAAAAAGTAAGTTGCTGCGAGAGGGCACGCTACAATAGAAGGCTGCCATCACGTTTGTTTACTGGGGCACATACCGGGGGATTATTACAATACCAGTGCCGGGGCCGTGCCTGAGAGGGCGCCGCTAAAGCTTCCTCTTTGGGTTTGTTTTAATACCAATACGGGGGGGATTTACAGCGGCCCGCAGGGTTAATTACTTCACAAGAGTGCACCAGGCTAATGCTCTTTTTCTTCGCTGTATGCTTTCGCCTCTAATTACTGCCCGTAGTATGTAGGCCGCGCTTGCGGTTTAGCCGAGCCACGAGTGCAGAGTCTGAGATAGGTGGGGGGGAGGGAGTCCCCTTTGCTAATGGTACAGCACAGATTACACTCTGCAGGGGTTGGGTTGCTGCAGTGCACGTGTACAGCTGTGCATGATTATCCATTACTTGCCGACTCTGGAGCTTGGTGACCAGTGCTCACTTCATGTAATTTAAGCTGCAATGGGGGAATGTACGTCAGAAGGCACATGTGTTCGTTACCTTACCTCTAAAGGTCAGTATAGCCCCATGAGGAGCTGATCAAAATGTTTTGCCTTAATAGTGCTATGGCCATGTAGTCATCAGGCCAGGAAATGAATGCGTCCCCACATCAGGGGGTGTTTAATACGGACATCCCGGTCACCACATCAGCATACACTGCGGAGGCGCGCGCTGAGGGGGACGTGATACATAAAATATTTTACAAAGTGAAGGTGTTGTGTGGATTAGGCTATTTGGGTGTAAAATATATGTTTATTATCCAGACTGTTAATACACACCATGGCCTCTGCTCCCTAACTTTTCTTTTGCAAGGTTGCCTCTGGTGTAAGAACTCACGATGTTTTCTCAGGTTGTGGCAAGGTAGTAGAGTGAAAACTGACATGATTTAAAGTCAAAAGTACATACGAAAGAACAAAGAAAATACCAACGTCAGGTGCCGTCATTAGAAGGTAGCCCAGGTGGCGATGGTAGCAATTTGGGGTGATGCTATGGTTGGGGGTTCAATCCCCGTAGGGGGCATTATTTTCAATTTCAGATTAAACACAAATTTATGCAGTCTTATCATCCTGCTAAATAAAGAAGGGCGGGAAAGACTAGCGAATTAAGCTATGGCAAAATTGAGACGTGCAAATATTAGGCACGCGTTGGGGGTGTATCTGTGTGGCCTTATAAACTGCCCAGCATTTTGAGATCTCGACAAAGACTTTCACTAACTCGGTGGACCATCTCTACAGAGCAATTTTAGCCGTTTTCACAACGGGATTGAAGGCAGTCCGTACGCGTATACTGTGCCTGTCTTTCACCCGATGACTCGCTGCGACCCTGGGCACCCCGCTTGCATTGGCGCTCACACCTTATGTTTATCTGAGGCGGCGCTAGATTCACTTAACCTCCTTTTAAGGGGGGGCCTTGGGGTAATAATCAAGCACGATTGGCCAGCCTATGGGGTCTGCCACACAGCGTCATCTGTTGCCACGCTCGATGTAAGTTCCCAAATAGAAGAGCCATGTTGTAGGCCCTGCTCGAACAGTCGCACCGAGTGTCAGGTATCGACCATTAAAGAAGATTGGCAGAAGGGGCTTGTGTAGCACGAACAATTAAACCAGTGCTGACCCATTAAAAGCATGGTAGTGCAGGAGACAGACTATGGGCCCAGGGCTGAGACTATTGAGATTTTCTTTGCATTCATCTGAGGGTATGTATATGTTTATGCATATGTAGGTATGCATTTGTAAAATTAGTATGGCAGGGGAATTTCTCGCTGTTGCAATTTCATTGCACTCGGTAAAACAGTTGGCTGCTCCGTTGTCTGGTGCCAAACGGCATTATGTTGATTAAATGGAGCTGACTCGTAACCTCCGGCATCTAGCATCAAGGACCAAGAAAAGGGAGCGTGGTGTCAATACCTGGTTTAAATACTGAATTATAGTGCAGAGTATCCGTCATAATGAATATAAATTCCGTATACCACATTAAAGGGGGACTACTTTACGGTACATCACACAGTGTGCTTGGCGCAAGTGCTGTTTAACACTCACTCCCTTGCATCCTTAGTATGAGGGCGGGATGAATGCTTAGTCCCTACAGTGCATGATTCATATTAGGTGAGTGACACTCACTCCCTTGCATCCTTAGTATGAGGGCGGGATGAATGCTTAGTCCCTACAGGGCATGACTCATATTAGGTGAATACTCCTTAGAGTGTAAGGTGGGAGTAGAAATGTAACGGGCCCTCTACAAGGCATGGTTTAACCAGGCATGGTACTGCTTGAGGCGTAGTACTGTTGTGGTCCAGTTTGGTGGTGAAGGGTGGCATGGTACTGCTTGAGGCGTAGTACTGTTTTGCTCCAGTTTGGTGGTGAAGGGTTGCGCGATGGTTAGAGTGGCAGACCCTGATGCAGAGGTCTACCCCGGGACCAGGGGTCAATCCCCCGTCTTGGGGGTTTTGGGCTCAAGTTACCACCAACTGCCAGCCTCTGATGTTCACGAATTTGCATTTAAGTACAATAGTGGGGTAGGATAGGTACTATCCCAGATCCTATCACACCTGTTTACAAGCAAGTTGGTCCAGGGAATCGTTGACCGGGGGACCACCTGCTACTGGGGTTTGCAATAAGGCAGTGGGAATTTTAAGTAGAATTGTGTGGGTAGGTTGAGTACTATCCCACATCCTATCACACCTACAAACGAGGGGTTCAGGACATAGTTGGCCAGGGTGACCACCGGCTACTGGTGATAACAATATGGCAATGGGCCATGTTAGCTCACAGGTTATTCAAAAGGATGGGTCAAGGCCATAATAAATTGCCGGCTGAAATGGGACGAATTTTATCCTTTTTGGTTAAATCAGGAAGGTCCAATGTAGGCACAGGAGGGCTGCACCCATGACAGATTGGCAGGAAAACCAACACGCTATAAAAAATGTTATATTTAGAGGCACTGTATCTAAATGCATTTAATATATTAATTCTAATCTCAGGGATGCCGCCCATTGTACACCTACAGTGGGGCAAGAACACGTCAAACGCTCATTTGTCAGAATGGTTGATTGCAAGGAGCATGAAAAGCTGCCCACATGGGTTTAAATACTGTGACATTAGGATAGCAGTTGTTGTGCCCTTTATGACTCAGCGACAAGACGGTCGTGGTAGCTACTTATGTGGTCGTTAGACAATGTGACCATGATGGCTGGGCGGGCACGGCAATCTGATCCCTGCTTGACACCGTCCTTGCACTGACCCCGCAACCCCATAATAAGTTTTCTGGGGGCGGGAATTTTTGGGTGTTTCCACTTCACCTGGGTATCTGCCCGCTACTTACAACGGTAACATGGCAGAGTGGTCTACGTAATCGACAATACTAGTCCGGGGTGACCGGGGGGGCTTGCTGATTCAAGTTACACTGGCGTACGTGCTTGCCTAGGCTTATATGCACTTGCATGTCAACTTAACATTTGGCACTCAATTCTTCCCCACCTGTTTTTTGCCTAGGTAAGTCAGCCATACCAAGGGTCAGCCAGGAAATTGCCATTCCATAGTAGGCCTGTTAGTGTCAGGTACTTTCCCCAGAGGACATAGAACACGCAAAACTCACGATGGTAGTGTGGATCTAAAGAGGAAGGTCGTGATCATGCCGAAATCCCAGCTCTGATACTGCTGGTGCTCTTATATGGGCAGGAGGGTCAGACAGATTTGCAGATGAACAGGGCTGAACTGGGGGAGGCAGAATGGGTTGCTGAAGGGTAACACATTAAACCCTGATCTCTTGAAACTGGCAGCGGGAGGGCCACCTGTTACTTGCAACTTGTTAAGGAATTGATGCTCAGTCTGGGATCATGAGAAAAATATATATAGGTTATGGTTGCCCCTTAGTTATATTACGCGTTACCACTGTCAGCCACGGTCGAAGCCAACAGTCAGGCGCGGGGGGTTCGATACTTAGATTACGTATATTTCATCAAGTCGTGATTGGGTGGGTGTTGATACAAACTGACTGTTCCTTTTAAACTGATATCCTAATCATCCTTAAGGAGTCATGAGGGCGTTATGGGGTGCACTGGGGACCCCATCCTTTGTGTCACTGCACTACACACTGGGTAGTATTCGCCATTGAAGGCCATTTTACAGGGCACTCTTCGTAACACTAGTACAGTCAGGCTACAGGGGACACAAACTGAGGCGATGCACAACACTTAGTCGGAAGTGTTTTAGGAGTATGCATCTGACACCAATTATATATCAAACGTAGCAAGGGATGGCAATGTAAGACTAGCACGTATACAGCAGTTATCGCCAGAAACACTAATGGTTTGTGTTTATCTTTTCCATTTATGTATGGCCGGGTCCATGGTGGATATCTGGAGTGCTCCGCATCACAACAGCTGCTACAGGTGGACAGCCCAAGGGATGCTGACGTCAGGTACAGGATGGCAAACAACAACGCAAGTGGGATGGGCGAGCGATCAAAAGACGCAAGAAGTGCCAACAGAGAGTTGATTGTTTCGGTGTGTAAGCCCGTATATTGGGCTGGCGGCAGTAATGTAGCAGGATGTGGTTTCACAAAATGGCAGTATTTGCCGTAACAGGAAAATGTATACCTACAGTAACGGCGCCTGTGCACGCGGGGCCACCAGTGTCAGCATGATATGCATAGACCACCAATTGGTAAGTGACAACGGTAGAGAGGGGACAGTACACAAGGGTGTGCATTTCCTAACCTCGGCAACCCCAGGAATGGTAGGCCTAGGCAACGCCTCATTTCCCCGGTTCAGGAAGTAGGGACTTCCATGTTAAAAGTAGTACCATACACTTAACACTTTACAGAGCGTAGTGGCTAGGTGTGGATGGTTAGCATACGGTACAGTATCCCAGTGGGAAGGGTGGAATGGTAGTACCAGGATACCCCCGATCACAGCATCTGCAGGGACCCTCGAGAGGCGTGCCCCCAAACCCTCGTTCATTTTAGGACATGGGGTAACGATGATAGGACCCAGATTGCACCATGGGGGGCTGCTTTTTCCCCCGGCTGCACGTAAAAGGGGGGGGGGGAATAGGTGAGTGCACAGAGTCACTCGGTGAAGAATCACTCGATAAAGAGGATCCACACTTGGTTTGAGAAATTATTTCATACACATTAATCTCAGAATGTCCCACAGGGGGTCATCGCAGGACCAAGTAGACTAACAGTCGGCTGATAATGAGGGGTTGACGTTTATTAGACGCTCTACTCACAGGGTGGGGGGGTCCAGTGGACAGAGTCGGGGAGGCCCTAGGGATAGGGAACTAAATAGGAGGGGTAGAGGGTTTTTGGATTATGAAGCTATGACCTTTCTGTGTAGGCGGTTGGGGGGGGGCCAGATAGTCGGTAAACTACCTGGCCTGTGGCGGTAAGGTCATTAATCGGTGAGCAGCATTTTAAGGTCCTTACGGGGGGGCGGACCCATTCACGAAAGGGGCCGCCCGCGGGAGGGGCCATTGGTCTCTCTCAGAACTTCAGGGGCAGGATATGATATCCCGTTGTAAAGGGTGCGGGGGAGGGAGTCTACGCTTTCCTCAGGCTGGTAGCCACCCCTCACAACACTGTGACGTCACTAAGGTGCGCGAGTGTCTGGGCCCTCCTGTTATGGTTAAATGGAGTTCCGGGGGCGCACGTGGGTGTAACGTGCCCTGGGTTGCGCATGCGCATCTTCAACGTGAGAGCGCAGCTGTAAAAGGATCTGACACCGGTTGGCGACCTTGCCGTAGGACTTTATTATTAAAAATATTAGAATGCAGTTTAATTTTCAGGATGATTAGATTACGTTAGGAAACACGCTGTACTAGCTATTTGTTAAGGTTAGCCCATCATACCATGTCGAAACGGATGTCAATCTAATCTTCTGAAGAGTGTGCATTTTAATAATTGTCAGAAATGTTTATTTGATTAAAATTTTTGATTTGTTTTTATATTTTAATAAATACGGCCAGGGGGGGGGGCCCCGTACCCCCCCCTTGACTTCCAAAGACCCCCATGTGTCGACTGGTTGAGTTGGGTAATTCAGTCAGTGTTTTAAGGGGGAGGTGGCCGGCAGTCCAAGACCATGATACAAGGGGGGGCCAATAGGCCCCCACGCAAGCATGGCGGGGCCCGGCCCCTCCCACACCCCGTCCCTTTCGGGGCCGCTTGCCCCGCGCCCTCGCCCCGGAAGTACTGGTGTGCTTCCGGGGCGAGGGGGCGGGGTCGCGGCGGCGAAAGGGTTAAAAGCCTGGGGAGCGCGGGAAGCGGCCTCTTTGTGCCCGCGCTCCCAGGCTCGCTCCTCGCCCCGCCGTGGGGCCGTGTAATTTTCCCCACCCTCCATCCCTTGTTAGCAGACCTTGGGGCCTGGCAAATGGTGAGAATCAGGTTGGTCAATGTGCCAGACTATAGGTTTAGGGGGTTCGATCCAGTAGGCCTTGAATTTACCGTTTACTGGAAGGTAGAACAGATGTAAATATTTTGTGCGGTGCCATGATATTTAACTAATTCTCTCCTTAGGCCTTTTTCCCGCTTACAGGAGTATCTGTATATGTACATGTTTTGTGCTTTGCTGTGTATTAACAATTTTCTCCTTAGGCCTTTTTTCCTTTTAGAATAGCAATGTCGTATTTATTATGTGTGTCTGGCGGTAAGGTCATTAATCGGTGAGCAGCATTTTAAGGTCCTTACGGGGGGGCGGACCCATTCACGAAAGGGGCCGCCCGCGGGAGGGGCCATTGGTCTCTCTCAGAACTTCAGGGGCAGGATATGATATCCCGTTGTAAAGGGTGCGGGGGAGGGAGTCTACGCTTTCCTCAGGCTGGTAGCCACCCCTCACAACACTGTGACGTCACTAAGGTGCGCGAGTGTCTGGGCCCTCCTGTTATGCCCTGGGTTGCGCATGCGCATCTTCAACGTGAGAGCGCAGCTGTAAAAGGATCTGACACCGGTTGGCGACCTTGCCGTAGGACTTTATTATTAAAAATATTAGAATGCAGTTTAATTTTCAGGATGATTAGATTACGTTAGGAAACACGCTGTACTAGCTATTTGTTAAGGTTAGCCCATCATACCATGTCGAAACGGATGTCAATCTAATCTTCTGAAGAGTGTGCATTTTAATAATTGTCAGAAATGTTTATTTGATTAAAATTTTTGATTTGTTTTTATATTTTAATAAATACGGCCAGGGGGGGGGGGCCCGTACCCCCCCCTTGACTTCCAAAGACCCCCATGTGTCGACTGGTTGAGTTGGGTAATTCAGTCAGTGTTTTAAGGGGGGAGGTGGCCGGCAGTCCAAGACCATGTTTAAAGTGATGCATATATTGCATTGTGGCTGTGAGGCCTCTTCCAGTGTTACATTTGTAAAATAATTAGTGCCACTGTGCAAAGCTATGCTCAAAGGATGCAGGCAAACCTATCTAATGTCGGGAGGGGGTGGGGGGTAGGGGGGGGGGGGTCAAATACCAAGGCTGCCATAGTCTTGATTCCACCTCATGCCTCCTTCATCCACCACCAAACACTGTCTGCCTCTTTATTTCACACTAGCAGGTTCTTTTAAATCCTTGCTTTCTTTCTTTGTCAGTTTTCTAGCTAACTCTTCCTTCCCTTTTCTTCCTTTTGTGTTTTTCTCTCTCTTTTTCTGAGTCTAAGTCTGATGAGGAAAAATAAGTCACTGGCCCCAAAAAGGAGTGCCAATGGGTCCCACCCACAACCACCGGCTCAATTAAGGCCCTGCCCTCTCTCCAAAGGGAATGGAAGCAGGGTGTATTCCTTCATTGAGGAAATTGCCAAAATTGTGTGTTTTTGCAAAATTTCCCTATTTATCTGTGACGTTGTTAAAAGCTATATTACAGGCACCAAGTACAAATGCTTGCAAAATTAACCAACTTTCCTTGGTGGTCTTGAAATAGAAATAAAAAAGACATAGGAAAGTCACTCTACATTTGCCAATTGGCAGCCATACTGATAGAAAGATGAAAATGTCAGCTATCCAACAGCTAAAACCTCAGTCATATACAAGCAAGGAAAAAGAGAGTGAGATTATAGGTCTATTAGTTAACATTGGCATTAGCATCCTCCCCAGCCTGGGTACTCGCCAATGACTACGCCACACGGAGCTCAGTATACCAGTCTTTATTCTTCTGTCTGTAAATGCAAACTCAGCATTCTAAACCTGCATTCAATTCACTACGCTCTAATGCTTACATCACAGTTCTACGGAGTCCATCAGGAGCCACAAAGGTTCTGATATTGCATGCTCACACAAAACTACATCTCTCCATTTGTTAAATAAAAAATAGCATTTTTTAACAAATATATGAAACTAAATCTCTTCAATGAGTTTTCGTGGCATGTGGATCACACATCCTGACCATGTCTGTGGAAACTGGGGACCGGCATTAGAAATGTCCAACTGGCTTTGGTGATAAAGCAACAGCAGCAGTCATGAGTTCTTCACTTATCTTTTAAGATCCAGGTTCTGCAATGATATCAGAGCTTGATGCACGATCAGCCAAATGTCTGAAATGTGAGGGATCTCACAAAAGTGACTCCCCAGGATGTGGAGCAGTCACCATGTTTCTGTTGCTGGTCACAACATGAAAAGGTTGAGCATCGAAAGGAGCAAAAGACTTTCGCTTTCTATGCTGTCGAACAAGAACTTGATCTCCTTTCATGAAGGTGACATCTCATGAATATCAATACTTAGGCTTCATTTTCCCTACAACAAAGTCTTTCATGCCTGTTTCTTCCTCAGTATTTGCTCGTCTGTTGGTAAATTGAGGTAACTTGGTCATCATGGCTCTCCTGAAAATCAAGGACTTGCACCTGTGGTTGAGTGAGGGGTTGAGTGGTAAGCTTGAAGAGTGGAGTTTAGAACAGCTTTAAGGTTGAGTTTTTTTAGTACAGCATGTCGAACATCTCTCTTTAGAGTACTCATGAAACATTTGGCAAGGCCATTGACCTATAGCCACAGAGGAGTGCTCATCTGATACTTCACCTTAAGAAGACTGAGAAAGTCTTTCAATTCCTGACAGCTGAAAGGTGGGCCATTGTCAGAGATTAGAACGGCAGTATCACCCCAGTCCCAAAGATGCTGTCTAATCTCTCAATGTCACGTTTTTGGATGATAGATGAGAGACCTTCGACCAATGGAAAATGGGAATGTTCATCAATATGCACCATCAGGTGGTGTCCGTTCTTGAGAGGGCTGACGAAGTACACTACAATTCTTTCTTATGAATGCCTTGGCAACTCTGACATGCTTAACGGTTGTTGCATGTTTTTTGTCACAGGCAGTTGCTTAGATGGCAGGCCTTTATTTCCTTTTCAACCCTTTCGTCGAGATTTGGAAACCAAACTCAGTGTCGGAGACCTCGTTTGTCTGACAGAATATCGAGGAGCAAAATATCGACCTGCCAAAATATCGATGAAAAAATATAGAATGACAGAATATCGGCTTCCTATCTACAAACAGGTAAGTACAAAAATATCGAATCCAAAATATCGTTGTAAAAAACGTAGGGGTCCATTAGGATGTCGGGCAGATCGCAACCGCCATGCAGGCGGTGGCGATCTGTCCGACATCCGTGACCGCCCACCACCTATTTCCCCCCCGCCATATTACAATGGCCGGGGGAACCGCGGTGGACAGAAACTTTTCCGCCCCAGTCGCCTTGTGGCTGTGGCGGAAAAGGTTCACCAGCCATATTATGATGGCCTCATTCAGATGCCTTTCCGTGGCGGCAATGGCGCCACGGAAAGGCATGCGGTCTTTACTTTGGGGGCCCCCTGCGAGCCCCCATGGTGAAGGCGAGGTGGGGGGTGCACATGGGGGGTACCTGTGGTACGCCCCTACATTTGCATACACAAAGCGGCAGGCACCGCGTGGTGCCTGTTGCTTTGTGTATGCAAATGAATCAAAAGCATTTTTAGCATTGTGGCGGGCGGTGCTGAGAGCAACGCCAGCCACAATGTTAAACATGCATGATGCGCCCGTCACTGTGGCGGGCGCCTCATAATACCCCCCACGGGACCCCACCCTTATGGCAGGCGGTCCCTTCCCCTGATGGGATGGCGGGCGGACTATGTCCGCCCGTCAGCCTAATGGACCCCATAGTTAGTTAAAATATCTCATTTTTTAAATGTCTTAAAAGTAATGTAAAATAATGAAATAATGAATATTATTAAGTAAAACATACTTAAAAAGACTTCAATAACCTTAAAATTAATAAATAAATAAGGTAAATAAAAAAACATGCATTTTTATTTCATAATACATATATATGTTAACTTAATAATATTAAAAAATATTCAATATTTTTAGTGTTGGATAGCGGAAGGGTAAAATTTACTATTCCCACTCCAGTGAGTGAAACAGTAGGGAAAGTGTTGGATAGCGGAAGGGTAACAATTTCTATTCCCACTCCAGTGAGTGCAACAGTAGGGAAAGCGTTGGATAGCGGGTAGGCAAAAATTACTATTCCCACTCCAGTGAGTGCAACAGTAGGGAAAGTGTTGGATAGCGTAGGGGTACAAATTACTATTCCCACTCCAGAGAGTGCAGCAGTAGGGTTAGTGTTGGATGGCATAGGGGTGAAAATTACTATTCCCACTCCAGAGAGTCCAACAGTAGGGAAAGCGTTGGATAGCGTAGGTGTAAAAATTAATATTTCCACTCCAGAGTGTAACAGTAGGGTAAGTGTTGGATAGCATAGGGGTGAAAATTACTATTCCCACTCCAGAGAGTTCAACAGTAGGGAAAGCGTTGGATATCGTAGGTGTAAAAATTACTATTCCCCCTCCAGTGAGTGCAACAGTAGAGAAAGTGTTGGATAGCGTAGGGGTACAATTACTATTCCCACTCCAGAGAGTGCAACAGTAGAGAAAGTGTTGGATAGCGTAGGGGTAAAAATTACTATTCTCACTCCAGTGAGTGCAACAGTAGGGAAAGTAATGATTTAATAATTAAATATATATAAATTAATTATCAATACCAATAAAAAATTATAAAAAACGAATTACCAATTAAAAATTATGTATTAATTAATTAATTATAAATACCAAAAAATATTAAATATTACATATTATAAAATGTATTACTTATTAAAAATAATTACCAACAAATTAATTTCCAATACAAACAATTAATAAGTATTTAAAAAACAATACCAATTAATAGTTAATTAACAGTAAATTTATTATCAATACACAAAATAATTTCAATAATTACTTAATTACAATTCAATTACTTCCCACCCTATTCCCCTATACAACCACAACCCCCTCCAAATAATAAATTAATACAATTAATATAATTATCAATTAATCAATTAATAAAAATGAATGACCAAACAATAAAAATATAATTACCAATTAATAATTAATTAACAATAAATATTTATCAATACCAATAAATAAAAATAAATAATTACTTACTTACAATTAAATTACTTCCCACCCTATTCCCCTATAAACCCACAACTCGCTACAGAACTAAAAACACAAAATTTAATTACAAATATTTGATCATTCCTAAAAATTATTATTTTATTTACTCTAAATAAATTACTTTCCACCCAATTCCCCTAAAAACCCACATCCTGCTTCGGAATTAAATTACGCAAAAATTCAGTAACGTAAAATTCTTTACTTTATAAAAATGCAAACATACATTACAAAAATAATACATACTTTTAACACATATACTAACACTTAAAACACTATAAAAAATTGATAGTTTTAACAACTATGACTGTCGATATTACTAACTTCGATATTATGAAAATCAATATTTCTTACCTGAATTTAGATATTCTGCACCACTATATTTTTGTGACTCGATATTATGTCCACTTGATATTTAAAACTCGATATTTTGCCAATTCGATATAAAACATTCGATATAGTGACTGATCACATGTTGCAACAATTCCATGGGAATTACATGTCTCGACCCTCATAGAATAGTACCTTCCTGAGTAATGGGCAGTTCATCTTTGACATTCTTAAACTTTTCATATTCACTGTCGCTAGTAAGAGGTCACGGGTGCTAGTACCTAGAATGATTTTATTTTATTTATTTATTTTAAGGTTTTATAGAGCGCGAACTTGACCAGTGAGGGTATCAGAGCGCTTTACATATTCAAAGGGTAGTATAGAGCACAGTAAATCACAGGAACCTGTACATCATAGCGCTTACAGAATTGCGGGGTCATAAGGTGGGCAGGAGATTACAACAAATACTGCACATTTGGGATAAGAGAAAACTATACATCGAGGTATTTACAGGGACACGAGTCATACAATAGGTAGGAAATCATAAGAGTACTGTACAGGGGCGCAGGAGGAGGCAGTAGTCTCTTAGGTAGCTGAGGAGCAGGTTAGCCAAGGAATTTACCCATGAGGAAGGATTTAGCCTCTTTTTTGAAGCGTGCAAAGGAGGCGATTGTTCTGATGTCCGGAGTGAGGGAGTTCCAGATTCTTGGTGCAGAACCGGCAAAAGCTCGATTGTAGGTTTTTGTTTTCCTAAAGCGTGCAGGCCGGAGGAGGAGGGTGTTAGCCGATCGTGAGTTTCTGCTTCCCCCAGATATCACAAGCTTCTGTGCAAGATACGCAGGGGAGTTAGAGTGTAAGGCCTTGTGCGTGATGCATGCCAGTTTGGGGTGGATCCTAGCCTCGACGGGAAACCAGTTCAAAGCTTTCAAGTGAGGAGTGATGTGATCGAATTTTCTCGAGCCTGTAAGTAGTCTGGTGGCTGCATTGAGGCAGGCTTTTAAGGGAACTAGCGAGATCCTAGGTAAGCCAGAGAGGGGGGAGCAACCATATTCCAGTCGAGAAATAACTGAATAACTGAATACTGAATCCTCCTGAGGCACAGCCGGGAGCAGCAATCTTTTGTCATTATTTTTAACTGTGTATAACTTGTGTTTTTAAAACTACTTTCTTCCTGATCCTCTGGGCTTTTATACCTTTCCAGCCACAGACACCCCCGCACAGCGGATTTATCGCTGCTGCGGGTGAGGTGTTTTGATATTCTTGCCGCCATTCCCGCGACCGGCAAGACACGCCCACTTGCGCTGGACACGCCCCTTTCTACCAAAGCTTACATAAAGCGCTGAGAACTAGCGCCGCCCTGTATACTGAATCCTTCTGAGGCACAGCCGGGAGCAGCGATCTTTTGTCATTAATTTTAACTGTGTATAACTTGTGTTTTTAAAACTACTTACTTCCGGATCCTCTGGGCTTTTACACCTTTCCAGCCACAGACACCCCCGCACAGCGGATTTATCGCTGCTGCGGGTGAGGTGTTTTGATATTCTTGCCGCCATTCCCGCGACCCGCAAGACACGCCCACTTGCGCTGGTCACGCCCCTTTCTACCAAAGCTTACATAAAGCGCTGAGAACTAGCGCCGCCCTGTATACTGAATCCTCCTGAGGCACAGCCGGGAGCAGCGACCTTTTGTCATTATTTTTAACTGTGTATAACTTGTGTTTTTAAAACTACTTACTTCCTGATCCTCTGGGCTTTTACACCTTTCCAGCCACAGACACCCCCGCACAGCGGATTTATCGCTGCTGCGGGTGAGGTGTTTTGATATTCTTGCCGCCATTCCCGCGACCCGCAAGACACGCCCACTTGTGTTGGCCACGCCCCTTTTACCAAGCTCACAACGTCCTTCTTGTATAAATTATGTGCCCCTACCGGAAGCGCAGCGGACGAGCGCAGCGGGCGCGATGTTTGCGCGCCAAAGGCGCGCCTAAGGCAAGCCCGTCTGTGCCCGTCCGCGACCGTCCCCTGGCCGATCACTGATTCTGTGATCTCTCACATTGATAGTCTGGGTCTCACAGCCTCCATCCCCCCTTCCTCTTTCCCTCCCCGTCTCACTCCCTCTCTTTTCCTCCTGCTTCCTGTACCGATCCCCTTCCTGTTCCCAAACCTGTTTCTCTCTCCATTTTCTATCTTAATACGCGTTCCGCGGTCAAGCACCATCACGAACTCTTTGTTCTATTAGACCTGCACAAACCTGATCTCTTATTCCTCACAGAGACCTGGTTTCGCGATAGCTCCCTTCCTTCCCTATTAGCAGCTCTCCCTGCTACTTATTACGCGCTTCGCGCCGATCGACCTGCTGATAAAGGGGGCGGGGGTGTCGCCTTGATCGTTCGCAAAGAACTTCCTTTCCAGCCTCTTACCTTCCCCCTGATTGGTACCTCTGATTTCTTAGTTGTCCGTTCTCACTCCCTCAAAGTCCCTCTTACTTGCCTACTTATGTACCATCCCCCCCAACCTTCTCAAGCCTTTCTCTCTGGGTTTCAAGAGCTGGTGGCCACCCTAGCGGTTAACAACTCCTCCATCATGGTGCTAGGTGATTTCAACTTCTGGCCCTCTGACCCAGCAGAATGCTCTACTTCAAAGGAATTTTCTGACACCCTTCGCTCTTTCAACTTTATTCCTCATGTCCACTCCCCCACTCACACTCAGGGCCACATCCTAGATCAGATTTGGTCCCTCAACTGCCCTATAATATCCCTCACTACCTCCCCCTGTCCCTGGTCCGACCACTTTTTGTTATCTTTCTCTTTATCTCTTGATTTAACCACTAAGCTTCCACTTTCCAAAAATATCTGGGCACGTTCTTGGGGCCGGATTGATGCGTCCTCAGTGGCATCCACATTGTTTCCCTCTTGCCCAGACTTATCTGGATTATCCCTTACAACACAAGCGGACTCCATCAACTCGTGGCTCCAGTCAGGCTGCGATTCAATCGCCCCTTTCAGGCGAGTCTCCTCAAAAAGGCCTAACGACTCCAACCGATGGTTCAACGAGGAACTAAAGGCTTTAAAACTATCAGTTCGCCATGTCGAACGAGCCTGGAGACGTCATTATTGTCCCAGCCTCAAAGCCCAATATACCTCACTCTTGTTGCAATATAAAAAAAACATCCTAATCAGTAAATCGGACTATTTCTCCTCGAAAATCTTAACTGCCGAGAACCAGCCTAGAGAAATTTTTTCGATAGTTCACAATCTCGCTTATTCCGACAGAACTTCCCCCAAACCTCCTCCGTCACAGTCTCTATGTGACTCCCTGAACACTTATTTCTTGGACAAGATTGTAAAAATCAAAGCTAATATTCCTCCCCCCTCCTCCTCCTTTCTCAATCCCCCCAGTCACCCCGCAAAGGCTCGTTTTGATTCATTCCCTCCTTTAACTGTAGAATCTTTTCTTTCCCTTTTATCCTTGGTTAAATCAGGCTCCCCTCTAGACCCGTGTCCCCCACACATCCTCAGACTCATTTTCACGACCTGTGTGTCACCCCCACTTTCCTTCCTCAATGGCTCCTTATCTCAGGGCGTCGTCCCTCCAACTTTAAAAACTGCCATAATTCTTCCCATTCTCAAAAAACCTGGTGCTGACCCCTCTGCTCCTGTCAACTACTGGCCCATCTCTTTACTACCCTTCTTAGGGAAAGTACTGGAACGACATGTGACCAGAGCTCTCACCACCTATGTGGAAGAAAACCAAGTACTAGCCCCCCGTCAGGCCGGATTTCGCCCCGCTCACTCCACTGAGTCGGTGGCGTTATCCGTCCTTGACAACCTTAGAGAAGGCATGGACACTAACTGTCCTCAGGCCCTCGTCCTCCTCGACCTCTCCGCCGCCTTCAACACGGTGGATCATTCCATCTTACTTTCCCGTGTCGGGCGGCCGGGGTCGGTGGGGTGGCCCTGGTCTGGCTGTCCTCCTTCCTAAGGGACCGCACCCAAGCGGTGCGCTTGGGCGACTTTTCGGCTGAGCCCTGCAAGGTGCTTTGCGGAGTCCCTCAGGGTTCCTCCCTTTCCCCATTACTCTTTAATCTCTACATTGCCCCCCTCATCTTTGCCCTTCAACAAATGGAGGTCTCCGTATTTAATTATGCAGATGACCTCCAGCTCATATTTTCCCTATCTTCTTCCTCTGATTCCATGTCCAACTTCCAAACCACTATGATCTTTATCCGGGACTGGATGAATCACAACCACCTGAAATTAAACCCAGACAAAACTGAACTGGTTTTGACAGGTGGTTGTGCCAGTCCCTGGTCTCCTCTTTTTTGGCCCCCTTCCCTTGGTCCCCCGCCATCTCCCTCCCCCTCCGTGAAAACGCTTGGTTTCAAGATCAATGATCAACTCACTCTGCACTCCCAGGTGAGCTCAGTGGTGTCCTCTTCTTTCCTATCTCTCCGCACCATTCGCAAGGTATCCCGCTTTTTCTCTTTCCCTGCCCTAAAACTTATTGTACTGGCTATGGTTATATCTAGATTAGACTATGGCAACGCCCTATAATGTGGTATGCCCGCATACAATATTCGAAGGCTACAGCTGGTGCAGAACCAGGCCGCTTGCTTAGTCTATAAGTTGGCAAAATTCCATCATGTCACCCCGCTCTTAAAATCCTTGCACTGGCTCCCCATTCGTGAACGCTCCCAGTTCAAAATGGGTTGCATTACTTTTCAGGCTCTGTCAGGATCTGCCCCTGCCTTTATCTCTTCTGAGATTAAAACCTATGCCCCCGCAAGGGAACTGCGCTCCTCCTCTCAGCATCTGTAGACCGTTCCCCGGTTTCGGCGAAAAAAATGGGGAGGCTCTAAATTCTCCACACTCGCCCCCACATTTTGGAATTCGCTTCCGTCTCACCTCAGATCCCTCACCCAATACTCTCTGTTTCGAAAGGCATTAAAAACCTTTATTTTTTCACAGGCTTTCCCTCAATAACTCCTCTTCCTGCCCCTTGGCCCCCCCCGCTAATTGAGGTTCAGTGATCCATAGCGCCATGAAACTGTCAGGTGTACGTGCGCTTTAGAAATGATTTAAATTCAAATTCAAATAACTAATGATTGGACTGCAAGTTTTAGGTCAGGAGCGTCCAGAAAGGGTTTCAATTTCCATAGGTAGCTCAAGTGGAATCTGGCAGATTTTGCCATTGCGTTATTATTATTATTATTCCGAGTTTTGTATAGCGCCTGGTTACCAATAGGCATCCCCGCGCTTATCAGAACATAACACAGCTACCAGAATGCAAGGATTAAACAGAGAACAAAAAAGTTTTTAAAAGTTTACGAAACCTGAAGAGACTGGCTTCGGAGCGCAGTTGTAGGGGCAGTGAGTTCCACAAGGAGGCCACATTTATTGAAAACCTTCTGCCCCCAGTTCTTACCTTTTTCACCCTGCCAACCTGAAGGAGATGTTGGTGGTCAGAGCGGAGGGAACGAGAGGCCTTATAGGGCTGGACCATCTCCTCAAGAATAGGTGGACCCACCCCGTGCAGGACTTTGTGGGCGATGCAGAGTGCCTTGAATTTCACCCGGTCCTTCACAGGGAGCCAGTGCAGTGCCCTCAACGCCGGGCGGGCAGATTGCCGCCTAGGGAGACCCGTCAAAAGCCTGGCAGCCGCGTTCTGCACTTGCTGCAGTCTGCTCAGGGTAGATTCGGGTGCGCCCAGGAAAAGCGCATTGCTGAAATCCAGCCGCGAGATAATAAGTCCCTGGATGAGAAGCCTTCGAGTGGCCACTGGGAGCAGGGGCAGAATCTTCTGGGCTGAACGGAGCAGGCCAAAGCACACGCCAGCAGTCTTTTTGGCATGGGTTTTAAATGATAGGTCCTGCTCCAGCCATACCCCCAAGCTCTTGATCTCCTGCTTGGGGGGGGGCATCGGTCCCAAACAGTCTGGCCAGCTGCTGGGGGGCAAAGATGGAGAGGAGTTCCCCAGCAGCATCAGTTCCGTTTTGGAGCCATTTAACTTTAGGGCTGAGCTGCACATCCACGTGTAGATCTTTTCAAGACACGTGTGCAGCCGGTCGGGATGGTACGCCGACTGGGAGAGGCCTACCACCAGCTGGGTATCATCAGCGTAACTGATGATCTTGATACCCAGCGGCCGTACCACATTCTCCAGGGGGGCCATGTAAACGTTGAATAGGGTAGGGCTCAATGAAGAGCCCTGTGGCACACCACACTGGAGAGGGGTAGAAGATGATTTTTCCTGGCCTTCCCACACCTCAAATGTACGACCTTCCAGGAAGGAGGCGAACCATTTGAGGGCCAAACCCGTGACCCCCACCCCTGACAGCCGTTGGAGAAGCACCTGATGGTCCACGGTGTCAAAAGCAGCGCTGAGGTCCAGGAGGATCACTGCCACTGATCCCCCCGAATCCAGCATGCTCCTCGCATTCTCCACGACCGCCAGCAGGGCGGTGTCGGTCCCCTGACCGGGCCGAAAACCCGTTTGGGAGTCGCCCAGGAGGGAATTGGCTTCCAAGAAGTTGGAGAGGCGGCTATTCACCAGCTTCTCAGCCACCTTACTGATACCCGGCAGCAAAGAGATAGGCCGAAAGTTGGCGAGATCGGCGGGGTCAAGGTTAGGCTTTTTCAAAAGAGCCTTAACCACCGCCCCTTTCCAACTGGGGGGGACCACCCCATGGGCGAGAGACAGGTTTATCAAGTCCGTAGCAGGGCCAACGATAGAAGATGACACCTGTTTAAGATATTTAATAGGTGCTGGGTCTTTCGGGGAGCCGCTCTTCATAGATCTCAGCACCGACAGGACTTCCTCCTTAGTAACTGGACCAAGGGAAGCCAACTCCGCCAATGGTGACTCAGGTTGGGAGCTGGAATTGTCCTCCAAAGAGGAGATCTCACCTAGCCGGGGAAGGGAAGCCAGTATGTTGTCGATTTTACTTTTAAAATACGAGGCCAGTTCTGTGCATTTTTTGCGAGGGTCCTCGTGGAAAACCTGAGGGTCGGGGGCATTGAGTAGCTCCTTAATGACCCTAAATGACTCTTTGGAAGAGTTGGCCGCAGAGCCAATGCGCTCTTCGAAGAATCCTGATTTTGCCACCCGAATAGCGGATTTGTACCTGCTCAGGGCCGCACGATATTCTTTACGATTCGCCTCACTCCAGTCTCTCCTCCAGGACCGCTCTAGCCTCTTACATCCTTTCCTCAGAGTTCTTAATTCTGATGAATACCAAGGTGCCGAGCCCACTTTCTTCCCCCTCGTAAGTTGTTTCTTTTTGGGTAGGAGAGTGTCTAGAGAATCCACGAGCCAGGTGTGGAAGTTCGCGTCAGCGACTATCGGGTTGGCTCCCTGAGAGGGCTGCGTGGCCTCCAAGTGTGCCGCCCAGGTGTCAACTGGGAGCCTCGACCAGGCTCTCTCCAGGGTGTGAACCCGTGGGACCATCGCAGCTCGGCTGTCGAATTGCCATAACGCGGACACCAAATAATGGTCTGTCCAAGGTAGGGCAAGAGCCGGAGATGGAGTAAGATGGTCCAGGTTAGAAAATAAGGGATCAAGCAGGTGACCCTTCTCGTGGGTCGCGCCCGAATTGGCCAAATTGAGTCCAAAAGATCTGAGATCGTCGAGCAGATCGACTCCTGTGGCATTGGCTGGGTCCTCAAGATGGATATTAAAATCGCCGAGAACAACAAAGTTGGCAGTTGAAGAGGCAAGAAGTGCAGTCATTTCCAGGAGAGAGTTAGGGAAACTACCCAAAGGTCCGGGAGGGCGATAGATCAACAAGCCCACCAGAGACACTGTAGGTGACAACCGAAGGGAGAACTGTAAGCTCTCACAATCAGCCACCCCTCCAATCTGGATCTTACAGGCGAGCGTGTCTCTATAGAGAACTGCAGTTCCTCCTCCCCTCCCTTTAGGTCTATCCAGGTGGAGTATATAAAAGCCTGGGGGGAGTGCTCTGACCATGTCAGGGCCAGAGCTGGGGGAGAGCCAGGTCTCCGTGAGAAATAACACATCGAGCTCGTGGTCTAGGATAAGTGAATTGATTTCAATGGCATGGCTCGGCAAAGACCGGCAGTTTAGTAAAGCCATGGAGAGAACGGATTTCACAGCCACTGAATTGTGGCCGGAGGAACACGCTCTGCACGGTAAAAATGGGATACTCCCCATCTGTGCAAAGCTACAACTAGTAGGGTGGGGCGGACGCAAGGCGATAAGGGCATCTCTTCCGTATTGTAACCTGGAGGTGACAGGCGTCACTGTGTGAGGCATGGTGTCAGGCCCTGGGCCCGCCTGGGCGCGGACGAGCGCAGACGGGCAGGACTCTGGCACGACTCCGGCGCAGGTCCGGCACGTCCGCTAGTCGCGTCCGCTGCGCGGAGCCATAAGTGCCTTTTATAGTCCTAGTCTATGGCCTCCCCAACCCAGCCCAAACCAAGATGGCCGCCAAAACCGGCGCCCAGCCCTCGGCATCAACACTCAGCCGAGGGTGGGACCGGAGCTGCAGGGAGGGGGGAAAAAAGAGTTTTTAAGCGCTGCTGAGCGCTGGGGGGTCTCTACACACTGCTGCAGGCTAGAAAATACAATTAGCAAGCACAGGTGTAAAAACGAGTAAAATCACGAAAATTAGTTTAAAATAGAAAGAAAAGCAGGAGACCTCCCGGCTTCCGCCTCAGGAGGGGAAAGGTGTGTGCAAAGTCTGACATGGTCTCGAATGTTCAAGTTGTGGTCTAAGGTAATTCCCAGAGATTTGGCTGAATCCACAATGGTTGGAGAACAGGTTAAGGCAGTGATGGCTTTAATCCATGTCTGGATCTCAGGGTTGTTCTTGGGCGGGGAGATTAAAAGGAACTCGGTTTTCTTAGCATTGAGTTTGAGTTGGTTAGAGGATAGCCATCAGACGGTCAGCTTCAGGGCCTCGTTCAAGGTGAGGATCTCCGCAAGGGAAGAGATTTTTATGTAGATCTGAGTGTCATCAGGGTACATATGGAAGGAGATATTTGCAGTGTGAAGGGCTTCGGCAAGGGGTTCAAGATAGAGATTGAAGAAGGTGGAGGACAACGTTGATCCTTGCGGGACTCCCACTGTGACCAAGGAGGGGGCGGATAGTTCACCGTTGATTAAGAATCTCTGGGATCGGTTTTGAAGATAGGAGCTAAACCAGTCGAGGACTGTACCATCTAATCCCGTTCTCAGTTTAAGCCGTTCGAGTAGCATCTCGTGGTTGGCCGTGTCGAAGGCGGAGGATAGATCGAGGAGGATCAGGAGACAGGTTTTATCTTGGTCAAGGGCTAGAAGAGCATCATCGATAATGTGGAGCATGGTGGTTTCAGTACTGTGACCCGGTCTGAATCCGGATTGGCAGTCGTCGAGTAGATGGAAGTTGTTGATGTGGTGGCTTAGTTGTGTTTGGACACACTTTTCCAGCACTTTGGCCAAGAGAGGAATGTTGGAGATTGGTCTAAAATTGTCTGGGGAGGCTGGGTCCAAAGATGGCTTTTTCAGAATGGGAAGGACTTGGCCAGCTTTCAGTGAGGCCGGTATTGATCCCTGTCGGAGAGAGGCGTTGATTATCCTAGTCCAGCTTGGAATAATAGATTTGGCAACGGTCGCGAGACAGTTCGAGGGGAGCGGGTTGTTGAAATGGTTGTTAGGGTTCAGGGTTGAGAGGATTTTAGCAACAGCGTCTTCATCATATGGTGTGAATTCGGACCAGTGTGCTAGATTCTTCTGTGTGGAACATAGCGGCAAGGGGAGAGACATTGGAAGGTCCAGGTTCGGAGGGGGGAGTGAGGCGGTCTTGAGTTCGATATCTAGGGCTTTGATTTTGTTTGCAAAAAACGAGGAGAACTCCTCGGAGGAGATGAGAGACTTGGGGGTTTCTTTCGTTGTTTTAGACAGTTAGTTCGATTGCAGTTTGACCATCTCAAAGAGTTTGCGAGGTCTGTTTTGGGCATTTTCTAATTCCGATCTGAAAAACTCCTTTTTAGAGGTGATGATATTCTTGTTGTAAGTATTTCCGGCCTGGCGAAGAAGATTTAAGTGATCGGCCGAGGGGTGCTGTCTCCAGATTCTTTCGGTTTGTCGGAGGGATCTCCTCGCATCGTTGAGGGAACCAGTGAACCATGGGTTTTTAGCTTTGGCTTGAGTTCTTTTTAGTTTAAGGGGGCTAGGTCATCCAAGATGTTCGACATTGTAGCAGAGTAATGATCATTTAGGTCACTGACCGAGGTGATGTGGTGGGGGGGAGGTCGGTTTTGCAGCGAATCTCAAGTTCATTGAGGTCGAGGTTTTTAGTGTCTCTGGACCAGCGTTTAGGGAGCACCGGTTGTGGTGTCCATGACCTCCGCGTGCCAGGTAGCAGGAAGGTGATAGCATGGTGGTCTGACCAGTCGCAAGGGTCGATCGATATGAGTTTGACGGTTGTCTCCTTGGAAATGATCTAGTCTAGAGTGGCCCCTTTCGAGTGGGTTGGGAGGGGGCAAGCTTGGGTCAGGGCAAGATCAGTCATGAGGTCTTTGATGGTATTGACATGAGGGTCCTTGGGGTCATTCCAGTGCAGGTTAAAGTCGCTGAGGAAAATGTCTTTAGTGTTGGGGGAGTACTTGGTCGTGATGACTTCCATGAGGTAGTCAGTGAAGGATTCCTTAGTGCCTGGGGGGTGGTAAAAAATGTGTAGGTTACATAGGTGGGTGGTGTTACTACAGACTGAGAGGGCTAGGTATTCGCAGGAACCAGTGGAATCTGTTTGAAGCTCTGTGACAAGGAGGTTAGAGCGATGGATGCAGGCAATTCCGCCACCTTTTTTGTTTTGTGGTCTTTCTAGTCTGGTAATGCTAAAGTTGGGAGGGATTAAGAGATCGAGGCATGGGGATGATGCGTCATTAAGCCATGATTCTGTTAGAATGGCTACGTCTGCGTTGTTGTTCAGAATGAGAGCAGCGACATCTGCTGCATGCTTCACTGCAGAACGGCAGTTGATTAAGAGCCTAGACAGATCAGGAAGGTGGGTAGTAGCAGAGGTCGGGATGGACAAGGGTAAGGGAGCAAGGTTATTTGTGATCGCCCTTCTATTGCGGAGGGGGGCTGATCTGTAAGGGTCAATAGTGACCATGCAGATGGGGTAAGCGGCACTCACGACAGGTAGACACAGAGGGGTAGTGGCTGCATTATGGTCATTGAGAAGATCCTGGATCCTGATGTGTAATAATGTCCAATTTCAGCATGTCACTAACTTGACTTGTGCCAGTGACAATTTGTTCTATCAAAATGGCACCTGGAGTGCTTGATTTCTCTATGAAATTTATGTAGGCTTCAGCCATCTTAGTTTGGGTGCCAGGGCATTGTAGAGGCACTAGTGAAAAGTAGTTGACAGGGTCCTGATCTTTCCCTGGACAGTGCACAATGGTGTAGCTGTACTCTTGCAATCGCAAACCCCAATGTTCAATTCTAGGAGGCATTTTTGCTTTTGTGTTTCCAAAGATAGTCAATATTGCTTAATGATCCGTCACAAGCGTGAAGGGGTTCCCACACAAGAATACAAGGAAATGTTCACAAGCCCGCACCACTGCCAAGCTCTCTTTCTTAGGTTGTGAGTAAGCACGTTCTGTTGAGGACAAACTTTGGCTAGTGAATGCCACAATACGTCTTTGTCTGTGAAACAGTAACGGTATCGGATCCTACATCTGACCAACCCGGATCTCAACAATAGGAAAAACAGAACAAAGTGGCTGGACAGGATTATTCGCAAGACAATTCCCCAGACACACAGTCAATCTGTACCATGTGACCACTGGATTTAATTTTCCAAACGAATTTATTTTTCTTTTTTATACATTTATCAGCAAAACATTTTTGAAAAACAGGCACAAACAGAACCACTGTCAGATCAAAAGGTTCATATATACAGTATCTACAAATGTACACATTTACAAATTTGCAACAAAGAATCAAGCAAAAGTGGTTTGACACACCAAAGAAAACCAATAACATGAATAATAATCCATATAAATGGTAATTATATACAGCACAAAGATTAATCCATAAACAAAAAACAGGCACCAGTCCTAGGGATTGAAAAACCAAGTGACAGGCGGGATTGAGATCGAAAACAAGCCTGCCTGCCAGCAAGAGCCTGTGGTATAATGTTTAATAGGGTTGCGGGGCTAGGGTACAGAGTGGTGATATGATTTACATCCTAGCGGCACCCTTTGTTGTAGCCACAGGGTGGTATTGTCGACGCGTTTCGAACCTCAATATTCAAGGTTCTCTTCAGGACGGGGACTGGGAAAAGGATTCTGCACGAGGGCACAAAGATTGCCGCAGTGTAGGTATATCTTGGTTCGTATTCAGGCTTCAGAAGCATTCAGGGATACGAGCGGCTCACATTGTTTGTGCGCGTGTTGGTCTGGCGTTGTAGACCATGGAGGAGAAAGCGACCGGTCACTGACCTCAATTCAGTCCGGCAGGCAGAGATGGCCCGTTCTATGTAGGAATTAATCCAGCCTCTTGACTGGGTGAGAGTACTCTGCTTAATTCAGAGACTCTGTCCATCACCACCCCTTGTTGTAAATAATTTTGTCCACCCTAAGCGTGGAAGGGTATACTCAGATGTGAGTCCCTTGCTCATTGCACCATCAGGATTCAAGCAAGCCGGGCCGAAGACGCCTGAAATGGCAGAAACCGGTCCCCGGAAGCTTGTTTCCTTCCCAGTGTAAGAATTGGCTTTTGTAGTCTGGTCTGCCCTGTTCCCATGATGCACTGGGCCAGGGACAGACTAATTTGCATACAGCCGGGTTCTGAAACTGGGATGGTGCAATGAGCTAAAAAACGGTGTTGGATCTAGCCCTGATCTCTTGACTGGGTGAGAGTACTCTGCTTAATTCAGAGACTCTGTCCATCACCACCCCTTGTTGTAAATAATACCTCACATCGCAGCCTGTAGTTTCCTCAGAACAAGCCGCTGCGCACCTTTAAAGCACAACTTCGCATCACAAGCCCCATGTCGACTGCATCCTCGACTGCGATGCATAACCTCGCATCACAACCACACAGCTCCTCAGAACTGCCACTGCATGACGCATCCTTGATTCAAGGTACTTTTGTTCAGCTGGCCAGACGTGGTTCCTGTCAGCGGTCTATGTTCCTTTGCAATTGGCCTGAACTTGTGACTTTGTCCCAGTCTGGCGCGACCATAGTATCACAGTTGACACTTTGTGCTTTTAGGTAATATTTTTACTTTATCTATAAAATGGCATATCTCCAGTTCTACTGATTGGATTTTTGTTGTTTTGGTGTCAAATAACTTATTACATTTTACTCTATTGTTCTCAAGTGGTGTAGGATTTTTTGGTGTTGTGTGATCATGTTATTACTGTTTGAGTTGCTGCATAAATTCTTTACACATTGACACAAACATAAGCCTGACTTCTTTGTGCCAAGCTTACTAGAGGGTTAAACACAGGTTCATTTGGGGTTGACTTGTGTCTTTAGCCTGACAGAAATTGTGGCTGCTGCGTGGGTAGGGTTTCTCCCCCATCAACCAGTAACCCAATTTCCAACACTGTATCTTACACTTTTGTTTCCCCAGACTTAACCTAGGAGCAAGCAATGAGTAACACAATTGTAAATGACAGCAACATTGTGTTGAATCAGGGTCAAAGTCCGGTGCAAGCTATGTTACAGTAGTAGACTGACTGGGTGGATTTGTATGGTGCAGTCTGACTCAAACTGGTCTGAATCAGGATAGCGCATGTGTTGTAGAAAGAAATAGGCCCTGCTATACATCATAGTGGCAGACTGTTACCTTCTGTAATAAAAAAATTACTATTGCCTCTTGAATCAGGTATGAACACCATCAAATTACGATACATTAATATGTGATTGGTACTTTATGCACTTTGCGAGACCTATATGACTTTGCCACATCATAAAGCATGCCTGGGGATGATATGCATGATACAACCAATTAGCTGCCTATTCTATGTCTACGACTTTCTCCGCTCACATAACACACTGTGTGCTTGACTCCTATTAGTCATAAGTGTTGACAGAGGAGGAGGCTGATAGCTCTTGTGGCCACACCACGCGAGGACCTTAAAAACAGTGACATTTTACAGCACCAAACATGCTCAGATAGAACAGGAGAAAAAGGTCCAATCAAAGTTACAATGATCTTGACGACTTAGGGTTGTGACCGTGCACCACTTAACTGAAGACTGGAGTGTATTCGTCCTGAGATAATGAGCAGTAAATAGACCTGCACAAAGTAGAATATGCCTTAGGCCTGAACAAATTCATTTCAGTTCTGTCTCTACACTAACAGTCCTTGAAAAAGAATGTTTTGGTAAGGCTACTGGTTGAAATTAGATTTTCAAGTGCATATCGAGGTCAGGGGGCGACACAGCGCAGAAATGCAGACACACAGTCTCCCAAAACATTTAAATATTGGCAGACTTCATCAATTCTTTGACTACAAGTGAAATTCACAATTAACTTCCAGCTCCTTGGTGAAGAAGCATAAACTAGGGATCCCCTTCCTGTATCCATGGCACCTAAAAGTTGCAATTAAGGATCAGTGCTGAGCATTTGGGAATCGTTTGTACACGCAAGATAAAAAAAGACCCCAGTCTATTATTTTGCAGAATAGTTAGAGAAAGAGAAACGTGGCAATGGAAATACAGAAGAAAGCCCATAATGCCCACAGTGAGCGAGATGGAGTAGAGCAGCAAGGAAGCAATTCACCGAACCGAGCAGAAACGTGCCTTGGTATTACCGTGGCTGAATCCAACTATTGAAGAGAATTGCTGCAAAAAATTATATATTTCCCTAATGTAAAAGCGGCCACTGGTCTACTTTATTCTCAATACATTTCACGCTCTGATCTTTGCAGGGCAGCACATATCGCAAGTCAGTCTGGATACAACTCTCAGCAGCTAAAACTTATTAAGGAGTTGTGTTGCTAACTTTATGCAGGCAGCATGAGTTTCATTATCAGCGCTGCGGCACCTACATTTGTTCATGCATTGATTTACTGGTCTCCTCCTCTTCCCTTCAACAAAGTTGAAGAGTCTGACAGGACGAAGAAGAGATAAGACTGATGTCTGAAACTCCACCATCCTGCCATGGAGTAGCAGTGCGGCCAGCCACAGCACCTTGTGATGAGAAGGAAGGTAAGTGGTGAGTTAAGAATGCGTGACACTGAGAGGCTCCTCTTTACAATGCCAAGGCTGCACCTATCCTTTGTGCTGATGCTGGCCTACACCCAGGGCCGGCCTTTGTGGCCCAGGCCCAGGGCGCCAATTTTCTAAGGGACGATGGAGCTGTGTGCATTAGCGCTCCATCCATCATCTCCTTGTATTTGCTTTGTTCACCCTAAATTGGCAGGGTATGCCCAGACGTGGGTCCCTTGCTCACTTTACCACTGGATTCAAGCTAGTCTGGCTGATGAGGGCTGTTAGCGCGAAACCGGTCCCAGGATGCTTGTTTCCAGGCCAGGGAAATGGCTTGACAGTTTGGACTGGACTTTTCCCATGAGGCACAGGGTCAAGACTGATTTGCATTTAGCTGTGTCTGAACTGGGGTGGCAAAGTGAGCTAAAGAACGATGATGGATTCAACCCAGATCTGTGACTGGTGGCGAGTGTCTGAAATGTTTCAGCGCTCCGTCCATCATCTCCTTGTGTTTGCTTTGCATTAGGGTTATGCCAACAGCAGCGCTTTTCTCGTCTTGCTCCAGCCTTGTCTTTGTCCCTGCCTGTTCGTTTCTGGCTGCTTTGCCAGTTTCAAGTAGTTTTAGTCCCTCATGTGGCAGGCACTGTTTTTAACGCTACTTTATCGCCCTTCCTTGCCCTCCTATCAACCTCTGACCCCTGCTGGCACACCTCAACAAAACCATCATCTGTGTGAGGCAGCTTAGCTATCAGTGATTTAGGTGAGATGGGGGAGGTCCGCTGATGTTTGTCTTCAGGGGCCAGTCTCTGCTCATCCAGGTACTGACCAGTGAACACATAAGAGACCCCCTACTGCTTCATGTAATTCACAACCATCAGTAAAGGCACCAAATCTCACTCTGCCCACGCCCACAGCACTATTTTAGCGAAGGGCAGCTCTGCCTACACCACCCACTCTAGTAAAAATCAAGGGCTGTACAATGGCAAGCCCGATGTCATTACATTACTCCCCATTGACTTCTGCGCACTGGACTTTTAGGAGGTATCTGGTTGCCTGGTCTTCAATTTGCTCCAGGAGTCTAAACGGCAAGCTGCATATATAAGAAAATTGGACATGATAGCTTTTTTCGCCAAGAGGGTGTTGATTGTAGAAAAGGCAATTGTCCTTTTAATTTGCTGTTAAAAGTCCCTTACTCACAAAATGATTTCAACCTGATAATCTTACTCTAAACTGAATGGTGAGTAAGCGTAATTGTCTATGTTTTTTTGTTGTTTTATGGTAGTCACACAAACACATTCTGGGTAATCATCTTTAATGAGTTATTAGTTTATACCTTGATATGGCAACTCTTTAACTTACTGGACGTCTAGCCGCTCCACCCACCACTTGCATTTCTCCTACAAATATTATTTGTACTTCACAAGGCTATCAAGGGCAAGCGAAAGGATTTCCTTACAGTAAAGACTTGCCTACTATCGTTAACGCCCTTAACGGGTGCAGGAGCTTTGTAAGGGTTCAGAAAAAATAAGTGGCATCTCATAGAATGTCACTTAATGAGTGATTTGAAAAAATGGCCAAGTGAAAGCTGTTGGAAATGCTGGACCTGGTCTTGCTGAAATATTGATTTATGCACATTTATGTGCCATTCCTTTTGCACATTTATGTGCCATTATGTGGCATAATATAAACTAAAGGTAGTTTTATTATATATATGGTGAATTTATAAGTAAAAGGTTTTCACAAAATACCTTGCATTTGTAAAACCTTATACTGATGGGTGCTATAACCAACAATGGAGTAGTATTACCTTTGGTTGGGGGTTAATTCAAGTTGTGGCCGCCCTGATAAGTTTGGAACCACCAAAAAGTCACCCGTTTTGTTTTTTTCAAGCTCCTCTCTGACCCTTTCTAACCCTAACTTGTATTTGAAATGTCCTCTAACAACAACGGCGCCCCTACGAGCCTCCTTGAACGCGGCCGCGAGACTCATCACTGGTTCAAGAAAACACTCGCATATATCCCCTGACTTAAAAGCCCTGAACTGGCTGCCTTTTGAAGCCAGAGTTCAGCTGAAAATTGCCTGTATGACACATTCGGCCTTTCACCACAAGTCACCCAACTACCTCACTCACAAGTTGACTATATCAGGAGGCTCAATATCCAACAGAAGCACAAAGAATCTCCTCCTGAAACCTCGTAGATTCCGGAAGGAAAAAACATACAAACGCTCCTTCTCAGGGATGGCACCTAGGATCTGGAATGCACTCCCGCCAGAAACTAGGCTTATCCCCTCCTCTGTACTCTTCAAGAAAGAGGTAAAAGCCATCCTTATGGCTAAGTTCACCTGAACCCTATTGCTACTGGAACAATGACAGTACATGGCTCCTATATTATCGGCTACCTGAATGCTTAACTACGTTAGACTCTTTTATGGCTGCTACTGGACCAAATTCACTGCACGGATGCTATATTATTGGTTTCCTGATTGTTTATTAAGGCTGTACACTATGACTTGATTGCTTTACTAACTTGCACTCCACTCACTACTGCCTACTATGTTCTCAACAGTGTGTTTACTCACCCTCTGGGGTGCTATAATCTTAATCGAGTCGACATTGCACTGCTTCTATATTATTGCTTATTGTTTGTTATTATTGTGCATACTCTTGTGCGATTTCTACCCTAATTAGCAAATCACTCCCTACCGAATTCTATACTGTTGTCAACAGTGTGTCTATCCTACCTACTGTTTCTGTAAAGCGCTCTGATATCTGCAAAGATCTTGTTCGCGCTATATAAAACTTTAAAAATAAATAAATAAATAAATAAATAAATAAATTCCTTTCCAGTGAAGGAAGGAAGGAAACAGTCTGGGCCTGATTCTGATGTGGGTTGGAAAGCTTCCCGACCAAATCGGTTTGGAAATGGTTTCCGATCCACTCGGATCGGGAGAGTCCCACCGACTGAGTACGATGCACCCGGATACTTCCTGATACGATTTGGTTAAACTCCCATTGACTTCAATGGAAACATATGTTCCTAATTGCATGATAATTGAGCCCTCGGTCGGGAAGACACGTTCCCTATCCAATTTGGAAGGAGCAAATGCTGTTAGGTGGGCTTCCTAAGAGCATCAGAATCATGCCCAATATTTTTACATTTGGTGGGAATGTAGGGTTGAGGATTTCTAGACAGGTAAATCCAATTTCTCCTTGAAAACAAATCCCAGAAAAATAGTGTAAGTGCACAAAAACAATTGCATTTCAGCAGGCCTATCTGTACCACACACAATTAATTCAGTAGAAATGCCAATACTATGGCCTACCAAAAGTTGTAAATCTGCATCCACGCAAGGGTGCAGCTCTTCGTGTGCAGATTTATTGTGCAAAGAGCTTTTGAAAACCAAAAATGTTTTTATACTTTCAAAACTAGCCTTGCTCTAATGGAGATTCAACAAATTATGATACTACATGTTAATAACAGAGTGGTTATGGATCTTCTATGTGTTTTGGTTCATACAAAAGCTCTTGCAGTTGCAGGAAAGAAAAGCATTGTTTTCCATTATCTTCTCAAAAGAAGCAGGATATATCCTGAGTGGTAAAGACCCCACTAGCGGAATTTACAGTAACGCGTCAGTTGCAGATATTCAAGTCTTCGTGGTAGATATTGGTACGCTCTCTCCCTGGAGTCTCCACTACAGGATATACTTAGTGATGGACTGATGTTTGCTTTTTACAGAAGATTACTCTAATGCCGATGCTATCCCAGTGTTGATCCGATTTGCATTAGATTTTCTGCCTGCTAAACTCTTAATACATAGCACCTTCAGTACTGTAAATTATAAATGATCATTTATGGAAGGGTAAGGTATCAGACCCTTTTAAAATGGGGGCAGTAACAGCCTTCCTATGAAAATATGATTTTGATCAGGCCTTTCCAGGTAAATGTAGGCCTAATACTCTGCTCCCAATGATGGCCAAGCCTCTGAAAGCCTGCTTTGCTTAATAGCTTTTATAACTGTTGGAAGACAATGGCATCTGGACGATGCTCAAATGGACTTTCCCCGACTGGGACATTAAATGGATATGGGGCGATTAACTGTAGTGATGATCTCCATCTTTACAATAATGTTTCAGGGTCAATGTTATAGTTCTTTTAGATCTGTCACCAGATTTAGATACTGTTGACCACAGCATGTTCATTGATAATCTTAGTAAGTCTGGAATTGAGATCACAATGATCAAATGGATGACCTCTTCTCTAATTAGTTGAACTCAGCCAGTACACTTTCACCTTTTCTCTTGAATCTGAATATGAGACCATTGGTGCAACTCTGCCCTGCCTGAACGTATATATACATATATATATATATATATATTGCAACAATGTTTGTCCCCGAAGGGAAAAGAAAGCGGTCACACCTGAAAACTTGGTTTCTGCTTATTTATTGATGAAACAACAGCAGCTTGTGGCATAATCCTGACATGTTTCGTTCCAACATGGAACTTCCTCAAAGGTAAGCCTTGCTCAGTTCACAACCGCCGTCCGATGTTTCAAAGCATTTCGTTTGCCTCCAGTGGCATTCTTTTATGGAATCACTTCCGGTTTGAAATGGCTTGTGGGACTTGTGGTCGTGCATATGCTTCAGTCTTTTTATATCACAGTCCGAATTCTTTTGAGTTGGTTTTTTGCATGTTTTATGTCTCCCCATAACGTTCTAATTCCAAATTGCCCTTGGATTTGGAGACACCCGTTCGGACCTGTGATTTGAAAAGGCTGCTTGCTATTTATAACCCTCCAGTGGGTAGGGCATTGTGCTATTATTTTTTCAGCGCTGGTTGGCAGTGTCTATTTATCCCCGTTCTTTTGGTTTCCTTGTCCGTTTTCTTTTAAGTTCATTTTCATATCACCTCTCGTGTGTCAGTCCATATCGTGTTTGTTCATTCGTGCTGATTTGCATAAAGCCATTATCTGACCCAGGGTGGTGTGGAGTGCAAAAAAACGATGGATTTGGGCCCAGATCTTTTGACTGGGGGAGTGTGTGACATTGATCCACATTCAGTCCATCACTTGTTGTTTTTTGCAATTGCCGCCCTAAGTGCGCTGGGGATGCCCAGACGTGGGTCCCAGGCACTCCACACCACTTGGAGTCAAGCTAGCCGGGCTGAAGAGAGGTGTTACCTCGAAACCGGTCCGGTCCTCGGATGCTTGATTCCGGTCTGGGAAAGATATGGCTGTTGTAGTTCGGACTGGACTGTTCCCATGGGGACAGGGTCAGAGCTGATTTGCATAAAGCCATTATCTGACCCAGGGTGGTGTGGAGTGCAAAAAAACGATGGATTTGGGCCCAGATCTTTTGACTGGGGGAGTGTGTGACATTGATCCACATTCAGTCCATCACTTGTTGTTTTTTTCAGCGCTGGTTGGCAGTGTCTATTTATCCCCGTTCTTTTGGTTTCCTTGTCCGTTTTCTTTTAAGTTCATTTTCATATCACCTCTCGTGTGTCAGTCCATATCGTGTTTGTTCATTCGTGCTGACTTTCAATTTTTTGAGAAACCAGAACGGACTTCAAAGGAAACTGATTACTTATTTGGTTGTTTCCGCGCTGGTTTGTACCTTTGTCCATCAATGCGGCAGAAAGTTTTCCCGAGTCAGTCTGCATGTAAAACTGACTGCTGATCCAATACCGAGGTCCCGTCCTCGGCGGCACCACTCCCCCTATTTCGGATGTCCGAGTTCAGCAAAGATGGTTCATGGCGGGAGAGTTCAGGCGCTCTTGTGGTGGTGTTTGACCTTCGGCAGAACCACGCCGATATTTATTGCAACAATGTTTGTCCCCGAAGGGAAAAGAAAGCGGTCACACCTGAAAACTTGGTTTCTGCTTATTTATTGATGAAACAACAGCAGCTTGTGGCATAATCCTGACATGTTTCGTTCCAACATGGAACTTCCTCAAAGGTAAGCCTTGCTCAGTTCACAACCGCCGTCCGATGTTTCAAAGCATTTCGTTTGCCTCCAGTGGCATTCTTTTATGGAATCACTTCCGGTTTGAAATGGCTTGTGGGACTTGTGGTCGTGCATATGCTTCAGTCTTTTTATATCACAGTCAGAATTCTTTCGAGTTGGTTTTTTGCATGTTTTATGTCTCCCCATAACGTTCTAATTCCAAATTGCCCTTGGATTTGGAGACACCCGTTCGGACCTGTGATTTGAAAAGGCTGCTTGCTATTTATAACCCTCCAGTGGGTAGAGCATTGTGCTATTATTTTTTCAGCGCTGGTTGGCAGTGTCAATTTATCCCCGTTCTTTTGGTTTCCTTGTCCGTTTTCTTTTAAGTTCATTTTCATATCACCTCTCGTGTGTCAGTCCATATCGTGTTTGTTCATTCGTGCTGACTTTCAATTTTTTGGGACACCAGAACGGACTTCAAAGGAAACTGATTACTTATTTGGTTGTTTCCGCGCTGGTTTGTACCTTTGTCCATCAATGCGGCAGAAAGTTTTCCCGAGTCAGTCTGCATGTAAAACTGACTGCTGATCCAATACCGAGGTCCCGTCCTCGGCGGCACCACTCCCCCTATTTCGGATGTCCGAGTTCAGCAAAGATGGTTCATGGCGGGAGAGTTCAGGCGCTCTTGTGGTGGTGTTTGACCTTCGGCAGAACCACGCCGATATTTATTGCAACAATGTTTGTCCCCGAAGGGAAAAGAAAGCGGTCACACCTGAAAACTTGGTTTCTGCTTATTTATTGATGAAACAACAGCAACTTGTGGCATAATCCTGACATGTTTCGTTCCAACATGGAACTTCCTCAAAGGTAAGCCTTGCTCAGTTCACAACCGCCGTCCGATGTTTCAAAGCATTTCGTTTGCCTCCAGTGGCATTCTTTTATGGAATCACTTCCGGTTTGAAATGGCTTGTGGGACTTGTGGTCGTGCATATGCTTCAGTCTTTTTATATCACAGTCCGAATTCTTTCGAGTTGGTTTTTTGCATGTTTTATGTCTCCCCATAACGTTCTAATTCCAAATTGCCCTTGGATTTGGAGACACCCGTTCGGACCTGTGAATTGAAAAGGCTGCTTGCTATTTATAACCCTCCAGTGGGTAGAGCATTGTGCTATTATTTTTTCAGCGCTGGTTGGTAGTGTCTATTTATCCCCGTTCTTTTGGTTTCCTTGTCCGTTTTCTTTTAAGTTCATTTTCATATCACCTCTCGTGTGTCAGTCCATATCGTATGGTATATATATTACAGCTTCAAAAAACACCAGGGCGCCGCACTCCCAGGCGGGTGCTTCCGTTGCGAGGGTGCACTCGCAAATCAGGTACTGCTCCACCTCCAAAAAGCGTGTCTCCCGCAGAAGAAGGAAAGCACTCACGGAGGTACTTTAAATTATTTATTTAGAACTCCAGCAAACTGACGCGTTTCGGTCGGAACCTTTGTCAAAGTTTACCGAACCGACAGAGGCGAGCACTATAAGTACATCCGGGTCAAAGAATAATAACAATAAACAACGGACATGCCGTGTGGTGAAATGGGAGAAAGAAAGGGAATGAAGGGAAACGTGAGCGCCATCTTGGAGTTGAAAACCATAATCCAACACAGTACTTGCGCTTTCAAAATTACATGTGCATATAAACATATAATCAGACAGCCAATGATAAATAATTCTACACTATATAGTATATATATATATATATATATATACACATTAATGAGACCCACATTATTTTTAAAAACAACAAGGTGATGGATGGAATTCTTGAATTAGTCTCAGTCACTGGCAATCGCTCTGGGTCGCATCCCACTCCATCGTTTTTTGCCCACCATACCACCTCAGTTTGGAGCCAGACATATTCAAATCACCCTTGACCCTGCTTCTCATGGGCACATTCCAGCCCAAACTGCCAGACCAGGTCCTCCTTCCTGAACCAGAACACAAGCAACATAGGACTGGTTTTACCCTAGTTATGGCTCTTCAGCCAGGTATAGCTCAGTTCCAGTGGCACATGAGCCCAGGACCCACATCTGGGCATACCCAGTGCACCTAGGTTATTAAATGCAAAAACAACAAAATGATGGATAGAATGCTTGAATTAATCTCACCCACTGGCAATTGCTCATAGCGTATCCCAACCCATTGTTTTTACTCAACACGGCACCTCAGTTTGTACTCAGTCATATGCAAATCAGCCTAGACCTTGCTTCTCATAGGAACAGTCCAGCCCACACTGCCAGGCCAGGTACTCCCTGAACTGGAACACAAGCAACCTGTGACCGGTTGCAGCCTTCTTAGGGCTCTCCAGCCAGGTATAGCTTAGTTCCAAAGGCACATTGAGTCCTGGTGCACCTGGGGCATCCAATGCAAAAACGACAAGGTGATGCATGGAGTGCTACGCTTTTTACCCACGGTGGCATGGCAGTGCCATGAGAACCACGGTCAAAACTGATTTGCATATGGCTGGATCCAAACTTAGGTGGCACGGTGGGTGGAAAAAAATGGATTGTGATGTGGCCCGAGCGTGATATTACTTTGAGTTTTCCATTCATGACCTTGTTGTTTTTCCAAATTATGTTTAGGCTGTGTGAGCCCTATAGAGACTGACTAGCTCTTAAATGATGTCTACTAACAGTGCTAACTTGGAGGGGTATACATGGTCGCACATTTTATGTGGACAAGACAGAAGTCCTGATCATATGGTGCCATCCTCTATTGTGCCTGCCAACTTTGACCCTGTTCAACTCCAGTGAAGCAAGTAATAAGCTTTGGAATAAATTTACTGGCAAGTTGCAAATGAACTTCCAGGTGATGGATGATACTTATGTGTGCATTTCCCACACTGCAAATCTTCCCCTGCTGTTACTACTTGTGCCTAGCTTCTGATGCCCCCTCCTCTTGCTAGGGGCACAGAAATCTAGGATATCCCCCAGCTGGTCCCTAGGGGGTATATGGGTGCCAGCATTACTGGCCCTGGAGAGACTCATTACTATTGGGGTCAGCTGCAGACCCGTGTCTTCAGTCCATCAGAGCAACGGGGGCTTGTCCTACCAGCTGTCCATGGTGTTGCCACTGTCACAGTCCAGAACCAGGTTCTTGCTCCACTTCATATTCTTTTCTACACAGTAACAGCTGTGGGTGGAGGATACCACCTAATCTAACCCTAAAACTAGTTCTGACCAGTTCCTCCCTTTCCCCTAGGTTAGGTTCCAGTATGTTTAGTGAAACAAAAGGCTGGAGTAAATCCATTTAAAGTGTAATCAGGGCAGGGTTCAACTCCTTCTCAGCTAGCCTGCCAGGAAGACAGCCATATACACCCAGGCTGCTTTGTTCACTGTCTGGCTCCAGTACACATTTCCTAGTGGGTAAGCTATCACCAGCCCAGGCTGCTGGAAACTCCACAAGAGGGCCCAGAAACTTTAGGTAGGAAAATGCCAGTTTTATTAAAGTAACATTGCTAAAATATTAATTATTGAAAACTCGCCTTACCATTAAATAGGATTGTAAATTGCAATGCAATTGACTAGGAGAAGTATTTTTCTAGCTTCTACCAATCCAAAGTTAGCATTTAATAAGTGCAATAATGCAGCTCAATGAATTTCTGTGGCAGCAGCCAGCCCTGCTACAGCGAAAATTGTTTTGGGGGATATTTCAGTGTAAGGACATGTCAAACATTAATTCCTACATGTTCTACTTTTAAATATCATACACCCTGGCTTTATGGGCAATAACACCTTTATATGAGAGACTTATTAATATTTAAAACGAAGGATTAGGAATATCAAAAGGAGTATTTTGACAGGTTGAATTTTTACTTAATAACTGCTGCAGACAGGTTACCTGTGTGCAGCGATCAGGCTGCACATGACTGTAGTATTTCATGTACAGCCAGCACCCGTGCACACACGCTTGGACACAGGTCTTCGTGTGTACCCAACCTGGCACCTTTTACCCTAGCTGCGTTCTATCAGCCTTAACTTAAAAGGCAGGCACTGGTGATAAACATGTGCAATCCAATTTACCATGATATTATTGGGATTGGTACTCAGGAAGGGAGATTCACAATAATAAAGGTCCAAAATCCCAGTGATCCCAAGTAAACAATCCTGACATACTAAATGGGTGGAACCCGCTTGTAACAATCACCAAATGTTTCTCTAATCCACTGTATGCAGCAACTATATTCAATTCATAATGTTATGATTTGACCTCAAAGTCAGCTCCTGGTGAATTTTTTGTTACGTGCATGTAATCTCATTTATTTTCTGCCATTTCTTGTTATGCTATTAAGAGAAATGCACAAAATTATGCATAATGTTTTGTTTGTTCTTGGAAAAGTTCTAGAACATGGGAACAACAATAACAAACAGAAAACAAGCAACAGCTGTTTGCGTAAGGTGCAATTCAGTGCAAAATGCATTCTTGCATCCATATTGGACACAAGGATGCATTTTCCGCTGAACAAATATAGCACACAAAATGACACTAAAATTGTGAATACATTTTGGTTTTGCTGTTTTGTATTTATGTATAACTTCCTCAAAATTCCAATTACTAAAGCAAAGGAAAGTTACAAGAATTTCAAATACACAACTACTGAAAACTTCTCCTAGAGTGTTCAAATATGCAACAGCTCCTATGATGGGGTTGCTACATTTAAAGGAAATAAAAGCTCAACTGTATGCCAACAATTTACTGATACATGCACAATCATCGACAACAATTTATGTTTAAAGAGTATGTTAATATCTGTTGGGTCACAGGCTACTGACTGAGACTTCCAGTTCTCAGCGAAGGGGAAGGTATTCCTACCGGAACAATGGATTCAAGTCATGCAAAAACATCTAAGGAAAATCTTGGAGAGCTGCAGTCGGAGAGTGGCTTTAATTGCAGGGTCACATGGCATCAGACATTTTTCTTGTGGTATGAACTCCTCAAAATAGATTCTGGTCCATGGGACAACTGCTGCCATACTGGAAACTGAAAACAAGAGATTTCACAATGATTATACAGGTTCCACAGTCCTCCAAAATGTTTCAGGAGGTGACTCCAGATCTTGTCCCTGCAAATCCTGTCTGATCATGTCAGATGCCACTGCAATAGGTTGGAGAGCCACTAGTCATGGCCTCGAAGCACTGGGTCAACGGCCATGAAAAGAGAAACTACACTTATTCAAAAAGAGGGAGCAAAAATTAGGGCCCAGCTGGCTTTTCTAAATTTCTTCAGATCTACCAATTATTTTGAGAGAAGACTACACAGGAGCCTAGTCATATGGGGTGAGGGGATACTAGAGTGGAGACTTTAGTAGAGCTTTCCAGGCAGATATTGATGTGGGTGGAGAAAATGCTCCTTCTCTGGTAGAGGTACAATTGATGGATATTGACAATTTTGGGTCAGATGATCCGGGTCCAGTACTTTCATCATCATGCTTCCTAAACCTATCTCTAGAGAGTTTTTCAACCATATGCACTGCTTTGGCTGTTGAGTACGGGTTTTATTTGCTAGGAGATGGGGCAGAGTAGTGAGTTGGTTTCTCTCACTGTACCTAGACCCACAATAGAGGAGGTCGATGCCTGGAATACCCCATTGCCCAAGGTGCTGTTGTATGCTTTACCTCTATTTCCAGTTTTGAGAGGGTACTCCTAAGGAGTGCTAGAGAGAAGGCTTTAGTCATAGTGTTGTTCCTTATTGGCCTCACAGAGTGTCATTTACCTTAGTGCTCGAGATGCAGTGAATACACCTTGGGTTTAGTTCTTGTTTTCAGTTAAATTATGGGAAATGGAATATGTACCCTGTCCCTATCCACCACGAAGCTAGCAGTGTGGAAAATGAAATGCTAGGTTTAGTTCACTTGGGTCTTTAAAGTGACACTGCAATAGCTTTAAACCAGAGTATCAGATTACCCACTGGAATAGCTTACAATCATGTTTGGACTTTTTTCAATATTTGTGTTTGTCTAAGGGCATTCAATCATTCTTTTGTCCTCCTAGGCAGATATTAGATTTTCTTCTGGATGTTTTTCACGTGGCTTTGGCTATAACTTCCTTATAACGTCCATTGCGTTATGATTAAGGCTTTGGCCTTGGGTAGTTTAGTAACACTAGATCCCTCATTTCACAGGCTTTTGATAGAATATTTGATTCTCAGCCCTCCAAGATAGATTATTCTTTCTCCTTGGTAGTTACATTTTGTCTTAAATGGCTTGCAATATCCTTCTTTTGAGCCACTATCTGATATTTCTGGAACTACTATCTCATAAAGAGGCCTTCTTAGCTGCCATTTCATTCAAGAAACTGGGTGATTTGGGATCTTTTGATCGTCTCTTCATCTCCTTTTCTTTTATACCAAGTGGTAGTACTGCAGGATTTTTGGAAGAGGCTAAAGATTCTAGGAATTAGTTAAAATGAGTAGGATGTCAGGAGAGCGGTTCTATGTTCCTTAGCATGAACAGGGGTATTTAGGGTTTTTGGTGCTCTGTTGTGAATTTTGGTCTGGTTAAATGGAGCTTGAAACCTGTTATAAAGATCCTCTTGTTCCCATATCCAGCAGGAAAAGCAAAAGGAAGCAAGTACTGTGCAGAGCAGTTTATTTAACCAACCGCATATCTCCAGTACAACTTAAGAATAAAAGTAACCCCCGCATAGCCAAGCCGCTCTCGCTAATCACCATTTAAATGAATCCATCCCACACGGTACAATTCAAATGATACCATGCCACGTAGAATGTTGTTTGAAGTTGACACAAGGTCGTGAGCGCTTGTGTCCATTTCAAACATCAACACATCAACACATAACACACCTCCCCCCTTTAATTTTTATTTTTTTATTAAGAAAGAACAAAATCTTTTAATTTGACAGGTAACCTACGAATTCTTGAGCTTCTGGCAAAACATTCTGGAGCAGAATTACTTTGATCAGTAAAAGAAGATTCTCCTGGAGCAGAAATACTTTGTTTTTGCATTTTATCCATCATGTTTGAAGAATAATTATCATCACGAAATTCCTTCTTGCCTTTTTAGATTGAAACCCTATTAAGATTCCAAATACTTCCATCTTCCACACGTACTGCATTTTTTAACACTGCCACCACTTCCAAAGGATCAGACCAATTAGATAATCCCTTGCGTACAAAACAAACTTTCTTTAAGCGTACTAAATCTCCTACCTGAATTGGACATTCCTTTACATTCCTGGTTTTTAGCAAGTCATCTTTCATTTTCATTTTATAAGCATCTACCTTATGACGAATCTCTTTGAAATCTATTTCAGCAGATTCTGCTTGAATTTTATTCTTGTTCCTTACCCACCAAGGAACTAGTTTTGTACTAGGTGTACGACCCCTCAACAATTCAAAAGGAGTCAATGAAGTAACTGCATTGGGAGTTTTTCTATAAGAAAGTAACATGGATTGTAAAGCTTTGTCCCAGCACAACCCACCTTTAAAGGTTAGCTGAAAAGCTTCCTTGACAACTCTATTAAATCTCTCAATTTGACCATTGGCCTCCGGATAGAAAACTGCAATCCTTTTGTGAATTATACCACATCTCTTTAAATAATCTTCCATCTTCTTGCTAACAAATTGTGGTCCATTGTCAATGACTATATCTTCAGGAATGCCTTCCCTACAAAACACTTTGTCTAAAAATTGTATGATGACATCGGAAGTAACTTCTCTAACCATCTTAATTTCTGGCCTCTTAGAAAAATAATCCATAAGCACAATGCCAAATGAATGTTCATATGGTAAAATACTAAACAGACCAATTATATCAATACCCAGTTTGCTCCAAGGTGCAGCGGGTAAGTCAACCGGTTGTGGAATGGTTGATAAAGGCTTTGCAGACTTATCACTATTAGCACACAATTTACAAAATCTCACCTTCTGCTCAACATATGAATCTATCCCTGGCCACCAGAAATTATCCTTTAACCGTCTTCTAGTGATATAAATTCAAAATACCCCTCATGAGCTAAATCAACAAACATCTTCCTGAGACCAAAAGGTGGGATACATTTATCTCCCCTTAAGCTGATGTCATTCTCAATAGCTAAATCGTCACAAATTTTATAGTAACTAGCCAAACTCCCTATGAGCTGTTTCTCATCTGGCCAATCATTTAATAGAAACTTCCTCACTTCTCTAAGTTCTTGATCCTTTACCATTTCATCATTCCACATTTGCTCATGAACAATAGAATTGTCATTAGACAGCAAATTAACATCACTCACAACATGAGCTACTTCGCATTCATCTTTGTCAACACGGTCTGAATCTTTACATGGAAGGGGAAGTCTTGACATACAGTCCGCATGAACATTACTTTTACCAGGAACATCCTCTAGAGAACATTGAAAATGTTGTAGTATTGATGATAGTCTAGCCAACCAAGATGACAGTGTACGTCCACCACCAGGTGATAATAGGTGGACTAAAGGTTTATGGTCAGATTTGCTGGCAAACTTGGTCCCCCCAAAAAATGGTCTAAAATGTTCAGCACCCCATACACATGCTAATAGCTCCCTTTCAATTACAGAATAGTGGCTTTCAGTTTCTCTCAATGTCCTTGAAGCATACACTACAATCCAGTCTTTACCCCACTCTTCTTCAATTAATACAGCACTTAATCCACAATTGTTTGCATCTACCATAACAGTGCAATGTTTGCCAATAACAAAAGGTTTAAGGCATGGTGCTTTGGTGAGCATCTCTTTAACTGTGGAAAACGTTGTTGTCATGGTGTCAGACCAAACAAATGTCACATTCTTTTTTAGCAATTTCCTGAATGGTTCAATTATGGTTGCATAATTTGGAATACATTTTGCATAAAACTCCACTAACCCTAAAAATGCAACCAATTGCTCTTTGTTCTCAGGAATAGGAGCCTTACTAATGTTCTCCAAATGTGTCAATTTTGGTTTAATTCTATTTTTACTGATGCAGTGTCCTAAATACTCTACTTCTTCTTTTTTTAATTTGCACTTTTCCGCACGAAGTGTTAGGCCTTTATCTGATAGAGCATTGAGAACCTTCATTAAATTGTAGTCATGCTCCTCATCACTTTTCGCAAAGATTAAAATGTCATCTTGGAAAGCTATAGCTCCAGTGAGACCTTGAAGTGTTTCTTTCATCAGCCTTTGAAAAACAGCAGCAGCACTAGCTAAGCCAAAAGGCATCCTGCAAAATCTGTACAAACCTTCTGCTGTTATAAATGCAGTCAGATCTTTCGATTCCTCATGGAGCAGGACTTGATGGTATGCACTAGCTAGATCCAAACATGAAAATACGTGTGCATCACCTAGCGTAGAAACCATCTCATGTTAATTTGGAAGTGGGTGCGAATCCACACATATAGCATTATTAAGGCTGCGCAAGTCAATGCACAAACGAAGGTCACCTCTATCTTTAATAGAAATCACAACTAGTGAAACCCAAGGAGATGATTCTATTGGTTCAATAATCTTCTTAGCGCACATATCATCTAGCATTACTTTTAACTTATTCCTATAAGACAAGGGTACATTCCTAACTCTATGACGTACAGGTATAGCATTTGCGTGTACTTTTATGCGATGTTTAAAACCTTTGTACTAATCCTAGTTTGTTACTGAATAATATTGGAAAATCATTTTTTAACTTAGAAACAAAAGAGGAATCACTAGACCTAACCAGACTCGGTTTAGTGGTGATACTATCAACAGAACATAAAGGAGGATCAGCGTTTGGATCTAATTTTATGCCTAGTTTCTCCTGATGTGGGCAATCTAAAAGTGATAACCCTACTTTGGTAACATATACTTTCCCTTTTGTATTGCGTTCATGAAAGCTTATATTAGCCGTAAAAAAACCAAGAAGTTGTAATTTATGACCAGTATAGCCACTTGGTGAAATATCAGGCTGTGTAAGTACTATGTTAGGCCAATTAGAACAAACTAAATCATGAGATAAGATAGTATACCATAAACATGAATCCACTAAGACCTTTGTGGAAACACCATTTATGATTACATTGCATGAAGGAAATGTTTTGGTGCATACATCTTTAGTTAAACAAAGTATTGTGTTTACATCATAATCATAATCAGGTAACTCTTCATGCTCTTGAATGACATTAACTCTTCTTGGAGCTGACCTACAAACCCTAGGAAAATGCCTTTTTTTGTTACATCTAGCACACACTTTTTCAAAGCAGGACAAGCTCTTGAGTTCCCAAGATGGTAGCTGCTACCACATCTGAAACAACAAATACTGTTCCACCTTGTGTCAGGTCTTTGCTATCTGTTCCTGGTTTCTGTCCATTTCTTTGACTCAGAATTTTTTTTTTGTCAATTTCCTTCTGTTTATCATTTTCCTTGGTGACAATATGTATATCTGATGTATTGCACATCCTGATTTCATCAACACATTTTTCAGAATGTTCTATGGATTTTGCTATTTCAATAGCTGCATTAAGAGACATGTCTGAAGATGTCCACAACCTCTGTTGTATTTTTTTGTTATTAGTGCACACCAGAATTTGGTCTCTCAAAACTTGGTAATAATTGATGTGTTCAAAATCACATGTAACTGCTAAAGCCCTTAAAGCTGATACATATTTGTCAATAGATTCATCTGGTTTTTGTTTCCTTGAAAAATATTTAAATCTCTCCATGACCATGTTTATTTTCTTCCCATAGCGAATAGACAATTGTTTGGATGCAATTTGGTATACATTTAAATCAGATATATTGGTTAAAGGAGGTACATTTTTGTATTCCTTAAGAGCAATACCACCAAGACAATGTTTCAATAAGGCAAATTTCTTTTCTGGTTCACATTCCTCCCCTTCTAGGACATAGGCAAGAAACATTTCCTCCCATATGTCCCATTCTATTTGTGGTTCACCAGGTAAATTGAGAAAGGATGGAGGAGCTTGAATGCCAGACATTACTGTAAAGCACTGGTTAATATTCCTTTTTGCTCAAAACGTCAATAGTAATAGTATATTAATTATCAATAATGTGTGTGTGTCACAGATGACATGAAGATAGTTATGTAACATTTGCCATGACAAACGTTGTGAAATGTGTGTGTCACAGAAGAAATGCTTACAAAAAGTAATAGCTTTTTGCCTTTTGAGCTGATCGCGCTTGCTGAAATACTCACAAAGATGACAAGTATATATCCACTCGATCGTGCTTTAAATTTTCAGCCGATCGAAAGTAAACCGGGCTTTACAACTGCGTGTGTTCACTAAAACTGGAACACAACGAGTTAACCTGGCGTTGACTTGACGTATAAACAGCCAATGACAGGCTAGATTGGTCGAGCAGACGCATGCGTAAGGCAGTGAAGCACATGTCCGGCACACCAATGAAATTCCTGGATTTCTTGAGAGGGGTTTTGCCGAAAACCGTACTCAGCCAATGACAGTGTTGATCTTGCCTCAAAACATTAACTTCTTTTGTTGATTCCGATCGTCGAGCTGTTAATAAGCTTTATGCTTATAAAGTAACGAAACGAGAATAAAAATAATAACTTGTACGAAGTAATCGTGAGCTTGGAAAAGTTCCCGATTGTCGCCAGTGTTATAAAGATCCTCTTGTTCCCATATCCAGCAAGAAAAGCAAAAGGAAGCAGGTACTGTGCAGAGCAGTTTATTTAACCAACCGCATATCTCCAGTACAACTTAAGAATAACAGTAACCCCCGCATAGACAAGCCGCTCTCGCTAATCACTGTTTAAATGAATACATTCCACGCGGTACAATTCAAATGATACCATGTAGCGTGGAATGTTGTTTGAAGTTGACACGAGTGCGTGAGCGCTCGTGTCCACTTCAAACATCAAAACATCAACACATAACAAAACCATCTACAGCAAACGCTACTTTAAGAAGATGGGTGAGATCTTTCATTAAAGCTTATGATTAAACAGCTATTACTTACCACCAGCATTACAGGGACGTTTCAAGAGAGAAATTAAGGTTTTAATTTTCTTCATTACATTTGAAAGTGTTAGCACACTGTTGTGTTATAAACTATTTCTTATGTCACTACTAAGTTTAATTCCTGGGTGCATCATCATACAGGCCCTCCAGGATTTTGAAATTTTCCCAGAAATTGTGAAATTCGGACTTTTGTAAAAAAAAAACATGTGATTTTTATAAAGGCCCTTGCTAAATCTTAAAAAAAAAACGTTACTAAGCCCTCATTTTAGCAACTCTGAGTTGCAGTGCTGGGCCATTAAAAGGCAGATACTCAAGAGAGAGGTGTTTTCACTTTCTTCCGCTGTGTGGCATGTAACAACACTACACGCTTCCTGGAGGCAGAAGTAGCCGTCAAAAAGCTCAAAATAAACCCCCACTCACCTGCTCTCGGCCGCTTCCAACCAGTCTGCATTTAAATGATTCTCACCCATCCCCTTTCCCACTTTAGCAGGTCGCCTCCACCAGTGCAGTTTCTCTCCCACTCCCCCTCCACTAGCCTCAGGCTCTGAGCAGCGTGAAATACATGCAGCTGCTAGGAGCTGTTAAGTAGCCTCCCCCAACCTCCGCCCACTTTAAATTAAAATGAGAGGAGGGTGGTGAGAACCACATTAACAGTTCTCTCCACTAGAATATATTTTACAATGAGAAGAGAGGTCTGGATGGAGCCCAAGAAAGTGCTATTTTTTATGTGAAATCTGCAATCTCTGGTTTACTGGGCATTGCTGGTACCCTGGTTATGCCACAGTACTTTTGTGCCAGGCACATTGTGTGCCTGGCAGAAAATCGCTGCACATTTTGCTTTTTTGGACACAATTGTATTATTTTGTGCTGCAAAATTTGGTAAACCAGTTATTGATGCCCTGGGGGGCCTGGTCGTATCTGTTCTGAGGACAATTAGGACAAGAAAATATATGATGATAATGCTTGGATTACTAGTGGGACACTTCATTTCATCTAGTCATGTCATCCTTCACATGGTGCTGCAAAATGGGTTCACTTTTTTTTTTATCACTCAGTTTTGGACATTGGATGGTCGGTGAGTCTTATTACTTGTGTCTCATCTACCATAATCACATAGTAAATGGACTGCGTGTGTTTACTGCTTGTGTCTACCTATTAAGACAACGCCTCTGCGGTGCAGCAAGGGTAAGGGGCACTTTGCCGGTTACACATAAACATTGGTGCACAGATGTGCAGGCTAAGCCTGGGAGACTATCATCATGCGCAGCCCGGTAACTGTGCACAGGTAGCCTGCTGCAGAGGGAACTCTGCAGAACAAAATGTTGAGATGGGATAGGCTTTATAATATTAGTGGCCATGTATAAGTCAATATGGTTTACTTTTTTCTCCGCACCAATGCTGTATTATACACATGTAGAATATCTGTCTTAGAGTGCAGTCTCACCTCCCTTAGGCCTCCAAAGTACTGTAGGCTATAAAACTGAGGTGAAGCATGTGCATCCAGATTGAATATGCATGCCCAATATCATATATGTATCCTTTATTGGTCGTCTAGATTTTTCCTATTTCTCGGACTCCGCTCAGGATCAGAGTCCAGCCCCTTTGTCACACTGCTGGGCCAAATGAATTACTCTGCTCCCCAGCAGAAGTAACAAAGCCCCCCCCCCCACAAAAAAGTAATTAAGAGTGCTTCCTTCAGCTCCTGAGGAGAAAGGGGAGGGGAAGAAAATCTACATATTTTAATTAGCTGTCACACTGTACCACGCTGGGATAGCCAAGGCCCACTCAACAAAGGAGGAAGCCCAGACCACTGGAGCCAATTCTGGAGGTGGCGCCCTTTTGGAATTTTGGTGGGAATGTCCCTGGAAGTGATGTCAGCTATGGTTGGAGCCGAGGGCCCCAGAGGAGATGTGAGCAGTGACTTCTCGATGATGCCATCTTGGATTGTCCCAGCAAGCTGTGCAGGAGGATTGGTACAGGGGTGGTGGGGTTATGTGCCATCCTAGGATTGCCAGGGGTGCCTGGATCGTGGAAATTTCCACCCCAATTTAAAAAATCTTGCACAAGGGAGAGAGGGTTCTTGTTGTTGGACTTTGACTGTGATGGCCACAGCAGCTATGAACAACTGCAAAGAAAAGGCCTTTGATGCCCTAATGGACTAATCACTCTGTCTGCAATTGACCCCAAGACCAGTGGGTCTCCCTAGGACCAGGAAGGCTGGTACCCTTACACCACCTAAGGACACCTTGGGGACGATCTGGACTTCTGTGTATCACTAGGAGTAGAGGAGCACCAGAGCACAAGGAAAATGAGAAATGCCGGCGCAGGAGCGAGTGGAACAGGTTCCTGCAAATTGAGACATTTCTAGGTCAGCAGGCCTGCTGAGACTGCTTCTGGTGGTTAGAGATTACCACCAGAATGCAAATTAGCCCCATGTCTTCCAAATAAACCTATCAGGCCTGAGTAATGTTCATTGAATGATACTTGACCTGTCAGACCTTTAATAAACGGAGAACACAGAGGCTGTTCCATATTTTTCAAAATTACTCACTTGGTGGGACAGTGCCTGGGGGTCAGCACAATGCTTAATTATTTATTTTGCATGGGGCTCCCTCTCCAGAGGACTTGAGGCCTGAGGATACCAACATCAGGCCTGGTTTATGCAAAAGCGGGCGGACAAACCCATCTCAGGGCCCCTTACGCTGGAAAACTGAGGCAGCACCATCACACCTGCCAAGATGGAGGAAAGGGGCCCCGGATCTCATCTCCAGCCCAACAGAAGAAAATAAGGGGGAGAGTCATAGCAATTTCCCAAGAAGGAGAGAGGAGGGATGCTCAGGACCCCGTCTCTTGGCCTCCAACGATGGGGGAAACTGCAGAAGCACTGTTATGCTCCCCTAACCATACTGGGCTCGCTTCCTGTGTCTGTGTCTGGGCACCCATCACACTAAGAACACCCTGCCTGGATGTAGTGGGCCGGGGAGAAGTAAGCTGCTGGCTATCAGTAAAGGAGAGGAGCAGGACAAGGACCAGCAGGGGCAGTTGACGGTGGGATCCTTGTACTTTGCAAAAATAAAAGCACGTCATGGTGCCTGGATGACATAGGGCACCCCCAAAAATGAACAAAAGTAATTAAAAAAAGAAACACAATGAGCAGAGTGGGAGAGTCTCTGCTAAAATATTTACTGCTTACCCACTGGAGTGCCTCAAAATGCCCTGCTGGGCTTATTTGCATATATTTTTCCTACTTGTGGTGGCCCTAGGAAGTTAGGGGCACCATCAACATAAATAAGAGAATGGGGGCTGGAAAAGTGCAGCTGTTCTCCCTTCCGCCTCCCCCCTCCCAAAAAAAAGAGTTTAAAAAAAGATCCGATGTCTGCAGGGTCAAAGAAATGAACAACCTCCCCTCCACACCCTGGATTCTCACTAGTGCTTTAAAACACTCCTAAGGCTGGAGCTTATGCTCACCAGTTGCGAGTGCAGAATCCTTGAGGGGTTGGTTTTGTGGCTGCATTTTATGTGGCATGAAGTTGTATAAAAATAAGACACAGACACACATGATATACCTTTCCAATGTTTTACTGGCAAAATAATACTGATAGTGATTTCTAATCAATGTTGAAATGTTTTATTGATATTAATGATTCCATATTTACATAGTTATTTATTATAGGGAAATGGGGTGGTTTTTAACATATGGATTATTTGTCTTTTAGTGTGATGCACCTTTGACAAAGCCAATAGACTTGCTTTATTTAAAGTGATACTCCTTAATATGTGATGATCTGTTTGAAGTAGGTAGAGGGTACTGTGATTGTGGGGAATCATGTCCCTTTATGTGTCAACTGTGATTTCAGAATGTCACCAAGGTATTTCTATCTGCCTTACGTGTATATATGTAAAGTAAAGTATAGTATTGAGTAGTGTGTGTGTAATAAATGTACTTTTAATTTTTCAAAGAAAAAGCACTGACTGGACTACACTGAAAGAGTCAAGTGCCACAATGGGGTACTTGGTTCCCAATAAGGGGAAATTGCGGACGTATTACAAGTGCAGGACTCAGAGCCTGCACAACTCCTAACTCAACTTCTTACACATGGGCTTTGTTATTTATTTAGGAAGTGTGCATTCATCAGTAAGAGGATGTGGTGGGTTTCAAGGGATGGGATTAAAAAGACAATGAAGTTGCAAGGTTCATTTTTTGTATATTAGGAGAAGTGTCTGATATCTGTGAATAAAACAAGTGCCCCATGACTAGACATAACGCAAATTAACACAGCTAATCCAAGCAATACCTAATTTATTCTCCATGGATGCATGTCAGCTAACCATTTGACTACTTAAATCTGGGGTCAGGGCAAACCACTGACCATGGTTAGCTTCGTATAATCAACAAATTAGCAAATATACATAGTATGTTTACAATGTTGTACTACATTTAGTATATGCTCGTTATACTCACCTTTGTAGTGTTGGGGAGCAGCACAAGTGCCACCAAATTCACTAGTATTTAACTTAAATGTGCTCTATAATAAAGCATTGATTGTTATGGTAAGTGGAAACTAGAAGAACATACAAATGTAACATTTTAAATACAGTCAGTAGACCGTGCATCAACAGTCAGTCAGTCAGAACCTGTTATATCTAATGAAGATGTTTAATGAAGCCTGGGGCAATACCACATTTTTAGGAAATCCACACGATAAACTCATCAAAAAAATTCAAATTAGACTCATTAACATAGTGATTAAACTGCATCTGGCACTTGTCCCTAGGGAAATACATTGGACTACCCTATCCTAAGGCTATGGAAAGATATTCAAATGTTTTTTCTCAATAAAAATCAGTGATAAATATGAATTAGATGTGTAAATACAAAACGTACAACTTAGTCAGCAAACATTCATCTGACCTTTTAACCAGAAGGGGTTTATTTTAATGTGAGGAGAGAAATTGAAAATATATATTCAAGTAGATTATCATCTATGTTTATGGCATTAAGGGGGATAAAGAAAAGTGGGGGAATCTCTAAAAGAGGCGTGGACAGAGACGCGTGGCCAAGAGTCATTTGCAAGGGGGCGTAGCCTATGTAAAGAAGGGAGTGGCCTAAATCAAGTGAATCTAAAATCCTGCATCTCACAAATGCTGAAAGTGGGCATGCTGTCTGAAGTGTATGAAGGTGCAAGAACACTAGAGCGCAGTCCAGAAACAGAACACACTAATGATTATGTTGAAAAAATGCCACCAGGATTCAGATGGGAAAACTGCCTCGTCCCATTTGAGAAGGGCCAGATTCACACTTTGCTCTTTTCTTTTTAACTCAGCCACGGTCCTGTTGCAGAATGTGGTAGGAGAAACCATAAAAACAAAAACAATTACGTCGATTTCCATTGCTTTATCTCTGTATGGGACCCAGCAGAGTGACCTAACCAGTGTGTCATGAGTCCCAGAGTAAGGAAGGAGATGGCATCCCCGGCTGTTGGTTAATTTATCAAATGCAGCAATAATCCGGGTTCAGTGCACTCCTCAGTTCTGTGGTGCCACTGCACCTGCTGCACCAATGGAACTATGCCCCTGCCTAGTGTTGCTGGTCTAAAAGAGTTCTTCTTTCACAAATACATAATTTCTCTTTCCCCTCATCCAACGCTCAGAGCGACCAAAGGGCATTCCAGGCCTTCTCTCTTCTATTTCTCTTCTGCGCAGGCACCAGGAAGTTCTACACTAAGTCCTAAAATTGCCACTAGTCACTCAGGAAAAGGATTTGTTTGTTTGTCCTACTTGCTGCATTCTGTGTTTTTTCAACTTTTATTTCGGCTGTGTAAATTAAGGGGCTAAATTTAGGGCTAGAAAGGGATCCGATTCACTTGCCCTTTTTAGCACTCGCCTCCGCAACGCGCATGCGTTGCAGAGGAAAGAGACCTGTTGGGATGGATGCAGCGTTCCTGCCAAAAACGTGCACGTGTTGCATTGCTTTCAATGCAGCACGTGCGTGTTTTGTCGATTTCCTTGCGAGAGCACGCAGCGCCATTTGGACGCACGCTCCCGAAGGGACATGCTGCCAGCTCTCGGTCGCAACCCCCCCCCTCGCTCGCGCCTGTGCGCAATGCTTGTTTTTATGTGCATTGGCCAAGCGCGCACACAGCTCCCGCTTCTCTCCCTCCCCACCTTGCGTGCAGGCAATGCTTGTTACCTTAACATGGGTTTCTGAAGAGGCGCATTCTTGCAACTGAACCCGCACCTCACACAGGCAGCGGTGCATTTCTCCTGGAGCCTTTCACACGCTGAAGCTTGCACGCTGGTTCTTCGGGGTATGTGTGTGCGCGCTAGAGTGAACTTTTGCTTCAGTTCCTCTAGCAGTTTCCGACCAGGGTGTGCCTGCTGCTGCAGGAGAAAGTACAAGCCGAGGCCTGAGCCTGCTCACCGCAGCGGTGGGGGGGCTCCTCCAAGGCGGCTGCTCCCCTTCCTATGGGTTTGCTTTAATCCTCGAGAGGGTGGGGCATTTAAATCAACTTTAAAGTGTGCAGCGAGAACATTGAAAACTCTGCCGGCCCATTAAAACTGGGGCTAGAGTGTAATCTGTACAGTGTACTGCGGAAAACAAATCTGAAACTATGATTAGGAGGGTTGTGGACAAATAATCTGTGTGTTGTTACTGTAAAGTTGTTTGTACAAACACGATTTAATTTTCAATAGCTAGAACAGCGAATAACATAGCAGCGACTTGTGTATTTGTAAAGGACACTTTTGCCCTCAACCTTAGGTGTCTTGGAATTGATATGACCGGTGCTTATTGCTAACCAACTAAGTGGTACTGATTTTATCGACCTCGAAGGGATGAAAGGCTGAGTGGATCTGGCTTCATTCGAACCTGTGACCATGAGATCAAACACAGTTTCCTGCAGTGAGTGCATTATTCCACTGAGTCCCCAGAACATGCCGAAGTTGGAATTTTAAATTTTTATGATTTCAGTATCTTTTATATAACTCTGAATACGTTCTTATCCAATTCACATTTGATGTCTGCCCACCACCATTGTTACTGGAATCGCAGAGCTGTCTGTCTGGGCTCCTGTCCTTGCAGGTCCTGGAAATCCGTCAGTCCTACTGGAGGACATAGCTTGACAGTGTCTGTGCTGGGGGTGTCCATTTTTGTGTGGTTAGTAAGTTTATGCAGTGTTAGGTTTCGAAATGTCTTGTGTGAGTTAGTGTCAAATCAATAGTAGAAATATCATTGTGGTGTTTTATGTGATTGAGATGGTGTGCTAAAGAATATTTTTTGTTTTATTTCTTTGGTATGTGGATGCGGGAATCAGTTGTCCACAGCTTGGCCAGAGTTTAGTGTTTTTTTATACATGCAGAACAATGTGGGTCGTGTTTACGATGCAGTGTCAGTGTGTGTGAGCGAGGGTGCTGCGTTGTATTGGGAGTTTTTTTATCCGTGTTCACAGTGGTCATGCATGTCAGTGCAATGTGTCACAGTGCTCTTGATTTAGTAGCACTTTGCCAACCATAGGACGGTGCTGTGCAGTTGATGCTGGTCGAGTGTGTGTGCGTCCTCTGAATATGGCCGTGTGTAAGTCAGATTGGAAGGAGAGTGTGGTGTTATTATTAGGGGTAGAATGCTATTGCATGTGAGGTGAAACAATTATTTGTTTGGAGGTGTGTTGGTTGCATGTAGTAGCGGGGCCAGTAACACATTGTTTGTGGGTTGTGAGTTGGTTTTGGATGTGACAGTCAGAGTCATCCGTGACCTGTGAATTGCTCTGCGAGGTTTGAAGTTGCCATTAGACACGTGTGACGCTGGGTGATGCCTGTTAAGGGTGAGTTGCCATCCTCAGTTGTCTGTAGGACACAAGCACAAGGAGAGGCACCGCACTAACCGGAGTCACAGATACACAAATCCTGCAGCAGTCATAGGGTTAGTTTCACAGCATGAGTAAAGTTTGACCAGGTGAACTTCATGGCCCTGTCAACTGGTAATATGGCGCTAAAGCCCTTTCTTAGTCTTCGCACCGTCTCGTATGTTTGGCATGTTGGTGCTAAAACAGGGAGCACAGAGTAGGAAAGATAAATGGAATCTGTGTGTGTGTTTGTGTGTGCACATGCAAGTGAAGGTAAGAAGTTGGGTTTGTGCTGGGATTGCTGTTATGGTTAGTCTGGCAGAGGGATTCTGGGCCCAGGTGTCTCCATGGAGCATACTTCAAGCTTAGCACGGCTCAGACGGCTTTCTAGGAGAGGAGGGTTGAATTAATGTTGATAACTTCATGCTAAGTCATTCTGCTGTACTTTCCGTGGATGTGTTTTAAGACTTTGTTTGATTAAAAAATGTACGTGTGGAAAAAGGAACATTTGACACATGACTAAAAGACGAATATTTTTTAAAAAAAGATTCCGATACAGCATTCCCCACCTCTTGTGAAGGAGCAGTGGGAGGGAGCTCAGTGACGTTAAAAAGGTTTGTGTCTGATGTTCATCTCTGATCCCTTTGCAGCCAGCTACCAGAAGAGGCGAGGGCAGATGATGCCGCCCCGTGGGGGCCGCATGGGGGCCCGATCAAGCAGGACAGTGCCGGCAGTAGTAGTTCCAACTCGGCCACGCCAGCTTCACCTCCCAGCGGTGCCAGACATGATGGAAGAGATGCATCCTCTGACCTGTCCGATGGTAGCCCTGGCAGTGCCACCTACAGCAACCTGGGTAAGTGACCAGAACCCAACAGGGCCATTTGTATGTGAGTTTTATGTATGGAGTGTTATGTAATGTTGTTACCCCAAACCAGTCCCAGGATGCTTGTTTCCAGTCCAGAGAAGACATGGTTTGGCAGTTCGGCCTGGACTGTTCCCATGAGGTACAGGGTCCGACTGATTAGTATATGGCTGGGTCTGAACTGGGTTGGCGGAGTGAGCTAAAGAATGATGATGGATTCAACCCAGATCTGTGACTGGGGGTGAGTGTTTGAAAGGTTCCAGCACTCCGTCCATCATCTCCTTGTGTTCGTTTTATGGAGTGCTGCATGCGCCTCACTACCACCAGTTCATAATTGTGAATGGAGGAACTCTGAAAGTCCACATCTCCATCAAGTAACTGTGGCCAGTTTATGGCCGTAGCACAAGCTCCTAATGAGAAATGGGAGTATGTGACTGCACCATGTGCGGTCGAATTGATGGTGAGGTCACATTGTAATTGTGATATCGGGATCACCGACTGGAGGTCCGTTGGTCCCAAGACCGCCACGGTGTCGGTTACAGCCAACTCCGACAGACATTGTAATAAGGTCCTAAGTGTGAATCCGCAATGTCACTGGACAAGCACTTCACCTTCTGAGCCGTTAACGAATATAATGTTAACTTCACTACATTTTGACCTTGTTTTGTAGATACTCTATAATGTAGTAAGCGAAGGATAGAACACTTGGTATAATGTGAAACTCAAGATAGCTGCTAACAAGCAGATGGCTAGTTCTTATTGTGGGAAGAATATGAGAAGGCATTGGAACAGAGATTTATTGGGGTATGGTACAATGCTGACTTCACTAAAGCTGCAGTTTTTGGCTTGTTTATGTCACCATCAAAACAAGGCTATGCTTCCTCGAGCACTCTGGAGAACATAGAAATACATTTTCAATGTGTGTTAACACACACAAATGCAGACACCTTGCTAGTACTTAAAACAGGTATACACACGATTTTACATTGCCCTATGCTTATATTGAGGAGTGTCTTTACAATGAGTGGCAAAGAGTTCTCTAATTGGTGATGGGGAGGTTACGATCTGTTTGACTCGTGAGTATGTGCTGTGCATCATTTTCTCTATCCTAAAGAAATATTACTTAAAAAATGTAGACTTATGTACTTTTGACCAGCAGAAACAAGAAATTATTGACCTTTTCTACGGTTGGTGTTTTCCTTTGTTGAAGATTTCAGCCTATGCTTCCGTACAAATCACATCAGTTATTTTGCCATACGTTGGCATGAGCTTCACACCTGTTGCGACTAATATTAAGGTGGTGAAATAAGGCTTCATGCAAAAGCTTTACCAGGATAGTCTGGGCCGCTTCTTATATTTTAGAGAGAGGGATTTAAGATGCTTTAGTTCCATGTTTGTCGTTTTCCATAGGACTTTCAACTCCCCTCTTCCTCCTTTTTGTCTCTCCCAGTTCTTTTGCACCAGTGAATCCAGATAGATTGTTTAGCTTCAACTCATGGTATTACAGTATAAGAATGTGGAAGTTCACTAATTGCATGGGCAGGTTCGAGAAGGGTGTTGCTTCTCTTACTATCTTCAAAAAGAGGCAGATTGTGCATGGTAAGTGGGTCTTCTCCAGGCTGTGCTTTCAACACAAACTGTTTTATTTTTCTAGTTTAGGGAGCTCCAATAATATATTCTGGGCTTCATTCTGAGTGCCCGGGGTAATGCTCTTAAGGCCATTCACAGTAGTTTTCTGGCTCCCCAAAGTTTTCCAGATGTCACCTGGGCCCTCCGGCTGGTGAAAGTGGCTGAAACCTGTCGATGAAAGATAAAAACCTCTAGAATGTGACACAGAAACACATATTCCCCACAAACACGGTCGGTGTGTTTCTTGCCTCCCCCAATCGTAAAGAGTTATTGATGCCCCCATATCATTAACTTAGTAGAGGGGTGAGTAATAGAGACAGCATTTAAATCAGCCTGACTGGTAATCATACCTTAAGTCTTCTAAGGATATGTTTGTTATATTTTCTAGCAGACCAAACAGAACAGAGGGTGCAGAACTATCAACTTTAATTCAAGCTCTCAATTCCGAGAGTAACATCTGGAGAATAGAGCAGCCATTCTTCACAACTAAGTATTCCTGCTAATTTACCCCTATTCGCCTGAACCCTTTGCCTCCTGGCCTGTTTTGGTCCTCGCCTAGAGACTGTCGAAGAGCTGGGGCTTCTAACACACACAGAGGGCTTTGGGTCCACACCTTGCCCCTGAATGCATAGCTTATAGACTGTCTCCTGTTCAGTGCGCCTGTTTACTTGACTTTCCTCCCTAGTCTTGGTCTTCTGCAGCCCTGGGTCATAGTTTCTTTTCCATTGTTTTGATGAGATGAGTTGTAACCTTCCAATGGCAACATCAAGGAACATTTTGTTTTCATTTGTCTTTTAGCATGGCATGGGAGCCGAACCTCTTTCTCTGTCTCTCTCTCTTGTTGTCGTTCACTAACTGGTGTCACCCTTGCTTGTCCGGTGCTGCCCAGCTCCTACTACGTTCTTTCTTTTTATAGTATTTTGAATATTTTTTCAGTAATTGATGCAATGTTGGCCCACATCTTAGTACTGATACTGGCTGCTTTCTTTTTCCCCTGTTCATTGCTTCCCATACCTCCACTTCCTGACTGTGCTTTATTTCTAAATTTAACAAGCATTGGCATAGCCAATAGGTCTCGCTTTTGGGACCTTATAAGTATTTTTTTTGCAGCACAATATCCTTTGTGCAACAACATCAACTGGTGAATGGCTAAACACTTATAATTCCCAAAAGCGAGACCTATTGGCTATGCCAATGCTTGTTAATTATTGCCTGGGCTAAGACCCTACAGAACCCAGCCTGTTTAAAGCACTGAAAATATTAAATAGCGTTTGTTGATATATAATGCTTCATACTCCATGTGTGCTGGTTACTAAACCCTGAAAATGACAAATGTTGCCATTACCTAGTTCGGTATTAAATTGTATAGACTTCGGAATAACAAAAGCTTGAGTCCAAAATGCTAGGAGTTAAACTCTAGTTCTACAGATCACAGAATATTTAGCAGTGAGCATTCAACTCAGTGAGTCATGCTTATGACACGCTAATCCCACCCACCTCCTCACCTCCGATTACTGAGACATGTGCCATAAGGATGAATGCGAATCTCTAAAATGTAAAAATGAACACTATTGGGAAGGAAATGGCTGGCATTTTTTTTTATTATCATTTTCTTATACCACAAAACAGGGAACATTAGTTGTCAGGAATTAGTACTTCCGAAACAGAGAATGGTTTATGCACTGTGGTAATACTGGACATCAGAATCAGGCAGTGAACTATGCATTGTAATACATTGAGAACAACCCTAAAAATTAGCACATCTTTCAAACATGTACAATCCAAATACATACAAATGAATACATGCCACATCTCAGCAGCGAGCAATTAACAACTACACCTATGCCCCCACCCATAGTTACCCCTTACCAAGCTGCCAGATTTTCTGTTCACGGTCCACCCAAAGCTTCTTCATTAAAGTCAATTACTTTCACCTTCAGAATTCATCTGCAAATTCTGAGAGCTGTCAGATGCATCTGAGCCTACGTTTGGACCTTATAGGTTATCAACTAAATGTTCCCATGCTCTGTCTAGCGCAATCAATTTCCCCTCGCCCTTTTTTCAATCCCAATATGAAAGTCAAATTTCCATTAATCAAAATCATGCCAAAATGTTTTGCTCCTCTCCAAGATTGTACTTCTCTGCATTAAGCAAATCGCACTACCACAAAAAATGTTTGGAATTTTCAGAGGGCCAGCTAATTGAAGGCCATATAAATTAAAAAATGTGGACAGGAATTATGGCAATCAACAAACCAGATACTTGACCTGAGTGCTGCACTTACAGATCATCCCCTCAAACTTTACAGTTAGTTTAGACATCCCAGTTAGTTCATGTTCATTATTAACCTTTTAATAGCCTACCATTGATTTAGAATTACTGGAAAGGGGCTCTTCACCCTAGTCTTCCTGGTTTTACACTGGCATATAGTAATGAAACAGCCATTTTGGGTGAACACAATGATATCCTCACTCTTCCCAACATCTCTTTGCTAAAGGTGTTGAACCCGTCTGCATCTACTAAAATGGTGCATAAGTCAGCTATTTAAGCACCCAATAACACTTTCCCAAGGCCTCAAAAGATGTGGCTGGATAGTTCACGTTTCTGAATTATAGGTTTTATGCAGCTGCATTAATAGGGCTAACTTCCACCCGTATTTTGCTGATCTGAGGGCTTTCACATAAGTCTGCACCATAATCACGGGTGCTCAACATGCATTTGCCCATCTGTCTCTGATACTTGTTACTCACACCAGCCTTCATTGTCAGCCTCGTGCTGATGTCCTTGAATTTTATCAGTCTGCGACAGTGGATAGACACCAGGATCAACATTGAGTGAGCACAAGGACTTTACCTTGTGGAGCTGCATTTTCTTCACCGCTTTCTGCAGTTGGTTTAAAATACTGCAGTGAGTGTTCTCAAGGGTGCTCAGTGGAAGGAGCACATCTCCATAATATGGATGAGAGGTCTCATCTCCAACGTAAAGTGTCTGAAGTCGAAGTCATATGATGGTCTCCTGCTGAATTCTCCTTAACAACATAGCACATACCCGCACCAATTTTTAAAACATTGCAGATCAACATAACACAAGAAATCTTGGGGTCTTCATGCACAGTGCATAGGGAATTTACTCTACAGGTACAAGTCAGTTCTGTGGGAAAGAAGGGTTACCTTTGAACTTATTGTTAGAAGGGAAATGTAACACTCATCACTACAACTTTCAAGAGTGATATTTGTAGGTTCTCTGCCTCGTCTGTACTGTGCCGTTTCAACAGTTTTCTACCTTGGCTACCTAAAAAGATGTGACCTGTTTGCAGTTAGTTTAATTTGAGATGGGGGTGCTCAGGCATAGACTTACAAGACCTGACCAGCTTAAACAATAAGGGAAAAATTACATTATGACGTACCTCTACATGACCTAAAGACAGAAGTGCAGTGTCTCTTTTTGCAGCCTCACTACATACAGGGGGTTTGGAGGAAGATATGAACTCCAACAAAAGGCTTTGGAATCACTAATTTAAGTAGAATAATGAAAAAGTAAATCAGCTATATATAGAGAAAGGAAAAGACTACGGGCTAGATGTAGGTAATTCCCATTTAAAGACTCTTAAATACCGAATTTTACCGATTCCGTATTTAAGAGTCTGTAAATGGGAAGGGGGCAGATGTAGGTAATTCCGAATTCAGGAATACCGAATCTGTAAGATTCGGTATTTAGCGATTCAGTAAATACCGAATCGGTATTGCCCATTGATTCCTATGGGCCTTGAAGCCCATAGGAATCAATGGGCAATACCGATTCGGTATTTACCGAATCGGTAAATACCGAATCCTGCAAGGGTGCAGGGGTGTCACTTTGACACCCTCTAGCACCCCACGTACAGGCTTGTGTGACATGTGGCACACATACATGCCCTAAGGGCATGTCTGTGTGTCACATTGCACAGGTGTGCATGCACAGATGTGCATGCACACCTGAATTCGGTATTTTACCACACAACGACTCTGTAAACTGTGCCACCTACATTTGGAATTACAGAATCAGTATATTTACCGATTCGGTAATTTACCGAATCGGTAATTTTACCGAATCGGTAAATATACCGATTCTGTAATTTTTAGCCCCCTACATCTGAAAACCCTAATACCGGTCGGAAACGGCCGAAATCGGCCGTTTCCGACCGGTATTAGGGTTCCTACATCTGGCTCAATGTTTCAGAAAAAAGTTATCTGTTGGAGAATACTTTTCTTAGGATGAGAACTGTTGGAACTGGGGGTCTCTAGTCGGTAGAGGTATGCACCTTTGTCCAAGTAGGGACCCTCGCTTCTAGTCAGAGTAAGGAGGATACACACTCTAGATAACCCCTGCTCACCCTCTTGGTAGCTTGACACCAGTAGACAGGCATATCCCAAATGCAATGTGTAAAGTATTTACACTGCAACCCCCAGTAATAGACTGAAAACACCACAAATGGACACCAACCAGTTCAGAAAAGAACAAAGTACCTTCATCTAAACTCAACAATACCACAACAACAAAAATCCAACCCACATGTATCAAATTACAACTTTTGAACAGTTATTGAAGACATAGAAATTGTAGAAAAGAAATAGCTCCACCTGGGGCTATTGCGACGTTGTGACAGCAATAAATCAAACTATGACACCCACCGCGAGGTGCACGGCACAGAAGAACGGAGCCACACAGACCCCCAAACAAACAGTACCTTGGAAAAGTACGTCTATGACGATGCACTGGGTCGCAGAAGTGAGGCGTTGGTGCCAAGGTCGAGGCTGCCTCCTTGGCTGGTGACGACGTGTCGAATCCAGGACAGGGGCAGTTGGTTGCGTCGGAGGTGAGGCATTGGTTCCGGTGAGGCGATGCGTAGTGGGCGAGTTTGTGTAGTCTCCCTTGGCGGTTATTGACACCACGATAATTGGATGCAGGCGCTGGCGGTGACGCAGTCTGTTCGAGTGCTGGTGTCGGGAAGGCCGATAACTGCAGGCGTTGAAGGGCGTGAGAGCTGCGGTGCAGGCAGGGCAGTACATCATGCACTTCACAAGCGGTGCTCCTGGCCTCGGTGCTGATCACCGTATCACTGACGGCATCAGAGATGGTTTTCTTTGCTTTGCAACACCAACCACACAATTCGCAGGGCCAAGGAACTGAAATTGGTGCCCTTTTGAAGGCAGGAGAGATTCTTCTTCAAGCAGGTTTCTCAACAAAGTTCTATTCTTTGGTCTTTCCTTGGCAGAAGCAGCAACTACAGGCCAACCCCACACAGCACACAGCAAAGGGGCAGTACTCCTCCTCACAGGTCTCCAGCTCTTCTCCTTGGCAAAGGTTCCTCTTGAGTCCAGAAGTGATCTAAATTCCTGGGGATTAAGGTCCACTACGTATACCCCTTTTTGTCTTTGTTCTTCTTGGTGCAAGGGTCTCTGAGCCAAATCAGCCATGCCCTTACTGGTGCAGTATGAACACAGGGGGTGGAGACATTGTGCAAGGAAAACTCCTTTCACTACTCTAAATGCAGCCAACGTCTATTCAGCTCAGCTCTGAGTCATGCAGGAAGTTCCATGTACACCTCAACCCCCCAGCCGCTGTCTACATAGATGCACATCCCCAGCCCATGTCACTCCAAAACCAGACAGTCAATCCACAACCAGTCAGAGCCACACAGATTGTTAAACAAGAAAATGCCTAACTTCTAAAAGTGCCATTTCCTGCACACAATTTAAAAACCATCTTTACTAAACAATGTGTTATTAAATTCTGAGTTCAAAGAGCTAAACTGTGTTCCTCTAACTTGTTCCAACGGGAAGCTATACTTGTAAGATGTTACAAAGTATCTCTCATGCTATCCTATGGGACTGATAGCCTTTCAATAGTGAAACACGAACTTGGCAGTAGTACATGTCCCAGCCACCATTTCGTGTTCACAAGCCAGTGAAACCAGCCCCACTCCCATTAACTGGGATATTCTATATCAGAGGGTACTTCTGTGAGCTGTTTAAACTGTGTTTACTAGGAACTGTGCACTACGTTTTTTGGCCAGGAGAGGGAGTAAAGTTTTATTCAAACATTAGTGTTAGATTTCAAGTTAGGGAGGCCTTTACCTGCAGAAGTACAAAGTGTGGATTGAGCCTGTCTGTCTCCTAGGAGATTCTGCACAGGAGAAGCAGCTTCAACTCCCTGGCCAGCAAACCCTGTCTGAGGTCGCCAGGACCGTATATGGTCTGCTAGTAGTTGGTACATGTGTACACTGATTGGTGGTTGTATCTGGCGTTTCTATTGGATTAGGGTGAGTGTCCTCATTGGTTGGGTATTTGAGTGTTCTGATTGGTTTCTGGGTCTGTGATTCAATCAATGTAGGGTTGGGACTAGGGCTAGGGTTAGGATTTATATTGGAAGTAGGGACTCTAGGGCTTCCTATGTTATTGGTTGTTGGGAGTAGGGTGGGACTAGGGCTAGGGATAGACCTTTAATTGGAAGTAGCAAATAGGGCTTCTGGTGTGATTGGTTGCTGGACTAATTGTGGGACTAAGAGTAGGGTTAGGCTTTCTAATGGAAGTAGGGACGAGGGCTTCCTGTGCCATTGGTTGCTTGATATTAGGTTGGGACTACTGGTAGGACTAGGGCCACTATTGGACGTAGAGATCAGGGTTTTTCAACTGATTGGGTGCTTGGGCTAGGGCTAAGATTGGCTGTAAGGTCCTGGTCTCCTATTGGTTCTAGATTTTAGGGCTAGTGTTGTGATTGTATAGTGTTAGGGCTAGGGTTCCCATTGGCTGAAGGGGTCACCTGATTACTAGGGCTATAAAAGGCCTGGGTTAGGGCGGCTCAGCCCAGGCGTCGAGGCAAAGGGCGGAGAGGACAGGGGCTGCTGCCTGTTTGAGCCTGTTCAAGACTGTCATTCAAACTACAATGACCTGGTCCAATTGAGGCACTATTCTTAGTTCCTTTAATAGATGTACAATACGTTGAAATTTTTTTTATACAACTCGCTTCCCTATCTCAAAAGTTCACGGGGTAGAAAGTACATCATAATCATGCCAAATATAAAATAAGCCACAGTTCCTTGTAGACAGTCGTGACCCCTGAACACCACACAACAAGGTGTATTAGTGAAAAAATATGCACAAGTAAGATGACCCCTCACGGGCGAACCACCATCGGGGAACCTGGTAGGTACTCACCAGAGTTGCCCTGTTCTCATCATCGGCAGTCATCCAGCTTTAAATGAAATGTGTCCAAATGAACATGAATGTGTATGTACAAATAAGGTGCAGAGGAAAAAGGTGTGCGAAACATACAATACAAACAGTGTAACACACAAACAAAAGATAACCTGCACGTATACGCGACCTTTATTCTGTTCTTTCGTGCAGCATATCTAATTAAAAAGCTGGGCGTGGCTGTTACCTATAAAACCACACACCACTCGCCAACATGTTTCATTGCTGTATAAGTTGATGGCAATTTCTTCAGGGCATTAATTATTTGTTAAGCCACTGCATTAAAGCTGGACACACCATTCTTCACGACTGTCAAAAGAAAACAACTATAAAACATTCTTACTACTTGCTCAAACGAATTATACACTCAACACAGACGTCCCAAAATGCACAGAAAAAAGCCTTGGCTTATAATATGTACCCCCACCCGGCCAATGTGACTCCTACCGGCCCTGAGGTATGAAATAAAACGTAGCGACCACCCCTTCTGTGGGTTGTCTCAAGTCTACTGTTGGTTTTTAACTGCAAGAGACAATTTCGCACATTGTAAACATCATACATATCAATTGCATCTTAAAAGAAACTCTCAGTGGGCTAACTGCTCACAGGGAGTGGCCCTTCGGCATTTATCTAAAGTACACAGTTACCGGCCCCTCTCCTTACCACTATCAGGAGAAAATCGCAGCGTTAGCTCATCCTGCGAGCCGGCAGTTGCACTGAGCTGGTTATTTAAAAGCTGGTTCCATCCACAGTCACGGTGATTGACGCCGATCCTCTCGCGAGAGGACGCGTTCGCCATTTTGCAATGTTCGAGACTGACCAGGGCCAGGGCCGGAAATGCTGCCCATTTTCCCATTTAGCAATACCCAGCCCACACCATTCACATCCACAAACTTAAAGTGCTTATGGATCTATATATTTATCACTTTCTTCTAATTTAGCATTTCCAATGCACTACCCTATTTCTCAGCCTATACATCTATCAATATATCCTCTAGATCCACTCTCATTTATCCCAAACCCCATGCCACTTCTATGATCCCCAAAATAACCATTTCTTGGCTCTCTCATACTTTACCCCTCCTTGTATCATCTGACACCTCTTTCTACTATACATATCCCCCAAAACAAACCTTTCTAAACTCTTCCCCGCCAAAACTCCTTTTTACCCATCCAAAACCCTTCTCCTACTGATAAAACCTAAAAACAAAAAAACAAACAAAAAAAATCCTTCACTCTTTTATATCACCACTATCCTTTTCAATCAAAATTAACAGACTAACATGTTTACTTCTCAAATTCCATATTCAACTATACTAATTCACAACTAATCCTTTATGGGCTTCCGGAGTAGCGTGCTTCAACACCCCATCAGGGGTAACAAGCGCTATATAAATACAAACTTTTTTTCCTCCTCTATCCTTCTGCTATAATTCCAAATCCAAATAACTGACTAACCTATCCACCACTTTAAATGTACTTACATGTTTCACTATACTAATTCAACACTAATCCTCTACGGGTCCCGAAGTAGCGTGCTACTCGGCGAAAAAGTGCTTTGACGCCTCGTCAGGGGTAGTAAGCTCCATATAAATGCAATTACAATACAATACATACACTGCACCCTGCCCATGGGGGTACCTTGGGCCTACCTGAGGGGTGTCTTATATGTTAGAAAAGGGAAGGTTAGGGCCTGGCAAGTGGGGGCACTTGCCAGGTCGACAGGGCAGCAAACAGCTGAATGCACAGACTGCAGTGGCAGGTCTGAGATACATTTATAGGGCTACTTAAGTGGGTGGAAAAATCCGTGCTGCGTGCCCGAAAGTAGCATTTAATTTACAGGCTCTGGCACACTCAATGCACTTTACTAGGTATCAGTAAATAAAATATGCCAACCTTGGACAACAATCATACTAAACAGTTTACACAGAGAGCATATGCACTTTAGCACTGATTAGCAGTGGTAAAGTGCCCAGAGTCCTTAATCCAACAAAAACAGGTCGGGGAAAAATAGGAGGAAGAAACAAAAGGTTTGGGCATAACCCTGCAAAATGGGCCATTTCCAACAAGAATCCTCACTCACCCTTGGTTGACATGCTTTATCACAGGGTACCCTCCTCACACTGGCACCACAAGTTGCCTGTTGTGGGCTAAAACTCTCAAAAAAGAGGAACAGAAGTGTTTTGGGTTAGGTTAGATGAGCAAAGATGTTTAGGTGAGATGCCGAGGGATATCTCATTTTAGAGTAAATGGGGAAGGATTGATTAAGATAAAACTCTCTCCAGGTATGCGAAAACTCAATTTTATTCTGGTGCCTACAGTGGACAGGATTAAAAGGAAAGAATGACAGCGATGTTGGAAAGAATACTCCCTATAGAGTAACGGTCAACAGCCCTGCCTTACACGCAGGGCTAGAAGTAAGCTACATGGGCCCTACTGACAGCATGCCTGGCCAGCCCAAAGACATCTGTCCAAACATTTCATTTTCGGTACGCTAAAATATTGATATTGCCCTCCCCACAGCTCCTCACTATTTTGGGGGTTTCCTGTCTTTTACTTGTGTAAATATTTGGGCAAGAAAACATTGCCTCGTGGAGTGGGAAATACTGGGAAGCCACGTTTTCAGTAAATATAATGATGTGGTTGTTTCCAGTGAGTTCCTGGATTGCTCCTCTTGAAGGGCATAATAAAGTATGGAAACTGAGAGCCTGAGTGTCACAGGGCAGGACGAGTAAGTGTGGTTAAAAAACATGGGTAAAAAAACATTCCACAATCCTTTTATTGATATGGAACGACCGTCAGGGAGCTGCATATATCAAAAAGCATCAACAAACCCAATTGGTCCCACCTATGCGAGGAATTGACTAATTCAATGTGTTTTAAACATGGTGTACATCAGCGCGGCTGCACTGCCGCCTAGCTGAATGTTTTTTGTTTGTGTTTTTTGCATTATGATGCGGCCAGCGATTGCCTTATCAGAATGCTTTTTTTTTGCTTTCGGAAAGGAGGGTGGGGCATGAGGAAACACAGAGGGCAGGTGTGGGGTGTGTTTCCATGACAAGGACACTAGTGTCAGTGTCACAGTGCTTTTTTTGTGTTATGGCAGTTGGAAGGGCAACACAGAAAACAGAAGGAATCAGGGTCGGGGGAAAAAGCAAAATGACATGACCAACAGTGTCCACGTTATAGTCTTTTTTTGTTATGGCAGGTGGGGAGGCAACCCATAAAATGAAAAATGGATGGGAGGGAGGGGCAACATAGACAGCTGATGGAGGGAGGGGGGAAGCACAGTGACATGGCCAGCAGTCATAGTCCTTTTTAGGTTTCAGCTGCACATTGCTTGCGCTAACCTTGAGAAATTTATTGTTTTTAATGTCAACTTTAAAGGGACTTACAACCCGCCTCTTCTCTTTCCTGGCTTCTTATTGGTTCGTGTGCGTGCCACTTACCTTGCCTCCATTTCTATTGGCTCTAACAAATGTTCCTGCATTTACCAATTCTTGTTCCTCCTCTGCTTCTCTCATCAGTTTCCCACCGCGAAAATACTGTTAACATCTACTTTGGTAGAACTATATTTTCATAAAGTTTGGGGTTTTACTCTTGAAGCATATTTATATATCAATTTATCACCTGGAAAGAATATGTGATTTGCATAGAATCACAGGATATTGCACGGCACCATTGTGACTCGAACTGGGATCCCCAGCTCTCTAGTCAGCAGCTCAAGCTGCTGCGCCACATCCTCTCCACTCCCGTGTTATCTGTCAGGGAGCTCTTTCCTTCTCCACGACCATAATTGATGAAAACAGCTCTTTATTCATTGCATAGGCAAAATTGAGGCAATACCAATGCTTGTTTGTCATGCTGGCTGGAAGCAGGGCAACACTGACAACGTGAAGAAGGATGGGAACAGGGCAACACAAGCAATGGAATAGAGGTTGATAGCAGGGCAACATGAATAACAGGAGGGCAAACCAACTTGGACAACTGGAGGGAGGAATGGGGCAAGGCAGCACAGACAACTAGCAGGGCAACACAAACAGTGAGAGATAGGCTGGGAGCAGGACAACATGGAGAATGGGAGGGAGGGTGGAAGCAAGTAAACAAAGACATTGGGAGGGAGGGTGGCAGTAAGGCAATACGGACAACGGGAGGGAGGGAGGGCATGACAACACGAACAATGTGAGGGAGGGTAGGAATAAGGAAACATGAACTATGGAAGGACTATGGGGTCAAACCATCAAGGACAAATGAAGGGAGATTCGGGACAAGACAACAGGAACAACTAACAGGGCAACATGGACAATGGGAGAGAGGGTGGGAGTAGGGCAACAAAGACAATGGGAGGGAGGGTGGAGGCAAGGCAACACAGACAGTTTAGTAAGGCAACAGACAACAGGATGGAGGGTGGCAGTAAGGCAAGTTGGACAAAGTGAGGGAGAGTAGCAGCAAGCTAGCATGCACAATGGGATAGAGGGTGTTAGTAAGGCAAGCTAAACAATGAGAAGGACAGTGGTGTAGTGTAGCTCCTATTTTCCCAATAGGCTCTGCACATTGGAATAGTACCTACAGCAGTAAAGGCCTAGGCCAGACGTTAACTAGGTCTACTACTGTCGATACTAGACTTAATTTTTGGGTTTGCCAGCTAAGCTCAGAGTTCGCTAGAAACTTTCTCGAATGTTCAAGGAAGGATTAACTCCCCTGATTAGACAAGAAGGGATTTAGTTTCTGACAACCATAGAACATGACAACTTTGCTCTCCCCTAATCAAGAGTCAATCTCGAGAGTCGTGTGAGCACAAGGCAATTATTTTACTCAGTCAGTACGTGCATTCTTAGTCGCATCAGAATGTAGAGAAAAGGAAGAGACGGGCGTGTTCAATAAAAGATGTTATTTATTGATCAGTCTCTTTTCTCGTACAAGAGAAATGGATCGATATTATTGCAATACTTATAGTTAAGTAAAGTGCATACATTAAAAGCAATAGTATAAAATAATACTGTATGATATGGTTTCTGAGCCATATGATGTTTTAAAATGATTAAAATATATTTACATACACATATACATTTGACTAAACGTACTCAACTGGTGTTTCTAAATACGCCTACCCCGTGTACCTGACCTAAGTCTAATGCGTGGGCGGGAATAGAAAGGTACAGTTTAAGTTAAGTTTGTTTTTGCCAAGTGAATAACTAAAGAATTCTCTAGGAGGGGTTATTCAGTTCTGTACCTGGAATTTAGGATAAATGAGGAATGGTATCTCTTTCTCTGCTCTCGATATTCCAGGCTGCCTGCGAGGGCTACCCGGAAGCGCCGGTGCTGGGTCTCTCGGCTTGAGATAGCAGCGCGTCTCTCAGCGCGTCAGGAAGGCGGGGCTGCTGCCTGCGGGGTCTGCTTCTGCTCTCGGCTTCGGCAAGTATGGCTGCTCCGTCTTGTCACCACGCGTGTGTTTTGCATAGGGCAAGGTCGGCAATATTTATACCTTAAAGGTGCCGGGATTGACGTAAGGATGGACATAGGTACGTCAATAAAGATGTCATACGACTTGCTCGTTAGCACATTCTTTACTAAAGTTCTCTGTGAAATCAAAACAATGGCCGCACGGATTATCCAGGTTGTCATAGGTTTGATTTGTTATGAGAACGTCGTATGCCTTATCAGGGGCTGGAGGAATGTCGCTTGTCTAATTAGATCTCAAGCGTTATGACCTAATCAGATAACACGTTCCTGTGCCGTAGTGTGCCTGCGTCAGATAACGGTATCTGCATCATGGGGGATTTCTTGCCTCATGGGCTGACTGTTAGTTAACTAGCTAGGTAGTTTAACCAGAATAGGGTCAGGAATAGGGGGATCGATTCAGAACCTATAGAAATACACGACACCCACTCCACGCTAACTATGGTCATATCTACTAATCTATGCATAGTATAACATAGTACAACATACTATAGAGTATAGTGTATACCTTACCACCCCAAAATACATAAATGCATTTTGAAATTTTCAAATATACTGAAAAATTGCAGTCATATATATTGTATGCACTTAAGCTATGAATTAAATGCAAAAGTAAACACGCATCGTTATGCATTATTGCTTGTTGGTATATGAGAAATACACATGAAATGGCTCTTAATATGGCTATACAGAAAAAAAGTCGAAACCATTTCATCACATAAAATATATTGTGAACATACCAGCGGGCAGCTAAAGTCTATATAAAGTCTATAAAGTATCTAAAAAAAATAGAAATCTTAGTTCTCTAGGAATAGTTTCTTACTTTAAGCAGAAGATCAGTGTCCCGGGGCAAAAATATATAGAAAAATATTTTACGGGCTTGCTGAAAAAAGTTGCTGTCCGTGAACTGGATTGTAATTGTTCATGTGACTTTATTTTAAAAGTTGAAGGCCGAATTCAGGGAACGCCGTGTGCGAGTTTACTCAAAAGTCTCTATTTCTGTTCCGGAGAGAACATCATATCATTCAGGCTTTCGAAAAAACTGTCAACAGCTTCATGGGAAAGTTCCACTAAGTCGGAAATAGGGGTAACCATGCATTCATGCGCATGATTGTCTGCATTGACATTCTGATTTGCATTGCTGACAGAAGGTCGTACCTGTTCGATGTTGCTTTCATCTTGAACTTCACTACTCTTCAATCGCAGTGGTGAAGATTCCAGGAATGCCGTCATCAGAATTGGCAGCCTTTGAGGGCAGCACAAAGCGTGAACCTTGGTAGGAACCAGCAGTGTATCTGCATCCACCGGCGCATCCGATTGTAGCGTCAGACAGGTGTCTAACACGCATTCTTCTCCGCATAGCAGACACCTTAGTACAGGTAAAACACACCTTTGCCACATTGGTCGAAATGATAGAAACCAAGTCATGTTTAGGTCTCTAAGCCGGGAGAGTCCCAGGATTTTTGATATCCGGTCCCGGTATCCAATGGCTAGGATCGTATCTTCCATTGTCGTGAGAGTTTATTCTGTGACATGGGTTGCCATAACGAAAAATAAGGAGTAGGAATAGGATTCCTGCAATTAGTCCCAGGATCAAGGGAAGTCCGCCAAAAATCGAATGGACGAAATCTGGAAAAATACCCAGTATGGCTTTGAATGGTGTTAATGCCATCGAAAATACTGTCTTAAATACCTTTGAGACCCCAGTGGTATCAGAAATATTTAAGATTTCGCTCAGGATTTCCGCGAAATGTACGGGGGAATTAGTTGATAATAATGTATGTATCTCTGCAGTCGTCCTTGCGACTTGTAGATCATACGTTTCTTTAGATGACGTGAGCCTTGTAGGCGTCTGAAGAAGCACTGTTTTCATTCTGCTTAAAGTGTCTATTCGAATAGAAGTAATTTTCAAACCGGGCCATGCCCTTGCCTCCCTGTCTGGAAAGGAGCTGGGGAACAAAGAACGTCCACAGCACTTGACCTTCGCCGTCGTAGTGACGAGATAAGGAGTCCCGGGCATAAGACTACAACATCTGCGGTCTACAATAAGAATGTAACTCCCATTATAGAGTCTTTGAAAGAATGGTTCTATTTCAGTTGCAGGTGCGCCTTGCTGGTGACATGAAAGGTTGTATGAATTCCCTTCACAGGCTCCGTGCAAACTAATACCGTTACACAGAAGTGTGCCGCTTAGTGACATAGCACAATTGTTGCCACTAAGAAACACTTTCTGTCCTTTGTTACTGACACATGCATGTGAATAGGGCAGGTTCCAAGTTGTTTTAAGGTACCCCTTTCCCAATTTCTCGTACATGCCAGCCTGTATATATTTTTGGCAGTATTGAAACCTGAAGGTTGAGATTGGAATATTTATGATTCCATGGATTATCCATTCACTGACAGGTCGTTCTGACATTGTCAACGGTAATCTTTCTAGTTTTTCAATGCTCAAGATTGTATAATCAGCACCCTTCTGCGCCATACCGATTTGTCTATCAGTAAGGTTAAAGATTTGGAATAGTGACGTTGTGTTGATTAAACGCCAAGGCACATAGCCAGAACGCAGATTTTGTAACGTCCAGCCAAGCTGTACAATAGAACGCAATTGTGACTGACCATGTTGTAATAACAGTAAGTCTTGCGATAATATATCGATTGCTGAAGACACAATGCTGTCCAATGAAAAAATTCTGGAGGACAGAGTCATTAACCCATTGTCCACTACAGAAAGTGTTTTTTCCAAATTAATACGATCAATTTCACGTATTCTCTCTGCTGTTTCAATTTGAGTAACCTTCCAGGCCTCATTGTATGCTGCATATACAGAGGCTGCTATGAAACGCTTTTGACGCTGTTTGCGTGGTCCCATTATGAAATCACGCAAGTCAGCACCATCAGTAAGTAAAGTTAGGTGTTGCTTAATTTCAGGCAGTGTGGAAGACTGTAGCCATTGAAGGCATAATTTGCCCACACTGTAGGTTGTTATTATCCCTGGGTGATGTCTTTGGGGATATCTAGGGTCTGGCCTGGTCATTTTGAAACCCTGTGTTTTATTCAGGAATCTATCTTGACAGTTATTTGTATCTGTGGGCCAGATCAACCATTGTTTCCAATCAGGATGTGTTCTGTTTTGGTTAAGTATATGGTTTATGTCTATTTCTTCATCTGTATCAGAGTTATTGCTAAACATTGTTGGCTTTGGAATAGACGGGTTATTTAAATCTTTGATTTTGGCTAAGCCAAGACAGGTGGTTTGTTGAACAGTGTCATTTAAAAATATCATTTGTTCTGGGATCATGCAGGCTCTAAACAAAGCTTCTATACCCTGTACTTGCCATTCTTTTGTACCCCAAACACTTTTCAAATCAACATTTTTGTCCCAATAATCGAATCCAAAAGTATTCATTTTTTCAAAGAATGAATCAAAATAAATCAATTTTGTGTTGGTTATCATGGTTTTGGTCCCTGTCTTGTTTGACAATTTATAATAAAATGTTTCAGCATTACTAGTGTTAAAACCTTGAAAGTATGAATATTTGTCATAAACGGTTCTAGAGCTCCCTTTTGGAGGTGTAGCACAATGTTCCCATTGATTATAATTTAAAACATTTCTAGGTTGTGCAGATTTATGCAAGAAATGGTTACCATAGTGGTTATAGCAATACATACTATCATAATTTGTAGAACCTTGCAAATAATCATGTTTTGTAAATTTAGCAGACATTACTAAGTCAGACATCATATTGTTTATACTTTCAAAGTCCCAATCATCAGCAAATGAGTTTGGTTTTGCAAAGTCACTCAAAGAGATCTTAATTTGGTGTGGATATTTCAGGATCTCGACCGGACCATAAATTTCATAGTCAGTGTTGTCCCAGGCTACCCCACCAGGTATTGGAATTGCTGTGAAGTTGGCTGAAGAAAGTTCTGAAGAAAGTTCTCTTTTCTCGACGTGTGAAGATGTGTGTGGTTTGAGGACCAAGTTGATGTTCTGACTTGCTGTGTCCATTTTAGCATATTTTCCCTCAATGAAGCGTCCCAAAGTAAATACCATGATGAGCCAAAGTATGAGGATAAATGCACCAAAACCCACCCAAAATTCAATCCATGGAGAAATCAGATATGTTTCTTTTAGTTGTTTCAAAAGTTCCTTCGCTTTTTCTTTAAAGGATTTTGATGAAGGCTGTGTCTTTTGTTCGCTGAAACCTTCAGAGGAATCATCGAAGTTGATGAAGTAACCGGATGCAGTTCTGTCAATTGTTCCAATTGGTTCAGGATTTTTGTTTCTTGCATTTTCACTTGGTACTTCAGTATAGATTGGTGTGTCTCTGCTAAATGTCTTTATTTGGGTTTTCAGAGGTCTAAGTTCTATTGCATTGTTGCATAGTCCTTGTTGTTCTTCTGTAGGCGTTTCGAATGTGATGAGCCTCTTTGTTAGGACCTCTGTACTGGTAGCAAACCTTGGTGTTCTGCTACTTATTGGGAGTCCACTTGGCCTACTGTTTGTTATCGGCCACATGTTGTGGTTTTACCAGGTCGATGGATACAACTCGGTTCTCCTTTTTTCCAGCAAGTGGCGGTAGTACAACTGATCTTGTCCCGTTGACAGACAAGACAGGAACTGCTTTTCTGTAAGAAGGCCCAAATTCCTTCTTTACCGCGATCTTCTCCCTGACTAGATCCCCGACTTTTGGAATCCAGACAGGTCTTGCTGGGACAGGTGGTGATTCTTCAGTGGTTGTTGGCTGTTGTTTCAACTGTATGTTGCTCAGGTCTTTTCTTGTTTTGTTTAAGTCCTGCAAAATAGCCAAACGGTCTTTGACATCAAAGCTTTTTTCTATTACCACTGAAGTCTGACTATCAAGGTCAGAGATCAACATCCTAGTTCCGAATAATAATTCGTACGGACTGAATCCCTTCAGAGAATTTCTTGGCAAGTTATTTAGACTACGTTGGACACTTATTAGATGTTTGACCCACCCAGCTCCCGAACCTAATATCCCTTCTATTATAGATTGCTTTCTGTCTTGGTTTTTTCTTTACACCATCCCATACCCTCAGGAAGGAAGTGAGAAGATTCCCGCTGGGCTGTGCTCATTTGGCCATTCTTTCCCCCCCCCAGGCTGGATTGCCTGAGAAAAAGAAAAAAAATGGTCGAACGTAGCATGCTCTTAGCGTATATGCCATTTAGACTCGCAAATCTTGTATAATAGTCCGGACGTCAGCCGAGTGCTGTGGATCTACATTATAAGTGGGAACTAGCCTGTATATGTTAATCGCAAGCCATTCTTTTTGCTGGTAATATTATCTGCCTTGATACGACGAGGTATTAAACTGCTTCTCTCCCCACTGCGATCTCTGTTGCAGTTTGGGCAGTTTTTTACAAAGATGGTAAGATGGAGGCTCATGCCTGGCCACCAGTACCGTGATTGTAAATCTTCCAGAGAATCTTTTAATTTAAGGTGTCTGTGACCCTCGCCCATGTGTGCGTCTGCGATTAACAAGTTTCTCCTGTCCATGTTTGGAATCACTCTATCCCCCACTCCAGGGATTCGAGCAAAAGGGACGGAGTTTGCATCGATTATGTATGTATAATTGAGTGGATAGTTGATCGGTAACGCTGAGCAGTCGCCTTTTGATGACGTTTTCACCGCCAGCAATGTTTCACCGTCAATGTATTTTAATGTACGCTTTTTCCGATCTACGGGAGCCGATTTAGTGGCTGCCGCTGCGGCTGTCTCAGCCAATGAATTCCCTACAACGTGAACGCCATCACGTTGATGACTCAGTGAGTGAGTCACGTGAGTCTTTGGTAGTTCTTTCTTCAAAAGAGCTACTTGTTCCCAGAGAAGTCTCTGCTTTATTGGTGCATCTGTGTCATCTTTGTAACCGTTCTGAATCCATGTCTGCAAATCCTTGTTATATGCTTTGACGCAGAAATATGAATCTGACACTATAAGTGTCGGGAATTCGCGATCCGCATTATCTAGCGCCATTTTCAAAGCTATTATTTCAGTTTGCAGTTCTGAATTAGTTTCTACTGAGTGTGATTTTGTTAATAGAGGTCTTAGTTTACCTCCGCGCCACACTTCTTTTGTGATCTCACATGTGGGATTGTATGCATGTTCTCCCCAAACGGAGGGTTGAGCATGTCCGTCTGTATAGATTACACAGGCGTAATGTCGTAGAGGCAGAATGTCGATTGGCAGAGGATACGTTTTTTCATATTTTAGATTTTTTAATTCTTCTAGTTCTGGATCAAAGAAGTAGTATACTTTGTCCGTTGTGATTGAATTTACCCATTGTAACCATTCTGGATCCAATGTTGTTGTTGGTAAATTACACGGTGTTGTTAATGCCTCAAAGGCTGATTCAGCTGTTCTGACTGTGATATGTCTACCGTCAGCTATGTCTTTTTCTCTAGCTATTGCGGTTTGAACTGCTTGAACAATTTTTCCTTTGTTGCTGAATCTCTGTTCAGCTTTTGTGTACAAGTGTGATCTGAATGCAATTGGTACCTTTTCTCCCTCATTAGAGGTCAGGTATGTGAATCCGCATCTCCCTGGGATGACTCGGATCACAAGGTTGCGTGTATTATCACGTGTTTCTAATTTTGTCTTAATTAGCATGTCTGTTTGTAAGGATCTCAAAATGTCTGTGTGTGTTTGAGTCCAACTGGATCTTTTAAAATCTGGTTTAATTAGATCGTAAAGGGGTTTGACCCTTTCTGCGTAATTTGCAATGTAAGTTCTTCCGAAATTTAGGAAGCCTAGAATTGACTGTAGGTTTTTTAGTGTTTTAGGAGCTTGGATTACGGCACATTTCTCTAGGAAATTGTCTGCCAGGCTTTTGCCTTCACTTGATAACTCATATCCTAAGAATAGGACCGTCAGATGGGCAATTCTGGACTTTTTGAAGTTGAATTTGTAACCCTCTGCAGCGAAACCAAGTATTATGGTGTTCACTCTTTTCAAGTGAGTCTCCAAGTCCACTGCCCACTTTCTAGCAAGTGTGTATTTTTATGAATCGGTATTTGATTCGAGAAGGCAGGCATAATTACTTCTTCGCCATGAGGGCACTCCCTGACAAACTCTGGTGGCCAGTCTTTTTCAGCTAGAAGGATGTCATAGCCTTTGGAGAGGTTATCCCAAAATAGTCCCCTAATTTTCCTAGTCTTATCTCCCTCTATACGTAATGTTATCTCGTATATTTTGTGGGGCTTGCTAACTCTGGTATCTGCAGTTTCCACTTGAAGGTATTCATTCGTGTCCACTGTCTCCAGATGATTCATAAGGACTTTGCGAGCTATGCTCACCTCTGCTGCGCTGTCTAGCATTGTCTGAGCCCACTCTCCGTTTTTCAGTTGTGTCCTCAGTATTCTCGGCATTGTTAACTACCTTGATACTGGCTACCTTCTTTTTTGGAAATTGTGATTTCTTTTTCAGTTGAGCAGGTTCCTTGTCTTTGGACTTGGCGTGCTCTTCTGATCGTCCTCTTCTTTCCGATTTCTGCGAGGAATTCTGAAAAGATTGAGAGGGACGTGTATCAATGTCTTGATATCTATCAGGTTTTTTAATATTATCCCTATTTCTAAGGTTATATCTATTCCCAGAGGGTTCACTCTGGGGTGACCTTTGTCTCGGGTTTGGAGATTTCTCTCTTCGCCTAGGAGACCTTCCTCTGGACTGGAATTTCTTTTCTTTAGGATTGGATTGTTTGTTCCCATCCCAGTTCTTTTTTGGTGAATTATTATTATTATTAAAAAACATTTTTTCTGGACTTGTAGTCAGTTGCGGTTTTACTGGTATTCCACCTAGACTATCTCTGCCTAGTTCTTCATAGGATTTTTCTATGATTCTGGCAATTTCAGCTGGTTGGTCTGCTATATCTGTCTCTTTTAACCTCTGGCGGATCGCCACGTTTGCTGCTTCACCCTTTATGTTGGCTAGTAATATAGCCGAGACCTGCTTGAAGTCTTTCAGTAATTTCATACCAAGAGTTAAAGCAGGTTCTGGACCGTATTCATCTTGAATTTGTTTTAGCACATCTGGTATTACCGAAATGGATGGAACACCGTGCGTTTTTGTGTAGATGGAAGCAAAGACTGTACCCCAAGTGTCACAGTCCTCAATGTGTGGTGCGATTCCCATTGGGAGACATATAGTCAGAATCCTGTGTTTTTCTAATGGGGTGGTGTCAGGAAACACCGCCTCTATTTGGGTAATTTTCTGTGCCAACCAGAATGGTATTTGTTCCCGTTTTGCTGGGACTTTACCTAGGCAGGATTGGATGTTCTGTGGTGTAATTTTATTTGTGTTCCCCTGGTGAGGGGTCAGCTGTGGAAGTTTAATCGCTGGCTGAATTGTTGAAGTCCGCATTACATACTGAACTAATTGTCTGTGAATTTTTAGTAGTTGTTTTAGCTGTATTAACAGCTCTGCTGCAGGCATTCTTTCGATGTCTGGATGTGGTGTGTATCCGGCTAGGACCGGCCACGTTGCTCCTGGTCTTCCTAAAGGACCGAGCCTTGTAATGTGATTGTTATGTATTAGGGCGCCATCAAATAAGAGCAAATGCTCTTGGAATTTGAGTGGTACTTCCACCTCCTCAAAAGGAGTGTACTCATTAGGAGGTTCCTCTACTTTGTAATAGTGGAAGTACTTTGTTACAGTATTAGCTGCTGGAAAATGTATCCATGTATAGTATACCTCTGTCTGCCGATATTCGTGTGCCTCGATTACGAATATGACTGTGCCACCTCTAGGTGTCAGTCCATTTTCTATAAGTTTTAAGGTTATAGATCTCCTTTTGGCGACCTGGATGAGTATTATATCCGGGTCTGCTGTTTGCATGGTAGCATCAGAATCTGCTATTTCAGTAGCTAATCTAGTAACCTCTCGTTCTTCATCGCTGTCCATTTTGCTGACAGGATGGTATTATGTTTATTTGCAGATCAGGTTTCTTTATGGAAACAGAGATTAGATGCACAATATTTTGGAACTGTTTTATCCTTCAACCTTGACTAGACCAAGAACCATACATAGGAGTTCCCTCCTGCGAGGTTTTGGAGGATATAATAACCTTTCACCCACTCCAGACGTCTTTGGAGTATTTGGGAAAAGGGGTCTGAGTGAGAAAGCACGACTGAGTTACTCTAAATGTCTTACGTTAGTTTTATCGCCCTTTCCAAACGCGTTGGGCGCCATGTAGTGTAGCTCCTATTTTCCCAATAGGCTCTGCGCATTGGAATAGTACCTACAGCAGTAAAGGCCTAGGCCAGACGTTAACTAGGTCTACTACTGTCGATACTAGACTTAATTTTTGGGTTTGCCAGCTAAGCTCAGAGTTCGCTAGAAACTTTCTCGAATGTTCAAGGAAGGATTAACTCCCCTGATTAGACAAGAAGGGATTTAGTTTCTGACAACCATAGAACATGACAACTTTGCTCTCCCCTAATCAAGAGTCAATCTCGAGAGTCGTGTGAGCACAAGGCAATTATTTTACTCAGTCAGTACGTGCATTCTTAGTCTCATCAGAATGTAGAGAAAAGGAAGAGACGGGCGTGTTCAATAAAAGATGTTATTTATTGATCAGTCTCTTTTCTCGTACAAGAGAAATGGATCGATATTATTGCAATACTTATAGTTAAGTAAAGTGCATACATTAAAAGCAATAGTATAAAATAATACTGTAAAAACATTGATATGGTTTCTGAGCCATATGATGTTTTAAAATGATTAAAATACATTTACATACACATATACATTTGACTAAACGTACTCAACTGGTGTTTCTAAATACGCCTACCCCGTGTACCTGACCTAAGTCTAATGCGTGGGCGGGAATAGAAAGTTACAGTTTAAGTTAAGTTTGTTTTTGCCAAGTGAATAACTAAAGAATTCTCTAGGAGGGGTTATTCAGTTCTGTACCTGGAATTTAGGATAAATGAGGAATGGTATCTCTTTCTCTGCTCTGGATATTCCAGGCTGCCTGCGAGGGCTACCCGGAAGCGCCGGTGCTGGGTCTCTCGGCTTGAGATAGCAGCGCGTCTCTCAGCGCGTCAGGAAGGCGGGGCTGCTGCCTGCGGGGTCTGCTTCTGCTCTCGGCTTCGGCAAGTATGGCTGCTCCGTCTTGTCACCACGCGTGTGTTTTGCATAGGGCAAGGTCGGCAATATTTATACCTTAAAGGTGCCGGGATTGACGTAAGGATGGACATAGGTACGTCAATAAAGATGTCATACGACTTGCTCGTTAGCACATTCTTTACTAAAGTTCTCTGTGAAATCAAAACAATGGCCGCACGGATTATCCAGGTTGTCATAGGTTTGATTTGTTATGAGAACGTCGTATGCCTTATCAGGGGCTGGAGGAATGTCGCTTGTCTAATTAGATCTCAAGCGTTATGACCTAATCAGATAACACGTTCCTGTGCCGTAGTGTGACTGCGTCAGATAACGGTATCTGCATCATGGGGAATTTCTTGCCTCATGGGCTGACTGTTAGTTAACTAGCTAGGTAGTTTAACCAGAATAGGGTCAGGAATAGGGGGATCGATTCAGAACCTATAGAAATACACGACAGTGGGGTCAAGCCAACACGAACAAAGGGAAGGAGTGTGACAGCAAGGCGACATGGACAATGTGAGGGAGGGTGTAGTCAAGGCAACATTGACATGTGAGTGAGGGTAGTAGTAAGGCAACACAAACAACAGGAAGGAGGGTAGCAGTAAGGCAACATTGGCTGTGGAAGGTGGGGACAAGGCAACATGGACAACAGGAGGGAGGGTGGGGTAAAGCAGTCCAGAAAACTGGAGGGAGGGTGGAGGCAAGACAACAAGGACAACAGTAGGAAGGTGAGAGTGAGGCAACACAGACAAAGGGAGTGAGGGTCTGGGCAAAGCAACACAGACCACAGGGGGACAGTAGTGGCACAGCAGCACTGACAATGGGAGGGAAGGCTGGAGCATGGCGGCACAGACAACAGGAGGCAGGGTAGATGCAAGGCAACACAGAGAGTGGATGGAGGGCGAGTATGCGAAACCCAACATTGATAGGGAAGAAACACAGAGGAGAGAGAAGTACATGAGGGAGCTAGCTTAAAAGGGCATACTCTGGTAGAGTATTGAAACACAAGGAAAAAAGAAGGACCTAAAAAAGTAGGCAGCAAATGGACACAAGTAATCTATGCATGCTCCAGATGAGGGACAAACACACAAAGAGGGAGGACGCCTACAGCAGCTGACCAGCAAGAAGCAAGCAAATTAGAGTAACCATTAAGTCAACCAATAGTACACAAGGAGCTGTTACTAAGCCCATTGATAGAAAACAAAAGGTCTCAGTGAAACCTAAAAAACATTTTTTTCAAATTGCAGGAACCATAGAAAGATTACTTTTTGCAACTATGTTTTTGGAATCTCCCCCTTCAACTACCTGGCATCTGGTAAGATGGCACTCAGTGTCCACTTCATTACACAAGTAAAGGCAGATATGTACCATATGGTATATATTGATTTCTCAGTGGCTGAGTTGTATGTGATGGTACAACAGTTTACTGTAAAAGTAACTACAGAGCTGATCCTTTAAATCTGTGAATGTTTGTTATTGTTTAAAATATGTTTATGTATTTTTTAGATACACCACATTTCCATTGAAATATGAGCTGTTTTATAGGAACACTGAAAAAGACAGATTATGATACAACTGCACTCTTAGAGGTCTGTGGATGTGTCATAAATAATCAAGTCTGCCTGCTGCAATTCTTAGAGCACTTTCCTGAGGTGTACAAAGCAGTTCTCCTAACTAAAGCTGTGAGCAGCAACGTCATCCAAACAGACGTAGTGTCGTTTTTCAGCACAGCAATTGGAACACCAGGGCCGGACTGGCTACCGGGTGTTTTGGCATGCTGCAGAGCTGGGGGCTGATTTTGTTGATGGGGACCTGCATGTGTTGAACGAAATTCATTTTGCTTTGTTTATTTCGAAGCACACGCAGGTCTCCATCAACAAAATTAGCCCCCACCGCAGTGACATCAGCCCCCAGATCGGTAGCATGCCAAAGCGCCCGGTAGCCAGTCCAGCTCTGTGGAACACCTCTGAAAGGGCAACACTTTGAACTGATGGTGGCTGTTTGTCTAAAAAATTTAAATCATTGCTTTGCACCCTCTACTAGGGTGATCTGCAAGTATTTAGATTTTAAATCAATGATGCACAGAATTTTGGCATTGCCTAACCTATTTACAATTTCCTCAACTCGTTCCATGTGAGTGGTAGACTTTAGTAACAAAACTACTATATTGGACTAAGGGCTAATGAAATATTCAGTTCAGTCCCTCCCAGGGGCATGATTTTATAGAGCTGTCTCCCTCGATGCTAGTCCTCACATTATGTGATGTTCTGAAGATTTTTTTGACAGGCATGGTGTAGCCTCTGTCAGTTTCATAAATACTTTGATTCTTGAGCCCAGGTGTCAGTGAGAATAGCTCCAAAAACGGTTCTACTACCAATTATTGCTCTTCACACTGTGTGGGAGAGAGAACCCCTCCCTCCACATCGTCATCTTTCTCATGATGTGAAAGGAAATTGTGTAGAATCCCATACTCACCTTCCTCTCTTGCTCCTTTCCCATTAGCATCACTGTTTTAGCCTTGTGAATGTGGAGTTTAAAGTGCTTGACGCAAAGGATCCTGCAGGGATTTCTTGGGGTGAGTAGGTCTATGAGAGAAGCCATCTCCCCAAACATCTCAAGCACTGTGTATGGTCTGATCTGCTTATCTTGAACTGCTTGAAGGTCCACTGCCGTACTGCCCATACTGTCTTTTTCATTTGCTCTCAGCATAATCACCTACAGATCATACCATTGTTTTTTCACCTCTGAACTGACCTCGTGTTTTATTTCATCTTGGGCCTAGATCCAGGACTGTCTACAACATTTTGGACTATTCCTTAGCAGCATTTCCCCAGCCTTGATATAAAAGACTCAAGGAACCTCCGACTAAATTGTCGAGCTCACCCCTTCTGTAGATCCTCCAAGTGGACAAACACAAGGCATTGCAACAGATGATCCCGCTTCTTCCTTTGGGCTAATTCCAGACCCGTAATCTTGGCATTCAGGATATAGTTTCAGTGAGCCCACTAGTAGGGTGTGATAAAAATGCACCAATCTTGTAAGTGACCCCACACGCATCCCATATCACCTTCATATATGCAGACATGAAGTTAGTTTCCCTGACCGAAACAACCTGCTTTGAGAACTCTGCTTGAGTAAAGATACCCACCACAGGACAAGACACTGTAACAAGATTCCCTTCCTCAGAGAAAGGTGGCATGAGCCACCAGAATGTACCTATTACCTAATGAAGTCTTAGTTCTCCTGTGTCCAATAATATTCATTTCCAGCCTCCCATAAGGTGTCCCAACCCAGGTAGCAGAATGCTGGGGCCTTAACTTTGGCTTACCTATGGGCTGACTGGTCATGTAGGAACAGCAGAACTACTACACCCTTGCTCCCATCATAACTCAGCAGAAGAAACTTTGCAACCAGACATGGAACTTGGTCATGCAAGGTGCACAGCACAAGGGGTATCGTTAGCCATCTCAATCAGAAACGCTGTGTTTACAATTCGTGAATATTGAAGTTTGCAAGACTATCTTGCGGTGTGCTTCAAGATCACTAAAAAAGGTTTACTGGCCCTACCTGCCAAGAACATACCAAAGATCAGCCTTCCTGGTCCTAGCTACCATCTGGACAAACAGGCTTGAAAACTCGTGGGAAGATTGTCAAAAGTTCAACATATCAGAACCACTCTCAGTGACACTCTTTTTCCTCTCCAGAACTTAAAGATGCTTGCCTAAAGTTCAGTTAAGATCTTGAAAGCACTTAGCCTATGGACTGGGCTCATCAGATAAGTCACCAAAGAACCCAAACCTATCCTCCAAGACAGCTTGCATCCACCAACTTTTCTTAGCGCCAAAATCTCAAATACATAACTCCAGTGGTTGGCTCTTTGGCTCCCATGTTTCAGGCTTTTTCGCAAAGACCTCATCCAAGTACCCAGCTTTGCACACTGCATCCAGCTATGGAATAGCAACATCTGGACCAGACATTCTGCCCTAACACCTTCCTTTATTCCTCGCTTTCAACCACCTCCAGTTTACAGCGACATATGGCAAAAGCTTAACACAAAATAATAAAAGTTGAGTTTCACGACCTTTCATTATATGAAAACCAGGTAATGGTGAAAGGGATGGAAGAGCTGCTTTGTAAGAACTTAGTCAAGTGTCAATTCAGGGACAACCGTTCATACTGCAGGGGAGGATAGAGGTACAGTGCAAGAGCTTTAAAATCAGAAAGAGTAACACCAGCCGTGGTGCTGAGCAGAGCAGTGCATCTTTGAAACACTGATGTGTCAATAAAAGGTACATTTGAAAACTGAGAATGCAATTTGCTCTGAGTCAAGCTTTCTCGACATTCCTCTGTAATGGCTCCTCCAAGCATTTACATATGTTGGTGGTTTTCGAAATATAAAGCCTGAGTACGGATCATCATCTGACACAATATCGGTGTGCGCCAACAACTATACTTAAGGGTTCATATCAAGAATACATGTCGCTAAGTGTTACCAAAATACCTCCTCCCACACTGCAGAAAGGAGTGGCCTACGTGACACACACCGACAATGTGGTTGGAAAATCATCACCGCACTGCCAACCCAGCCCCCTGAAATGAATACATACAAGACGCCGCTGGGCTATTATGTAAGCGTCCTGGAAGATTCAATTTAAAGTGAGCGTCTGCCACCTTCTCGGAGCATGCTGTGACTGGGAAACAACCCGGAGCCTACCGGTGGAAATCCACGTCTGCGCGCTTTGCCGTGAATGGAAGAGCGCGAAGACAGCCTGTCTAACGGTGCAGATGTGCAGGGAAATGTGGCATGGCTTCCGCAAAGGAAGAAGGGCGTGTTTAATTCAAGAAAGCAACGACGTTAAGCAAAGTGAAAAGGGAACGGTGTAGGGGGGCACAGGAAATCATTTAAGTGCGTTATTAGAATTACTTGCGGCTCTGGGGAAACATAATTTATGTCATCAACAACTGAGCGATCCGTTTCACTAATATTTGAATGAAAAGAGTGCTAATGGCGTGCAACTTTTAAATGATTAGTCTTAGGCTTTAAAAAAAACCTGATGTGGAACGTTCTAAGGTGGCGATTTGGTGGTGTGGTTTTCAAATCCCCTCACAAACAGGATATGAAGGGCGGGTTAAGGGACAGGTGCCCGAGATTTCTAGTATATGGCTTGATTTAAATGTTAGGGGGAAAGGTGCTGAGGGCACATACACAGATCGATGTAGATATTAGTATTACGCAGTTGGAGAGATGCGCTTCGATGACCAGCCCTAAGCACTATGGACTTGACAACGGCACGTTGAAGCTGCAGCCGTGCTCCCACACCTAACCCACTGGCTCCTTCACTTCCGACCTTGTGAGACGCGACCCATAGTTCCTAATAGCAGTGTTGCCAGACGGGGTGGGTAAGACTCCAGGTGCACTCCCCCCACTCCCCCCTGCGCCACCCCCACCACCACCCCGCGCATCATTTACCATGGCTTCTATTAAATGGAATATTTGTATGACACCCAATGGACTTTCAACCCGGAGTCCTCGAGCACCAGTGGAAAATCAAGGTCCCTGCTGCACTGAAATATTCGCACCCTCTTTGCATTTGCTAATTATAGGAGACCCATTCTCCTTTCAGCTCCGGTCGTTGAATTCAGTGTGTGCCCCCTAAAATTAGCTTAGGTGCGTGCCTCCTTAACAACTTTCTCCTGATGACTCCGACAACTCATCTAATGATTACACAGCCGGGACTGGCTGAATGTGTCACACAGGACACGAGGCGTAATTCAAAATGCTAAACAAACAAGATGATGGACGGAATGTTGCACAATGGCAAAACATTCACCCCCAGTCACAGATCTGGGTTTAATCCATCGTTATTTTGCTCACCAAGCCACCCCAGTTCAGACATGGCCATATGCAAATCAGTCTCGAATTCAAAATGCTGCCTCCCCCGCCCCACCTCGGAAACTTCCGTAGATCTCAGACTGAGTGCGGCCCCTGAAGAGTGGGCATCGGGGGTAGCAGCAGACTGTGTTAGCCACTGACAAGATGCGGTGCCAATCAGGAGCTGAGGAAATGAATTATCTCACCCATGACCCCCTAGGGGTTCTCAGAACGCCAGAGTAAAGCACAAGAAAACAGGACCCCACAATGCAGGGCGGTTGTTAGTCAAACCAGCCCAAGGAACACATATATAGTATATCATAACAAAAAACGTATTTAACTGACAGCCCTTTGCGGCTCATCTCCCTGCTTTGAATAACTGCAAAGTGAGCCGAGCATGGAGTCGGCATCCATTACCGTGATTATTTCCACTCTGCTTCCTACTCCTCGCGCTTTCTGGGAAGCCCCCAGACATGATGTACAGGGAGCGCACTCTGAGATAGGGCATTCCCAGAAGAACAGATGGCTATTGATTGCACACATCTCTTCAGACGGCGACACCTTGGCAGCCCCTGTCCGCCTTAGAGCTGCGCTTCTCACACTTCGGTGCTCAGTGGCACCGTCTCCCTGCTCACGTGGCTCTTGTGCATCTGCTAATTATGTTTCTATTTACTGAGAGTATGTTTTTTCTGACCTGTGCCAGCTGGCTGCTGGCCCTCTTTCTGCACCGAACCACCAGTTACCAACCTGGAAACCCCGCTTCATTTCGAATGATGAAACGAACCTCCCTCCGCCCCTCACGCGCGCAGGTGCTGCGCGCGATACCGGCGCAGGTGCGCACCCTGACGCAGCGGGCACTTTGTTGACGCAGTGAGCGCAGCGCGCGCCGCTCTGAGGAGAGTAGGGATTGTGTGTGTGTGTGTGGGGGGGGGGGGGGGGGGGAGGGTATTGAGGAACGTTCGGGAGGGGGGAGCATTACATACGTGATTTAGTGCTCGCTCCTGATATTTTCCAGTGGGATGGTAAGGCAGCATTTCCTGCAGAGGATTCTGGGACAAGAGACTATACTCAGGACAGGGAAAGAAACGCTATCGACCTGTGTTTCAATCATATCAGTTTGTACCATCACGACTCTCGCTCATTATAGGACACGCCAGTCAGCACGGCCCTTTTTAGAAAAACATAGAGCCATCCTGTAGAGCCGTGCTTCAGCTTGGCTCTACCTCCACTGCTGACACTAGAGACCACTTGGAAGATAGCGCTGCCCCTTCTTCTAGCTCTACATGCACTTCCCTGCAGGCCACTTTGCTTCAGTCGAGCTCTACCTTTACTGCACAAAACTGCCGCTTACACAGCAGGGGCCCTGGCAGACAGACTGACACTGCTGTTTCTAGCCCCACAGAGAACCTTCTTGTAGGACAGTGCGTGTGCCTGGCTCTACCGTTACTGCACAGCACCTCTGCTGGTACTACTGCCCCACCTTGTCAGAGAGTACTGTTCTTTCTAGCTCTGCATGCACCTCTCTGCAGGCCACATTGCTTCAGTCGAGCTCTACCTTTACTGCACAAAACTGCCGCTTACACAGCAGGGGCCCTGGCAGACAGACTGACACTGCTGTTTCTAGCCCCACAGAGAACCTTCTTGTAGGACAGTGCGTGTGCCTGGCTCTACCGCCACTGCACAGCACCTCTGCTGGCACTACTGCCAGCCCTTGTCAAAGTATTGTCCTTTCTAGCTCTGAATGCACCTCCCTGCAGGTCACAGTGCTCCGGCCGCGGTGTTCCCTTACTGTACAGGGCTGTTGCCTACACTGCATGGGCACTGGCTTTCAGACACTTGCTTCTAACCCAGCAGGGAACCCCTCTCAGGCCAGTGGTCCAGCCCCGCGTTATCTCCTCTACATGGGGGCGTAATGCAGGTCCATGCAGCTCCTGTAGTCAGAGGTTCCCCCTAGCCCATTAGGGGCTCCATATAGCCCAATTCCAATTATTATCTGGAGATGTAAGAGGCTAGGCGTACTCTTCGCATTTTGACAGGAGGGGGCATACTTTAGTGTTACAGCACTGTCTCTGCACAGGGCTGCTGCTCACACTGCCTGCTCCCCCTTCCGGATCCACAGGCGCATTCTTGCATATCACAGAGCTTCCGCAGAGTTCTTCCCTTACTGCACATGGCTATTGCTTACACCGCATGGGCAGACAGCTCGGTTGTTTCTAGCCGTTAAGCACCTCCCTTCAGGCCAGTGCTCCGGTCGGCTTGATCTCATCTGCACAGGGCTGCGGCTCACAGTGCCCGGTTCCTACCAGTGAGGCCTGCTCCTTGCAGCTCTGCCCGGAACTCTACTTCGGGCACAGTTGGGCACTGCCTCCACTGCACACGGGCGATGTCTGCTCACTTTTAAGGGACCATCAGCACTGCCATGCTTCCCATGCACAGGGGTTCTGAAAGATGCTGGTTTAGTCAAACTGTGCATCTGTCTCACATGGACTCCGTTACATAGGTCACGAATGCCGGACAAAGAAACTTAAATTTCGTAGAAAAAGTATCTGCCTTACTTCCGTTGTGAGTTCCATCATTTTCTAAGAGCTTGTTGGCTGCATCCAGCAGAAACACAAATGCCTCCGCCAATATGGCCATGTTAAAAAGCACAAAAGGGTGCCACGAAAGAGAAAACAATTTCACCAAACACGTTCTTTGAATGCACCTTGCACGGAATTTGGAGGTGAGAACAAGTGGGTTCACGTGTCTACCACTTCACCTTTTGCTCCTCGACCCAGCATCTTTACTCTTGTCCCCAGCACCTTTGCTCCTGCCCATGGCACCTTTTATCCTGCCCCTCAGCACCTTTGCTCCTGCCCCAACACCTTTGCTCCTGCCCCAACACCTTTGCTCCTGTCCATGGCACCTTTTATCCTGCCCCTCAGCACCTTTGCTCCTGCCCCAACACCTTTGCTCCTGCCCCAACACCTTTGCGCCTGCCCATGGCACCTTTTATCCTGCCCCTCAGCACCTTTGCTCCTGCCCCCAGCACCTTTGCTCCTGCCCCAACACCTTTGCTCCTGCCCATGGCACCTTCTATCCTGCCCCAGCACCTTTTCTCCTATTCCCAGTACATTTGCTCCTGCCCGCGGTCTTCTAGTAAAACTCCTCACCGGAATTGATCGCCTCCTAATGCAACGCCAAGAGCTCGATGTAAATCAGTACAAATGACGGTCTCCTAAAAACCTCTCGGGGTGGGAGCACAAGGCGTATGTCACGAGCCGCAGTCAGAGTTTTATGTGAACTTCCTGAAAGCGATGGGTAAAGCGCGCCCCTTTGACGTGTTACACGTTAAAGGAGAATGAGTGACTGTCCTTCGCCTGTATTGAGCCGGTAGAGGTGTGTTCACTGGCCAGCATTACCGACACCTCACCTGAAGGGTGGACTCTTTGCAGATGCAGGTTAGCACAGAGGAGGTGCAGGAATGTGCACATGGCCTGGCACATGCAAGTCCCACCCGGCACCCTGCTCGGGTACCGTTTATGCCTCAAATGTCAGCCAAGATGGAAGTTTCACTTCGCGTTTTATTCCACATATTTTCCTTGGAGATAGATACAATGTAATCTCGGCTGTAGAAATACCGAGACTTTCTTACATTACACAGCAGTATGTATTTCTGAACACATAGGGATATCTACAGTGAGTGTCACAAAGCTGCGGTTAGCATCGGAGGGTCACACAGTCAGTATACAGCTAACCTGGTGATTGTCTGTGGGGTCAATAACATACAAGGATATAGTTTAATCAGCGCATTTAGCCAGCAGACGTTCCCATTGCAAATTAAGAAATGAGTTGATTTCACTGGATAGTATTTAAAATAAAACATTCACTCCAAAAGGCGAAATAGACCCTGCATCGTATCTGTACAATAGTCCAAGGGACCAACAGCATCAATGGGAAGAGCATCCCCAGTACTTACAGCTCTCCTCAATGGACCTTCCTCCAGCCACTCCCGGGATCCTATTCCTTTCCGGGCAGCCTCCTCTTTTTTAAAGCTCTCCCAAAAACATGGTCAATCCAGCGGCAGAAACGTTATCAGTTCCGTGGGATTCCCAAAACATCTATCCGGCGTACCCATGGCGCCTGCTATCTATCTCTGAGTGTCCCTCCGCGACCTCCGTGGTGCCGTCCCAGAGCCCCCGAGGTGTCCCCTCGTGCACCTGCTCGCGGCTGCCTCCCTGCCCGGGCTGGTGGGGTAGCTGAGGGCGGGGGAGGAAGGATTGAGGCGCAGGACCAGGAGCCGCCTCACTCGCGCGCACACACACTGATCCAGTGAGAATCAGCGGAGCCTGACAGCTCAGGAAGAGAGAGGAGGGAAGGGAGGCGCTGCTGCGCCGGCACCAGCGCAGGCTCCTCGCGCAGGATGTGATGAGCGGAGTGTCCTCGTGCGGGCAGAGCACCACGTTGAACCCCTCACGCACGCAGGCACCCCACGCTCCTGCAGAGGGGCCACCTCACCGAGACTTTCCCGCTCAATTTGCACTTCATGTTTCTGTCTCTGGTGGGGAATTATGACTGGAATATGAAGTGAAATATGCGAGCACGTTCAGAGGCATGAAAGACTTGTCAGATTGTGTTCACGGTGCACTTCAGACAGTGTCTCCTCGCTCAGGCAAAGGATCTATATCTCTTCCATATACCGGTCCTTAAGCATCACTCTCATTCTTTGCTTTTCTGCACCACGAATTCTGTGTTTTTCCGCGGCATTATCTATATTGAATATGCATTTTTTTCAACCAGCGTATATTTATTATCAGGTACCCACAGCAGTACGGGATAAATAACCTCCCACTTGAGAAAATCATGACAAAAGACCTTACATTTTATCTCCTGAAAAAAGTGGTTCATTTATCTCACACCCAACCCCAGCAGAATTGTGGTAGTTTGAAAGGAATTATTCCACTTCAAAACCCTTGACGCGCCAGGCGGAGCAGCAGATTGCCCATTCCGGGCTTCCGGGTTCTCTCTGCCGAGGAGGACAGCAAAGACTGAAGACGAACGGTGCTGGCTCTCGCTTTTTTTTGTTAGTGTTGCAAAGCCTCGCGCTCGTCTCCTTATTCACCTGCTCACTCTAGTGGCTCCGAAGTAAAGTAACCGGAGACGACTCCAAAGACTGTCTTGCAAATCAGAAATGACAATGCCGCAAGGAGGATGCATTGCACGTTTATGAGTGGGAGTTCGAGCGGGGGATTCCCTAGTTAGCATTTGCTCATCACGTATCTCATGTGCTTATGGGTGCTGACAAAACCCGCTCTACCGTCTTAGACATTGTCGGTTATTCTTAAAGCCAGAAATCAATCCTACAAGGTTCTGAATTGGAGGGTCTCATGCCCAATATTGGTGGCGATTTAGGGTAAAGAGTTAATTTTTTTTTCTCCAGGAGATAAAACGATAACACGCTATCACACAAGTGCATTAGTACTACCCCATACACTACTGGACATTATATAGCAGCTTCTCATGCAGCAATGCCTCTGCATCATTTCAAATGGGAATTCACAAAAGGTTCCAGCAGCGTACATTGAAGCCTTCAACTATTGGAGGCTTCCTGGTGTACTTCTGGGAAGCATTGGGAATCCACAAACGTAGTAATTCTACACCCCTATGAGGCACTAACCCTGCGAGCAAGGATTTACGACTAACTGTTGTGAATTGGGCAGATGTGCTCACTCTCTACCCAGCCCTGCCACCGTGAAATAGGCCAGTTGACCTCTAGCTGTTTTCTTGCTCCTCAGGTACACAGGCTATCCCTACGAGTCCTGGAGCCAAGAGAAATCTACAAGGAGGACCACATTTTTGGGTATCATTATGGCATCCACCATGGAGGCTCTACATGTGGTTTCGAAGGTCAAAACTCGGAGATTAGTCAAAAACATTGTATACAAAGAGCCTTCTTATTGGTACTTATTAAAAAAAACTCTTGTTGGATAGTAACAGTCTTTGTTGGCTTACGCCGTCCCTGCAATTACCTCCTTCTTCACTGATCCCTTCACTACCACCCTCCAGTGGTGCCCATCATCTTTCCTTAGCCCATCTCTCACATTAATTTACTTTAAGGCATTACTCATCTCATTGAAGAATGTCAGAACACTTTACATCAAAAATATGTACAGAGACAATTAGTCATACAAGTGTGTAAATCAATGTGTAGGAAATTACCTTAAGACAATGAGTTCTAGAAGATGTAGGAGTCACACATCATTCATACAAGTAGGCATTATCAGCCTGATTCATCATTCTCCCGTTTTGCGAGCCCCTAATAGCGATTCATAACGAATCGCTATTAAGGACTTGCAAAACGGTATTCATGTAGGAATTGCAATAAATATTGCGATTCCTACATGTTCCTTATTTGCGATTAGCTAATTGCTAATCGCTAATAAGGAATAACTCCCCATGCATTCCTATGGGCCTACAGGCCCATAGGAATGAATGGGGAGTTATTCCTTATTTGCGATTAGCAATTAGCTAATCGCAAATAAGGATGCGATTTCAAGGGTGCAGGGGTGTCCAAAGGACACCCTGTAGCACCCCTGAAATGCAATCTACATTGGTGTTGCGCACACACATGTCCAAAGGACATGTGTGTGTGTAACATGCAACTTAGAAAAATGCATTTAAATGCATTTTTCTACGTTTTTGCTATTTACCGAGAGGTCTGACCTCTCGGTAAATAGCGGCCCAAAATTGCATTTTCGCAATTTTAAAATGCTTCATGAATTGCATTTAACCACTTGGCTGCTATGCGTTTTCCCCCCCGGTGCTGGGATTGCCCATTTTCCATTATTCATGACGAGCTGGGCTCGTCATGAGCGTGCGAGGAGGCTACACCATGACGAGCCCAGCTCGTCATGAGCGTGGAAGGGGTTAAGGAATCTCAAATAGAGATTCCTTAAATTCAATTCTTCGCAAATGTGCGAATTCTTAAATAGCGAATTTTGCATTTGGGATGATGAATCCCAAATGCAAAAATTGCACTCGCAAAAGGCAAGATTCTGAGAATCTTGCCCTTTGCGAGTGCAATTTAGCTTGATGAATCAGGCGGTATATGTTAAGAGTGCTTGGTCTGGTGAAACAAAGAGGGGCATTTACTAAGTTTCCACACAGCATATTAGCCAAGTTGCTCGGGTGCATTGCATTAAAAGGAGAGAGGACAACATCTTCTAAGATATGGTGCTGATGCTTTCTCTTCTAGTGCTGGCGTACCTTAGGGTGCTTTGCACCAATGCAGTGCAAGACATTACATACATTAAAATACATTTTAAATACATTGTACATTGTATAAAATTCTCTCTCATCCAGCGAGGAAGAAATTATAATGACATTAAAAAAGGTTCAGAGGGCTTTTTTCTTCCTGATCAGCCATATTGCCATTAAAAATTTGGATACAGCGAACACAATGTGGCCCAAGGTACTGGTTTTCATAATTCTGAATGCCTGTGCATACTCTCTAAACCCTAGGTTCTTACAGAGCGGCGCTATCCAATATTTTCTGGGCCTTTGATATGCAGGGCACACAAACAAGATGTGGAGGTCTTCTTCCTCATGGATGTTACAGCAGGGACATGTTTTATCACCCCCATTGGTCCACTTATAGGTAAATGAGTTAGTTGGAAGTGTGCCAAGCCTCCATTGAACAAACAATTTCCTCACCAGGATGGGGAAAATAAGATCCATAAAAGGTTCAAAAACATATGAATTTTTGGATTCCAGGAATCGCGCAGTTAGGGTGCCACTGTTTTGAGCATCCATCATATGTGCAAGGGACCTGTCTTTGTAGATTTGGATCAGGGCTCTGCGCGAGATTCCCTGGCAACCTCGCGCAGGGTCCTCCCATAGGTCACGGAGATTCATAGCAAGCAGTTCATTTTTTACAAAGGCAAGCCAAGGGATTTTGCCATTGCAATTCAAGCTCATGACATGGGTAAGATCCTCCCTATAGTGATGAAGTTCATTTGTGGACCAGAGCCTGTGCCAGAACTTCACTGGCTTTGACACAAGCTCCTCTGCAATAGGGGGGAGACCCATGTCCATTCTCAATGGCTGTAGTGGCGTAGCTCGTGGGAGAGCTAATAAACGTCTTAAAAAACTGTTTTCGACTATTGGTAGGGCCTTTCCAGCTTTGTACCCCCATAACTCGCTGCCATACATGGCCGCCGCCTTAGCCTGGGTCCTATAAGTTTCAATGGCCGGGCTTATGGGCTTGAAGGAGGAAGTATTAGCCACCTTCAGGATTGCGCCCGACAACTGGGACAGTTTGACCCTTGATCGCACTATCTGGCGGTCCCATGATAAATCTTCCTGCAGTGTTACCCCTAGATATGTAAAGGTAGACACCCTCTCCAGGCTAACAGTACCCAGGGTGGGATTGGGCCTAGTTTTAGTTGGTGGGTTGAAGATCATATACTTCGTCTTCTCTGTATTCACCTCCAACCCGTGTTGACGACAGAAAAGACCAAATCCATCCAGGATCCTCTGGATCCCCATGGGGGATTTGGAAAGCAGGAGGGTATCATCGGCAAACATAATTGCCGGAACCCTCCTGCCTGCCAAATATGGGGCGTCGTTGTCCTTGACGTTTTCCAAATGAGAGATGACATTATTGATGAATAAACAAAACAGGGTCGGTGCCAAGACACAACCCTGCCTCACCCCTCGGCGGACAGGGAACCTGGACGAAAGATTGCCATCCCTCCCATACCTGACCTGCGCATAGTTGTTCTCGTGCAGCCTGGTTATGATGTTAAGTAACTGGGGGGGTACTCCTAGCTTTTCCAACACCTCCCACAGTTTCCTGCGCGGGACTAGGTCGAAGGCTGACCTCAGATCCACGAAGACCATGTACAGTCTTCCCCCCTAAATCCTCACCGTCTTCCAATAGAGGAGGACGAGGCGGAAGATCTGGACCATGGTCGACATGTTTTTTCTGAAGCCAGCCTGCAAGGGACTCATGATGTCATTATCCTCTACCCAGTCTAATAGATGGTTCAGAATGAGGCGCGCAAAGAGCTTTTGGGGGACATCTATAAGGCTAATTGGCCTGTAATTAGTCGGGCTCAGAGGAGACCCTTTCTTATAAATCGGCACTATTTCAGCCCCTAACCAAGAACAGGGGACCGCCATACCTCCTAATATAGCGTTGAAGAGGATAAGAAGGTACGGACCCCAAATGTCAGGATGATGTCTAAAAAGATCCCCAGGTAACTTGTCCAGTCCCGGTGCCTTTCCCGGAGCTACACGCTCCAGTGCTGTCACCACTTCACCTAAGGAAAATTCCAGGGCCATATCCTGGGAACAGGGGGACTCCACCGCCTTCCCTTCGGGCCATGAGATGGTTTCTTGATAAAGTGCTCCAAAGTGGGCCTCCCAAACAGAAGAGGCGATGTTGGGTTCCAGTGCAGATTTGAGATCCCCCGTCCCATTGTTTACCAGGGCCCAAAATTTCCTAGAGTCTTTGGTTTTTAGGGCTTCAGACAGGTCATGCCAATGGTTCCAATCCCACTCTGCCCTAGCATTGGCCAGTGCTAACTTGTACTCCCTCCTGAGGGCTACTACCCTCGCCTTGTCACTGCCCTCTTTGACGGCAAAAATTAGCTCAGATTTAATTTTCTTGCAGGAAGAGGTGTACCAAGTGGGGGTACAGGTCTTTTTCCTTCTTGATTTTACCACCGGATTGAAGACCTCGGCGAGGTCCCTCACTAAGTCCTGATGAATGCCAGATAGTCTCTCATTGTAATCAAGGGGTCTTGGTTGGTTTATAAGAACATCCACCTCCTGGAACCTGGGGAGTGCTAGGCCATACAACTTGTTCATAGCATCTTCTTTGTCAATCAGCTTCCCCCATTTCACCCGACGCCTATTTGTGGTGAGGAAAAATCAAAACAAGGGTCTTGACTCCTTACTCAGAAAGGCTGGTGAGGAGCGTGTCCCCCTGATCATCACCGGAGTCAGTAGTTAGCGACCCTAATGCAGGGACTGGGTGCTGTATCTCCAATAAAAGAGCATTATGGTCACTATCTGTCCTCGCAAGCACCCTGAAGTCGTAAACTTTGGGCCACATGGTGATGTCTGTTAAAATGTAGTCCAGCCTTGACTCGTGACCCTTTTTGTTGAATGTGCACAAGGAGGGAGTGTCAGATGGGGTGCGTCCATTGCACGCCCTCAGTGCAAAGTTCAGGGTGAGGGACGTAAGTTGTACTACCAGCGGGGACCAAGCTTTGGGGTGAGGTGAGGAGGAAGGTGGGACTCCCCAGTAGTCATCCTCAGCAGTGAAAGTACCCTCCTTTAGACCATCCAGGGGTTCGAAATGGCAATTGAAGTCCCCTCCCATCACTATTTTGAGGTCACCTGGCAGTTGACCTAGAAAGGAAGACAGTTCATCTAGGGTAGGGGATTCATTGGCCGCAGCAACTGGTCGTGAGTAAACATTAACAATGGCCCATGTTGTTCTGCTGGGCCATCTGAGCAGCACACACTGGATGTCCTGTGAAAGTGTGACCATCCTTTCCACCTGACACCCAATGTGACTCGCAACCCAGATCGCTAAACCTCCCGAGGGTCTCCCCCTCCCGTTCCATTTTGCTGGAATCTCAAAGATATCAAACCCCCTACTAGTTTGAGGTTCCCTTGCCCATGTCTCCTGGAAGAGGAGAATGTCGCTGCCATTTACCAGGAGATCCCACTCCGGTGTGCCTACCTTGCTTTTAATGCCTGCCACATTCCAGGAAAGAATTCTCAGCCCTGGACCTTGTGGTTGCAGGCCTGCCACACATGAGGCGGGCGGGATGGTAACTGTAGGATCGTTAGAGTCACACGGGCCAGTTGTAATAGGCGGAGGGGTGGATGATACAGCCACCTCCGCTGATTGCATATTGGGGGCGGTCAGTGTATTTAGTGATACCTCTGCTTGACCCGGGATAGTACCCAAGGAGGTCATCCCCTCATTGACAAGGACCTGGACCTTTTTATCGGTTACAGGAACAGATATACCCTCCCCCCTGACTGGAACCCCATCGGCAGATTTTTCTGAATGCTGTGGTGTATCCCCCATTTGTGGTCAATCTACTTGGTCCAGGCAAGAGAATCTATTCTGAAGGATGAAATTTCCATGAGCGGGAAGTGTGTTGTGCTTGGGCCTGTATCGTGAACCATCTACTGCAAAGCCCACTCTAGTCCATCTCTGATCCCTCCCCACAACTGGGTTACAAGCATTTGGGTAGAAGTGTGAGAGGGACACTAAATCGATGTTGGACTTGTCAGGTCTTGTTAGCCAGTTGAAAATATATGGGGCAACCAATGGGCTTTTGAAGCTGACTATGATGCAGTCCCCCGCCCTATTCTTAGCAGTAACTCCAATCCATGGGATCCTTCTGACCATCAATACGTCTCCTTTTATATTAGGAGGGAGGGGCCTGTTGATGTTAAGCCAGCTAATTACCTTATTACGGAGTGAGTCCTGTGGCTCTCTAGCATCACCAGTGAGCTCAGGAACTCCCACCATAATCGCCGTATACGCCACTGCCTCGGGAGGCAGATTGACCGCCCTGCGCCTAGTGTTAGGGCTAGTGGGGCGACCAATGTGACCATTGGCAGCACTCCCCTCACCCGTTTGTTGCGGTGGTGTGGATTGCTTGGATCTTCTTGGAGCGGGGACAGGGGGTCTAGACGTTTGTGAAGAGGGCATTTGGGGGGCAGGATTACTGATAATACTGTTTTGCACCCCTGACTGGGCCTGGGTGCTTGTTACAGCAGTAGGAGGTCTATTCCCCACTGATTCCAGAGGAACCGTCTGTGTACTTGAACCCAACCCCAAACTAGGACTATTTCTATTGTGTGAGGTTTCTAGAGCCATGAGTCTAGCTTCTATGGAGTCCAGTTTTGCAGACAAGGGATTCAGTAAGTTCTTAAGAATATCCGTAAATGAGCTGATTAAGGAGTCTACGATGTTAGGAGGGGTCCCACCAAATATAAAGGGTCCTGAGCACACTGGTGCAGCTGTAGGTACTGTCAGGCCAGATTGATCGGACCCAATTCCCGGAGAAAAGACCTCGGGAGAAGCCGAAATGTCCGTACTGACATCCAATATATACTTGGTTGCATCCACTTTGGCCCTTTTTGCCCCTCTTGACTTCCTTGACCTTTTCCTTTTCGATGGAAGGTCCCCTCTGCTACTTGCGGGTTCTGTTTGTAGTACGACTTGGCCCCCATCCTGCGACTCGGTTGTTTCCGCACAGATCACATTGGAAGAGGGCTCTACAACCCCAGAGAGGCGCAAGGACTCACTATCCCTCTGGGAGTTTGACGGGGTCCTGAGTTGTTGTAGAACTGACTCAATGGTCTGGTCAATACTATCCAAGAGTGACAAGTGGGTGGCTTCAAGGGGTAGTGGAGTGCTAACCTCAGTTAAAGAAGAATCCAGGGAGTCCACTATCACATTTTCTGTGCCCACCTCAGGAACGATGTCTAGCACTATTTGACCTTTGTTTGCCACAGCACTGGCCTTAGGAAAGAATTTTTCCAGAGTGCTAGAACACTGTTGGACAGCCTTACTCCTGGATACTCTAGTAGTCATGGCAAACGGAACACACAGGGTCGCTGACTAGAGTGGAAAAAAGAGTCTTGAGAGAAGCACGACGTCAGAGGGGAGGCCCGGTCCGGTCTCTTCCGGCCTCTAACGGCCTAAAACGGCCCGCTCTTTGCCCGGTCTTCGCCCCGCACGCGTCCCGCGATGCGCGTAGCTGGTCTTACTTTTATCCGCTTTGGCGGAGAGGGGGAGGGCACTGGGAGGGGGCGTGGCTCACCCGGGAAGAGGACACAGCTGTGGCTGTTGTGGGCTGGTCCTCGCAGTCCCGGGGCCGCGCCTCTCGCCTCCTCTGCGGCCTCGCAACAACACCTCCTCACGCCAGGGAACACAGCGGGCTGGGAAAGTCACTAGCTACTCCTGTAGCTCACCAGGGATTCTGCAATCAAACTCCTCCGTGCGAGCGGCTCCCGCGAAGCGGGGGCCGCGAGGAGTGAAGAGCACTTGGTGGGGGCGGGCACTGGGAGGGGGCGCGGCTCACCCGGGAAGAGGACACAGCTGTGGCTGTTGTGGGCTGGTCCTCGCAGTCCCGGGGCCGCGCCTCTCGCCTCCTCTGCGGCCTCGCAACAACACCTCCTCACGCCAGGGAACACAGCGGGCTGGGAAAGTCACTAGCTACTCCTGTAGCTCAGCAGGGATTCTGCAATCAAACTCCTCCGTGCGAGCGGCTCCCGCGAAGCGGGGGCCGCGAGGAGTGAAGAGCACTTGGTGGGGGCGGGCACTGGGAGGGGGCGCGGCTCACCCGGGAAGAGGACACAGCTGTGGCTGTTGTGGGCTGGTCCTCGCAGTCCCGGGGCCGCGCCTCTCGCCTCCTCTGCGGCCTCGCAACAACACCTCCTCACGCCAGGGAACACAGCGGGCTGGGAAAGTCACTAGCTACTCCTGTAGCTCACCAGGGATTCTGCAATCAAACTCCTCCGTGCGAGCGGCACCCGCGAAGCGGGGGCCGCAAGGAGTGAAGAGCACTTGGTGGGGGCGGGCACTGGGAGGGGGCGCGGCTCACCCTGGAAGAGGACACAGCTGTGGCTGTTGTGGGCTGGTCCTCGCAGTCCCGGGGCCGCGCCTCTCGCCTCCTCTGTGGCCTCGCAACAATACCTCCTCACGCCAGGGAACACAGCGGGCTGGGAAAGTCACTAGCTACTCCTGTAGCTCACCAGGGATTCTGCAATCAAACTCCTCCGTGCGAGCGGCACCCGCGAAGCGGGGGCCGCGAGGAGTGAAGAGCACTTGGTGGGGGCGGGCACTGGGAGGGGGCACGGCTTACCCGGGAAGAGGACACAGCTGTGGCTGTTGTGGGCTGGTCCTCGCAGTCCCGGGGCCGCGCCTCTCGCCTCCTCTGCGGCCTCGCAACAACACCTCCTCACGCCAGGGAACACAGCGGGCTGGGAAAGTCACTAGCTACTCCTGTAGCTCACCAGGGATTCTGCAATCAAACTCCTCCGTGCGAGCGGCACCAATGCACAAACTGTTGCACCGTAACCAGTGCCACTGGTATTATGCATCAGGGAGGGCCAAATTATGCTTCAAGCGTGAGATTTATGTGGCAAAAAGGATAGTATTACTTCATTGTATTATTTTTACACTTGTTACCACTGTAGTGTCCTGCTGGACATGTTCTAGTGTTCCACCTGGTGTTAACCTACACTGCACACCCACCCATCACAGGCGTCACCGTTCAGGTAACCCTGCTAATAAAAGGGGCCGGTCACACATGCCCTGGGCAAGTTCTGGTACCCCAATTATGAGTCTGTATCGTTAATTTGCCTGTATGTGGGCATAGGGTCCAAGACACTCCAACCACTGTATGGGCATTGATTCCACCTCATTAGTACCAACTGAATTCCCACTTATATCAATAAGCAACAGAATGGTAACCAGTCAACATTCGCAAAGGACCTTCCACTACACAAGCACATGTTTTGCTGTGTTTTTAGGAACCATTTGAGCTAGAAATTGTTCTTTGCAAAAACCTGCAGATTGTGCAGCAGGTGCAGGATTATGTGGCAAATCTACAATTCTGCAAAAAAAAAAAAACACAGCCACACAATCGCATAATTCCAGTGGCCCTGACCATAGTCCAAGGGTATATGCATGATGTCAAACAAGGGTTTTATACTGGAATGGTACCCTTCCAGCACATAAGTCTATTCTTTGTCAAAGTTTAACACTTCACAACTTTGTATGTGTGGTGCACAATGCAGCACACAAGCAACATTGGAAAGGTTTGGATAAAAAAAATATTTTCTCATACTTTACACCTGCCTCATGGAGATGTAAATTGGTTGATTCAAATCTATTTATATAAAAAATAGTAGATAGGGATTAGCTTCAAAATCCAAGATGGGTGGATAAGAACATTCATGTACCACCCACTGCACGCCTCTCATAGAGTTTGTTGGAAATGGCCCTTTCTGCAGGGTCACCCCAAATGTTCAACCTTCCTCATCCTCTTTTGCCAATCTTGTTTTGTTGGCTTTAGGGCTCAGGGTACTTTACCTCTACTAACAAGTGCTAAATGCATGTGCTCTCTGCTTAAAACATGGTAACGTTGGCTTATCTAGAGTTGGCATATTTGATTTACGTTCTACGCCTTACCGCTGTGGAGAGAGGGAGAGCTTTCTGTTTGCTGCTTTGCTCCTGAATTTTTTTGGAACCTTGCGGTACCCGCTGCGCGGGTCCCGCATCGCCCGTCTGCCTGGGTGCTTCACTTGGCTCGTGACTTTGGACCAGAGACTGTGGGGGATTATCAGGGCTGCGAGCGCCAGGTGAGAGACAGGGACTCCATTGCCCAGGAGTCCCTGCGTTGTTATCACCTGCACCTGGACGCTCTCCCTGTTTGACCCGCCCCCCGAGCACCGAGTAAAAGGAGCCTGCTTGCTCTTGTCGCGTTGGGAGACGTTCTACGCCTTACTGCTGTGGAGAGAGGGAGAGCTTTCTGTTTGCTGCTTTGCCCCTGAATTTTTTGGGAACCTCGCGGTACCCGCTGCGCGGGTCCCACATCGCCCGTCTGCCTGGGTGCTTCACTTGGCTCGTGACTTTGGACCAGAGACTGTGGGGGATTAGCAGGGCTGCGAGCGCCAGGTGAGAGACAGGGACTCCATTGCCCAGGAGTCCCTGCGTTGTTATCACCTGCACCTGGACGCTCTCCCTGTTTGACCCGCCCCCCGAGCACCGAGTAAAAGGAGCCTGCTTGCTCTTGTCACGTTGGGAGACGTTCTACGCCTTACTGCTGTGGAGAGAGGGAGAGCTTTCTGTTTGCTGCTTTTCCCCTGATTTTTTTTGGAACGTCGCGGTACCCGCTGCGCGGGTCCCGCATTGCCCGTCTGCCTGGGTGCTTCACTTGGCTCGTGACTTTGGACCAGAGACTGTGGGGGATTAGCAGGGCTGCGAGCGCCAGGTGAGAGACAGGGACTCCATTGCCCAGGAGTCCCTGCATTGTAATCACCTGCACCTGGACGCTCTCCCTGTTTGACCCGCCCCCCGAACACCTCCCTCCTATAAAAGGAGCCGTTATCCCCGCTGCGCGGGAGTGTCCCGGGAGTAGCCCGGGACAAGGGCGGGAACGTCTGTGGCCGTCAGGGGCCGAAGGAGGCTGGGCTGGGCCCCCCCTCTGTCATCCTGTATTTGTGACATTGATGTTTCCTTCTGTGAGCTTGTATTCACAACGTTTCCAGGTATTATCTTTTGTATAACATAGTTTCTCCTATTAAATCCTTGGATTACTAAATATGACCTCACCTTCTACCTCCACCACTGGTATCCCTTCTCAGGCTGAGGTGGGGCCAGTAATCTCGGGCCCTTTGGATAAATATTTTTGTAGGGTAGCCAGTGATATCGATAAAGAGATTGCATTGGCGGAGAGACGCGCTGAGCGCAGGTTGTCAATTGAACTTCTTAAAATACCCTTGGAAAAAAGACAACCGCAGGTCTTCCCAGCATTGATTCCCCCCCGGTCATCCCTAATTCTGCCAGTGGTAGCCGAAACTCCCTATGTCTTCCCTCCTACAAATGAGTTGTTGACTGTTTTGCATGTGGACTCTGACATTTGCACTCCCCTTGTAAGTACATCTCCCCTACCTATTGATTCATCAATAGGGCAGCCGAATTCGTCCCAACGGAGTGTGCTAAATCAAGAGGTAAGAGTAAAGCCATGCCCCAAAAGGAAGAGATGTCCTGCCTCTAAGAAGTGCTATCTGTCCAAACCCCCAAAAAAATTAAGGAAAGTTGTAGCATGTTCTCGCACTTCTCAGGAATCTACCGAGGTTGGTTCCAATAGGGAAAAACATGTGAGGAGGGGGTAGCTCTTGAGGCAGTTAGTTCCGGCCGGAACATCACTGATTCATTGGCTATGGGGTTGTTAGAGCTTCCATCTGAAGCCCCCTCCTGTCTTTTGAGGGGGGTAATGTGCCAGTTAGTCCTGGCTCTAAGACGAACGATCTCCCAGAAATGGGAGTGGCTGAGTTCCTACACGCCACCCCCATCCTGCTACTCGAGTTGGAGAAGTTAATGAAGTCTCTTTTGACTCCGCTCGAGGAACAAGTAAAAAAATTAGCGGATAGGTTAGACCACTTTGAGCAGGCAACTTTGGACAACTTTTATACTACGAAATCACTAAATATGTCCCACATAAGGATAGGGGAGTGCAGCAACTTTCATCAACCTAGTGGGCAGGGGAAAGGTGTGTCGGCTGTTGTATCTCTTCCACTTGTGGATGGTACTCCAAGTAGGCTTCAGGGTAATGGAAAAACTAAAAAGACCAATTTGGAGCCAATGATTAATCCACTAAGCAAGACCACCAAAGTAGCTAAGCTCCCTGTCACAGTTGTTACGGGCACTAAAGATCGTTCTGGCAGTTGGCCCCCCATCTAGTGCCCCTCAAGCTCTATCGAACAACCTAATACCCTGTAATGGTACTGCAGTCAGCAGTAGCAGTAACATCTCTGGGAACAAAAACGTCCTATTAAATAGCTCCCAACCACCACATGACATCTCTTCCTCTGGATCAGTTGTTCCTGCTAATAGCGTGCCTAAATTGCTTCCAACGAAGGCGCCGCGTAGGATACCTAACATGAATCTTAACCCAAATTCTTTTCCTTACGTGGCTGTCCTTATAAACGTGCCATCGCTATTGGCTGGACAAAAGGAACCCTTCCAAATGCTAGAAAACAGGGTAATGCATTGGTTAAGGGTGAATAGACCACTGCCCGGGGAAGTTGATGGTTTGATTATTGGAGTAAGAAGGACTGAGTGGATAGGTTGCACTCCTAAGAAATTGGGGGGTGATTGTATAGTTGTCAATTTTCAAGATCCTAGGGTGGTAAGTCTGATAACGAAACATGATGGGGGTACAACTTGTGGGGGAATTGGTATTGTAGATCTTACTTTCTTTTATCCGAGACCAGCCGGTGTGGAATCTGTTAAGACAACTTGTGTAAGATCTGTAACCAATGTCCCGTTTCTAGGGCCTGCCCCCTTCACTGTACCATCTCAACAGAATAGTTATTATGGTGGCATAAATACCAATCCCTTTGTAGTACAGAGGGAGCCGGGGTGGGGGTATTGACAGATGTCTGATAATTGTATGAATAAAGCAGATGATCTGATTAGCCGGAACCCACGTGGGAATTTTGTTACATTTGACAAGGACCAAAATATGGAATCAAATGAAATGAATACTGGCCTGGGGTCTGTGACTTTGGAGAAATTACATGGGGAATGTAACCAAATCCCTGGGGGTGAGGATTCAACTACATCAAGCACCCCAAGTAACCTGGGGGACGAGCATAAAAACGCAGATATAACAAGAGATAGGGTGGGAATAGATGTAACCCTGAAAAACCCGCCAATAAGGCCTCCTGTAGGACCAGTGCCCAGGGACAGCCCAAGTATGGGGAAGTTTTTCTCATGGAATATCGCCGGGCTGATCGGCAGGCTGATGTCCCAGGATTGGATAGATTTTGTTAATGGTTTTGAAGTCTGTCTATTCCAGGAGACATGGGCATGCGATCCCATTTTTCTCCTTGGCTATCTAAACTTCTCAATCTCGGCAAGTAAGGGTGCCAGGGGTCGACCAATGGGTGGCCTCACAATTTGGGTGAAACAAAGTTCACAAATTGAAGTAAAAGTGGTCGATGTGGGCTGTAGGGACATCCAAATACTAAGATTGATCTAAAAAAAGGAGGGAGTGATAGATATTTATAATATCTATGCTACGGGCACCAATTCAGGAAGTTCCCCCACTCTAGAGGCCCTGTTTACTTCCCTAGAATTACAAACACTGGGGAACAAAATTATAGTAGCTGGTGATTTGAACAGGACCTTCGAGCCATTAGATAGTATAGACGATCCCCTGGGGCAGGACGAGGACACACATTGGGGTGTCCCGACCCTAACCTTGGCCCCTGTTAAACGGTGGACTAAAGACATCCTGTTAATGAATGCCATCTGCCTGGAATATGGGCTGAGTGCTCTCAATGGGAGAACGAAAGGTGATAGGGAGGGTGCTTGTACTTTTGACAATGGTCTTAACCATAGTAGGATAGACTACGTCATTTGCAGCCTTAGTCTATGGCAGTGGGTATGGGATATGAAAGTTGAGGGTAGATTGGAAAGCGATCACAATCCCCTTTGCGTGACTCACAATTGGTGGCCAATCACGTCTGGTAGCCAGCAATTGAATGATGATCTAATGCCCATAATGACCAATGATATGCGTAGACTTAATTGGCCAAGTGTTTTGGCGAATGCGGATTCAATGGACTCTATAACTTCTGAGTTGGATGCTGCAATCGCTGCAATGGAATCTGAAAATTCCGTTAACCCAGGGTCTAGGGAAATAACGGATATACATAACAAGCTCTTTACCCAATACCCTCATAAGACCACATTTTATGAGAGTATGTAAGAAAAACAGGAAACAACCACCTAAACCAGCTAGGTGGTTCAACCACCAGTGCAGGGAAGCCAGGTTAGCCCTAGGTAGCGCTATTAGGAAGAGGGATAGGGAAGCTATTAGTAAGGCCAGGAAGCATTACAAGGCTAGTTTATTATTAGCGAAAAAAACATGGGATGAAGAGTATTGGGCAGAGTTGAAGGAAGCGTCAGGGGCTAAGGACTCCAGGTTATTTTGGAAATTGTTAAAGTGGGGTAGAGGTGGTTCTCCGAATAAACCCGATAACAATGTCGCCGAGGGTGCCTGGGTAGAATATTTTAAACCCCAATTAACGGGGTTGGCTTTGTAAGAACAATTCCATTGGCATTTGCATTTGGGAACTTGTTCTCTCTTAAAGAATCAGAAGTTGCAATACGCGCTGCCCAAGGGGGAAGGGCCCCGGGTCTTGACGGGATACCCTCTGACGTCTTCAAAAGTGACATGGGTCGGTGGGCCAGGTATGTTTTCCTTTTGGGAAATTCTATCGCCAAAGGAGCTGAAGTCCCAGAAGTATGGAAGGGGGCGATCATTATACCCGTTTATAAAAAGGGGGATAGGTCCCTCCCGGCTAACTATAGGCCGATAAGCTTGATTGCCACCATTCAAAAAGTGGTGGGGAGAATGGTGGTAAACAAGCTAATGGATTGGGTCGAAGAGAATAGCGCACTGTCCCCCTACCAGGCTGGTTTTAGGCGGGCCACAAGTACGGTTGACCAGGTGTTTCGGTTTGCTTTACTTCAATGGGGAACGGTGATGCTCGGCGGGGGCAGCCTGTATGTCGCTTTTGTCGACTTGCGGGCTGCCTTCGACCTGGTCCCCAGGAGAAAGCTTTGGGCAGTCCTGAGTGAAATTGGCCTCCCAACCGAGTTACTTACCCTAATTATGAGGTTGCACGAGGCAAATTTTGCTAGAGTTCAATGGGGCACGAACGGTGAATCTTCCGCCGACTTCCCCGTTGAACGTGGTGTTCGCCAGGGATGTGCAATGGCACCCTTGCTCTTTTCGTTATTTATTAACGGAATTGTGGCTCGGATGTTGGATGCCTGTGTCGATGCACCATCGTTGGCGGGCCTCAGGGCCCCGATCCTGATGTTCGCCGACGATACATTAATTCTGTCCAAAACACCGGGTGGCCTGCAGCGCGCCCTACATATCTTTGATCAATTTTGCGGGGAACACGGCTGGAAGTGAACGTAGGCAAGACCAAGCTGATGACTTTCTCGCCTAAGTGCAGAGCCCGCCCAAAAATATTTTTGAATAGTTGCGAGTTAGAGGTGGTTAGTGTATTTACTTACCTCGGGGTCCAGATCACCAACAATCTAAAGTGGTCCTATCATATAGAAAAGGCGGTCCTAAAACACCAACAGATCGCGGGAGCTTTAAGGGTTGAACACAAAAAATCTAAATCTAAACCTATCAAAGCAGTCCTGGCAATTTATGACGCAAAGGCCATTGGGTCTGCCCTTTACGGGGCAGAAATATGGGGCTTTGACAAGGTTCTTCCCTTGCAGATATCAGAGAACAGGTTTCTTAGGGGTATAACGGGACTTCCCCAGAGTACCCCATTAATCTCGCTTGGTCTTGATCTTGGGAGAAGATCAGTTAGTGACCGAGTAAGATTGCGCCCAATTCTTTATTGGCGACGCCTTTGGACCACCCCAGAGATACGGCACTATGCCGATGGATTCCTTGCAATAATTAAAGCAGACGTTTTCTATATAATAATATGGCTTAAACACCTCAGGGCCGCTCTAGATGAACTCGGCCTCTCCAATCTCTGGAATAATCCCTCTGGGGAAGCCTTTCCTAGTAAAAATACCATCAAAAGTTTATATTGGGATAGGATTGATGGCAGACTCTGGAGTAGAACGAGATCTGACTCGATGGGGGGGCGCTTCTTGGAAATTAAACAGAGTCCATTTCTAGAATTATACTGGGACAGTATTACTGTCCCGGGAGACAGGAAGCTAATGTTCCAGTTGAGATCTGGTTCTCTCCCCCTGAGATCTTTGACAGGCAGGTGGAGGAGTACGACCAACTCGTGTTGCCCGGTGTGTGGTGTAGCCAAGGAAAGTATAGGCCACTTCTTACTCTTCTGTAAGGCATATGCAACCCCTCGAAGAGTATGGTTAATTCCTGTTTGTAGGAACTTAGGGACATCTAGTGGTGTTGAGGCGCTAAGAATCATTTGTACCTCGACTGATTTGTCAATTGTTGTGGGAACAGCAAAATACCCGGGGTGGGCATGGTCCATCAGATGGAGGGCTATCTCTTTTAATGTACATTGATTTTTGAGTAAATGTGTATAAACACTGTTTTTACTCTTTTCTTGTTAAAGCTTGCACAACGGTTTTTACTATTTTATTATTGAATGTATAACAGGGTCAATTTTATGTCTTGTATTTTTTAAATGTATGTTGTGCTTTTATGAGTATATTGCTCGAATAAAGCTTTGAAATCGAATCGACTTATAAGTCCCCCTAGTAAAGTGCACTTCATGAGGCAAGTGCCTATATCTCAAATGCTACTAGTTGACTTGCAGCACTGCTTTTGTCACCCATTTAAGTAGCCCTTTAAACATGTCTCAGGCCTGCCATTGCAGTGCCTATGTGTTCAGTTTTAACCAACTTGCCAGGCTCAAACCTTCCCTTTTATTGCATATAGGCCACCCCTAAGGTAGGCCCTGGACAGCCCATGGACAAGGTGTAGCGTATTTAAAAAGTAGGACATGTACTTCTAAGCTTTACATGTCCTGGTAGTGAAAAACTCTTCAATTCTTTTTTCACTACTGCAAAGCCTATCTCTCCGTAGGATAACATTGGGATTGCTTTATTACAGTTTATAAGTGTAATTTCCAATTGGGGAAATAAGTGACCCCCCAAATTTGGTGTCTCTAGAATCACAGTTTAAAAACACAACCTATGGTGAAGTTGGTTTATATTTTCAATTCTGAAACTGCCACTTTTATAAAGTTGATTACATTTTTCTGTAAGAATCACATTTTCAACATGATGTCCCTCGTGATTTATTTCACACTCCATTCTTTTGTTTGAAAAACAATTACAAACATTTATCGCGTCTTTTTTGAAGGACAACTTTTTTTGTCTTATTTCCATATGAATTTTTTACAGCAGTGATTAAACATACTCAAACAATAACATTTGAAAAGAAAAAACAACATAATTGTGAAAAAACCAGTCCTTCAATATAAGAACAAGACACCTGCGGATTACACATTTTTCAATCAATCAACATGATGTAAAATGTTTAAATGGAAAAAAGACAAAAAAAAGTTGCCCTTCAAAAAAGACATGCGATGAATGTTTGTACTTGTTTTTTAAACGAAGAATTGAGTGGGAAATAGATCATGAGGGTGATCATCGACCTTGACCCCACCAGGTAGGTCGCTCCCCCTACGCACAGCACCAACTGTGCATCCCTGCCCCAGCTGCCGCCGCTGAGGAAGTTCGAGGCCCTCCACCACCCACAGGCTGCCACTTGCGCATCATCCCTGGTGGCCAGTGGTATTTTTTTTTTTTATTTGCAAGCTTATACCGCGCTGGGAATCGACTCCCTGGGGAGTATCTCCGCGCCATTGGCAACATCAGAAAGCAAATAGCCCTGTCATGTCTACATAACCTACTACAGATGTCAATAGTTGAATAAAAAAGTTTTTAGTTTTTTCCTAAAAGGAAGATGTTCCCTGCAAGCTCTGATTTCCAAGGGGAGTTCGTTCCAGAGTTTCGGGCCGGCCACTGACAGAGCTCTACCACCTTGTCGTGTTTTCCAGAATCTGGGGACACATAGTAGTTCATGGTCTCCTGATCTCAGAGTTCTTACGGGAATATATGGAGTAAATTTCCCTGTTAAGACCTCCGGGCCACTACCAGACAGGCACTTTTGGATAGTGCAGCAAGTTTTAAACAGCACTCTCTGTTTTATGGTAAGCCAATGGAGTTTTTTTAGAAGGGGTTTTGAGGGGGTTCTGGCCGGGGCATTTAGAACAAGACGGGCAGCCGTGTTCTGCACAACTTGAAGTCTAGCGATGACCCCTTCGTTGGCGGATAGCAGCAGACCATTGCAATAGTCCAGTCTACTCAGCACGAGTGACTGAACTAAAGTTCTTCTGGTGGAATCGGGTAGCATGGGAAACACCCTACGGAGAAGGCCAATAACATGAAAACAGGAGCCCACTACAGAAGTAGCGTGATGTTTTAAAGTAAGCTCCTGATCCAGTTTGACTCCCAGATCTTTCACTAACGTTTTTGGCTCTGGGACTGGGCCAAGATCACAGGGCCACCAGTCCGGAGTCCATAGTTGTTTTGCTTCCCCGAAGAGCATCACCTCCGTCTTGGAGACGTTGCACTGAAGGAGATTTGCTGCCATCCAGTGTGCTACCTCTTTCATCCCTTGAGCAAAGGAGTGGCGCACTTCAGGAGTCAAGATTTTAAAAGGAAAGAGGAGTTGTGTATCGTCTGCATACGATACAGGGATAAACCCGTGGGATCTCACGATGTTAGCTAGGGGTGCCACGTAGATATTAAATAATGTAGGGCTCAAGCAGGAGCCCTGTGGCACCCCCTTTGAGATCTCCACCTCCTCTGACTGGTAGGGACCCAGTATTACTCTCTGAGTGCGCTTGCTGAAAAAGCTCCTCAGCCAAACTAGCGCCTTGCCACCCAGACCGATGTTAACTAGTCTGGCGGTCATGATCTCGTGTGACACCGTGTCAAACGCCGCTGACAAATCTAATAGCACCAGGATAACGGAGTACCCCTTATCCTGAAGCATACGAAGATTGTCAGTGACGGACAGCAAGGCGGTCTCGGTGCTGTGCCTAGGCCTGAAACCCGATTGAGAGGGATCTAGTCCCCCTACACTCTCAATGAAGTTGGATAGGTGCCGATTAACAAATTTCTCGGCCAACTTCCCTAAGAAAGGGAGAAGAGAGATGGGTCTCAGGTTCGTGAGGTCCGTCCATGGAATGGAGCTGTTCTTACGTAGAGGCCTCACCAAGGCACGCTTCCAGTTAAGGGGAACAACACCTGATGCTAAAGATAAATTAAGTACCTGTTGAATCCCTACTCCTAGGTCTTCCCTTAGAAGAGACATGATCCGGGCTGGAACAGTATCTGACGGGCAACCGCTCTTGGTCTGGTTGATTAGAGTATCAATTTCCTCAATAGATATAGGGGGGAATTCAACAAGTTTATTAGCATTAACTTCTGTTGTGCAGGGGTAAGGTGGAACCCTACTATTCACAGTACTCGAGATGTTGGAGGAGGAATTTGAGGCCAGGATCTTTGCATAAATGCCCTCTATTTTCCTTACAAAAAACCGCGAGATATTGTTGCAAAGTACCTGGGACTCAATGTCCTCAGTTTCACAGGCTGCAGGTTTAACAAAGGTCTGTAGGATCTGATAAAGGACTTTCACGTTTTTACCTGCAGCTGTTATTTGGTCTGCTATGTGGTGTTTACGAGCAGAACGAATTGCTTTATGGTAATTTTTCTGTGCAGTCCTATAAAGGACCTTATCCTCAGCCTTATGAGTGGCTCTCCATAGTTTTTCTGATTTCCGTGCCTTAATTTTTAATTGCCTTAGGTCATCTGTGTACCAGATTTCTTGTCTTGGGGCAGGACGGGGTTTATATGTTTTAAAAGGAACAGCATAATTAATGGAAGTAGCTACCGCTTCATTGAAAGCGGTTAGCGCCGCATTAACATTGTTTCCATATTCAGGCCAATTTGGTTCAATAAAGTTATCCCTGAAGCCCTCAGGCGTTAGTTTATTCCAGGGTCTTCTGACATCAGCCAGTATTTTATGTGCTCCCTTAGGCATATGAGTGAGTCGAGTATAGAACTCAATAATAAAGTGATCCGTCCAATCCACTTGACAGGGAGGTAGACACTTTATAGAGGTGGAATTATATAGCACAAGGTCCAAAGTGTGACCAGCTAAGTGTGTAGGTCCCTGATTAGCTTGGTGTAGACCTAGAGAGGTTAGATCTGCCAAAAGAGTCTGCGCCTCCACACAAGAAGAGAGTTCACTATGAACATTAAAATCCCCTACCAGGAGAAAATCAGAATCAATCTGTATGTGTGGGGCCAGAATTTCAACAAGTTGGAGAGAAAAATTCCCAAGCGAGCCAGGGGGTCGATAGGCTAGTGCTCCCTTCGTTGTATTTTTCGATTTGGGGTTTACAGCAAAGATGAGAAGCTCCATTTGTGAATTACATACGGTCTCAGTGACCACAACCTCGATGTCTTGTTTAAAAACAATAGCCAATCCCCCACCTGTTTTGATGGGTCTGTCCACCCGTACTAATTTGTATCCTTGTGGTATCCCCATAGTAATGGCTGGAACAGAGTGGGGCTTCAGCCACGTCTCTGTTAGAAAGCACAGATGAGGCTTTTCTGATGTTATCAAATCCCAGACCTGAGTGGCGTGGGCAGCCAAGGAGCGAACATTGCACAATAGGTTCTTGCAAGACAGAGTTGAGTCATTAGAACTGTCAATCACAATTTGTTGATAATTAGAGAGTTGTGGCTGACGAGGTGTAACTACAGCATTACATGTAAATTGAGTATGACAGTTTATGCAAGAAAACGGTCCCTCCAAAGTGCCAGATACCTTATGTGAGCACAAGGTAGCAGAGTATCTATTTAAAGCAGCTAGGGATTGACTGGTATAAGTAAGGCCATGCCGAGGACGCGACTCAAGAGTGTGCATAGAATCCGCCATGGTCCCCTGCCCCTAGCCCCGTCCTGTCGCGGACGGGCACAGACGGGCTGGTCTTAGGCTCGTCTTCGGCGCAGGAGGAGGCGCCACACTGCGCGTCAACACTGCGCGTTGACGCCGACGAGTTACTTTATAGCCCCTGAGCCTGGAAGAGCTAGAGTGCGAAGCGCTCGCCTCCCCGGATGTTCCTTGCTCTGCCCCGCCTTCCGCGCCCGTGATTGGCTGGAGGGTCGGACTGGGCGGGCAGGCACAGCAAAGGCAACACGGAAGCTGATCCCTCAAATGCGTGTGGGTAAGTGATTGTTTTTAGCAGCGTGCAACTAGCAATTCAGTCACAGTATAATACAATTCACACCCCTTATAAAACGCTATTTCTGTATAGCGAGTGATTTTTAAAAAGTAGCTATTTTACAGTTGTAACAGGATAAAACAATTGCGAGCAGGATGCTCAAAGAATGGCGCCAAACGGGGTGGGGAGAAGCTGCCACCGTCCCCCTTACCGCACAGACGCTCGCCTCCTCGCTATCTTTATAGCCCCTGAGCCTGGAAGAGCTAGAGCGCGAAGCGCTCGCCTCCCCGGATGTTCCTTGCTCTGCCCCGCCTTCCGCGCCCGTGATTGGCTGGAGGGTCGGACTGGGCGGGCAGGCACAGCAAAGGCAACACGGAAGCTGATCCCTCAAATGCGTGTGGGTAAGTGATTGTTTTTAGCAGCGTGCAACTAGCAATTCAGTCACAGTATAATACAATTCACACCCCTTATAAAACGCTATTTCTGTATAGCGAGTGATTTTTAAAAAGTAGCTATTTTACAGTTGTAACAGGATAAAACAATTGCGAGCAGGATGCTCAAAGAATGGCGCCAAGCGGGGTGGGGAGAAGCTGCCACCGTCCCCCTTACCGCACAGACGGTCGCCTCCTCGCTATCTTTATAGCCCCTGAGCCTGGAAGAGCTAGAGCGCGAAGCGCTCGCCTCCCCGGATGTTCCTTGCTCTGCCCCGCCTTCCGCGCCCGTGATTGGCTGGAGGGTCGGACTGGGCGGGCAGGCACAGCAAAGGCAACACGGAAGCTGATCCCTCAAATGCGTGTGGGTAAGTGATTGTTTTTAGCAGCGTGCAACTAGCAATTCAGGCCGTAGGTAGGTTTGTTCATCCTCCGCTTTATTGCTTTTATTGTATTGCCTGTATTTTCATTGTTGTGTCTGTGACTGCTGTTGTCTGTCCTCCCCCACTGCCTGTACGTGGTCCGTGCCCCTTTTTCTTTCCTCTGTTTCCCTCGCTGCCCCCGTGTCTCTACCCGGTTTTCCCTTCTGTACCCCTCCCTGCCCCCGTGTCTCTGCCCGGTTTTCCCTTCTGTTCCCCTCGCTGCCCCCGTGCCTCTCTGCCCATTCTGCCCTCTATTCCACTAGTTTTTCCCTTGTTTTTTGTACCATTCTGTCCTCTGTTCCACTCCTTTTTCCCTCGTTTTTTGTGCCTTTCTGCCCTCTGTTCCACTCGTTTTTCCCTTGTTTTTTGTGCCTTTCTGCCCTCTGTTCCACTCGTTTTTCCCTAGTTTTTTGTGCCTTTCTGCCCTCCGTTCCACTTGTTTTCCCTTGTTTTTTTGTGCCTTTCTGCCCTCTGTTCCACTAGTTTTTCACTTTTTTTGCCTTTCTGCACTCTGTTCCACTCGTTTTTCCCTCGTTTTTTTGTGCCTTTCTGCCCTCTGTTCCACTCGTTTTCCCCTAGGTTTTTGTGCCTTTCTGCCCTCTGTTCCACTCGATCTTCCCTCGTTTTTTTGTGCCTTTCTGTACTCTGTTCCACTCGTTTTTCCCTCCTTTTTTATGCCTTTCTGCCCTTTGTTCCACTCATTTTTCCCTAGTTTTTTGTGCCTTTCTGCCCTCTGTTCCACTCGTTTTCCCGTAGTTTTTTGTGCCTTTCTGCCCTCTGTTCCACTTGTTTCCCCGCCGCTGTGCCCCCTGCAGCCCCGCCCCCCTGACTGCCCACTACCCATTTGCTGCCCCCGCCTCCCAGCTGCTCCTCCCTCCCAACTCCCCATATAGGCCGGCCGCTGCACGGTGAGGAGAGCGACCCTTGACCCCACCAGGTAGGTCGTTCCCCCTCCGCACAGCACCACCTGTGCCTCCTTGCCCCAGCTACCGTGGAAGTTTGAGGCCCTCCACCACCCACAGGCTGCCACCTGCGCCTCATCCCTGGTGGCCAGTGGTAGGCCGTAGGTAGGTTTGTTCATCCTCCGCTTTATTGCTTTTATTGCATTGCCTGTATTTTCATTGTTGTGTCTGTGACTGCTGTTGTCTGCCTTCCCCCACTGCCTGTACGTGGTCCGTGCCCCTTTTTCTTCCCTCTGTTCCCCTTGCTGTCCCCATGCTCCCTCTGCCCGGGCTTTCCTTCTGTACCCATAGCTGCCCCCGTGTCTCTGCCCAGTTTTCGCTTCTGTTCCCCTCGCTGCCCCCGTGCCTCTCTGCCCATTCTGCCATCTGTTCCACTCGTTTTTCCCTCGTTTTTTGTGCCTTTCTGCCCTCTGTTCCACTAGTTTTTCCCTCGTTTTTTGTGCCTCTCTGCCACTCGTTTTCCCCTAGTTTTTTGTGCCTTTCTGCCATCTGTTCCACTCTTTTTTCCCTTGTTTTTTGTGCCCTTCTGCCCTCTGTTCCACTAGTTTTTTTGTGCCCGTCTGCACTCCGTTCCACTCATTTTTCCCTCGTTTTTTGTGCCTTCCTGACCTCTGTTCCACTAGTTTTTCACTCTTTTTTTGTGCCTTTCTGCCCTCTGTTCCACTCGTTTTACCTCGTTTTTTGTGCCTTTCTGCCCTCTGTCCCACTTGTTTCCCCCGCTGTGCCCCCTGCAGCCCGCCCCCCTGACTGACCACTGACCATTCGCTGCTCCCGCCTCCCAGCTGCTCCTCCCTCCCTCCCACCTCCACATATAGGCCAGCCGCTGCACGTCCGCGCCGTTGGCACGTGGAAGGCACGCCTAAGGCTAGCCTGTCTGCGCCCGTCCGTGCCTGGACCGTGCCCAGCGCCAGAACACCTGGCCCCCTCACCAGCCACAACGACCACCACCACTATGACACCAGCACTCTGCACGCTCTCAACTCTGGACGGAGCCACACCTGCTTCAATGCTGCCCCGAAACGCACGCATGGCCCCTTCACCTGCCGGAACTGCAGCTACACCAGCCTCAGAGCCGACAAACCACCGCCAAGAAATACCCCAACCACCTCCGATGCATACTACTGAACATCCGCTCCGCACGCAAGCATGCCGTCAAGGTCTGGGACCTGCTCGACACAACATCCCCAGACGTCGCCTTCCTGACAGAGACCTGGTTTAACGACTCCTCCGCACCCGACATCTCCATAGCCATCCCAGACGGCAACAAGATCACCCGCAGAGATCGCACCAATGTAGTCGGAGGAGGAATCACCATCGTCCACAAGAACAGCATCAGGGTCTCGACTAGCACCGACGGTGCGCACAGCACTGCCTAACACATGCATTTCCAGATCCACACAGACCCTAATTCCACCCTCTGAGGCACCCTCATCTACCGACCCCCCGGATCCTGCCTTCAGTTCAGCGACTCCATCGCCGACTTGATCTCCACGCCGCCCTGACCTATACCGCCTACATCCTCCTCGGAGACCTGAACTTTCACCTTGAGAACAACAACGACAACAACTCCACAACCCTGATCAATAACCTCGCCAACCTCCGACTGAAGCAACTCGTCACAGCGCCCGCCCACTCTGCCGGCCACACGCTCGACCCAGTCTTCTCTTTAAGCCCGTACGTCTCCATCAGCCACACCACCAAACTCCTCTGGACTGACCACCGCTGCATCCACTTCGCCTTCCCAAAATCCACCACACACCACCGCACCCAACAGATCCCCCGCCCCTGCTAGAGCAAAATCACTGAAGACCAACTACACACAAACCTCGCTCTCAGCCCACCCACCGAACCCTCCAACACCGGCGATACTGCTCACAACCTCAGACAATGGATCAAGGACTGCGCCAACACCCTCGCCCGCTGAAGAAACCCTCCCACAGAGACACCAGCAAGAGGGCTAACTGGTTCACCCCAGAACTCCTAGCTTTCAAGCAAGCCTGCCAGAAACTAGAGAAGAAATGGCACAGTGAACTAACTCCGGACAGCCACGCAGCACACAAGGATGCCATCCACAACCACCACCACCTCATCAGGGCGGCCAAGAGGACCTCCTTCAAAGACCGCCTCGACAACAACGCACACAATAGCAAGGAGCTCTTCAACATCATGAAGGAATTCTCCAACACCAACGATATCCCGGCGCCGCAAGCCCTGTGCAACTCCCTCGTCACCTTCTTCCACCGCAAGATAGCAGACATCCACAACAGCTTCAACACCCAGACAGCCCCAACAGACAGCAACACAACAGACCCTCCGACACCATCGACCACGACCCCTTACTAGCCTGGGCCAGCGTGAGCATCGATGACACCATCAAGACCATGCACTCAATCCACTCTGGCTCTCCGTAGGACCCATTCCCGCACCACGTCTTCAACAGAGCAAGCAGCACCATCGTACCCCACCTGCGCAACGTCATCAATCTCTCCTTCGAGACACGACCTTCCCAGAGATCTAGAAACACGCCGAGATCAACCTAAGGCAGACCCAAGAGACCTCAAGAACTTCCGGCCCATCTCTCTGCTCCCCTTCCTGGCCAAGGTCATTGAGAAAACCGTCAACAGACAGCTAACCCGATACCTCAAAGAAAACAGAATCCTGGAACCTTCCCAGTCAGGGTTCTGCAGCACCAGCAGCACTGAGACTGCCCTCATCGCCGCCACCGAAGACATCAGGACCCCTGCTGGTCAAGGGTGAGACCGCAGCACTCATCCTCCTAGAACTCTCTGCCGCCTTCGACACTGTCTGCCACCGCACACTACGCGCAAGCCACCATGCTGCAGGGATCCGAGACAAGGCTCTGGATTGGACCACCTCCTTCCTCTCCGGTAGAACCCTGAGCGTCCACCTCCCCCATTCCATTCTAAAGCCTCCGAGATCATATGCGGCATACCCCAGGGATCCTCCCTCACCCGTTCAACATTTACATGGCCCTGCTCGCACAACTAGCCCGACAGCACGACCTCAACATAACCTCCTTTCTCAGCTGATCCTCTCCCTCACCAAGGACCCCATTACAGCCAAAGCCAACCTCCTCAAAGGAATGAAGGCCGTCGCCGACTGGATGAAGACCAGCCTTCTGAAGCTGAACTCGGACAAGACGGAGGTCCTCATCCTCGGCTCCAACCCTTCAGCCTGGGACGATGGCAATGAGGGCAGCCCCGACACCCACCGACCACGCACGCAACCTGGGAATCATCCTCGACTCAACACTCTCAATGACCAAGCAAGTCAACTCTGTCTCCTCCTCCTGCTTCAACACTCTCCGCATGCTCTGCAAGATCTACTGATGGATCCCGACAGATAAGAAAAAAAGACAGTCCCCGATGGTCTCCCCACTTCATAGACCCAACTGGGTATACATACTAAACCTCTGACACCACCAAATCAGAACACTTCTGGAACTGCTGACAGAAGGTGGTTCTGACACTATGGGATGCCCAGATTGTTTGCTTTTTGATCACCTAATTGTTGAGCCTTTACTCTGGGGGAGCCTCATAAGTTGGGACTCACCCACAGTGAACTCAGGATGCAAGAGACTGCATGGGGATTTTTACTAGTGTCCCCCTGGCTTGACCAGGCCACATCGCAGCAGCTGGAGTAAGAGACACAGGTCTGGTTACATGCAGACACATGTGTACATGCGTGTGCACACATGTAGGGGCTGCACAGGGGAGATTCCTAGCGTGCGCAGTCCAGGAGCAGCTACAAGGTGAAGGGTGTGGCAGGACTTGTGCAGAATTGTGTGGTGACATGGAATAGGCTTTATATATTGTGAAGAAACATGCCAGGGAATGTCAGTGTGTTTTACTGTTTTCACTTCATTATGCCCCTATGGGGATGTGGGGCCCAAGTGCTAGATTAGCTTTCATAAGGCCTACAGATTCCAGACATGCACTAAAGTCCACTGTAGTGGATGTGAAAAGAAGTATTCTGCAGAGTCCAAAGTCATATTTGTACTGCTTTTGGGTCATCCAGAAATGTCGTATTTCTCGGAGTCACTGGCTTGGCTCTGACCCTGGCAGGTTAGATTAATGACTAGGGGTGGGCGTAGTTCATGAAGTAGCGCTACGCGTAGCTACGCGAAGTGCACTTCGCACTACGCGAGCTACGCGTAGCACTTCGCGAACTGCGTAGTAGCATGTTCGCACTGTGCAAGATGTCGTTTTCAATGATTGCACAGTGCAGACAAGCATCCGGCACTGTGCAATCATTGAAAACGGCATCTTGCACAGTGCGAGCTGCACTTTTCTGCCGCTCGAGTAGATTTTTACTCGAGCTGCAGCTTTCGCAACGCGGACTGGTAGTTTCTCATCGCAAGCGGGCGCGAGCATGAGCGACTATTTGCAATGAGAAACCTGACCTCCCTGCGTTTAGAATCTCGCCGGGAGGTTTATTTTCCATGCTCGCGATCGCTAAAAAGGAAAAAGTCTCGCGAGGATGTCATTTTGCTTGCTCGCTGACGCTAACTTGACATTGAGGCCGCGAGCAAGCAAAAAATGACCGCTGCACTACGCTACGCATGTTTGCGTGCAGTTCGCGTAGTGCGAAGTTGCACAAACTTCGCAAACTAGGCGAGCGTAGCATAGTGCTTTGCCCAGGGTTATTAATGACCTTTCTACCCCGAGAAAAGATCTTCCCTCCAAGGAGAGAAGATAGGTGGAGCTACAGGCTAATCCATCAGCAGCTGTTGCTGGATGCCAGGCACCAAGCTGAACCAAGGTGAAGGCAGCACTGGGGGAAGGGGACCATGTGGCCAGAGACACTGGACGACACCATTTTGAACAAACCTAGAGGCTGGACAAGAAGAAGGAAGCAGGGGCAGGGAAGTGATGTGCCGCTGTTTAATAGGCCAAACAGAGACTTCCTGCCAGCCCACTACTCAACTTTTAAAAAGTGCTTGCGCAGGAAGAGAAGCTCTCTCTGGGGTGTGGTCTGCTGGGGCGGAAGGTGCTGGATCCTGGCAATGAGCAGTTGGAAGGAGAGACCCCCTGACTGACCTAACAGTGCCAGAAGAAGAGCCCAGGACCAGTGCACAGAAGCAGGGGCTTCTGCGCAGGGAGAAGAGAGGCCCAGGAGGAGAGCCAGGAGTCCAAGAAGACCCACAGGACTCAGAGCGTCTGCCCGCTGGAGCAGGCAGACCCGAAGACAGGGACCGGCTCCCGCAACAGCACAGAAGACTTCTGGCCAGGTGGGGAGCCAGCGGGGGCAGCCGGGGCTGGGCTCCCTGGGCTGTCCTCCACGGAAAGGGCTTGCAGGGGACCCGGGTGGAACCAGGGCCCCCGAGATAACCACAGGAGGTGATAGGGGCCCAGGTGGGACCGGGCCCCAGAAAATCAAAGGAGCGTTCGGGGGTGGGCTCCCCGAGCCGCATACGGTCACCTGGGTGTCCGGGTGGGACGGGGCCCCCCCAAAGAGGGCTGGAGATGCGGCGAAGCCACCATCAGTTCAGCGCGGCTCTCCTCGGCACAGCGGGAGAGCCGCTCATCCAATATGCATGAAAAGGAGCCTGAAGCGCCCACAATGCCTTGCAAGGCATGGGGAAAGGATCGTTTTGGTGCGTGGTGGCCCCCCAAAGGAGGGGGCCACTCTCAATGGAGATAAGGTGCTGGGCGGAGCTGCTGGAGAAGCGCAGTCTCCCCCCAGCACAAAGGGACGTGCCTCCATAAGTTTTCAGGGAAGTTGAACAAAATAACCCCTCAAGGGCTCAGCCAGCATTTAACACCTTCTGGGCTGGAACTTTTGTTCTATAGCTGAGGGTGTATTGAAGAGTGTTTCCAGGAGTGAAGGACTGAGTTGGGGATGTCTGGAGTAGAGCATCCCCTGGAGGTGAAGAGGTGTAATTGCACCAGAAATGCTTTTACTAATGTTATTTCGCCCCAGGTTATGTTCAACTAATTGCATTGGGGCAAAATGATGTGCATACATTATTAGTGGTGGTACTAGACCCCCCCCCCCCCTTGCTGGAGGGTTGGAGATCTTATGCAATCTACAAAGTCATTCCAACAGCCTATGTATATTTGTAAATTGGTGCATAGTATTGAGTAGTGTGTGTGTTTAATAAATGTACTCTTACTTTTATAAAGCAAAGTACAAAGTGGACAATCAATTAGTGAGTGTTATTTTTGCGCATCTGCCAATGGCAATTACTAGCCCACACCACCTCCCTTGAGTAAGTCTCAGACTGCTCTGCAACGCTACCCTCTGAGAGTCAGGTGGTACAATGGGGTGTTTGGTTTCCAGTGAAGGACAAAGGTAGTCATGTTATTTGTGCAGGCCTCACAAATTCTACCTCGTTTTCCAACAATGACCTTCTACCAGGAAGAAGGAATGCTTAGCTACTAGTAGGGACTGCCACTTTGCTGAACTGCTTTGTTGTGTTGGCCTGGGAGTAAGAAGTATTGGACCTGCATCTCTATATCCCAGAACCTAAGTATCTCCAAGGGCTTAGTGGCTTGCCTCCAGTTTTCTGAAGCCTCAGAGATAACAAATACTTCTATCTTCAACCTGAAAACAGCACCTAGACTCTGACTGCTGTAAGTCCTGCTCTGCCAAAAGGTGCCAAACCAATATGGGGCCCTTGGAAGTGGGTTTAAAGTGCTGCATTTGTGAAAATCCACACATCGACCATATAATACTGATCGTAACCGACATATCTCCCTCAATGCGGATGCAGCGCTGCTGTTGATTGGACCACAAACCTTTCATCACCTCGAGGCTTCGACACACATTTGACATTTCACGGCTCATTGCTGACGCAACTCTTTCAATCCAGCGATTCGATTTTGAAGCATCAAATTTGGTGCTTCTCATGCTTGGTGAGTGTTGATGCTGTGCAGCTCAGAACCAACACCTCACCTGCCTCGAAAGGATCAGTGATGATGCATCACCTTCTCTGCTCCATGCATCGTGCTGAGCATCCACGCATCAAGGTACTGTTTCACAGGGGCAGCTCCTCCAAAAGGGCAGAGGAGCGTTGCCAAACTACTTTCTCGCAGTGCCAGAAGCAGAAACATAAAATGGTATTTTAAATACCATTTTATGTTTCTGCTTCTCGCACTGCGAGAAAGCAGAACAGTATGCCTGGTTGGGGGCGGGTCAGGTAGGAATGGCTTGCACAATGCTGTGAGCCCTGGCTGCATGCAGCCTACATAGAGAAAATGGCCTCCCTACATGTGCCTGGCTGGGCGCCGTCTGTACCAATCACAACGCTGCTATTGCAGTGTTGTGATAGGCGTAGGGGAGGGGAGAGAGGATGCCTGCTTCCTGACGCGGGACCGGGCCAGGGGCGGAGTCAGTGTGGGACCCGGTAAGTACATTCTTAAAATATATTTTTAAATACCAACTGCGCGAACCCCCGCGCGATCCCCCCACCAGCTCCCCCACCCACGAGTCATGCGGACAGTGACTGCTGTTGCAGCAGACCCACGCTGGTCCCTGCATCCAACCCTTGCCTCAATGCGGTCGGCCTTAACTTATGGTTTTGACCCAGTCAAGCGCGACGAGATAGCCCCAGTTGGCGCTATTTGATTCTAAGCACTACAAAATAGTTGATTCAGTAAAAATTCATATCTTGACTTCTACATATTGAATTTTTCGCATTTTGGTCTTGTAGTATTCATAAAAATACTGGTTGGTTACTTTTAGTCCTTCTGTGGTGTTTTCACTTTGTTAATGTGTGTTATGTGCACAAGTAGTTTACACATTGCCTCTTAAGTTAAGCCTGACTAGTCTGTGCCAATTTACCAGAGGGCAAGCAGAGGTTAATTTAACATGTGGTACTGACTTACCCTAATTAGGATTGTGGTTCCTGCTTCGACAGCGTGCATACCTCTGTCAATTAGAAACCACATTTCTAACATTGGTGATCAGCAGTGAGGATATGACTTTTATTTGTACAGTACTCACAGGGATTGGTGTACACTACTATCCATATCTTAAACCAATTCAAATCTTTTTAAATTCTCCCTGATTGGCATTTTCAATTGTTTCCAAAGTCATGTCTCTGTAGGAAGAAGCAGCATCTGCACCTGTATAAATGGATTTTGAGCTGACCAAACTGGAGACCCACAATGTGGCCAGCTCAAGGGTTTCTGCAAAGGGTTTGAGCTTTCTACTTAAAGCTTCACCAAGAAATGGAGCTGCAAAAGGCGCTAAGTCCTGGATAGAAACTTGCGATGCAGTACCTGTGACCCCAGAGGAGGAGGAGGAGCAAAAGGATGATGATGAATTGCTGGACCAGGACTCACCGGAGAATCTGGGACTGCCTGTGCATTAATTAGTTGGAGAAGGAAAATAAATACTTGCTCTATAATAATTTTGTATATCTCCCTTGAGAGAGAATCATTCCCAGCTTTACCCATTGGAATGGATTTGATTACCTCTTGAAGCTCCATTATTGTAACTGAAGCTTTTAACATATTGACTTGGGGAGGTGATGGGGAAGGAATTGGTATTTTATCATGGTATTGTTCATTTGCTTCATGGTGTATCCGAAAGATGCAAGTAATATGAGTGAAAGGCATTCAAAATATTCAGCATAGTTCAGCATGGATTTGCATCCAAGTCCTTCACTTCCCATACAGTTTGAGAGATGACATGGTCGGGCTCCTGGATTGCTAGGAAATCCCCTGCTTTGTCGCCCTCTTCATACTTAAGAATTGATTGATTATAATTTGCTGACTGGCTCTCACACTTTGTTGCAACCTTAGCTGGCATTTATTATGTATTCATTTCACCCAATTATGCAGATGTGCTGAATGTAACGATTGTACTTGAGATGCATGCTAATCTTAAAGCCAAACAAAGTCAAACCTAAGATAGTCTCCTACTGTGTGATATGTTGTGTGCTGCCTCCAGGTGTACTGCAGTGTAAAACCCCTTATAGTTGCCTTCATAGTGGCCCAGATAATAGCATTTTCAGTAAGGAACATCTATATATATATGTCCTTAGTACTTGCATGTATGCTGTGTCTTTTAACAAAGTTTGTCTGCCCTGGTGATCTATGTGTTCTGTTTCGAATCGCTAACCTAAGATCTTGCGCCCACATGCATCAAGTGATTTTGGAGTCGCAAACGGTGCGATTCGGAAAAATCGGCCGTTTGCGATTCCAAAATCACTTTCTGGGATGCATTAAACAATTTCACAAAACTCGCAATTTTTTGCAATTCCTAAAAATGCGATTGCATTTAAGGAATCGCATTTGTGCGATTCCTTAAATGCAATGCATTCATTTTTTTTAAAATGCGAATTTGGAAATAGGAGGTGCAAATTAACACGAGGTTGACCTTTCAAAAATGCTCAAAAAAGCATTTTTGAAAGTGTCATGTTACACACACACATGTCCTTTGGACATGTGTGTGTGAAACTTGCACTTAAAAAAACATTTCAAGGGTGCAGGGGGGGGTCCTTTGGACCCCCCTCAGCACCCTTGAAATGCATCAACAAATTGCGATTCGCAAAATTAAAATTGCAAAAAGGCATTGATTCCTATGGGCCTCTAGGCCCATAGGAATCAATGTAATGCCATTCCTTAATTGCGATTCGCAATTAAGGAATCGCAAATACAGAAAATTAAGAAATCCTAAAAACTTTTAAGATTTCTTGATGCATAGGATTTTGCAATTCCTAAATTGCGATTCCTTAATTTAGGAATCGCAAAATCCTACAATGTGCATGTGGCAGCAAATGTACTGTGCCGTAATTGGACACCCAAATAGAATCATATTGTACCTATGATGTTTCTAATAAAGTATGGCTTCATTAAATAATAACCCATTCTAGAGTTACAGAAATCAGCAGCATCTAAAGTTTTTACAAATAGTGGAAATATAACTTGTTTTTGGGTCATGCATTAATGCAACTTAGTGTAGTGGTAAAACGATGCTGAGAGCGAATGTAGTTAAACCCCTTTCTATTATATAACTACAAGTAGTAGTGATTAATGTTTTTAACATTTGGTTGAAATGTGTATTTTCTTCGCGTTTCTTACAAGAAGGTGTTAATTTACCTTTGTCTCTGCTAGACCTATGTGTTATGCAGGCTCTTCAAGGCTGGATGGAATGACAATCAGGAACTTTTACATGTAGTGAGATGTGCTACCATAGGTGCACATGCCGAAATTGTCTCACCATGCCATTCTGAATTGATTGTAGCCACTTCAATGTGCAGTGACAGCCTCTTGTAGAGTCTGTTTGCAGGGTTAATATGTGATAAGATGATCAAAATGGTTCCATGGAGCCTCTTTGGTAAACCTTTGCAAGGGTTTGCTTCCTGTTCTATGATGTGGAAGGCACTTCTCGAGGACAGTTTTATTTTTGGAGCCTGAGAAAAGTAGAAATTCATGAATGCTCCCAAGTTCCACACATCAGTCAATGTTGTTGATGTTTCTCCAAGTTCCTATTGTCATACTTTATGTGAATTGTAATTCTTCAGATCTTCACAGTAGATGTATTAATACGGACAACCGTCAGTCCTAGCTTAGGGAAATAAAATGATATTTTTCATTGGGAGGCGCTGCTTTAAAAAATAGGAGACAGATAGGAAGGCTGAGAGAGAACACAAAGGAGCAGCAAAGCTTCAAAATTGCAAGCAGTGTAAAACGACCTTGATTCCATCCAAGACTGCTACAGGGGAAACCAAGCAGGGGGGTGCAGCGCCAGGACACTCTAGAGTATTTGATTGCGATATAAATCCCTATATAATATAACATAACATACAATAACAAAATGAATCGAAAACTGGGGGATCCATTTAAAGTGGTAATGAAATGAAACCAATAGTAGGCGTGGCTTCCAAACCCCCAAAATACTCTAGGGCATGCAGCAAGTGATGGCACAGGTTTGACAACTACCAATTGTACAATTCTATGGAGTCTGCCCTAGCGTGTTGATAGTGCACACTGAAGCGGTAGTGTCTACAAGTTGAATTAAACATCTTTGTAATCTACCCAGTTAAATTCGGGTACAACCTACGAGAAAGGACAGTTTCATAAGAAATCTAATGTTGAGTAGGCATGACTTTCTACCTCCGAGGAGCAAAAATACAAACACAAGGGGGGGCACAACTTGTAAAACAAAAACACAATTTCCATTAATCTGCTATGAAATCTAGTCAAGCGAGGTGCACTTTCCAAAAAACTGTAGTTGTAAGGAGATTCAAAGGGCCACATTAACCAAGGAAAACGTACACGTTTGTGTAAGTTTACCATTGCTCGCTATTCTCAAAGGTATTTTACGAGTAGTATTTTCACAGCTGCTGAGTCTCAGAACATACAAAGATATGACTCTCCTATCTTTTTATGTGCGGAGACGCCGCAGTCTTAAAGATGCTACTCGTAACATAACTTTGTGAGTAGCAAACAATTGTAAACTTGCACAAACATGTAAGTTTACGTTTGTGAATCAGGCCATATTAATTAATTCTAGTGTAGCAGCTTGCAACAGTGATCTGTTTTTATATCAATGCTTTGCGGGGTACATTAAAACAGCAAATTGACAAACCCAGTGTATGGTACAATTTCAAAGAACTACAAATTGTGCACTGCTTAAAAAAAAAACGCAGTTGTGTTCTGTAGGATGCACCCAAGAGTGGCATGGGTGCAAATTCACAGAAAGGCAACGATTAAAAAAAATCAATCAGTCGTAAATAAATGTGTGCTGTGCACTCAAGTGAGACAAGGGTGTAAGCTGACAGGAATGTGTGGCTTATTAAAAAAAAAAATTAAGATTCTATGGGGTCCTCCCGGCCAGGTGATGTACAAATGTCTGGGATTATATGACTGCCACAAAAAGTTCTACTAAGTTCCTATGATGTTCACTCAAGTTTGTAGAAGATGCAAAGCCCAAGAAGTCACAGCTTGCAAAAACCGCCACAGATATGAAAATTCTATGGGTTTACCTAGGCATCTCTAAGTGAGTAAATTTGAACAGTGGTTCTCCTTTGATGTATGGACTTGGAGGCTTTCATCATTCAGGTATGTATGATTTCTATGAGATAACATTTTGGACTGTGAGTGGCATGCAATGTAGAGTTCCAGAGTGTGTAGGAAACCATTGCCTCATGTAAAGGATGCTTGGAGCTTAGAAGATGTCCAGGGAATTAGTAATATGTGCAAGGTGTGTTCAAAAGAGGTAGATATGTAGCGGTATGAAGGCCAGCTTAAGTTCATTGGTAGGGTTCTGTGTGGAACTACATATTCAACATAGCAGATGTAGGGTGCACTGCAAAGATATATGTGGATCTCAGAGTATGATTTAATTGAGGGCAGACCAGAGCTGCACTGACAAGAGGCCCTATGTTGAGGCCTATTCTCAAAGGTATTTCCCACATGTGAAAGAGGTGTGGCGCAGCGGCCTGGGTGCTTGACTCCGGACCACGGGGTTCATGGTTCGATCGCCGGCGGCAGGTCAGCCCATCACCATGTGACTCTGGGCAATAGCTCGCTTAATCTTCCCGAGGGCCCCCAGCGCCGGGAAACCACTACGGAGGTAGCTGTGCGCTTAAAAAACTCAAGGTTATTATTATTATTCTTATATAGATTTACTCATTGGTAAAATTACTCCAAAGTGTAGATTTAAAGATCACCATACGCTGAAACCAGGGGGTGGAGCCAAATTTATGAGCACAAAGTTATGACTAGTAACTTTTCACACGTAGGCAGCAGTCTTCGCCACCATGGCCGGGAGCTCTCTGTGACAAAGTATAGGGAAAAGTAAAAATGTTTATTAAAATTAAAAATAATATCGAAAACATGTCAAATATTAATGTCAACTAAATGTAAGTATTTTTTAACCTTGAACAAACAAAAACATTACAGAACTATTATCTAAAAAGTGAAGTAAAAATGAATTAACTTTAATATAATTAATTAATGTAAAATTATTGATTTAAAGAATTAGTAAAATATTAATTTTTATTTAATATGTATTAACAACTGCAAAAAGTGGTGCGTAGAGTTAATTTGTATTCTTAAATATTAAGACATTTATAAACAATTATGATATAACGTTTCTATGTTATTTTATGGAATTTTGAAAATATTAAATAAAAAATTGATGTACTTTTTAAAAAGTTGTAATATGTTAGTTTGTTTTAACATTAATTCATTATGTTAGTTTGTTTAAACAATAATTCAAAAGGGATTTTATTTTAATTCTCTGTTATTTTCCAGTAGTTGGTTATGTTTAGTGTTGGGATTACTCCAGGTCTGAGCTGGAGTACATTTATGACTGTATTGAGACTTTTTTGGCTGTAATAGATTTAAGAGTACTGTTTGTCAATAGCAATGGTGCTACTCTTTTGTGGATAGCATTGGGCTTACTTTTTTGTGGGAGGATATCTGTCCCTCCCTAAACCATTCCTTAGCCCTCCTTAAATCCCTAACATTTAGTAGTAAATATTCCTCCTTTTCCACCCACTCCCTATCCCTCCCACATTTATTAATAAAACATAGGGTTACGTTTGTAGAGATCTCCCCAATTGGTGCTGCGATCTCTGCAACTGGGCAGGAGATCTCTACAATTGACTGGAAATCTCAGCACAGAAATGATAGGAGAGGGGAAGGTCTCTGTCTGTAAGTTTGTGAATAGCATGTTGTATTACATGAGTAGTACTACTAAGTGCAGTTTGTGAATATGACCCTTAGAGTTTAGCAGAGGGTAATGCAGAGAATATCCCATCCTCCATATTACAAATGTCATATGCTAAATCCACCAAGCTCTAAATAAGGCCCAATGACTTCAATACCATACAAGTCAGGGCCTCAAGATAATCAGCCCGCATGTGGGGACTTTAAAATGACCACAGGCCATCCCCGTGGGGACATCAAAATGATCACTTACCATCTCTGTGGGGACTTCTATACGATCACGCACCATCCGTGAGGGGACTTCAAGATGATAACATGGAACCTTTTAGGGACTTCAGCATGATCGTACACTATGCCTGAGAAGGCTTCAACATGATCAAACACCATCCTACATTCTTGTGGAGACTTCGATATGGTGATACCTCCTACTTATGATGACTTCTGTATGATCACACAATGTCCTGGTGAAGGCTTCGATATGAAAGTGCACCATCCTAGTGAGGGCCTTCCTATGATCATATTGTCCTTGTGTGGATTTCAATATGATAACACACCATCTCTGTGGAAACTTCTAGATAATAACTCATCATCCCTATGGGGTTTTGACTATGGCACTTCAGTACAATAAAACACCATGCCCATGAGAACCTTAATATGATCACACAGCTGCCCAGTGACAATATCAATATATTCACACATCTTCCCTATTTGGTCCTTACTATGATCACACAAAATATACAACACAGACACCTTTGAACACATCAGAATTATGTTATACCATGCCTGTGAGTAACTTAGTATAATTAGACAAGGTCCCTGCATCCATGTATACACGTCAAAATGATTACACACAATACAACTAAGGACCTCAATACGAATACACCCATCCCGGTGAAGGTTTTAGTATGATCACACAGCATCCATGTGAAAGGTTCAATATGATCATACACTATGCCTGTGGATTTGTCAATGTGATCAGAGAGCAAATCTATGGGGTCATCAAGATGGTAACACAGACCCTTTGAGGAGTACACCTGTGCCCCTCAATATGTTCACACACGGGAGCTCCTGGAAACTTCGTTGTCCGCTAAAAACAGTAAGATTTTCTGGGACATGGTTAAACAAGACCAAACAATGGTAAGCTTCTCCAAACTCCCTTTTGATTTGCAACGTCCTGGGCTCAGACTGGGTTACACATTTTAGTGCTATTTACCAGTTGACGGTGGATGAGAGCTTGATGGAACAGTTAAGAAGCAAACTATCTCATTTACCCATAGTGTCATCACCCTTCAATCCATGCCGTTAGGCAAAGACCGAATGGTATGGCTCCGAGACGGGATGGGGTTCCTATGGACCTTATTAAGTGTAACATTGACCTCTGGGGGCCTTTGTTAACAAATAGTTTCAATAATACTCTATGTAATAAGATCTAAAGTTCTTGATCCCTTGCCACAATAGTTCCCATTTTTTAAAAAGGAGATCGTAAGTCGCCCAAATGTTACAGCCAGCTACTCTTATAGACAATACGGTCAAGATTATTAGACTGGTAATATTTAATTGTTTAGAATCATGGGCTAATCTTAACAACAGTTTGTGTCCCTTTCAGTTTGGGTTTTGCTTGGGGCTGGGTACAGTGGAACAGTGCCCAAATTTGAATTTGATAATTAGTGAATATACCATAGCTAAGCGCTGTCCACTGTACCTGGCTTTCATGGACTTGTAGACAGCTGTCAACTCTGTTAAGAGAACTAAACTGGGCCTGCTGTTGTTGGATTTAGGGATTGAGTTAGCCTTAGTGAACATTTTGTATATCCTCCAAGAGAACCCGGAAGCGAAGGTTCAGTTTGGCCTGGCTGGAGACTTGTCTGATACTATTTGCCTAGGATGCTGGGTGTGCCAAGGATGCATTTTGGTCCGACTACTTTTTATTACTTAGATCCATAACTTGTGTTCCAGTATTGTCAAAGCCACTACAGATATTACTTTGACTTAACAGGTTCCCGTACCGGCGCTGCTTTATGCAGATGACGCCGCACTTATGTCATGGGCTCTAGGGGCTTTGTGCATGTTGGTGGAATCCTTTGTATCTTTTATTAGTGAGCTGAATCTGGTCACAAATTCTGGAAAATTGCACAGTAAGGCTCGCAGGCCAAGTAAGAAAAATTTATCTAGTGATTTTAGCTATCCGAGAGTTGTTTTTAACAGCTCTAGTTCTTGGCAGCCACAGGTTATTTGCTCATGCATGAAGTTCAGCAGCTCGGCCCAGAGCATTATTCATCTTGCCTCTGGTTGCAGGAAGGGGGACAGTTTCACTTTTCCTAAATAGTTATAATGCCCAGTGTGTATCCGCTGCCTGATATGGTGCTGGGATTTTGGGACACCACAATGTTACTACCCTACAGGCTCAGGACCTGCATCTTCCCCTTGCAAGCTCTCACTTTATTATCCACTCAGAGCTCAATCTTCAGTATATATCTCTGTCCTCCGACCATTGGTCCCCCTGTATGGGGGACCTACCACCCCCAAAGGAGAAAGTTAAGAGTCTTGGGGTCTGGTTTGAACCCCAACTCACCTTCATGACCCATGCGCAGAAGGTGGCAGGAGGATGCTTTGGATCGTTGCGGGCGGTGAGGAAGGTCCTTCCCCTGCTTCCTTTCGAATCAAGAAAACTCATGATTCAGGGCCTAATCTTGGCCAGACTGGATTATGGCAATGCCCTCCTCCTGGCGGCACCTCTGGCCACGATTAACATCTTACAGCGGGTCCAGAATGCCGCAGCAAGGCTCCTTATGGGAGCCCCTAGATGGGTCTCAGCCAAACCCCTGCTTAGAGCCTTGCATTGGCTCCCAATCCAGGAGCGAATTTCCTTCAAGGCACTATGTATTGCCTACAAATCCCTCCAAGGTAATGGCCCTCCAGCCCTCAGGGGATTGATCTGTCCTTACAAAGCCACTCGCGCCCTTCGATCCGATGGAGAAAACCTGGCCGTCACTCCCAGAGTAAGGAAGGCCCGCACGGGAGGTCGTCGCTTTTCTCTGAATGCAGCGAAAAAGTGGAATGCCCTGCCCAGGGTCCTACGAACAGAACCTTCATACATTAAGTTCAGGAAACTACTTAAAACTTTCCTTTTTCCCAAAGTTCCCTAAACTTTTTTCCTCATCCGCTCTGTTATTAATCTGTTTTTTAGCGCTAGGACGCTCAAGGGCAGCCATGCGCTCTATAAATCCAATTCCAATTCCAATATATCTGACAAAATCAAGATGGTGCCTCTTTGACTTTGTGTGAGTGTGTGGGCCAGCACCGAGGCTAGTTTGAACAGAGACACAAATCTTGACTGCCTTAAGCTAGACACGGGCCTTTCAGTCCCCTTGTTGGCTTATATAAGGAATATTTTTTATGAAATGAGCCTACCACATATATTCAATATACCGGACACCTTAAAAAATCTGATAAGATGATGGCGATGCTTCATTTTTAAGAGTTTTGTCACACCCAGACATGGCAAACTGAGTCAGGCAAAACCTCCATCAAACAGTCTCTTGCGTTGCTTGCACCCATTGTTCCTATACTGTATTTAGCTATACCTCTTACTGGATGGGTGAGATATTTTCTTTTTCACTCCAAGGCTGGCACAGCGGGGCAGCTTTTGAGTTTTTCAGTTACTTATGGTTTTCAGGGGATGCTGGCACCGGCTTGTCCCTATGATGGGCTGTCAGAGAAGACTTTGATGCACCTTATGCCTTCCTATTAGTTTTACAAACATTATTTTATCATATACAGTACGACGATTTTAAAGAGTCCGAGGCTTAGGAAGTGCAGGGACGCGCTGTTTTATCTGCAACTTTTAAGCAGCGTTGATGCCGGTCATGGAATTTGCGCTTTTTTAAAAGCAGCGGCGAGGTGTAGGAAATCGATGAAGGGTTAAGTGCAATATCAGTTTTATACTTCCAGGAGAAGGTCAATGAATTTATGTCTCAGACATGAGAGGTGCCTTGTGAAGATAGTGATCTCCAGGGGAATGTAGTGGTCGATGATTTTTAATGCTGTCTCGTCCTATGTAATTATTTATGTATGTATTATATGCATGTTTTATCACTTATGTATCTTTTATGGCTAGCTATGTGCCAACTAAGGAATTATGAATTGAATTGATCACACACCATCCTGTGCGTATTTCTATCCTTCCTGTGAGATTTTCAATATGATCTCACAATATCCCTATGGCAATCTCTATGTGATCATTCACGATCTGTTTAGAGACTTCAATATTTTAATAAACTACTCCTGTGTACCCAGACCATCCCTGTGGGTACTTCTGTATAATCACGCACCATCCTTGCGGGGCATGATATGCTGAAATGTTTTGCAGTTTCAAATATGAAACCTGTCAAGTGTTACTCATTAACAAAAAAGATCTATTTGTTTAATATTGTGCATTTAGGCTAAGTAAACATAACACTCCAATTATAAAGAATTCAATATGCTCATACAAATTATAACTTGTATTAAAAACAGAGGTAGGGTTTCATGACATTAAAACATCATATTGTGGTATATCACATACTGATAGACATGGTACTTTGTAGGTTTCGCCTGTACATCATGTGCGCTGTGCTTGAGAAATCTATTGTTTTTAATATATGCTTAAAAGGGACTTACACCCCGCCTCCTCTTTTTCCTGCTTCTCATTGGTTCCTTTGCGGGCCACTTACCTTTCCACCATTTCTATTGGATGTAGCATATTTTCCTGCATTTACCAATGCTTGTTCCTTGTTTGCACCTCTCAACAGTTTCCAGCCATCGAAATACTGTTAACATCTGCTTTGGTGGAACTACATTTTCATAAAGTTTTGCCTTTTACTATTGCAGCATATTTATATAAGAATTTATTACCCGAAGAGATTAAGTGATTTTCAAAGAATCACAGAATGTTGTGCGGCTGCCGCTGAGACTCAAACTGGGATCCCCATCTCTCAAGTCAGCAGCTCTGGCCACTGGGCCTCATCCTTTCAACTCCCTTGTGATCTGTCAGGGAGCACTTTCCTTCTCCCAGAAGATGATTGATGAAAGCAGCTCCTCATTCATTACATAGGCGAAACCGATGCACTACCAATGTTTGTTCATTTGAGAGGTTCATTAGTCTGCTGATATAAAATGTGTTAAAATTTCTGTGGTGTGTTTAAGACTGCAGTACCATCTCCTGTCTATAGGGACAGAGCTGAGCAAAACAATAAACACACACAATGAAACACCGATCCCCACAAGATACATTTTTTAAAGGTTGTAAAATTTGGCACATGTTTCTTAAGTTATTTTTGATCATTTAGAGGACATTACCTTGTGGGAAATTTCATTCAGCTCCCCATGGTGCAATCAAGTCCCCACAGCATGAGTGTGCTATTGTATTGTATTGTAATTAAATTCATATAGTGCTTACTACCCTTGATTAGGCATCGAAGCACTTGTTCGGCAAGTAGCACACTACTCCGAAACACCTAAAGGATTAGTGGTGAATTAGTATAGTGAAATATGAAAATATTTGAGTGTTGGATATGTTAGTCAGTTAGTCCGATTCAGAAGCATAGTGGAAGAGCTGAAGAGGGTAAAGGTTTGCAGTTATATAACACTTGCTATCCCTGATGGGATGTTAAAGAGCTTTTTGGGCGAGTAGCACACTACTTCGGAACCCATAAAGGATTAGTGGTGCAATTAGTATAGTAAAATTTGTAAGTAATTTGAGTGGTGGATATGTTCTTCGGTTATTTGGATTGAGAAGGATAGTGGAGGGATAGAAGATAGAAAAGGCTTGCATCTGTATAACACTTGCTACTCCTGATGGGTTGTTGAAGCACTTTTTGGATGAGTAGCACACTACTCCAGAACCCATAAAGGATTAGTGGTGAATTAGTATAGTGAAATATGAAATTAATTTGAGAGGTGGACATGTTAGTCTGTTATTTGGATTGAAAAGTGGAGGGGTAGAAGAGGGTAGGATTTTGAACATGTCTTATTTTTGGAGGTAACAGCAGTAGGAGGAGGCTTGACATGAGTTAAAAGGGGTATGGAGGGGGAAGATTCCGAGGAAAGGGTTTAGAAAGTCTTGCTTTGAAGAACGGAATAGTAAAAGAGGTATGAGATGATGGAAGGACAAGTAGAGTAGGGAAGAGTTTAGGTAGGGTTATTTTGGGGATCATAGCAGTGGTGTGGGGTTTGGGATGAATGAGGGGCAGATGTAGAGGATATTTTGATAGAGGTATGGAGTGAGAAATGCATTGGCAAGAGTGGTAGAAAGAGGTTTGAGATGAGTTAGAGAGTTGAGGTAGAAGATATATTGAGAGAGGTAGAGGGTGAGAAATAGGGTAGTACATTGGATATGCTGAATTTGAAGAAAAGTAATAAATATATAGATCCATAAATACATCGAAGGTATATAGATGCATAAAGGAAGTAAGGTATATGTAGATTAAAGAAACATTAAATAAACTATGGCTTTCAAGTGTTGTACTTTAAATTAATTTTATTTATTTGTTTATATATATTTTTTTCTTTCTTTTGTAATTCAAAAGTGAAGCAATTGTAGATAAATAGTTATGATACACAATGTATTTATTTATACAGTCACATATACACATGTTAAAAACATTGAATAATGTAACTATCAGTAATATGTACATTTGTTTTTCAGAACTAATGAATATCTATATATTTTTTCTTTTTAAAAACATAATTATTCTACACCTTTATACAAAGCAATGCACACATATAGGTATATATCCATAGCATGAATAAATTCTTACATACAGAGGGATATGCTATATATTTCTGTTTGCGTATGGTGCTTATGTGGGGAAGAGCCAATTCTTGAGTAGTTTTCTGATGATAAGGTGGTTATCTGTGGATCTTATTTTCGGGAGTAATGAGTTCCATAGTTTGGCTGCTTGAACAGAGAAGGATGTGCCACCCATGTTTTTTTTTGTTGTATCTTTGGATTTTGAGTCGAGGTGCCACTCTAGAGCGGAGGTTCCTTTGTTGAATGTGTTTGGTGATTTTATTCCTGATGAAGAGCGGTCCATGTATTGCTTTGTGGGTGATACAAAGCAGCTTGAACATGGATCTTCTGGCAACCGGTAACCAATGCAGGGCTTTCAAGGTAGAGGGGATGTGTTCTTGTGGTTTTATATCTAAGAGTAGTCTGGCAGCCAAGTTCTGAATCTGTCGTAGCCTTTTCATGGTCGTTAAAGGTGATTCGTGGTAGAGGCTAATGGTGTAATTGAGTTTGGACAGAACAAGGGAAATGGTAGCTTGGACCTTGTTTGGAAATCCCAAATGAGGGAAGAATTGTTGCAGAGTTTTTAAAGTAACAAAGTTTGATCTTGCTTGTTTGTCCACCTAGGCATTCATCGATAGCTTGGAGGCCATGGTCATTCCGAGGTTTCTTACTTCCTTCAATACTTTAGGCGCTGTTCCCAGATCATCAGGCCAGACAACAAGCAGGTCATAATATTTCCAATCTCCACACATGATTATTTCTGTTATGGAAGCATCCAATTTGAGATGTCTCCACGTAATCCATTGATCCACGGCTCTAAGACAACTGAAAATTGGTGAGTTTCCAATGTATTTGGGGCATTCCAGTTGAAGGAGCATTGCCGTCATCAGTTATAGCACGTGATGTGAAATTGATTGATTAGTACTGGTAATTACTTCATGTAGATGTTGAAAAGCATGGGCAAGATGATAGAGCCTTGAAGGACCCCTGCTTTCATGGAGTATGCTTTGGATGAGAAAGGTGGGGTATGGATGATATTATTTCTGTTGCAAAGGTAGGATGCAATCCAGTCTAGAGCAGTCCTCTTTATGCGGGCTTCGTAGGGTCTTTTTATCAGAGTGTCATGGTCAACCGTGTCAAAGGCAAACTAGAGATCCAAGAGAAGTAGCGCAGCAACCCCATTGCGGCAAACTGTGTTCTTCAGTTCATTCCAGATGTCAAGGAGGGCAGATTCTGTGCCTCTTCTTGGACAGAATCCCGTTTGGAAGTCTGAAAGTATGGCATTCTCTTCAATGAATTGTGACATCTTGCTAAACGCTTCTCTTTCTATCAGTTTGCTGAACAAAGGTCTTTTTGTATTCAGTCTGCAGTTGTCCGGTCTCAGTGGGTCCAAGTTTGTTCTCTTCAGTAATGGGTGGATGACTGGATGTATGACTTTTTGAGTTCTTCTGGAAATATTCCAGTAGTTAAGGAGTTGTTGATGATTCTTCTTACCGGAGTGGCAGCACAGGTTGTTAGAAAAATTGTCTTGAAGGTTTGTGGTGGACACGGGTCAGAAGGGCTGCCGGCAGGCTGCTGGTTTTGACCAGGTCCATAAATTCATTGTGTGAAATGTGTTGGAAGGAAAGGAAAGGCTGGTTTAGAGTATGTAAAAGGGTCAGCACTGGTGCTTTGTCTTTTTTTTTTAAGTATGATTCCAACTTCTCTGCTTTGGCCATGTAATCATTTGACAGTTTGTCTGTAAAATTTTGAGGAACAGGATGAGCTCCTTCAAGGCAATTTGGTTTATGAAATTCATTGAGTTTTTAATATTATTCCTTAGTTGCACATTTACAGTTTTGAATTCTGTCTGAATAGTATCTTTGCTTAGCTTTTTGATTGGTGACATGTATAATCTGTTAATGTTCTGTAGGTAAAGTTTTTATTGATTGGGGTTTGTTATTAGCCAGGCATATTGCAGCTATTTAATTTGTTGTTTTATGTTTTTTATCTCTGTATTTCTCCAAGGTGCTTTTTTCCTTTTGTTGTATTGTGTGGTTTTTAGTGGTATCAGGATATCAAAAGCATCCTGTAGCCACTCATATAGTTTTCAACAGCATTTATTGTTTCTAGATCTGTACTGGTTGTTAGCTGTGTTTTTAAGTGTTCCAAATCGAGTTTATTCCATAGTCGATACGTGGATGCATGTAAGGTGGTTTTAAATGTGTCGCTTAGTGTTGTTTTATGTTGGGAAAGCAAGCAAATTGTGGTCTGACCACATGACCGGAGTTATAGTTTGTAAGGTAACTAGTTTGGTATTAGCAAAAATTACATCTAGGATGTGCCCAGTGTTGTGTGTGGGTTTGTGGATGATCCAATGCAGGTTGAGTGTGTCTAGGCCAGGGATCATTGTTCTTTGATGGTTCATGTTGGGTTTGTCAAACCAAATGTTGAGGTCACCCAGAACGTATAGGTTGGAGTGGAGTGTTATCAGGTTTGAAGCGGTGTCTAGAAGTGTGCCTGAGAATGTTGCATTGCTAGGTGGAGGTCTGTAAAGGAGTAGGAAGTTACAGGAGGAAGACCGTGTAGGATTGCATCTGGTGAAAAGAACCTCACAATTTTTTTATGGCAACGTCGTCAACTTTAGTGATATGTAATATTTACCTGAACACAATCGCTAGGCGACCTCCTTTTTGCCTAAACAATTTTTTGTGATCCTTTGATAGCCTAGAGGAACGGCTTCATGTAAGACTGGAGCCATGTCATCTCCCAACCATGATTCACTTATGAATAGTATGTCTGGTTTTGCGTCAGTGAGAAGGTCGTAGCTGTGATGACTGATTTTAGAGGGTGATCAAGCATTTATTAGTAGACAGTTTAGAGAATGTGCTTTGGTGATAGTGTGACTTTGTTTTGTAGAAGAGTGAGCAGTATTTGCTGGCTTGCAGCAGGTGTGTTCTTAGTGCTGGTATTAGCTGTAAGAGGATAGCAATCATGTAGCTGTTCGGTATCCTGTTCTTTGTCCAGCTGACTAAGAAGGCATTTTGATGGGTCTGTGTGTGTAGGTGGTAGAGAGGGAGGTTGAGAGTGAGTTGATGCACTATGTTAGTTTTGTGAGGTAACCTTGTTGTGCAGTTGATATGGTGAAGTGAAGTAGTGAGGTGTGGCACGCTGCTTATATTCTTTTGCGTGTGTTTAGGGTGGAAGGTGTATGAGTTAAGGGTGTGGGTGCAGTATGTGGTTCATGTAGTAAGGATCTAAATTGTCCAATAGATGAGAGGCATTTAGAAGAGAGTTGCTGTGTTGCTCTATGTGTGTTAGGTGTGGTGGAAGAAAGGAAGCTTGGCATTGGAGTTTTTGTATTTTTGTAGTTAGAAAGGCGGGTGTTTGTTTGTAGTTTGTGATGGTAAGTATTAAGAGGTATTGTGCTTGAGATATTTTGTTGTTCTAGTTTGCATGATATGTTTTGTTTTTGAGGAGTAGTGAAAAGAGGTGATGATATATTTGGTTTAGGAGATGGATTTGTTTGTATAGTATTGTTTGTGAGTGGAAGTTGTAAGGTAAAGGGGATGGTGATGTGTTTGTGAGTAGAGTGTATGTTGTGTGTAAGAAGGGATGAAGTAGAGTTAAGAGTGTCCCAGCAGTCAATCACACAGGAAATCCTAAACCCTACACCCAATCAAAAGCCCTGCCCCAGGAAACAATTCAAAACCCTAAACGTATCCACCAATCAGGTCACTAGGCCTAAGCTCTAGATCAATAGAATCACTGACCCCGGAACCAATTATTTCCCTTAAAAAACCCATCCAATAAGAACACTAACCCTAATCCAATAGAAACACCAGATGCAACCACCAATCAGTGCAAACATGTAGCATCCAATAGCAGACTATATAAGGTTCCTGCGACCTCAGGCAATGTTTGCTGGCCCGGGAGTTGGAAGTTTCCTCTCAATTCAGAATCTCTTAGGAGACAGACAGGCTCAATCCACACTTTGGAGTCCTGGAGGTAAGGGCTTAACAAACATTGCACTCTAACAATGCTGTTTGTACAAAACTTTACTCACTCTCCTAGACAAGAAAACACGTATACAATCCCTAAAAAACACAGCTTAAACAGCTAGCATCAGATTACTGCCGTCTCAGAGCACCCTCTGTTCACTTTTCTGAGGTAAAATATCTCTCTTGCTAAGGGGGAATGGGGGGATCTGGTCTCACTCACTTGTTAACACAAAATAGGAGCTGGGGATGGATTGTTTACCACACAGGCTTGAGCACAGAGCACGGGAGAAATTAGAAGGGAAAAACAGGTAGTCACAGGCAAAGTGAAAAACAATCAAAACCGGTGACAAATGATGCAAACACTGGCCGGTAAATAAACTTACATTTTAAACTGAAACCAGGTGTAAATGATGCAATTACGGGTAGGGAACATTATTTTTAAAAATTTCAGGAAAGAGGCAGCACTAGTCTGCCTTCTTACCACCTCCTGGTCGTTGGCACACAGCACCCTTGGGCACAGGGAAACTGCAGCTCACAAAATGGAGGTGAATGTTTTGGTGTTCACCCAGCAAACCCTTAAGGGGCCTGGGCAGGTGCGAGAGGAGGGCTCAGGGTAGCTTAGGAGGCAGGGAGCCAATTGGCAAGCACAGCCTGCTGCCCAGGGGCCTGGAAAGCTGTTCCTAAACCATATCCAAGTCCCCACAAGGATAGTAACACAAACACCCCATATTTTAAATTTCTTTTGGAAGCAGGATGTTGGGCTTATAGGGGGAAAGGGTTGGAAGAGTGTTTAAATTATATGTATATATTTTAAAAATGTTCCAAACTTTAAAATATTTTAAGAAAAATTCAATAATTTTAGTTTCCCATTTTCCACATGGTAATATATTTTAATTTCTTTTATTACTGAAATTGTATTGTTGTTGTATTTATTACTTTGCAAAGGATGAGTTAAGGTACATTTTTGCATTCAATCATATAGAATAGTATGCTTAATTTTCATTTCCAAATTTATAATCCAATGTTTTTTATTTTTTGAATTATAAAATTATATGAATATTTCAAATTATAAATTTGTATTTTGATGTGTTATTTTAAATGTTAAAAATATATCTAATCATGTTGATGTATAATGTAATTATTTTACAATAATGTATTTCAAATACAAGCAAACTCAGATGATGTTTTTTCAAATGGTGATTTGCATTTTTATTTAAGAAAGAATTACTAATATTTTAAATATATAATATTTGCATGTTTTTTATTTAGTTAAAAGTTTAATTTATGTTTGTTAGATATTTTATGAGTAGTAGTTTATAAAGTGTGTAGTATTTGTGAAAGGAAATACCAAGCTTAATTGTGAGTAGGCAAAGCTGATTTCAGTATATACATTATTTTTGCTCTTTAAAAATGTTCCTAAAATAATAGGAAATGGAGCGGGATGATAAAACTAGGACCCTCTTATGTCTAACCCCTTAGGGCCCACTAAATGGTTTACCTTACAGTGGAAATTGTAAATGTGATCCCTCTGGTGTTCAAAACCTTATTCAAAATAGCTCAGGGGCCGATTACGATGGCGGTAAATCCGCGACCGCTGGGCCGGCGGTGAGCACCGCCGGCCCGGCGGTCGCAGATTTACCACCATCACCCTTAAAATTCCCACTGCCAAATTAGGGTGGCGGTGGGAAGGGGAAAGGTACATCGGCGGATGGAAAGACCATCTGCCGTGGTCCCGCAAGGCGGGACTTTTACGCCCACCTTGTGGGACCAGGTACAAGGGGTCTATGGAGGCGGTGCCGTGCAGGTACCGCCGTGGGTATTAGGATGCCTGTCTTTTGCGGCTGAGTTTCCGCCGCAAAAAGACATGCATAAAATGCCTTCGGGGCCCGTTGCGGGCCCCCAGGGGGGTGGGGTGCTGCTCGTGGGGGGTACCTATGGTACCCCCCTACATTTGCATGTACAAGGTGGCAGGCACGTTGTACGTGCAAATGTGAAACATGTATTTTTACATTGTGGCGGGTACTGCCACCCGCCACAATGTAAACATACAGTGTGGTGGGCGCCGCCCACCATCGTAATCGGCCCCTTAGATAGGAGTGGGAATAGTACATTTGACTCCTTTAGTGACTGTTCGGAAGTGACTCACGAGAAGACTCGTTCCACTCGACTCAACTGTTGCTGGCTGTTGCTGCCCGCTACCGGCTGCTGTTGCGGCGCACTGCCAGCTTTTGCCTCCCAGTTCTCCCGCCTGTCTGTGGCCTGCATCGACCCGTCGAGTGCCTTGGGCCAGCTTGAGGTCCCCCTGCAGCTGTACGCTGTGTCCCGCCAGCTCCCGCGGCTCTCGTATCTCCCGCGGCGGACTGCGGGGGTGGGGCAGAGCAGGGACGAGCCAGGTGCAGCTGCCCGCCGTTCACCAGGACCTGGGGACTTTGCCTCGCGGTGCTCCAATCCTGAGGTGGTTGCGCCCCCTGCGGACGGCGTGCGGTGATTGGAAAGCGGAGAGCTGGGGAAAGTAATTGGAGAGTCGGGAAGGATCCGAGGGGGCCAGGGAGAGCACAGCGTCCAAGCCTAAAATACCCCTCAGCCAGGACTGGAATTGGGGTTGGAACCGGACTCTGCTTGGACAGTAACTGTGAGAGAGAGGAGAGGACACAGAGCAGCAGTAGCTCTGATAACGGTGTCCTGCGGGCAGTAACCAGCAGTAACCAGTGGCTTGTTCGTGGCCCCCAGCTCCTGGTAGCCCCGCTGATATTTTTCACCGACGCATCTTTCTGCTCCTGTGCTTAGGGAGGGGTGGTTGATTTTATTCTGCTCTATCCCGCCATAATTGTGGCTAAGTGCAAAGTGTGGGTCCAGGCCTCGGTGCTACACCCCTGACCAACCTGACTATTCTTGGAACTTAGTAGGAGGTAGCGAGACGGAAGGTGCACAGCCTCCCTGCAAGAACGGAAGGCGAGAAAGACAGGCAAGACGGATGCAGTCTGACCAAAGAAGCAGGTGAGTGTACTTGTGGGTGCATTGTGGTACCGAGTTTCCTTTGGGGAGACTGTGATTAAGGACTCAGACCAAGCGGGCCTTGTATTTAGCAAGCAACACTAGAAACTGAACAATTTCTACACAGAGCACAGAGCAGCAGTGCAAACAGAGCGGCGGCGGTGGTGGGGCTTCGAAAAGCGGGAAAAAAACGGGGAAAAACGCCGAGAGAACAACCAAGAAAACGCGGCATCGCATTACTGCAGTACTGTGTCCGGCGTGACGGTGGAGAGAGAACTGCCTGTTTGGGGGGCCCACCTGGGGGCCTGTAGCCTGTAGCGACTCACGGTCTGGAGCAGTCTGGAGCAGTCTGTGGTTTCCAGAAAAGCGTCATGGTATATAAGGGGTAATAGAACAATAAGTGCTCACCATATCTCACCCACCAGAGCCTGAACTAAGCTGCGAGGAGTGTGTCTGTGGCGTGCGGTACCTGGGCTGCAGCAAGAGCGGCTGGAGTCTCAATGGTTTAGCTGGCCACGGTGGGGTGACAGAGCGGCGAGGCAAGCCGAACTGTGAGCTGAACGCCTACTGGGGAAAACGCCGACAACACCACTCTGCATCCAGAGGGACTGTCCACGGGGAGTGTAGCGCTTACCTGGAGGCTTGGGGGGGGGGAAGCAGAGAAACTACAGTGTGGCAGATCGATTTCACAGCTTTTTACCGTATTCATAGCGGTTTGGAGCTTGTGGAAGCTTGTGGAAGCGGCTGAACCTGGCAGCAGCAGGAGTGGCTGGTGCTATAAAAGGCTGATCTGCACGGTTACCAAGTGCTTCCACGAGCTGGCCCTGCGAATCCTTAGTAGAACGTCATCCTTCCTACTTCCTCATCCTACTCCATCCTTTATTCCTCAACAAACGGAAAAACTCTAAGAGTAAGTGTCTTCTAAGTCTTTTAAGCAATGGTAATGCCATCTAGGTTTTTGCGCTCAAATATAAAAGCAAAATCAGTAGTAGACTCTGAAAGTTGTAGCTTGAGCGATAAGAGTTCCCTTAAGCCCCAGAAAACCATTTGTCGCCGGTGAAACGGGGATCATCTTTCACTCCTGAAAACATACCCTTTGGTGATGTCAATGTTTTCAAAAGGGGTAAGAAGATCTAAGCGAGGAAAGGGTTTAAAAGAGGAAGAGATAAAGGAGGTCTTAAGTGAAGAAGCAATGGACACCCATGTAATAGCGGGGAATAGGGTGGAGAGCCAATTCACAAAACCGAAAGCGCTTTACCCCGCTGTAATCATACATCGGAATTATGGGGGTGAAATTGATGTGTTACAACCTCCATGTGAAATGGATGTACGGAAAGTAGAAAAGGAGGGTAGTATTCCGGAAATGGAAATAGATTTATTGATGGGCAAGGTAGAGGGTTACCCCCTGGAGAAGAATGGGGAAAAAAAGGAAGTCACCCTATTATCCCCACTGGCAGGATTGGTAACCCTCTTGGATATTTCAAGAGGCACACAGAGATCTGTGCCGGGCTTTCTGCCGACTAAATCAAGTGATCTTTCTTTTAAAGTACAACAGCGGATAGAATCCAGCTTTAGATCTGGGCAGGCGAAAACGGAGGACTATACTTTACCGGACATCAAATGGAAAAGAATGCAGAACTAATGATGCAGCTGAAAAAATCTGGCACTTTGGAGATGGATCCTGAATTGTACCCGGATTCAGAAGTGTACCGGGCCCCAATAGGAGCTCAAACACATATGCCTACTATGTACAGTAGTACACCTACCAAGTTATCCCAAACTGCTGATTTATTAGATCTCTCTGTGGAAAAGATATCAGGAGTTTCTGTGGATGAGGATAAAGGGGCAGGGAATTTTCTGAATGTAAGTGAGAATGCGTGGACGGGGGGATCATGGAGATCTTTTATGCATTAGAAAGAACCCTCTCCACAATTTTATCTTTGTTGGAGAAAAGTACATTAAACACTGATCACATACTGGAAGTTCTCTCACTCATATTGGTAGGGGTTCAAGACCTTAAACAGTTCAATCAAGCCCTAACGATCCCTGAAAAGGCTCCTCTAGTACCCAGTCAAGCATGTCAAATACAAAATGGGATGCAAAACATTGATACAAATTCAGTGGAGGGGGAAATGAATGAAATGTTTTTGGGTCCCGAAAGTGTTTCTCCCGAAAGAAATCCAATTATTAGCTTGTTTCAAGCCATACTTCTTAAGATGGCAAAGGTCGTTACAATAGGGGAAACCTTAAAATTAAAGGTTTCCTCAGCTCTAAATCCATTACGTGTGTACCCAATTTTTAAAAAATTAATCTAAAAGAATCAAGACTTCAGGTACCTGATGAATTAGTTAACATCCCAGTTAGTGCACCTTTGGGAGAGGTCTCAATAGTGAGTAAAGGAAACGCCAAAAATGGTCGTAGGGGGGAAGAAAAAGACGAAGAACCGCCGTTTCCCGCAACGTAAACAGAAAAAACTGAGGTTCCATCCTGAAAGTGAAATAGCAAATAGCTATACATCCCCCTCTATCAAAAAGAATACAAGGACTGTGGGTCAAACTATAAAGAATGTGAGTCAAAATCATGGGCAGGAAAATCATTTTCAGCCGAATAGCCCAATTTTAGTGTTGAACGCCCCCTCGAACCAAGAGGGTAAGGAAGAAAGTGGGCTAACTTATGATACAAGCAGGGACCTTAGTTTAAGAAGTAAAATGGATAATTTTGATGACCCTGTAATAGATTCAATTGTAGCTCCAGGAGGTGCCGTACGACACCCCTGTGGACAGGATCTGTCTCCAATGAGGCCTGAATCCAGTCAGGAGATAGGTGGGGGGCGGGGAATGTCTACGGCTGCTAATAGTAAAGGGGGTAAGTTAGAAAGAGATTTACCCTTGGGACAACCAGGTATCAACAAATTTAGGAACACTGGTATAGGTGCCGGGCAAGTGAGTAGGGTTTTAACTTTTAGCTCCCTGTTCGATGCCGAACCAATGTTATTGAATAGAAGTGCCCTCCTTAAGACACTATCTGAAATAGAGGATCTGGGGCTTATCACCAGGAAAGAATTGGTACACTTAGATTGGAGGAGCGCACCCCCTAGAACTAAAGCTACTTTCTCATCAGGGGTAGTGTCAGCACTGGTTTTAGCAAATGATGATGGTGTTAGGAGAAGAGGAATAGACGTGATCCCTAGTGTAGTCCCTCGTAGCGTCCCGACCAAAAGCCTTGGAACAATTTATCAGGCTCAAGGTAATGGCTCCACTGAGTATGAGGGTGTAAACACCCACATAAATATGAGGATATGAAAATAACAGTAGGAAGAAAAACAGGTGTTAGAGAAATTAATATTTTAACACCCAAGGTTCGGTAGCTTCCTAGTGCAAACGGGGAAGATGATGTGACAAAGTGGAGCTGGGTTGCAGGTACTTGGAATGGGGTAAAAACATCTACCAGAAAGCCCACAGAGCAGGGGTAGCCAATTGGTGAACATTATATCATGGAATGTGGCGGGGTTAGGAAGATCTAGTTATAAGCTTAAAGCTTTAGTAGAATTAGACCCCAAGATAATCTGTCTCCAGGTGACGTGGGCGGGGGAAGAGTTCCAGCTTGAGAACTTTTATGTGTACTGTAGCTCAGCAAAAAAATCTATGAAAGGGCATGCAAGTGGAGGTCTAGCCATCTTCCTCAGTTGCGACATAGCATGGGACCCTGTGATATATAAACATCCTTCAAATTTCTGTATTTGTGCACAGCTGAAAATAGGAAAAGATAACTTGGGGCAAGCGATGTTTCTGTTGCTGGTAAATGTGTATATTCCCCCGGGGAGGACGTCTAATCCATTGGTCGACTCCATCTGCACTCTTGTGCAAAGCTTAGGTAATACTGAAGAATGTACACGTATAATGATGGTAGGGGACTTTAATGCTAAGTTAAGTAATAGTGCAGTCCTGTCCTTCTCTAATTCGGATCTGGAGGAGGTTTGGGCTATCCCAGAGTCTGTATTCCCGGCCCAGTTAAAATCTGATAAACGCAGCCTATCCCTTCTGCAAAATTTTAGGAATCTTGACCTTCTACTTTTAAATGGTAGATTCCTGGAGGACTCTCCCGCAGCTTATACATTTAATGGGATATATATGGCCACTCATTAATTGATTATATGGCAGTTTCCTTTCAATTGTTTAGTATGTGCACACAGTTCAAGGTACTCCCTACAAAGTTGAGTGACCATAATATTCTAGAGGTAAATATAGTTATAAAGATTGTGAGGCCCGAACTCTGGAATCCGAGGAATGAAAATGTCACTTATTCTCGAAATAATGGCCCTACTTGTTGGTCATATAAGGCGCTCCCAAACTTGGAGAGGGTTTTCAAGAATATCGCTTTTAGCCGAAGTCCGGAGACCCCGGTTCTGAAGTATGAGAGGGTTTTGGCAGCAATTAGAAGATTGGGAAGAAATAAGCAAGGTGTGAGAGTCCCCCCAATAGTAATAACACCATGGTAAATTAAAAAATTGAATAAGGAGATTAATGGTTTAATTAGAGACCAATTTAGAGAGCCCAGATTACAAAGGCAGAGAGAGATATATAGGCTAAAACAGGTTCGGAAAAGGAAAATAGCATCAGATCGGAGGACGGTTGAAGACGAGAAATTGGTTTATTTACGAGAAGGGGCTTTATCCGGGGATACTAGAAAGTATTGGGCATTGATAGCAAAGTTTTGTGATGGGAGAGAAAAATCAGAACCTATTTTAATCTCAGAAACTGAATGGTTTATTTAAATTTCCCAACTTTATGCTCCAAATCAACTAGCTGATCAGTTTGAAGAGGTCGCTAATGCTTTTTTAACAGGGGGTGATGTAGGAGCCCCGACATGTTTAGAGATTAAAGGATACATTAAAGGGGCAAGATACTCTAGTGCAATGGGGCCAGATGGTGTTCCTGTAGCTATAATAAAACAGGACTGCGAGGATTGGGCTACATTTTTACATCCGTTGTTTGTCCACTGCTATAATGATGGGGACATCCCACAATCTTGGAAGGGAAGTATATTAGTCCCATTATATAAGAAGGGCCCAAAAAATTCCCAGACCAGTTTTAGACAAATTTCGCTTTTAGGTGCAACGGGGAAACTGTTCACGAAGAGTATCCTTGGCCACTTGCAAGAGTGGGCATTTGGAAATAATTATATACCTTTGGAACAAACAGGATTCCGTAAGAATAGGGGCACACTTAATAACATCTCTGTTCTGCAAACCTTAATCGAAAAATATCCTGTGAGTTGGGGGGTCCCGTTGTTCCCGTTATTCTCAGCCTTTATAGATTTCTCCAATCTGGTTACAATGGGGATTCCAGGGAACCTCCTAAGAATAATAATTGCTCTCCATTCTTCGACCTGGACAAAAGTTTTATTGGGGGGGGACACAAGGCCTCTCAAAGAAAATAAGCACACATAACGGGCTGAAGCAGGGGTGCCTCCTGGCCCCCTACTCTTTTCTATTTACATCAATGATCTACTGAGTAGTTTAGGAAAGAGTAAAGGGGACCCTCCTCAAGTAGGTAACCTAAAACTGAGTTGTCTGTTATATGCAGATGATGCAATAATAATGGACTTAACACCAATAGGTTTGCAAAGACGACTGACAGAGCTAGTTAGGTACACAGAAGAGTATTTTTTTTTAAATAAATATTTTAAAGAGTAAAGTTATGATTTTTAGTTAACAAGGTTGTAAGGTTAGAAAAAAATTTAATTGGTTTCTGGGAAAGGAAAAACTGGAAGTAGTAACCTTTTATCCTTATTTAAGAAAAATATTTACTAACAGGTGTTCAGCCAATAGACACATGGACCATTGCAAAGGTAAAGCGATTTCACAAACTTCTGCTATTAATCGCCTGTACATGCAATGTGGGAAAAGACATTTCTCACACATTATTTCAGTTTATAAAATAAAGATCCCACAGACTTGAATTATGCTAGCGAAACAATAGATGCGCATGAGTGGGCCAAATTTGAGAAAGTAGAAGGAAAGATCTGGCGCCAAATATGTAATCTGAACCGTGCAGCTCCGATCGCAGCGCTCAGACTCGAATTTGGTCTTCTTTCTACATATGTGTTATCAATGGCTGCCTGTTTAAGGTGGTGTAACGTTCTGATAAACGGTTCCGACAATTTATTAAGGGCAGCTTTGCACAGGGAAATATTTGTGTACATATTGGGAAAAAGTGCTATTTTTAGAAATTATTTAAAAGCATTAAGCATGTTTGGTTTAGATATGGACGGGCAGCGGTTTTATGTAAAACAGCCTTAAAGAAGATAATTAAGGAAACAATATATGTGGTTTCTCGTGAAAGAGATTTGAAATTGTGCTCATTGAATAGTAGTACGGATTGTATTGTTGAGAGCACAATTGTTAAAAATCCCCAACCTTATGTCCTATGGAACCTGAAACACGGAGTACGTAGGGTGATTCTGTTATTAAGATTGAATTCATTACCTCTAAGAATTGTAACAGGTTCCTGGGAGGGTATTCCCGAAAATAAAAGATATTGTCACCTATGCAATGGTGGTATACAAGATCTGAATCATGTTTTGTTTGTGTGCCCAGCACTCATTCAATACGACGTAAATATTTAAGGATTGGTTTTCTAAAGTATAATATTTCCACAGCAGAACAGGACCGTATCTGCCTTCTGTCCCCTCCATCCGAACTGATGTGTTTTAAAATTTTTAGCTTTTTCAAAGAATTTTTAAATATTTATTAAGATCGTAAAACGTTGTGGTGATTTGAGTGTTTATAGTACTTGTATGTTAGTCCATTTACTCTGCTGCTAGGGGAGGTTGGGAAATAATCTCCAAAAAGTTGCACAGAGCACTTGCACTTTTTTCGGACTTGTTATTCGTCTTTTTAAGTTCCTATGGGCACCTTATGAGATACTGATGCTGCTAGTTATTCATTGGTAAAGAGTGTTCCGTCGAGGATGCTTAGAGCATTTGCACTTTATTGAGCACTTTATAAACATTTTTTTTTTGTTTTTGCTGCTAGTATTAATTGGGACAATTTTTCTAAAAAGAAGATCCACATAGCTTTTTAAGCTTAGGTTTTTTATGCTTACAACCAAACATGTGTATCTTTTTAAATGTTGTGAGTTGTTTGATATTTATTTTTGGATTACAACCGTATATTAATTCTTCTGTGTACCTCACTTAATCATATTTCCTGATAAACCATAGTGTGCTGCAATTGAAAAAAGCCTGTATATGTTGAAAGACCATCTGCATTGAAATGAAGTTGACCACCGTAGAGTATAGCTTAGTGAACAGGAAAACTGTTCTCTTTTAATTGAATGTTTTTAGCATAGAACTAGCCTAAAAAAATTGTAAAAATTGGTAATAATACATATATGGTAACTTTAACACCTAATGCTCATGTTTTTTAAATGAAATGCGAATTTGTAATTTTATTTGAATTTTTTGGTGTATGGAATTGTGTTTTAATCATGTGGAATTCTTCGGAATTCTAAATCATAATAAAATAAATATATATACTGACTCCTTGAGTGTTCAACACCTTCTTCAAAAAAGGGGAAAGATTGGAGTGGGAATAGTAAATGTGACTCCTCTACTGTCCAACACTTCCCTCAAAATGGCCTAGATTGGAGAAGGAATAGTAAATCTGATCTTTTTAGTATCCATCACTTTTTCCTAGATGGCTTAGGTTGGAGTGGGAATAGTAAATCTAGGCCCTTAACTTGACTAACATCTTCACCAAAATGGCTTAGATTGGAGGGGGAATAGTAAATCTGACCCCTTTAGTGTACACATTTTTCCCAGAAATGCTTAGATTGGAGTGTAAAAATCCATCTAAGCCCTTTATTACCCTATACCTTCCCTAAAATGTCTTAGGATGGAGTAGGAATAGTATATCTGACCACTTTAGTGTCCAACATTTTCCTTAAAATGTTTTAGATTGGTTCAGGAATGGTATCCTTAGCATTATTTCACATTTCTAAATATATACATTTAACTAGCAGCCCGCCCGGCCTTGCCCGGGGCAGAAAGGGGCTGGGGGCAGCATCGCAGCAGGAGTGGCACAGCAGAGCGGCCGTTTTGTTGGGCCTGGCCGCTTCTGCCCACGCTTTGTTTCCCCCGACGTCCCATCACTCTCTGTTCATGGCCCCGCCCGTCCCTCGCTGCGCACACTTTATCATTCACTGTTCATGGCCCCCGCCCGTCCCTTGCTGCGCACCCGCGGCTGCTTGACTTACCTCATACGCCGCTCCTCCCCGCGCTGTTGTGTTTTCCGCTCCACTGCTCCTCCGCTTCTCGCCGCTCCTGACCACTTGTCCGCTACCTCATCCACCGCTCCTCCCCGCGCTCTTGTGTTTTCCGCTCCACTGCTCCTCCGCTTCACGCAGCTCCTGACCGCTTGTTCGCTACCTCATCCGCCGCTCCTCCCCGGGCTGCCACTGCTCCTCCGCTTCTCGCCGCTCCTTTCCGCTTGTCCTCCGCAGCTCCTCCCCGCGCACATGTCCTCCGCTCTTCCTGATGCTCCTGAACGCCGCTCCTCCCCGCGCTCCCGATGTCATCACGCAGACGTCGCGGCCGGCGCTACTTTCTAGGGACTACTTTATTTTTATTCGTAAATGTTTTAAATAACGTATATTTTTTATTTTTATATTGCCTATGTCCTTCTGCTTGCCCTGAGGTTTTCATAGATGTCTTGGGTGTTTACTTTTCGAGTTTACCTGGCTCAAAGAACAGACTTCTCTCTTTATAATAGTAGTATAGATACTGTTCATATTTTTTTTACGTGCTTATTGATTTCATTAGAAACTTAGGGCCTTATTATGATGGCGGTCGGATGAGCATCCAACCGGCATCATTGCAGGATGGGTACTGGCCGACGTGTAGTCGGCGGTTCCAGCCACCACCAAAGTACAATCCGACCGCTGTGCAGGTGGTCGGAAACATGCCACTTTCACTTGCGGCTTGTGCAGCGGCCCAGAAGAGAGCCACTGCACAAGTCACAATAGAAAAAGGCATGTTACAAACATCCATGCACTGTGTGCCAAGCAACATGAGGTGCCTGGCCCAAGGTCCTTGGATGTTTGGGGGCACCACATGTGCCCCCCAATCCCTACGGCAGAGGCAACAGGGACAGGGGCCTTGCTAGGGGCCCCCAAAGTCCCTTTTCCTTCTGCTTGTACATGGGGGTCAGACTGCCATGTAAAGGCTAAAGGAAACAAACATCGTAATCCCTACAGTGGAGCCTGAGCAGACACCACCGCTATTGTAGGGATTACGTTCCAATTGCTGCCTCAACAGAATCCTTGAGCCTGTTGGAAAAGCAGCGTTCTTTCCCTACAACCAATACCGCATCTATGGATGGTGGTGGGACCGTCTCCGATGGACTGTCGGTGGCAGTCTCAGTGCCACTGTAATAAGGCCCTTAGATTTTTTTATTTTCATTTAGCTGCATTTTCTCTGTACTGCTAAATGTGTGTTTTAGTCCAATTACATCATTGTTAGTTGAATTTGCTTTTTGTCAGTCGTGGTTATTTGCTATTTCTTTCCATATAAGGTAAGTATAATTTAAGTTACTATTTAGAGTTTTAGGAGATGGGGCTGTGGGTAGGTGTAATAAGTGTAGAGTCGTGTGTTGGTTATTACTGGTTGTGTGCTTTAGTGATAATTTGTATTATGGTGTTATGTGGTGTATTGCATTAAGCCTTACTGCATTCTGTGTCGAATAGTTATTTTTAAAAGTTGTTGTTTTTATGGGAATAATGTTTTTAAAGATTTATTATATTGTTTCTGTTGTGTATGGGGTATATGTTATGTGAGAGTCGGTATGTTATGTTTTTGTTCAAAGGTTTGATTTGAAGTTGAAAGTTTTCCCGCTTTTACTTGTTATTTCTTAAAGGAAATGGTTTTATCAAGCATTTTGTTTTCATTTCATTTTATTTTTCGGTTTTCCTGGAGTTTTTTTTTTAAAGAACCTTATTGATATATTTACTATTACCTACAATTATAGATTATTTCTGTAGATTCCTTTTTAAGACATTTCCTTTTTGCAGTTTTTGTCGGTTTCATGTGCCTACTTTTGTGGATTTGTATTTTTCTGAAGTGGAGGAGGATCATGGGCATGAACTACAAGTCGATTTTATTTCTCAAATGTGGGTGTGTACTGCTTGCTATTATGACAGTCTTTTTCTTTATGTGTATATAAATAAAGTGTTGTCTTTTGGTTGCATGTGTAAACTGCTTCTTGGTTTTTAATGCACTTATATCTTTTGTTGATGTTTTTAGAATATGTATGTAGTTGTAACATTCACATAAAATTATTTCTATGTATCAGTCTTATTTGATATTTTTTTGTTTATATTTGCCAATTAGACCACTTTATAAAGATAATTTAGCTAATATGTATAATTAAATATATGTTTTTGATTCCTGCATTGTTTTGCTATTGATATGAAGTAATATAGTCCTTTGTTTTTAAAAAGAGTAGCATTTCTCCTCGCCTGCGAGGACAGACTAACTGGTGGGGCACCCTTTGAAGAGCAGGGGGCTGCAGGAGGAGATTCAGGTTGTCAGGGGTGCATATTAAGCACGCTACCGGGGGCATTCGAGCGCTATCTTGGTCAGCGTTCAAGACTTTCTGGAAGCTGGCCATAAAGGCGTTGAGAAAAAGGCAAGCCCCTCAGTGCTCGTCCATGCCTGGATGAGGCTAGGACCAGGTCCACTGGTCCTGTCAGATCAGTACCTAATATATATACTGAACAGGATCATATGGGCCTGCAACCTGTTTTGCCCAAAGCATTCAGTGAGTTCATAAACCTGGGAAATTTGGACTCCAAATGCAGCCACTGCGGCTTTTCACTCCTAACTCCCACTCTCACGATAACACAACTAACCTTGCTGGATCAGTTCTCCAGTGAGGCTCAATCATGCCTTGAAAAACAATAGTCAGAGCCTGGATAACAATATAAATAAAGCCAACTCAACTGGACTTCTGGATAAGAGACACTCTTGACCAAATAGCTCCCCTGGTCAGAGAAGCTGCTACGAGACAAAAGCCGTCAGCTCAGTGGTTTAATGATGATTATTTTGCTTTCGAAAAGAATTGTAAGAAACTTGAGCATCTCTGGCAAAAAAAATGATGACCATTATTGTAAGGTGAATTTTAAGACGGCACTGAAAGCATACAATCGGCTTATTTTCAGTCCAAGCATTCATACTACTGACAGAAGATTCCCGCTGCTAATCATTCATTGTATGCAGATTTTCAGGTGGTATAAACTCTCAAGTTATTAGCTTGTGTTTTGTATCACCTTCTTCTTTGTCCTCTGAAGATAGCTGCAATGCAGTAGTGTCCTTTTTCGCTGAAAAAGTAGAGAAAATCTATGCCCCTCTCCCATAGAAGCCAAGAGCCACCTTCAGGTAGAGATGTGGTTTGACTTGGCTGCCACAATGGTCGAGCTATAATTTAGGCCAAACTCCACTACTGAATTGACTTCCCTCTGTTCCATCAATAAATCTGGTGCTCCAGTGGATCCAATTTCTGACACCATCTTGAGACAGGTCTTCGAAGTTATCCAACCAGTGGTTGGTGAAGTCATTAATCTCTCCCTGTCCTCTGCTTGTGTTCCCCAACAATGTAAACACGCCATGATGGTTCCTTTATTGAAAAAAAAAACAAAACACTATTATATCATTTGAGGCCTGAAAATGATCAGCCCATATCATTGTTGCCCTTTTTTGACAAATTAGCCAGAAAAAGATTGTAGGAAGTGCCTATTTTGGACATCGTTGGCCCCCACTTTTTGCTTGGGAAATGATGTAATTTTGACTGGAAGTGCACATGGTCACTGTCAACCAGGTCCCCTGTGCCAGAGCTACTTCTCTATACTGTAACTATTGTCTCCACAATTGGCTCCACTTTAACACACATGTAAGTCCCACGTGAAAGGTTGCCATGGTACCAAGGGCCTTGTGGTTTAAGATGGTCCCTAAGGGCAGCAGCACAAATTGTAATATCCTAAGGGACCTCTCACCAAGCACATGCATTGTGCGTGTCTTGGTGCAGGCTAAACTGAAGAGTCGACATTGCACACATCACTGTGGGCCATGCCCATAGACAATGCATGAGATATATGTAAGACACCCCTCTAGCAGGCCTTAGCCCTAAGACAGGATGCAATGTATCTCCTGTGAGGGCATATCTGCAGAAGCAGATATGCCCCTGCAATATCCTTGTCGATTCCTGCATATTGTAAGTGATCAGGGAAGCCATAGTAAGTACCTGGGCTAGACATGCATCATTATTAGTTCCCCAGCTCCATGATGGCATTACTGTAGTATGGGATGTTTGGCACCAAACATCTCAGCATAATAAACCTACGCTGATTCCAGTGTCAAATGTATTAGACATTGCTCACAGAGAACCCTTTAGCGGAGTCCCCTGAAGCATACCAACCCTTAGTGTGGTCACTGACTAGCCTAAGCCAGCCTTCTACCACCAGGCAGTCTTCTGATCTCATAGGGTGAGTGCCTGTGGCACTCAAAGGTCGAGAATAATGCCTTTTCTGGGTGGACATGTTCACACCTCCCCCCTGGTCAGGAAGAGCCATCTGTGGTGGGGAGCTTCAAAGGCCTTGCTGACTTTGTAATGTGACCCTGCTTCTCCTGTTAGAAGGATGAGGCCCCCATTCCTCTGCTCATCCCTGGAGGAGTGTACTCTTGATCCGATCTGAGATAACATAGGAATGCATCATATTCATGCATAGTCAGCACTCAAATATATTCTGTGTGATTAACTTTACTAAATGGAGTGGAGTATTGCTTATTTTAAAGAATTCCACATGACATGACAATCTTGTGTATAGAACGTGATTAATAAGGGTTTATTTGACACTTACATATCAATGTGACAGGTTAAGATAACATAAATGAGTCCCATTGGGAGGTTATTAAATTTGATTGTGTGTAAACGAATGTTTAAACATGTATATGTGTAACTAGAATTTATTTCATGCAGTTGCTTTTAGAATGTCATCTTCATCATTCTTTACAATTAATACAAATATTAAGGAGCTACATTTATTGTGTGTGTAGAAATGTGCACATATTCTTGATCCCTGTGTACTACCAAATTGACTTGGGTGGGCCTTAAGAAAACAGTTTGGTCAATGCTCACGTTTAGAGTTTAACGTCTAATTTGTATTTAACCTTCAGTGCAGAATGTGTGTTCTTGTATTCTGTGTCCACTGCAGGTATGGAGAGAGAAAGTCCCATTAGTTAGCATATGAGGGTTTTATATTTCTTTAGATAGCAAGGTATGAAAAGACAAAGTTGGCATGGGAAGAGCGGTAATGAGCATGGAGGTGATTCTCATGGGAGAGGAGACGATGACAAAGGACGAGCAAATTTGCAACTTATCGATGTGGGAAAGGTGGTGAAAGTATTCAGTTGTACCCAACCTATAGACATTCACCAGCAAAGATCATGTAAGGTTATCTATGCTGACTGTAATTGATATTTTATGCTGGACCTTAGGTTTTAACAGAAAGCAGATCTTTCCTTCTCTTTGCGTGGCTTAATGCTATTTGACCCATGGATGGAGAGGCTTCTATTTAAGACTCAGACAGCTGACATCTTCCTGATTTCACCCTTACTGAATGCTTCTTAGTTTAGAGTTGCCCTTTTAAGATTATTTAGGAAAAGATAGCTGGCTCATGCTTATTAACCCCTTCGCTGCTAGGCCTTTTCCCCTCCTGTGCTAAGCCTTTTTTTGGCTATTTGGGGTAGTGCGTGCTTAGGCCCCTGTAACTTTTTGACCACATAAGGAATCCACTCCAATTTTGCGTCCTTTTCTTCCAACATCATGGGGATTCTAAAGGTACCTAGGGTTTGTGGATTCCCTTGGAGGGGTCCCAGAAATTAGCCAAAACACAGCACAATTTGGGTATCTTTCAGAAAAATGGGAAACATGGGCTACAAATGAAAGCGTCTGGATTTTTCCCTGCAAATGTTATCAAAAAAGGGTTTGGCGGCTGAAATCACCATTTTCCCAGCTTTTAGGAAATGACAGTCTTTTGTCAGAAAACCAACATTTTTTTACACAGTTTTGGCATTTTTCTGGGACATAGCCTATTTTTGCTATTTTTAGTGCTTTCCACCTCCTTTCAGTTAATGGTAAAAATTAGTATGAAAGCAATAATGGATCCTGGAAAGCTATACATGTTTGAAAGGTAGGCATGTTTCTGGATTCAGAAAAGGGTCATTTGTGTAGATCCATCAAGGTTTCTTTATAGAAACTAACAGTTAAATATTAGAAAAATTAAAAATTAGTTGAAAAAAACAGCCTTTTGTGTCAACATTTTCACCTTTATCTACTTGTAATTATGACAGCTCTTTGACAGCAATATACCATTACATCCACTGGACCTTCCTGGTTGTGGGGATATATAGAACTTGTAGGTTCACCAAGAACCAGACGAACCCAGAGTCAAAAACTGAGTAGCAATTTGCAATGGCTTTTTATTATGTACCGGTTATATAACAATTATTGTGTGAAAATGTGTATATGGAAAAATCGGTATGAAAGACACCTATGTATTTCTGAAATGAGTACAAATTATAGAGATTGGAAACAGTACATATTTGCACATTTTCAAAATTGGGAATACTCATACTAGCATGAGAGTTATTGGTCGTTTTTCAAAATGACTTCTTTTTTGCACAATGTCTTCATTTGGAAGGAGGAAATGCATCAAAACTCAATAGGTAATAACAGTTGCTTTACAAATATGAATTACACTAGGTCTCCCAATAAAAATGGTACCTCACTTGTGTGGGTAGGCATAGTGTCCATGACCAGAAAGGGCTCAAAACCCAACATGAACACACCACATTTTCACAAGGAAAACGTACCCTTTTTTTGCGAAGTGTGTAGCTGTAGTTTCTGAACCCTAGCTCTGCTGTCACCTAGGGAAACCTAGCAAACCTATACATTTATGAAAACTAGATACCCAGGGGAATCCAGGATGGGGTGACTTGACTGTCTGCCACAAGGTTCTGTTACCCAGAATCCCTTGCAAACCTAAAAAATTGTCAAAAAAGCCACATTTTCCCCACATTTCTGTGGTGGGAAGTGTTGGAATCTCCGTGGATCCACACATTTCTACCCACCCTGTGTTCCCAAAGTCTTACAAGAAAAATGGTACCTTCCTTGTGTGGGTCGGCCTAGTGCCCGTGTCAGGAAACGGTCCAAAACCCAACGTGGTCACACCTCAATTTCGCAGTGAAAAATGATCTTTTGTTGGCAAGGTGCCTAGCTGTAGTTTATGTACCCTTGCTCTGCCGGCACCTAGGGAAACCTAGCAAACCTATAAATTTTTAAAAAGTAGACATGCAGGGAAATCCAGGAAGGGGTGACTTGACTGCCTCCCTCCAGGATATGTTACCCAGAATCCCTTGCAAACCTAAAAATGTCTAAAAAAAAACAAGTTTTCCCTACATTTCTGTGGTGGAAAGTACTGGAATCTGCGGGAATCCACAAATTTCCTTCCACCCCGCGTTCGCCAAAGTCTTCTGAGAAAAATGGTACCTCACTTGTGTGGGTCGGCCTAGTGCCTGCGACAGGGAACGGCGCAAAACGCAACGTGGTCACACCTCAATTTCGCAGTGAAAAATTACCCTTTTGTTGCAAAGTGCCTAGCTGTAGTTTTTGAACCCTAGCTCTGCCAGCACCTAGGGAAATCTACCAAATCCACACATTTCTGGAAAGTAGACACCTGTGGGCTTCCAAGGAGGTATGCCTTGCGTGGATCCCACAACGTTCCCTTACCCAGAATCCCTTGCAAACCTCAATTTTAGCTGAAAAAGTCAGTTTATTCACACATTTTTTTGTGGGAAAGTGTGGCATCACCGGACTCACACAAATTTCCTACCACCCAGCGTTCCCTCAGGTCTCTTGATAAAAATGATGCCTCACTTGTGTGGGAGGCGCAAGTACCCGCGACATACTTTCCCAACCAAAAATGTGTGAAAAAAGTGAATTTTTGCAGCTAAAATCGAGGTTTCCAGGGAATTCTGGGTAAGGAAACGTTGGGGTATCCACCCAAGCCATACCTCATTGGACTTCCCCAGGTGTCTAGTTATCAAAAATGTTTGGGTTTGGTACTTTCCCAAGATGGCATCTGAGCCTGGGGCCAAAATCACAAGTGCCCCCTCCCCTCAAAACCAGGTAGTTTTGCTATGGGTAATTTTGAAGTCTCCACAGTACGATTTGGGCCATTTCCTGTTGTAGCCACTATGCCTATCCACACAAGTGAGGTACTATTTTTATCGGCACACTTGGGGAAACACTAAGTCGGAGGAAATTTGTTGATCCCCTGCAGGTTCCAGAACTTTCCCACACAGAAATGTGAGAAAAAAGTAAAAATGTTGGCAACATTTGAGGTTTGCAGGGTATTCTGGGTAGGAGAATGATGGGGTACCCATGTAAGTCATACCTCGCTTGACTTACCCGGGTGTCTAGTTTCCGGAAATATGTGGTTTAGGTAGGTTTCCCTAGATTGCCACGAGCCCCGGACCAAAAACCCATGGGACCCCCTTGCAAAACCAGGTTGGTTTGTGATAGGTAATTTTGATGTCGCTTCAAAAGGTTTTGGGCCCTTGCCTGTCTACTAGGCCTACCCATGCAAGTGAGGTACCATTTTTCTCTGAAGATTTTGGGGTTCACGGGGTGGGTGGAATTTTGTGGACTCACGCAGATTCCAGATCTTTCCACCACAGAAATGTGAGGAAAATGGGTTTTTTGGACACATTTTTAAGTTTTTCAAGGGATTCTGGGTAACAGAACCTGGTGAAAGCCAGTAAAGTCACCCCATCCTGAATTCCCCTGGGGGTCCAGTTTTAAAAAATTTACAGGTTTGCTAGGTTTCCCTATGTGCCGCTAGGGCCCAAAATCTACAGGTAGGCATATTGCTATAAACAACTCCATGCCTAGTCAGCTTTCTGCTGCCCAAGAGGGGGTTGTTGCCCCATTATGCCCCCAAGGGCGGCGGAAACACTGTTTCTATTTTTTGGGGGGTTGAGGGCATTGCCCCCATCTGCCCCCACAAGGGGGCAGAAAGCCTACTAGATGGCAGGGATTTTTTGGGCACATTTTAATTAGGGTGGGGGCTGTCCAAATCAGTTTGCCTATGCCCCCACCCGAATTAAAATATGCCCGAAAAAATCCCTGGCGTCTAGTCAGCTCTTGCCCGCCCGGCGGGACAGATTGAGGGCTGCTGCCCCATTAGCCCCCGGGGGGGGGCAAGAGGGCTATAATTGTTGCGGGGGTGGGGGTGGGGGCATTGGCATGGCGTGGCATCTAGTGGGCTTTCCCCCCCGGGGGACAGATTGGAGGCTACTGCCCCATCTGCCCCCTTGGGGGGGCAGGAAGGCTGTAATTTTTGCGGGGAGGGGTTAGGGGCATGTGAATGCCCATTTTGGGCAACGCCCACCCTAATTCAAATTTGGCCCAAAAAAATCACTGGTGTCGTGGGCTTCCTGCCCCCCCGAAGGGGCAGATTAGGGGCCAATGCCCCATCTGCCCCCCGGGGGGGAGAAAGGGTGTAATGGTGGTGGGGGTGGGGGCATTGGCATGCCCGTGTCAGGCAGTCCCCACCCTAACAATAATTGCACCAAAAAAAACATCCCTGGCATCAAGTGTGCTTTCTGCCCCCCCGAGGGGGCAGATTTGGGGCGACTGCCCCCAGGGGGGGCAGAAAGGCTCTAATGGTGGTGAGTCGGTGGGGACATTGTCGTGCCCGTTTAAGTCAGCCGCCACCCTAATAAAAACTTCAAAAAACAAATCCCTGGTATTTAGTGCGTTTTCTGCCCCCCGAAAGGGCAGATTATGAACCAATGCAGAAAGGGCAGAAAGACTGTAATGATTCCAGGGGGATGGGGGCATGGGCATGCCCACTTTGGGCAGCCCCCACCCTTATTTTTACTTTCTAAAAAAAAAACCTGATGTCTAGTGGGCTTTTCGCCCCCTCGAAGGGGCAGATTAGGGGCCAATACTCCATCTGCCCCCCACGGGGAGCAGAAAGACTGTAATATTTGCGGGGGTGGGGGCATGGGCATGCCCGTTTTGGGCAGCCTCCACCCTTATTTTAAATTATTATAAAAAATCCCTGGTGTCTAGGGGGCTTTTTGCCCTCTGAGGGGGGGGCAGATTGGGGGCTAGTGCCCCAATCTGCCCCCCAGGGGAGGCAAAAAGACTACATTTTGCCAATTTACATTGGTGGGAGCAAAGGCCCTTGCCCAAGGTGCCGCTCCACCCTCTCTGGTGTCTAGTGGGTGGATCCCTGCTTGGGGATTGCTCTCCTGTGGCGATCCCCAAGCAGGGATACACTGGGGAAGGGGTTAAGGAGAATCATCAAATGAAATGTATTACCCAATTCTTTTTTCTGAATGTCTACATCATCGTCATAGAGTTAGTCGTCTGTTTTGTATTATATAGAGTAAATCCGTTAAGGAGATTTGGTCTTATCTTGGTCTTTCTGTACTTTTATAGGATTATGTTGAGATTGGTCTACATTGATTTGTTTCTAAAATTTATAATTAAACCCTAACAAACTCAAATTAAGTTGTCGAGTGAATTAATGTGTGGATTATTGTGTAGCCACATTGGTAGCACTAGAATGAGATGTCAATGAGTAATAGTTTTCTCCCTTTACCTCTTGTGCTGCTAGAAAGGTCACACATCTGAAGATAAATGTTTTACTGGGCCCAAGCTCCAAAACCCCCTTTTGGTGGGAGGACGGTGCAGAGCAGGAATATCGACGTTGAAATATCGAGGGACCTAAATATCGTGGTAGAAATATCGTGGAGAAGAAATATTGACAACAGAAATATCGTGGACAAGAATATCGACTGACAGGTAATTGATATCGAGGTAAAAAAAATTGATGTATTAAATATCGTTTACAAAAATATAGTTGGCAAAAATATCGAATTATTAATAATGTTATGTATTTTTGTGGTTTTAATGAGAATTGTTTGTCATTTTATTATATATTTTAAAATGTTAGTAGTTATTCATTTATTTTTAAGTTTCATTTTGTGTTTTTAGTTCCGTAGCCGGTTGTGGGTTTATACGGGAATAGGGTGGGAAGTAATTTATTTATATAACATTTATAAAATAATTAATGTGTTAATGGATGAAGTAATAATAGTTAATAATTAGTTGTTAATTAATTTCAATGAATCAATTAATAATCAATTATGTTAATTTTAAATTCATTTTAGGTGTGTGCTGTGGTGTTTAGAGTACATGGTGTGAAGGGTGGTAAGTACATAACTTTTTTAATGATTGATTATTACACATTTATAAATTAATTTATATTAATTAAGTAGTAATTATTAATTGTAATTGTGTAATTAATGTTAGGTGTGTGTTGTGGGTATTATAGTGTTAATTATTGTGTACTTAATAATTTTTTTTATCTTTGTTAATAATAATATATTGAATTTTATATATTAAGTATGTTAATATTGTAAATTACATTTAATAAAAATGTTGATGCTTTTGATTTTTATTGTGTGGGAGCCAGCAATTTCCCTACTGTTGTACTCATTGGAGTGGGAATAGTTTTTTTTTTTTAATAAATATTTTTATTTGCATTTTCAACCAATATAATAATAATAATAAGCATGTCACATTCGGTCGCAGTCGTGCATTGCCAATTATATGTGAACCACATCATAGAACACATCTCCCCCCTCCCTCCCATGGGTTGAGCCCAGTCACAGTGTCTCAATGAGTATCTCTGCCAGCAAAGTTTGTTCCATATCCCTTGTCTACCCTCAAGGATCTCCTCATAGGAGACTCATTTGGGTCCAGCAGTGGTAGTTGACTAATCGGGTCCCAGCCCTCCATCCATTCCATAATATTTCCTCCATTTTCCCCATACTTTATGGAACTTCCGCAGGCACCCTCTCGCCTTGTATGTAACTCTTTCTGCTGCCATGTACATATCCATCCCTCTCTTCCATTCCCCGAGTTGGGAGGTTGTGTCGCCCCCAGACGTGGGCTACATCTCGTTCCGCTACCAGCAGTGCAATTGTGCAAAGATAAGCTGAGGGCGGCCCAGATGAACATCCCGGGTATCCCTAATAGCAAAAATTTGGTGTCTAGGGGCAACGTTTCACCCAACACTTTACTCAGTTCTTCCAGGACGTGTACCCAGTATGGTGGATAATGGGGCAGTCCCAAATAGTATGATAAAAGTCCCCCTCTGGCTGTCTGCATCTTAAGCAATGGGGTTCACTGGCTCGACCCATATGATGTAGCCGGGCCCTGTCATAATACACTCTGTGTAGTATCTTACATTGGATGAGTTGAAGGCGGGATTTAATTGCCACTTCTTTATGGTGCATCAGCGCTGCCTCCCAATCCACTTTCTCCAATGCCCACATTTTTGTTCCCACGTGTCCCTCAACTTCCCCAATCTATCAGGCATGTTATTGTTGAGGGTCCTATATGTGATGGAGAGCGCCTTATTGGGTTTCTGCTCCTGCAATAGATGGCCCTCCAGCGGGGCATATTCCGGCAAGGGAGTGGCAAGCGAGGCCACGGCTGTCCAGGCATGTCTCAGCTGTGCATACTTAAAAATTTGAGTAGCGTGCAGGCCAAACTCCGCTGCTAGTGTCCTAAAAGTTTTGAGTTCGCCCTTAGCCACTACATCACCTACATTAGAGATGCCAATGGCGTCCCCTCCCCACAAAGCCCCTGAGTTTATGTAGTTCCTTCAACAAGGTGCAGTGCAATAGCGGTGTCTGTTTTGTTGGTTTGCGAGCCCAGCCCATTAATTTGGTCGCTCTGTCCCACACCTCCAGGGTTACTTGTGTGTCCGGGAGAAATCGCTCCCTTCCTCGTCCCCTGAACAGGAAATGTAGGCAGGAACGCTGTGCCATGGTGGCCCTCTACAGCCTATATGTGGGGTGATCAGCCGGGAAGTGGAGCCAGTCATTCACCGGTGTCAGATGCTCCACCCAATAGTAGGCCTCCATGTCTGGTAGGGATATACCTCCATTGCATTGGTTTCACTGGAGCATGCAGAGGGCGATCCTCGCGTCTTTCCCGAGCCACAACAGAGAGTGCAGTTCCGTATTTATCACCCCGGAACGTCTGCCTGGCGAGGGGGAAGTACTCATTTTGTAGGGCGTACAGGAAATGGGGCAGGGTGATCATTTTGAACATCACCGCCCGACCCAGTATCGTGAGTGGGAGCGCTTTCCACCTCTGCACATCTGCTGCAAAGTTCATTATGACCCGCTGGATGTTGTTTTGATATGAAGGTTTTCTATCTGTGGTGAGGTAAATCCCCAGATATGTAAAGCCCGTCCACGCTATTTGGAGAGCCCCAGGGAAAGAAGGCCAGACCTCCTGGGGTTTCGGGCTATAGACGACCGACTTATGCCAATTTATAGCATAGCTCGAAAAGGACCCATATCTTTCCATGATTTCGACCAAAGCGGGGATTGTGCCATCTGGTTGGGTAACATATGGCAAAATATCATCTGCATACAGTGAGATATTTTCTTCCCCCATGTCTGTCGGTGCAATTTGAAACCCCGTATTTCCTTGTTGTTTTGGATCTCACATGCCACTATTTCCATTGTGAGGGCGAAGAGTAGGGGAGAGAGCGGGCATCCCTTCCGGGTTCCCCGTCGGATAGGGAAATTGTTGGACAATAGTCCATTTACTTTAACCACGGCTTGGGGGTCTATGTAGAGGAGGCTGATCCAGTGAGGGAACTCGGGGCCAATCCCAAACTTAACTAATGTGTCCTCTAGAAAGGGCCATTGCACTGCATTCGGCATCCAAGGAAAGGAACATAAGGGGGGGGGTCTTCCCGATCTTGCACTGCCATGAGCCAATTGTGTGTTCTTTGCAAGTTTTGTCAGGTCGCCCTATCTGGTAGGAAGCCCGTCTGGTCCCAATACACCAAGGATGTAATGACGTGGCGAAGACGAAAGGCCAATATACTCGCTAGGAGTTTGACCTCTATATTAAGAAGAGAGATTGGGCGATACAAAGCGCAATCCACAGGGGGTTTCCCCGGTTTATAAATAGGGATGATCGTGGCTAGCCTGAGATCCGAAGGTAGATTTCCTTCTTCAGCCGCTCCTCTGAATAATTCCAAGAGGTGTGTGGCCAAAAGGTCTTCTCCGTTTTAATAAAAACTCTGCGGGGAGTCCATTCGGGCCTGTGGACTTTCCTGGGCATAATTTAGCTATAGTGAACTGACAAAACTTATGAGAAGGACTTGCACAGCTTGGTGAATGCAAAGGTAACCTTTTTTTATGGTCTGTGGCGTGCTTCCAGAGATGAACGCTGTCTGTGCCAACCAACGTAAATAACAGAAGACTACTACAAGGCTCCCCCAACTTGGAGGAAGACTCCCCGGTGCACAGCGCTCAAGTGACTGAAAAGTCTTAATGTTTATGCACAGTTCATCATGAAATGAAATCAGCAAGGTTAAGAAATTCCACGAAATTCCACGTTTTGTTTCAACCCAAATCGATGAAAACTCCGATAATGTAGAATTAAATTGCGATCAGTGGGTTTTCGAAATATAGTCGTGGTCGCTTGTCTCGTGATCTCCACATCTAAAAAATGTATACGTTGTCTGTCAAGGGTCCAAGTGAACTGAACTCGATCATTAACCTCATTCCAGGATTTCAGAAAATTGATAAGTGCATTCTCAGTACCTGCCCATAGAATAAAAATGTCATCAATGAATCTCAAGTAGAGCTTTCCAAAAGATTGCCATGGTGGTTGATTCAATATATGCAACTCTTCAAAAGACTTCATGAATATATTTGCGTACGACGGCGCTGCGCAATTACCCATGGAGGTCCCGCAGAGTTTATGAAACCATTTGTCAAATACCGTGAAATAACTATGATATAGTGTGAATATCATTAATTCCATGAGCAGAACTTGCATGTCTGTGTCCAGATTCGAGTTCGAGAGCTCTTGCTCCACAGCTGCGATCCCTAAATCGTGTGGTATTGACGTGTACAGGGAACAGACGTCCACTGTACACAGTACCAACTCTTGGTTATCCAACAGATCTGTAGCTTGTCTCAGTTTAATCAAGAAATCAGTGGTATCTCGAACGTGTGATCTGGTATTCAAGACAAATGGCTGCAGGTATCTATCCAAGAACTTGCCGATGGCTTCATGAATACTTCCTTTCGTAGAGACGATAGGTCATAAAGGTGGTCTCGTGGGGTGCTTGTGCACCTTTGGCAACATGTAGAGGACAGGTGGTTTAGGATTGTTGAGTGCCAGATAACGTCTTACTCGATCAGTGATCGTTCCATCGTGCAGCGTAAAATGACTTATTTATCCTTTGGTAAACTGCTAAGCGCTATTAACACACTCACACTGCCCGAACTAGTGAATAGATTTCACCCATTTAGGTCAATTCACATCGTTGCTTTTCAAGCAAGATAGCATGTTTTTCACAGCCACTGGTTGATTTAACTGCGCATCATGGTGTTCTTTCGAACTGTTTAGTGACAGATTGATACTTTCTTTATGTTGTAGAGCATTCCCCTGAAGAAGGGCTACTGATTAGCCCGAAATGCCTTGGTATCGTTTATTTTGGATGATACATGTTGGAACTTGTTTGTGGAACTATATCTCAAACGTCCATGAAGTATTCACTCATGAAACCAATGAGTTTTGATTAAAAACGTGGAATTTCTCAACCTTCCTGATTTCATTTCATGATGAACTGTGCATAAACATTAAGACTTTTCAGTCACTTGAGCACTGTGCACCGGGAAGCCTTCCTCCAAGTTGGGGGAGCCTTGTAGTAGTCTTCCATAATTTAGCTATCACATCCTTGAGCTAGCCCCTCTCTTTCAACATCGTCCAGGCTCAGGGTCTGAATTGTGTACATGTACTGTCAGTATCGTCGTCGGGGAACACAGCTTCCGGGCTTTATAAAAGGTCTGAAAGTAGGAAGTGAACATCTGCACTATCTGCATGTCTCCCACCTGCGTCTCCTCTTGTTGATCTACTACTTTTTCCACCCATAGGGCTTCCACTTCCTTGCGGCTAAGCCAAGTCATAAGCTTTCCAGATTTGTCTCCCACATCATATAACCTATGGCGGGTCGCCTACGCCTGCGTTTTAGCCTCTTCTGTACCCTGGACCCTATATGGCTGCTGCGTGTCTGTCAGTAGTCAAAGGACCTAAGGGTCTCTGTCAGCAAGATAACTCCGTCCTAGCGCCAGAATTTGAGATTCCAGAGTGATTAGTTCCACCTGTGCCCTCTGCTTTTCCCATGCTAGTCTATTCTGGGTCCTGTCTCAGAGTGCTGTCTTTTAGGCCTCCCATAATGTAATGCCCAACTGTACTGATCCCTGATTTTCTGCTAAATAAACTTTCGTGTCTGTCCAAAGTCCCTGCAAGACCCCCTTGTTCTGCGGGTCCCAGGCCGATAGCCTCCAATTTCCTTGTCCCACCCGGGACCTCCCCCCTCCTTTGCCCAGCAGGGGTGAGTGGTCGGATATTCAGCGGGCTAACTACTCCGCCTCGTAAATGTTGCCGGAAACCCCCAGTGAGAGAAAGACGTAATCCAGTCGGGAGTGGACCCCATGCACCCCAGAGTAGTACGAGTACAGTCATGTATCCGGATGCAACCATCGCCATATGTCCACCAAACCAAGGGTATCTACCAATTTAGCTAAGTGAGAGGTCGGGGTGGGTCGGGGCAGGCCCCTTATCTTTCTTTGGGAATAGATATTACATCATTAAAATCACCTCCTATTATGTGTAGAGTGTCAGGTGTATCCAGTAGGATATCAGTAGTAATTAATTGTATTTCAGTTATGTAATTTTTTAAAGTCGATATTTTTACATCAATATTTTTGTGTCGATATTATTGTACTTACCTGTTTATGTATAGGAAGTTGATATTTTTGTTATCGATATTTTCACATCGATATTTTTTTCATCGATATTTTTAATATCGGTATTTTAACATGGAACCAGGAGGACGGGTGAGAAAACTCAACTAGATTTGGAGGTGTGCCCCTTTGCCAACTCCACCCCTCAGGTGATGGAAGTGAGATGAAGTACACTTTTTAGTGCCCACCATCTTGAAGTTAGTGGGATTTATCCAATCAGGGCTAGGTCTCTGTCTCTCTCACACAGGAGGTGGGCATGATAGAGGCGATAGACACCCCAGGTAAGGGGCATATTGGATACGACTTGTAAATCCCTTATAACACCCCTAAATCTTGTATTTAGGTGGCATCCCCAGACCCTGAAAAGCAGTTTCTGATGAGCTAAGAAGAGTGAGACACAACTGCATTGCACCGTCTGAGAAGACTACAGAGAACTACTGACTTGGCTCCAGCCTTACCAGCCTGTTTGTAGACCTCAATGATCTGGCACCAAAATATGACTGGTGCTTCAGCCCAGTGACCTCAAAAACCCTGGGGGGACTGCTCGCCTTCAACAAAGATCAAGACCTCACGGGAACAGTAGATCTGTTTACTTTAAGGAAAGGCCTATGTGACCTGAAGAATGGTGAAACTCTGCTCCCAGTTCCCCTTCTGCAACCGATACCTCCGGACCGAGTCCAAGTGGCCCATCAATCCCAGTGACATTTCCCAGCACTCAAGAGCCTGAGTCCATTGTTAGTTGGCCCCTCCCAGACTCCTCAATGTGACCTTCAGCCTCAGCATGGAGACCCCCTTCAACCGCGATCTGCTCCGGGAAGCCGTTTCAGACGCCAAAAGACACACATACAACTGCCAGCCCTGGAACTTGGTGAAGCAGACCAAAGCAGTCCCAACATTCCTGAGCATCGCAACTTACCTCTCCAGCTGTTGGTTTTCTTCGACCAGCCTCTGGCCTGAGCCTGCAGCTCTTTTCCGATTTTGCCTTTCTCCAATGCTTTACATTGGGCACTGATTCTGTGTTGGCACCCTGCACCCGGCTGCCCCTGTGCCACTGGTGCTGTACTGTTGGTGCTGCTTTGCACCCTGCGCAGTGCTTGCTTCAACCCCTCCAAGCTGCTGCTACTTACCTATAAGCAGCCTCTGTCCAATTGCCCCATTCTTCATTGAGTTGTATTGGGAGCCCAACACCATATTTGTATCCTACACCAAGCCGCCCTTGTGCTGCTGGAGGTGTACTGTTGGTGCTGGACTGAACCTTGCCCAATAATGACCTTAACTCCAGATGACTGGTCCTGTAAGTCAATGTTACCTATATGTATGCTGAATGTTTTCTCCTTCCGATAGGTTAACATTGTAAAGTCTGAAAATTACACTGTGTCCACTTTTTATATTGAAAAGTATTGCTATTGCAAAATATATTTTACTAAGATGAAGTTCGGTGGTTCTACAAAATAAATATAACCAAGTATTATTTTGATAAATTAGTCTCTGATTTATTGATTGAGTGTGTGTCTCCTTTATTGCCACTGTGTGTAAAACACATGCTTAATACTTCCCTCTGATAAGCCTAGTTGCTTGCTCACACTACCACAAAAGAGAGCATTATTATTATCTACTTTAGTCTCTGTAAAGCCTCTGGGAATCCACTGGACTCTCTGCACACTATACCTCTTTTGGTATATAGAGAACCAGTTTCCTACAAGAATGCATATGAATTGCTATCCAACTTTATGGAGGATGATAAACTCCTACACAAAACTCAATCAGGCTTTACCCCTCCAATAGCACAAAGTCAGCCTTGCTGCTTGCCTCCAAATCTGCAAGGCAGGTTATGGATGAAGGCAACAAGGTGGCCATTCTTATGCTCGATCTCAGTGCCGCGTTTGACACTGCATCTCCCAATATTTTGTCAAGCTGCTCTGGGGCAATGGCATCAGTGGTAGAGCACTGTGTTGGTTGATCTCATTCTTACAGGGATGCACCTTCCAGGACTCACAAAAAATTTCAGTCATCAATTTGCTCTTTGCAGCAAGGAGTTCCTCAGGGCTCGTCTCTGAGTCCAACTCTTTTTAAGGTTTATGTCAGCTCTCTGGCTAGGGTCATTGAGCTGTATGGTTTTACTATTATCTCATGCACTGATGACACCCAGCTCATCATAAATGTGTCCCACAATAGCGAGCAAATGGCCTCCTCTCTTCATTTGTGTCTGGTGGATGTTGCCACTTGGATGGACCTTAATTGTTTAAAACTGAATGCTGAGAATACTGAGGTTCTGGTACTGGGCAAGCATATCAACATCTGGTTCAATGCTTGGTGGCCAGATGAATCAATCAATCATTCCATCAATCATTTGTAAAGTGCACTACATACCCGCAAGGGTCTCAAGGCGCTGGGGAGGGGGGGTGCTACTGATCGAACAGCCAGGTCTTGAGTATCCTCTTGAAGGGAGCAGGTCTTGGGTCTGTCATAGGCTCAGTGGGAGGGTGTTCCATGTTTTGGCGGCGAGGTGGGAGAAGGATCTCCCGCCGGTGGTTGTTCTTTGGATGCGTGGGACGGTGGCGAGTGAGAGGTCGGGAGAGCGTAGCTGGCGGTTGGGGATGTAGAAGGAGAGCAGTCTGTTGAGGTAGGCTGGGCGGTCTTGTGGAGTGCTTTGTGTGCGTGGATGAGGAGCTTGAAGGATATCCTCTTGTTGACGGGGAGCCAGTGCAGGTTTCTCAAGTGAGGGGTGATGTTGCCGTGTCGTGGTATGGCGAGGATCAGTCGTGCCGAGGCGTTTTTGGATGTGTTGTAGTCGTCTGATGAGCTTGGTCTGGGCTCCTGCGTAAAGGGCATTTCTGTAGTCGAGTCTGCTGCTGACGAGGGCCTGGGTGACGTTTTTTTTTGTATCTGTCGGGATCCATCTGTAGATCTTGTGGAGCATGGGGAGAGTGTTGAAGCAGGAGGAGAAGATGGCGTTGACTTGCTTGGTCATTGAGAGCTTTGAGTCGAGGATGATTCCCAGGTTGCTTCCTGGTCAGAGGGTAAAGGGCCAGATAACCCTGGCCCTTTACCCTCTCCCAGTTCCAGGGCTAAGAATCAGGGCATCTGGTTTGATGAGAAGCCTTTAATGCCATTATAGGAAGGTGCTTTGGGATATTGAGATCACTCCAAAAAACTATTCATCTCCTTCCTGAGTTTGCCCAAAAAAATCACTTTCAAGACTTTTTGTTATTGTTATTATGTGCTTTCCAGTGAAGGTCCTGCTTATTTGCAGGCTAAGGATACTCTTTATGTTCCAGCCAGAAAACTGAGATCAGCCATGGCCAAATTGGCCGCCATTCCTAGATTTAAAAATGCCAGAATTTTTGACTGTGCCTTCAGTCACATTATTCCTAAAATCTGGAACTCGTACCTCGTGGAATTTTGGCTAGCTTCCTCTGAACTGTTTTTTAGGAAAAAACTAAAAACCTGACTCTTCCTGTCATATGTAATTCTTTTACCATACTCAGCCTCCTAGCTCTGGGACACTTCGAGTGAAGTAGCCATGTGCTATAGAAATGGCATTATTATTATTATTAGCATTTCATACTTTTCTTTGGTCTTTTGTGACATTTAAGACTTAATTTGACTTATAGAGTGTTTTATTCTAAGTTATTTGCAACTTTGTTCTTTTTTGGAGACTTTTCAGAAATTTGTAGAGGGTAGGGTGGCTTCAACCTAATGTGTCTTGAAAGGGGTTCTGGCATCCTTCCACTGCTTTTTTGGTTTTGGCTAGCTGAACCATGGCTCTGTCATACTTGGGTTGTTGTCTGTGGCTAGAACAGTACAAACTGACACCCAAATGTCTTCAAAATAATAGTTCATGAAAAATGGCATGTGTTTTTGTATGGGTTGGGAGAATCCCATCTTTGTGACCAGGGGGTGCCCGCTTAAACATTCTAAAATTTGGAAGCAGTGGCTGGATTATCATGGCTTAGAGCTGGAGCCCGTCTCCATAGCCAGGTCTCCTGACCCAGCTTCCCTCCCACCTTAGCTGACATACAACACTGCCTCTTGGGCAATGACAGATCATGCTTATTTGGACAATGCTGTTATTTTTTTGGTACTGTTCTGAAGTAGGTGCAAGTGTGATGGGGTTATTGTTTTCTTTCTTTTGTTGATATTTCATATGTATTGCTCTACAGTCGTCCTATTCTACTTAGTGAAACTGTTAAAGTGAGTTAGATGTACATTTCGTATACAGAGTTGCTGGGGTACAGTGCTCTGCACAATAGGTGTTACTTGACAAATAAAACCTGTTAAAAACAAATAGTTCATTAGGGGACTTCTTTTTTGTTCAGGTATTTGATAGTAGAGGGAGTCAACTAGGATGTAGTAGTGGTTAGCTACATCTGTAACAGGTACATGTGTGAGAGATAATAATCTTTTTTATTTGAAAGACGAACTGGCTGTTAGTTGAATATTCTACATATAGTGCAGGTATCTGGAGGTGTCTCCAATTGCTTTGGTTAAAATGGTAATAGCAGCAGTGTAAGCTTTTTAAAACTGTTTGTATCATTGTCTACTCAAAGTCTATAATAGATTTTTTGTCGATCACAGTTGTTTGATTTTATTTGTTATTGTTTTAGTAGTTCATAGTATATTGCAGTCTACTTGTTAGGAAGGAGTGTGTAAATTAGGGATATGTCACTATTATAACATTCACCATGTGTGATGTATATCTGTGTGAATGTTGGAGGACCCAATTTAAAAATGCCCTGCATCACCCATGTTTGCCATTGGGTTAATCTAAGGAGGTTATTGTATGGTGCACAGCTTATTATTATTCGCCTGTTATCATTATTATTATAGTGCTGGAGGAGGAGTTCTTAATTATGTTTTATAATTAGGTTTTCTCAAATGTGTATGTCTTAGCATCTTCTAAGAGCAGCAGTGAGTTGTGTTGTGGCTTTTCCTGTGCGTCCTATAAATCTTTTTAAATTAGAAAATGCTGCTAGGTGCGCTGTAATGTTCTCAGGAACTTGCGGCAGTATATACTTTCTAACTGTTCCAGTAGATTCCGAGGAGCTTGCTCTCTGTGGTTTAAAATGCCTAAGTTCTAGCTCTGTTAGATTTGAGGGATGTTAGTGTTCTCTAATATAAATAACAATATCATTGTAGTTGTAGTCCTTCCATGACAAGTGTTATCATAATATTTGGTCCATCTCCAGTTTATATTCTTGGTGCTTGCACTCTCCTGGCTGTTTAAACACCCCATGAGTGGAAGCAAGTGTGTGCCTTTCTAGCAGGCGATGAAAGTGTCTCTTTCTTCCATTTTACATGAACATGTTAGAGGAATACATTTAGTATTTGTGTTAAAAATATAATTCATGTATTGTGATAATTTTAAATATTTTTTTCATTGCACATTTGCTGTCCTTTTAAGTGGGTTCAGTGACTAAGGGGCCCATTAGGATGGCGGGCAGATTGCCCCCGCCAGGCTGGCGGTAGCCTCCGCCAGCCTGGCGGGGGCAATCCGCCCGCCATCCGCACCTGAATTCCCCCCGCCATATTAGTGTGGCGGGGGGACCGCGGCGGACAGAAACACCGTCCGCCGCTTTTCCGCCCGGTCGCCTTGTGGCCGGGGCGGAAAAGGATTAATATGGTGGCGGTGTCTATTAGACACCATCAGCCATATTATGATGGGCTTAGTGAGATGCCTTTCCGGATGGTCTTCACTCTGCGGTCCCCCTGTGGGCCCCTAGAGTGAAAATCGAGGTGGGTTGGGCACACGGGGGGTACCTGTGGTACCCCCCAGCATATGCATACACGAAGCAGCAGGCAACGCGCGGTGCCTGCCGCTTCGTGTATGCAAATGCATGCATACATTTTTAACATTGTGGCGGGCGGTGCAGAGAGTACCGCCCGCCACAATGGTAAAAATGAGGGATGCGTCCGTCACTGAGGTGGGCGCATCCTACTGCCACCATCGGGACCCCCGCCCTTAAGACAGGCGGTCCCTTTTCCCGATGGGATGGCGGGCGGACAAAGTCCGCCCGTCATCCTAATGGGGGCCTAAATATCGAGGGACTGAATATCGACTGCCCAAAATATCAACGCCAAAATATCAAGGGACAGAATATAGAATGCCTATCTACAAACAGGTAAGTACTAAAATATTGATTCCAAAATATAGAAAGTTAAAATATAGTTAACTAAAATATCAAACATTTAAATGTACTAAAAATACTATAAAAGTAATTAAATAATAAACACAATTAAATAAAACATAGTAAAAATAATGTAAAAAAGATTAAAATGTAAAATTAATAAATGTAATGTAATTTTTTAAAAATATATATTTACTTAATATTATAAAATAATTATTAATCTTAATTATAAAATATTTAGAACATTATTAAATATATTGACATATATAAATAAAGATATTATCTAAATATAAACATAAATAATATATAATAATTAACATAATTAAAGTAATAATTGTTATGTTAATTAATAATGAGTGCAACAGTAGGGAAAGCGTTGGACAGCGAAGGGGTAAAAATTACTACTCCCATTCCAGCGAGTACAACAGTAGGGAAAGCGTTGGATATCGTAGGGGTAGAAATTACTATTCCCACTCCAATGAGTGCAACAGTAGGGAAAGTGTTGGATAGCGTAGGGGTAAAAATTACTATTCTCACTCCAGAGAATGCATCAGTAGGGAAAGCATTGGATAGCGTAAGGGTAAAAATTACTATTCCCACTTCAGAGAGTGCAAAAGTAGGGAAAGCGTTTGATAGTGGGAAGGTAAAAATTACTATTCCCACTCCAGAGAGTGCAACATTAGGGAAAGCGTTGGATAGGGTAGGGGTAAAAATTAGTATTCCCACTCCAGATAGTGCAACAGTAGGGAAAGCATTGGATAGCGGGAGGGTAAAAATGACTATTCCCACTTCAGAAAGAGCAACAGTAGGGAAAGCGTTGGATAGCGGGAGGGTAAAAATTACTATTCCCACTCCAGAAAGTGCAACAGTAGGGAAACCGTTGGATAGCGTAGGGGTAAAAATTACAATTCCCACTCCAGTGAGTGCAACAGTAGGGAAAGCATTGGATAGCGTAAGGGTAAAAATTACTATTCCCACTTCAGAGAGTGCAAAAGTAGGGAAAGCGTTTGATAGTGGGAAGGTAAAAATTACTATTCCCACTCCAGAGAGTGCAACATTAGGGAAAGCGTTGGATAGGGTAGGGGTAAAAATTAGTATTCCCACTCCAGATAGTGCAACAGTAGGGAAAGCATTGGATAGCGGGAGGGTAAAAATGACTATTCCCACTTCAGAAAGAGCAACAGTAGGGAAAGCGTTGGATAGCGGGAGGGTAAAAATTACTGTTCCCACTCCAGAGAGTGCAACAGTAGGGAAAGCGTTGCATAGCGGGAGGGTAAAAATTACTATTCCCACTCCAGAGAGTGCAACAGTAGGGAAAGTAATGATTTAATATTTAAATAAAAATCAATTAATTAACAATACCAATTTAAAATAATTAAAATTAATTACCAATTTCAAAATATTTAATCATTAATTAATTTTAAATACCAATAAATGTTATTCATTAAAAATTAATTACCTATTAATAATTAATTAACAACCAATTCATTTTCAATACCAAAAATGTAATAAGATAAAAAAGTTACCAATTAATAGGTAATTAACAATAAATTATTTATCAATACACAAAAATTATTTAAATAATTATTTAATTACAATTACTTTACATCCCGCCCTATTCCCCTATAACCCACAACCCACTCCAAATAATAAATTGAAACAATTAATATAATTATCAATTAAACAATTAATTAAAAATGATTACCAAATAAGAAAAATGTATTACCAATTAATAATAATTAACAATTAATTAATTATCGATACATATAAATATGAAGACATATTTACTTAAATACAATTAAATTACTTACTACCCTATGCTCTTATAACCCACAACCCACTCCAAATAATAAACAATCAACATAATTATCAATTAATCAATTCATTAAAACTTATTTACCAATTAATAAAAAATAATTACCAATTAATAATGAATGAACAATTAAATAATTATCAATACATACAAATAAAAAGACATATTTACCTAATTACAAATACATTACTTCCCACCCTATTCCCCTATAAACCCACAACCCGCTACTGAACTAAAACGCCAAATTAAATCAAAAGTAATTAATTCATAAAAACAAATATTTAATAAACTATAATTAAATTACTTCCCACCCTATTCCTCTATAAACCCACAACCCGCAATGGAATTAAATTACGCAAAAATAAATAGCATAACATTCATTATGATAAAAAAATTAAACATTCATTACAAATATAATATATTTTTAACACATATACTAGCATACATAACACTAAAAAAAAAATTATATTATGGAAAACGATTTTTTAAATTTGATAATATGGAAATCGATATTTATTACCTTAATTTCGATATTCTAACCAACTATATTTTGGTAATTCGATATTATGTCCTCTATATTTTTGATTCGATATTCAGGGCAGTCGATATTTATGAATCGATATTTAGGGTGTTCACCTTTTAAGTGCTGTTGTTTTCTCAGGTTTATGTTAAACTTTATAAAAATGTGGTTCAGGTGGGTCATCTTTCCCTGTAGGGTTTAAAATATGTGATTTAGTTATATGTTTAAGATGTAGTTTTGCTTAGTTTTGGGGTGAATGGGTGTTACATTTGGGGCTGATTCCGATGTCGGACGGACCTGAGTTTGTCTGACATCGGTCAGGAGCCATAACCGACCGTCCTGCTGTGGTCGGTTACAGCCCTACTAGTACGATGCGACTAAACCCTGTTCGGTCGCATTCGTATGGTTCACAATGCAAGCATGCTATCTGACCGGAAAGCATGCTTGCAATGTGAAATAAAGTGGTGCAGTTCATCCTGTACCCTGTGTCCGGCACCCCAAGGTGCCTGCCACCGGGTGCAGGGATCAACATAGGGGCACCATAGGTGCCCCCAGGCCACCATTAGGTGGCCTCACATCCATGGGGGCCCTTCTGGGGGCCCCTAGATACAGTTTCCGACTGCCTTTGGTGCCGGACACCGGCACGAAAAGGCAGTGAGAAACTGCCATTGTACTTCCTCGGTCATAAAGAGGCGACCGGGGGAGTACAGGAGGATTTCCGGATGGTAGACGGGCTGTCCAAGCCGGTGTAGGCCATCTGGAAATCCGAGTCGGATTTCTTTCTGACCGAGCCCATCGGAATGGTTTGGTTGGAAGGGAATCCGTCTAACATGTACCGATTCGGTCGGAAGGGTTCCGAACATGGTTTGGAGCCCTTTCGACCCGAATCGGAATCGGCCCCTGATTGTTAACATTTATGAGTTGTCGTTTAATATTTTATTATATATATATAATATAATTTGTATCTACATGTAAAGTGTCTTCGTCAAGTTTGAGCTAAGTTGTGGTTGTTGGACAGCGGAAAAGTGTTCTCTTTTGTCATCTTCAAAATTGTACCTAAGGTTTGGTGATATAAATAGGAAGATAGACTTTAGTTGTTTGTTTCAAGGTAAACATTAAGTAGGTTGTGGTATTTAAAGATGCAGTGTAGCCAGTAGGTTTGGTGAAACAGGATATAGTCATTCTCAAGGTAGGAGTCTCAGGTTACAGGTAAAGATCGTAGTAAGGAAACCCTGCCGGGAGCAGCAATTTTGCTGTTCAGCCCACACACTCAACTGACACTCTCTCAAACCATGCACACACCAGCATTTTAATTAAATCACAATCACTCTGGATGAGCAGCAGGGGACATAACACTAAGGAGAGAATGCATTTCATAGAAATGGAAATATCACACACCACCCTACTTTGTGGAAAAAATTGAAAATATAAAGCCAAGTAAGACAGTGATACACAACATTTATAAAAATAAGAACGAATCATGGGAGTACAAATTCAATCATCCCATACATAAAAATAAAAGGACCGTAGGAGGAGAAAGAGATACAGGAGTAAGAGTAATACATACATACATTACTCAGGCAAATCACCCACACTCTCCCACACCAGCAGACATTCAAATATATAGGAGCAAGAAGAGTGACACCTCACATTAGAATCACCGACTGTGCAGCATAGCACAAGGGTGCAATACGTGTGCCCCAACAGATGCCATACACCTACCACAAGCAAAATATATGTTCCTTGGGTGCAACACATACGCCCCAAAGAAAATGTTTGAGTTCAAAAGAAATGCCCCATCACCACAATATAGCACAAGATGCAATATATGTGTCCCAAGGGATGCCATTCACTTGCCACAAGCAAAGCATATGCCCCTGCGGGTGCAACACATAGGCCCCAAAGAAGAAATTTGCCGCTAAGTAAATGCCCCATCCCAACAACTGTAAGTAGTTGTAAAGTAAGTATTTGTTAGGGTAGCAGCTCACAAGCCCATTACAATGCAACAGTTGGGTGCAAGAAATATGTCAATAATATCTAAATACAAGTACGGTTTTGGGGCAATGCAAATGACCATCAACAGCAGCAATAAGTAACATCTGGGTGCAAATACTATGCCCAAAGACATGTAACAGTTAGTATGGTTTAGGTGCAACACAGCTATCCCATTACCAGTAACAGTAGGTAATGTCTGGGTGTCCCCAGTACATAAAAGCAAGTATAGTTTGGGTACAATAAAAATGCCCGACAATAGTAAATGTAAGTAACACTTTAGGGTAACAAGTAATATGCCCCATCACACATAAATGTGAACAAGATTTGAGTGCAACCACAAACCTCATCACCAAAATGAGTAATAATAGAAAGTAAGTTTTGGGTTACAGGATTGCTGCCCCATCACCAAGAACTGTACAAATTGTTTGTGAAGAACACCTACTGATATGCCCCAGCACAAGTAATAACAATAACATTTGGGCACAAAACATAAATCTCACCGCAGCACATAGTAAAGTAGGGAAACACTCCAAACCCACAGAGACATACTGAATCACAAAAATCCATGTATGCAATAAATGTCAACCAATGCATGCAGAACATGGTTAACAGTATCAAATAAGCATGGCAGAAATGAAAACATGGCATAAATATATAAGCAGCATCCAACAGTGCAGCAGATTATGTAATGAAAACTCACTAGACAGAATGATTAAGGCATAGAACCCATTAGGCAGCTTAAACCAATACCAGCAAACATTCAACAAATAATGCACATAAATAATGATGGGATCTATGAAATCTGCATGATCCGAAGTTTGAGTTGAGAAACATGTCCATCACAGGAATCGAATCTGAAAGAAGATCTCAGCATTCAAAATCATTAAAAAAACAAGAGAACCAGGTTCTTTTAAATGTTGATGTAAAAGCTGTGTGCATCAGCTTACGAGCTCTGTGTGCTAGCTAGCCAGGATTAGATTTTGCACTCCTCTCACGAAGTTGTATTTATTTCAATGTTGTTATCGCTCATCCTGGATACTCAGGTATTGCTGTACAGTGTGTCCTCAGATGTTGCACAAACGGGGCTTTAGTGGCTGTCTGCATGACTTTAGTCCCCAGACAGGCACTGTGGATAGAGGAGTCACTAGGCGTACGATGTGGCTGCATTCCTTTGACAACGCAACAGCCTCCAAATCTTTTCTTTTCGGCTCCTCGAGCAGGAAGCACGCTCACGGCATGTGATCACAATTCGATCAGCTGCTAGAGGAGCATGCATGTGACCACAATTCTATCAGCTGCTAGAGGAGCACGCATGTGATCACAATTCTATCCACAGCTAGAGGCGCACACACGAAGACTATATTTAAACGTGAATTGTAGAGAAACCTGTACCAGTAGCGCTCGCTCTAAGATACTCACCTCGTGGAAGTGCTGATGCAGGCGGAGATCTTTAATGACATCTGCTTCAACATGCATAGTTCCCCTTGCACCTGGAATCCACAAGTGATCCAGCGCTACACATGATCAGGGATCAATAATCGATAACATCAGATACAAATGGCCCATACACATTCACCCAACTCCCTGATGCGCTGGGGGTCAAGTTTTAATGATGTTAATTATTCGTTTTCTTCACAGATTTATATTTAACATTTCTAAATACATAATTAAACTTGTATATCAACTCTCTTTCCTCTGACCGATGGACCAATTGGTTGAGCAGTTGATGGTAATAATAGTACCATCTAACTAACTATTTAGTTAGCTAAATAATCACAGACTCTTGGTAAGATTAATAAAGTTTATCTCAAATAACTTTTGAATAATAAATGTTGATTGCATGCGGTCACAAATGCAAACAATGTAATTCATAAGAGGGAGAGAAAAACATTAGCAAATGCAAACAGTGTCACACTCATCATCAATTATAAAATATGCACATGAGGAGTGGATAGATAAAGAGACATAGGTTTCAGCAAAACAATGCTAAACAGTATTCAAATGATGGAGTGGATAGATGAAGAGACATAAGTTTCAGAGACAAAATTACATTTGCACATAATTCTGCAAAGTACGAGTCAGACAGATATACTAACTCAAAGATCAGTGAAATACCACCCATCTGGCCAAGGAGGTAGTGGGGGTTCCCTGAAATAGTCAGGAAACAAAGACTTCAGAACACAGGAACGGGACAGAGACAGGAACAGCTAGGCCTCTCTGCAAACCAACGGACATTAATTTTCTCATATGTCTCTCAGCTACATCGGCGGAAGAAGTCTTGGGTCCCACGGCCAGTCTCATCCTTTTGGCAGGCAAACAATGTCTTTCTCAACATATCGACCTTGGACCTTTGTGCCTCTTCTGCTGTGCTCAGCCTTTGCTGTCTTTTTTCATTATTATTTCAAGTTTTCTCTTCAGCTCAACTATCGTGTCAACTTAAAGCATTTTCAGGCCCATTCATCTCACTATGAAAAACAAAATACAGGCATTTATTAATTACACAGAAATGCACCTTTCACTGTTTACCACCCACCTTTGGGCAATCCCATGTTAATGTTTTCCTAGCAAAGCTTTAGGCAAAAGTGGCATTATTCATTATTTTAAAGCATGGTGCAAGATGCGGCCTAGCCATTCATTATTTCTTGATCTATCAAAACGCAATGTTGATATGGTTTAGTTCTTTCTTGCATTGTTTCACATTAGTGCATGCATTCGCAAAGCAGTTTCCCACATGTTTCATTGTGTTTTTGTATTTTACTTTACACTGCACACTGTTAGTATGTATTAGGGGAGTGTTAATTCAAGCATGTTTCGTTCTGCAAAAAAACCAGCTCCATCACAAGTATAATGAATGCACAGACAGCTCAAATGGCATGTGCAAGAGTAACGGTATGCGCTCACTGCCCGATGCCCTTAAAATTTTTTCCTAAAATGGTTCAATAAAGCTACTGTTGAGTTGTAAAGTACGCCCAGACAAGTCACAGGTATTTCTTGATGGATTACTTGCGTAGCTCGATCGTGAACACTGCCGGTTGGCTCTTCACCAGTTAACATGTCCAGTTTCAGAAGCATAATGTTGATATCGGCCATATAGGTAAAAACTCACTTCCCAGCGGTTTAGAGCGCACACCTGTATATAATCCTGTCTGGTGTAACTGCAGAATCATTTATCATCAGCGCTGGCAGTAATGTATGAGTTAAATAAAAGAAACACCAAGCGCTACTGTTGTCTGTGGGCTGTCTGGTGAACAGGACACAGGTGGTGCTTCTGGGCGATTCTGTTTACTTACAGTTTCAATTTATTTTAGTCTTCCTCCTGTTCAGCAGTTCTTCTGATTGTAAATACTTCAGAAGTACCTTTCACATGCAGGTCTCTTCTCAAATCATGGCTATTGTGGTTATTAAATATGCAGTGTAGCTAGTAGTATAGGTGAAACAAGCTCAGGTTTATTCTCAAGGTGGGAGTCTCAGGTTACAGGTAAAGTTGGTAGTAGGGAAGCCCCACCAGGACCAGCATCCTTGCTGCTCAGTCCATGCGCTTAACTGACACTCTCTCAAACCATGCACACACCTGTATTCTAATTGCATCACAGTCACTCTGGCTGAGCAGCAGGGGACATAACACTAAGGTGAGATGGCATGGCAGAGAAATGAAGATTCAAAAGAATGCAACATAACTGTGTCGCAAACCCATTCGCACTGCATCAGAAAAATAGTTACCAACTTTTCAACTGTAAATTCATTTTATTTGGAAATGTTCATAGTTTATCCATCTTGACTTGATTAATCACGAAAAAGCTGTCCAAATATCCATAAGCTTCACACAAAATGATTGTGCCCATCCAGGCCTCTTATTACATTGCGTCAGGACATTTATTTTAAATTCATGAATGGCAGCAAAAGACTTATTCCCAATGCATTTCGAGCACCTTTCTTGCTCTTCGTCAGGGGAAGCTGTTTAAATAAAGTAAAACCCATGTTAATCCTCCAGTTTTCTACTCCGACATATCTATCTAACCTTGCATACTATAAACATAACCTGCATTCTCTGCCCTGTTAAACAAATGGATAATTTACACACAAATTGACCCACAATACCTTTCTACCAAAGTGCAAAGTTTACTCAACGCAGTAACCTCCCCCTCTCCAACCTCGTTGTCAAACCTGCCAAACTTGCACCTGCGTTTACATAAACAGTACACATCCCCAGTAAATTAAACGTATCCTAAATATCTCAAAAACAACTCTCTACTCCTGGTTTTCCATGCCTGCATTCCCATCCTGTTTAAATGGACAGAAATACCCTCCCTGATGTCGTGCCTTCAAAGTTACCTGCTTCAGGACGCTGATCGTTTCTATTCAATACCATCTCTCTGCTCAAACTTCCCTGTAGTCATTGCGCGCTGTTTAAACTCTTACTTCTGCGCAGATCACACCTATGACGTAACCTTCACCTTCACCTGCACCCCATCCTAGATAAACAATCCTTTAACCCACATCTTTCCGCCCTGTGTTTCCTGCTCTTAGTTCACTACTTCATTTCCCATAATCCTTTGCGCAACAGAAATAAATACCAACTGAAACTTTAAATAACGTATGTAAAATGCAATCACCATGCAAAAACTTCAGAAATGTAACATATATAATGAGTTAGTAACAAATGAAAAATTGGTTCGTGAAACATGTTCATTATGTTTGAAATCATCTTGCAAGTGTCCATGTAATTACAATATACTGTTTGCAGTGTCGAAGCCTTATCAAAGAAGGAGTGTGCACACAAGTTCCTTGTATTTCTTCATGAAAATTAACAGCTTTAATCGTGAGGACATTGAGATTTTTGAGTCCACTTGTCTTTTTTATCCGGTTCAGTATCGGGTGCATTCCAGCTTGTGAGGCAAGAATCTCATTATGAATGCATGTGAAGGTAGCCGTTGCACACCTGTTTGTCATAATTATTTCACGTTTATTATTTTGTTCCTTATTTCGCGTGCAGTCTGGGACCGTGCCTCGCCTCATTGCACGGATAGTAATAGATTCAAAAGAATGCAACATAACTGTGTCGCAAACCCATTCGCACTGCATCAGAAAAATGGTTACCAACTTTTCAACTGTAAATTCATTTTATTTGGAAATGTTCATAGTTTATCCATCTTGACTTGATTAATCACGAAAAAGCTGTCCAAATATCCATAAGCTTCACACAAAATAATTGTGCCCATCCAGGCCTCTTATTACATTGCGTCAGGACATTTTAAATTCATGAATGGCAGCAAAAGACTTATTCCCAATGCATTTCGAGCACCTTTCTTGCTCTTTGTCAGGGGAAGCTGTTTAAATAAAGTAAAACCCATGTTAATCCTCCAGAGAAATGAAGATACCACAGAGGGCTATGCACAAACACCTACTCAGCGCCAGGATACCCTTGCGGATGATAGTGCACTTCAAAAGTACAAACAACATAACAAAGAGTAAGCAATTTTTTTGATACTTTTAAGTTGATGCAAGTGTATTACTTACTTTTGGAGGTAGTTGTTAGGTTTTGGCAAGGGTGGGTGGTAGTTTGGTGCACAGGTTGGAAAGAAAAAACAGCAAATAGTTGGTTTTCTGTCTGGATTCTGCCAGTGTCGCTCTCTTGCAGGTGTAGCATTTCTACTGCAAAATGTACCTACTTTGTCTGTAGTGAATGTGATATTTGTTATTTTGTATATGTTTGAAAGTTTGACAATATTTTGTTTGTTGAAATTGTTGTCTTCAATATTGGGAGTTTTAGATATTTGTTACAGCGATATTGTTTTTTCAATATTTGTGTATTTCTTGTTTAACTATAGGGAGAGAATATTTTGACAAATAGTTTATTTTGGTGATATTTTGTAATTTTGATATGGTGGTGGTTGATGTTGTGTCATATATACATTTAGTTTCTTATTTTGGGTTTGGTGGCCCACAGACCTCCAGACTCCCGGTGGTGGTCTCCCATCCACCCAATTACAACTAGGGCAGTAGGGCCGCTGTGGGGTTCCATGTTTAAATATCGACTACAAAAATATAGACAACAAAAATATTGATGTAAAAATATCGATTACAAAAATATCGACTCCCTATACTTAAACAGATAAGTACATTAATATTGACTCAAAAATATCGATGTAAAAAATATAGATGTAACAAATATCGACTTTAAAAAATAATATAACTTAAATTAAATTAACTAAATAATGTTATTATTATTAACAAATTAAATTAAATGTAATATATATATTAATTAATTATAACAAATACATGTAATTAAATAAATATAAACACAAAAAATTGTACATATACATATATTTGCTTAACTATAATTTATTAAATATTATCTTTATTTCATTTACAAAATGTATTAATTAAAAAATAATACATATACAAATATTTTTTTCAAAAGCTATATTTAATTAACACATTAAACTCTAAACAAAACAATACATACATTTAATAACAAAATAAAAATATTAGTAGTTAAAATATTTAACAGCAAAGTAAAAATTACTATTCTCACCCCAGTGAGTACAAAAGTAGAAAAAGTGCTGGATAGCGTAGGGGTAAAATTTACTATTCCCACCCCAGAGAGTGCAACAGTAGGGAAAGCGCTGGAGAGCAAAGGGGTAAAATGTACTATTCCCACTCCAGAGAGTGCAACAGTAGGGAAAGCGCTGGATAGCGTAGGGGTAAAAATTACTATTCCCACTCCAGAGAGTGCAACAGTAGGGAAAGTGCTGGATAGCATAGGGGTACAAATTACTATTCCCACTCCATAGGGTGCAACAGTAGGGAAAACGTTGGATAGCAAAGGGGTAAAGTTTACTATTCCCACTCCAGTGAGTGCAACTGTAGGGAAAGAGCTGGATAGCGTAGGGGAAAAAATTACTATTCCCACTCCAGAGAGTGCAATAGTAGGGAAAGCGCTGGATAGCGTAGGGGTAAAAATTAATATTCCCACTCCAGAGGGTGCAACAGTAGGGAAAGAGCTGGATAGCGTAGGGGTAAAAATTACTATTCCCACTCCAGAGAGTGCAACAGTAGGGAAAGCGCGGGATAGCGTAGGGGTAAAAATTACTATTCCCACTCCAGAGAGTGCAACAGTAGGGAAAGCGCTGGATAGCGTAGAGGTAAAAATTACTATTCCCACTCCAGAGGGTGCAACATTAGGGAAAACGCTGGATAGCGTAGGGGTAAAATTTACTATTCCCACTCCAGTGAGTGCAACAGTAGGGAAAGCGCTGGATAGCGGAGGGGTAAAATTTACTATTCCCACTCCAGAGAGTGCAACAGTAGGGAAAGCGCTGGATAGCGTAGGGGTAAAAAATACTATTCGCACTCCAGAGAGTGCAACAGTAGGGAAAGCGCTGGAGAGCGGAGGGGTAAAATTTACTATTCCCACTTCAGTGAGTGCAACAGTAGGGAAAGCGCTGGATAGCGGAGGTGTAAAATTTACTATTCCCACTCCAGTGAGTGCAACAGTAGGGAAAGAGCTGGATAGCGTAGGGTAAAAAATTACTATTCCCACTCCAGAGAGTGCAGCAGTAGGGAAAGCGCTGGATAGCACAGGGGTAAAAATTTATATTCCCACTCCAGAGGGTGCAACAGTAGGGAAAGAGCTGGATAGCGTAGGGGGTAAAAATTACTATTCCCAATCCAGAGAGTGCAACAGTAGGGAAAGCACTGGATAGCGTAGGGGTAAAAATTACTATTCCCACTCCAGAGAGTGCAACAGTAGGGAAAGCGCTGGATAGCGTAGAGGTAAAAATTACTATTCCCACTCCAGAGGGTGCAACAGTAGGGAAAACGCTGGAAAGCGTAGGGGTAAAATTTACTATTCCCACTCCAGTGAGTGCAACAGTAGGGAAAGCGCTGGATAGCGGAGGGGTAAAATTTACTATTCCCACTCCAGAGAGTGCAACAGTAGGGAAAGCGCTGGATAGCGTAGGGGTAAAAAATACTATTCGCACTCCAGTGAGTGCAACAGGAGAGAAAGCGCAGGATCCCAAAAAACACATTATTTACCACTATAATAGCCACAACACACACCTAAAATAAATTACACAATTAAATTTAATATTTACTAATTAATTATTAAAAATGAATTCATTCTTATTTATTAATTAAACAAATACATACCACTTAGCACACTAGAATATCCACAACACACACCTAAATTTAATTACACAATTACATTTAATATTTACTAATTAATTAAAGACAATCGATTCATTAATATTTATTAATTAATCAATTAAAAAGATAATTACTTACCAGCCTGCACACCATTTACACTTTACAAAACTACAACACACACCTAAAATTAATTACACATTTACAATTAATAATTACTAATTAATTAATGGTAATTAATTTTTACATTTTTACTAATTAATTAATTTAAAATTAATTACTAACCACTCTTTACACCATGTACACATACAAATACCACAACACACACCTAAAATTAATTAAACAATTAACATAATTACTTATTAATTGATTAAATAAAAATAATTATCCATTAATTAATAATTAATAAATTAACACATTAAATATTCAATTGAATTTATATAATAAATTACTTTCCACCCTATTCCCCTATAAACCCACAACCCGCTACGGAACTAATAACGCAAAATTAAACTTAAAATAAATTTATATTTTAAAAAATCTTAACTCATATAATAAATGACACACAATTCTTAATAAAAACACTAAAATACTTAACATTATTAATAAATCGATATTTTTGTAAACGACATTTTTGTAAACGATATTTATTACAACTATATTTTTGTAATCGATATTTCTTACCTGTCAGTCGATATTGTTGTCATCTATATTTTTGTTGTCGATATTTCTTCCAGACGATATTTCTGTGGCGATATTCATGTAAGACGATATTTCTACGTCGATATTCCCGCTCTGTACCCGCTGTGGGACCACTGGAACTGCCAGGGAACCACCGTTTCCTGGCAGTTGTGCGTTGGTCCTGATGCCGCAATATGCTTGGCGGGGCCACTGCACCCCGCCAAGCATATTAGGAGTTAACTCACAGCCACACTTTTTATGGCGGTGCTACTGCCATAAAAAGAGTGGTGGTTAGAAAACAAAGGGGGCCCTACAGGTGCCTCATGCCATGTAGATGCACATAAGGGGACACAGCCCTGTGGGCCAGCATGCCAATACTTGCATGGCATGGACTGCAGCAATCCATGCTATGCAGGTATTTATTTTGATGTTCCCTTTGCGGTGCCTAATACACAGGCATATCCTTGGGAATGCCAAAAACGGCCCACCAGACAGGAGAAAACTCCTAATCTGTCAGGCAGTTCAAACATGGGTTTGGTGGTGCAGGAGCGGGGTGGTCCTGCTCCCGCACCACCAAACTTATAATAAGGCCCATAAACAAGCATAATGCTAGCTTCCCATCTTGTAATGAAATGATGATTATCCAAGTAATGTATGGAGAGAATCTGAGTTTCAGATATCATCAGGCATTATTCCTCCCGCCTCAAGATATGCAAAGTGCTAGGATCCACGTCTTTAATGAAATCCAGATTCTCTCTACAAATAAGTCGGAGAATCGTGACTCCCATTTCCCGGTGATGGCCAGATGCTGGAAGGTCCTGCTCTTCAGAGGACCTTTATTGAAGTTCCTCCCTCGCCATACTGCGAGTAACTTGGATGCCACTGCTGGGGCTAGTAACCCCCTCCTAGGTGTTTTCCAGTAGGTATACATCGATTTTCCTCTTTTTACCTTTTCACTTTCACACAGGACTACCACATGAGTTCAAACTGGACCTTCTACACATACCTATACCGTTCCCATTAGAGTAGATGAGGATATCCTGGTCCTGATGAAATGCCATTATCCTATGGACAATACAGGGCATGAAACATGTTGACCACCTTCATACAACACACATTACCCTGAGCTCAAGCGGGTATAATTTCCCCTCTTCAGCCACGACTCTCCAGTCGAGTATTTTTATTCCAAGCATAGGAACCCAGCTATTACACTTTTTTTGTGGGATTCCAATAGTTATTTTGAACCCACATGCACTCTTTCCCATCTCTACTCACTACACATATGCCCCACTACTACCTTTTAGTTTCACTTCAGCAAGAAGAGAAGACCTCCTGCAAAGAGCTCCCTTGCGGGTCACATTGGGTATTGCAGCACCGGCCCAATGAGGAGCTGCCTGATGTAGGTACTGATGTTAATGTCCCCATTACGGTGCCTATTTCATGGGCACTGCCGTTGGAATGCCCAAAACAGCCCGCCAGACAGGAGAAAACTCCTAATCTTTAAGGTAGTACAAACATGGGTTTGGCGGTGCAGGAGTGGGGTGGTTAAGCTCCCGCACCACTAAACTCATAATAAGGCCCGTAAACAAGCATAATGCTAGCTTCCCATCTTGTAATGAAATGATGAGTCTCCAAGTAATATATGGAGAGACTCTGAATTTCAGATATCATCAGGCATTATCCCTCCTACCTCAAGTTAGGCATAATGCTAGGCTCCGCGTCTTTAATGACATCCAGATTCTCGCTACATATAAGTTGGAGAATCGTGATTACCATAGACAATGTTCAAATATCAAACTTTACATCCTTGAATTCAATGCTATCCCAGAGCACTTCACTGCATATGAAAGTCTTTGATTTCTCCAGGCATAGCGTTGTGTTCCAACTGTGGCAATAGGCATTTGACAACTGCAACTGAGTAGCTTCCTTGCCTAGCAAGGTAAGACCTGAAACACAATGGGCCCAATTCACAAAGGCAATCTGAGACAAAAGACTAACTTTACAGCTTTTGGTATTCACAGAGTTATTTACGAGTCATACCTTTACGTCCGCTAATAGGCCAAAATCTTCGCACCTGGGCCGTACTATCCGCCACCTGGCCATATTCTCTGGCTCCAGCCAAACTCTTTGGCTGGATGAAGTGTAATCAATGGACTGGAATACAATTGTTTACAAAAAGGAACATTAGGAATGTGTGATAAATGGTAGAGGAGGTCATGGAAATCAGTTTGTCAGGGAAAAGGGTGTGGCCGGACACTACACCATATTCAAGAAAAGTTTGCTCCTTTGTATCATGGTACATGCAGTCCATCATTTGGGCTCCCCTCAGTGTTGAATGCAGTGTAGTAGCTTGGCAGTGCAGTCAGGCGTATCCCAGAGGCAATGTGTAAAGTGTTTGCGCAACACACACACACACTAGTGACCCACTAGGCACACCACAAAAAGCGAATCCATACAAGGGTATATAAAAATGTACATGAAACACTTTAGACCAAACTCACATAAATTACTGTGCCACTAGACACTTGCTATGACTTCACATAAATTCATAAATCACGTGGCCTATTTGGCCACTGTCAGAACAACACGAGTAAATCCTTATATGTTGCACATGTTTCAAAAACATCATGCCCACATTATGCACAACACAATCACTTTACGCATGTAATGTGCCCTTCGAAAGAATATTGGATATCCTGTCCTTGTACCATTAAGACGACAGCCCATAACACTGGAATCTCCAATCACTGTGTCATCCTGACCTTGCAACATGGCAGGCCAACTTGCAGCACTAAGACTGGGACTGAACTGCAACTACTCCTGGAATCAGAGCCTCTCCTGCTTTGTAAGACAAAGGGGCGGTGCCCATACTGAGGGGCTGATGCTGTGGCTAGAGTGGTCACAGCTAGGGGAGGCCTCGCTGGGTCTCCCACTGCCCCGTCCAGGTAGCGCGACTCGAGTCCAGAATGTGCCAGTCCCTCCTGCCACTCACCAGTCTCCTGCCGGTCTCCCCCGGTTGCTGCTTGCTAGCACTCACGGTCCTAGGGGGCTGGTGGTGGGGAGAGTGCACAGCTGCCCTTGCTGGCTAAGCCTCAGCCGATCAACAGCTGAACTCCTTGGTTCCTTCTTGCGAAAAGGCGGACCCCACTGAGAGGGCTTTCCGCTGTGCGGCCAGCACTTCTATTGCAGTTACTGCTACAGTAACCTGCAGGGTCAGCGTTTCAGGCTACCTTCGACAGTGCAGCCAGCACCAGGTGCCAGGCAATTGTTGCTCACACTGGTCTATGGCCCCTCACAGAGGCTCTGACCAGGGAGCCAGAAGTGCCCACTCCACACTTTGTATAAGCACCCAGTGCTCCATATATGGAGCAGGGGAGGACAGCAGAGAGCGCATCACCAACTTTCAGAGGCCAGTTGAGGTAAGAAATGAAACGCTCCTAACACACACAGAGGAAACCACATGATCACTTTGCACTCTTCTGGGAAAACATGGAGGGCTTTTACTGCCCACACCCTGGAGAAGAACTGAGGGGCACAAGAGCAGGGAACAAATAGTAGGCCAGCTCATCAGAGTCCTTTTAAAGAGATTTGTCAGTCCTTCTTGTGATCTTACAGGCCACCGGTCAGTACAGCAAAGCAAGCAAGTCCAGTTGGCAGTTCCTTCTGGCAGAGCAGCAGTGCCCCCTGGCAATGTGCAGTATGCAGAAACAGCAGCATCTGGTTACAAGTCCCATGCAGTTTCTAAATTCATCGGGTCACAGCTCCTGTCCTTATGGTCAAAATGTCTTTGTTCTGGGGGTACTTGAAACACTGCTTAGAAATGCACAACACCCCCTTTTACATCCCCTTTCACATCCCAAGCCCTGGCCAGAGGCACACTGCAGGGGGCAGAGATAGCATTGTAAAAGGCAGGCAAAGCCCTATTCGGTGCAGGTGCAACTCCTACGACCACTCAAAATGCAGACTAGGCCTGAGTCAGGTTTGAAAGGCTACTTCAGTGGGTGGCGCAACCAGTGCTACTAACCCACTAGTAACATTTAGTTTACAGGCCCTGGGTACATGGGATACCAAGTTAAAGGGACTTACAGGTAAAATAAATATGCCAAACAGGTGTATACCAATCTTACCAAGTTTACAAGAGAGAGCACATGCACATTAGTGCTGAACAGCAGTGGTAAAGTTCAAGGAATCATAAAACTAACAATAACAGGTCAGGAAAAATATAGGAGGAAAGCAAAGAGTTCTGGGAAGACCCTGCAAAAAGGGCCAAGTCAACACTAATATAACCCAAATCCAAATTGCTGCCATTCCTGGAAGTCTGATGATCATTGTGTGGAGCTCTGGTATTTGTAATCATTCTAACTCATTTCTCACTTAGGGGTCCATTAGGATGGCGGGCGGATTGCCCCCGCCAGGCTGGCGGTAGCTACCGCCAGCCTGGCGGGGGCATTCCACTCGCCATCCTTCCCTGTATTCCCCCCGACATATTAAAATGGCAGGAGGGGACCACGGCGGAGCAAAACACCGCCCGTCACTTTTCCGCCCCGGTCACATTGCGGCCGGGGCGGAAAATGATTAATATGGTGGCGGTGGCTATGAGACACCGCCAGCCATATTACAATGGCAAGAGTGCAATGCCTTTCCTTGGTGGCAATGTCGCCATGGAAAGGCAGGCGGTGTTCCCTCTGGGGGCCCCCTGTGGGCCCCCAGAGCGAAGGCCCAAGGGGGGTGGCACACGGGGGGTATCGGTGGTACCCCCCTGCATTTGCATAATCAAAGCGGCAGGCACCGCGCGGTGCCTGCCGCTTTGTTTATGTAAATGATGCAAAGCATTTTTGGTATTGTGGCGGGCGGAGCAGAGAGCTCCACCCGCCACAATACTATACATACAGGATGTGCCCGCCACTGTGGCGGGCATATCCTAATGATGCGTGCGGAACCCCCGCTCTTAGGGCGGGCGGGCCTGATTTCCGATAGGATGCCCGCCCGCCATCCTAATGAGCCCCTTAGTATGTGGGTCACATTACCAATGCCTCACAACCTGCAGATCCCACATCCTATGAGCACCACTGACCTCAGAAAAATTGTGTACCCTTGGAGTTCGTCGGAGCGTGTTTCCGCTCTTGTCTTTTTATCATATGTGATACACAGGTGAGTGTGGTCTACAGGTCATACAGTAAACATATAGGGCCAAATGTATCAACGTTTTTAGCAGAATTGACCCGTTTGCAATATCAAAAATTTATTTTGCAATATATGAAACATTTTTAAATCACAATATGGGTAATCGCAATTATGTGTGATTACCAAAATTGCAAATGCAGTTAGGTAATTGCAATTTACCATTCCCTAAATGCAATTCTTGTAGCCATTGCGAATTGCGAATTAGCATTAAGGAATCGCAAATTACCACCAACGTCTATGTGGTGGTAATTTACAAATTCCTTGAAAAATCTACTTTTGTAGCATTTTTCTAAGTGCCATGTGGCGCACATACATGCCTTTAGGCCCTTAGGGCATGTATGTGTGCCACAAGTGCACATATGCATATTTCAGGGGTGCATCAGGTTGCCCTTTTAGCCCCCTCGCACCCTTTAAATTGCATGCGCAATTTGCGTACCTATTGGGTACCCGCAAATTGTGCATGTAATTCCCATTTATTCCTATGGGCCTCTAGGCCCATAGGAATGAATGGGAAGCTACTCCTTAATAGCGAATCGTAATTTGTTATTCGCTATTAAGAAATATGTAGGAATCGCAAAATGCTTTCAAAAACCTACATACATTACATTTTGCCAGTCTATATTAGCGAACAGGTAAAACTCGCTATTATAGACTTGCAAAATCCAATGTTGATATATCTGGCTCTTAGTTTATTTTGAATATTCCCATCGCATTTAAGACATTATGGAAAGTGTAAAGACAGTACAAAAGTGTCAGAAAACACAGGCTAGTAATCTGGATCCAACTGGAGCAATGCATTATTCAACCTCTCACTACTGACCACATACAATATAACGTATGAGACAGACAGAAGAAGTGAGGAAAAAGAAATGGTGTAGCAGAGGAAACTAAAGGCAAAAATGGAAGCTTCCAGTAATACATCTGTGAAATTACTTAACTGGCTGGGAATTAAGAATCCCTTTGGGATGCTTGGTGACAGCGGCAAGCTGCAAGAAAACAGAAAATATTAGACAAAGAAAAAAGACTGAGAGACACCAATATAGAAAGAGGTCAGAGAAGACAATGTCTGAGGAAGACAAAGGAGACAGTAATCATGCATTTGCAGTACCTTCAAAAGCAGGATCCTATGCTCAGAAGGTCTGTTCCAGGAGCGAAGAGGGAAACAAGAGAACTGAAGCACCATGATAAAGAGGTCACCACTGATGACACTGACCTCATCACAGAAAGGTACCAAGCCAGAGGTGGCAAACTGAGATATGAGGCCTCAGAAGCTGAAGTGCTGAATTGAAAAGAAGCAGCAGGCCATAAAGCCCACTTTTTCAAGTCTCATACCTGCCACAACCCAGAGGTTGGTTCATTTAATTTTATTCAGGTTTTATCACAGATAGTAAATGACTAGTCACATAATAGCAGAAAGGAAACCTCAGGAGAGCTTCGGAAGAACAGAGGAAAGGGGGTTGTGTGTAAATCAGGTAAGGATAAGGATAAGGACAAGGGCAACTAAGTAAAAGACTCCCAGCATTTTATGTAAAGGAAATAAGATAACGAGAGTAGAAAATTAAATTAGAAAATATGCAATAAAATAAAAATTAGGCACTCAATGGGTGAGGCACAAGATTTATTTTGATTTAAATATTTTTATTCTTACCTTCCTACTGATATGTGCTGTCTGTTCTCCTAAGGGTCCAAAGCATGGGGGGTTCACTGGTGCTTCAAACCATATCCCTGGAAAAGAAACAGAAGAAAAGTCATAATACACTGTAAAGGAAAGGTCTAACTGAAATACTGAATGGTCAAAGACTGGCAAAACAGGTTGTCTATTGCAGTACAACTTTGGCCTTGCCAGAAAAATCCCCTAATAAAACACGACACTACACTACTGATAAACTATCTCTGACTATCAATTTAAAAAGAAATCAACACCTTTGCGTGTGGCACTGTCACAAACATCAATCAAAAGAGATAGACTCTAACATTAGAGCATGTTTGTGTAGCTCTGTCTCTTTGTATGAAGGACTGGTCCCTGAAACTGAAATAAAAAAAGTTACAAGTTATCTCATGAATTATTGACTGAACCCCTTTCCTTCTGGCAAGTAAACTACCTCTAATTTGAAATTTGTGCAATTTATGAATTAGACGTATTCAATTGAAAAGTAACTTAATATTTGTTAACACTGTGATTCCTCACCTTAGTGAAGCATATACCTCCTACTAAATATGCCTTGCAACTTAGGGCATAGTATACCCACATAACATAAAGAATGGTGCAATGAAAATACATTTTGTTGTTTCATCAGAAAATTCAAATTCTAAAAGACTGTAATTAACCTCCAAGCCGGTGACTAAAATGTCTCAGTCAAAGAACAGTTCAATATGTGTTTTCCCAACATTTTAGAGCCTCCTTTGAAGTTTAGCAGATAGGGTTCTCTGCCACAAATGTCTTTTGTAGGAGTACCTTATACAGTTCCTGGTATTTAGGGTGAATGTGCAGATGTATTTTGTTCTGTTTGGGCCTGTTATTAAAAGTATTGCACTCCCAAACATGATAAAAAAGAAAAATTATCCCTACACATTTTGTTCAAGGTTGCTGGGAATACAAACAGCATAGCATACTATTTTTCTGATTGTTCAAAAACAGTTCCTAATGTCTAGACATAACACAGTCCCACAGCTCTGTCTCCAGCTCAGCACAACCGTGTTATCATATAATCTTTGTTCCCTACCCTTGGGGGTCAGAGAGCAGAATCCTAGCAGAGACCACTATTCAGAAATGACAGCAATGCCCAACATGCAGCCCTGCATAAACTAGGTTTACACTCATGATGCAGACCTCCTCACTGCATTCACCAGGTATAAGGTCCTAGGCCAATCCCAGAGATCGCAAACATAGCCGTGTGCTCACATAGCTAGGATATACCTAGACATACATATGCTACGAAATGGTTGGAACGTTTGTCCTATACAGTCTGTTAGTAATGCTAATTACCTTATTTAGTTGCATCTGTGTCTTTTCTCTGTTAACTACGGTAATGCATGAGTGAGTAAGTGAGTTACAAAAGGGAAGAATCTGTTTCCATGGTTCCCTTGGGGACTAGTGTTCGAGGGTGCCAAAATCATCTGTTACTCTGGGAAGGTTAGGAGTTCAGATGAGGCACTGTGAGCTAGTCAGGATTGGGCCGACAGGCACAACACCGTAGAGAGACTCAGCCCCTACACTCTGATGTCCTATCATCATAACACGCAGTTATGCGTACCAGCAACAGAATGACGGACTACTCTTAGAAAATGTTCAATGCGATCAAAAGATCCGTCAGATCAGGCAGAGTTCACTAAATGTGGTGGGCAGTAAACAGCAGAGTGGCAGAAGTTAGGAAATCCTCAGCACAACCCATCCCCAGAAGAACTCTAAATTAGGCCCTTACTTCAAAGTTTGTTTCCACTGACAACTTGGCTTCCAGAATACATCTCTGTAATATGGATGCCTTTCCAAACAAATCCTTTTAGACATTATTGCTTCTCCAACACAAATTTTAAGCTTATGAAGCAAGTGTACTGGTTGCAGCAACATAGTAACTGATTTGCCCAGCAAGGACACTGTGGGGAAATACCCCCTTAAATGTGGTCACCCCCATGTTATTGGTGAATTTTATTGCCGGTATTTGACTCTGCACTGCTCTCCCTAAAACATGTAGAAATTGTTTAATCTCTGATTGGTGTATTTAAAATTCTCATGAGGCCATAGTATATGGGGCAGAGAAATACACATATGGCATGGAAAGTTAAAATGTTAGCTGTGGACTGCAGCACTTTTTGTGCCATCCACTAGTGTGGCGAAGAGAAACTTTGCTTCAGGCCTACCATTGTAGCCTGGATCCTGCAGTGTAAAACCTGCAGTGCGACCCATTAAAACAACCATTTTAACCTCTCTTTTGAATAGTAGTAAATCACACCAATGTGATCCTTGAAGGCTACTAGGCAGAGTAGATTATATTTAAAAGTAGAGCTTGATGCTACAATGTTCCTACGGTGACAAGGTGTTAAAAGCTATTTCAATGTTAATAGTCATTAAAAATCAAATTCAATGATAATGTCAGATTCATAATACACATTAAGGAAAGGTAACTTTAAAAAAGTTATTTTTACCATCCCTAACATTCCTGAAGCTCATTTGCATTAAATATCCAGCTTCTCCCAGCCTGTGTTCAGCCAGGGAAGAGGTCTGAAAGTGGTGTTAAATTCCTCCAAGTAGCACACAATAGGCTTACCTAAATGAGCTCAATAGAATATACGGGGTAGTGGCTGTGCCTCTCCTGTTGTCACCACACGGTCAAATCCTGCTTGACAGTTCAATTGAGTCACATGTAACACTTGATGCACATTTGAAAGGGAGAGAACAGCATGCAAAGGAAATTCTTGTGTATCCCATTTCTGTTTGCTGAAGAATCCTACTTTTGCCCTGACAGATTCTGAGTCTGTTGTGGATACAAACTGCCTTAAACTGAATTTTAGTGATAAGTGTGGATGGACACTGGTGATTTATCTATGACACTTCTCCATGTACCCCCAGCCCTCAGATCTTATGTTTAGTGTGTTTCTGAAGACTTTAACCATCATAAAAATGCCTTGGCATATGGGCTTTCGGCCCATGTGTACTAATGCAAACAGTAACTGCTGCAACTGCATGTATGTCATGGTTTGGGAACCTTTAATCCATTGGTATGGAGGAACTATGAGTATTTTAGAGTGTCTCCCACCCAGAAGCTCATGAACCCTAAAAAGCTGGCTCATCATCCAGCTTTTCTCAGAACACTGCTGCAATTGCAAAAGGATACCGGGCAGACTGAACCTGCTGCACTTGGCATCTGTGCCCTGTGGTAAGGACCTGAGGAGGTTTTACCCCAATTCTGTTGAAAACCAAGGACAGAAAGTGCTCCATGGATCATAAGGCTGATCCCTTGGATGGCTCCAGAAACATAAAAAAGCTGAAGAGGACTTTTTATGTGAAGAATTCCAGCTGACCATTGGTAACTGCACCTAGACCTGAGATTCTTAAAATGCTCCCAATTAGGTTTTTGGTGCCTTAGAAGTGTACGTCTGTGGTTGTTTGGGCATCAAAATAAAATTGGGACATTTGTCAACATGTTTGCTCCAGAAATTCAAGGCAACTGCCCACAAAAAGTATCCAACAGAGAGTCAGACTGAATTTCAGGTTTGTCCTGTGCAGAAACACAAACAGTTTTTCTTCAGAAAAATGACAAATTACCTTTTAAGGTTGGTCATTAGAAGTTTTTTTCAACTTCCCTACTAAAAGGCCCTAGCGGAGCCAATCTACTTGGTATTGCTGACCGATGCATCTAGGACACGGCCCACAGTGACCATTGACTACCAGTGGAGTTTTGCACTTTTTGATGCTATTTAAATCTTTAAAGATTCATGTCTCCTGCTCCCTTCATTGGATTTGTATACATTGTTTTGGTGTCATTTTGCTTATTTCATTTTCTGTTTTTATAAATTGTATTGGGATTTTTATTATATTGTGGTTGCAACTTTTAAACTGGTTTACACATTTTCTCTAAGTTAAGCCTGTCGGCTCCTCGCCATAGCTACTAGGTGCTGTACTCAAGTTTAAATTACGGAACCCTTTGAATTGACCTAACAAGTTAGTTACTTTATTAATTGTGATGGATTAACATCCACCCCAATTAATATTTCACTTTCTTAAAGACTCCATGAAACATCAGGGTAGTTATACCCAGCAAACCAAGATATCCAATACAATCTCCAAACCCGATGAGAGTTTGGAGAATCATGTGACCTGTAATTCCTGTTTGATCACTGTCACATAGTGCAGCATCCAAGAGTCTGTCAGCTTCTCAGTCCTCACATATTGCTCAAATAGGTGGGCCTGCAGCACAACATGTCCATGTTCTCTGAAAACCAAAGAGGTGTTGGTGAACAAACCTATGTTAAATGATCATGTCAAAAACACACCAACAGCTAGGACCAGGAGCGGTATAGTCCAGATACCTACTTTGGTGGACCCGTCAATAATACGTTTGTATGGAAGCTCAATAATTAGTACTGCGTTATTCTAATAAGAATGACAGACACTGGCTATAGTTTGAAATATTTCCTCCAGTTTAAGACGTGGCAAACGTAGTTCTTGCAAATAGGTTGTGAGGGCTTGAAGATCAATACTATGTGGTGTGGCATACGTTCCTGCAAGTGGTCCTCAAAACACTATTTATTGTTTGTTGGGTAGTTGCTATATGTCCTATGTGTTGTCTCAGCACCAGTATTGTCTGAATCAAGGTCTCTCACTGTATGAGTCAAGCTTGCAGACAACCTGCCCTATCCCCTTCCATATATAGACTCCTACAGCTAGCTAAATGGGTATGTTTATCTAGTTGGTACCACATCGTGCAACCTAGGTGTCATCTGTCCCACCTAGTCAGGGCTCCTGGCTCCTTTGGGTGCATTACTTCTGAGTATTTTAGTTTCTCTTCTCCTTGCGTCAATTGCCTTTCCAGCATTTGATGTCTATCTACCATTGTAGCCATGCACACCTCCATAATGACCATCTTCAATGCGTTCCACTCTATATCCCTGCTGCCGTGCTTTCCGTATTAGTTTCCAAATAGCGATCTACAGCCTCCATTAATGTGTTGAAGTAAACCGAATCTATGAGGGCCTCCACTCTATGTTGCCATTATGGTATCTTAGGAAGTGTGTAAAGTAGTGAATATGTTAAAAGTAGGGTAGTTCTACAAGGCACTCACTGAAACCTTGCTGGATAGACTTGCTGGTGTATACAGAAGCATGGGAAAATAATGTCCTATCTGACTCAATGAGGAAGGCCAAAATCTGGCTCATATTGCTCACCATCTATGCTGAATGCAGATCAAAAAATTCTCAGTTACGCACTAGCAGCAAGGTTACTGTCATATCTACCACAACTAATTCATAATGGCAAGTCAGGTTTCACCCCCCACCTTAAAGCTCTGTGCAACCTAAGTCACCTGGCGCATCTTCTTCATGCATCCCTAATGGAGGATAATCTCTATGCCTTTACCTTTTTAGATGTAGAGTAGGCTTTTGATTCCGTCAGTTGGGATTATGTTTGGTAGGCACTGGCTGCAGTTGGACCAGGTCCTATCTTTATCAAATGGATTCAGTTGTTGTACATGCGCCCAGTTGGAGAGTACTCATTGGCCAATATGTTTCATTGGAGATACTGCTGCGGCGAGGTATGCAACAAGGTTGTCCATTGTCACCCTTGCTCGTTGTCACTGCAATGGAGCCACTGGTATGTTGCCTCAGAAATGTACTTCATAATTGGGTATCCATGTTGGCAATACTGCAATCATAGTCTCACTCTATGCTGACAATGCAATGATCTACATACGTCAGCCTGATATATCAGTTCAGAGTCTATTGAATGTTATGCAAGAATTTGGTGACTATTTGGGTCTGTATATTGATAACAGTAAGTCAGCAATGTTCCTGACAGGCTTGATGATGAAATTACCTGATGTGCAGTTTCCAAAAACTGAGATACTGTGGAAATGTGATACTGTCAAGTACTTAGGTATTTATGTCAGTCAAGGGAGAGGTGTTGTGCAATGGCCAGGGCGGCTGACTCCGGACCATGGGGCTCACAGTTTGATTCCCGGCGCCTGCGGCAGCTCAGTCCAACGCTTTGTGACTCTGGGCAATAGCTAGCTTAATCTCCCTGACAGCCCTCAGCGCATTGAGACCCTCGGGGGTGATTAGTTCATACTTTACATATACCAGGTTTATGTCAGACAAAATTCTGACTTCTTTATTTAGAACAAAAACAGTGGCACTAGACATCACATATGAACTAAGACACTGATTTAAGATGGGGACAGTGCAAACATAGTTTAATGTTAGCTTAAGCCCAGTTTCTAATGCATTCAAAATGATAAAAAGAAAATCTGCTCTCACACAGTAAATGATGCTTCCTGACTGTGTCCCCCTCCAAAGGGCACCATCTCTGAGTTAAACCTCCTAGCTTCTCAAGTTGTCTTGCATAGAATTCAAATGATATATTTGGAGGATAAAGATTACAAGTTGGTTCCCTTGAATGTTCTTCAAAGCCAAAAACCCTTTTCTACCAATACTGCGATTGTTTTCTGACAACTCTTGAATTTAAAATTGTATCCACTTCATATTCATTTTAGTATTTACCTGAGTTGGCACAGGATTTGAAGATGTGTGTCTACAGGGCATGATTTCAACAAAAATGCACAATACTCTGACTCATTGACTGGAGAAGTTTCAACCCACAGCAGCTTAATTCACAATTTGTTCAATTGAAAATGGACTTGCAAATTTGGGTTGCAACCTAGATTTCTTCAGATGTTAAGTTTATGCGTGCGACCCCACTTACTCTCCAACAACTTACTGTGGCACAGTATTTCTCTTATGATCAGTTAAATTGCATAACTAGTTTTAGCTTTCTTCACGGTTTCCTGTGTTGACTTCTGAACTTATTTTGACTCACTTACATAATTTTGCATTGAAGGAACTGATGTACAAAATCGCTGAACTAAAGGTTTTATTGGGAACAATGGGCACACATATGTTCTAACTCTTTGGAAGTGGGTAGCCCTGGCAAAAGTAATACATTATCCATCGTAGTCAAGTTACCCATGACTACTAAACTACAGTACATCCTTAACTTTAAGGTATTTCCATAATTAAAACCATTGAAATTGTATGCCAAGGTCTGCATATAGTAGGCAATGGTCTAAAAAGTTCAAATGCTTATTATAAGAACTTTGTACATAATTCTGAACACACTACAGAGACTTGAGAGAAAGGTTTACAGCACTACTTTGGGGGAGTGACAGAATTCCAGTAAAATAGGTGCAGGTAATAATACAGGGGCTCAACAGGAGGTCCAAAATCCAAAGAAGCTATATCTAGCTCTCTCTAGCTATCACTAAATTGAGATTTTTGAAGACAAGGCTAGTAGAGGTCGAGTAAATTTTAGGGTGTAAGGAAAGTCTGTGCAGAAGACATTTTTAGGAAGCACCAAAGACAGAAAACTTCTAGGATGATTTTCTAGATCTCTGACTTGAGCGTAATCTTGACTAGAGAGCCAGTAACACGGGTGAAGGACAGAGCCCAAGAAGAGGCTTTCCTTTATCAAACTGGGGTTTGGCCTTAAAACTAAATTGCTCTGGTCTCGAACTTGAATACATTGAGGTGGTGTCTGAACAGTGGACATGCTGCAGATCACATCCTCTTAGACCTTTCTGAAGAATTTGATACAGTTTATCATGCTTTCATCTGTGGAGGTCAACAAAGATCCTCCCTGAGCCTGATCCTCTTTAACACATATGTGATCACCCTATTCATCATCATACACTCTCACAACATCAATGTCCTCTCCTAGGCCAACAAAACCCAACTATTTCCCTCCAACAAGGACACTACCTCCACTACCCAGATCAAGTTTAATGCCTGATTGACTGAAATCACCCATTGGATGAAGACTAACTGTCTGAAGCTGAGCACAGACAAGACCGGAATAGTAATCTTTGTGAAGAACACCTCACTGTGGGACCCCACCTGATAGCCAATAGAGCTAGGCTTCACACCCACCACCACTACCCACATCAAGAAACTCAGGATCATCATTGACAGTGAGCTCAACATGACAGTCCAAGTCACTACCTTCACAACCACATGCTTCCATCACCTTGAAAATGCTCAGGAAGAATTTCAAATGTCTCCCAAATCAGCTCCCAGAAAATGGTCACAAACACCCTTGTAACAAGCAAGCTGGACTACAAAAACACCATCTATGCCATGATCAACAAAAAACTAACCAGAAACCTGCAGAGCATTCATAAGATGGTGGCCAGAATCACTCTTTATCTTCCATGCCGCACTCACATCACACCACACCTGAAGGAGTTCCACTGGCTCCCCACACATAAATGAGAACAATTTAAAGTTCTCATGCATACTTTCAAAGCACATTGGCCAAGATTACCTCAACAATTTAATCTGCTTTCACAAAACTTTCAGACACCTTGCCTCATACACGTTCCTACTTGCACACATCCCAAGCATAGGAAAAATTTGATCCAGTGGTCAAACCATCACTCCTAATGCTTGTAACAACCTGACACTACTCTAAAGATCCTCCTCTCACTTCTTGAATTCCACAAGAAGCTGAAGACCTGGAGCCTTATTTATGAAGGCCTTGCGCTACCGGTGCGTCACTTTTTCCCATTTTAAAAGTGACGCATCGGCAGCAAAGGCCTTCATAAATAAAGCCCCTGGTTTATTGAGTAACCCCACCAGTCCCTATGTTCAGCTAGCTTCTCACCTTCTCAGTGCCAAAATATCAATCAGGTGATTGTGTGCTCTACAACTATGCATAACAAAACTCTGCATTCCCTGATGCTACTTGATCCTTGCTCAATGATTCATTAACACACAATCGCGTTCCCAGAGCCTATAAGGAAGCAATTGTGGTCCCACTCCTTAAGAAAACTGGTGGGGATCCATTTGTTTTGACTAACTGCTGTCCCATTTCATTGCTTACATTTTTGGCCAAAGTGTTGGAAGCTCACGTTACCAGCTGGCTTTGTTATTTTCTTGAGCATTTCCGCTTCCTTGATACTCTTCAGGCGGGCTTTCGGTCATCCTGTTCAACTGAGGCAGTAATTCTGACTGTGTTGGATGAAGTGAGGGAAGAGGCAGACAGGGGCACTACACAGGCACTTGTGCTTCTTGATTTTTCTGCAGCCTTTGATCCTGTCAACCATAAACTTCTGGTGGATCGTGCTGCTGAGGCGGCAGGTATTCAGGGAATAGAGCTTAAATGGTTTGTTTCCTTTTTTTGAAAGTTTGCTTCCAGTTAGTTCGACTCACCCCTTTTGGCTCCCATAAGGTTAAACTGCCCTGCGGTGTACCGCAAGGAACATCGCCTCCCACATGCGCCACGGCTGGTGCGTTCTCCCCAGCCATACCCCACCCCTGGAAGTGAAGTCGGATGGACGAAGATGGAGGAAAGTGAAGGTCAGAGCCGCTGTATCTTAGGCGCTAAGAAAATCAGTCCGTAGGGGAGAAGTCCGCAGAGAGGGTTACACCTCACAGCGTTAATGGGAACACCCTGAAGCTGCAAGTGAGTTGAAGCTCTCGCCTCTTGGAGCAACACCGTCGCTTGTAAAGGACACCACAGTGGAGTACGAGGCTGGAGTATGAGGCTCAGCAATGAATTGTCAAGGGGAGGTAAGGACGGACAGCCACGGGGAGCTGTTGTTGTACGAATTCCTTGTTTACTACACTTAGTGAGTCTGCTGTTTCACAAAGAGTCTAATTTGTGTCTACCGGTCAAGAAGGTGCGGCGGCTGCCTAATCAGCAGGAGCCATTACTAAAAATAAGTATTTGTTAAGTACATGCAAGCTAAGTGCAGGAGGCAGAGTAGAAGAAGAGGAGACAAAAGAGAGGGTAATAAGGAGCAAAGATTAATGATAAAGTGAGACTTAACAGAAGACATTACGCACTCAATTGCTCTCTGTGGAAAAAGGGAAGGGTGAGGAGGAAACAACGCTTAAATATGAGGAAGGATGAGAGGACAATCAAAAGAAGTAAGCAATAGAGGGGGAGCCTAGAAGTATGCGCACCAGAATCTAAGCACAATTTCTTTACCCAGTAGTCAGACTGGTAATCAGCTGATTTTTACATAAAAAAGCCTCCTAACAAATCGGGAATTTTGAAAACAATGGGTAGCTCAGGTGTTTTGTGGAACGCACAACAAAGAATGGACTTAAAAGTACAGCACCTGCTAGCTGTGGAAAAAGCACACTCTTTGGCGACACAGGCGGCCCTGCTTGCAAATAGGCTTACTGGTAATCAACAGATGATGTCAGAACCCACTCAACCACAGGGGGAGGATCCCTCTGAGACAAGATCTGAAGATGTGATCACCAATATGGAAAGGGCATCACCCCTCAGAAAACTCCAGTGGTAGAATCTTTCTTTACCCCCAATTCCTTCAAGCAGTTCCTGCTGTTTTCCAAGTCTCACTTTGCAAAAACCGCCACTGCTTCTTCTAGTCAGCCCTTACTCCCCCGAACGCTGCAATTAGATGAAACCGAAGAGCTTATAACTCACCCTTCATTGGAAAAAACTGAACCAACAATCCATAGCATGTTCAAAGTTATTCTCTCAGAAATTAAAGAGCTTCGGGCATCACAAGCACTGGAAATTGCCTAACTGCATGCTAGGCTTTCCCAAATTGAAGACTCTATGGGGAAAATCCCAGAACGGCTAATTGAAGTTGAGGAATGTGCCTCCAATCTTGAAGATAAAGCAATGACTTTTGATCATGAAATTTCCCACATTAAACAAAAGACAGAGGTTCTTGAATCCAAACTGCAGGACATGGAAAATTATAACAGGAGATCTAATCTATGGTTGATAGGCGTTCCCGAGGCTATTGAAGGGTCTCAGGTGTGAGAATGGGTTGTGTCTTTCCTGAAGAAAGCAATTCCTAAACTAGAAGGGAACCTAACCATCACTAAAGCCCATAGAGACCCTTTTCAGCGCCCAATAAATGCAACATTTCCTTGTACCATCTTGTTAAACTCTGCCGACTTCCAAAGAAAGCAGAAGATCCTCTCTAAGGCCAATGAGAAAAGAACATTGTCAACACAAGAAGTGACACATTTTAAGATTTTCTCAGACATATCAGCTTTGGCGGCAAAGAGGTGCAGAGAATTTTTAAGAATGATCGATTTGTTTAAATCAAAGGGTGCACAGGCAACTATTGTTCAACAATCGAAACTAAAAGTTTTGGCAATGGGGAAATTTTATTTTCTGGACAATGTGGTGAAAGCACTAGCACTACTAGCAGAAACACACAAGGGGGTGCAGATACATGGCACCCAGAGTTCTCCAGGGAGGTTGGGAGGAGATGTGGGTTGCTCTTCCACACCCACAAGGCGGGGAGTTCTTCAAGGGTGGGGGGGTTCACAGGCTGATTAGGGAAACATAGGGGAATAAAAGGAGACAGTTCTTCTAAATCTCAAGGTATCCACATAACGTCAGGGAAAAACACTTCTAATAATCAAGCTAGAGCTTCAGGTATTACTGTAACTTCTTTATGCACTTTAGATGCTATTTGCACCACACGGTCACTTTACTTGGATTATTTGCACAGACACTTTACTCTTGATAAACTAGCTGAATCTCCTGGTACCACAAGGTATCTTAGTTATCTTTTAGCTGACTCTAAAATGCAAAGATACTTTCTTGGGGGACCTTAGGTTCCAGACAGAGTTTTTCAGGACAAATGGTCCGCATTTCTTCAGGAAATTATAATATTGTTGAATTTAAATATGCACTTTATTCGCACTGGCGCTTTATATGTCTAATATCTACAGACTATGTCTTTAGGCCAGTCTTATATTATTACGGGTAAATCGCCTAAAAAGTCAAGAACATGCATGTACAAGCTAGTCTGAATATTATTGTTATTATTAATGATGCCTAATCAACAGGCTGCTAAAGAATCTATTAGAATTCTCTCATTTAATGCTAATGGTTTGAACAGTAAAAAGTGCAGGCTGTGGAAGAATGGTTGAAAGGTAACACCCCAGATATCATCTTGATACAGGAAACCCATTATGCTGCTAAGAGGAAACTCCCATTCAACATGTTCCAGAAGTTGGCAGCTAGTAGCCATCTTTCATCAGCAGGTATGGCTTAAAGAGGGGTAGCAATCTTTTTAACAAATTCTTTCCATTTCAAACAGTATATTCCCAGACAAAGAGGGCATATGGGGAATAGTGAATGGTTCAATTAATAATACCAGGCTGACTATAGACATGATATATGCCCCAGTAGGGGATAATCCTGCATTCCTGTTAGATTTGTATCATGCATTGCTGTTACTTCCCAGATTGATAATTTTAGGTAGGGACTTTAATTATGTAAAGTATCCAGTCTTAGATTAATCTTCAGGGGTCAGAAAAAAAACCCACGAGTAGTTTCGGCACTAAAGGAATGTATGATAAAACTAAACTTAATAGACAGCTGGCGGATAAGATACCCAGATAAAAAAGAGTACTCATGCTAATCAGCAAAATACAACTCGGTCGCCAGACTTGACTATTTTTTAATCTCCAGGGGATTAAACTTGGCCAATTGTACTTACACACAAAATAACTTCTCAGACCACACATTATTAACCCCTTGGGCGCGGCCGCGATTCCGCGCCTGTGCAGCCGTTTTAATGAGTGGGCGGGTTCATGATGGCCCCCAGCCGTCATCAGCACACGCCCACCGTGATGCATGACGGCTGGGCGCCGTCATCAGCATGGAAGGGGTTAAAACTGGAAATATCTGGAATTGGCGGGGATCAAAACACCCCAAAATGGACATTTTCTTTTTTTTATAAACAACTTTATTGTTTTACTAAGTACAAGCACCAACTGCACGACCATGAAAAGCACCAACACTAACATAGTACCATGAAAAGGCCATAAGTAACGCTTTTTTGTCCCACCCTCCAGCGGTAGATACAAACGCCTCGTATACAGAATATGTCACCCCATGGCTCCCTTGTGCCTCAGCCATAGGTTTTTCTTGTGCCGCACACCAATCCACCCCCTTCGCCATTTCTCTGAGCCTGGCGGTATGGGAAGTTTCCAGGAGGCAGTAATGTCCATCTTAGCCACACCATGGCTGTGTTGTAGAATCGCTTCTCGTTCCTGGTCCCGTCTAGACCATCTATGATCCCGAGAAGGGAATGACGTGGGTCATGGGGAACCTCCCACCCCGGGACCTCGGATAATTCACTTTCGGTCTCTCCCCAGAACTGAGCCAATCGGGGGCACGCCCACACCATGTGGTAGAAATAGGCCAGTTCTTGACCGCATCTCGTACATGAGGCAGATGGGGAAAAGCTGGCCTGGTGTAGGCGCCGCAGGGTTAGGTAAGCTGTGTGTATGTAGTATAATTGGATGAGGCGGAGCTTAGCGGAAGTGTTGACCCACTTAGGCGACATGAGGGCGTCACACCAGTCTGCCTTGTCCAGAGGACCCACCCACTCCTCCCATTGGCCTCTGAGTCGGTCTAGTGAGGTCGGGGTGTTGTTCACTAGCATCTTGTAGATGCGAGAGATGCCCCCCTTCCCCAAGTCCCCCAGCATTGTCTGAGCCTCGAGGGGACTGTATTCAGGGAGCCTGGTGCTGTCTTGTATGTGTACGTGAAGGGCGTGCCGTAATTGTAAGTATTTGTAAAATTGCGATGGGTGCAAGGAGTATCTGGACTGAAGGTCTTCAAAGGAGCGCATGTGACCATTCGCCCACACGTCGCCAAGTTGAGAGATCCCATGATCTGAACCCCCGTGGTCCACTTACCTCCCCGAGCCACGCCCCGTGCCATAGAGTCATGTGTTGAGTGAGCTTGTGTGTCCATTTGGTATGTCGGAGGGCTGCCCGCCAGGCAAGGAGTACAGAGCGCGAGACATCGGGCAGGGTGGACGGAAGAGACGCCCCGTACATTAGGGATTGGATCTTGGGTAGGCCAAGCACACTGAGCTCCAATGTATAGGCAGGGTTGGACCAACCCCCTTTGAACCAGTCATGTATACTCATTAGACGGGTTGCCAAGTAGTAGCGGTATAAATGTGTCATCCCCATGCCCCCGTCAAATAATGGAATCTGACAGGTCTTGAGCGCCAACAGGGCCTTTCCTCCCCCCACATGAATTTAGTAGCCATAGTGTCCAGCTCCCGAAACCACGCCCGTGGAAAGCAGAAGGGGGTATTTTGAAGAACGTAGAGGAATCTGGGAAGAATCATCATTTTAAATAAGGTGACCCTCCACAAAGGTTTCAAGGGCAGTGTCTGCCATCTGTGGAGATCCCCCTTAGCTTTCTTTATGAGTGGGGCAACGTTAAGGGACCAACCCAATTCCGGGAGGAGAGCCACCCAGATCCCAAGTTACTTTAAGGACTGATGCCGAAGCGGTATCGTGGACTGCCAGTCGTAACATTCTCTGGATAGGTGGTGCGGGACCAAGATCGAATTGTTCGGGTTCATTCGGAGGCCAGAGGCCTGTCCGAAGGTATCCAGGATCTGGTGACAACGGGGACCTGACTGGGCGGGATCCGTTAGGAACAGCAGAACATCGTCCGGGTAAAGAGCGATCTTGTCCACTTCAGAATTGGGCCATTCTCATCCCAGCATGAAGCTCGCGGACCAGATCAGAGTCGCTAGGGGCTCCATCGCCAAGGCGAAGAGAAGGGGCGAGAGGGGGCATCCTTGTCTCGTTCCCCTTTCAATGGGGAAGGCGTCAGAAAGAGCCCCATTAACCAAGACTCGCGCTTGAGCCGGATGTAGAGAACACCAACTAGCCAACAGAAATGGGGGCTGAAGCCCATTGCCACCAGTACATCATCTAAGTATGTCCAGTCCACGGAATCGAATGCCTTCCCAAAGTCTATCAGAAGGTGCGCCAAGTAAGAGGAAAGCACCTGGTGGTGAGCCAGGGCCAGGTAAAGCTGCCTGAGACAATGACTGGTGCCTCACTGGGTCATGAAACCACACTGGTCCGGGTGGACCAATGTTGTAAGATGGGGCTTCAGTCATTGAGCGAGAATTGCTGCAAAGAATTTATTGTCCGTGTTAATAAGAGAGATGGGACGATAGTCTGCACAGTGAGGAGATGGCGTTTGTGACTTCGAGAGGACCACGATGGTAGCCATGTCCGTCTTGGGCGGAAAGGATCCTATCTCCAAGGCCTCAGCATACAGCTCTGCCAAGCAAGGCATGAGGGTTTCGCGGTACACTGCGTAATATTCCTGGGGAAGGACATCCGGGACAGGAGTCTTACCCAAGGAGGTGTGGACGATAGCCTTATTGATCTCGTCGTGTGAGATTGGGCGGTCAAGGTCGGCCAGGGCAGTAGAGTCCAGTTGAGAGAGGTGGGCCCCACCCATCCCAGCAGCCTGTGGAGAGACCGCATCAGGGTCCGCTTGGCGAATGTGCCGGCCATAGCCACCGGGGATCGTTGTGCCGACCCTTCTTGGTCCAGTAACTCAGGAATAATACGGCTCACTCTGGGATACGTGGCAAGCCAATTTAGGATTGTGCCATTCCCCACAACCATAGACTCTGGCCACAGATGATCTCCACAAGAGTTTGGTGACCTCCAGGGAGAGACGCTTGATTTCATTCTGAATATGCATGAGGCACCGCTCTTGATCAGCATCCTCCTCCGCAGAGGCGGAGTGCTCGAGACATAGAGTCCGCGCCTCCAATGAGGTGATCTGTGATAGCTGGGCCCGCTGTTGCCATTGGACGTGGCCTTTGGCATATCCATGAATGGTGGCCTTACCTGCCTCCCACAGGGTACCCAAAGAGAGGACCAACCCCACATTGGGTCAAAGTAGTGCCGCAGCTCCTGCCCCACCGCCTTCTTGAAGCCTTTGTCTTAAAGAATCCAGGCTTTCAGCTGACACATTTGGCATGAGTAGGGGGGGAGCCCCCAAAATTAAGAGCAGTGGGGAATGGTCGGAAATGCCTCTCCGGAGTATGCAGACATCTTGAATTGAGGAGCAGTCTGTGGACTGAAGAAAAATGGCATCTATACGTGCCTGCGTGTGGTGTGCGGCAGAGGTGTGTATGAATTGCTTAGTGTGTGGGTGCCAGATTTGTCACGCATCGCAAAGGCCAAGGGATTCAGCCGAGCTTGACAACTGTTTCGCTTGCGCCATTCTGGAGGTGGATGGAGGGCCTGTCATGTCAAAGAGTGGGGTGGAGAACGTGTTAAAGTCGCCCCCAATAACGGTGGTTCCCAGAGGGAGGGCAGGCAACAGGGTAGTGGACTGTTTTAAGATCATGGGGAGCATCGAGGGGGGTGAGTACAAGGACACCAGGTTAAGAGGAATGCCCCCATGTGTACCGCAACTGATTACGAATGCGCCTTGTGGGTCATGAATAATTTGTGTGAGCACAAAGGGAAGGGTGTGTTTCAGTAGTACAGCTACACCACGAGAGCCTCGGGCGAAGCCCGAGTGCAAAACTCTATCATAGCCGTAACGCACAAGAAAGGGGCAGTGGTTGCCTAGCAGGTGTGTCTCTTGAAGCAGAAGTATTTCTACATTGAGGCGTTGTGCATAGCACAGTACAGCTGTTCATTTGTGGTGGTCTAATAGGCCATTAACGTGCCAGGATAAAATATGGAGGGCCGCCTTTGGATTTGGAGCGTCAATCATGGGGGCTGGAAGTCACTATTGCACCCCATTGGACCCTGGAGAGTCGACGGCAGATGCGGGGCCCAGAGCAAGCATGACAGCGCACTGGTGGCAAGATCCATGCGTATTGGGCACCCAAAGAGGTGGGTTTGAGTGTCATGTGTATGGTGGTGCAACAAAACCATAATGAACTGTAGTAAACCTCGGAAGCAAACAACCTAGGCCACCAGCGAACAAAGACAAAAAAATAAAATAAATAAACATTCCCAAACTCATTCCCCTCCCCTTCCCCCACCCTATACTTCAAGAACGGAAGCATCTGTCGACTTCCCATTTAACTGAACCAAACTAAAATGCTCAGTTGGTTGCGTGGAGGACTCCTCCAGAAGAACGGATATGCATGTATCGGCATTAAACAGTGTGAATAAACAAGTGGACATACCAACAGTCAGATGCCCCCCCGGTGAGGCGCTCTCACCCCCGATGATGGACATACGTCAGGGTCTGACTACATTATCTTTAAAGGGTGGGGGTGAGGGAGAGATCCGAATCCACCTGGGCTAATGGTAGCGACGAGCCTGCCAAGTTCTCAACAGAGCGGCTCCTATGGCATGGTCGGACTCCAATTGGCTGGAAGAGTCATGGTTTTCTTGAGCTGCCGCACTTAAGGACCTGGGTGCTGTTGCCTGTAGTTGGGGCCTCTTGCGCAACCCCATGCGGTGTTGGCGTCGGCATCCTGGCGACCTCCGCCCCCGGGCTGTGACTCCGTGTGATCCAGGGATTTATCATGCCGCTATCGGAGGGGGCGCTCCTCTGTCAGCCATGTCCTGGTCGCTTGCGGTGATTCAAAGAATTGTGTCTTGTTTTGAACAATGACCAGAAGGCGTGCTGGGAATTGGAGCTTGTATTGTAGACCCAGGGTGTGGAGCTTCTTCTTTACTTAGGTGTAGGAGTGCCGGAGGTCTTGGACCTCCCTGGTGTAGTTGGGATATCATGATAACGTGGTTCTGAAACTTGAGGGGACCAGCCGCCCAGGCCGCCTGCAGGATGGCGTCGTGGTCCTTGAAGTTGAGAACTTTTAGGATAATGGGGCGGGTTGCGGCACAGGGAGGAGGTCTGGGCTCCAGGGATCTGTGGACCCTCTCCACCACAAACCACATCGACAGGGCATCACTAGGCATCCATGACTTAAACTAGTCTTCAACGAAGGTGGCGGCTTGGCCCGCCTCCACCCCAGAAGCTGAAAGCGGGGAAAAATGCCCCCAGTCACCACCGCTGGGGCTCCCAGGCAGCAGGGGGGCTCTGTGCCCCACCCCTACAGATCCATCCTCAAGGATAGCACAGTCAGGCCCCTGATTTGGTCCTCTTATATATAGTAGGGGTGCAGAGGGCCTGCCGGGCAAATCGCTCCACAAACAGCCGGAGGACGCCAAGTTCCCCAGCCCCACCCGATATGGTGGGCCGAAAATTCTCCCCACCTAGGGCCTGACCCACCGCTGATCAAACAAGAGCACTGGTTGGCCGGGGCCTGAGCACGCCCAAAGGTCTAGCACCCCATCAAGGCCCCTGCATGGAAGTGTCCGTTGCCACCTGGTAAAATGGCCGAATATGCCCAGCACTGGATGGACACCACCACCACCACAGCTCCCCATGCAGGACCACGCTGGTGCGGAGTCAACAGTGCCAGCCAACGTCGCTGCCCAATAATGCAGGCGATCCCCAACTCCGAGGTGGAAAGAGGAAGATGAGCAAGGGACACGACTAGGCGACAGGAGGCCCGACCCAGGGCCACCGCTCCCGTGTGGGCCCAGACTACCAGCCCTGCCGCCTCAGGCCCTCTGATCCAATGTGGGGCCAACCCTCAAGTCAAGGTACAGAGTGGGCAGCAAGAGGCGGAAGAGAGGGGGGCCACCCGCACTGCTGCCCGAATTGACAGCCGGACCCCCCACTCACCACAAGGTCCACCGCAGGTCCCACTGCCGGAGGCCCGCCCGGCCTCATGTAGCACAGGTCTCCGATGCTGCCACCTCGCCAGCCGATGTACTGGCCGATTAAATGACAGAGGCCGCGGGATGCATTGGGGTCAGCCGGCCCCTGGAGCGCAGGCCACACGCTGACTCAAAGCTGACTCAAAACCGTGGTCGCAGCCCACTCCTCAAGCGTCCCAGGGCTCCCGGCCCACACCGGCATCACCTCTCAGCAGGGGCCCCAGTCCGACCGACAAAGGACCACGGCTGACAGTCCACTGACAAAGGGGCCGCGGACGCAAGGACAGGCAGGCCGCAGCCGACTGCAGCAGTCCGCTACACCCAGGAGGCCATAGATGCCTCGAGCTGGCACCAAAACACCCAGGGAGGAGTACCACCGGTTGAAGAACAGACTGCGGTCAGGTAGGATTACGGATGGGCGCCGATTTTCGTGGGATCCAAGGCGGATGACAGGGGGGTCCGGAGCACTCTTAGAGTGCGACCGCCATATTGATGCCTTCGGCCACGCCCTCCCCCAAAATGGACATTTATTAGAATACTGCTGGAAGATGAAGACTGGTGCAAGGAAACCCAAAGGGAGATTTAAAGTTTTTTCTAGATTAATAGTGATAGTGCCTCGGTAGGGAATGTCTGGGAGGCCTTTAAAGCCACAATCCACTGCGTCATATCATCTAAGCAGATGGCAAATAGACATGCGCAAACCTTATAGAGAAATCATCTTGAAGTTAAAGCAAATGAATAAACAATACTTAAGGGACAGAAATAGTAAGAATAAAACGGCTTTAGAGACCGCCTGCCAGGAGATGCAAAGTTACTATTATACTAGGGTGTACACAGCTAATTCAGCTTATCTTCAGAGAGTGTATGAAGAGAGTGAGCTTACTGACAGATTTTTAGCCTGGCAAATAGAAGACAAACAGGCCCAGAATAGATTGCATGGGCCGACCAATAACTCTACTAAAATTTGCATTACAAACGAAAAGGCAATACAAAGTGAGTTTGGAAAACACAATCTATCTACTCTGTTAGGCGAGAAGTGGACAGTCGGAAATTAGATTCCTTTTTTAAAGGATTGCCAATTCCAAAATGAACCCCAAATTAATGCACAAAATGAATGGCTGATGTTTCAATACAAGAAATTGAAGGGGTGGTACAATCGCTGGCTAATGGTAAAGCATGAAGGGAAGATGGCATTCCGATTAATTACATTTTTTTTTGTGAAAGCCTAAACATGAACTCGTTTTACTAGCTTATCATATTCTACAGGGTGGGGTAATACCATCCTCCTTTAAAGCAGCTGTGGTTGTCAGTTTTTTTTAAAAAAAAGACCAAAAGACAAGGAGGACGTAAATTCCTATAGACCCATTAGCCTATTTAATACAGACTAAAAAATCATAGCTAAATTACTAGCAAATAGAATTAGCAACTGCACAGGGTCAGTAATCCACAAAGATCAATGCATATTTGTTGTAGGACAACAATTATCTTTTACTACTACTTTTTTAATTGAAGCCCTGGATTCTTTTCCTCAAAATAAAATCCCAACTCAAATTATGCTTTTGGATGCCGAAAAGGCTTTGACCTTGTGTGTTGGGAAAGCCTGTATCATTCACTTGCTAAATTCGGTTAATTGCATTAATTTCCTAATTTTACGAGGTAACTACAGCCCAAATAATTGTAAATGTCAATAGTGTGAGCATCTGCAGAGTAGTTAGAGGGACAAGACAGGACTGTCCCCTTTCTCCTTTGCTTTTTGTGTGTTTCTAGAGCCCCTTGCCATAGCTATTCGCTCTATCAGTAGTTTAACATCTCGAATGCCCAATATGACCAACATCATACTTTATTAAACCGGATTAAACCCAGATCAGTTGACTGGGGGTGAGTGTTTGATTTGCTCAAACGCTCCGTCCATCATCCCCTTTTGTATCGCTTTGTTCGCCCTAAGTGTGGCAGGGTATGCTGAGACGTGAGTCCCTTGCTCACTTGGCCACTGGATTCAAGATAGCCTGGCTGATGAGGATTATGAATCCGAAACCGGTCCCAGGATGCTTGTTTCCGGTCCATGGAAGACATGGCTTGGCAGTTAGGGCTGGACTTTTCCCATGAGACACAGGGTCAGACTGATTTGCATATAGCCATGTCTGAAATGGGGTGGCTGAGTGGGCTAAAGAATGGTGATGGATTAAACCCAGATCAGTTGACTGGAGGTGAGTGTTTGATTTGCTCAAACGCTCCGTCCATCATCCCCTTTTGTATCGCAACATCATACTTTACGCCGACGATATCGCTCTTTTTTGAAAACCTAATAGTGCCGTGCAAATTCAAATTTTAAATCTGATTCGGGAATTCCAATCCATTGGGGTTATAAAATTAATACATGCAAGACTGAGGTTATGCTTTGTAATTGCACATCTGATTCACTATTGCCAGTACTAATTCCACTGGTTAATTCCCGCCTAAGAGGTATTTAGGTGTATATGTCACGAAAATGTCAATGATCTTTACGCATTAAATTATATTCCACTTTCCAATAAAATAAAAGACAAATTAAGAAAATGGAAAGATTTCCCAATATCAATTATAGGTCGAGTAGCCATAATTCACATGATGATTTCCTTTTCTCAGCCATCCCAAAGCGGTCAAAATGAAAAATTTTAAGGAAGTTCAGGGTTTGTTTTCTACATTTATATGGGCAAGTAAAGTGTCTAGGCTTTCAATAGACACACTTTTTACACCGGTGATATAAGGAGGACTAGCTCTCCCCAACCCGAAAGAGTACTACTATGCTAACTTTGCACATACCATATGCAGAATAATGACATTTTTACATATTTATAGGTAAACTCGATTTTTTTTAGATCTAATTTATAAAGAATATCTAATCCAAGACTTTATGCGTTTAACCCCTTCGATGCTGGTGACGGAACCGTTCCGTCATCAGTTACGGCTGAGCTGTGCTGATGACGGAACGGTTCCGTCACGACCGCGCCCTGTTCTGGAATGTCCAGCACAGGGCGCGGCTAACGCGCCGCACGGAAGCGGTTAATGAAAACACCTAAAAAGGTTAGATACAAAACCCTACAATGGCGCATCAAGTGAAAAAAATAGCTTATTGGGGATGAGCCACAATATAAATGGAGAAACTTTACTCTCTGATATATACATAGGTCAAGATCCACTACTAGAATGAGTGATTATAGCTAGCTGGAGAAGCCAGGGCTTTGGTAAAATAGGAGACTTTCTATTGGGAGAATAGAAAACCTGGTCCGAAACAGAACCATTCAGGGTTAGAGGCTTTCTGTTGGAACTTAACCCTACACACAACCCTGACTCCAGTGAGCTAGCAGCACACCTATTAGATCCTATACATCGTATTTCGATAACTGGCTGGGCTTCCCTTTTCCAAGCTCAAGGAACACGCAAATTATAGCAGAAAGCCCAGAGAAAATGGGAAAATCAGGGAGGGCTGCAAATCTCTACCTCACCTTGGAGCCAGATAAATAAGTTCAATAGCTCATTCCAGAAAGCGGCCAACTTTAAATTAATGCAATACTATTCCAAATGGCTGCTGTATTGAACACTGGACTTCTCTGCATAAAATAAACCCCCAAATCTCGTCAAACTGCTTTTGGTGCAACATGGATGGAGTGGGGAACTGGACCCAGATCATCTGTGAGTGCTTGCAGCTAAATAGATTTTGGTATATGCTTAATAGATACTGCCATGATACACTGAAAGTCCAACAATTTTTGGATACCCAGACAATGGTTTTAGGATACTCTACACAGTCCTGGCAGCTCGGTAGCTGATCCTTCAAAGGTGGAGGTCGGAGGATATTCCAACGTTTTCACAGATACTCAGTAAACTAGACAAGATTAAAGAGTATGAAAGAAAATTTAGTAAGGGGTTGTTACGCTGCTGGATTGGATATATTATTTTATATTGATGCTTATAAATCTGACTGTACGATTGCTGCTCCGAAATATTGCACTTTATAAATCTCGTAGATTTTACTGCATATGGTTGTAATAATTGCTCAAATCATAGGGATAAGTAGGATCTGGTATTGATGTATTTTTACTTTACAATATTATTGTATTACGTATTGATGAACTATCTCTAAATAAAAATATTTTTTTTAAAAAGGCTCATCCTTGTCCCTCCATCTTTTTAATCTGTATATTTATCCTTTGGTACAGTCCTTGAGGAAAATGAATGTGTGTACTTTTAACTATGCTGATGATATGCAACTTCTTTTTGCAACTAATAGCACTACGAACTAAATCTCAAATTTCAAAAAGCAATGCTTTTTATCTGGAATGGGATGAGTAGCAATCATCTGAAGCTTACCCCTGACAAGACAGAGGTTGTTCTGGTTGGAGGGCCTCAAAATCCATGTGATTCTAATTTTTGGCCTGCTGAGATGGGCCTGTCCCCCGAACGCACAACCTCAGCAAGGAGCCTAGGAGTTCTTTTTGACAACAATCTTTCTATGTAGCCTCAAGTTAGGTCTGTAGTCTCCTCCTGTTTTTCCAGCTTTAGAAGATAAGAAAAATTGGAAGATTTTTTACCTTTGAAACCTTTGTCCAGGTTGTCCTCGCATTAGTAATTTCTCATATGGACTACACAAATCCAATCTATTTTGGCCTCCTCAAATATTTGATAAAGAGACTACAGTTGGTACAAAACCAGGCAGCTAAATAGATCTGCCTATAACCAAGGAGGTGTCATATCACACCTTTGATGAAGAGACTTCGCTGGTTACCAGTGAAACAGCACTCTGCTTTTAACATCAGATGTACGATTTTTAAATCCTTGCATGACACCTGCCCTGAAATTGTCTCCTCACATATTCACATGTACATTCCTACTCACAATCCGAGGTCTCCACACCTCAAATTCCTAGTCATTCCCTGTTTTAAGAAGAAGAGGCAATGAGTTGCTAGATTTTTTGTCTGGCTTCTTGATTCTGGTACTCCCTCCCATCAAATATTAGATCGACATCCTGTTATCTTAAATTTAGACGACTCTTGAAACCTTGGGGGATGATCACAAGAATGTGTAAAAATTACCGCAAATTGAGTTTAACGCAACTCTACACATCACAGTCTATCACAGGAAAAAAACGCTGTGTTAACTAAGTATACACAACACGGAGGCACTGTACGATAGGCCCATGACAACGCATCAAATGTCCTCGATAAAGTAAATGCAATGCTGCAAAAATGCAAAACACTAACGCAAAAAAGTTGGGATGAGGCCAATCGCAATACAAAAAGTAGCAAAAACCAGTGCCAGGCATGCAAATCCCACGCATCCAATGGGAAAATGAGCTATAAAAGCAACAAAAGAAACACACCAAAAACAATACAACGTGCGTAGCAACATGGATGCACCCGGACTGAGTGCAGAGGCCAACGTGAACCCCACAAGCCTCATAGACCACCAGCAAGGAACTTCGGGGTTTGGGAAAGGCAAGGAGTAGAGGAAGAGGAGGACAGGGTGCAGTCTGCAGCAAAACCATATCAGCGTCATTGAGGTGACAGAACACTACCATCAACTGACCCACAATTAGACTAATGTGAATGCAGTCGGAGTGTCGAGGAGGCCAATGGAGGAGGCCAAGAGGTGCTGGCATGATGTGAAAATTTAATCCAAGCACAAACCAGCTGCCAACAGGATGGCAGCAATGGCGACAGGAGTTGGGAGTCCGAACAAAGCTCGAGAGGACCTGACACAACATCAACAGGTTGAGAAATGACCAGGAATTGGGGAGACAGGGGAGATGGGCATAAAGGCACACATGCACAACGATGTGTAGCACAGTGCACACCCACAATGACCCTGGATCATGTCCATGAACCCCATGGCACACTGCAGCACACACACATAGCAAAAAAAGCACATCCACATTGACGACAATGTGGAACAATGTGCAACCCCGACACAGCAGAACAGAGGACACAGCTGGCTCCACACATGCGCAGAAACAGGCCAACTACATCTAACAGATCAGGAAACTGTGAGATGGAAATGTACGCGCACAACCTCACATCCGTCATTTAGTCCAAATGTCCACTGGCCCGCATCAAAATCCTGCACCTCCCAAACAGTCACAGTGTACATTGTCATACAGTGTGCATGTAAACGAGAACAATGCACCAACATTCGTGTCAACACAATGTCAACATGCATCTTCCCTTCACATTGCAGAGGGACAAACAACACCTCCAGCAGAGCAGAGAAGACAACTCTTCAGTAATGCTGGAGAGGACCACCACACCTCCGACACCGACACCCTACAAAAGCTCATGGACATCCCAGGCAACCCACCACCAGGGCAGGCAAGCTACATAGAGGAGAACCCAGTCCCTGCACAGACCACACAGCAGGAAGCACCCACCAGCACCGCTGGCCCTAAACCTTTATGAGCCACACATGGCATTCCAATGCCAGTTGTCAGAATGCCAAAAGAGGGTGGCCGAAAAGGTGACTAATTCTCTTCAGGGACCACCTACACCCCACAAAGGAGACCCACACTGTGACAGAGACACATGCATTTGCACATTCCCAGTACAGAAACACGCCCAGAGGCACAAAATTATCATTCACACACCCATGCTGGACCTGCGTACGATGGCCCAGTCCACTCCTCTTATGTATTGAGTGGGTGACTACAAAGCTACATGCCCAAGGTCTAACCCACTGCCTGCGGTGACATGTTTGCATTCACTGTACACAGCACAATGCAATGTTGTAGGGCCCGGGGCCCTCATGCATACATCATGACCACACGGAAACACACAGATAGTTTGTGGAACAGGCTACGGGCACGTGCGCCCGGTCCCTTATGTGGCAGAGACACATGTACAGTGACGCCTGTGCTGGATGTGTGTGGGGTGAGTGTAAGCCAGCCCTCACAGAGTGGTTGGTGCTAGCAACAACTAGAACAATGAACACTATTTGAACGTAAACAGAAAACGCCAGCATTACAGAAACACCTGCGAAGCATCATGGAGGTAGCTGGAGCAAGTACAGAGGTCACCCATTGTGCAAACAGAAGTGTCCGTGAGTTGCAGTGCAGTACAGCTGAGCTCGCTCATGTGAAGAAAATGTCTAGTAATGTGTCCCTTTGGGATATACCTGATGCAGCTGCAGTGGGGTGTGTTACACCTGCATCATCTCCCTCCTCATTGTCCCAGGTCTCCCACACTGCCTGAGGTGACATTACTGCGTACCTCTCCACAGCACAAAACTCAATCATTAACAGTCCATGGGATGTGGTGCACTGTGTTAATGTCCCCTGGAGTGCTGAGCAGGGTATCAGGTAGATGATCGCATCCACAACAGGTGTGAGCATCTTCATTAGTCTGCCAGTACCACTGTTTCAACACTGGCAGTTGGCGATTGGAGGTGGTCCTGGCGGTGGTGGCATGTGCCTCCTGTGGTTATGTAACGTCTGGGCTGGTCAGGAGGACTCGATTTGATGTGTTAGCCATGGTGTCCCACAGTGGAGGCTGGAGGCAGCGGACAGCGCAGGACCATAGACACATGGCGTTCATGAGCCCAAGGCCATCGTCTCACAGGCCATCCAATATTCAATCAGACAGGGTCCCTGACTTGAGCTGTACAGTCAGTCAGTCAGTCAAACCAGTTTATTCAGTTAATTTAAAACCATAAAAGTACAGTACACAATACACAATGTAATAAAATCATGTAGCCCAATAAAACATATGAGAGACTTAAAAAAGAATCAATATAAGAAGATCAATTTCAATTTTCAAATGCATAAAAACTTAAAAACACAATTAGGGATAATTTAAAAAAGCAGTAAAACAGATGCTTTCTATGCGATCAGAACTCATACAGATTTAAACATAGGGTATCTTCTTTTTCTGAGATGAGCAGCTGCAACTAAAAAGCTGGCAATATTAAAAATCTCCCATGGATCGTTGAGCATTTGAAGATAAAATAAGGCAGGTCTAACCTGTAAAAAACCCTTTCCCCTTAGCAGAGGGACTAAAAACCTCCTACAAACCTCTCTGAAATTGTCACAAAACATTATAAAATGCATTGTGTCCAGTGACGAAAAATTGTCACAAGGACATGGACCTCATTCCTCTGTTCTGTACCAACCTTACAGATTACCTAAAGAAAAATTGATTAAATGAAAACAAAACCTAGTTAAAAGTCAGGGATGAAAGTGCTTGGTAACAATTATCAGGTAGGGCTCAATCAGAGGGGAGGTTTTTAACAAAAAGTGAGCCCTAACTGAGGGTTTTAATAGCTCCCGCTCCTCACAATCTGACAACAATAAATTAAAAAATTGGGATTTAACTCATTTAACATCCTCTGTTTTTTATCCTATCCCAAAAATAAAAAAGATCTGGACGCCTCAATTTTAACAACATATGCTTACTGTAATGCAATCACAGGATACTACTAGCTTTCTCCAGGCTAACACAGTCCCGAATATTCTGATGATTCAGTGTTAAGTCTGGGTTAAGCCAGGTCTTAAGCCAGCAAACCTCCGGGGCCAACCTCATCAAGTCTGACACATATCCGAGCCCCAATTCTTGATAAATAGCAAAAGTTGGAGTTGTTGATGGACTGAAAAAAGGGTGCGCAGAAATTTATTTTCAGCTATCTGGACCCCTTCCATGTCCTTGTAGCCCCATCAGAGCAATATCCAAGCATTTAGATCTATAAATATTAAGCATGGCTTCGATAGACATAGCTCCCAGGCTCTGTGTAAACCCTTGAACAGCAGCCGTTGATCTTACCATTGCACTTTTTAAAATTTTCTGTAGGACGACCCAGGAACCTCTCTCGTCGAATAAAACCCCCAAATAAGCTGCACAGAGTTAGTGGCCCCAGATGCCCAGTGGCCAGCACAGGCACACCGCCATGGGACGGTGACTTGCGGTGCACTGAGGTAAGGCCACGCTGACTTCGCAAGTCCTCATTGATGTCCAAGGAGCATGTGGCGGAGGGTTGCGGGGTACAGCGGAGGGCATGATGCAGAGGGAAAAAGCTGTCCGGATGCACCACAAGGAGGACTGGAATGCTACAGCCTCTTTTTCACCACCAATTTGGCATCAGTCACATGAGGATGAAGCCAACCCCCAGTTCATAGACTCAGATGCCACCAAAGTTTAACCAGAGAGTATCCATGAATGTCGGGGAACAGACTTAGTGGCACTGGGGCTGAGAGGGGATGCAGTCTGCGATAATGTTGGTACAATGATATGAACTTGGCCATTGCCAAATCAAGACTCAGTCCCAAATGTGTGGCCTACTGGACCACAGTGTAGGCCGGAGGCAGCGGTTGGCAGTGGCCCACAGCACGTGTCGTTGGCTCACGATGCACAGAGTTAGTGACACCAGGGCAGTTGCCGGTAGTGTTCAATCACCTACGTAACAATGATCCTTTTTCCTCCTGACTGAAATGCGTCATCCTCTTACACCTCTCCTTGCGTGCAATGATATGAACTCTGCCATTGAAAAATCAAGACTCAGTTCCAAATGTGTGACCTACTCAAGCGTAGTGTGGCCCGAGGGTAGTAGTCCGTCGGTGCCCACACACATGTGCAGTTGGAATGCTAAGCACAAACTTGGTGGCACCACATTGAAGGGAGTATAGTGACATACAATCTGCAATAAATAATGTTCGCTGCCATAGTGTAATAAAGACTCAGTTTCAAATGTGTGACCTACTAGTCTGCTGTCTATGCTGGTGGAGTACGTCAACGAGAAAGGAGATGCAGGCCTGTGTCGCGGAGGCCAGCGATGGTCTGAGGAGTCTGTCAGGGGCGCGCCCCTTGGGCTTGGAGCTTGCACCGGTACGTGGTGGGCCCTCTTCAACAAATGCTGGTGTTAGCAGGTGAGCAGTGAGGCCTGTGTGCGCAAGGGCAGACAAGACTGGTTCAGGGACCAGCAGCCCGGGGTGCAGCAGGCACACAGGATCGGAGGCAACACCGCTCACGGCGACGGCGACGGCGATGGCCTCATGGTGGGGTGAGAGGCGCCGCCCTGGCAGAGATGTTGGGCATTCTGGAGAGGACTATGCTTAGAGTTATGTGCCTTTTATTCACACCCCTACGCTGGCCTGCTGTATGCTGGGCCTGCCTACTCCACTCATGCTTACAGGGGGAGACGTAACAAGCTACATTTCTGCGAGCTTCCCCACTGGCTGGGGTGACATGGTTGCATCCACTGTCCACTACACTCCATACAGCAGTGGTTTGTGTCAACATTGATATGTGTGTGTTCTGCATACTGCAGTCTGGCCATGACATCCACGCCACACTTGGCATTGTGTACATTCTCATTCATGGGTCACTTGCCTCCTTCGCACATGCCTGGTCCCCACCTCTCCCAACCATCTGCTATTGTGTGGCTGAGGTGCCATACTGTTGATGGCTTATGTACATGGCTGGCCCAGGTTCCCACAGTAAGTTGTGCTGTCATGTCTAATGGGTGATCATGTTGTTTGGCATGTTGTATGTGAGTTTGTAACATGTGCATTCCTTGTGGTGTGCATTGTATGATTGTGGAGTTGAGGTGTGTGGTATGTTCATTTGGTACTTGCCAATGAGCAGTGCTATTTCGTATGTGCTATCCTGGTAGCGCTGGTTGATCTTGGACTGCCGGAAGATGTAGGAATCATGCACACTGCCTGGGTGGTTCGCGTCGACGTTGGTGGAGATTCCCTGGTGGTCCACTATTTACTGCACATTGATGGAATGTGTGTGCTTTCTGTTGCGGTTATTGTGTGCAATGTCGGCAGGGGGCACAAGTAGGACATGTGTGCCCCCAACACATGCGTGAAGCCAGCTATGGCGTAGATGGCTGGCTTGGTCTCCAGCTGTTCCTGCGCAGTGTGGGGCAAGTACAGATAGTGGAGTACCAGGCTGATAATGTCATCCACGGCTGTTGTGTGGAACTTGTATTGGGATGGCTATGAAACTCCTCCGACTCTGGTGGTTGTTGGTTGGAGGGTACCAGTGGCCCACATGTGCAGCACAGCCAGCAGCTTTGTCTGAGGTGGTATGTTGGTTGTTCGCTGTGTTGGTACCGTCAGCCTGTGGGCAATGGTGGTCAGGATGCGGAGGATGGATGTCCCTTTGAGCCTGTAGTGGGCAATGACATTTTCTGGTGTTGGGTCTGTGAGGATGGTGTGTTTTCTGAGGGTCGCTGTCTTTGTCTGCGCTGCCTCAGTGTTGGTCCGGGGGGGCGATGGGGGTCCGGGGGAGGTGAAGGGTGTCCTGGGGCTGGTGGCGGTGGGTGTTGTGGCCTTCTTGGGTGTCCAGTCTGCATGATCAGTGACTCCATGACATTTGTTGCCCTTCAGGTGTGGCTCTGGCCTTTGCTCCCTTTTCTGGTGCAGGCCATCGTCCGACTTTACACCAGGTTAGAGCAGGAGTTATTTTCATGCAGCTAACGCGCCTTATCGCCCGTTTTGTGATCTTATCACCGATCTGGTAGTCGTTGAGAAAGTTGCGGAGTGGTGTTTTCGCGGCCTTTTGCACGGGAACGTCTACACTGCATCTCATTAGCGATAGTTGAGGGGGTCATCTGTGGTGATGTTTTCTGTGGCTGCTATCGCAGGTAAACTGCAGCACCAGCTTGTGAATGGGGCAATAGTTTTATCGCGATTTTGGCTGTGATAATGTGCTGATAACTCAGCGAAAGCTCCTTGAGAATATGCCCCTTGGTTGTTTATACAAGCATATAAATGAAATTATGGGCTGCAATTCATTTTGTCGTATTTAGCACCAAGAAATTGTCTGGTGTATGCGTGCTTAATAAATATTTTTTACATAACAACATAAAATGTCCTGATCAACCCTTTGGCAATGATACACTTATGAGGGGTACCTTGCTTGGTTCTTTTCTTTTTTGGCAAGTAGCAGTTATTCATCATCAATGACACTAATCATATCCAAAGTCCCCCAGGGCCCCTTCTGGTCCCCAATTTGTTTATTATTTACGTTCATCCTTTAGTTCTTCCTAATCATTTCATTTAGTCTGGCCTAAATGGCCTATGCTGATGACACTCAATTTCTGCTTCACTTTGACCAACTCACTGAAGAGATTTAGCAACTTCATAAGCCCATCCTTGCTGCTTTTAAAATATGGAGGAGCAAAAACGCTTTATAATCAAAGGGAAACAAAACTGAAATATTAATATGTGACCGAGACTCTTTATGGAAAAAAAGAGATTCTAACCTGTAAACTGGGGTCACCTCCTAATGTGGTCAATATGTTAAAAAACCCAGTCCGTACAATGGACAAAGACTTGTATATGGGCTTTTCTGAACATTTTTTAACCTGGTTAGACCTGATCGAGAATACAGCCATAAGGTTATGCCGCGATTCTCGTGGGGATTCAAACAGGCTCACAGACAATGGGGTTCTTGGTAAAGCAGGCTTTAATATTTTATACAGTCGCCTCTTCTGCACCGGTACTCGGTAGAATGGGAGGGGGTTGTCGGTATCCTCCGCTGTGGCTCTCGTGGCTCCCAGCCGCTGCTCCCGGTGTCTTCTGGGAGGTGTAGGCCGCTCTTCCTCCGTTTTCCAAGATGATCCCGAAACCGAAAGGGAGGAAAGAAACCAGTATTAGCCTGGCTCAGATACGTCGTTTGATAGGGGAAGGGGGTGAAGACCCACACGTGCAGATAACGTACCCCTGTACAAGTGGCGGTAATGTGAGGGGGGGTATGCGTGCAGGGTGTGCCGAGTTTTTCCTCAGAGAGGTTTGCTCCACTTACGACCCGCCCAACCCGTGAAGCGTGACCGTACCTGTTCTAGCCACACTTCTCGGGAAGTGTGGCTGGGCGATGCGCCGTCCCGTTGGCCTCCTGGCTTGTCGTTGTAGTCTCGGTCTCCGCGTCCTGCGTTTTCCAAGCTCCGCTCGTCCTGGCTCGCCTCCTCCGTCCTCCGCTCTTCCTCTCTCGCCTCCTTTGTCCTCGAACTCCACTCCGCTCCGTCCTGACTCGCCTCCTCCGTCCTCCGATCTTCCTCTCTCACCTCCTCCGTCCTCGAACTCCACTCCGCTCCGTCCTCTCGCCACCACTCCCCTTCTCCGCCTCCGGGTGTATCACACACCTGTGTGGTGTTTGGACTGGGTTTTACCAGTGGCAGGTAGGTGGGGTCAGGTGCCAGCTCCGCCCAATTAACGTAACACGGGTCCTTTTCGTACATCCCGGGGTTATAGGCAGCGTCCTTCGTCTTCCAGGAGTCCCTGTGCTGTTCGGAAAGAGGGGAGACATTAACAGGTAAGCCTGGAGGGCCCGAGTCCGGGTCCTCCTCGTCACAGGTTAATTCTTGGAATTTATACATTTGTGCATATCACTAAAGCAAAGCATAAATTGCACTGGCTACCAATTAAGAAAATGATACGTCTTCAAAGATTTTTGTCTGGCCAGTAAAGCAATAACCAGTTCTTATGCCCCCGCCCTGTGTTAGCAAATATATTCCTAGATGTGTTTTATGATATGGCATGGGAGGCAGTGAGATTGTTTCCAATTTTCAAAAAGCCAGATTGGGCGGAAAGTCTTTTTCAGTTTAAGATATGGCCTGTAAACAATTAATAAGTGGGCCCTGAGCAATTGTAAATTACAGAGCCTTTTGTGAAAAAATTTAAATCTATCTTTTTGTCTAAATAGAATGACAATTAAAACATACATGCTAAGATTGGATCCAAACGGTCTGTAAGACGCTATTCATTTTGCTCCAATTCTTCTCTCACTCTTGTAAAGTCAAGTTTCCTCAGTGGTGTATTTTTTCACTTAATAATTATTTTATTCTTTCATTTGTTCAGTCTTTCATCAATAGGGGGGAACGCCAAGTACCAGAATATGACTAGGTGTTGCTCTACAGGCTGCAAGATCTTTGGATCCGCATTATGTTCCCGAATACTAGGATCTTCGAACCCTGCAGTTGATCCTTGAATTACTGGGTAGCCTCTCACTCAAATGGGACTGTTAGGGGTTTGTGGTTCCCCATATGGGATAGGATTGACTGTGCTGATGATTGTGGGGTAACAACTGGACAGCACACATTTGACAGCCTCATACCTGGGTGACATGACTTCTGTCATGCAGCGTGGAAGACATCCTGAATGACAATGCTCTGAGCAATGGGTGGAAGGGGCAGCCAATAAAGCCCAGGACCAGAGGAGGATGGTTGTGTGGGCAGGCCCCTGTGACAAGCCAGAATTGAAGACGGTCTGCTGGGGAGCAAACTCAGGCTAGAGCAATAACCCCTAACTGATCATGAAAGCAAATGATCACCAGGATAACTGAGAAGTGAAGAGAACAAATAACGTTGCTGATGCTAAAGGCTGTGTGATGCTTATTGAAATCAGAAACCTCATAACATGATAATGTGAATCAATGTGACTTCCTTCTGACTTTGCCTATATTTCCAGGAAGACTCCTCTGACCTTTGTGAGTGGCCACTTCCCAGCTGCCAGTGTACCCCGGTAGCCAATGGCCCAGTCTACAAGCACTGCAATGGGATATATTGCACCATCTCCTTTCCAGATATTGTTTCCTAACACTGGGTGCAGACCTATTGGACACTACTGACATCTAGTAGGTGAATCTATCCAGTATTCCGGCTACTCTGGGATAATGCTTGATAGGAAGCCTCAGTAGCTACAAATAAACGACATTCAAAGTTAGGGTGTTACAAAATAGGACCACTAGAAAAGCATTTCTTTAAGAAGTAGAAAACCTCCTCTGCCACTTTTGGCCAATCAAATATTGCTGCTTTATGTAGTAACTTATTAAGAGGCCTTTTGATTTGAGAAAATAATGAATGTACATCATACACAAACGGGGAAAGGGTAAACATCTTTGCACACCCCTGAGTGTGGTGAGTTTAGTCCATTGAATAATCGCTGAAAACGTTTGTCGCAAAAAATGGTGATCACTTAGTCACTTCAAAACCAAGTAGACAATACAGAGCACGTCTAGAAATTCTCATAACTCTTCATACATAAATGCTGCAGGGTCGTTGCAGAGTCTAAAAGTATGATCTGACACCCACAACAACTCAAAGTTATTGAAAAATATATTTGTATTGCAAACCTGGTCTAGCAAGTCATAGATCAATAGTAATGGGTAATGATTCTTCGCTGTGATCCTATTGAAGATGTTTTAATCTATACAAGTTCTTAGTTCATCTCATTATGAGGCATGCATAAGAGTGAAAAGGAAGCAGGTGACTCTGATTCTCTAGAAGTCAGATTTTTTCGAAATTTTGTTTAAGCTATTTGTTCTCTGAATCAGTTAGTGCGTGAACTTGACTGCAAGGTATGGAAGAATCAAGTTCTAAATGAGTCTAACGATCAGAGCTTCTACGCGTAGGTAGCCCATTTAGTTTTTCCTAATGAATACACCACTGAAAAAAAATAGAAATCACACAATTACTAGATGGACGGTATTCTCTGCTTAAACCTTATAAGGATGATTCTCACAACTAGTACAAGGAGTCAAATAACTAATGACAATTTTCTGACTTACCTTGCACCATTCTTGATGCCAACTTGATACAATGGTTAAGTAACGTCAACTAAAGCATGCCCAAAATAACCTTAAACTAAGAAGTATTGATCAAAACTTATCTTTTCTCAATTATTTCTAAAGCAAACCAGAAAAATCATTTCAGCATTAAACTCCCCCGGATAGGAGTATAACATGGAGTCATCAGTTGCTTGTACTTCCTCAGGAATCCATTTCTTAATTGCTGAAACATGTGAAGATTGGCACACTGTATATAAAGGCATTTCCCTGAAGCCCCGCAATCTAACAAGCCCAACAATTTCCTTTTCTATCCATCTAAATAAATCATTGTCATAGGAATTATCGTATGAGTTACTGCAGAACATAATGTATTATTTACCCATTTTGGGGGTGTTCCTACCCATTATGGAACTGACTCGAGTCCGTATCTCGACAGGGCAAGCTTCATGCATTGTTGAGAAATCTAGTTTCTGCTAACTTATGTATTTCTGTGGGTAATGTTACAAATTCTTGAATCATAAAGGCTTACACCTACAATTCTGTCCATCTTTTCTCTCTTTCTTTTTCATGCTTTGGAGATTTTATGCAGCCTAACTGCATTAACATTCGAATTCTCACCAGACTTTAATCAAATTCCTTACACATCATTCTTTTCTGAATGATGCTCAGATAAATGATGATCTTCCTGCAACAACCATTAAGGCCAATATTTACTATGTTGCACACAGCGCTGCACTTCTTTGCATGAAAGGAAAAGAGAGGGAAACTGTCAAATCTACTATATATGGTGCTGCTGCTCACATTCACTGATCTGGCGCACTTTCTTATAGCCTAGCTCTATGAACACATCTTTGCACTATAATGCAAAAGTGTGTGCATAATGTTTAGCCTATGTTCGGCAGTGGAAAGGTTCCCTTCCAATACAAAACAATATGCTTAGGTATAGTTTAAAACCTGCCTTGATGAGGCATACATTTTTGGTGCAAATCCCCGTCTACAAATGAGACCTCCCCTGTGATATGCGCGCTTAATAGGAACATTTGACATTGACAAATGTTACAAGCTAAGGCTTTGCATTAAACAAAATAGGTGATTGCATGGGAATGCTCATGTAACAATCATGGCTTGTCTTTTGATGCAAAATAGAGCAGGGCACTATTTTGCATTATTTTAAGGTAGCAAATCCCAAACCAACACTTTGCACCAGTTTGAGTCACTTAGGTGACTTTGTACCAGCACGAGGTGTTGATAAAGTTGTCCCCAAATCTATACATTCTGTACATCGATTGGAGGATTAGCAACGTGAACAAAAAGTCTTCCAATTACTCTTGTAATACTTGATATAATAATGATGCTCTTTTCTCTTCAGACCGACTTTTCCCAACCACCAAGCCATCAAATGTGGTAACATAGCTTAATTATAATCGATGGCTATGGGATCATTTTAAAAAAGCCATTATACAAAGAAATAGTGTATTATTTGATATCAAAGAATATCCACATTCTGTCACAAAAGGCTGAAAAAGTATATAACATTGGATCATTTATCTCCACTAATGAAATACTCCAGTTGGCAGCCTTCCTTTTTAAATACAATAAAACTAAGGGCGCTTTAGTTTGATCATCTCAAAAGAATACATGTTTTCTAAGAAAATGTAACCAAGAGTGGGAAATAATGCAGATTTCTTTGGATTTCCAACTAATCTTTCAGGCAGGGCTAAGGATATTATGGCAATCACTACTGAATAGGAATGCACTGAGTTAGAGTTTAGTGACTGTGATGCTCTGTCACAAATGTGCTGAGTATCCCGTTTGCTGTATTACAAGTGCCATATTACATGTGCCATAGCGTATTATGCACTTGTAATAGGGTAGACTGGATATCCGTTGTGTTTATGTTGGAGTAGCCCTTGGCCCAAACTCAATATCAGGACCTTTGTCTCTTGTATGGGAGGATCTAGTCATCCCAAATCAGTTTTGAAGATGCATCTCTTGTTTAGATGCAATCAACTTTCAGAACTGACCTACTGCAGCTTGGTTAGAATATCGCATTTCTGATACTAAACAATATAAGAATCCATGGGGCATATATACAAGGGAAGTGGCGGAACATGTAGTTATCCCTTTTGTTTTAATGACACAATCTGCCACTTCTGAAACGCAGGGCTGCACCATATTTACAAGAATAGAGCGCAGTCCTGCATTTCCCCCTGCTCTGGCGCTAAGTTTAGCAGCTTAGCACCAAAGCAGGCACCCTTCCACTATAGTGCAAGGGAGTCTGCGTGTAGGAAAATTGTTTATGTACAGGGAGGTACCCTTTCTTGCACAGAAACAAATCTTGAAATGCTGTTTTGTAATTTCTGTGTGTGCTGCTCAATGCAGCACATATAGAAGTTGCAAAATTGCATTTATTTTAAAAAAAATGATTGTTTTGTGCAGAAAGGAGGACCGTCTGTTCATAAGCAATCATTGGCCTTTTGCGGTACACATGAAATCAGCAAAACCAGGTAGAAATTAAAAATGTCGCCTCCTTGTCTCTGATCTTAATTCTGGTGCTGCCTCCTATTTACGCCTCCCTTCTTAAAAAGTGACCTTCCCATGGCAATAGGAGCTTGTATATGCCCCCATTGACACTGGTTACAAAGGCAGAGATGTACTTATCGGCCCCTCACCAGAACCAACATTTATAACACAATAGGATATGCAAGATTGATAGTAGGCGGGGGAAAGAGGAATGGGATAGAGAATAACGAAGACATCCTGAACATCACTTTCTTCCTCATCAGTATGTAGGGTACAGACGCCTGCAGATTGGAATGAATATCTAATTGCGAAAATAGCAGCTTTTAGCAATCTGCAATAAATCTTCACATTCAACATTGATAAGATATACCTTTAAACATTTGTGTGTAACCAACTCTGTGTGTCTCAGCATAAAGGGTCTTCCTTAAAACTGAAATATAACACATCATAGGTATCTCATGAAATGTTGACTCAACTCCCTACCTATTATCAGGAACTCTACTTCTAACTTCTTGTATGGATTCCTTTTGCAATAGATTGTCTAGTGTCTAAGAAACATTGATTAAACTCAAAAGTACTTCAACATTCATTAACACTCGATCATTTCTAATGTTATTGACACATATATCAATCAATAAATATCACTTCTACCTTAGTGCTCAGGATGTACACATTCCATTCATAATAGGGCAGTTATGAAAGAACCTTTTCTGCTTCTTCGCCAAGGTATTCAGGTTTGAAAAGACCATAATTAATCCACAGGTTTGGTGAGTATGAAAACTCATTCAATGAATGGTTCAAAGTAATTTTTTCATAGAACTTAGGGGCATATTATCAAGGACCGGTGTTAACATTATCGCTATTTTATTGGCAGGAAACTGCCGATAAAATGGGGATAATGGGCTTGATAATACGCCCTTGTTAATTCCCATAGAAGCCCATGTTAACATCAGAACATGGGCTTCTATGGGAATTAACAAGGGCATATTATCAAGCCCATTATCGCCGTTTTATTGGCAGTTTTCTGCCGATAAAACGGCGATAATTTTAACACCGGTCCTTGATAATATGCCCCTTAGTTCAGTGTTCCTTTCCACAAAAACTTAGCTTTCCGAATTCTTCTTAGTAAATATGGCTACCTTCTCCGGAAACTCCTTTTAGAAGTTATTAGTTATCCATCACAAATCTGACATTCATGAAGTAAGGGTATTGTCTGCAGCAATATAGTACCTCGATTCCCTAAAAAAGTACTCAGTGAAAAAAGAGGAAACTTAGACCCAGCAATCCAGGATATCTACCATTATATCCAAACCTTCTGAGAATTTGGAGACCACTAGGAACTGTGGTTCCTGTTAAATCAGCATTGAGCGTACAGCCTCCATGAGAATGATGCATTTTTCCAGGCTGTTCTGACGCTCAGTGCACACAGTCAGTCACATCAGATATGAGGCCAGTGATTATAAATCATTATAATTTTTATTATCATAGAACTGGTAGAGTCATGGTGCTCTTTTCGCTTGACTGATCCAAGTTATATATAAATATATCAAACTCTTCATTTCTAACTTGCCATTGAGTCTGAAAAGATGCATTCTATTCATTTTTTTGGATCCGGTAATGTTCCTTCTTAAACAGGAAATTCTCTCAATTGCCACTTCTGTTCGATCTGTCAGATTCTATCACTTGAACACATATCTGGTTTATGTGATGTGCCTGTCTTCATCAATGTTGGGTCACAGGTGCATTTTCATTTGAATGTGTGTTGTGTTTTCATTCAAGTTTTCCTGTGGGACATTTAAATAGATATAGCCAGTTACTTGACTGACCCGCTACATATTGTTTGATTTTTATTTGTTGACAAGTATGTTGTGTCAGTGGTTTACTGGCGTTATGGCATATATGATAAAAAGAGGAAAACACAGACTCCTAAGAAAAGTATAAACCTCTTTAAATCTCTGAAGGGCTCACGAGGAGAAATTAAAGCGTTGCCTGCTACAGCTGCTGCTGTCAGTGACTGCGGCAGGAGAGGATTGCCAGTTCCCCTTGACAACAATTGGAATTCTGAATTCCAAACCAGATAGCCATTGACAGTGAGAACATATGTACAACAGCTCCCTTTCTCAAATAAAAAAGCAAGGACAAATTCATGGAGCAAAGCGAAATATGTCCGAGCAATACAAAGGTTCATAAAAGTGATGGGTATAAGCAGCAGTGAGAACAGATGCTTATTAGTGACAAAATGCAGAAAAAAAAACAAATGATAAATAACATAATCCCTGACCCTATCAGGTAATCGCACCACTCTTCTACTGACACTTGGCATCAAATCCGCATTTTTACCACAATGCCCTAAATCCACATGCTCTTCTACCACATCCTGCTTATCCACTGCCAAACTTCGATCAATTAAATACTCAGCATTGTGACAGATCCCTTCTCATTCCTGTGGCCAAGATGCAGGAAAACAGTCGAAGAATCTTGACAGATTTTGAGACAATTGTTTATTACAACAACCTTATTTACTACTCCATGATGATGGATATCGAGCTAAGATTCATCATCATCCGAAGTATATCCCTTCTGCATAATAATCTTCCTCTGCTTTGATATTAGCTTAACCCCTTGTTTGCCGAGGATGGCTCGGAGTTGCCCTCAGCCTTGGTGGGCAACTGCTGCGGGCAGCTCAACCCTGTCCTCTCATCCACCCATGGGGAAAGTGCTGGCACTCCTCCGGGCTCTGTCCCTCGAAAAGCCCTCACCATGGTTGGTAGCGCAAGTGCTTCGACTTTTACCCCATCCCCACCTCAGCAATCTGATGATGTTTGCGCACACACAGCATGCCGATGTCATCAAATGCAGCAAGGGACGTGCTATAAGCTATTTTCTTCCAGCACATTCAGAGAAAGGAACTCCTGAAGGTGAAAAATAGACACGTGGGAAAGGAAAGCGTTTTCCCTTCCCCCTGTGGCACTTTGGAGTGGATGTCTGCCCCGCGATTTGGGTGGGGGTGTGATCAGGGAGCAGGATTCTAATACATTAGACCACCAGGGTTTCTTTACTTCTTTTTTGGGAACAACCCTTAGACAAGGGCCATTCCCATGGTGGCATACATTTTCTGTATTTTGGCCCCCCGCGGGGCTAGCTATGCCCTTTCTTAGCTGGCCTGGCCCCCTTGGGGGGTGATCAAAATGCTCTAGATTCCAGGGATTACATTTAGAATTTGCAGGCAGCAACACTTTGGGCCTTGTCATATGTGTAATGTTTTTTGTTTCTTTCCCATGCATGGACCGGTGCTTGGCTGATGGTGTGTGTTGACTGGCATTTGGCTGAGGTGTGTGTGGCTGATGGCATGTGTGGACTAGCGCTTGGCTGGCATGTGTGTAGACTGGCACTTGGCTGGCAGTGTGCGCGGACTAGAGGTGTGTTGGTGGCTGATAGCCATCATGTGGATTGACTTGTTTGAGATGTGTTTGTCAGTCGTCTGATGTTTGGGTGCTTGGTGGGTGTGATTGGTGTGTTAGTCCTATTGGCTAATGAGAGTGGTGGAAGCTTGAATGGCGCTGGTTGTAAATGTATGTGTTGTATTGTGTTGGACCCACAGTTGGCAGTGTGAATGGTTTTCTGTTTCTGATGCATGAAAGGCATGTGAGCGGACTGTAAAGCGGTTGGTGCCTTTATGTGGCTTTACAGCTCACGAGCTGTAAGTCAGTGGTTCTTTAATCTATCGGGAGACCTGGGGGGCTGCGAGCCCGTGGTACAAAAAGCAGGTTACCCTTTGCAAAACCAGGTTTTTTTGTGATAGATAATTTTGACGTTTAACATTGTCACCTGGTCCACCCACACAAGTAGCATTGTTATTGGGAGACTTGGTGGAACGCTGTGTGGTAGGAAATTTGTGCCAGTCCAGTGATCCCACAACTTTGCCACACAGAAATGTGACGAAAATGTGACGTTTTAGCTACATTTGAGGTTTGTAGGGGATTCTGGGTAATCCAGTCAAAACACACCTCCCTGGACTCCCTGGGTGTCTAGATTTCAGAAATGTTTGGGTTTGGTAGGTTTCTCTACAGTTGCGACTGGTAAGTTTAGGCGGGAGGGGGTGGATAGGACACACACGCATGCACACATACACATACATGCTCAGAGTCATGCATTCAAAAGCACGCACACAGACACATGTATTCACAACGCTCATTACCAAATATTCATACATACATGCACACACACACCAAACACCAATTTTAGAAAAAACACTCACACTTACCTGCAGCTCTGCCTTGGAGGTCCTAGGAGTCTTGGGACTGCTGCCTCCCTCGCTGGCTGACCTAAAGTCAACTGATGAGGGAAGGCAGCAGTCCCAACTTCATCTCAGAGTGGGATGGGGTCAGTGAGACTTCTGACCCCACCCCACCCTGTGATGAATTGTCACTGATTGACACTCCAACCTGGGCCCTTCAGGGCTTAAAACTGAAGGGCCCAAGTGCGGGGAAATCAGTGACGCTACCCTTTGTCACTGAGGGGAGGGCCTTAGGGACCATTGCTGAGCTTAGGAGATCTTGCTCACAGGAGCTGTGACTTATTCAGCAAAGCAAAGTTCAGCTCAGGTAGCAATTAGCTCATGTCTGGCTCCTGGTTGCCTGACCTGAAAAATAACAGTGTCTGTCAGGCTGATCTTTGTTCGGCCGGAGAGACACATTCATGAGGGGCAAAAGGTGGGTGTGTGTGGTCCATCAGCTTTTTCCCTAGATGGCTGCCCAGCCCAGGACCAACAACGCAAGTGACCCCTTGCCAAACAAGGCAATTTTGTGATAGATAAATTTGATGTTTCCACAATACGTTTTGGGCCCATCCCTGTTTTGGGAACATGGCCCACCCACACAAGCAGGCACTGTTTTGCTCAGGGAGCTTGGGGGAATGGTGTGTGGTAGGACATGTGTGGCTGCCTGCAGATTCCAGGACTTTTGCTCACAGAAATGCAAGAAAAGGTTTTTTTTGGGGCAAAGTTTGAGATTTGCAGGGGACCCTGCCCTGGACTCCTCCAGGTGTCTAGTTTTCAAACATTTGCTGGTATGCTAGATTTACCAAGGTGCCAGCTGAACTGGGGCCCAAAATCCACAACTAACCACATAGCAAAAAATACATTGTTTTTCACTGGAAAAAAGTGATGTGTCAGTGCAGTGTTGCGGGCACTTGACCTACCCACTGAAGTGAGGCACTGCTTTTCTTAGGAGACTTGAGGAAAGGCTGGGTGGTAGAAAATTTGTGGCTGCCTGAAAAACTTTGGGACTTTTTCTCACAGAATTGCAAGTAAAATGTATTTTTAGGCAACATTTGATCTTTGCAGGGGATTCTAGGTAAAAAACCCAGTGAGAGCCACAGAAGTCACCCCACCCGCCGGTGTCTACTTAAAAAAAAATTCGCTGGTTTGGTAGTTTTCCCTTAGTCCCGGGAGAGCTGGGGCCCAAAATCCACAGATACCCACACTGTAAAAAGACGTCAATTTTCAATGAAACATTGTGATGTATCTATGTTGCATTTGGCATTCTTTTGTAATGCAGGCACTTGTCCCACCCACACAAGTGAGGCACCATTTTTCTCGAGAGACTTTTCGGGAATGGTGGGTGGTAGGAAATGTGTGGCTTCCTGCAGATTCTAGGATTTTTCCAAACAGAAGTGCAAGGAAAATGTGTTTTTAAGCAAGAGTTGAGCTTTCCAGGGGATTCTGGGTAAAATAAACTGGTGAGAGACACCCAAGTCAACCCACCCTGGACTCCCCAGCATGTCTAGTTTTAAAAAAACGAGCTGATTTTGTAGGTTTACCTAGGTGCCCGCTAAACTTAGGCCCTAAATCCACAGCAACCCATATTGCATAAAACACATTGTTTTTCATTGGAACAATGTGATGTGTCATTATTGTGCTTGGAACCCTTTCGTATTCCAGCCACTTGCATACTCACTCATTTTTCATGGTAAGCATGTAATTAGTCTATGTTGCATTTAGCACCCGTTCATGTCATGGGCACTTGGTTCACCCACACAAGAGAGGCAGCATTTTTATCTGGAGACTTGGAGAATACCTGGTGTGTAGAAAATTTGTGGCTGCCTTCAAATTTCAGGACATGTCCTCACAGAAATGCAAGGAAAATGTGTTGTTTCGGGCAAAGTTTGAGCTTTGCATGGGATTCTTGGTAGAAAAACCTGGTGAGATCCATGGAGGTCACCCTACCCTAGATAACCCTGGGTATATAGTTTTAAAACATGTGCTGGTTTTGTAGGTTTCCCTAGGTGCCGGCTGACTTGGGGCACAAAATCCACAGCTAGCCACCTTGTTAAACATATACATTCTGCTGCCTCCTAGATCATGTTTTGCGGTGTTTTGTGTCACAGGCGCAAGGCCCAGCCACACAATTCTGGTACCATTTTTATTGGGATACATGTGGAAATACTGAATAGTAGAACATTTGTTATTATCAATTGAATATCTCTATATTCGTGCCTTTTAAATGTAAGCAAGTGTGTAACACAGAAGACATTTTACAATATGCCCTCTGAAACACATGCCAGTATGGGTACCCATAAATTCAGAGGGGTACAAACAACAATTTCAGCTAAACTCAGTATCTGGTGTACATGTAAAGTTTTCCTTCAAACCCTTTTTCCATTTTATATAATTTACCATATACATTTCTGTATAGTTGGCGTACACTAAAAACATTGTACTGTGCAGGTCGGTTCTTGACTTTGGGTACCTCGGGTTCTTGGAGAACGTACTTACCTTAAGTTTTTTAACTCAATTTCAATATTTGTTTTATTTTAACTGCTACGTTTTTTAGGAAACACTCTGAAATTGGCCAATTTTTGCAATTAATGTATCACCATAGAGGTGGCCATCTACTGGACCCTATCTTTTCCAGCCTTCCTCGGCTTCAATGTTCCCCCGCTGTGCCCCTACATTGGTCAGACCACTTTCTTACCAATTTTAGCCTGTCTGCCCCTGCGATTCCTGTTCCTCTTAATTCAACAGTCCTGTATGGTAATAGGAACTGGAGGAAACTTGATATGAATCTTCTTAAATCCGCATTAGACTCTAAACTACATGATGTGATAGTAGATTCGGACGATATGGAAACAGTGGCCATAAAGACCGACAGGTGGCTTATGGAGGCCATTGATGCTTGTCTGCCACTTGCACACAAGAAAGTCAAAGCCCATAATACCCCTGCGCTATGGTTTAATGACTCATTGAAAGCTACAAAGTCCAAATGTAAAAGTTTCGAGCGCCTTTGGAGGAAGGATTATTCTCCAGCGGCGGGTCAGAATTACAGGAAGGAACTCCGGCTATATCACAAAGACTGTATTGCAGCTAGAGCCAATTATGTGGCGAAGACCATTTCGGCAGCCACAAATAAATCCAGAACATTGTTCAACTTAGTTAAAGAACTAGCGGGCTCTCAAACCATTGCTGAACCCCTCCCCCTGAGTAATGTCCAATGTGAAGAACTGGCTTGCTTTTTTACAAGCAAGATTGACACCATCTATTCGGATATCTCCAAACAACAGCCGGGGCTTGTGGTAAGGAATTCTGAGTCTGACTCTATGGATGTGTACTCTTCCCCCCAGCCAGATCTGTCATACGAGCCACTCACTTCCTGGCCTGAGATGAATGTTCAAGGCCTTCAAGAGATAATTGGGAAACTGAAATCTGGATCTCCAGTCGATCCCCTCCCAACCTCTGTTCTCAAACTCCTTGACACCCAGCAACTCTCTGTAATCTGCAAGGCACTCAACCTATCCCTATCCATGGCCACTGTTCCCACTATGTGGAAACATGCCATGGTTTCACCTTTGTTGAAGAAACCAACGGCCGATCCAAAAATTGTGGCCAACTTTTGTCCCATCTCCCTCCTGCCTGCTTTCTCCAAAATCTTGGAGAAGCATGTTCATAGCCACCTCGCCCATTATACAGAAGCCAATGACATATTCCATCCTACGCAGTCAGGCTTCCGTCCTGGCTTTTCGACTGAGACTACACTACTGGGGGTGTCAGAATATTTGCGCCATCTAGTGGATAAAGGAGACTCAGCTGTGCTGATCCTACTCAACCTCAGCGCAGCATTCGATACCATCTCCCATCGTATCTTGTTAAAATCCCTCTCTGCCTCTGGTGTGAGGAGCAAGGCCTTAGATTGGATTGCTTCATTTTTGACCCAAAGAACATTACAAATAACCTCAAACACTGGGTCATCTAACATCCACTTGTCCCCTTATGGAGTTCCCCAGGGCTCGGTGCTTAGTCCCTTGCTTTTTAATCTGTATATAGCCCCACTTGCGCAGATCGCCGAATCAGAAGGCCTGACCATGTTTACATATGCGGATGATTTGCAAATTATCTTCTCACTCTCAAACACAGATGGGCATTCCTCTTCTCCTTTGCAGGCAGGTTTAAGTAAAATTGCTACATGGATGAGGGAAAACCTACTGAAGCTCAATGATGACAAAACGGAGGTTTTAATCCTTGGCCCAAATCCGGATCTTTGGAGTACCAGTCACTGGCCTCCAGAAAGGGGATCTCTTCCCATGCCGTCGGACCATGTGCGAAATTTGGGCATTATCATTGACAAAGGCCTCACCATGCAGCCTCAAGTTAGGAAATTAATAGCCATGTGTTTCACCATCTTGAGATGGCTCAGAAAAATCATATGGATGTTGCCTGGAGACACGCAAAAGTCTGTAGTCAATGCTCTCATCACCTCGCGGCTTGACTACGGAAACGTCCTCTATTTAGGGTCCTCACAAGCTGTCATGCGACGTCTCCAGCTCGTGCAAAACGCCGCAGCTAGACTGCTGTGCAAGTGCCACAGGAGAGAACGTATGTCAGGGCATCTCAGGGCTTTGCACTGGCTCAGAATCGATAACAGAGTCAAGTTCAAGACCCTGAGTTTCATGCACAGAATTAAATTTGGCTCTGCCCCGAGATATCTAAAAACTCTGGTGCACGCTGACCTTCCTGCCCGTTGTCTAAGATCCTCTTCGCAGGGCCTTTTCAGCGTGCCTAAAGCCCGTCTAGCCAGGATGGGTGGAAGGTCCTTTTCACTCTTGGGACCAAAGCTGTGGAATTCCCTCCCCCTCAACTTACGCACAGAAACAAGCTATGCCCAGTTTCGCAAAGCCATAAAGACCTGGCTGTTTAATCAATAACTTGTCGCTGCCTTGCATCAGAGTATTATGACCTACTCAACAGCTTTCTATTTTCAGTGCCGGGAAACCCTTTTTGGGTAGCTGTCGCGCTTTAAAAGCTCAACAAATAAATACATAATAATAAATAAATTCTCTTACATTTGGGCAATTTGAAGAGCTTATCAAATGACTCCTAGAGGTACATCTGAACAATACAATACTCTTCCTTCCTTTGCCACCCCTACTACGTTTGTCTTCTTTATCAATAATTTTAAATCTAGTAGAAGCACAAGAACCATCACCAGCCAGTATATATGTGTAAACGGGTGAATGCTTGATGCCCTGTGCAATGTCAAGAACTTCCTCCAAACTTACATAAAAAAAGACTTTCTTGGGCACACAATTTAATAACTGAGATACATGTCAGTGTTGTCACCAAATTCACACTTTAAGGTTAAAATACTAGTAGACAAGATGAACTGCTCAATGGTTTCTTGCATAAGCTGGCTTTGCTTGAGAAAACTGTAGAACTGATTTAGAGTTTGGAGGAGGGTTACTGTATCACAAATGTGACAGATATCCCTTTCACTGTATTACAAGTGCCATAGGATATAGTGCACATGTAACAAGGTTGATGAATATCTGTCACATTTGTGACAGATTAATGTATCCGAAACACTAAATCAGGTTTTGTGTCTTTACGACATCATCTAAGGCTCCTCATTGAAATGCTTCTCAAAGTATGAAACAGATTCCTTACATTCATCCCATAGCATACATTGCCTAAGAGAAATATCGGCTTATGGGATCATTGTCAATTATTTCATGGCCAGCATCACCACCAGCATCACCAAAGAGACTGAATAAGAGGGCTTTCTTTCTCGAATCAGAAAGGTTCTTGCTGTCAGTAACTAGTAACTACAAGATATTTATTGAAACCCTGATGACAGTGTATCTATTTCTATGATTTTGTAAGAATTAATTGGGGTTATAAAACAAAGTGCTCTTGTCCATGCTGAAAAAACGGAAGCTCCCCTGTACTAACTAGTAGATATACAGAACAATTAAACTCCTTGGCAATTGTTAGAAAGCATGAGGAAGGTGTCAAATACTCAAACACTCTCACCATGAACCAGCTTCAATCAAAACAGTATACACTGCAAACACGAGGCCGTTTTGTTAGAGGGAACCACAGAGACCATCATCCTCAGATCAAATCTAACAAACTACATGCCTGCAAAACACACTGTGGGGCATATTTATGCTGCCACAGTGTCACTTTTTGTGACGCTTCAGCAGCACAAGCTTCAAAATCATATTTGAGGTCATGCAAAGCCCCTTTGCGTGGCTTTGGTCGGCCTCATAGATATGAAGTAAGGCAAGGCTGCGCAAGTCGCTGTGTTGCCTTACTGTGCACTGGGATGTGATCCATGAGTGTTGTGGGTAGTGTTCCCATGGAACACCCATGGATTTGTATGCTTCCCTAGATTTACAAAACCATGTAAACCTGGGGATGTGCCAAAACCCCAGGTGAGGCGCAACAAGGAGAAATAACTTTATTTCTCCTTATTCTTCCTCTTTCCATCTGAGTTGCATTTTGCAGCACACATAGAAAGATGACAAAACCTTACAGGGTTGTTTTTGTGCAGGAAGGTGCCCCTACCTGCACAAAAACAACTCTGCTGACGGCACAAGCACCCTAGCACCAAGGTGCAGTGGTGCCTGCATTGGTGCTAGGCTACTGAAATGGCACCACCACAGGGGGAGAGACAGGAATGCACCATATATAATAAACATGGGGCAAGTCACCTTGCTGCACTGCCCTATGCCAAAACACCATAGATGAGGCCCTTTGTGCTTACCGTGTGCACATGTAAGTACCATGTAAATGTCACAAAGGGAGCTTGCAACCTGTGCCTCAAGATGATGCTCACAGGGAGCAAGTTCCAAGCACATGTCTACTGATTCTGCTCGTCACTACTGTCATATGCTGAAATGATCCAGGATATTGACAGCAGTCCCTCTGCATCACAGTAATGTAGAGTCTGGAAACAATGGGGAATATACACAGGCCCCCTTCGCTGCTGGATTGTCACTTTTTGTGACGCTTTGGCTGTGCAAATCACAAAATCCTATCTAAAGGCCACTAAAAGCCACTATACATGGCATCATAGATATGGAGTAAGGCAAGACAGTGCAAACTGCGGGTGTTGAGATGGGGTTTTCCGTCTAACACCTAAGGATTATGACACTTCTCCAGATATACAAGAGCTTTTAAACCTGGGGAAGTGCCACCACCTTACATCTCCCAAGATGAGGTGTAACTTAATAAAGCTATTTCTCCTTGTTTTTTCCTTTTTTAATGTGTGTTGAATTCTGCAGCACACATAGAAAGAGGAAATTACCTTTTAGGATCGTTTCTGTGCAGAAAAGTGCACTATCCTGCACAAAAACAATCCTAAAACAACACAGTCACTCTTGTACCATTGTGCAATGTGCCTGCATTGGCGCTAGGATGCCTAAAGGGCACCAGCATTGGGGGAAAGAACAGGATTGCATTGTATTGCATAAATATGCTGCATTTCTGGCCTTTCACTTTGCCGTAGGGTAGCTCAGTAAGCTGACTTATTGCAATGCCCTACGCCAAATACCCATAAATGTTGAAGAAGACAAGTGCAAAAAGAAAAAAGGCAATGACTTAACATTTCAAAAGTACCTGTAGCTTTGGATGGCTCACAATAAAGTGTAAGCTGAAGGTACATCAAAAATGTGGCGAGGTTCACATAGTAGCTAGTTTCAAAATTGTTGTGTTGACTGTCTACTGGCTGTGAAATATATGGTGGTAAAAAGGGAAAAATGTACAACTATTTTAATGTTATAAATCTTTGAAGGTCCACAATGAGGAATTAAAATAATGCTTGCTTTAGGTGCTGCCAGTGTCCCCACCAGAAGAGGAATGCCAGAGCATCCAGACTGAAACTGAAAGACCAGCCCCATTCTAAATTCTAAACTACAGAGTCAGTGACAGTGAGACGCATATACAATAATGTAGTTGGATGGTAAATTGGCCACTTTTGATCTAACCAGTGACTTTTTTTTATCAAGTTCCGACTCTGTCCTAATGATTATACCTTGGTGGATTGCAAAATCCTAGAAATGGCCATCACACCCTTCTACCGTATACCTTTGGTCAAACTACAGAAACCTTATGAATTGGTATTGCTTAACGTTTACTATAACAAATTTGATGCCTTAAATACCTATAGACTGTGGACTGCATGGAGGATGCTTTGCATATGATTTCAAATGAGCACACAAAGGAGTTATTATTTATATGGGCTTCAACATTGAAATGTGAGCTTATTGAGTTGCCACAATATATGGCATCTGTGATGAATTCGACCAATCCCTTACTCACCTCAAACACTCCTGTTATGGGGACTTTTTAAATAGAGTGACCTATGCCACTAATCTTATATTTTCCAAATATTATAATACGCTGAGCTCTTCAAAGATCCCAACATACACGGGACCAGGTCAAAATCTATCCATGACTTAACAGGTCAACACCGTCTCCTCCTCCTGTTTCAACACCCTCTGCATGCTCCGTAGGATCTACAAGTGGATCCCCACTGAAACAAGAAGAACAGTCACCCAGGCCCTTGTCAGCAGCAGGTTGGACTATGGAAACGCCCTCTACACAGGAGCCTCGGCCAAACTCCTGAGACTGCTCCAATGCATCCAGAACGCCTCTGCACACCTGATCCTCAACATTCCTCGCCGCAGCCACATCACACCCCACCTGAAAGACCTGCACTGGTTCCCGGTCAACAAGAGGATAACCTTCAAGCTCCTCACCCATGCCCACAAGGCACTCCACAACACCGGACCAACGTACCTCAACAGACGACTCAGCTTCTACACCCCACACCCGCCAGCTCTGCTACGCCAACCTTGCCCTCGCTACAGTCCCCCTCTTCCGAAGAGCAACCTCAGGCGGCAGATCGTTCTCCCACCTCGCTGCCAAGACCTGGAACACCCTCCCCATCCACCTACCGCAGACCTGCTGACCTTCAGAAAACTCCTTATGACCTGGCTTTTCGAGCAGTAGCAGAATTCCCCACCCCAGCGCCTTGAGACCCTCACGGGTGAGTAGTGCGCTTTACAAATGATATGATTGATTGATTGATTCTAATTTCCAAGGAATTGCTACCAGTGCTTATCACCTGTAAAGTTACAGCCTTATGCATTAGTGATCATAATCCTCTAATAATGGAGCTTAACCTAGCTCTAACTAGGGACATTCAGAAAACCCGCAACATCAAAAAGACTATAGTAAATATAAAGGTCTGAGCATTAGATGGGAAAAAATCGACAAGAAAGCCTTCCAGAGAGACCTATTCACATATAACCAAGTAGACATCAACAAGGTCCTACAAGAGGAGTAAAATCCAGTGGACAAAATTAAGGCATATACCATACTAAATGGCTACATGGCAGATAGACTAACTAAAAGTGCTGTAAAAACTTGCAACATACCAAGGTGGGCCGATGGTTCCTGCTCCAAGGCCCATAAGCTTGTTAAGCTCTCATTGAGCAAACACTCACTAGATGTGGGAGGAGTAGTTCTGGCCAGAAAAAGTATAAAGAAGCTACACTAAAAAAGAAGGTGGAAAAAAGGGAAAAGGACTGGTATGATCTGAGAACTGCAAGTAATATGAAACATTCTTGAGCCTTCTGGCAGGTAATAAACTCCCCAAATCTCCCACCGGGATGACCCTTGGAGGCACCGTTGGTAATTATATGCCCCACTTATAGTCTACTACCAATTAGATGCTAGTATGTTAGTTTACTTATTTTTCTTATTAACTCTAGGTGCCCTCCCCACCCCACTTCACTCTCTGGTCCTGAGGAAGACCCCATAGTAAGGTGGAACAATACCTACATAATCTCGGGGTCGAAAGGTCAACTTTTTAAGCAATCACCTACCCATGAACAACAGCATATTGATTACAGTGTCAGATTGGATGGGATAGGCTACTAAATATTCTTTATGTGGCTATAACATGCTTATGTGATGTCAACTATTTACTTTTGTGACCACATTGTCCTTTGAAACTATTCACTTAACCTCAAACCCTCACAAAACCCATTACCCACCCCAATCCCTTCCAAACTTTCTCTGGGCACATTGTTTATGTTTAAATACGTTTTGTACATATATATGCATACATGAGGATGTGAATAAACAACATCTCTCAGAAACTGTGTAATAATTTTCTTGTAGAACGATACTAGGTAAGGTTTTTCTTCTAAATATACATGTACTAGGACCCTCTTTCTTGCAACATTTCATACCCAGGTCCTCGTACTTATTGGGTTACCCTTATATGTAATGTTTGATCAAGACATGGCAGGAGCCAATCTTCATCCCCATTTTAGAAAGGGAGACAAGTCAGCCTCCCTGCTACTGACCAATTTCTCTCCTAGATAGTTCGGTTAAGATCGGAGAAATGGTAATTCTGGCCAAGCTAGAAAGCTGGGCAACTGAAAGGCAGGGCTTTTGGACTTACAGTTTTGATTTCGCCCAGGTCTGGGAATGATCGAACAGTGATTAAATCTTTCTTCAATAATCCAAAAATATACGAAGGCCCACAAAGGCTGCGTCCATCTAGCCTTCATAGACCTAGCATATGCTTTTGATTCTGTGGACCTTCCACAGCTATGGTTTATAAAGCCTCAGCTAGGTATTGATAGTGCAATTGTCTCCCTGCTTTGTAGACTACATGCACACACTACAGCCAGAGTCCATCAAAGCACAAGTGAGGACCTCACCAAAGAATTCCCATCAGTGGCAATGGTCAGACAGGGGTGCGTTTTAGCACCATTTCTCTTCCTAATTTACATTGATGCCCAGGGAGAGCACTGGGTAAGGGCTGGAAAAGATATCCCAGATGTCATATCACGAGAAATTCCTGTATTACTTTATGCAGATGATGTTGCACTCATTGTTCAAACAGCTAATGGCCTTCATTCCCTGCTAGATTATTTTATCAATTTTATGAATAGTTTAGGACTAAACACAAATCATACCAAGTCCAATGTAAAAAAATGTGGCCGAAACTATTGAAGACCAGAAAATGTATGCTTGGGAAAATTATGAAAACTCTCCACTTTACGTATTGGGAGTCCCGAGTGATAAAGATTTTAACTGGACGTTTTTTGTGCATATAAGAATTTGCAATTTCAAAAGGGCGATTAATGCAGTATTTATATATATATGCATACATGAGGATGTGAATAAACAACATCTCTCATAAACTGTGTAATAATTTTCTTGTAGAACGATACTAAGTAAGGTTTTTCTTCTAAATATACATGTACTAGGACCCTCTTTCTTGCAACATTTCATACCCAGGTTCTCGTACTTATTGGGTTAATCCTTATATGTAATGTTTGTTGAAGACATGGCAGGAGCCAATCATCATACCCATTTTAGAAAGGGAGACAAGTCATGCCTCACTGCTATTGACCAATTTCCCTCCTAGTTCAGTTAAGATCGGAGGAACGGTAATTCTGGCCAAGCTAGAAAGCTGGGCAACTGAAACGCAGGGATTTTGGACTTACAGTTTTGATTTCGCCCAGGCCTGGGAATGATCGAACAGTCATTAAATCTTTCTTCAATAATCCAAAAATATACGAAGGCCCACAAAGGCTGCATCCATCTAGCCTTCATAGACTTAGCATATGCTTTTGATTCTGTGGACCCTCCACAGCTATGGTTTATAATGCCTCGGCTAGGTATTGATAGTGCAATTGTCTCCCTGCTTTGTAGACTACATGCACACACTACAGCCAGAGTCCAGCAAAGCACAAGTGAGGACCTCACCAAAGAATTCCCATCAGTGACAATGGTCAGAGAGGGGTGCGTTTTAGCACCATTTCTCTTCCTAATTTACATTGATGCCCTGGGAGAGCACTGGGTAAGGGCTGGAAAAGAAATCCCAACGGTCAAATCACGAGAAATTCCTGTATTACTTTATGCAGATGATGTTGCAGTCATTGTTCAAACAGCTAATGGCCTTCATTCCCTGCTAGATTATTTGATCAATATTATGAATAGTTTAGGACTAAACACAAATCATACCAAGTCCTATGTAATAAAATGTGGCCGAAACTATTGAAGACCAGAAAATGTATGCTTGGGAAAATTATGAAAACTCTCCACTTTACGTATTGGGAGCCCAGAGTGATAAAGATATTAACTGGAAGTTTTTGTGAATATAAGAATTTGCAATTTCAAAGGGCGATTAATGCAGTTTTTACATATATATGCATACATGAGGATGTGAATAAACAACATCTCTCATAAACTGTGTAATAATTTTCTTGTAGAACGATACTAAGTAAGGTTTTTCTTCTAAATATACATGTACTAGGACCCTCTTTCTTGCAACATTTCATACCCAGGTTCTCATACTTATTTAGTTAATCCTTATATGTAATGTTTGTTGAAGACATGGCAGGACCCAATCATCATACCCATTTTAGAAAGAGAGACAAGTCATGCCTCACTGCTACTGACCAATTTCCCTCCTAGTTCGGTTAAGATCGGAGGAACGGTAATTCTGGCCAAGCTAGAAAGCTGGGCAACTGAAACGCAGGGATTTTGGACTTACAGTTTTGATTTCGCCCAGGCCTGGGAATGATCGAACAGTCATTAAATCTTTCTTCAATAATCCAAAAATATACGAAGGCCCACAAAGGCTGCATCCATCTATCCTTCATAGACTTAGCATATGCTTTTGATTCTGTGGACCCTCCACAGCTATGGTTTATAATGCCTCAGCTAGGTATTGATAGTGCAATTGTCTCCCTGCTTTGTAGACTACATGCACACACTACAGCCAGAGTCCATCAAAGCACAAGTGAGGACCTCACCAAAGAATTCCCATCAGTGACAATGGTCAGAGAGGGGTGCGTTTTAGCACCATTTCTCTTCCTAATTTACATTGATGCCCTGGGAGAGCACTGGGTAAGGGCTGGAAAAGAAATCCCAACGGTCAAATCACGAGAAATTCCTGTATTACTTTATGCAGATGATGTTGCACTCATTGTTCAAACAGCTAATGGCCTTCATTCCCTGCTAGATTATTTGATCAATTTTATGAATAGTTTAGGACTAAACACAAATCATACCAAGTCCTATGTAATAAAATGTGGCCGAAACTATTGAAGACCAGAAAATGTATGCTTGGGAAAATTATGAAAACTCTCCACTTTACGTATTGGGAGCCCAGAGTGATAAAGATATTAACTGGAAGTTTTTGTGAATATAAGAATTTGCAATTTCAAAGGGCGATTAATGCAGTTTTTACATATATGTAATCATACATGAGGATGTGAATAAACAACATCTCTCATAAACTGTGTAATAATTTTCTTGTAGAACAATACTAAGTAAGGTTTTTCTTCTAAATATACATGTACTAGGACCCTCTTTCTTGCAACATTTCATACCCAGGTCCTCGTACTTAGTGGGTTAACCCTTATATGTAATGTTTGTTAACGATATGGCAGGAGCCAATCATCATCCCCATTTTAGAAAGGGGGACAAGTCAGCCTCACTGCTACTGACCAATTTCCCTCCTAGATAGTTCGGTTAAGATCAGAGAAATGGTAATTCTGGCCAAGCTAGAAAGCTGGGCAACTGAAACGCAGGGCTTTTGGACTTACAGTTTTGATTTCGCCCAGGCCTGGGAATGATCGAACAGTCATTAAATCTTTCTTCAATAATCCAAAAATATACGAAGGCCCACAAAGGCTGCGTCCATCTAGCCTTCATAGACTTAGCATATGCTTTTGATTCTGTGGACCTTCCACAGCTATGGTTTATAATGCCTCAGCTAGGTATTGATAGTGCAATTGTCCCCCTGCTTTGTAGGCTACATGCACACACTACAGCCAGAGTCAATCAAAGCACAAGTGAGGACCTCACCAAAGAATTCCCATCAGTGACAATGGTCAGACAGGGGTCCGTTTTAGCACCATTTCTCTTCCTAATTTACATTAATGCCCAGGGAGAGCACTGGGTAAGGGCTGGAAAAGATATCCCAAAGGTCAAATCACGAGAAATTCCTGTTCTACTTTATGCAGATGAGGTTGCACTCATTTCTCAAACCGCTAATGGCCTTCATTCCCTGCTAGATTATTTTATCAATTTTATGAATAGTTTAGGACTAAACACAAATCATACCAAGTCCTATGTAATAAAATGTGGCCCGAAACCATTGAAGACCAGAAAATGTATGCCTGTGAATTTATGAAAACTCCCCACTTTAGGTATTTGGAGCCCCCGAGTGATACAGATTTTACCCGGAAGTTTTTTGTGAATATAAGAATTTGCAATTTCAAAGGGCGATTAATGCAGTTTTTAGATTTTCCAAAAAGCTGGGACACAAACCAATCAGTGAATGTCAATGTGTGTCTGTAACCAGATATGGTGTGGGTATCTGGGGGTATGGTAATTGTAAATCATTGCAAATTATGGAAAAAAAAGTTTGTAAGAAGGCTACTGGGAATCCCACATTCTATTGCAACATCTTTTTGCCATGATGAGGTTCGGCTGAGCCATATATTAAATAACAACCCCTATTATTATGGCATAGAATTTGGAACATCCAGAAGCCCACTTATGTAGAGCCATTTTACTAGCCTACATGAATTTGGATAACTACCTTGATATTCCATGGCTCTAAGCTCAGCATTCTACCACAATACAGCTAGTTCATCCACTATCCCTCAACAAAAGAGCTTTTTCATAAATATACCCAAAGGGCACGGTCAGGAGATAGATGTGACGGGATGGGAGTTAGCCCTCCAGACCGACCTGCACTTCTGGCATTTTACATGCAGATAATTGCAACTGAGAGACAAAAGTTCCTGTTGGCATGGTTCTGTCCTAAAACCATACATTTTCTGTTCACGTTTCCTAATAAAGGCACATGGGGCCCGATGTAGGTAGGCATTTACCGGTCGGTAACGGCCGAATTCGGCCGTTACCGACCGGTAAATGCCTTTTCCAATGTTGGGGGCATGTATTTACAGATTCTGTATTTGTACCGAATCTGTATTTACCGAATCGGTAAAATTACCGAATTGGTAAATACAGACTCGGTAAAAATACCGAGTCTGTAAATGCAGATGTAGGTGGCGCTTTAAACAGTGCCACAGGCCCTTCAGAATTTGTTATTTACCATGTAATACTATTGCATGGTAAATAACAAATTCAGGTGTACATGCACATCTGTGCATGTACACCTGTGCCATGTGACACGCAGACATGCCCATAGGGCATGTCTGTGTGCCACATGGCACACAAGCCTGACATTGGGGTGTTACAGGGTGTCAAAGTGACACCCCGTTCCCCATGGCAGGATTCGGTATTTACCGATTCGGTAATTACCGAATCGGTATTTGCCATTGATTCCTATGGGCTTCAAGGCCCATAGGAATCAATGGCAAATACTGATTCGGTATTTACCGAATCGGTAAATACCGAATCATACAGATTCGGTAATTTAAAAAAAAATTACCTACATCTGCCTACTTCAAATTTACCTACTCTTAAATACCGAATCGGTATGATTCGGTATTTAAGAGTAGGTAAATCGAAATTACCTACATCAGGCCCATGGTGTCCATATTTACCCCCTTGTCACTGTGAAGCCCTAGAAGCCCTGGCAGACCAAAGCACCATGCACTATATTCTATTTTGCACATTCTACACCACCCAAAGAAGGCAGTTCCTTCATCTGGTACTACAAGTATTAGAATCTAGATCTCATATAACTTCTTTTGATTATTCGCACTGTTTTGAACAAAAATTGTTATTTATACCATTTTAAATTACATTTGAACAATTTGGGTGCTCAGGACAGCCGGGAGCCATCCTGAGCCATGGTGATCATGTACTCAGGATGGCTCCCGGCCGTCCTGATACAGGGCACCGGAAATCCCTCTGGTGCGGGCACCAGAGGGATTTATTTTTCCCCAACACAGCCTCCGGAGCTAGGGAAGAACTTCTCAAGCTCCCGAGGCTGTCTATTTGGTTTCTGTGAAATGATAATCAGTGGGCAGGTCGCGCTGACGTCATTTCATAGAAACCAAAAATGAAATAAGCCAATAGGCTCATTTCAGTTTCACTTTCTAGGTGCTCAGGGGGCTATCTAAGCCCCCTGATCATGTAGAAAGTCAGGAGAGGTATCATTGGAAAGGGGAGAAACTCCCTATCTAGTGGAACCCTTCTTGGGGATCACCCCAGGAGGGTGGTCCCCAAGCAGGGATCCACCCTCTAGACACAGGCCTTTGCTTCCTCCAATTTCTTTTTGGGACAATTCAGTCTTTCTGCCCACCCGGGAGGAAGATGGGTGCAGTAGCCTCCAATCTGCCCCCAGGGGGGCCTGAAAGCCCACTAGAGCCAGAGATTGTTTTTATTTGATTTAGGGGTAGGGCTGCCCAAGATCAGCATGCCAATGCCCCAACCCCTCAGCAAAATTATAGTCTTCCTGACCTCCCTGTTGGGCAGATGGGGCAGTATCCCCCAATCTGCCCCACCAGGGGGGGCAGAAAGCCCACTAGAAGCCAGGGATTTTTTCTAATTTGATTTAAGGGTGAGGACTGCCCAAGATGAGCATGCCAATGCCCCCAACCCCCCCAAAATGCCAAAGTCTTTCTGCCCATCCCCAGGGGGCTGTAGCCCCTGATCTGCCCCTGGGGTGGCAGAAAACCCACTAGGCACCATGGATTTTTTTAATATGTAGGGGTGGGGACTGCCCTGAATGGGCATGCCAATGCCCAACCCCACAATATTGCCAGTCTTTTTGCCCTCCCTGGGAGCAGATTGGGGCAATAGCCTCTTATGCGCTCTAGGCATCAGAGAATATTTATTTTTCAAAATTCAGGGGTGAGGGCTGGCCAGAATGGCCATGCCAATGCCACCAACCCCCCAAAAAATGCCAAAGTCTTTCTGCCCCCCCGTTTCCCTGCTTCTCCCGACTAAAATGATCCCTCACTTGTGTGGGTGGGCGAAGGGCCTGTGACTAGGAAGGGCCAAAAATTTAGGGATTAAGGGTATGGCACAGCGAATTCTAAGTGCTACATTTTAAAACCCATATGTTTTTATCCTATTCTTCATTGGACACCCACACAAGTGATGTATCATTTTACTTAGGAGACTAAGGGGACGCTGGGTGATAGGACATTTATGCGGGCACGGTGATCCCACACAAAAATGGTTGCATAAAGTGAGTTTTTGAGCTAAATTTGAGGTTTACAGTCTGCCTGACCCTGAAAGCTAGGAATATGGTGCTTTTAGCACCACAAGCCCTTTGTTGATACCATTTGTAGGGAAAAAACAGATACTTTCTTCTGCAGTACTTTTTCCCCCATTAAAAAAAATAGATATATCTGTATTTTGGCTACTTTCTGTGTTGCCACCAGGAGATTCCACAAACCCTGGGTACCTTTAAAATCCCCATGATGTTGAAAGAAAAGGATGCAAATTTGGTATGGATACCTTATGTGGACAAAAAGTTTCAGAGGCCTAAGCGCAAACTACCCCAAATAGCCCAAAAAAGCTTAGCGTAGGGGAGAAGGGGTTAAATGCCTTGAAGATACGAAGAAAATACTGAAATTCTACCTATATATTGTTACTTTACCATTTATATTTGATATATAGGATCCTTAACAAAGTTTTTAAAATGTTAATTGTGTATTGTGACTCTTAAAGGCGCAATAGAGCAGAATCAAGTATTCTGATGACGTTAAACTTCTGCTAGCATTTTTATATCTCGGATGGCTTGGCGAACACTTTTCTGCCCAATTTCTCCTAGGACTTTTAAGAGGTTTTTGCTGTTTTATGATCTAATTTGCTTTTAGTGGCAAGTTACCCTTGTGCCTGGGTTGCCTTTTGATAATTACAAATCTTCTTTATTGTTAACTGTCTGTTTTAACATGTATTGTTTATATTTGCACTGTGCCCTCTAATGGTTCTATTGAGCCAAATTAAGTATATTGATTCATTGTTTGATTATACCGGTTACCTAAAAGGTAAGATGGTATCTGAGGAAATAGGATACCCAAATTGATATCAGATTCAGTAAATTGGAGTGAGAGTTACCCTGGTCCGATATAATGGTCCTATATAATGCATATGTTACTCAGTCAGCAAGCAAGGTCAAACTCTCTTCATACCATTAAAATCCATTGGTCAGCTTAACATTTTCAAGCGAAAGTAAAGCACTTAAAAAATACCACAAGAACGACCTCTGATTAAGTAACGCTTTCACTCTAGCATATCTTAAAAAAAATAAAAAGGAGTCATAGATGGTAACTTTGCAGAAGTTATAGAGACAGGGACACGTTTGGCAAATCAAATAAAAAGCGGCCCAGATTCAGAACTTCAAACTGCAACCTTATTTGCAAGACCTACTCTAAAAGCACTTTCCTAAGAAGAAACACGGTGTAATATAGGAGTTTGTTGACATTTATGTCCCAATGTGAATTTTTAAAGGCATCTATTTGTCCCTTACATGGGGCTCTGTGTAAGGATATCCTTCAGACAGAAAGAACCTTGAATTAAAAAGATGAGCAGAATATCAATTATGGTTCTCAAAAAGCAACTGCAAGAATCATTTTGCAAGTCATTTCAGAAGCGGCTGTAAAAAATTTAGTAGGTGTTAACATATTTCACCACGGGTTATTTCACTGCAAAATAGTCAAAAGGAAATAGAGCTTGCAGACGTGCAGGGATTAAACTAATTCACAGCATAGTTCACAACTTGGTAAGGAGCGTGATAATAGGAAATCGCTTCATAGGACAATATATTGTGACTTTTTATTAAATCAACTTCCAGTCATCACCGCCAAGCTTATGTGTCCTAATGTTTTATTAACAGGTATACATTATTCATTCATATTTATTGTAATTGTAATTTACTTTATATACATATACATGTATATTTTTAAATGTTCAGAGTGTAACATTCTATTTGTTACCACTGATGAGTGGGGGAGAGAGGCCATGGCGTACAAGAGGCAAAGCCTCGACTGGGTCATAATGGCCTTCCCTTCCCACAAGAATGAAAATGATAGCATATTATACTCTGCATATCTACAGATATTGTTTTTGCCATGGCATTCTTTATGGGTTTTTTAAAATAGAAGTGATATTATCAAAACCAGAAAGCACGACATTACATTTCTGCAGCAAGGTAAAATCACACTGACTTGATTTGTGACTATTGGGGACGATGGGGCATATTACCAACGGCCTTATCGCCGCTTTAGCGGGAATTTTTCCCGCTAAAGCGGCGATAATTTAATCGCCCTATTACCTACCTGTCGCTAACACCAGTTAGCGACAGCTAGTAGGAGATAGCGAGCTTCTGGGGGCCCACTTTGCATGTCAGTGATATATATCGCTAATGACATGCAAAGTGGGCGTGCCAAGATATTAGCGACTGGAAACAGTCGCTAACATCGCTAACTCCTATTACCAACTTTTGGAAATAATCTCGCTAAGCGCGATTATCTCCAAAAGCTAACGCCTGCCCAGAGCAGTTCTTAGCCATGTTATCCAATGGTAGGTGGATAACATGGCTAAGAGCATTTGCTCGGTAATGCATGAATATCGCTGACTTTTCAGCGATATTCATGCATTTCGGCCGATTTGTATCGCTTAGGAGATAAACCTTGATAATAGCAAGGCTCCTAAGCGATAAAAATAGGCGCAGCACGGCGATATAAATGTAGCCGCTAACCAAGCTTAGCGATATTTTTCACTTAAGCTTGGTAATATGCCCCGATGTTTCCTTGGTTGAAGAACTTTTTACATACAATCTGCATGCAATCTATGAGTCAGCAAAAGATGTTTTTTACACCATTACACCTGTCACGTTTGCTGTGCTAATAAACTTGAATATATTTATGCTATGTGAGTGAAAGTTAATATGATCATTAAAACATGTTATTTAGAGCACCTCTACCAATAAACATACATTTGCATCTTTTTTACTACAGTGTAACAGTTGTTGGGCCTGGCCCTCTCTGTAAGGTCACCCCCAAACCCTGTTGCCTTCTCCCCTCCTATTTCATTTTTTGTTCTTTCCACTCTTTCCACTATACCACTGCTAACTAGTGCTAAAGTGCTTGTGCTCTCTCCTTTAAACATGCTGAAATTTGCTCACACCTAATCATCAAATTAAATTGCCATATAAGTCCATTGTAGAGTGGCATGCCACATACCCAGTACATGTAAACCAAACTCTACTAGTGGGTCTGCAGAGTTTATTGTGCTGCCATTTAAGAAGCTCCTTAAACATGTCACAGGTCTGCCATTGCAACCTGCATGCAGTTTAACATTTTCAATACAACTTGGAATTATAACCCCTTTGCCAAGCTTTAAACTCACCTTTGATTACATATAGGTCACCTCTTAGGTAGGTGGTAGGTAGCATATAGACCATGGTGCATTGTAATTAAATATTTGGACATGAACTTTTAAACTTTAAATTGCAAGGTAGTGAGAAACACCAAAATGTGGTTTTCACTACAGTTAAGGCCTACATGTCCAATTGGATAACATTGTGTTCTCTTAATACATTTAATGAGTGTTAAATTTTGATTGGGGACAGAACAACATGTTTGGTATCTACGACATTTAATTACAAATCCTCTTTAATGGAAAAGGTGGATTTTAAATTGCAATTTTGAAAATGACACTTTTAGAAAGTTGCAAAAACAGAAAAAACTACAGCTAGAATGCACTCAATGAGTGTACTAATTCAACCAAAATAATCAATTACTCTAAATTTCATCAAGTAAATAGTTTGCACCTGGTAGGGGGCTCTGTCGGCCTCCTAATACAAATGTGAACAATGAAACCTGGATGAGTATCCAAGGGATACAAGTGCACTACCATGAAGTCACTTACTCCTAAGTGTACAAAAAGTTACATGTATCCAAATTTATATATCATCATAAATGAAACAATTGTAAACTTTGATCAACTTCTAATCCATCAGATGCATCAAATCACTTCAAAAATGATCAGACGTAGAAGGTAACAAATGATGGAGTCTGCTTTAATTTATTCGATTGCAGATGCTCTTCAAAAAGGAACATGATGATGCTTAGTCTCAAAAATACAAATTAGCAAAAACATCTTCCCAATGCATTTTGGGCTGCGATGCGCCCTTTGTCAGGGGAATCTAGAACATTAATTATCAAAATGAGTATCTCAATAATACTGACTCAATCTGTGCTAAGATTAAAGAATAATAGAGAGCTCAGATGAGTGCAAGGTCGGAAATTAGGTTGGCACTGACTAACCAAACGATGGCTGCTATAAAAGGATAGATAAACAAGTAGGTGGCAGCGAAAGTGAAAACCCTAGATCTAAAGATCACCCAACAAGCTCATTAGAGAGGTTAGGTCTTTTGACACAACTCAGGGTTCAATACAACAACAAATATGACAGGTAGAATACTTATTGCGTAGGGAAATAAATCAGCACTTGCATGCTACCACTCTGATTCACTATCATAAGGCCAGTAGAATTCCCTGAGGGTTACACTTAGCCATAAAATCCATGCTTTTTAGGATGAATAAGAAATGTATGCATAGATGGTATGCCATCTTAAACAAGTGTTCATTAGATCTCATCCTACTTATTGTAGAAGAATTCTCAGGTTTTGTGGGTTTAGAGAGTGATATAAAATAATTACAACAAGCATTATCACTGCGTATGGAGACAGACAATTGTCAATCCACTTTGTTCGACATTAACAAAACTGGATGCTTAAGCAAAAGAGAGTCATTAACGAAAGATCAGGAAGTTCCTACGTGACACTATCGACTATAAGTTAGATGAGGTGTACACCTGGATGGAGGTGTATGCAGAAAAACGCAATTGGAATACAACTGGCACCACCTCTTCTGAAGAAAGCTTGGTTTCCATTAGTGACACTCAACTAAATCGCCCTCCAGCTCCGTCTACATCCATTATTGCCACCACAACAGCTGGACCTAGAGGTTCAAAAGTGTCTTTTTTAGAGACGAGTCCAGCAACAGTTTCATTCTTCACTTTTAGAAAGTTGGCATTTTCCTCCCCTTTACCATTGGGTCAATGCAGCTGGTCCTAGGTCACATGACGGTGTGTGATTGGCAGTTACACTTTGTGAATTTCTACAAGACAGTCAAAAAGTAGAGGGATAGGTGTACCTGAATGGGGCACCTGTTGGCACAATAGGTTAGAGTGGATCTGGGCACAGTCCCACTTCCTGTGCTTTACCTAGACACAAATGGCTTGTCACCACTGAATTGTCTCTGCAGCCAGCTGGGAACCAAGGAGGGAGATTTAGGAAATTCCAAGTACTTCAAAGAGAAACCTCTGATAACTTCTCCTACATTAATGAAGGTGCCCGGTATAAAAATACCAGGACCGATCTTCGGAACACTACCTGGACTTGTGAAAGGACTCTCAGAGGACTGCAAGCTGTTGAGGCCTGCTGTGTACTCCACAAGACTGTTTTGCTGAGCCTAGAAGGGCTGCATTGCTGCTTGGGGCCTGCCTTCAACCCTCAAATGCCTGCCCTGCTGCTTGAGCCCTGTTCCTTCGCCTGAACCTAACACTACCAGGGGGAAGTTCCTGCCCTACTGTTCAGAGCAACAGGGACATAACAGTGATGTCATCAGTGATGTCATTTGAGATGTCATCAGTGATGGCATCAGTGATGTCACTGACCATGTCATGAATGATGCAATATATGACATCATCAGCAGTGCATTGCGGGTGTGCGAATTATAGTTAGCAGAATTAACTATAACAAAGGAATTTCTATGGTTTTGTACGAGTTAAATGTTGAGCTAACTATAACACACCTGAAACCTATGGTTTTTCCTGTGAATTTCTAAGGTTTTTTAGATGTTAATTTCTAACTATAACGTCTCTGAAACCTATGTTTTTTTCAGTGAATTTCAAAGGTTTTTTTATGCTAATTTTTAGGTGTAGTAGTAGGTAAACCTATTTTTTTTACTGATTTTCAACAGTTTTTTTAACTGTTTATTTTATAAATATTGTATTCATTAAATAACATATCTTCTTCTGAAAATTGCAAATCAAACTGAAATATTGTTTCATTTTTTTGTTTTCTTTTAATATATTTATATTATTTTCTTTTTTTCCAATTTATTTTCGAAGTCGCGCACCCAAACTGTACACATCACGGTGGGTGCGCGGATTCTAGCCGCCATTTTAGAAAAGTCGTGAAGGATCCGAGTACGATGTGCGACAGCTGCGTGTTTTTCAGTTACATTTATTCATTTAAAAAGTTTGTTATAGCGCAAACAAGATCCCGAGGGATAACAGAGCACTTTACAATATGATGGGAGGAAGACAAAAACAATATCTGTAGGCAATATCCAAAAGAGTAAGGGAGAGAAAGAGAATAAATTACAGAATACAACTAGGAGGGTAATACAATAAAACAAGTGTAGGCGGGTAACAAGGGTGAAACACAATGTTCAAGGGGGATCTGTAACAAAATAGGAACATAGTCAGTAGGTGCAATGTCAACGGTCCTGTGTGAATAACCCTATTAGGGTATGAATTTGTTCATTAGGAATCTTTTGGCTTCCACTTTGAACACCGTCAATGAGGAGATTCTGCGAACTTCCGGTGGGAGAGAGTTCCAAATCTTAGGGGCGACTCCGGAGAAAGCTCGGTGGCAACTTCTCTTTTTCATAAGGATACGTGATTTCAGGAGGAGGGAAGAGGCACTTCTTGAGGCTCTTACTCCACAGGATAAGGTAAGTTTTTTTGCAAGGTACGTAGGAGTATTTAGGTGAAGGGCTTTGTGTGTGAAAACAGCAATCTTTAATTGAATTTGTGCTTCGAAGGGCAGCCAATTGACGGAGTTTAGGACTGGTGATATATGATCTTTTCGCTTGGAATCCGTAACCAGTCCAGCAGCTGAGTTAAGTGCAGCCCTTAGTGGAGCCAGTACGTATTTGGGAAGGCCACAGAGGGTAGCACTGCCGTAGTCTAACCTCGGCAAGAGAAGCGCTTGAACCACTTGCTTGAAATCATTTGGGGGAAGGAAAGGTTTGATATTTCTTAGAGTTCTCATCAAGTGGTTGGCTCCTTTGCATACATTGCTGATGTGACCTTTCATGTTCAGGTGCTTGTCCATAGTGATACAGAGAGACTTGGCTGCATCCATGAGAAGAGGCGTACAGTTAAAAGCAGTGAGGTGGTTCAGCCAGAGGTCTAACTTGGGGATGAGATTCGGGGGGAGATGAGCAGAAATTCCATTTTAGAGGTGTTGAGCAGTAGATTATTCTCCATTAACCAGTTTTAACATTAAGGTAGTGTTAAGTGAGATGATGTTTTCCGAGAATGAGATTTTCAAATATAATTGCATGTCATCCGCATACATGTGGAAGAGAATGTTCATGGAATTTAGGAAGTGAGCGAGAACTTCCAAGAAAAGATTGAAGAGGATAGGAGATAGAGCAGATCCTTGGGGGACATCATATACTTTTGATATTATGTGATGTGCACGATTGGTATGTGACCAGTTCGCGACCCCTGCTCCCACGCATTCGTGACGGATGCGCATGATGGTACGCGACACTTGCGCGGTCGCGGGTCCTGCGTGACGTCATATACGTGCTGGGGCGCGTTGGGTGCGCGACTCCCGCAAAAACATTTTATGTTCTAAAATGATATGTATGTGTCTTTAATATACATATTAGGGAATGAGATTATCTAAGATATTCATAAAAATAATAGATTTGTACTTATAATAAACTTTATATTATTTTTAAATACATTTTCACAAAGTCGCGTCGGGTGCGTGCTTCATGAGCACAGAGTGCACAGATCCCATGTGACCTCAAAAAAAAGATTTCATTGGTTCATAACATTTCCCACTGTAACTATTGAAGGACACCACCCATTTTAATCATTCTTGATGGAGCAACTTTAGAGAGACATCTCTTTTCCTACAAGAACCCTTTTTGCTTGTTTTTTTTGGTGTTTTTCAAAAAATAACAAACACAATGGCATCTGGACAGCAGCAGGAGGAAGTATCTTCTGAAGAAGAATTCTTGAAGGAGGCACCACGTCCACAGAGGCCGGAATCTGTTGTTTTGAAATTCTTCACTTTTCCACCTGCAGAGAAGAGAGTAAATGTGAAAAAGGTGACGTGCAAAATTTGTGACCGAGTCCTGTCAAGAGGCAGTGAAAAAAATACTCTTGTGAGACTGCTTCTATGTACAAGCATCTTCGGACCACACATCCTCTTAATCTTGCACAGGAGGAAATGAGGCGAACTGCTTTGAACCCCTCACCTGCTGTGGCAAGTACTTCCGGAGCGTCCTCAGGAACAGCTGCAATGGATATTAGGCCACAATTCACCTTTCTTTAGCAACACTGCGTGAAGTGTAAGAAACTTATATGCTTCGGTGGGCAGTCAGTGGATGCAGTTGGTGCTGAACAACGCAACCATCGTTGTTAATTTTTTGTTGTTGTTTTTGGAATGATAAGTAATTCCAAAAGTTTCCTGCTTTATTCGTTCTTTTTTTGTTCATTTTTTTGAAAAACACCTAAAAATATATAAAATTGTTTAAAAAAAAATACAAAAGAAAACAGAAGAAAAAAGTCAATAAAGAACGATAATTGCAAGGTAATGTGTGAAAGTTGGGTTGAATATATTTCTACAGTATGATTAACTGAAAGAATGGATTAGTAGTGTAATGTGAATTTATAGGTGAAGATTTATGAGGAAGTACTGTAGCGTGACACTACAAGCTCTTCAGCTGCACTGCACTGTGGCACTTCCAAAGCACAGAGATGTGACATATGTACATGAATATGTTGCAACTCTGTGCTTCCCTCTGCACTGCTGCACAAACTGCAGCCATGCAGTGACACAGGCACCCTTGCACCATGGTGTAAGGATATCTGTGTCGTGCGGAGATCGTTTTTGTGCAGGACGGGGCACCTTCCTTTACAAAAACAATCAGTAAAGGCATTTGCCTCTTTCAATGTAAGCTGTGGAATGCAGCATGCATTGAAAGAGGAAAGAATGTGGAGAAATGAAAACCATTCTCCTCTTTGCGCCTTGCTACACCAACTCTAGGATGGCGCAGCATTCACACACATCTCCAGATTTACGATTTCTCATAAATCTGGAGATGTGTCTTGTTCTATGGGTGTTGAGTGGGAACACCCACAGCAACACCCATGGAATACCCCTTCAAAACAAAGTTCTGTGTATGAAGGGGTCGTATTTACAAGTAGAGGAAAAACCATGGAGGGTGGATTTTCCTCTGCTTGAAAATATGAAGTAGTGCCTGGCGCCATTACTACGTTACAAAAAGTGACGTACTGGTGGTGCAGGGTGCTTTTAAATCTGTCCCATAAGTGCTTAAGTATTGGCAGACTGATACAATAAGAACATAGTGCTGGATGGGTGATTTAAGAATTGTATGAGACTAACAGTAGGTATCCTACGCTGCATGGGTACTATTTCAGTATTTAATGGAGTGGCCCAATAGAATGTGTCTACTTAGAGATTTGTAGGGATTATGCACACAATAATGTATATGTACTTGTGTTGGTGCCTAGGTCATTTTATAAAAATACCACTAGTTACTGGAATGATGACAGTGCTGCAAACAGAGTGAACCCTTAATTTATAAGTGCTTAGGTATTGGTGGAGTGATAGGATAAGCAGATAGTGGTAGATACGTGATTAAAGAAGTGCTTGGGACAGACTGGACGATTCCTACACAGCATAAGTACTAACTGGGTATTTAGAAGAGTATATCAATAGTATGTAGCTAGTTAGAGGTCTGCTTGGATAGTGCACAAAATATTATAGCTGTACTTGCGTTAGTAGCTAGGCCATTCCATAAGTTCATGACTAGTAACTAGAATAATTACAGTATTACCATCAGAGTGTATAGTGAATTTATAAGTGCTTAGGTATTGGTGGAGTAATAGGATAATTAGATAGTGCTGGATGGGTGATTGGTGAAATGCATGGGACAGACAGGACGATTCCTACACTGCATAGGTACTAACTGGGTATTTAGAGGAGTGTATCAATAGTTTGTAGCTGGTTAGAGGTGTGCATGCATAGTGTACACAATATTGTACCTTAACTTGTGTTAGTGACTATGCCATTCCTTAAGTATACGACTAATAAGTGGAGTGATTGCAGTGTTGCAAAGAACGTGTGTGCTGAATTTATAAGTGCTTAGGTATCGGTGGAGTGATAGGATATGTAGATAGTGCTGGATCGGTGAATGGAGAAGTGCATGGGACAGACAGAAAGATTCCTAGACTGCATAGGTATCAACTGGGTATTTAGAACAGCATATCATTAGTATGTAGCTGGTTAGAGGTCTGCATGCATAGTGCACAGAATATTGTAGCTGTACTAGTACTGGTGTGTCTATGGTTTCGAGAATGTCAGTCTGTATTTTAGGGTTTGAGGACGTACATCAGATGATCACGTGGATTATGTCATCAGTGATATCATTTGAGATCTCATCAGTGATGTAATCAGTGATGTCACTGACCATGTCATGAGTGATGTAATATGTGTCGTCATCAGCAGTGCATTGCGGTGGCGCAAGTTATAGTTAGCACAACTAACTATAACGGCCGAATTTCTCTTTTTTTGTATGGGTGAAATGTCCAACTAACTATCACATCCAAAAAACCTGTGTTTTTTTCAGTGAATTTCTGAGCATTTTTTAAATGCTAATTTCTAGCTATAATGTCCTTGAAACTTAAGTTTTTTTAGTGAATTGTATATATATATATGTATTTAATCTGCTCTCACTCTTACAAGGAAGGAATGAGCATTCAGGTTGTAGTTTGGAAGTATTTAATCTGCAAAGGACTTGATCTACTTGTTTCGGCTCGTCCGAACCTTGATAACGATACAAGACATCATTGTAGCATCCTTATTTAAATGTACAAATGCCTAAAGTTGCCAACAATAACAAAGTGGGTGGCCATATCGGCCTGGTCACGATGTGAAAATTCCGGGATTGATACAATAAAGTAAATAAAACAAGTGTTAATATGCACACAATGTCATTTCAGCATATCTTGCCCCGTGACCGCTATACCTGTATGTTCGTCAACGTGACTTATTCATAATAAACATACTTAGGACTGCAAATATCAACATAAACAATGGACTGCACATTACTTTAAATTGAAAGGATATTGGCCATATTAATCTGGGCACGTTGCGTATTATAATGGTTCTTACACGAAAGAAAAGAAAAAAAGGGGTGTTAATATACACACACTATCCCTAAATAAAGTTCCAGCGATTATAGTTCCATTCCATTCACAGCTCATTTGAGATGTCATGAGTGATGTTGAGTGATGTAACTGACCATGTCATGAATGATGTAATGTCTGAGGTCATTAGCAGAACATTGTGGGGGTGTAAGTTATAGTTAGCTCAGGTAACTATAACTGCTGAATTTCACTGGTTGTGTATGAGTGAAATCTGAGAATAACTATACTGTCCCTGTAATCTTTGTTTTTTTCAGCAAATGTTGAGGTTTTTTTAAGTTAAGTAAGATGCATATCACAATGGATGGTGGGGGGTTGGAAGCAGGGCTTAGCATTGTGCTGCCCCCACCCAAGCTTGCTGCTCCTGCCTTCCCTCCTCCTAGCCATCCATTGTCCAAGTCCATGTCCCTGTTCCCTTATTAAATCCTTCTGTGGCAGTTGTTCTGCCACTGGCCTTCCCGCCTTCTCTGAACAGTTAGCTTGCTGCCCCATCCACCTCCTCCCTATCCTCTGAATCCATGGACTAGCCTCCTCCCTCCTGCCATGCATGGTCTGAAGTGCTGCCACTGCCCTTCATTTAGCATGATGCACCAGTCCACTCCTCCTGCTCTCCATTTCCATATTCTATGCCCCATCATTAACCTCCTGCTTAGCCTCTGTGCTTAGCTTCTTGCCCCTATTCTCCTTCCCTCCGATGTCTGTGTGCATGCCCCTGCTCCATCCTTTTTGCCCACCATGTTCCATGGACCTGCTACTCCTATCTACTCTGAGTGTTCTGTTGAGCTGCCACTCCCCTTCCACCTGCCTAGCATTGTCAGATGACTGTAACCTGCCACCGCCACCTCCACCCTGCCTGTCCACATTCCATGCCCTTATCTCCTTCCTCCTGTCCCCCATGGTCCATTTTACTGCCACACCATTCCACACCCTTCTGCCCTCCCTGGTCTGTTGTGCTGCAGCTGCTCCTCCTGCCTGCCCCACGTGGCCCCTTACACTGAACTCTCTTTTATGTGCCCAGTTTTGGACCCTCCCTTCTATCCTCCATGGTCCCTTGTGCATTCCCCTCACCCTCCTTCTTGCCCATCATAGCCATTGTGCTGCCACTAACCCTCCAGCTTGCCATGCATGGTCTTCTGTGCTGCCATGGCCCCTCCTACCTTCCCCGTGTAGTCAGCTAGCTACCCCTGACCCCTTCCCACCTTCCATGGTATGTGTGTATGCCATTATGGTCTCACTGTTGCTCTCCATGGTGTGTCTTGCTTCTAGTGCCCATCCTGCCTGACTTCCAAGGTCATCTTGCTGCTCCTGCCTGCCCCCTTGCCCCAAACCCTCTGTTTCCATGTGCAGATCCCTATTCCCTCCCTCCTGGCTTGTCTGTTCCATTGTAATGCCCCAGATCCGTCCCTCCTGCCCTTTATGGTCCGTTGTGCTGCAGCTTTCTCTCCTGTCTGTTCATTATGGTCAGCTAGCTACCATTGCCTCATTCCCCACCGTTCTTTGTTGTCCATGTGCATGGTCCTGTCCTGGTTGCTTTCTATGGAGTGTTGTGCTGCACTCCCGTCCCACATGCCCTGTGTGGTCCATTGTGCTGCTACAAACCCTGATGCCTGCACCGTAGGGTCAGTTTGGTGCACCTCTACATGTCCCTCCTGTCCTCTGTTATTCAAGTCCATGTCCCTACCACAGTTGCACTGCCTTCCGTGATCCGATGTGCCATACTTGCTAACATTTTGAAGTTGGTAAGACGGAGATTTTAAAAATAAAACTGGGGTATTGATTTTTCCCTTTGTCTTACATTGAAAAAGAGGAGATTTTAGACAGGAGACAGATAAAATAAAGCCCATTTCAGCTTAAAAACAATGGACGTTTCCTGGCTGAATCGGGTCTGTTGGCATGTATGGTTGTACAACCACTGCCTCGTCCTTCTGCCCACAATGGTCTATTATATTCCCACAGCCTCTCTTGTCTGTCCTCTATTGTTGGTTTGTTGATCCTGCCCCCCTTTTCACTGCCATCCAAAGTCTGTTGTGTTGCCACTACCTTTCCTGCCTGCCCAGTGTGATAAAATTGTTGCCTCTGCACCTCTCACCAGTATCCTAATGAACAACTAGATTGCTAACATTCTAAATTTATTACAAAAGTGTGGAACGCCTGACGTCATTTTGATGTAATCAAAACTGTAATACCTAGAGCATTTCCTTTAGCAATTACAAATATGAGAGGGTCTTATTTGCATCAAAATTATGGTTAGCGCTCTAAAAAACTAAAATGAGGACATATTTTCTGAGTTTTCAAATAGCGACAAAGCACTTTTAAATTATTTGTCACCTTTATATTTTTTTATCCAGTTGACCACTTGATTAAATGTTGCACTTAGGGGAGAGGATGTGGTGCTACTTCCAGAGTTGCAGACTTTGCAACAAGGGAACCAGGTTGGAGTTTCTGCTTCAGCTCCACAGTCTGTGATTCTGGTCAAATCACTTTATCCCCCCATGTCTAAAACCAAACTTAATTTGTTCTTGTGTGATGTAACCAATGCTCATGTAAAGCACTCAAATACCTGACAAGTCTGCACTACATAAAATTGCAAAGACACAAAAAATAAAAAGTGTTTTGCGCACTTCTGTCATTGGGCTACATGTGGGCTATATCTGGGTGATATTTGTGCTACATTTGGGCTCTTTCGTCTCTGGTGGCCATCTTGGGAGATTTATTTGTTATGAAATTTCCTAATTTCCTCATTTACTGCAGTCTCCTCAGTAGGAAATACTTTCAGTTTTTTACTTTGATTCCATCAAGAAGGTATTCAGATATGTCACACATTTGCCATGAATTCTGAATGTTAGCACTCTAGTTGCTCATTAGATTACTGTAGTAAAGCTATTGTTCACCATGGAAGTCTGCTGCTGGTATTGAAAGTGTATGTTTCAGTTTGCATGTTAGAATTTTTTAATGAAATACAAGAGGATTTGAGAAGTCACTCAAAATGTGCCCTAACTTTTCTTTCTGCAGCACTAATCATAATTTATATGGCAAAATGAACCCCCTCATTGTGTTCCTTTTTAAATTAAATGGTTTAAGTGTTATCAGTTTATTCCAATCAAGATGGCTTCAGGTGTGCCATACTTGTTTCATAAGTAAGACAGTAAGTGCTCTAGTTGTTCTATAAAACACTCTGGGAAGCTGCAGTAGAACACAAAGGAATCGACTGGCAGTCTCTGCCTTTGTTGGATATACATGTTTTACTGAGAATGTGGGACTTCATCCTCACATGACTGAGAAAGATAATGTGAATTTACAGAAAACATGCTCTCAGTTTAGCTTATAGTTCACCTTCCAAAACCTCTGCGGGAAAAGCATAAGAAAATAGTTTACTCTCAAACATGATTCATGATATCCCAACAGAAGGCTTTTTCACATGGTAAAATCACCTTAGAACACGCCACAATTCCTAAAATTAGTATGGTACAATCGACAAATGATTTATAATGTAACTAATGTCTTAAAACCTTCTATTAACTGCAATGCTTTTTAATGGGGTGCTATCATGTATATTGGTCCCAAGATGGCTGCCAGCACTTCTTGGATGAAGTGCTGACAGCCAATTAGATCTCACGATGAGATGTGTTGTTAGGCTCCGCCCAGATATATATTTCTTTTTCCATTAATATTTTAAAAACTATTGAATGGATTTACACCATTAAACAAAAAAAGGGCTCTTTCTTAACCAAGGGCTACCTTTTTGCCAAATTTAATGTAATTCCGTTCAGCAGTTCGGGCTGTAGCCATGTCTAAAGTTTCCTATGGAAATTGCATGGAGAAAACATATTTTGGGACCCCCCCTTTTTTTTCGGCCCACGCTTGCCGAATCACCCCGAAACTTTTAAAAGAAGAGCGTACTGAAGCAGGCATACGTTTTGAAAATTTCGTGAAGATTCATCAACCGGCGCCAAAGTTATTTGGAATAGAATGTTGTGATTATCCTATGGTAACTAGGTCCTAACTATAACTACCTACTGGCGATCGCCAGTAGGTAATATTATATATATATATATATATATATATATATATATATATATATATTCGGTATGTATCTCCCTCCACAGAAAGAGCAGGAGCCCAGGGGGACAGTTCAGAGAGGCTTTATTGAGCAGGCAATTGCTACGGTGGAGGCGAATGCATTTCGGCGTTAGCCTTCTTCAGCGCCCAGCACCGTCTCCATGCACCATCAAGGTAGTCCTTTCTTGCTGCCTGTGAAGTAATGCAGGCTGGACCGCTCCTCCCCCGCTGGTGAATGCACACACCTGGTGTAGTCCGTCGTAATCCTTGGACCACAGCACCCACAATGCCGTGTTGCAGCAGTGCAGGTTGATGAAAATAGCGGGGGTAGGTAAGTGAGTTCTTTTTGCGGTGCCCGGTATCAGCAGATTTGATGGAACACAGCGCCGATTGACCGCTCATCTGGTCTCCCCTTGTTTCCCCCAATACTGCCACGCCTCAGAACATGATGTCTGATGTGCAGGGGAGAAAGCGGATAGCATTTCACCCAGGAGAGGCGTAATGCCTCGAAACTGCTCACTGCAACCAAGTTCAAAAGCGGGAACCAGATTGTGTCCGTACCCGGACCAAAGTAAAATGCCTGGCGGCGTGCCATTTAGTATCTGGTCCCAACAAAGGGCAGGGGATTCCTGAAAGGCGCTATTGGCAAGCGCGAAAATGTTCGGTATGTATCTCCCTCCACAGAAAGAGCAGGAGCCCAGGGGGACAGTTCAGAGAGGCTTTATTGAGCAGGCAATTGCTACGGTGGCGGCGAATGCATTTCGGCGTTAGCCTTCTGCAGCGCCCAGCACCGTCTCCATGCACCATCAAGGTAGTCCTTTCTTGCTGCCTGTGAAGTAATGCAGTCTGGACCGCTCCTCCCCCGCTGGTGAATGCACACACCTGGTGTAGTCCGTCGTAATCCTTGGACCACAGCACCCACAATGCCGTGTTGCAGCAGTGCAGGTTGATGAAAATAGCCGGGGTAGGTAAGTGAGTTGTTTTTGCGGTCCCCGGTATCAGCAGATTTGATGGAACACAGCGCTGATTGACCGCTCATCTGGTCTCCCCTTGTGTCCCCCAATACTGCCACGCCTCGGAACATGATGTCTGATGTGCAGGGGAGAAAGCGGATAGCATTTCACCCAGGAGAGGCGTAATGCCTCGAAACTGCTCACTGCAACCAAGTTCAAAAGCGGGAACCAGATTGTGTCCGTACCCGGACCAAAGTAAAATGCCTGGCGGCGTGCCATTTAGTATCTGGTCCCAACAAAGGGCAGGGGATTCCTGAAAGGCGCTATTGGCAAGCGCGAAAATGTTCGGTATGTATCTCCCTCCACAGAAAGAGCAGGAGCCCAGGGGGACAGTTCAGAGAGGCTTTATTGAGCAGGCAATTGCTACGGTGGCGGCGAATGCATTTCGGCGTTAGCCTTCTTCAGCGCCCAGCACCGTCTCCATGCACCATTAAGGTAGTCCTTTCTTGCTGCCTGTGAAGTAATGCAGGCTGGACCGCTCCTCCCCCGCTGGTGAATGCACACACCTGGTGTAGTCCGTCGTAATCCTTGGACCACAGCACCCACAATGCCGTGTTGCAGCAGTGCAGGTTGATGAAAATAGAGGGGGTAGGTAAGTGAGTTCTTTTTGCGGTCCCCGGTATCAGCAGATTTGATGGAACACAGCGCCGATTGACCGCTCATCTGGTCTCCCCTTGTGTCCCCCAATACTGCCACGCCTCGGAACATGATGTCTGATGTGCAGGGGAGAAAGCGGATAGCATTTCACCCAGGAGAGGCGTAATGCCTCGAAACTGCTCACTGCAACCAAGTTCAAAAGCGGGAACCAGATTGTGTCCGTACCTGGACCAAAGTAAAATGCCTGGCGGCGTGCCATTTAGTATCTGGTCCCAACAAAGGGCAGGGGATTCCTGAAAGGCGCTATTGGCAAGCGCGAAAATGTTCGGTATGTATCTCCCTCCACAGAAAGAGCAGGAGCCCAGGGGGACAGTTCAGAGAGGCTTTATTGAGCAGGCAATTGCTACGGTGGTGGTGAATGCATTTCGGCGTTAGCCTTCTTCAGCGCCCAGCACCGTCTCCATGCACCATCAAGGTAGTCCTTTCTTGCTGCCTGTGAAGTAATGCAGGCTGGACCGCTCCTCCCCCGCTGGTGAATGCACACACCTGGTGTAGTCCGTCGTAATCCTTGGACCACAGCACCCACAATGCCGTGTTGCAGCAGTCCAGGTTGATGAAAATAGCGGGGGTAGGTAAGTGAGTTCTTTTTGCGGTCCCCGGTATCAGCAGATTTGATGGAACACAGCGCCGATTGACCGCTCATCTGGTCTCCCCTTGTGTCCCCCAATACTGCCACGCCTCGGAACATGATGTCTGATGTGCAGGGGAGAAAGCGGATAGCATTTCACCCAGGAGAGGTGTAATGCCTCGAAACTGCTCACTGCAACCAAGTTCAAAAGCGGGAACCAGATTGTGTCCGTACCCGGACCAAAGTAAAATGCCTGGCGGCGTGCCATTTAGTATCTGGTCCCAACAAAGGGCAGGGGATTCCTGAAAGGCGCTATTGGCAAGCGCGAAAATGTTCGGTATGTATCTCCCTCCACAGAAAGAGCAGGAGCCCAGGGGGACAGTTCAGAGAGGCTTTATTGAGCAGGCAATTGCTACGGTGGCGGCGAATGCATTTCGGCGTTAGCCTTCTTCAGCGCCCAGCACCGTCTTCATGCACCATCAAGGTAGTCCTTTCTTGCTGCCTGTGAAGTAATGCAGGCTGGACCGCTCCTCCCCCGCTGGTGAATGCACACACCTGGTGTAGTCCGTCGTAATCCTTGGACCACAGCACCCACAATGCCGTGTTGCAGCAGTGCAGGTTGATGAAAATAGCGGGGGTAGGTAAGTGAGTTCTTTTTGCGGTCCCCGGTATCAGCAGATTTGATGGAACACAGCGCCGATTGACCGCTCATCTGGTCTCCCCTTGTGTCCCCCAATACTGCCACGCCTCGGAACATGATGTCTGATGTGCAGGGGAGAAAGCGGATAGCATTTCACCCAGGAGAGGCGTAATGCCTCGAAACTGCTCACTGCAACCAAGTTCAAAAGCGGGAACCAGATTGTGTCCGTACCCGGACCAAAGTAAAATGCCTGGCGGCGTGCCATTTAGTATCTGGTCCCAACAAAGGGCAGGGGATTCCTGAAAGGCGCTATTGGCAAGCGCGAAAATGTTCGGTATGTATCTCCCTTCACAGAAAGAGCAGGAGCCCAGGGGGACAGTTCAGAGAGGCTTTATTGAGCAGGCAATTGCTACGGTGGTGGCGAATGCATTTCGGCGTTAGCCTTCTTCAGCGCCCAGCACCGTCTCCATGCACCATCAAGGTAGTCCTTTCTTGCTGCCTGTGAAGTAATGCAGGCTGGACCGCTCCTCCCCCGCTGGTGAATGCACACACCTGGTGTAGTCCGTCGTAATCCTTGGACCACAGCACCCACAATGCCGTGTAGTAGCAGTGCAGGGTGGCTTCAGGTATGCCATACTTGTTTCATAAGTAAGACAGTAAGTGCTCTAGTTGTTCTATATGACACTCTGGGAAGCTGCAGTAGAACACAAAGGAATCGACTGGCAGTCTCTGCCTTTGTTGGATATACATGTTTTACTGAGAATGTCAGACTTCATCCTCACATGACTGAGAAAGATAATGTGAATTTACAGAAAACATGCTCTCAGTTTAGCTTATAGTTCACCTTCCAAAACCTCTGCGGGAAAAGCATAAGAAAATAGTTTACTCTCAAACATGATTCATGATATCCCAACAGAAGGCTTTTTCACATGGTAAAATCACCTTAGAACACGCCACAATTCCTAAAATTAGTATGGTACAATCGACAAATGATTTATAATGTAACTAATGTCTTAAAACCTTCTATTAACTGCAATGCTTTTTAATGGGGTGCTATCATGTATATTGGTCCCAAGATGGCTGCCAACACTTCTTGGATGAAGTGCTGACAGCCAATTAGATCTCACGATGAGATGTGTTGTTAGGCTCCACCCAGATATATATTTCTTTTTCCATTAATATTTTAAAAACTATTGAATGGATTTACACCATTAAACAAAAAAAGGGCTCTTTCTTAACCAAGGGCTACCTTTTTGCCAAATTTAATGTAATTCCGTTCAGCAGTTCGGGCTGTAGCCATGTCTAAAGTTTCCTATGGAAATTGCATGGAGAAAACATATTTTGGGACCCCCCCTTTTTTCTCGGCCCCCGCTTGCCGAATCACCCCGAAACTTTTAAAAGAAGAGCGTACTGAAGCAGGCATACGTTTTGAAAATTTCGTGAAGATTCATCAACCGGCGCCAAAGTTATTTGGAATAGAATGTTGTGATTATCCTATGGTAACTAGGTCCTAACTATAACTACCTACTGGCGACCGCCAGTAGGTAATATTATATATATATATATATATATATATATATATATATATATATATATATATATATATATATATATATATATATATTGTATATGTAGTTAGGATTTTTTCTCTATGGGATTTTTGAAAATTCTATGTCTAATAACTTTGGCGTTTGTGGACGGAATTGGCTGAAATATTCAGGAAAATGGAACATTTTGTTTCTGAGCAGCCCCTGAAAATTTGGGGGGGGTTCGTCAAGGGGGGGCTGAGAAAAAAGGGGGGTCCCAAAACGCGTTTTTCCCATGTTAATTTCCATAGGGCGGTTGGCCTCACTTTTAGCCCGAACGGCTGAATGGATTTGCACGAAACTTGGCAAAATTGTAGGGACTGTTAGCCCGATGTGCCTTTGCTAGGTCTCAATATATGTGCTCCAGTGGATTTTGAGAAATTAACGTTCAAAAAAAGATATATATCTGTAACAGCGCTCCGGGTGGCGCTTCGGTTCGCGTACTTGACGCGTAACAGAACTTCGCGAAGCGAAGCTGATTGGCTCTCCGGTGTCTGTCAACATTCTAAACAGTCCGGAGCGGCCGCCATCTTGTCTCTCGGTAGGATCGAGAGACAAGAGGAGGCCAAAACAAAGGGGGAAATGACCATAAGGGGGCATAGTAGATCCTCCCTGACCCCCTAGGTTTGATGTGGAGGCTTTAAAAGGGCCCCGCGGGGCAAAAACAAAACAAAAAAAATGTTTTTTTTCGTGGGGTGCGCCCGGTACGCGTAACGGAAAGCGGACTGGGGAGCGTACTACAAGGAAACAAGAATGATTGACTTTTAACTTATTGTATGTTTATAGACTTTTTTTTTTTTTTTTTTTTTTCTGATGAGTGACGTCTCGGCCTATCTCCACGGGATGCAGTCCCTACCATCTCGGCGTTTAAGCCCAGGGGGACCGGTAGTGTGGGAGAGATAACGTCTGTTAACGTTCGATTCGAAGGAAATCAGGAAGTGTTGAAAAACATTGTCTGCGCCATCTTGCCTTTTTTCAAATGCCACACTTTTGTCGTGCACGGCAGCCATTTTAGATGCCTTGACCAGTCCCACTCTCTGCACGCTGTCGATCCTTAGCATGGCTCCCCACCCTCGCAAGCATCTCCACCAGGCACTGGTCACCCCCGCTCTCTGTCTTATGCATGGGCAATAAACCTCCCCCCATCTGCGCTGCTCTTCCTTGAGAATCACACCCTGTGCCCGCCCGACACCTCCCTTTCGCCCTATTCACTACCGCACCCTCTGACACTCCTCTTCCTCTGTGTCCGATTGTCCAGGCCGGTCCCAGGCTATCACCTAGCCTTGCAGATGTAGTTTATGGCCCCAGCTGTAAAGAATCACCCCTCTTCAAAGGAGTTACAGTAGATCAAGGCCCCCACCCGATGAGATCCGTCACACCACACGCGTTCCTACTATCTGAAAACCATCCTGTATTGTGATTGGGGAGGGGACCGAGCCTGAAGCGGAAGATTCCAGGGATGCCTCTTTGTACATCAAAGTTTTTACAATTATGTGTCACATTAAAAATATATAGCACTCCAACAAAGTAGTAGGATTATAAAACTTTAATAACTTATGAATATATACAACGCAACAAAAACAGTAAATACATTTAAACATTTTTTTGAAAAAAGAAGCAACAATGGTCAGTAGCTGTGTTTTGTGCGAATAGTCCCAAGGCAGCACAACGTGCTGCGTTCTGGACGGCACCCAGGTGATGTTACCTGGGTGCCGCACTGGTTTTTGGTATCCTACAATGCAGCTCCGAAAAACGGCATGGGGCGTCCCGGGGGGAGCGGGGGGAGGCCTCGTCAGGCCCGGTCCGTTGTGCGAATAGTCCCAAGGCAGCAGAACGCGCTGAGATGTGGATGGCACCCAGGTGATGTCCAGTAAGTTGCCGCACTGGTTTTGGTATCCTACAATGCTGCTCCGAATAACGGCGTGGGGCGCCCCGGGGGGGGGGGGGGGTGAGGCGGCGTGAACGGGCCTCCCCAGGTGGAGGCTTGTCTGCTGTAGTGGGGCGCCCCTTTACCGTTTCAGTTGCCATTCCGCCCGCTTTTGGTACACTGTGCCAAAATCCGCCATTCAGCTGAGTTGCGCCCACTCTTGCGGTGCAGCGATAGGCGGCTGCCACAGGACTCTCAAAATGGCGGCAGGCTCTTTCCTTTTTGGGCGTGGTCCACTGAAATGGCCCTGGGACACCTTGGAACTCGGACGCCTGTCTGCTAGGTCTTGGACCCCATTCTCGAAAGCGTCCCCTCAGCCTTGAAGATTCTACAAAAGTCTTGGGGGCCCCCGACTCCTGCAGGCTTCCGGTGGGGAGCGGCTGCCATGATTGCTCGCAGAATGACCACGACGGAGGCACAAGATGGTGGTGCTTTCATGCTGACGCCAGCTTCAGTCTGAAACATCCAGAAACAAGGTGGGGCTTTCATCGTTTGGGAAAAAAAAATGTTTTAATCCAATGAAAAGTGTTATTTTTAGGTCATATGATCAAGCCTTCCATCATTAGGAAACCAAAAGTAAAATGAACCAATGAAAAGTTTTATAAACAAGTCACATGACCTGTTATGCGGCATAGGGCTATAAAAAGCGTAGAAAATCCGTTGGCACGTGAGGCGGCGTCAGTAGCGGACCGATGTGCGAATAGGCCGAAGGCAGCACAACGGCCAAGATCCGGATGGCACCGAGGTGGTGTCCAGCAAGTTGCTACACTGGTGTGGCCATCCTACAATGCTGCGCCGAAAGTCGGCGTGGGGCGCCCCGTTGGCCTGTGAGTTCGCGTCAGTCAGTGGGGGCTGTTTGAGGATCTGACTGCATTGGAAAGCAATGTGATGCTGTGCGTCGCCCCCAAGATGGAGGTTCCTCGGCTGCAGTGGGGCACCCCTTGGTGTTTCACTCGCTATGCAGCTGAGTTGCGTGCGCACTTGCGGCGAATAGGCCGAAGGCAGCACAACGCGCCGAGATCTGGATGGCACCGAGGTGGTGTCCAGCAAGTTGCCGCACTGGTGTGGCCATCCTACAATGCTGCTCCGAAAGTCGGCGTGGGGTGCCCCGTTGGCCTGTGAGGTGGCGTCAGTAGCGGACCGATGTGTGAATAGGCCGGAACCAGCACAAGGCGCCAAGATCCGGATGGCACCGAGGTGGTGTCATAGTTGAGAGTTCTGAGCAGCGCTTGTAACACTGTCTGAAGCTTATTTGCACCTGCTGCAGCTTCACTATTGCCCTGGTGTGGCCTAAGATCGCCCATGACATAGGCGGCCGCCTCCCGGGTTCCGGCGGAACTTTTTTCCTTTTCCTTTGTGCATCTTGTCCCACAATCCGTTTGACCTGAAGACACGACCAGGTCCCTGAATGTGTGCAGGGGGACGCTATTGATTGAATCAAAATGGCGGCTTCACACAAAGCTGACTCAAGCGTTGCTGCTGATGCTATACAGACAAAAACTGGTTTTCAGTTTGTACATTCTTCAGGATTTTTCCATCCAAGGCTGGTTAAGAGTTTGTAGAACAATGGCTTCAGATTTTCAACATACTACTCTTCAACATTCTTCCTAAATGTAACAATGTGAGAGTCACTAGGAGAACTGTGTAGTGAGGGCCACAAACGGCTGTTTATCTTTCCTTTCAAAATGCTGCCAACAATATTTTCGGAATGGAAGACACCACAAGGCGCTGAGATTCGGTTGGCACCGAGGTGGTGTCCAGCAAGTTGCCGCACTGGTGTGGCCATCCTACAATGCTGCGCCGAAAGTCGGCGTGGGGTGCCCGAAGGGGGGGGGGGAGGCAGCGCAAACGAGCCTCTACCGCTTCTCCATGTGGAGGCACTTCATCTGCAGTGGGGCGCCGAGATCCGGATGGCACCGAGGTGGTGTCTAGCAAGTTGCCGCACTGGTGTGGCCATCCTACAATGCTGCGCCGAAAGACGGCGTGGGGTGCCCGAAGGGGGGGGGGGAGGCGGCGCAAACGAGCCTCTCCCGCCTCTCCAGGTTGAGGCACTTCATCTGCAGTGGAGCGCCGTCTAGCTGAGTTTCGCCCGCTCTTGCTGCTACAGCGACAGGCGGCTGCAACAGGACTCCCAAAATGGCGGCCTGTTCTTTGGATTTGGGCCTGGTCCACTAAAATGGCCCTGGGACACCTTAGAACTCGGACGCTCGAATTTTTTTTCCTTTCCTCTACATGCAAAAAAGGTAAATGCCCGGTACGTTACCTGCCTCATCTGCCACGATGTACTCTCCAGAAGAACCGAAAAAATATATAGTTATGGTAATTATACCATGCATCGTCATATGGAGAGGTGGCACCGATTAATTATAGTGCTGCACAAAAGAGAGATTTGGAGGAGAACCCCTGACCTGCTAGTACATTCATCAAAGAACTGGCACTGACAGCATGAGAGGCAAGGGAAACGGTCCCAAATATTCAGAAGAACTTTGGAAAGATTAAAATGACATGTTTAGATTGTGGCAAATTAATTTCATGTGGACAGATGAATGTTACTCTAATAAATACAGCATATGAACATCATCATAGTCGATGGTTGGTGGAGACATTTTGACTATATCCTGGACCTGCCCGTCCTCGCCCAAAATGGCGCCGGAATAAATGGGACTCGTAACTCCTTGTTGTGTACTGGTTGCACAACCTTGATATCACGAGATACGTATGCAGTTTTGAAGCACATGGCGGGCGGGGACGAGAATTGATTGAATATTTCGACATCCCTATTGATATTAAGTTCTGATGTGTTATTGATTACTGTACTATTGAAAGTTCGAATTAACGTCACCCATGGTACTAGCCCGCAAATGTATATCTAGATAATTTTATTGTAACTGGCCCTGTCGTATTTTAATTATAAAATGTACGTCCACCGATTCCGCAACTGTTAGACACCTTAGTTCTTGCAACCTAATGGCCCGCCCGTTACGTTCCTCTACAGTGTAAATGTCTCCTCATCATATACGATTACAGTTTGCTCCGTGGCCGGCCCACGTGGTTATAGGCCCGTATTTGTATACTGACATTTTCACAATAAAGGTTTATAAAAGAAAACATGGTAGTAGTATTTACATTGGTAAAGTTTTTAATAATAGTCACTGTTTTCGAATCAGTAAAAGGCAAGTGAAATAAAGCAGTCCAATTACATGAAGGGTAAAAGGTATAATACACAGGAACGCAGTAAAGATAAATGGTCAAGGGCTGTTGTGTTTTCTACTCCTGCAACATAAAGTGATCGATAAGAATCTGATATTCAAGCGTATCGGCGACTAAGACAGCAGGCCGAGCCTCTTTTGCTCAACGGCTCCGTCATGGGACGAAGAAACGCCCTTTTTCTCGAAAAAGGAATATATTTTACTTGCAGGACAGTTGTAAATTTTCCGGGAAAGTACATTAGCTTGGAACATTATAACATATATGTTTAAGAAAAAATAATGTTCGAAAGTAATAAAAAGTGTAATTTTTAGGTCATATGACCAAGCCTTTCATCATTAGAATAAGAAAAGTAAAATGAACCAATGAAAAGTTTTATTAACAAGTCACATGACCTGTTATGCTTACGTTACGCGCTGCGCGCCGCGCCCCGGATCACTTCCGGTAAGCTGCGCTTCGCGCACCGGAGCACTTCCGGATGCGCTAACGCGGCGCGTCATATGACGCAAAACGCGACAACGCAGGTCCAGAATATAGTCAAAATATCTCCACCAACCAGCGGTCGGAACACAACCCCTTTCAGCAGGCTAAATAGTTCTGTTAAATGACAACAGAAGGGACAGGCAACAAGAACCATCAGTCAAAGAGGGGAGGGCAAGTTCTTCTCTACCGGGTCACGTTGGGGCGCTACCGGAACTGATCAAATTGGTAGTCTACAGTGTTTCTGGATGTTTCAGACTGAAGCTGGCGTCAGCATGAGAGCACCACCATCTCGTAGCTCCGTCGTGGCCATTCCACGAGCAATCATGGCAGCCGCTCCCCACCAGAAGCCTGCGGGAGTCGGGGGCCCCCAAGACTTTTGTAGAATCTTCAAGGCTGAGGGGACGCTTTCGAGAATGGAGCCCAAGCCCTAGCAGACAAGCGTCCGAGTTCCAAGGTGTCGCAGGGCCATTTTAGTGGACCACGCCCAAATCTGAAGAGCCGGCCGCCATTTTGAGAGTCCTGTGGCAGCCGCCTAGCGCTGCACCGCAAGAGCGGGAGCAACTCAACTACATGGTGAGCGAGACGCTGTAGTCGCAAGAGCGGGCGGTAAACAGCTGAATAGCGGAAGAGGCACAGTGTAGCAAAAGCGGGCGGAATGGCAAGTGAAACGGTAAAGGGGCGCCCCACTACAGCGTGTCTTTAGGTCAAACGGATTGTGGGACAAGGTCAAGAATGGAAGAGTCACCAAAAGGCAAAAAGTTCCGCTTGACCCCGGGAGCCGGCCACCTATGTCGGGGGCGATCTCAGGCCACACCAGGGCAACACGACTTGGGGAGGGGGTTCAGGGAGGCACCGCATCACATTGTTTTCAAATGCAGTCACGTCCTCAAACAGCCCCCACTTACATTGAGAATAGTGAAGCTGCAGCAGGTGCAAATAAGCTTCAGACAGTCTAACAAGCACTCCTCAAAACTTTGAACTATCAGAGTGCATGAGTTTCATGCTCGATCGATTGAGCTAGCCGGATCGGGCAACAAAAAGTATAAAATAGTTATGTAAATAGTTATTTAATAAAATGTTTTACCCTGTTACTTTGCTGGTGTGTTGTATATATTTGTAATATTTGCATAGAGTTTATCGTTATTTTGGGCGGGGTGGGTGGCGGAGCCGAGCTGTCTTGCAGCCATCATGGTGTGGAGCTCAGTTCATCTCACTAGTTTCGTATTTCTCATGAGGGGTTGTTCCTAATGTTTTTATTTTAGCGAGGTCAAAAAGAGATCCCATTAGTGGCCTACTGATTTTGCTCGATTCCTTTTGTTTTTTTACACGATTTTTCACTATCTGCAAAGACTAAACAGAGTATTGCGACTCTGTGCTTGTTTGTAAATAGAGAATGAACCAAAGAGAACCAATTCTAAAACAGTAAATGCTTGGATAACAATCAATCAAATGGAGAGAGAAGCAGGCACGACGGATTACAACGGGGGCAAAGGCCTGCGTTAACTACCCTTCACTATCTGCAAAGAGAGAGTACTCCTAATAGAAATGAGGGGGGGGGCAGCATTCAAAGCAGATCAGTGTGCATAAAATATTTTTACTTACCACGTACTTGACATTCGACAGCTTTTGATATTTGCTATTAAAAAAACATTGAAATTCACTGAAAAAACCATAGGTTATAGACCATATATAGTTAGGAATTAGCATTTACAAAACCACGAAAATTCACTGAAAAAACCATAGGTTATAGACCATATATAGTTAGGGATTAGCATTTACAAAACCTTATTTTACTCGCACAAAACCATTGAAATTCGCATATATAGTTAGTTGCGCTAACTATATATCGCGCACCCGCAATCCACTGCTGATGATGTCACATATTACATCATTCATGACATGGTCAGTGACATCACAAATGACATCACTGATGACATCACTGATGACATCAATCATGTGATAATACGATCAACCTCTTCAGACTCTAATATAACCTTAGATACATTCAGAGTAAACAGACACTCACAGACTATCACTCATCCATGGAGTTACTCACACACCTAGTCAGTCATGCACTGAATCAATCACACCTCCATTTCCTCAACTATACAGTTATACACACCTTACTTATTGAAACATATTCTAACACATATTTACTGTCTTATACAATCACTGATACAAGTTCACAATGATCCATACAACCACTCACACATTCACTGGCTCTTATGCACAGTTATTTATATATGTCAACTCTCACATGTACTGTGTTTTACATATGTACTTACTTTGACATGTAGCACTGAGATATCCATTCACTCACCAATACACTCATGCACACAGTCAACCACCTATACAGCTGTTTCCACATGCACTTTTGAACCCATACATCTAGTGAATCAACTGCTCACACATCTATGCACAGAGTCACACACTTCCCAGCCACCCCCACACACACACTCAGTCTCCCATACAAATACTTGGGCAACCAATCACTAACCCATATAGTTACTCATATAGCTACTGATCAACACATGCAGCAGTTTTCAGAAGAACAGACATAATGATGCACAAATTAAGACAGTTTAGTCACCAACCCATGCTCTCAGTGAGACACATTTAATCACTCACTCATACAGTCAGTCATGCACCTACTAAATCCTTCATCCAGACACTTATACATCCACTCATTTTTCAATATGTAAGACATATTTTAACTTTACAAAAACATACAGTCACTGGATGTCGTCATCAGTGATGTCATCAGTGATGTCACTGACCATGTCATGAATGATGTAATATGTGACATCATCAGCAGTGGATTGCGGGTGCGCGATATATAGTTAGCGCAACTAACTATATATGCGAATTTCAATGGTTTTGTGCGAGTAAAATAAGGTTTTGTAAATGCTAATCCCTAACTATATATGGTCTATAACCTATGGTTTTTTCAGTGAATATATATATATATAAATATATACATATATTTTTTTTCACTGGAAAGTTGAGCTAAGTATAACTCGCGCCCCCAAATGCACCGCTGATGACATCACATATTACATCACTTATGACATAGTGAGTGACATCACTGATGACACCTCAAATCACATCACTGATGACATCATCCAGTGACTGTGTGTTTCTGTAAAGTTTAAATATGTTTTATATATATATGTATATTACCTACTGGTGGTCGCCAGTAGGTAGATATAGTTAGGACCTATTATCCATAGGAAATCCGCAACATTCTATTGACAATAACTTTGGCGCCCATTGATGAATCTGCGTGAAATGTTCAAAACCTTTGGCCAGCTCAGTTCCGCTCCTTCCCTGAAAATTTGAGGGTGATTGGTCAAGCGGGGGCATAGAAAAAAGGGGGTTCCCAAAGTGTTTTCCCAATGCAATTTCCCAAAGGACATTTAGCCACGGCTACAGCCCGTGCGGCTGAACTGAATTACACCGAAGTTTGGCAGAGAGGTAGTCCTCAGTTCCGACTTGTGCCTTTCGCTTATCTGGTGTCAATCTGTTCAGTAGTTTTTGAGAAAATTACGGTTAAAGTCATTTATATATCTATGGGCATGGTGGATCCGCGGATCTATCCGCGTACCCTATGCGCAGCCTACAAGCTCCCTGCCGTGCACGAGCTGAATGCTCATTGGCTGACAACTGTCAAAATCAGGAAGTGTTGGCAGCCATCTTGTGCCTCGGTAGAACCGAGGCACAAGAAAACAAAAACAAACGCCGCAAAACGCGAAAAGGGGGCAGGGTAGACACACCCTGACCCACTAGGCCTATTCAGGGGGTCCCACAAGGACCCCAAGGGCCCAAAAACATTTTTTTTTAAATTGCGGGATTCGCATAGGATCCGCAACTCCTAGCGATATTAAAAAAAAAAAGAAATGCGGTCTTCGGCGGAAAATATGTAAATTTGCCCGTAGGGGGCCAAATCCCAGAGGCATTTTCGAAAATAAAGTGTGAGGGTCCCAATCCCCCCACATTGCCCAGGGGACCGCCACCCCCGGGCTCTAATTTAATATATGCGGCAGGCTCAGGGGCCCCCTGCCGCCCCAGGGACCGCCACCGCCTGGGGCAAGAATTAAATGTATGCGGGGAGGCTCATGGGTCCCCCCCGGAGCCCCAGGGACCGTCACCCCCGGGGCGTTAAACAAATGGGTGGGGGAGCTCTCAGGCCCCGCCACGCCTGGGGACCGCCGCCCCCGGAGCTTAAGAAAATTGGGTGGGGGGCTCTGAGGACCCCCGGCCCCAGGGACCGCCACCCCCGGGGCTTCTGAAAAATGTGGGAGGGGGGCCAAGGGGCCCCCCTCCTGGAGCCTTGTACAGGCTGTGGGGACCGCCACCCCCCATGGCCAGGCTCCTGCAGTGTCCTGGGGTGCCCACCCCCAGGACACTGCTGTTTGCAATGGCAGGGCGGGAGCCTCACGGCTCCCACCTTGCCATTGCAAACTGCTTTGCTTCATTGAAGCGAGAGCCTGCTCTCGCTTTAATGAAGCAAAGCAAATTGCTTTTCCATATGGGGAGCTGCATGTTAGCTGCTCCCCATATGAAAAAGCAATGCTGGCTCCCCCAGGAGGCAGGGAGCCGGCGGGACCGTGGGGGGATTAGGGACCCCCCAGAGTCACCAATGAAGAGGGCCAGCCCCGGGAGATGGGGTCCCCGGGGCTAGTTGTGGCCCCCCTCCCAAAAAAAAGACAATTAAAAAAAGAAATGCCCTGTGGGATGGGGTCCTCAGGCCAGAACTCGCCATAGGAGGGGGGCAAGGCAGCCCCCCTCAAAAATATATATTTTTTTAAAAAGGGCCATGCCCCGGGGGATGGGGTCCCTGGGGCAAATTATGGCCTCGGGAGGGGGACCACGCGGCCCCTTCCCGTTTTTTTCAATTAAAAATTGGGGGCAGGCCCTAGGAAATGGGGCCCCCAGGGCCAATACATTAGAAAAAGAAGGGGGGCTACACAGGTCAGCTTTAAACAAAAAAAAAGAAAGAAAAACGAGATCGGACCAGAGGCCACGCCCCCCTACCAGCATCACTCTGCAAACGCGCCACCCTGGCGCGTTTGCAGAGGGGCAATGAATTCCCCTTGAATACTGGGGGTCCCTGGGGGCCAACTAGCCCACCAGGAACCTCGAGGATGTGCCAGGGGCCTGCGTTGTAGAGAGGTGTTCTGAGGCCACGCCCCTTTATACACCTCTCTGCAACGCAGACCCCTTGCGCTTAGTGGAGGTACCTGGTGGGCAAGTTGGCCACCAAGGGACTGCAGGATTCAAGGGGACTTAATCCCCCAACTTAAAACATCATTTGAGATGTCATCAGTGATGTCACTGACCATGTCATGAATGACGTGCAGTGGATTGCAGGCGCGCAAGATATAGTGAGTACAACTAACTATATCGGAGGAATTTCAATGGTTTTGTACGAGTGAAATGTCCAGCTTACTATCACACCCCTGAAACCTATGTTTTTTTCAGTGAATTTCTAAGGTTTTTTAAATGCTAATTCCTAACTATATCAGGCCTGAAACCTATGGTTTTTCAGTGAATTTCAAAGGTTTTTTAAATGGTAATTCCTAACTATATCAGGCCTGAACTCTATGGTTTATATATATATATATATATATAGATATATATATATATATATATATATATCTATATATATATATATATATAGTCCAAGGTGTATTGAAGAATCAGTGGGTGTATGACTGTCTTCATGGATGATTTAGTAGGTGAGTGACTGACTGTATATGTGAGTGATTAATCGTGTCTTACTGAATGCATGGGTTAGTGACTAAACTGTGTAAATGTCTGCATCAGTCTGTCTGTTGCTGTGTAAGCGGTTGTGTGTGTCTGTGAGTAGCTACATGAAAGTCTATATAGGTTATTGATTGCTTGTCTGAGTATCTGCATGGGTGCCTGAGTGTCTGGGTTGATGGGGTGTGTGTGACGCACTGCATGGATGTGTGAGTGGGTGATTCACTGTGTGTATGGGTTCAAGAGTGCATCTGTGAGGGGATGTATGGGTGGGTGAGTGTGTGTATGGCTGTGTTGGTGAGTGAATGGATATCTCAGTGGTACATGTGTGAGTATATGCATAAGTGAAAGGAGGCATATGTGAGTGTTGGAGTATATGACTATTTATGGGAGTGATTGATTGTGAGAGTGGCTGTGTGGATGAGTGTGTGCTTGTATCAGTGATTGTATAAGAGAGTAAGTATGCGTTAGTATCTGTGTGAATAAGTGAGGTGGTGTGTGTATAACTGGATTATTTGCATGACTAACTAGCTGTGTAAGTAACTCTATGGGTGAGTGGCGGTGTTGGTTAGTGTCTGTATAGGTGTATGAGTGCATGAGTAACCTAGTGGCTGTATTGATGAGTGACAGCATGTATGAGTGACTGTATGGGTGAGTGAGTGGATGTGTGTGTAGCCCTAGGAATCAATGAGTGGGTATGTAGTAACTGGTATTGCTGTGTCTATGGTTTCAAAAATGGCAGTCTATATTTTAGAGTGGGTGTATCAAAGGTAATATTAGGCTGTGAGGAGGTGCATCAGAGGATCACTTGGATGATGTGATCAGTGATGTCATCAGTGACGTTATTTGAGATGTCATCAGTGATGTCATCAGTGATGTCACTGACCATGTCATGAGTGATGTAATATGTGATGTCATCAGCAGTGCATTGCGGGGGTGCAAGTTATACTTAGCTCAGCTAACTATAACATCCGAATTTCTCTGGTTTTGTAGGGTGAAGTGTCCAACTAACTTTAACGTCCCTGAAACCTGTGTTTTTTCAGTGAATTTCAAAGGTTTTTTTAAATGATCATTTCTAACGAAAACGTCCCTGAAACCTATGCTTTTTTCAAGTGAATTTCAATGGTTTTTTAAATGCTAATTTCAAACTATAATGTCCCTGAAACCTATGTTTTTTTCAGTAAATTTCAAAGAGTTTTTAAATGCTAATTCCTAACTATGCCTACAGAGGTAGGACATGTGCAGAAAGAGGAAGAAAGGCGCAGAAAGAAGCAAGAGAAGTCCTGAAAGACGAAGAAAAGTACAGAAAGAAGCAAGAGATATGCGGAGAGAACCAACAGAGGTGCCAAAAGAGGCCTTGATGCAAAGTCATCCTGTGCCCCCAACTTTTTGCTGTCTGGTACTGGTGGTAACTGACTCTGACTAACCAGGCCCAGAGCCAGTGCTATGCTGAAAGACACTTAGAATATAGTGAAAACACCTATATACTCTAGGGTACACTATGGGTTGGGGTACCCCTGTGATTGGCATTACCTCCACTGTAAGGCCCTAGTACACAACAAGCAGGGGGGATAAAAACTACCTCTAACTCAGAGATCCAGGAAGAAACAAGTGAAATGCAGCCAGAGGCAATAGAGGTGCACAAAGAGGCAAGAGAGGTACAGAAAGAGGCAGGAGGGGTACAGAAAGAAGGAAGAAAACTGTAGAAAGAGGCAAGGGAATTGCTGAAAGAAGTAACAGATGTGTAGAAAGAAGCAATAGAAGTGCAGAAAGAGGCAAGAGCAGTGCAGAAAGAACCAAGAGAAGTGCAGAAAGAAGCTACAGAGTTGCTGATAGAGGCATGAGTGGTACAGAAAGAGGGAAAAGAGGTATAGAAAGAAGCAAGAGAGTTGCACAAAGAGGGAAGAATGGTATAGAAAGAGGCAAGAGGGATGAAGAAACAGGCAAGGTAAGTGCAGAAAGAGGGAAGACAAGTGCATAAAGAGACAACAGGGGTGCAGAAAGAAGCAAGACAGATGCAGGAGGAAGCATGGAAATGGAAGAATGAAGCAACAGGGGTGCAGAAACAGGCAAGTGAAGTGCAGAAACAAGCAACAGAGGTGTAGAAGGAGGCAAGAGAACTGCAGAAAGAGGCAAGAGATTTGCAGAAACAGGCAAAAGAGGTACATAAGAGACAACAGGGGTGACGAAAGGTCAGGTGTAGAAAGAAGCATGAAAAGTGCAGGATGAAGCAACAGGGGTGCAGAAAGAGGCAAGAGAAGGGCAGAAAGAAGAACCAAGAGAAGTGCAGAAAGAAGCTACAGAGTTGCTGATAGAGGCATGAGTGGTACAGAAAGAGGGAAAAGAGGTATAGAAAGAAGCAAGAGAGTTGCACAAAGAGGGAAGAATGGTATAGAAAGAGGCAAGAGGGATGAAGAAACAGGCAAGGTAAGTGCAGAAAGAGGGAAGACAAGTGCATAAAGAGACAACAGGGGTGCAGAAAGAAGCAAGACAGATGCAGGAGGAAGCATGGAAATGGAAGAATGAAGCAACAGGGGTGCAGAAACAGGCAAGTGATGTACAGAAACAAGCAACAGAGGTGTAGAAGGAGGCAAGAGAACTGCAGAAAGAGGCAAGAGATTTGCAGAAACAGGCAAAAGAGGTACATAAGAGACAACAGGGGTGACGAAAGGTCAGGTGTAGAAAGAAGCATGAAAAGTGCAGGATGAAGCAACAGGGGTGCAGAAAGAGGCAAGAGAAGGGCAGAAAGAAGCTAATGAGGTACAGAAAGAGGCAAAAGAAGCAACAGAGTTGCTGAAAGAGGCAAGAGTGGTGTAGAAAGAGGGAAGAGAGGTATAGAAAGAAGCAAGAGAGTTGCACAAAGGGGGAAGACGGGTGTAGAAAGAGGCAAGAGGGATGAAGAAACAGGCAAGAGAAGTGCAGAAAGAGGCAAGAGAATTTCTGAAAGAAGCAACAGAGGTGTAAAAAGAAGCAAGAAAAGTGCAGAAAGATGCATGTGAGATACAGAAACAGGCAAGAAAGGTACAGAAAGATAGAAGACGAGTGTAGAAAGAGACAACAGGGGTGCTGAAAGAAGCAAGACAGGTGCAGAAAGAAGCATGGAAAGTGCAGAATGAAGCAACAGGGGTGCAGAAAGAGGCAGGAGAAGTTTAGAAAGAAGCAACAGAAGTTCAGGAGACAAGATAACTGCAGAAAGAGGCAAGAGAGTTGCAGAAGCAGGCAAAAGAGGTACAGAAAGAGGAAAAAGAGGTGCAGACAGAGACAAGAGAGGTGCAGAAACAGGTAAAAGGGTTACAGAAAGAGGCAAGAGGGTGTCGTAATTAGCAAGAGAGGTGCAAAAAGTGAGAAGTGGGATGCAGAAGGAGGCAAGAGAACTGCATAAAGAGGCAAGAGAGTTGCAGAAACAAGCACAAGGGCTACAGAAAGAAGGAGCAAGTGGGCAGACTGAATCAAGAGAGGTGCAGAAAGAGGGAAGAAGGGTGCAGAAAAAGGCAAGAGGGATGCAGAAATTTGGAACAGAGATGAGGAAGAAGCCAGAGCAGTGCAGAAAGAACCAACAAAGGTGCAGAAAGAGACAAGAGGGGTACAGAAAGAAGGAAGTGAAGTATAGAATGAAGCAAAAGAGGTGTAGAAGAACCAACAGAGGTGGAAAAAGAGGCAAGAGGGGTGCAGAAAATGGCAAGAGGGACGCAGAAATTTTGAACAGAAGTGCAGGAAGAAGCCAGAGCCTTGCCGAAAGAACCAACAGAGGTGCAAAAAGAGGCAAGAGGGGTACAGAAAGAGGCAAGTGAAGTGCAGAAGGAAGCAAAAGAGGTGCAGAAAGAACCAACAGAGGTGGACAAAGAGGCAAGAGGGGTGCAGAAAGGGGTAGGAGAGGTGCACAAAGAGGCAAGAGGGATACAGAAAGAGGCAGGAAGGGTGCAGAAAGAGGAAGAGAACTGCAGAAAGAAGCAAAAGAGGTGCTGAAAGAGGCACAAAGATTGCAAAAACAGACAAGACAGGTGAAGAAAGAAAGAACAGAGGTACAGAAAGAGGCAAGAGTGGTGCAGAAAAAGGAAAGAGAGGTATAGAAAGAGGCAAGAGAGTTACACAAAGAGGGAATAGGGGTGCAGACACAGGCAAAAGGGGTGCAGAAAGATGCAAGTGAGGTGCAGTAAGAGGCAAGAGAGGTGCAGAAAAAAGCAAGAGAGTTACAGAAAGAGGCAAGTGAAGTGCAGAAGGAGGCAAGAGAACTGCAGAAAAATGCAATAAAGGTGCAGAAAGAGGCAAGATATGTGCAGAAAGAAGCAACAGAAGTGTAAAAAGAGAGAAGAGGGCTGGGGAGACAGACATAAGGGATGCAGAAAAAGAAGGACAGGTGCAGAAAAAAACAAACGAAGTGCCTAAAGAAGGAACAGAGGGGCAGAAAGAAGAAAAAGGGTGTCATAATACATAAGAGGGGTACAGAAAATGGCAATAGAGGTGCAGAAAGAGCGAAGATGGGTGCAGAAATAGGCATGAGGGATACAGAAAGAAGGAAATGAGGTGCAGAAAGAGGCAACAGATGTGCAGTAAGAGGGGGGAGAGAGGTACAGAAAGTAGAAGAGATTTGCAGAAAGAGGCAAGAGAACTGCAGAAAAAGAAAGAAATGTGCAGAAAGAAGCAACAGAAATGTAGAAAAAGGCAAGAGAGGCACAGAAGGAAGCAAGAGAGAGTTGTACACCATAAGTATCAATTTAACACCCACAATTAGTAATAAGTATCAGGTGACCATTCAAAGTTTGTACAGGGCCTTCACCACGCTGTAACACTTGTCGCTGCATTTTTGGTAACATTTGAGCCATTAGAGCCAGAAACAAGGCTTTTTTTGTTCAAATCTGCAGAGTAGGGAGCAGATGATGAATTATATGGTTAATGCAGAAAATGTATAATTGTGCGAAAGTCGGTGCAGCCAAACAGTTGCATAATTCCAGTGGCCCTGCAAATGCGCTCCCTAGCACGTTCTTGGTTCGGGATTGAAGTCCCCTTAGCTGCTGGGGGTCCTTTAGGGGCCTACTAGCCTACCTCTTACCTCCACCCAGGGTACCCATTCTCCAAGGGGACCACTGGGTGGTCTATGGCCAGGATTCTTTCCATTTATAACTTTAAACAGTAAACATAAAAAGCATTTTGAAATGTATTTCAGCTTTCCTTAATGACCACTGACTGACAATTAGAGTAAGCAAAGATGACAGTAAGGCCAAGTTAAACATGGATACAGACGATTTATTATAAATTTCAACTTAAGGAGCACGTCCGGGCCTTTGCAGAATCTTGAAATGGGAATGAAAGCCTGGTATTTTCCTTGTGGAAAGGTGGCTACCCTATATATTTTAACCCTGGGCGAAGCACTACGCTACGCTCGCGGAGTTTGCGAAGTTTTCGAAACTTCGCACTACGCGAGCTGCACGTAGCACAGTGCGAACATGCGTAGTGCAGCGTAGCGTAGTGCAGCGGTCATTTTTTGCTTGTTCGCGGTCCTGAACGTCATGTTCGCGACCGCGAGCAAGCAAAATGACATCCCGGCGAGATTCTCAACGCGAGGAGGTCAGGTTTCTCATTGTGAGTGGTTGCGCATGCTCGCGACCGCTCTCAATGAGAAACAACCTGTTCGCGTTGAGAAAGCTGCCGCTCGAGTAATAATCTATTAGAGCAGCAGAAAACGACAGCTCGCACTGTGCAAGATGCCGTTTTCAATGCTTGCACAGTGCCGGATGCTTGTCCGCACTGTGCAATCATTGAAAACGCATCTTGCACAGTGCGAACATGCTACTACGCAGCTCGCGTAGTGCTACGTGAAGTTCGCGTAGTGCGAAGTGCACTTCGCGTAGCTTCGCGTAGCGCTACTTCGCGAACAACGCCCACCTTAATATATTTACTTGCACTATCTTTCATCACAGCAATATGTTGGAGGTCTACAAGCTATCTTGAAGTCGTAGATCATGGCCGCAGACTCTCGGCAAAACCCCGGTCATCCACCTGCAGGCTGAGGGGGCCAGTGCCATGGCAGTGGCAAGCAGGCAAGGGGAAAACATGCTGCAGCAAGAGGGGAGGGGCATAGTCCAGCCCATCTGTCCTATTCAGTGTATTTTCCAGTCAGAACAGAAGCTGTGATGCCTGGGAAGCAGAGGAAGTGGCCATTTACCCACCCTCATCCATGTCATATGCACAAGCCTCATCTGATAATGCCACATATCCTGGCTGACTCACGGGCAGCCTGCTATACAGAAGCAGGTGGCCTCAGAATTAAATGACTGGGGCTTAATTAGGGCACGTTATCTTTACAGGGGCAAAAATAATGGTGGGGATGCCCAGCCTCACTGGGCCCCTTTCAATGGCTACGGTCCTGGTGTGAGTGCTTCTATAGATGTGTGAATGGGTATGTAAGTGGATGTGTGTGTGAGATGCTCTGTTGAGAGGCTGTATTTGCAAATTACTGGATGTGTGAGTAGTTGTATTGGTGAGTGAGTGGCTCTCTGGGTGAGTGAATGGCTGTGAGAGTGACATTTTAGGTGAGTGAGTTGATGTGTGAGTAGGTGCATGGATAAGTGAGTGGCTGTGTGAGTGGCTGTATTTACTAGGTGGGTGTGTGAGTGGATGTATAGATGAGTGAGTAGCTGTATGGGTGGATGAGTGGGTGTAGGAGAGGTTGTGTGGGTGTGTGTGTGTCAGTGTTTGAGTTGTTCTGTGGACGATGTGATCAATGATGTCATCAGTGATGTTATTTGAGATGTCATGAGTGATGTCACTGATCATGTCATGAGTGATGTAATGTGTGAGGTCATAAGAAGCGTACTGCGGGGGCATAAGGTATAGTTAGCTCAGGTAACTATAACATTTTAATTTCCATAGTTTTGTACAAAATCTGGGCCTAACTGTTACGTTCCTGTAACCTTTGGTTTTTGCACTGAATTTCTAAGATTGTTTAATTTTATTTCCTAACTATAACGTCCCTGTAATCTTTATTTTTTTCAGTGAACCTATGTGTTTAACTCTATTTCCTATTTATAACGTCATTTTAACCTTTTGCTTTTTCAGTGAATTTGAAAGCCTTTTAAAAATTCTTTTTCCTAACTATAACATCCCTGTAATCTTTGTTTTTCAATCTGAATGTCTAAATTGTTCTAAATGTCATTTCCTAACTATAATCTGTAACCTTTCAGGGTGGGTGGTTTAGTGCTTGTATTGTTTGGTGAGTGGGCGAGTGAGTGCATTAGTGGATCTGTGACTGGGTGTGTGAGTTGTTGTATGGGTGACAGTGTGGCTGTATAGGTGTCTGTATGGGTGAGACCTTGACTGGTTTAGTGGCTGCATGTGTGAGTGAGTGGCTGTGTCGGTGTCTGTCTGGATACAACAAGAAAGAAACCACTGGTCACAGACAATGCTAATCAGATTCCAGTACAATAGAATAACAATGCATTCACATTCAGTAAGGTTTTCAGACCATTTCTGAGCATAGAATATGAGAGGGAACACACTTAGGGGCTCATTAGGATGGTGGGCGGACGGCACCCTAGCGGTGCTGGGACCGGCCACCAGTGGATGCCACAGCCGCCATGGCAGTGGCATCCTCCATTGCCAGCATTGTGGATGGTGGTGCTCACAGCACTGCCCGCCACATTGCTGGGAATGCACTGCGTGCACTGTCATGCACAAGGTGACAGGCACTGGGAGGTGCCTGCCACTATGTCCATGACAATGCTGGGGGGTACCAGAGGTACCCCCCATGTGCACCCACAACCCCCCAAAACCCTGGGGGCCCACAACGGGCCCCCGAAAGCAGAATCTGCATGCTTTGGAAAGGCATGTTTTCACCCCCATACTAATATGGACGGCGGTGTCTAGCAGACACCGCCACCATATTAAACCCTTTTCCGCCCAGGCGACTTGTGGCGGGGTAAATGGGTGGTGGGCGGGGAAGGGTGTAGGGCAGATCGCCACTGCCATGCGGGCGGAGGTGATCCGCCCTACATCCTAATGACCCCCTTAGTTTTCTTTGCTTTGCCCAATAAATTAGATTAATTTGTGCTTTACAGAAGTGCAGTTTCAGAAGGGGCACCTGCTATGGGTGCATTTGTAACTAGTTCCCATTGATGTTTAATTTGTGTGAAAAGAGCAACAGGGCCATTTTGAAAGCTGATTTTCTCCGGGAAGAGTCTACAGTTTCTTCATAATTGTGTACGTAATCTCAGCACTTTCCATTCCTTAATTAGTAACTGCTACTGTGTTAGGCAAATCCCTAGTCCATACTCATTACACATTACAAGTGCATTTACGAACTAGGACCTTGCCTGGCAGTTCGGGCTGGGCTGTGCCCATTGGGCAAAGGGTCAAGACTAATTTGCATATGGCTGGGTCTAAACTGGAATGGCATGGTGAGAAAAAAAACGACGGATTTAGGCCCAGATCTCTGTATTTGAGTGAATGTATGACATTGTTCCGCATTCTGTCCATCAATTGTTCTTTTTGCATTTGTCACCCGAGTGGGACGGGTATGCCCAGATGTGGGTCTCATGCTCTCCATGCCACTGGAGTCAAGCTATCTTGGCTGATGAGGGCTGAAAGCCCGAAACTGGTCCTAGGATACTTGTTTCCAGTCCAGGGAGGACCTGGTCTGGCAATTCAGGCTGGACAGCTCCCATTGGACGCTGGGTCAAGACTAATTTCCATATGGCTGGGTCTAAACTGGAATGGCATGGAGAGCAAAAAAACAATGGATTTAGGCCCAGATCTCTGTATTTGAGTGAATACATGACATTGTTCTGCATTCTGTCCATCAATTGTTCTTTTTGTATTTGTCACCCCGAGTGGGACGGGTATGCCCAGACGTGGGTCCCGTGCTCTCCATACCACTGAAGTCAAGCTATCTTGGCTGATGAGGGCCCAAAAGTGGTCCTAGGATACTTGTTTCCAGTCCAGGGAGGACCTGGTCTGGCAATTCGGGCTGGACTGTTCCCATTGCGTGCAGGGTCAAGACTGATCTGCATATGGCTGGGTCCAAACTGGAATGGCATAATATGCATTTAGGCCCAGATCGCTGTACTGGGGTGAATGTATGACATTGGTCTGCATTCTGTCCAACATTTGTTATTTTTGCATTTGCATTGACCATGTGTGCATGATTATTTTTATAGAATTTATTTTTTTATTTGTGTGACCGTCTTGACATTTTCAGGATCTGCTCTTTTTTTCTCTTTATCTTTTTGATATTCACGAATCCTTCTCGAACTGTTCTGGTACATACTTCCCAGTACTGCAGGTATTTAGCAAACTCACAGTGATTTTTTTCGAACACTTAATATGATATGTAGACATATAAACATTTATGTTTGAGGTAAGTGGTTTAACAATAATATGTGTGAATTTATGTAGTCATAAGTGATTTCATGTTACGCGCATGTTTTAATAAATATTTCAGTATTTCTCGTGCTGTTGCAATGTCATTACAACATCTTAGCAAATCCCATGTGACACATGAATAAAGAAATATGATTGGTTGAAATAGTTTTCATGCATCAACAGAGAAAGTAACCTACCACTTTTCCTTTCTTCTGGGTGTAGCTGTCTTGTTTAACACCTCTATTTAGAGCTGCAGCATTCCTATACTTTTGGGTGTGTTTTTCCATCTTATATGGCAGCATCTACATCCAGTAATGTACAAGACTCAGATCAGCACGGATCTGTAGCAGAGGTAGAAGAGGTTCCATAAAGGAGTGAGAGTATTGCCTGGATATATTTTTCCATCCCTTCTGGTGAAAAAAGGGCACAGTACGAGAGGTGCAATGGAAGATCTGCTCACAATTACTGCATAGAGGTATGACTAAAAAATACAGCTCGTGCCAAGCTACCAAGAGGGTGAGCAGGGGTTATCTTCATTCTCCACAAAAGTTCATTCATATAGATTTCAAACAAGTTACCAAACATCGAGCTGCGGCACCGCGAGGAGTCTTAGAGTGATCGAGGACTCGAGCTGTACTGACGGCGGTATAGAGTCGCCCACCAGAACTGAGAAACATGGCGCTCACCCAGAAATTACAACACGACGCAACGTTCTCTGCCGCTGCATGAGGACTCATGCCCAAAATCGGTAGGAGCGCTTTAGCCCGCACCACGACGGATCATCCATTGACCGTTTCTTCCATGCTCTCTACCTTGTCCTGATGAAGACCCCAACATGAGGCAACACTAACCCTTCAGCACACAAGGGGTCAAAACGTAGACTACGCCAACCTGACACACCATAGGATCCAAAGCAATGAATGTTTCTCACCTATGTGTGATGTATTTTGGGAACATTAATACTACTTTGATTGTAAAGGCGTATTTGATTTTACTGTGATATTTTGAATGTCACACCACCTTTACCCAGTCCCTCACAAACCTTCTCACTCCCCTTCCCCTACACACTGAGAGCACTATTCTAATGTAATGAATTCGCAATTACATTGAATGAATATCAATTATAATATGATGAATTCCTTGTTTGAAATCTATATGAATGAACTTTTGTGGAGAATAAATGCAATATGACTAAGAATATTGCATTTATGACTATATCCCATTGTACTGAATTATATGTGGTGTCCATTGGTATGAAGTAATTACTTGTGTATACATATGATTGGTAACTCGGACCACTTCTTTTTTGTACTTATTCAAGGCCCAAGGTCCTGGAGTTTGCAGGGCAACCCCTTTGTAACTCACACAGGGGTTATCTTCAGCGTGTAACTCCCTTGCCTTGACTAGAGTGGTGGTTTCTGCCTGGCTTAGGCGCAAGCCCTAGCCAACCAGAAATCCCATTTCTAACATGGCCGGTTATAGAGACGAGGTTAGTCCCACTGAGGATTGTACATGATGTCTGTTAGAAAGGCGAACCCGGGGGAGGCAGAAGGTGTCTGCCTGACCACCCCTAGGTCTACCCCTCCTTCAGAGAAGGGACCGAGCGATGTCGAGAGGCCTCCGACGGGAGGGCCATCTCCTAGAATCGTACAGCAGAGTAACCACACCACTACAAATATACACCACACGTAGATAGAGTTTTCAATCTTTATCTGGCAATAAGTATCGTTTCAATATATACAGCAGATCCCGAGATCTGGAAAGTCTCGTGACAAAGGGGCAAGGTAGCGGGACAGTCTTATAGATGGTCGGTTGCAAGGAGACTCTACGCACAGCTCTCAATCCTCGAGCTGGGGAGTTCCGAGAGGTTGGGCCGCGGCAGCGCCAGCAGGCTCCAAGATGGTTCAGCGAGTGTGGACCGCGGCAGCGCCAGCAGGTTCCAAGATGGTTCAGCGAGTGTGGACCGCGGCAGCGCCAGCAGGTTCCAAGATGGTTCAGCGAGTGTGGACCGCGGCAGCGCCAGCAGGTTCCAAGATGGTTCAGCGAGTGTGGACCGCGGCAGCGCCAGCAGGTTCCCAGATGGTTCAGCGAGTGTGGACCGCGGCAGCGCCAGCAGGCTCCAAGATGGTTACAGCAAAGATGGACTGCGGCAGCGCCAGCAGGCTCCAAAGTGGTTACAGCGAAGATGGACCGCGGCAGCGCCAGCAGGTTCCAGGTAGAACAGCAAGGGGAGTTCGTCTCAGGGTCAGCCGCGACAGCGTCAGCAGGGCTTCTCGACTCCGGGATACAACTGCCGTCCTACTCCGGGGCTGGCCCAGATATAGGTCTGGAGTCCTTTGATGTCCGGACCCTCTCGCCTGGGGGTCAGAGGGGCCGGGATGATGGTGTCCAGACACCCAGCAGGGGGGTGGAGCCAGAGCCCAGGGAGGCCGGAGGGCGATCGAAACCAGGCATCCGGGGACGGTTGGAGAGCCATCGAAACTCCCCTCTCCTTGTCTCTGGTGGAGTGGCCACTCTACCACCCGGAGGGTTCTTGGTGCCTCGATGGCGGGCTCGCTGGGGCCGTGGCCGCGGCTGGTCCGGGACCACGTGTCTGTGACGTGATGGGCCCAAGATGGCGTCGGGCCTGGAATGAGGGTCCGGGGTGGGCACCGGACCGGTAATGCTGGGGCGGCCCGAGGGTGCCGTGTCAGTGGTTGTGGGCCGCCGGGTGGCGGATCTGGTGGTTTGGAGGGCGTGCAGAGGTGTGCCCGAGGACGACCCGGGCTGGATGGAGGGCCGATGTCGTCCGGGGCCCGCCATGCGGGAGGGGTAGGACCACGCCACAAGGCCGGGTCCAACAATGTCCTTGATGCGGAGTGTTGCATTGTGATGTGTTGGTTTCAATGAGGAGCTGCGATATGAGGTTCTGCATCATGCTGCATCGAGTTGAGTTGTACAGCGTCGCTTCTGATGGAACCCATAGTTGGACCGGGAGGAGTACACTCTGATAGCATCCAAGGATCCAGGGCCTTGGGGGGCACCTCTTGGGGACCAGGGCTCGCACCCTCAGGGTGCAAGCAGGTCCAGTTGAGTAGGGGCAGTTGGGTAGATGGACAGGTCTTTGGAGCTTGTTTGCCCCTGTAGCTCAGAACAGGAAGATCATCAGCTACCCCTTGGAGTCACTCTGCAGTCTTTCTTGCAGCAGGGCAGTCCTTCTCACAGCAGGGCAGCAGAGCAGTTCTTCTTTTGAGGCTTTCACAAGTCCAGAAGTGATTGAAGTGGGAGAAGCTTCTGTGATCCCCCCACCCCAGAAGTTCCTGGAATTTCTTGCCCCACTCCCCTGTTCCTAGGTTGTCTGCAGTCATAATAGGCTAGAGTAAAGTGTTTTGTATATTTGCTGAGGCTGTGTCTTTGAAGTTTAAGTTTGACAGGGTGACATCACCGTCACTCCCATCAAGTCAGAAAGGTCCATCCAGCCAACACCTAGGCCCTGTATGTGTGATACTATTTGGGAGGAATACAGAAAAGGCCAACTGGCAACTATACCTAGTCATGTGACCCAGGAAACAGGCTGCAGGCACCAAATGCTTAGGGCAAGAAAATGCCAACTTTCTAAAAGTGACATTTTCACAACTGTGACTTAAAATTCAATTAAATCAAGTTTTAAATTACAATTCTTTAGTCATCAAAATTGACATTTCTACTTTCTCAATTGAAGTTTATCACTTGTTAAATATAATAGGATAACCCAAGGTTATCCAATGGGAGAGGCAGGCCTTGGAGTAGTGAAAAAACGAATTTGAGAGTTTTTCATTGCCAGGGCATGTAAAATTTAAACCTACATGTTCACATTTTAAACATAATGCACTCTGCCCTATGGGCTGTATAGAGCCTACCCTAAGGGTGACTTGTATGTACTAAAAATGAAGCTTTAAGCCTGCAAAAGGTTTATTTTTCCAGGCACGAGCCCCAGCACCTTGCTTCCTCGGGGTTTCAAACTTTGACTGCGATAGAACTCTGCAGACAATCAGCTAGATTCATCAAGCCGAAAACGGCTCGCAAAGGGCCAGATTCTGAGAATCTGGCCCTTTGCGAGTGCAATTTTTGCATTTGGTATTCATCATCTCAAATGCAAAAATCGCTAATTGCGAAATCGCATATTTGTGAGGAATTGCATTTAAGGAATCTCTATTTGAGATTCCATAAATGCAATTCATTAACCATTTTCTATTTGCGATTTCGCTATTTCTGGGTGCTATTTTTACCACGAAGTCAGACTTCATGGTAAATAGCGAAAACTCAGAAAAATGCACTTTAGTGCATTTTTCTGAGTGGTATGTTACACACACACATGTCCTTTGGACATGTGTGTGTGCAACATCTGGCTACATTTGCTTTTCAGGGGTGCTACAGGGTGTCCTTTGGACACCCCTGGCACCCTTGAAATCGCATCCTTATTTGCGATTAGCAAATTGCTAATCGCAAATAAGGAAGAAGTAGGAATCGCAATATTTTTTGCAATTCCTACATGAATCCCGTTTTGCAAGTCCTTAATAGCGATTCCTTATGAATCGCTATTACAGACTCGCAAAACGGGACTTTGATGAATCTAGCTGTAAGAGTAGGGAAGGCTAGCACCGACTACTTCTCACGGCTTCTCCCTGCTGAGAGAAGCGTCTGAGGGAGGCCACTGCTAGCACCCTGAAGCCACTACTAATACAAATAAATCTCCTCAAAAGACTATTGATATCATTTCTTATTTTTAGCGCAATCTGGTACCAGAATTCACATACATTTAGAAAATAAAGTATAGGACGTTATAACGTAATAAAACCTTCGTGTTTACTATAACGGTAATAAACTCAATGATTGGCATGTGGTTATATAAATCCCAACAATATTGTTTAACACATACATACATTAATGTTTGTAGTACGCTCCACTGTGCTTCTTTGTTAATCCCTATTTTTGTGTGATTTCTGCACGTTTTAAGGAATACGTTTGTGCAATGTGGAAATCGTTACTGGTTTAGAGCTTACCAAAAGATCCATCTTTTTAACTTCCCTGGTTCATGGTAATTTGGATCCGATAGAAATCGAGGTTATGGCTAAGTGATGCCTAATTTCATGACTCATATCTTTAGTGACAGTTATAAATGAATTCAGTAATTGAAACAACTATTTGAGCAAGCCACGCTGAGCCCTGTGAGAGGCAGGCGGTGTCCTCTGCAAGGTCGTTGTGTTCAATGACAGCTTCTTCTTTGAGAGGTACTGTGTGTGTTTCACAATAAGTAGGTCAGGCTGTGCCTTCCGTAGATAGTTCCAATTATGTGGTTTGAAGAATGACCTTGCATATTCAGTCGTTTCAATGGAGGAATGCTTTAGAATGTGTGAGAGGTTTTCCTACTTCACCAGTACTTTCAGTGGATGTGATAAACTATCTACACAATATGTCAACAACAAAAACAGTCACCAGACAGATATGTAAATGACTTTAGAAACCCTATGTATGTGCATATATTAATGCAACCGCCAGGAAAGTGTTGCATCTGCTGCAGGAAAATGTCGTCCTTTGTGGAAAATGGCAGCCTTCATTATTATACACTGTTTAATATTGAACATCAAAAAGGGGACGGGTCTTGAGGGGCGTGGCTTGGATGCCGCGCAAGATGGCCGGCTAGGTACGGAGCTCCGCCGCATCGATTCCTCACGGCGTGATTTCCCGATGTAACCGGGACTGCTCCTGCACCCAGTCGCTGGATTTCTCTTGCGGAACGTTAGCGGAGTCAGCGGAGCGGCTTTCCAACGCTTCTGGTGCCGTTTTCGCTCTTCTCTGCGATGTTCTCCCAGCCCCTCACGGAGCCGCCATTTTGAGACTCTCCCGAGTCTCGGAGCCTCAGCTGTCAGGCTTTACCGCCACACGAAGTGTCACCAGACACCAACGACCTTCGCGACGCTGTTTCCATCTCAGGGGTGAGCAGTATCTATTATTTAAAAGACTCTTTTGCTGCGTTTTTCTCTCCTCTTATTCTACCTTGGAGCACACGGCAAATACGCACTTTTCATGATGCTTCACCCCTGACGACTGCTTTTTCATGAGCTGACATGGTCAAAGTTCTACAATACTTTTTCTCCTACATGTCCTCCCTCATGGCGCTATACTGACAATTTTTCTCTGAGAACTTTTTGTTCATATTTCCTGCGCCTCAGCTCTTTCAGGATTCCCTTCCGCATGCTACCATTTTAGTCACCCTCTCTTTTGTGCTCACTGAATATTTCGCTCTATTTCCCGGAAGCTCTTTCACATAAATCACCTTGGTGCTTCACCCTTTCTTCGGAGATATTTCCGGAACATTCCAGCACACCTTTGGTTGCCTCTCTGGGAATTGAGCCTATTTAACGGTACGACCACTCATTTTTATGGTCAGCTTACGTAAACCGCAATTTGTCTTCATACCATCGGTGAGCACATCGGGGGCTTCTTCTTCATCTGGTACACATAAAGCCAATTCTACTACAAAAATGACCTCTCACAAATCATCTTTGGCTCATACCAATACCAGTAAATCTTCCCCACCTGCTCCAGCGGGCAAACGCCTCAAGCAACATTCTCCTACACCAGAAGACAATCCTTCAACTTCTCCTACTGATCAAATTCTGGAGGAGCTGCGAGCACTGCGTCCATTTATTGAAAAAACAAGTACAGACATGCAGCTTTTAAAGGATAAGTGGGAAAACATGGATGCCCGACTTTCTACTGTTGAACAGCAATTCCCTGACATTCAGTCCAACACCCAACGTATAGACACCTTAGAAAAAACTGTCCTCTCACTTCAAAAACACACAGAAGATTTGGAAAATCGAAATAGGAGGAACAACCTCCGTATTTACAATTTGCCGGAAAATCTTGAGGGGGACAATCCGGTGTCTTTCTTCACCACTTTCCTGCCAAAACTTCTGGACCTCCCACCTTCTACCTCCATTAGTATTCAAAGAGCTCATAGACTAGGTGCCAGAACGGATTCTTCCTCAAAACCTCGTGGAGTTATCATCCTCTTTTTGAAATACACGGATCTCCTCTTGATTCTCTCAGCTGCGAGGAATAAGAAACAAGTCAATTGGCAAGGTCAACGAGTATATTTATCTCAGGATCTTTCTAACGCCACTGCATCCAGACGTAAAGAATTTCTAGCTATGCGTCCTTCTCTGCGCTCCTTGGGAGCATGATATGGTTTGTTTCACCCTTGTACTTTCAGAGTTACCTATCGGAACAAGACTTGGTCATTTCAGGAACCTGGAGAATTAAGAAACTTTCTTCTTCTTCAGAGTGAAGACGGGATGGATGCCTCCTCTTCTGCTTCAAACAGTGGCTGAAATAGAACTTTTACTGTTTTTATGATTGTTCTTCTACTAGTTTGTCTTTGACTCCATGTACTTCTCCATTTTTCTTCTCTCCATTTCCCACATTCTCACTTTGCATAGCTTTTCTCTGATATCTTTCTCTTGCGTCCTCTATATATCTCTACTTTCTTTTTCTCACCTTTGAACCTATACCTTTATGTCACATGTTCTATATGTTAACAATTTTTCCTTTTTTCCCCAGACGGATATGTTTCGGATACTCCTTTCACCATTTTGTCCCATCCCATGTTCCTTTTGTGCGGTTTCGATGTGGTCCTGCTCCTGATCCTGGTCCGTCCGTCTTGTAACGCATCACCACCTCCCCACCTTCCCTTTGTGTACATTTCCCCTTCCAGGTATGTTCAATACAGTCATCCTTTTGGATTTATACTGTCTCCTATGCTTTCTCTCTTTTCTTCCTTCTTCCTTCCCTGCTGATCATCTTTCCCTGTTCCTTCCCCTTTCCCTCTCCCTTTTTTCCTTTCTCCTTCATTCCCTACCTGTTCTTCCTTCTACCTTTTTGACGAACTTTATAGTTATTATCTCTTTACAGTTCGAATTACTATATATACAGTATGTTTTTGCATATTTCGCTTTTGATCAGTTTACTAAGTTTTCACTTTCAAAGTTGTTTCATGGAATGTGAAAGGATTTAATCACCCTATCAAAAGGCAAAGAGTACTCTCCCACCTCTCCTCATACAACCCTGATATTGTTCTTATTCAAGAAACTCATCTCTCAGATATTGAATCTTTGAAACTGAAGCGATTATGGGTTGGAACTGTTTTATTTTCTCCCGCTTCTCACAAAAAGAATGGGGTAGCCATTCTGATTCATAAACGCCTTCAATGTAAAGTAATTCTAGAAGAAAAGGATGATGAGGGGCGATGGGTTTTAGCTAAACTACGAATTAACAATATCCCAATTACCGTATTCAATGTTTATGGCCCTACATGTTTTGACTCCTCTTTTTGGCCCTCCATTACAGCAAAATGTATCCAATATAAACATGACTCTTTCCTATTAGGTGGAGACTGTAATCAGATCGTTGACCCATTTTTAGACCGTAGATCCTCAGTTCGTTTTTCCCCTCACAAACCACATAAACAATTCCTTGACACTATCACTCAAACTCATCTTGTGGACTCATGGAGACTCACACACCCAGATGTTATGGATTTCTCCTTTTTCTCTCCTCCTCATGCCTCTTTCTCTCGTTTGGACTACATTTTTCTCTCTTCATCTCTCTCTCAACACCTTATTTCCTCCTCAATTGAACCTATAGTTATTTCTGATCATGCCCCTATTGTTACTGTTTTTGATCTCCTTCCTCCTACTCCTAAATCTTCTCGCTGGCGTTTTAACCCTTCTCTTCTTACTGATCCTCTTTTTTCTTCCTCTTTTCGTTCTTTTGCCTCTGAATTTTTTCATCTCAACTATACTCCTGATACCCCCCCCCCCCATGTTCTTTGGGACTCTTTCAAGGCCACGGCCCGAGGTTTCATTATTGATTTTGTCTCTAGAAAAAAGAAAAAATTCCTTCAAAAACGTAAAATTACCCTTGCACATATTAAATCTCTGGAACATCAATTCTATACTTCTTCTACTAAGATTATGTCTCCTGAATTACTTAAGGCTAAGATTGCTTTTAATAAGCTCACTACAGACTCTGCTTCCTCTTTTCTCCTTCGGAGCAGTGCCCGTTACTACGGAGGTCGCAATAAATCAGGCAAATTATTAGCCAACTATTTAAAGTCCCGTAAAGAACGAACTAACATTGACTCAATTTATTCTCCCTCTAATACTCTTCTTCATACCGACGCGGAAATTTTAGACCAATTTCATTCCTTTTATAAGACTTTATACACTCCGGAAAATCCTCCCACTCCAGAACTAATTCAATCTTATTTTGATAATTTACCTCAACCAGATACCTCTCACCTTAATTTTTCAAAGGTCGATTCTGATCTCACTCTTTCGGAGCTTTCTTCTGCCCTATCCTCCCTTACTAAAGGCAAAACTCCAGGACCCGACGGCTTTCCAGTTGAATTTTATTTACACTTTTCAGACCTCCTCTTACCTAAACTTCTATCTCTCTTTCAGTCTTTTTGTTCTACTGGATCAGCCCAAGGTTCATTCCAGGACGCTACCATATGCCTTATCCCTAAAGATGGTAGAGACCCTAAGTTCTGCAAAAACTATCGACCTATATCCCTAGTCAATGTGGACTATAAAATTTTTGCAAAATTACTAGCGCTTCGCCTTGACCCACTCCTCCCACATCTCATAGGGAAAGAACAATGTGGCTTCGTTAAGGGCCGCTTAACATCGGATAACTCTAGGCTCTTCCTTAATGTCTTAAGTAAAGCCCCTTCCCTATCAATCCCCCTTGCGGCCATTTCAGTAGACGCTGAGAAAGCCTTTGATCGGGTTGACTGGTCCTTTCTCATGGCTTCCCTAAAATGGCATGGCTTTAATCCTAAATTTATATCTTTTGTTTCCTTGATTTATTCTATGCCCAAAGCCTCTGTTCTTGTTAATGGTCAACTCACTCCCCCATTCATACTCCAACGTGGAGTCCGTCAGGGCTGTCCTTTATCACCTCTTTTATTTATTTTGGCACTTGAACCCTTCCTTACTTCCATACGTAATAATCCATCCATCTCGGGTTTCCCATATGGTACACAACATCTTAAACTGTCTGCATATGCAGATGATATTCTTTTATTTATTTCAGATCCAACCACCTCTGTCCCTTCTTTATTAAATGAATTTGAGAACTTTTCTTTGGTCTCGGGTTACAAAATAAATTCTGACAAAACAGAGATCCTTCCCTTAACTAAATTTTGCCTTCCCCACTTCTTCACAGCCACTGGCTTTGCTTGGAATTCTACAAAAATTAAATATCTGGGTGTTCTTTTCTCTACCTCTATTTCTTCCTCTGTTCAACTCAATATGAATGCAGTTATATCCAGAATTGACTCCTTACTCACTTCATGGAACCCACTATTTCTCTCCTGGTGGGGCCGTCTTGACTCCATCAGGATGATGATTGCCCCCATTTTAATCTACTTATTATCCATGCTTCCCATTCGCATCCCATTCTCTTATTTCCGTCGCATTGACTCTGTGTTGTTCAAATTTCTTTGGAAACAGAAAAAAGCCCGCATATCTCTTTTACACCTACGTAAATCTAAACTTAATGGTGGAACCAACTTTCCAGACTTTCGCCTTTACCATACATCCTTCTCACTTCGACAGGCCTCCCGCTGGTTATCTCAGGAACCCTCCCCTTTTTCTCCCCTCTGGCTTTCTGTGGAACAGGAGTTATTGCTTCCATATTCTTTACAAGAAGTAATTCACTTTACTTCCAAAGCCCCATGCCTTAACCCTCTTCTATTCAAACATACTTCCTCTCTTCTCCGACCTTTAGTCTCCCCTGCCTCGATGACACAGGAATCCTTCCTTCTATCGCCTATATGGTACAACTCACTTATATTAATAAATAACAGACCTATTGCTTGGCCCTCATGGAGAGCAAAAGGTATCATTTGGGTATATCATCTTTTTGATGGTTCATCCCCTTGCTCCTTTCCTAAACTTCGCTCTCAATTCCACTGCCCTCCTACTTTTGCAAAGAAATTCCTTATCCTCATGGAAACTATTCTGGATCGATATTATTCTCTTCCTTCTGACGGACTCGCAGCTTCCTCTTCATCTTTACTCGCCGTCCTTTCTACTATTCCTAAAGCTTCCCTCATTTACCGGTACTTCTCAGCCCCCAATCCTGATCGTCCCAAATCGAAATTGGAATTGTCCTGGGAAACAGACTTACACTCTTCATGGTCGACTTCTCTCTGGGACAAAGTCTGGGCCAGATCCTTGAAGGTTTCCCGTACTGCCTCTCTTACTCAATCCCTATTTTTCTTTTACCACAGACTATACCTTTCTCCTCTTTCTATTTCTCGCTTTCAATCTACTGCTGCATCTAATTGTTGGACCTGTAATGCCCCTTCTGCAGATCTTTTACACCTCTTCTTTTTCTGTCCTTCAACTCGTATTTTTTGGTCTCAGATATTCTCTCGCCTTTCTCGTATTTTCAACATTTCTATTCACTTTTCTGCCTCCTTTGTATTTCTTGGTAGCCTTTCAGAAGATTTAGATCTCCCAACACATTCCCACGGTCTTTTTGATCTTATGCTCGCTCTTGCATTACAACATATTGTCTCTAATTGGAAATCCTTGAACAAATTGTCCCTAAATTGCTGGTGGAATTTTGTATGTCAATCACACAGACTTGATGTTGCCTTTGCTTCCTCTTGCAAACCCTCCCGCAATGTTGAACTTTACTGGCTACCTCTTACTCTATACTTAGATCATTCTGCCAAAAAGACTTACTCTCCACTTTCTTCGGATAATTTCAAACCCCCCTGAACGCATATACTCTTGCCTATGGTTTTTATGATGTTTTTTATGATATTTTCACTTTTACTATTGTGATTTAGCTTTATATTGGTTTCCAATATTACTTGTTCTTCATTCCAGTAATTGCTAAATATGATGTTTTCTACTGTACTTTTTTATTGATATCCATTGTATTTTTCTCGTTTTTCTTTATCCATCCTCAATGATAATAACATGTTTCCTCTCCCTCCCCCCCTCCCCTCCCCCCTCCCCCCCACATAACTCAAAATGCTTTGTTTTTATTGTGATATTGGCTGCTTCTGTTTAAATTTATCCCATCATATACTCCTTTTCTCCTATTTTGCTGATGTCACCTTCTTGTAATACTTGTTTTTCTTTAATAAAGCTTTCAAACTGAAAAAAAAAAAAGGGGACGGGTCTTAACATCAAAAAGGGGAGGGTCTTCCATTTTTACTGGGCTCTTGTTACAATGTTTGCTCACCGAAGCTGGCTTGTGTCACCCCATGCGAGCTCAGCACATGACTGTCGCTTAAAAAACTGCGAATTGAGTGGGATTACCCTTGACCTGAATTAGCAATGGTATGACATGCTGAGTCAAAAAAATGTGTTGGGCGATTCTCACTGCTTTGGCACAGCTGCTATTGTAACAAATAGTCCAAACGAGGCCAGAATGAAACCACAGGAAAAATACATCATTGTACCCTGGAATGTGAAGGCCTGGTATACAGTGCTGACAATCTTGCCACGCAGGGAGTACTCTTTTGCTTTGCTACAGAAAACACATCTCACAATGCACTATATTCTCATGCCAGTTTCCCACTTTCTGCCCTGAACTTTGCACGCAAAGCTATTATTTTTTAAACATTCATGCCGGTCTTTCACTTTATGCCCGGAATGCACTGTAGGCTTCGCATTTTCGCGGGCTTACGGTCTCTTCACTCACCATTGGTTAATATGGCTGGGGCCATAAACTGGAGCCATAAATCGCCCTTGCCCACCAGATGACCGTGAAGCTGCATACCATCGCGGTCAGGGATCAGCAAAACAGAGATAAGACTCCCTCCCAGCAAACTAGGAACTGGGGCTTACTCAAACAGAAACTGAATCTGCCCTCCCCTGCTCTACAAGCAACAACACCAAAAGAGGACTATCATCTCCCCTATCTGGGAGGCCATCGTGTGCTGGTCTGGTCTCTCTTTCGCTTTGGCGGCCATCTTGGACTAGTCAGTCCCACTATCTGAACATACCCTAAGAGCTGGCCTGTCTATACTACTCTCACCTTCGACAAACTATACACAGCACTGTAGCTAAATCTTCATGTGATTACGTGTCTGCCTTTTATTGCAGTATTATACCTCTACTTGTATTTTATTTTATACAGTCTGTGTAACCTGCACCCATCTCACTTTTTCCCCACCGGTATAGCACCGATCGCTACCTCATATTGTGCCGGTTGCGCACCGGTGCCATATTTGCATACTGTAGCCTCGGTCTGCACCTATATTGGTTCCAGTATATCTTTAGTATTTTATTCCCATTTGTATATTGTATAGTGTGTAAACTGCACCCATTTCACTTATATCCTTATTATGCACTGATTGCCACCTCATATATTTTGCTCATTCTTGTAAGCCGCACACATTCACTTCCTATTACTGGAATATACCGACGCTACCTCCTACATCCTGGCTATTTTGGCTATTCACTAGTGACACTATGGCTCCATTTAATTGACTGCTACCTCACACACCTTGTACATTCTGTAAAGCTGCACCCACTCACCCTTATTTCTGGACTGCACCGATTGCTACCTCCTATATTGTGTTCACTTTTGGCCATTCACTATTGCGCTATGTAATAATATTATATTATATTCACGTTTGTGCTATGTAATTTGCGGTTGACAGTTATTTTTTGCACATGTGTATTATGATCGTTCTCCCTCCCACACCTACCTCTACAGCCACCCCAACATGGATCTCATCGGCAAGCACACATATAGAATCAACTACCCAACCACACTCACCAAAAAAGCCGCTAAACGCTTTAAACACAACTTCCTGAGGTCTCACCCTGAAACACCCTTTGCTGACACCTACTTCTCACCGGTCAATGGATCCCTGAACACTGATATCATCTTCCACACCTCGCGTAGAGCTCAATGGAGAAAAGCGTTTCTCACCCTGCTCACCGTCTCCACCACCAGGAAAACGGCTCATGGCCTAACTCTCTCCGTCACACCATCCCAACTCTTCCCTGGCAGAACCACCATTACTATCTACAATAACGGGATTGTCCTAATTCAATCCACAGACAAGAACCTGGAACTACTAGACAACCTACTCCCCAAGTTCAAAGAGCACCTTCCCAAGACTCGGACCTCCACCCATATCTCCTCCATCACTCTCACTCCTGACATCACAGCCCCCACCCGCAACCCCTCTAACCTAGTGCAGAATCAGATCGACGCGCACCTCACCTCTACCCCCAGCACCTTAGTCAATCACCCACCTGCTGTTACCACCCCACTATCCTCAATCACAGTCACAAATCTCTCCCCCTCACACACTAGCCGCCCCCCAAAGACCAACACTTGAACCCACACACATACCACCCCCATTCCTCTCCCATCTGACACCACAGCCCCCACCCACAATACCGCTAACCTAGATCAGCACCAGAACGACACGCATAACGACAATTCCCACCCTTTGTTCTCCCCCAATCTCAGTACCCACTACCACCCGCTAATTAACCACACAGAGCACACCACATCTATTACCATAACTCCCCCCCCACGACAGGACCATCTCCAACACCATTTCCCCCTCCACTCTCAGCCCGCACTGCCCCTCTGGCTCCCCCATCACCACCAATACACACTCCACCAGCACACCACCCTCCCCGCCTGCCACCATTGCCCTCCTCTACGCCACCAACACCCTCCGTACATCATCCACTCCCATCGTCCCCTTACCCTCTCTCCTCCCTAACACCATCTCGTACGTCGACACCACGGAACCCTGCATGAACAACAACACACCCCCCCACATGCACGCTAATTCCCAGGTCAGCCACTCTCCTATGACTTCCATCCCCAACACTAACACTTATCCCACGCTGGACAAGATTATGTCCTCCCTCCTCCAGCTCAAAGAAGACATTCACACAATCAAAGAAGACATTCACACCATCAAAGAGCTACTCAATGAAAAATTCAAACTCAACACGACTCAATCCTCCAGACCTAAAATATGGAAAAGAGACTTGAAAAAACTCAACCCAGACTCCCTACCCCCGAACAGCCGCGACCTACTGCTCCCTCCTACGGGCGCTACAGATGTCCAATCCTTGACTGATCACTATCTCAACGCCATGACCTCAATAATTAATGAGGCTGCCCCCATGCAGCTAAAAAGAGTCCCCGCTAAAATATCCAATCCGTGGTACGACGGGAGTCTCAATGAAGACAGACGAGCCATGCGAATGGCAGAGCGCACCTGGAGATCGGCCCCCTCTGCACTGCACCTGAAAACCCTGAAGAAAAAGAGAAACGCCTACTTCAGGAAAATAAAGCGCTCAAAAGCAAACTTCTTCAGCCTCCAGCCTGACCAAGCAAAAAACCGACCAAGAAAACTGTTTGAGCTAATCAGAACACAAGCCAAGGAACAACCCCAACCTATCAGCTCCGTGGACAAAGCACCCTCCTGTGAAGACTTCGCCGCTTTCTTTACCCAAAAAACTGACAACATAAAGAGTGATCTCAGCACTGACGCGAGCCTCTACACCACATCCAACTGCATAACACCCACCGAACTAAAAAACAATGCTACATGGTCATCCTTTGACACCTACTCCGAAGAAGAAATAGGCAAACTACTCAGCACCTTGAAACCGTCCAATCACCTCACGGATCCCCTCCCTGCCAACGCTGTCAAAGACTTCACCCCATGGTTCCTTCGACTGTGGACTAAAATTATCAACAGCTCGCTCCAACAAGGATTCATCCCTGACTCCCTCAAAGTTGGACAAGTCACATCTTTACTAAAGAAACCTACTGCCGACCCAAACAACTACCGTCCCATTACCAATATTCCCACTCTCTCCAAACTATTGGAGAAATGAGCACAACTACAGCTGACTAAACACATTGATCAGTTTGATCTCCTCAACGCTCATCAATCAGGCTTCCGAGAAGGACACAGTACTGAAACTGCTATGACCCACATAATTGATGATGCTCTGCAAATGCTAGATCAAAATGATACCTGCCTCCTCATCCTGCTTGATCTCTCATCAGCATTCGACACTGTTAAACATGAGAACTTACTCGAACTTTTGAACACAAGAATGGGTCTATCTGGGACTGTTCTCAAGTGGTTCACGTCCTTCTTACACAACAGGTCGCAGAAATTCAAGATGAACAACCTGATGTCCTCGCCAATACCTGTTTCGCTAGGTGTCCCCCAAGGATCCTCCCTATCACCAACTTTGTTCAACCTAGGTATGGAACCCCTCACCACCTTGTTACAAGCATCCAATGTACTTTTCCACATGTACTGCAGATGACACCCAATTATATCTTAAACTACAATCTCCCAATGACATTTTACTCCTGAACTCAACGATCAGAAGCACCCAAGCCTGGCTTGCCAATAATCATCTCAAACTCAATGCTATGAAAACAGAGTTCCTTTTGATCTCACCTCCCGCGAAGATCTCTACCACTCAAACGTGGCTTAAACAGCTAACTGCACTCAATGTCCTACCCACCATCGTGGACTCAGCAAAATCTCTAGGCATAACTCTCGACTCCAATCTCAACATGCAGCACCATATCAGCAAGGCTACTAAGGGTGCGAACTTCCAAATCAATACCCTGAGAAAACTTAAACACTTCCTACCAGCCAAAGACTTCCAAACTGCAGTGCAAGCACTAGTAATCCCGCGAATTGAATATGGCAGCACCGCCCTCTGCGGTCTCCCGTTAACCACTACTGCACCCCTAAGAGCCTCTCTAAACGCTGCAGCGAGACTCATCACTGGGTCAAAAAAACACTCGCACATCTCCCCTGACTTGAAATCCCTGAACTGGCTGCCTTTTGAAGCCAGAATACATCTGAAAATCGCCTGCATGACACACAAGGCTGTACACCTGAGCTCTCCCGGATACCTCACTCAGAAGCTGTCAATCTCTGGCGGATCTAGAAACACTAGAGGCACAAACAATCTTCTGCTAAAACCTCGAAGATTCAGGAAGGAAAAAACGTATAAGCGCTCTTTCTCAGGAATGGCACCCAGGATCTGGAACTCACTCCCTCCTGAAACAAGGCTCATCTCCTCAGTCACACTTTTTAAGAAAGAAGTAAAAGCTCTTCTCATGGCCAAATACACTTGAACGTTTAACTTGGATTTGTAAAGTATCTGCACCGATCTATATTACCCAGCGCGATCCCGATGACTATGTTTTTCCTGTATTACTCTGCTAGATCCCTACGAATATGTGTTTTTACCTGCTTTATTGTTTCACTTACCTGACTATTTACTTGCATTTGTTGATTTACCTGTACTATTATGCTCCCTCACGTCGTCATTCCCTTGTTTGGTATTCCCTGCTTGTAAAGCGCTCTGATATCTGAAAAGATCTTGTTCGCGCTATATAAAACTTTTTAAAAAAACAACAAAAAAAACCACATGGGGGCATATTACCAACAACTAGCGATATTTATCGCTAAATGGGCTTAGGGAGTATTTTTTCAACGCCAAGCATCGCCGGATATTATCGCAGAGATAACGTGCTATTAGCAACGTTTATCTCTAAAGCGATAAAATATACGGCGTTAGCGGCGAAATGCGTGAATATCGCTGGTAATCCAGCGATATTCACGCATTATCGCTAATGAGGACTTAGCCATAATATCCGACTCCCATTGGATATAATGGCTAAGAACTGGTCTGAGCAGGCATTAGTTTTTGCAGAGATCCGCGCTTAGCGCGAATATTTCCATCGCTACGCCTGCCTTGCTAATAGGCGATAGCGATGTTAGCGACTGCTTTCAGTCACTAACAGGTTGGGTAGGCCCACTTTGCATGTCATTAGCGATAAATATTGCTGACATGCAAAGCGTGCCCCAAACCGCTCGCTATCGCCTACAAGCTGTCGCTAACTGCTGTTAGCGTCAGCTTGCTAATAGGGCGATAGAATTATTGCCGCTTAGCGGCCGAAAACGGCCGCTAAAGCGGCGATAATCAGATATCGCCCGCCTTGGTAATATGCCCCAAGGTGTGGAGGGCACTAAACTCTTGAAGTGATAGAAAGTGCAAATATATTTCACCTCCTCCTCAATTACCTAATCGCTGCCTACTTTCCTGGGATGCTGGTGAGGCTGAAGCCAGGGGTCCTGTTCCAGAATACGGCTGTTAAATTTGACAAGGATATATACATAGTATTAGAAGCATTATTGGATACTCAACTTCTTGCTTTGATGTGTGTGAATGACCCTTACGCCCTTTTGACTGCATTTTTCCAAATGGCAGCAGGAAAATTGTCCTAATGAACAATTTTCCTGCTGGCATTTGGAAAAAGGCAGCCAAAAGGATGTTAGGACCGTTCACACACGCCAAAGCAAGGAGTTGACTATCCAATATTATACTGGCACAACTCGGTAAGGCATGGACTTCAAAATCTTCACTTTCCCATCCATTGACAAAACCTTACATTCTCTATCAATCATAGCTAGTGGGAAGCGCCAATCCAGTTTGGAGACTAACTCGCTCATTGGGGTTTATCGGATATTTGGCAAGGATTTCACAGCTGGAACATAAATATTAAATGCTTAAAACAGGCTCAGGGAGACGACTCCAGTGTATCCTGCTGCTGACACTACAGGTCTCAGCTGTGCATGACCCTGCCTTTTGGCAAACCATTAAGGAAGGACATGACTTTGAAGAAATGTGAACCTCTTATTACCACTATTGTATATTTTAGCCCAAAAAAACACAATTGATTGCCACTCTCAGTGCTGCAGGTAAACTGCAGTAAAGTCTTTCTTTTCCCCTTGAGAAGGGTAATGGAGGTTAAAATGGAACAAGGGGTCTATTATGATGGCGGACGGACCTGAGTCCGTCCGCCACCATAGTGTAGGAGGGAACCTCCGCATTGCCTGCGGAGTTCCCTCCTGTGCAATTAGGATGTGACCGCTAGGGTGGCGGTCACATCCTCAATCTTTAACATTGCGGCGGGTGCAGCTTCAAGCTGCACCCGCCGCAATGATAAAAATGCATGCACGGCATTTGCGTGCACAAAGCAGCAGGCACAGTGCGGTGCCTGCCGCTTTGTCCACGCAAATGCAGAGGGGTACCCCCCCTTCACCCAGGGGGCCCGCAACGGGCCCCCGAAGTGAAGGTCCGTATGCTTTTCCACGGCGGAAAAACCGCCGTGGAAAAGCATACTTTGTACTCCATCCTAAAATGGATGGCGGTGTCTGATAGACACCGACAGCCATGTTAATGCTTTTCCGCCGCGGTCGGAAGGCGACCGCGGCGGAAAAGCGGAGGACAGATTGTAAGACCCACCAGCCACCCTAATTTGGCGGTGGGTCTTTCAACCCTCCGTGGCGGATTTCCCGCATCCTCCGGGCCGGCGGTGGCTTCCGCCGGCCCGGTGGATGCGGGAAATCCGCCATCGTAATAGGCCCCTAAGTCTGGAGTCTCTTAATACATTCAAGTACCAAGGAAGGTGGGATTATCGCTCCAATGAAGATCTAGGCCCAGAGTTACTAACACTTCACATTAGGTTTGCATTACTTTTGTAACACAAATCCAACACAAAGTGTTAAGGTGTCAACGCAAATCTGAATTTGCTTTCAATAGTATCTAAAGTAATGCAAAGCCGTGCAATACACTGCCTTGCATTACTTTGCATCAAGGGGGCTTTACATGGGTGTGTCACGGGAGTCCCCTGCAACCACCCAGGGGTTTTGAGGCAAATTTCTGTCTACAAAGAATAGTAGACAGGCATTTCTCCCCAAACCCTACACCTCCTCAAGGCAATGGCAATGAGGAGAAAGGTTTTCATTTCTCCTCGTTTTTCCGCCCTTCCATTAGCGCTGCATTATACAGCACACATAAAAATGAAAAAAGCCTTAAAGCATAGTTTCTTTAGTGGAAGGGATGCCTTCTAGTACAAAACCTATGCGTTAGCTACTCGACCACAGTATGTTGCAATAGGCATGATTAAGGAATGCACATTAGAGGCGGATCTCAGAAAACATGACATATGGCCGTGATTCTTGCCAGAAGCACTTCTGGTGTGCACTCCACCCTAGTCACCACTCTCTATATTAGGGGGAGTAGCACTTCATTACTGGATAAGATGCTGGAACCACTATGGCCTTTCTTCTTGGGATTACCATATGGTCTCTACCCATATTTACTAATGCGGCCAATTTGTCTATAGGAATTTAAGTTGTGACGTTTATAATTGCAGATGTGAAGGCTTGTATTAGTCTAAAACCTAAAAATATTAGAGAAATGTATAGCAACGTACAACATTCTTGACTTGTAGTCTATCCGCCCTCTTGGCATGACTGACATGGGGTAAGGGACACAGGTGCCTGATAGCCACAGAGATTTGCGACTCTGAGGACCATTAGGACAGGTGCAAAAATTATTTGCAGGCTCAGAATAGAGAGATAAGAAAAGCGTTATAGATGACAATTGGGAAAAAAAATGGGAAAAGAGAAGTGAATCACACTGTAGTGGTGTCATGTGGTTTGTGAATAAAACCAATATAATGTAATTAATTACACTGCACATATTAAATACCATCCCTCAAATGCAAAATGTATCACACCCAAAAATAATATTGTCCCTTAGTTAGGGCTGATGAGGCTGACCTTGTACCTATGGTGTAGAAATCCCTTGTCGTTTAAGTATATCTGAGGAGGGTAAATGTTGAAATTGTGGCCTTGTTGAAAGATGAAATCCACTCCTACCTGAGACCTGCTTATTCAGTCTTTATAGTTGTGAAGGTGATGCAAGAATGTAGGTTTGTGAACCTGTTGATAAGAAGCAAGAGAGTTATGAACTGGAAGTCAGATAGCACTCACACAATAACTTGCTTGATGGGTGATGTTGTTATGCAGACTACATCAGAATGTGCATCCCTGGTCTACTGGTTACCCGTGGCGAGGGGACTGACCTAGTGTCAAATGTTGAGGCTTTGTTGGTTAAACTCGCCACAGATTTAAAATGTATGACCACGCGAACATGTGGGCATTTAATGCATGATGGATAAGAGTCTGAAAGGTTCTTCTTGTGGGCTTTGGCCTACTGCTTTCATCAAATACCCTAAATTTAAACTGGAGTTATCATGAGATACCTTTACCACTGCGGAATACAGCAATGGACATGTCACATTAACTCTAACTGGACACAACACACGGATGACATAGGCTCATATTTACATACCTGCAACAGATAATTTCGGTAAGAAAATAATAAAAAACATTCAAATGTTAAATGTCTAGTATATATATTAACTGGTTGATAGCATTGTCCTTCGGATCTGTTAATGAACATGGCCAGACGTCTTACTTGTCTTCGATGTTGTCTTTCTTCTTTTTTTTGTATATATTTTGTAAAGATGTGATAGTTCTACCTCTGTCTACTGAAAAATCCAATAAATAAATAAGGTAAAAAGAGTTCTTAGGGGACCTGCTCTCTGTGTACAAACAAATCGGGCACCCCCTTGCATCCCCACTCCTTCTGACACACTCCACACCTTCTTCACTATCCGTTCTACTCTCCCTAACACACTTCATGCGTAAGTGCACAACAATAGTTCACTTCACAACCGGCACAACCCTTCAAACCCATGCACAACACCATACTCTTCCCATCATGGCCAGAATACTAAACTACATCCTACCAATCAAACTTAAACATCCGACTCTCTACCCAACCAAACACAGATTGTAGGTATCATACATGTGCCACTCTTTCTTTTTTAAATCTCTGTTTCAACTATGATTAAAAACCGCCACAAGACTGCTGAGAAATTGTTGGAGCAACTAATGAACCTCAACGTTTATGGCAGCAAAAGAATAACTTTGTATGTCAAACATTCACACGTTTCTGCTACACGTGGTCCACACTGTATATTACTTTTGTTTGAAAATGATTGTCCAATAGCTACCTCAACATACTCTTTTGACTTACAATTACCAAATGCTCTATATCGACCTGTACCTACATGTTGATCTACATATGGTACACACATTCTAATGCCCTTAACCCAGTGCTGAGCCCTTTTTAGGTCTCGCCTGGAATTAGCATCCGAAGGATGCGTCCAGGCTGGAGACTTAATGTTGCCTGTCTTGGGGGAATGAGGGACAAAAGGGTGTTACGAGCTTTTTTCTGGGATTTGGGTGCGCGAACGCGCACGTCGGCTCCGTCCACGCGTGCGCACACAGCCATCCACCACACAGACTGAAACACACGTGCGCTGGTTACTTTCACTTTCCATCCCCCCACCAGTCATCGGCTCTTTTTACACACGCACGCATGCATGCATACATACACACACACAGACACACGCGCACACACAGGCACAAACACACACACACAGACACAGACACACTCGCACACACACGCGCGCGCGTGCGCACACATCCGCCCCCCCTCACACCCCACTCACCGAGTTCTTTTCGTGTGTCCCTCTCTCCCTCGGCAGGCAGCGGGTCATCCTCAGCAGCAGGCGGGGCTCTCCACGAGCACTGGAGCCCCGCTAGCTGACACGCAAATCTTCCGGCTGACGGGCACAGGAGCGCTTCAGCACAGGAGCGCGGGGTAGGCTCCCGTCTGCTTCCTGTCTTTTTGCGGCCTTGCCCCTGTCCCAACGCAGGTTGCCTGGCTTCCTGTTCAAGCCGGGCTGCGGATCTTGTTGGTACTTTTTATGAGCAGGCGCATTACTTATAGGCGCCCCATATCTTTGTTAGTGTGCTTTTGAGCACACAACTTAAAATATATTTCCACTTTATCCCCTATGCTCATGCAAAGAGAAGAGGCAAACCTTTCCTATTTCATTCTATCTACTGTCCCAATGTCTACCTCAGCTCTGCCCAACCCTTTAATATTTATGTATAAATTAAGGTGACACTTTGGAACCTTCTTGGTAAAAGTTCTACACTGACGCCCAAACTGAAATGAAATAATTCTCAGTGTAGTAGGGGGCGAGGGTACAAGCCGGCAGCGCCTCGCTCATTTAGTTGCGCTCACATGAGACCTTCTATCCGTGTGAAGATAAGAACACGTTTGTGCTTTAACACTTGTGTCAGGTGAATGCAAGCATGGACAGGGTTGTTTTTCACACTTGTAGACGTGTGCCTGTTATACAGACATAAATATGTCAGTGTTTATTTTCACATTTGTTGACATGCGTCGCGTGCCATGGGCACCTGTCAGCATCGTAGCACTTGTATAGCGCCTCGTTCCCCTGACGAGGCGCTTCTGTGTGATTGAGAAATAGAATATACCGTTTGTGGTGCACCAGAGCGTGGTATTATGGTGTGGACTATGTAGCGACTTCCAGGGTTTAGCCGCCGGCACATAAAAAAGTACCACAGAGGTGGGCGTTTTCACACTTCTGCCGCCTACGGGTGTGCAGATATGAATATTTTATTGTATTCACGCGCGTGCATGTCCACTTTGCCCCTTTATTTGTTCGTTTCCTCGCTTGTTTTTCCCTGAAGGCCGGAGGATGGGGATGTGGCCTTACAGGGGCGCCCACTGTGGAACAGTTTTTTGCACCCCTCTCCCTGCACCCCTAGCAGCCGTTTTTCTTTTCCAACACTACAAAGCTGCAGCTTTTCAGAAGTTTTTTTTATTTATAGCTCTCAAGTGCTGGTGAATGTGAAAGGGAGAAAGTCCCCGCCAGGCTCCTTTCATGTGGAAATCAGGCGGGCCTGGGAGCAGTGGGGTCAGCGTGGGCTGGTCCACACTCTTCATTACTCAGGGAGAGCAGCGGGGGGCTTTCACGGGGTCTCCGAGGCCGGGGACCGGCCCAGAGCGCGCCAGAACCCCACGAGACAGGCAAGGCCTCGCTGCTCCATCGCCTGCTGGCCACGTCCAGGGACCCTCAGTGGAGAGCAGGGCGCCCAGCGACCCCCAGTGATCCCCCCCCCCAGTGGAGAGCAGGGCACACAGCGACCCCAGTGACCCAGTGGAGAGCAGGGCCCCCAGCGACCCCCAGTGGAGAGCAGGCCGCCCAGTGGCCCCCAGCGGAGAGCAGGGACCCCAGCGACCCCCAGCGGAGAGCAGGGCGCACAGCGACCCCAGTGGAGAGCAGGGTGCACAGCGACCCCCAGCTGAGAGTAGGGGGCCCAGTGACCCCTAGTGGAGAGCAGGTACACCAGTGGCCCCCAGTGGAGAGCAGGACGCCACGTGCTGGAGGTCTTATGAACCTTGTAGATGGATCTGGAAGTCTGCACAGAGATGGACCATTGACAAAGGTGAGTGTTGGTTGCATTAGCATAACTCCAATATTGACGGCTCTGGCTTGTCTAGCTATATTTGTGCATGAGTCCATTGGAGTCACAATGGGAGGGGGCAGGCGCATCATCCAAATAAGGGGAGTTAGCGTGATGAACCCACTGTTGAGAAGGTACAGGTTTATGAATAATTAGTGTTTCACCTATAATCATTATTGCTATACTCATGTGAAGGGCATATGTGCACGTGCCCAAGGGATTCCCTCATCATCCTAAGAAAAGCTTAAGAAAGTTACAGATGTATTTCTATTGTAAATGCCTAAAATTTAATCACAGGACCTCTTTGGTTAAATTAAAACACAATATAAGAAAGAGGCAAAAACACACACTCTCTCTCTACCTCTCTCTCTCTCTCTCTCTCTTTCTCCTCCCCTCGCTCTCTCTCTCCTCCCCTCCCTCTCTCTCTCTCTCTCTCTCTCTTATCCCCTCCTTCTCTCTCTCTCTCTCTCTCTCTCTCTCTCTCTCTCCTCCCCTCCCTCTCTCTCTCTCTCCTCCCCTCCCCCCAGCACGGAATACAGTACGACTGTGATCACAAAATTCTTAAGCACCCTGCAACACTGGGGATTTACAGGAATCCAAACACCAGCGTAAAGTACTCGAACAACAATGACGTCTGTCTTATAAATGTCACAAAAAATTGTTAATATTTCACTTCTGTTCTTGGATTTTCGTGAAAATACAACACATATTGCATTACAAAAGCTATAGGTGTCACATTTGTGAAAGTTAAAACTATTGGCATTGTAAATGACAAAGCTATTAATTTAGCTATTTTCAAAACCAACACATAAATAAAAAAAATGTCATTTACAATACCAATAGCTCAAACTTTCCTAATGCGAGACCTATTGCATTGCAAATGCTTGTTTGGCTATTTGGGGTATTGTGTGCTTAGGCCTCTATAACTTTTTGTCATGATGGCTAATTTATAAAAGCCATGTACTCGTATGTCTGTTAGACAGTTTTGGTTTTGGCGATACATTAGGATTTGTAGGTTCTCCAAGAACAGAGGTACCCAGCACCAACAACTGAGCTGCACCGTACAATGGTTTTTCATTGTGTATTCAGTATAAACTAATTAATTTGGTAACATATCTAGAGTGAAAAATAGGAATCAAGGTAACCTATGCATTTTTTAAATGGGCAGAAGATGTTTAGGAGCAGTGGTTATTTGTACATCTCTCATTTTCTGGGTACACACACAAGCATATAAATTAGAGGGTATTTTTTAAAATGTCTTCTTTCACTGGCTTACATTTGGAATGCACAAATGGAGCAAATTCCAATTGGTAAAAACAAATATTCTACTATTCTATGCTCCTACGTGTCTTCTGATAAAAATTGTACCTCACTTGTGTAGGTAGGCCAAGTGCCTGCAGCAGTAAATGGCCAAAAACACAACATGGATACATCACATATTTCCACTCAAAACGGACCCATTTTTTACAAAGTGGAAGTTTGTGGATTTTGGACAGTAGCTCAGCCTGCACCTAGGGCTACCTAGCAAACCTCTACATTTTTTAAACCCAGACACCCAGGGGAATCTACGATAGATAACTCACCTGGCTCGCACCAGGTTGTTTTACCCAGATTCCCTTGCAAGCTTCAAACTCTAACTGAAAAAACATAGTTTCCTCAGATTTCTGTAATGCAAACTTCTCTAATCTAGAGAAAGCCACTAATTTCCTTCCAGACAGCATTCACCTAAGTCTTCCAATCACAATGGTACCTCACTTGTGTGGGTAGACATTGTGCCTGCAACAGGAAATGGCCCAAAACACCACATGGATACATCACATTTTTTTCACTAAAAACTGGCCGCTTTTTCCAAAGAATGTAGCTGTGGATTTTGGGCCCTACCTCGGATGACACATAGGGAAACCGAACAAACTTGTACATTTTTGCAAACTAGACACCTGGTGAAACCAGGATGACTTGAATTCAGGATAGGTGACCTATGTGGCTCTCACCAGGTTGTTTTACTCAAAATCCCTTGCAAAATTACATTTGTTACTAAAGAAAAACCTTTTCCTCATATTTCTGTGATGGAAAGCTCTGGAATCTGTGGGGGGTTGGAAACTTCCTTCCACCCAGCACTTTCTTAAGTATTCTGATAAAAATGGAACCTCACCTGTGTGGGTAGTCTTAGTGCCTATGACAAAAAATGGTCCAAAACATCAAATGGATACATCACATTTTTCCATTCAAAACTGACCCGTAGTAGGTAGCTGTGGATTGTGGGCCCTAGCTCAGCCGGCACCTATGGAAACCTAGAAAACAAGACATCTAGGAGAATCCAGGGTGGGGTGACTTGTGTGGCTCTCACTAGGTTGTTTCACCCAGAGTGATTTTCAAACCTGAAACTTTGACAAAAAAAACACATTTTCCTTACATTTCTCTGATGGAAATTTCTGGAATCTGTGGGGAGCCTCAAACTTTCTTCCACCAACCATTCCCCCAAGTGTTCCGATATAAATGGAACCTCACTTGTGTCGGAAGGCCTAGTGTTTGCAACGGAAAATGGCCCAAAATGCAACATTCATACATCAAATGTTTCCACTCAAAATGACCCATTTTTTGCAAAGTGGGTCGCTGTCGATTTTGGGACCTTACTTAGGCAGCACCTAGGGAAACCTAGCAAACATGCACATTTTGTAAAACTAGCCAACCAGGGAAGTTGAGGGTGCCTTGAGTGGATCCCATGAGTATTTTACCCTCAGTATTATGCAAACCTCAAACTTTGCCTGAAACCACACATTTTCCTTACATTTCTGTGATAGAAACTTCTGGAATCCACAGAAATCCACAAAATTCCTACCACCCAGCATTTCCCCCACTTGTGCCAATGAAAACGTTGTGCCATTTGTGTGACTGGGCCTAGTCCCTGCAACAGGAATGGATCAAACCAAGATCAATGGGAGCCCTTGTGTGTGGACTCCCATTGACCTCGATTTGGTCCATTCCTGTGGCGGACACTAGGCCCAGCCACACAAATGTAGCAGCATTTTTATCAGCACAAGTTGTAAAATTCTGGGTGGTGGGAAATTTCTTCTGGATGTGGGAGGTTTCCATCACAGAAATGTAGGGAAAATGTGTGATTTTAGGCAGGGCCGGACTGGCTACCGGGCAGTTGTGTGTGCTGCCGAGCAGGGGGATGATTTCTCCGTGGTATGGGCAGATTTCGATGATGGGGACCTGCGTGCACTTTGAAAAAAAGCAAAACAAATTTCGTTTTGCACACACAGGTCCCCATCAACGAAAGCATCCCCCTGCTCGGCAGCACACACAACTGCCCGGTAGCCAGTCCGGCCCTGATTTTAGGCAAAGTTTGAGATGTGCAGGGCATTGTGGATAAGAAAACCTCATGAGATTCATGGAAGGCACACCACCGAGGAATTGCCTGGTTGTCTTCTTTTTAAAAATGTCTGCTGTTGGTAGGTTTCCATGGGTGGCGGTTGAGCACGGCTCTAAAACCTGCAGCTACCCTTATTGCTTATCTCTCCACATTGCACTTTAGGGCCTTTTGTGTCTAAGTCTCTTGGCCCACCCACATAAGTGAGGTACCATTTTTTGCTTTAACAGCCAAAAAAGGGGAGATAATATTATCGCCCTATCTACAAGGGGATGCTAACATGCATTAGCGCATGTTAGCAACCTTTTCCCCGACGCATCGCTCTGCATCTCTAATGAGATGCAAAGTGGTCACTGGGTGTACCTCACACAGGGAGATGTGTAAAATATCACTAAGTGCACATCAGGATATTTACAAGGCGGCCCACGGCAGTTTAGCAGACGATAGTTTTTGGCAACAACCTTGGTTTTCGCCATAAACTAACATCTGCTAAAATCCTGACCAATGGATGTGTAACATTGGAGGTGGATTATTGTGTCACGACCACAGGGTCGTATCATCAAGCATATCACCTTTTCGCAGAGAACATTGCTGAAAAACCAGCAATGTTCTCTGCAAAACGGCAATTTCCCACCTATCGCTGGAATTTATATCGCAATTGCGCAATGCATTGTTAATACAGCGCAAGCATGGCAATAGATTCCAGCAATAGCCGGCATTAACAAAAAACACGCTACGTAAGGTCAGCGTTAATTAACGCTGACTCTTGATGATATGCCCCTAAGTAAACTGGACCATTTGTCGACTAGATGACTTGCTACCAGCCGCGGCCCGTGGAGGGAGTTACGGTGGGGCAGAGAGGCGGAGAGGGGGAGGGGCAGGGTGGAGGTTTCTCAAAACCGGCATAAGGATAATTGCAGGTAAGTACACAATTTACTTAATAAAACGAAATTCGTTACTTGTTTATTCATGCTGGGATGAATTTGAAGAATTTGATATATTTTGTTTTTCAGAGCAGCTGTGGTATTTCGTCTGCACAGGAATCATATGTGTCAGATTCATCTGAGTAAGAACCAGCCTTTCATAGGTTAAAATTTGATGAAAAGCCTTGGCAACAAAATGCTGCAGCTTGAGCCAAGGCCTGACGAATGGATCTAACGTCTTTTCGCTCAGTTGTTGTATTTACCATGTCAGCCAAGAAATTAAGAAATTGTGCTTTCTGTGAAACAGGTCTTAGGCCCAGCACTTTAGAGCACCTTCGCGTTTCTGTAACTGGGATACAAGCAGCTCAAGAAATTATACTAAAAATAGCGTCGAAACCTTACGGGGAAATCGCTAGGTTGTGACGATTTTAAACAGGGACAAAATGTGGATTTTGCACGTAAGGTGGGAAAAAGGCGTGCATAAGCAAAACCGTTACATGATAACGGAAGGCCGACGAAAATGAAAGAAAAAATGACTGATAGTACAAAAGAGAGTGAAAAAATGTTGACACATTCCTAACCACGCAATGAGGATAGTAAAAACAAGTGTACAGCGTGGCAGGTGCATGGCTAGTTTGACAAAGGTGACTGATCCGAGCGCAAAGAAACAAAGATAATAAGATAACCTTTACAAAGAATACCCAACACACAGGGGCTTATTTACAAGCCCCTTGTTCCACCGGGTCATCACTTTTTCTGATATTAAAAATGGCTCACTGGCGCCGCACAAGGGGCTTGTAAATAAGCCCCACAGAAGCAGTTGGTGGAGCAACAAGATCCCCTATGCAAGCAAAGGAAATGGACCCCCCTAGTCAGGGTTTGATGCCAAACTATATCCATAGATGGTGCTGGGGTAGAGCACACTTCAGTGCCCTAGTGCCACTGCATCTGCTGTACTATTTATAGCGAACCCCCCCGAAAGCGATACATATTATTACACATACATGTGACAAATAAAACACTTGAATTGACACTGAACATAATACAAGAGAGGAGTGAATGTGGTGCAAGTGGAAGAAGTAAAGAAACAGTGGGGCATATTATCAAGGACCGGGGTTAAAATTATCTCTGTTTTATCGGCAGGAAACTGCCAATAAAACGGCGATAATGGGCTTGATAATACGCCCTTGTTAATTCCCATAGAAGCCCATGTTAACACAAGAACATGGGCTTCTATGGGAATTAACAAGGGCGTATTATCAAGTCCATTATCACCATTTTATCGACAGTTTCCTGCTGATAAAACGGCCATAATTGTTACACCGGTCCTTGATAATATGCCCCAGTATATTTAACAAATATTGGATAAAGGTACAGCAATAGAAAATATGGAGTCATAGACATTTTCTGCAACCAAAGATACACGTCCCTCCACACATGATTACAATCAATCACAGTTAACATACACACTGCGTAAAAAGCAAAAATGTGAGCGTGCTGTCAGCAACGGTCAAATATTGATCAAAAGAAAAACTCATCTCCCAGAGGTACCTGCTTGCAAAGCTTATCTTGAGCTCTTGTTCACGTGACTACAATAAGGAAGGAACAAGATAAATAGGTTGTTCATTTACGATTATGAACATCCATATTGTTGGAAAATGGGTCATTGGTAGGAGTAAATATGCACCGACCACTAATAATAAGGCCACTAACATAGTATAAGGTCCCGTAAGGATCTCAGTAAATTAGTCCCTTGCTCAACCCTTGGTAGCTGACAACGAGCAGTCAGGTCTAGCTTAGGAGACATAAGTGCAAAGCATTTAAAAACAATAATACATCAAATAAGTAGGACACAACACAGAATATAAATCCCACATCAATTTATAAAAATAGGAAATATTTTTATAAGCAAAAAAACACCAAAACAACAACAAGCATTTGCAATGCATTAGGTCTCGCATTTTCTAAATTCTGACCTATTGGTATTGTAAATGACAATATCTTTTAGCATTGCAGCTTTTTTAAACACATAAATAAAAGGCATTGTCATTTACAATGCCAATAGCTCAAAATCTCGCAATTGCGAGACCTATTGCATTGCAAATGCTTGTTTTTCATGTCACCCAAGTTGAGCAGTACCAGTTCCCGACGGTCTGATATTGGTATTTTCCTAAGGACTTTTCTTTCCTCAGGTGCTGCCTCTGTCCATTCCTGCAGCTCTGATGGCCAACTCTTATTTGAGTGACCAGCAGCCTTATTCATCAACGGGCCGTTTTGCGAGCCCCTAATAGCGATTCATAGCGAATCGCTATTAAGGACTCGCAAAACGGTATTCATGTAGGAATTGCTAAATAAATAGCGATTCCTACACATTCCTTATTTGCGAGTAGCAAATTGCTAATCGCAAATAAGGAATAACTCCCCATTCATTCCTATGGCCCATAGGAATGAATGGGGAGTATTCCTTATTTGCGATTAGCAATTAGCTAATCGCAAATAAGATTGCGATTGAAAGGGTGCCAGGGGTGTCCAAAGGACACCCTGTAGCACCCCTTAAATGTAAATTGAAACAGGTGTTGCGCACACACATGTCCAAAGGACATGTGTGTGTGCAACATGCAACTTAGAAAAATGCTTTTAAAAGCATTTTTCTAAGTTTTTGCTATTTACCGAGAGGTCTAGCGGCCCAAAATTGCATTTTCGCAACTTTAAAATGCTTCATGAATTGCATTTAAGGAATCTCAAATAGAGATTCCTTAAATTCAATTCTTCGCAAATGTGCGAATTCTTAAATAGCGACTTTTGCATTTGGGATGATGAATCCCAAATGCAAAAATTGCACTCGCAAAAGGCAAGATTCTGAGAATCTTGCCCTTTGCGAGTGCAATTTAGCTTGATGAATCAGGCGGCAGGTTCTGTTTGCAAAAGAAAATCGCAATAGTTGAAAACCGTACTCCTTTTATATGGCTAAATGTTAGCTTAAGTTGTGAACCAAACAACACACACCAACAGGACAGACTATTAGAAAAAGGTGTTGGGAAATCAAATGCAACTTATTTTTCCCTGGTCCGTCCCCTGTGAGTCCTCAAAAAAGAGGTAACTACTTCCCAATTAAAAATAAAATCCAGCTACAGTCATCGATACAGGGCCGGATTGGGAACCAAAACCGGCCCTGGCAAAGTGCTTGGCCGGCCCCCTCCCCCAGGAGGTTGTGGGTGCCGCCAAGCTCTTTGCCAGGGCCAGTTGTTGGCCGATTTTGTTACAGGGCCAAAAACGGCCCTGTAACAAAAACGCCCCCCAGGGGCCCCAAACCGGCCCCCCACCCGTGTGGCGCACCGGGGGATTGCCCGGTGCCCGCTACGGCCAGTCCGGGCCTGCATCGATATGAATTGCAATGTATTGAAAGCAAAAGTTGATGTGTTGGCTCAAGAAGATTCTATCATGAAAGGCCATTTATCCTTTGCAACAACAAATGTGCAGTAAAGATACAGCGGTGTAAATCTCTTTATTGCATTACCTGTGTTGTAAAGTCGAACGTTCAACAACAAGAAGCTAACAGCGAGATGTGGAAGAGCCCCTAATGCACGCATGGAGTTGGAGGAAGAAAGATAAATCCAGTCAGCTATTAGCAATAGGTCAAAGAATAACCCCTTCGGGGCTGATGACGAGCTGGGCTCGTCATGGAGCAGGGCGCTCGCACGCTGATGACGAGCTGGAGCCCCACCCTCGGGGGAAGCGCCAGCGCTCCCCCCGAGTCTGCCCGATTTTTTTCTTTTCTGCGGGGATGGCAGGGGAAGACTTTCCCCTGCCTCCCTCCGCCCTCCCCGCCCGCGTCATCAATGACGTCAGCGCGCGAGGCGCGCTGACGTCACTGGAGGTTCCTTTTGTTTACCGACGCGCAGGGAAGCCATTTGCTTCCTGCGCGTCGGATTACTTAGAGGTTCGTTTTGCGGCTGGGGCAGGGGGGAATTTTCTGAAACTTACATCGAGGGAAAGGAAAGGCTTTTCCTTTCCCTCGATGCAACTTTGGAGCATTCCTGCTGCACGATCGTGCGATCGTGCAGCTGGAATGCTAGGGATTTAAATTTTTTTTTCCCCCACTTTCGTTGTTCGGGGAGCGGCCCCTTGGGGAAGGGTCGCTCCCCTTTTTGGGGGAACATTAATTTGGATGTCTTTGTGTGCCTCCTATGTTGAGAAATGGTTGTTTGTTATAAAAAAAATGCTGATGGGGGACATTTTGAATGTATAATTATTGTGCTAATATTGATCAAGGATGCAAGTGCCTCTCTCCTTCATTTCTATTACTTTGTGTTTATCAGAAGTGGCTAAAAAACACACCTGTCCTGCCTAGGCAAAGCTCACTAGTGTTTTTGGGCTGATGAATGTTTTTTTTTTATTTGTGCTGCAATTCGAACACATGCTTTGTCTCCAGTGACCATGTGTGTGTTACTATTCCATCGCAGCGATGTGCGAAGGGGTCCCTTGAGTGAGCTGTCCATCATAGTGGGAGGCTCACAAATGTTTTTGGGCTGATGATTGTTTTCCTGAATTTGTGCTGCAACTCGAGCGCCATCTTTGTCTCCATTGACCATGTGTGCGTTACTATGCAATCGCACAGATGTGCGCAGGGGTCCCTTGTGTGAGCTGTCCATCATAGTGGAAAGGTCACAAATGTTTTTGGGCTGATGAATGTTTTCCTGAATTTGTGCTGCAACTCGATCACCTGCTTTGTCTCTAGTGACCTTTGTGTGTGTTATTATGCCATTGCACCGATGTGCGCAGGGGTCCCTTGAGTGAGCTGTCCATCATAGTGGGAAGCTCACAAATGTTTTTGGGCTGATGATTGTTTTCCTGAATTTGTGCTGCAACTCGAGCGCCATCTTTGTCTCCAGTGTCCATGTGTGCATTACTATGCAATTGCACAGATGTGCGCAGGGGTCCCTTGTGTGAGCTGTCCATCATAGTGGGTAAATTTAGGAAAGATGGTGCACTCCGCTAGTTGGTGGGCATGGCCAAACGGGGGTCTTCTGTGTGAGTTCACATGCCTTTTATGTGTATAAATGGTCAGAGACTGATGAGAGCAGCAGATGGGGAGAAAGAAGCTCCTGGTCATAGGAATTGTTTTTGGATTGCGCTTGTGAAAATCAAGGATGCAAGTGCCTCTGTCCAGCATCACAGTTAACCACAGTAATTCTGCTGCCCCCCTCCCCATGAGAATCCCTGATGACGTCAGCGCGCACAGCACGCGCCAACATCTTCAGGGATTCCCAGGCGGACGGGAAGCCATTTGCTTCCTGCGCCTTGAGGTGTTAGGTTGGTTTTGAGATATTTGGGGGGGTTTGGGGCTGCAAAGAGGCATCAGGGGAGAGGCAAGTGAATTTCCTCTCTCCTGATGTCTCTTTGCAGGGCATTTCTGCCTCACGGTCGCGCACAGCATTGCGATTGTGCGGTGGAAATGCCCCCACTAGCACCAGGGATTTTATTTTAGATTGTAGGAAGTGACCCCTTGGGCAAGGGTTGCTTCCAGGTGGGTCGGATTTTAAAATTAGATTTTCTGGCCCCCCGGTGGGCAAATCAACCCGTACTTTTGTCCGTTTTGCCCTTTTTGATGGCCCATCTGTGTGGATGTGATTTTGGGGGTAAATTTGTGTGTTGTTTATTCATTTGTTATGTTGTTTGTGAAATGTAGTATTATTTTTTTTTTTCTTCTTTGTTTGTGATCCAGGCTTTTGCTGTTTGTATTGGTGTAGGTTGTGGTTCAGTTAATGCTGTGTTTGCAGCTTGTGTAGTTGCATGTGCTTGGTAAGTAAATGTTTTTTGTACTACTTTTCCTAGATGAATGTGTTTTTATGAAAAGTGAAGTTATTGCTGTTTGTGTGGCTTTGTGTTTCTTGATTGTTAACTTTTTTTTTGTATTGCTGCTTGATGTGTACTTTGTCTAATCTATACTTTTTTTTTCTTTCCAGTGGGATTTCCTTTCTTTTTGCTGTGTTTCAGCAGAGTAGGTGCTGGTGAGTGTTCTTATATTTGGTTAGATTTGAATTGTTTTTGAGTGTATTGATTTTTGTGTGAAGACTCTACCTTGTTTACTTCTTACTTTGCACAGTGTAGGTTGTTGTTCACTTGTGTGTGTAGTCTTCTTGCTTTGTAAGGATAATGGCTGCTCGCAGGATGACTGCTAAGCAGGTTGTTAGTTTGCTTTTTGAGTCTTCCTCTGACCATGGTCCAGACACTGACTCCGATTCCGAGCATGAGGTAGGTGCAGAAGATTCAGGCAGTGAGTTTTCTCTTCGCATGGTATCATCGGATGATGATTCTTCTTCTAGTGCTGAAGAAGTGCCTGTGGTAGAGAGGGACATTGATGTGCCGGTAGAGAGGCAAGAGCCATGTGAGCGGCAGCCTAGGTCCTCAAGGTTTCCCTTTTTTTCTCGTCGGGAAGAGGCAAGTGTGGTAAAGGCTGCGCCCAAAAGGTTTCACATTGCTGTGGTGCGCCAAGGGTTATCTGGTGCTGCTAGTCTTCCTGTTGTAGAGCAGCATGAGGCATCGGGTGCTGCTAGTCTTTCTGTTGTTGTTGAACAGCAAGTGGCATCTGGGGATGCGAGTTCTTCTGTTGATGTTGAGATGCAAGAGGCAGCTGGGGATGTGAGTTCTCCTGTTGGTGTAGAGATGCAAAATGTATCTGGGGATGCTAGTATTCCTGTTGGTGTAGTGATGCAAGAGGCATCTGGGGATGCTAGTGTTCCCGTCGATGTAGTGCAGCAAGAGGCATCTGGGCTGCAGGCTAGGGTGGCTTTTTCTCCCGATGTTAGTGATGACGTCTGGGTTGCCCCTGGCATGGTGCAGCCGGAATTGCCAGACTTCACTGGTGTTCCAGGGTGTAGAGTGAATACTGACAATTTTTTGCCGATTCAATTTTTTCAGTTGTTTTTTGACGATGAGTTTTTGCAAGAGATTGTGGAGCAAACTAATTTGTATGCAGAGCAGTATTTGAGGGACCACAGTGCCAGCCTTAAGCCCCATTCTAGAGCTACCCATTGGTCTCCCACATATGTTGAAGAGATGAAGAAGTTTTTGGGATTAACTTTTTTGATGGGCTTGCTAAGGAAGCCATCAATGTCTTCTTATTGGTCCACCAGTCCCTTGATGGCAACATCTATATTTCCAGCAGTTATGACTCGTGATCGATATATGCTTCTTCTTCGCATGATGCATTTTGTTGATAATGATTTAGCGTTGCCACGCGATCACCCTGATTGTGACCGTCTTTTTAAGATTCGGCCTGTCCTTGATCACTTTGTTGATCGTTTTCCTGAGATCTTTGCACCTGGAAAAGAAATAGCTGTGGACGAGTCTTTGGTATTGTTCAAGGGCCGCTTGGTTTTTAGGCAATACATTCCTAGTAAGAGGGCACGCTATGGAATCAAACTGTATATGCTGTGTGACAGTGATACTGGATATGTTTATAATTTCAGGGTGTACACCGGTAAGGATTCCAGCATTAACACTTCTGCTTGTCCGTCCACTTTTGGAGTGACTGAGAAAATTGTGTGGGAACTAGGTAGACGATTATTTAACCAAGGCCACCATTTATATGTAGATAACTTCTACACTAGTGTGCGTTTGTTCAAAGAGTTGGCCAAAGTGGGCACTGTTGCTTGTGGCACGATGCGCAGTAACCGGAAAGGTTTCCCAATAGAACTTGTTTGCAAAAGGCTTCTGCGGGGACAGTCTACTGCATTGCGATGTGGGAAGCTTCTAGCTGTGAAGTTTTCAGACAGGAGAGATGTGTACATGCTGACTACTATCCATGACGAAAGCACTGAAGCTCTGCCTGTTCGGGGTGAGACTGCTGAAGTGCGTAAACCTGTGTGCATTTTACAGTACAATAAGTACATGGGTGGTGTTGACAGAGTAGATCAGAGGTTGGAACCTTATGCTGCTGTTCGAAAGGCTTACGTTTGGTACAAGAAGTTGGCTATCCATCTTTTCCACTTGGCATCCTTTAATGCTTTTGTTGTTTTCCAGAAATCTTGTCCTGAGTCAAAGATGCCTTTTGTTAAGTTTCAGGAGACCATAATAGGCAGCCTTGTACTAGTGGAACAGGCAAGTGTGCCAAGATTTGGATTGGTGGAGGAAGTGGCTAGACTGAAAGATCGCCACTTTCCAGAATACATTCCTCCCACAACTGCAAAAGACAATCCCACTAAAAGATGTAGAGTCTGTTGGCGAAGAGAAGTGCGGAGGGAGTCTCGTATGCACTGTCCTGACTGTCCTTCAAATCCTGGATTTTGTGTGCCAGCTTGTTTTAAATCGTACCACACACAAAAGAAGTTTTGGGAGTTTCATTGAGCTTGTAAGTGTACTGTCTGGTCTGTATTCTGTAATATTTTTTAGTCTGCTTTAAGGTTTGCATTAGTGCAAAGCATTTAGTTTTTGAATTTGTGTTAGCAGATTTGTAGGTTTCTACATTTGATTTGTGGTATTTCTTTAAAAAATTCTAATTTTGATGGTGGTGTGTGCAGGATTGTGCTTGGATTGTTGGTGTGCGTGGACTGGCGCTTGGCTGGTGGTGTGCGTGGTCTGGTGCTTGGCTGGCATAGTGCATGGATTGGAGTTGTGCTGGGGGGGTGAGTGGATTTTTGCTTGGCTGGCGGAGTGCATGGTTAGGTGCTTGGCTGGTGGTGTGAGTGGATGGCGCTTGGCTGGTGGTGTGCGTGGTCTGGTGCTTGGCTGGCATAGTACATGGATTGGAGTTGTGCTGGGGGGGTGCGTGGATTTTTGCTTGGCTGGCGGAGTGCATGGTTAGGTGCTTGGCTGGCGGTGTGAGTGGAGTGGTGCTTGGCTGGTGGTGTGTGTGGAGTGGTGCTTGGCTGGCGGTGTGTGTGGAGTGGTGCTTGGCTGGTGTTGTGTTTGTGGAGTGGCGCTTGGCTGGTGGTGTGCGTGGAGTGATACTTGGCTGGCGGTGTGTGTGGAGTGGTGCTTGGCTGGTGTTGTGTTTGTGGAGTGGCGCTTGGCTGGTGGTGTGCGTGGAGTGATGCTTGGCTGGCGGTGTGTGTGGAGTGGTGCTTGGCTGGTGTTGTGTTTGTGGAGTGGCGCTTGGCTGGTGGTGTGCGTGGAGTGATGCTTGGCTGGTGGTGTGTGTGGAGTGGTACTTGGCTGTCGGTGTGCGCTGAGTGGTGTTTGGCTGGCAGTGTGCATGGTCTGGTGCTTGGATGGTGGTGTGGGTGGACTGGCGCTCGGCAGGCGGTGTGTGAGTAGTTACTTTCTGTTGGTCACTACACACACTGCTAGTTAAGTGACACTCCACACAGTCCATCATTTTGTGTAGTTGCAGTGTCAGAAATGTTGGCGTGTGAAAGTGATGGGCCCTTGAATGGCGCTGTTTGCTGGTGTGAGTGTTGAAATGTGATGGGTCCACGGCTGGCGGTGTGAATGTTTTGTATGTGTCACGCGTACGAAAGGTGTATGAATGGCCTGTAAAGAGGTTGGTGCCTTGACGTGGCTTTACAGCTCACGAGCTGTGAGTCAGTGGTTCAGTTTATCATACTTTCAATTATACACAGTGTATTTCATTTTTGAAGAAATTACTTGCGTATCCAATTGTATGTACTGAATCATCACTCACCCTCGTGCCAAATCCAACCAGTATGTGTGTGTGCTTGCGGATTAGATGGGTGTGCAGTATTAGTTGTTTTTTTTCTCTTTCTGCATTAGGGTGTACCTTGTCCCTTATTGTGATTGTTGTAATGTGTTGCTTTTCCATTCAGATGCTGTCAATGGTCTGGTTTGTATCAGGTATGAAAGGTGCGTGAATGGCCTGTAAAACGGTTGGTGCCTTGTCGTGGCTTTACAGCTCACGAGTTGCGAGTCACTGGTTCGGTTTTTATGCATTTATTTATTGACAGACCATTTCATTTTTTTGAAATATCTTGTTAATAAAATTTTATGTACTGAACCATCACTCGCCCTCGTGCCAAATCCAACCTGTATGTGTGTGTCTTTGAGGAATAGATAGCCGTGCTTGAATGTTTGACTTTTGAGTAACTCTGTTAAGGTGTGGTATCCTTTTACTCGGGAGAACAAGGGGAACGCAGGGTGGTAGGACATTTTTGCCGGCACGGCGATCCCACGCTAAAAAGTTTGGAAAAGTGCTATTTTTACCTAATTTAAAGGTTTGCAAGGAGTTCTTGGTAGGAAAACATTGGGGGACCCACGCATGCCATACATCCCTGAACTCTCCCGGGTGTCTAGTTTTCAGAACTGTTTGGGTTTGCTACTTTCCAAAGAATACCACCCAGCCCCAAGCCAAAAACTCAGGTGCCCCCCCCCAAAATCAAAGTTATATTGCTTCAGGGTATTTTAAATTCTCCACCGTACGATTTGGACCTTTTCCTGTTGCAGCCACTATGGCTACCCACGCAAGTGAGGTACCGTTTTTATCGGGAGACCTTGGGAAACGCTGGGTGGGAGGTAATTTGTGTGAGCCCAGTGATGCCACGCTTTCCCAGACTACAACATGTGAAAAAATTGATTTTTTTCTGCTAAAAATGAGGTTTGCAAGGGATTCTGGGTAAAGGAACGTTGGAGGATCCACGCAAGCCATACCTCCTTGGAAGCCCCCGGGTGTCTACTTTTCAGAAATGTGTGGGTTTGGTAGGTTTCCCTAGATGGCTGTTTTGCACGGGCCAGAAACCCAGGTAACCCCTCTTGCAAAAGCTGGTGAATTTAACAATGGTGAAAATGTTAAGTTCACCAGCTTTTGCAAGAGGGGTTCCCTGGGTTTTTGGCCCCGTGCGAGACAGCCATCTAGGGAAACCTACCAAACCCACACATGTCTGAAAAGTAGACACCCGGGGGCTTCCAAGGAGGTATGGCTTGCGTGGATCCTCCAACGTTCCTTTACCCAGAATCCCTTGCAAACCTCATTTTTTGCTTGGAAAAAATCCATTTTTTCATACGTTTTAGTGTGGGAAAGCGTGGCATCACTGGGCTCACACAAATTACCTCCCACCCAGCGTTCCCCAAGGTCTCCCGATAAAAATGGTACCTCACTTGCGTGGGTAGGCATAGTTGCTGCTTTAGGAAAAGGCCCAATTCATACTGTGGAGACCAAAACATTACCTTTAGCCAAATAATCTTATTTTTTGAGGGGGTCACCTGAGCTTTTGGCCCGGGGATTGGCAAGCATCTTTGGAAAGTACCAAACCCAAACAGTTCTGAAAACTAGACACCCGGGGGAGTCCAGGGAGGTATGGCATGCGTGGGTTCCCCAATGTTTTCCTACCCAGAAACCCCTGCAAACCTGAAATTTTGGTCAAAAAACCCACTTTTCCGTACTTTTTTGGGTGGGATCTCGCTGCCGGAACAAATGTCCTACCACCCAGCGTTTCCCTTGTTCTCCCGAGTAAAATGATACCTCACTTGTGTGGGTGGGCCAAAGGCATGTGACTCAGGCTGGGGGGCTTAATTTGTAAAACTTAAATATGACTAAAAACTACTTTTTTCAAAATTCATTTTTGGCGTGTTCTGCTTTGGGGCACCCACACAAGTGAGGTATCCTTTTACTCGGGAGAACAAGGGGAACACAGGGTGGTAGGACTTTTTTGCCGGCACGGTGATCCCACGCTAAAAAGTTTGGAAAAGTGCTATTTTTACCTAATTTAAAGGTTTGCAAGGAGTTCTTGGTAGGAAAACATTGGGGGACCCACGCATGCCATACCTCCCTGGACTCCCCCGGGTGTCTAGTTTTCAGAACTGTTTGGGTTTGCTACTTTGCAAAGAATACCACCGAGCCCCGGGCCTCAAACTCAGATGCCCCCCCCAAAATCAAGGTAGTTTTGCAATAAGGTAATGTAAATTCACCACCGTATGATTTGAACCGTTTCCTGTTGCAGCCACTATGTCTATCCACGCAAGTGAGGTACCATTTTTTTCAGGAGACCTGGGGCACGCTGGGTGGGTGGAATTTTGTGGATCCACGCAGATTCCAGAACTTTCCACCACAGGAATGTGAGGGAAATATGTTTTTTTTGCCAAATTTCTATGTTTGCAAGGGATTCTGGGTAACAAAACCTGGGGGTAGGCAGACGAGTCACCCCATCCTGAATTCCCCTGGGTGTCTAGTTTTCAAAAATGTATAGGTTTGCTAGGTTTCCCTAGATGCTGGCAGAGCTTCGGCGCAAAAAGAAAAGGTAGTCTTTTTGTCCAAAGCGTGCTAAATTTCACTGGGAAATTGAGGTGCGACCATGCTGCGTTTTGCGCTGTTTCATGTCGCAGCCACTATGCCTACCCACGCAAGTGAGGTACCATTTTTTTCGGGAGACCTGGGGGCACGCTGGGTGGGTGGAAATTTGTTGATCCACACAGATTCCAGAACTTTCCACCACAGAAATGTGAGGAAAATGTGTTTTTTTTGTCAATTTTTTATGTTTGCAAGGGATTCTGGGTAACAAAACCTGGAGGTAGGCAGACGAGTAACCCCATCCTAAATTTCCATGGTTGTCTAGTTTTCAAAAATGTATAGGTTTGCTAGGTTTCCCTAGGTGCTGGCAGAGCTACGGCGCAAAAACAAAAGGTAGTCTTTTTGTCCGAAACGTGCTAAATTTCACTGGGAAATTGAGGTGCGACCATGCTGTGTTTTGCGCTGTTTCATGTCGCAGCCACTATGCCTACCCACGCAAGTGAGGTACCATTTTTTTCGGGAGACCTGGGGGCACACTGGGTGGGTGGAAATTTGTTGATCCACGCAGATTCCAGAACTTTCCACCACAGAAATGTGAGGAAAATGTTTTTTTTTGTCAAATGTTTATGTTTGCAAGGGATTCTGGGTAACAAAACCTGGGGGTAGGCAGACGAGTCACCCCATCCTGAATTGCCCTGGGTGTCTAGTTTTCAAAAATGTATAGGTATGCTAGGTTTCCATAGGTGCTGGCAGAGCTACGGCGCAAAAACAAAAGGTAGTCTTTTTGTCCAAAACGTGCTAAATTTCACTGGGAAATTGAGGTGCGACCATGCTGCATTTTGCGCTGTTTCATGTCGCAGCCACTATGCCTACCCACGCAAGTGAGGTACCATTTTTTTCGGGAGACCTGGGGACACGCTGGGTGGGTGGAAATTTGTTGATCCACGCAGATTCCAGAACTTTCCACCACAGAAATGAGAGGAAAATGTGTTTTTTTTGTCAAATTCTTAGGTTTGCAAGGGATTCTGGGTAACAAAACCTGGGGGTAGGCAGACGAGTCACCCCATCCTGAATTTCCCAGGGTGTCTAGTTTTTAAAAATGTATAGGTTTGCTAGGTTTCCCTTGGTGCTGGCAGAGCTACGGCGCAAAAACAAAAGGTAGTCTTTTTGTCCAAAACGTGCTAAATTTCACTGGGAAATTGAGGTGCGACCATGCTGCGTTTTGCGCTGTTTCATGTCGCAGCCACTATGCCTACCCACGCAAGTGAGGTACCATTTTTTTTGGGAGACCTGGGGGCACGCTGGGTGGGTGGAAATTTGTTGATCCATGCAGATTCCAGAACTTTCCACCACAGAAATGTGAGGAAAATGTGGTTTTTTTGTCAAATGTTTAGGTTTGCAAGGGATTCTGGGTAACAAAACCTGGGGGTAGGCAGACGAGTCACCCCATCCTGAATTGCCCTGGGTGTCTAGTTTTCAAAAATGTATAGGTTTGCTAGGTTTCCCTAGGTGCTGGCAGAGCTACGGCGCAAAAACAAAAGGTAGTCTTTTTGTCCGAAACGTGCTAAATTTCACTGGGAAATTGAGGTGCGACCATGCTGCGTTTTGCGCTGTTTCATGTCGCAGCCACTATGCCTACCCACGCAAGTGAGGTACCATTTTTTTGGGGAGACCTGGGGGCACGCTGGGTGGGTGGAAATTTGTTGATCCACGCAGATTCCAGAACTTTCCACCACAGAAATGTGAGGAAAATGTTTTTTTTTTGTCAAATTTTTAGGTTTGCAAGGGATTCTGGGTAACAAAACCTGGGGGTAGGCAGACGAGTCACCCCATCCTGAATTCCCCTGGGTGTCTAGTTTTCAAAAATGTATAGGTTTGCTAGGTTTCCCTAGGTGCTGGCTGAACTACGGCTCAAAAACAAAAGGTAGTCTCTTTGTCCAAAGAGCTTAAGATTTCACTGGGAAATTGAGGTGCGACCACGTTGCATTTTGTGCCGTTTCCTGTCGTAGGCACAAGGCGGACCCACACAAGTGAGGTACCATTTTTTTCGGGAGACCTGGGGGCACGCTGGGTGGGTTTAAATTTGTTGATCCACGCAGATTCCAGAACTTTCCACCACAGAAATGTGAGGAAAATGTGTTTTATTTTGTCTTAATCTTAGCTTTGCTAGGGATTCTGGGTAACAAAACCTGTTGGTCGGCAGTCGAGTCATCCCATCCTGAATTCCTCTGGGTGTCTACTTTTCAAAAATGTATAGGTTTGCTAGGTTTCCCTAGGTGCCGGCAGAGCTAGGGTGCAAAAACTACAGGTAGGCACTTTGCCAAAAAAGGGTCAATTTGTAACTGCAAAATTTAGGTGTGACCACGTTGCATTTTGCGCCGTTTCCTGCCGCAGGCACAAGGCCGACCCACACAAGTGAGGTACCGTTTTTATCGGGACACTTGGGGTAATTTAGATTTGTAAATCAACTGTTATTACCAATTGAGCTTTCATGCATTTCTCCCTTTGAATGAAAGACATTGTGTAAAAAAAAAATCTTTATGAAAAATGATCAATAATTCTCATGCTAGTATGAGTATTCCCAACTTTGAAAATGTGCAATTATATACTGTTTCTGAACTCTATAATTTGTACCCAATTCATAAATACATAGGAGTCTTTGATACAGAATATTCCATGTATACATTTTCCAAGACAAAGTGCACTATACCCAGTAAATGAAAAAATACCATTGCAAGTTGCTGCTCAGTTTTTGGATCTGGGTTCGTCGGGTTCTTGGTGAAACTACAAGTCCTATATATCCCCACAACCAGGAAGGTCTAACGGATGTAACGATATATTGCTTTCCAAGAGCTGTCAAAATTAGAAAAAGTTATAGGTGAAAACGTTGAGACAAAAGGCTGTTTTTTTCAACAAATTTTCAAATATTCCAATATCTAACTGTTAGTTTCTATATCGAAACCTTCATGGATTTAGACAAATGACCCCTTTCTGAATTCAGAATTGTGTCTACTTTGCGAAAATGTAAAGCTTTCCATGATCCATTATTGCTTTAAAACTCATTTCTACCATTAACTGGAAGGAGGTGGAAAGCTCTAAAAATAGCAAAAATAGGCTATGTCCCAGAAAAATGCCAAAACCAAGTGAAAAATTTAGGTTCTCTGACAAAAGACTGTCATTCCCTGAAAGCTGGGAAAATGGAGATTTCAGCCCCACAAACCCTTTTGTGATACCATTTTCAGGGAAAAACCCAGAGGCTTTCATTTGCAGCCCGTTTTTCCAATTTTTCTGAAAAAACCAAAAAAATCACTATATTTTAGTTAATTTCTGGGACCCCTCTAAGGGAATCCACAAACCCTGGGCGCCTTTAGAATCCACATGATGTTGGAAGAAAAGGACGCAAATTTGGCACGAATACCTTATGTGGTCAAAAAGTTACAAGGGCCTAAGTGCGCACTACTCCAAAACGCAAAAGAAAGCCTTAGCACAGGAGGGGAAAAGGCCTAGCAGCGAAGGGGTTAATGCCTTTCTATGGTGCAGTCAAGCCAATGGCACAAAGGGGTCAGCCTAAAGCACTTGAAACAATACGTCCATTTGGACAGCAGACATAGAAGAGGGGGCGGGATGTTTAACCTATAATATATCCCATTGTTAAGAACGTACGCTCTTTACTAAATTTGTAATACATTTGCCAAGCAGGGAAATTAACCTGCGTCACTAGAACGGAAACAGCGATACACGGGTACTTACAAGGGTCACTCCATCCGGCTCTTCGATGGCGGGCAGGGCTGGGGAGCAAAAAATGGTCTGTCCTATTAATACATTTTTTTAAGGTTGCAAGTGACACTGCAAGCTTCCTTTCTAATACAGCAAAAAAAAACGCTCTCCAAATATCGAGCAGATTTCAACACAACAGCCTTCAAAATGAGAAGCAAGGGTTGAGTGCAGCCTTCAGCAAATTTCTGCTGCGGAAGAGCACACATAAATACAAATCTGCACTTTGCACACACAATGAGGTGTAGGGTTTCCTGTAAGCCCCTGCAAGGAGAAGCCTTAAGAGATGGGTCTTGTTTTTGTCCAGGTGTGGGGAAGAGTAGCAGGCAGACAGATGTTTGCCACTATTGAGGCCCTCCTCTGCCTCCCAGTCTTTTGGCTGTATTGGAGTCTATGTCCGCACAGACATCATGATACTTCTAAAATTAGCCAGGTTGTTATTGTCTGTAATGTAAAGGCATTATACCGAAGGCATTATCCCGAAGAGGGTTCACTGCATTAAATGACTCAAATGCAAACTCACCACAGTCCTAGAACGACAAGGGACATGCAGAATCACAACTGCTAACAGTTCAATCAAGTGCAGAAGAACCGCAGCCCTAACAATGTAAACAAGCGTGCACAAACACCACATGCAAAAATGCAGAACGACCACTGCTAACAGTTCAAAAGTGCACAGAACTACATGACATGCACAAATGTAGAAGCACCAGCGCTCTAACAGTAGAAGCACATACGCAGAACCACCGGTGCCCCAAAAGCGCCACTGCACATGCACTTCAGAGGCTCTCCGGTAAGAGTGTCAAATGCATAAAACCAGTAAACAGGTCGCCATTCACTTAACAGTTTCCTAGCTGGGGTGGAAGAGGCAGAGAGGGGAGCATATCGATAACCATACCCCCTCTGCTGCTGCTTCAGCCTGAGTGTCCCTCAAGAAGAAAATAGCATTTTTTAGGAACGAGACATCACTTGAGCAGACTGGCATCAAACCGAAGGTTGTTTCCTGCTCAAACCAAAAGATGTTTCCTCTCCAAAACTGCAAGCATTGGTTTCCAAGGCCGTGGACACTGAGACGAATAAATAGTCTCAAAATGAAAGAGATACTGACCTACAGTGTAACTAAACTGCAGTTGGTAGGTGCTGCTTCCCACAAAACGGAAGTGACATATCGGATCGCCAGCCAATAATGATCCAGCTGAGCAGAGCAACGCCAGAGTGAACCAATAGCAAGCGGCAGGTGGGATTACCCTCCATATACTGTTTACTGCAGATCTTGCAGACAGCGCATGAGCTGCCTAGGCTCGACCTAAAAATACAGTGTAGGGAACTGGAGATATGAATTTTTGAAGATTAACCACTTTATAGTGTTTACAAATATATAGTGCCTCTCTTGGACATCTGGTTGCGCTTGACTGGGGCAAAGTCAAAGTTTGAGGCTCACCACGATGGAACCCTGGTCGGATACCCTAAGCGGGAGGTCTCAGTCAAAATGTAACCTTCACACTTGGAAACGTTTCTGGAACTTTTTCTTATGACGTTGCTTAACCTTCCAGAGCAGGCCGGATTCAGTGAGGGTTCGCCAGCTTGACTTTCCTTGAGGCTCCAGCCAAATCCTGGAAGTTTGGAGTGCCGGAGCTTTCAGCAGGACGAACCTAAAATCCTGGCCGGGTTGCGGTTGAGGATAGGCGGCTTGACTCTCAAGGTTGGGTCAGTCATCTCATAGAGCTTTTTCTCAAAACTTCTCTCAGGTTTCCCAATCTTCAGAAGGGGCTTCCAGAACGTCTCCTTGCAGGTTTTAACTGCCCAAAACACCAATCCAAAAGTCTGAAATCTCCTAGATCGTCCTTGGAATGTCTGGACTACAATCTCCACAGTGCACCCGGCCAAATCCTTAAAAGTCCGCGGGATGCACTCCAGGATGAGGACCTTTGGTGGAGCTAATGCAGGTTGTCTATATTAATCTGTAGCTTGCAGGGAGACCACTCCTTAATCCTTCTTGAAGCCCTGCACAGTCTCCAGGGCTGTAGTACCAGATTGTGCATCAGGCAAAGTCATTCAAAGTACGAGCCTAGATTCCAGCAGGGCAGTCCTTTTTGCTTGTAGCTTCAGGCAGCAGATCTGAGAGACTATGCAGTTCTCACATATTTATTCCGAGTTCTGGGGCAAAAAAAAAGTAGGGGGCACCTCTGTCCAATGAGATGCTTGGTGCCTCCCAAAAGCATGACAACTTCCTCCAAAGTGTGGCATCTTCTTGTCCCATAACGCACTGGCGTTCAAAATTCAACATGGATGATTTCTCTCCAGAGGAGTAAGAGCTAGTTAAAACAACCCACAATGTGGCTCATTTCCAATAACTCTCCTACCTCTGACCTCTGCAAGTTCCTCTCCTTAGCCTCCCATCTGGCTAAGGCACATGATGTGGTGGTAGGTACACCTGGCATTTCCTACTGATCTGCTCTCTCTTAGAGCTAAATTTGATTTAGACAGCCCCATCCTCTAGGACCTCACCTCCAGAGCTGCAGAGCGCTCAATTAGATAACCTCTGCTCTGACCAGGCCACTTATCACCTAATCAAAGTAGTCTGGCGAAACCTGTTAAGGCCGACCAATCAGCAGGGACCTATAGAAGGTTGGATTGGCTTACAGAATAGAAAGGTCTATAACTTCTCTTCTGCACTAGTTATGATAAAGTTTACAGTGGCAAGTAGTTGGATTTATCAATACCAATATTTCAAGTCTTTGAATGATCTTTAAATCTTTACCTAGCAATAGTTACATCTAAATACAATATTGCAATGTTAGCCTACGGAGCTAAGTATCTACAATTGGGAAAAATTAAATGGGCAGTTTTTCGCTCACCAGGGCATATAAAACCTCTTTTATAAGGTCCCTGCTTACAGTTACACACCCATCCACCCTGGGATACATAAGGGAGACCGGGGGAGTTCTTAATATGAAAGAATACCGTTGGTTATCATTTCTAAAGGGCCCATACCACTGAAGTTGAGTTTGCACACAATTTACTTTTAAAGCAATCCGCAAAGCCAGGCTGCCTTTAAAATGAATGCAGACACTCAACAGTGCATGCATGCATGCAAGTTTAGGAAACCTGCTGAGCCTCTACATTTCCATGACCTATTACATACAAGCGATGTGTAGGTGGGTTGAACCCCCCTAGCCCTATTATATAGTAGAGACTGATAGGGTATGTCAATACCAATTGTGAGGCTGTACTTTAAAAGACAGGCTACGAGGCAGGACTACCTTTAACACCATCGCTGCTTGAGTTATTTTTCTTCTCTGCTGGGCCATAATGGAAATGGGTGTGGTCTGGTATAGGACAGTCTTAATAATGTTTATTATCGCCTGCAATAATCTTGAGACCTTCAAGACCCAAGAAAAATCATTAAAAGTCCCAGGCACCTTACTGTCCTAACCCCAAAAAAATCCTTAACAAATCTGGTACTATATTTCTTAGTTCATAATGGGAAAGTGCTTGATTTTGGAGGACATATATGCTAGTAACACTCCAACCCAGCCAACATTAAGGAAAGGGTTCTATTTTGGGGAATTTATTTTAACTATTCACACTTCACCCCAAATAATGAGGAAAGTGTTCAAATCTGAGGAAGTTACATTTACTATTCTCATTCTAACCCTATATATTATTCAACATAAGTAATAAATGATGTAAATCTAAAACAGTTAAATAGGGTACAGAAATATTTATATTGATAGTTAGATATAGAAATTAAATAATATAACTAAAGTGCTATGAATTTTTTAAATATAAAAATTGCATATAACATTTTGACAATTTAAAAAGTAAAAATATAATTATTTACAAAAGTTTATAATAAGTGTATTATTATTCCAACAGCACTAATAATAAAATAGATTTTTAATTTCTATTCAATTAATCAATGTATTATTAAAATACACCAATAGCCTTTTGTCAACTAATATTAAATACAACATAATACAAACAGTTACCTGGTACTGAATATATTTATAATATATTTATAAGAAGCCAGTGAAAATAATGAGACTTTTACATTTTGCTAATAAATTAATCAATACAGATAATTGAAAAATGCAAAAATCTAAACAGAATGTACTAATAAATAAATAATATTAAAGGAAACGACTGTTTATGCATTTTATTTTTAACAAATTAAAAAAATATATATATTTTCTTTCAATATTATTTCCCAGAATGTTCTCTATCCCATGATGTTATTGCAACGGTATCACTGCGCAATGATATAATTGAGTCAGCATTAAGTTTAAACAGCCTGTGTACACAAATACTTTCATGGATCATTTTGAAGAGGACATTTTCAATATGACATGTGGATGATAGGATTGCAAACTTTTCTCCTGTTCAGTGATGATTTTCTTTTTTTATGGCAGGGCACCAATAAGAACTTGGTGGATGGACGTCTTGACCCACTTGGTAGACAACATAGCCACATTAAATTCCACCCTCAAAATAAATGAAAATTAAATTCTCAGGGCAATAAATCCCAACAACGACGGTGTCTTGATGTCCCACTAGACTATGATAATGGTAACTTGGAAACAACTCTTTACAGGTAACCAACTGACCATAACAATAGGATTCCTGCAAAATGATTTCATCCTACGAGTCTCATCAATCCTCTCCCATAATTAACAAATATGGGGAACAAAAAACTAATATGTTGAATAAATTAAAATATTAAGGATTTTGGTCCAAAATGCTTAATGAGGCTTAGAGACAAATAGTATCACAAACTAGACAGTCTTTGGTTCCAAAGAGTAACACCACGATGCAATAAACAACCGATTTCTGTATAGTGCACAGTGCTACATAATTCAAATGGCTATTTATAAGCCTGGTTATTTATTGAGAAGCATGAAGATTGTAGTTCAGTGTTCATTCAACCACTGATGATGCCATTCAAAAGAGACAAACATATATTTTTTTTTTAATGAATCATAGGAAAATACCAACCAATTGCTGATTCCCAAAACATTTTTCAAAAAACAAATAAAGGAACGTTCACTTGCATGAGGTGCTATTCATAATTTATATGAACTGCCATTCTTATGCAAAAAAACATATTTTGTTCAGGATATACGTTGACAGTCTCTACCACTCTGAGGTATTGCTTTTTCTTATGTGAGGTTTTTTTCTTACTTCCTGTTTCCTTTGGTGCTATAATTTCAGTGGCATGTGATGTCCTTTGATTCTCACTGTTCTTTCATGTCCCTGGACACTTGATACCATCAACTTGGGTATTAATATCCGCACTACAGTCATTCTTTTGCTGTGTATTCGAATCGCTATGTTCGTCTTAAACTAAGAGAAAAATAATGAATAACACTTTGATTACACACAAGCATCCACGTGTTTTATTAACTGCATGAGTTTTTCGGAATATATATTAAATATTCATTTTCCTTCTTGATAAATACGCTATACTCTTACTGTTTACGGAGTGGTTATGCCATCTTCTAAATTATGCACAATAAAAGCAAATTATGCAGTACATTTTTGCTGCATTACTTTGATGCATTTGAGCTAAAAACAACAGCTTTGTAGAAATTAGCAAAATATACCTCAAATTATGTAGCAAGAGTGGCAAATCAATAGTTGTGCTGTAAATATCACAGTCACAGTATTCACAATTTAACCTGCCTTGACAATTGTCCATTGCTGCAACAATGTATTCATGAAAGGAAACCCAAACTTCAACATTGGGGGCTTCATTTATGGCATTTTGGCGAAGGGCAGCGCACCAAGGTGCCTTGCTGTGCTGCCCCGCACCAAAGTGAAAGGGCAGGAATGCACCGTATTTAAGTAATACGGTACATTTGTGTCCTTTCTGACTGCTCTGGTGCCATTTTGGCATCCTCGCGCCAACGTAGGCACCCTTGCTCCATGGTGAAGGTGCCTCCATTGCAGGCAAGACTGTTGTGCAGGAAGGGCACCCTCCTGCACAAAAACAATCCTACAAGCTGTTTTCCTCTTTCTGTGTGTGCTGCAGAATGGGAAAAGGGAAAGAGGCAATAACTAGGAGAAATTACCATATTTCTTATCCTTACTCCTCACCTCGGGAGGCATACAGATTTGATGCTTCCCAGATCTACATCACTTTGTAAATCTGGGGCAACATCAAATTCCATGGTTGTTGCATGGGAAAACCCACTGCAGCACCCATTGAACGCCTTCAAGGCACAGAGTAAGGTGACGAAGCGATTTGCACTGTCGCCTTACTCATGATTTATGATGCCATTCAAAGCCACACAGGGTGGTTTTGAGTGGCTTCATAAATGTTTATGAGAACCCTGTATCACGCATGTACCACTTTATGTGGTGCAAAAGTGATGCAGGGCTCTCATAAATAAGCCCCTCATTGCCTCATTTACAAACCTGATGCACCCTTTTTTTTTTACACATACCAGGGGTGCAATGGGTTTGCCCATATTTACAAGGCCACACCCTGCGTGACTTTTCATGGCCTTGTAAAGTCACGCAGGGTCTTTTCACATATTACTCTGCTTGAAAGGTGCCTTCCATGGGTGTTGCTGTGGGCGTTTCCACACAACATCCTTGGAAACTGACACATTCACAGATTTACAACATTTTGTACAGCTGGGAATGTACCAGAATCCACCGCCTCCACAGGGGAGGTGTAGGAGTGGTGCAACAAGAACAAATACTTTTATTTCTACTTGTTTATTCCTCTTTGTATGTGTGCTGCATTTTGCAGCACGCACAGAAAGAGGAAAATGGCATCAACAATTGTTGTTTTTCAGGAAGGTGTCCCTTCCTGCACAAAAACAGTCATCCCCGCCACACAGGCACCCTTGCAACATGGCATAGCAGCCAATTGTGCACCACCGCAGGGGAAACACACAGATATGTCATATTGTTGTTAATACGACGCATCCCAGTGCATTTAAAATGATGCAGCTCAGCTGAGCAATATGACTTGCAGCGCCGCCCTGCAGCATTTTGTAGTAAATGAGGCCCTCAGTGTTCATTTTTAGCAGCACGTTGAAGAGAAGAGCAGCAGCATCTTCCTTCTACAGAATTTCTTTTTAACAACACAAAGGTTGTTTTTTTCTAAAATTCAAAATTTTCTAAATCAAGTGGTGTTTTTTCTAAATTTCTACATGTTCTACATGTTCTAAGGATCATTTACATATTATTCCATAATTTCTTACTAATACGTGTATATCACACCCATGATCAGTTTCTTTGCATTGAGAATTATAGGTTGCTTGAAAGGTAATCAATAAACCAACTTTTTTCTCAAATTAGATTCCGTGCAATGTATGTTCTTATGCAGTGGAAACAGACTAGAATGAAAGGCAGATTGCTTTACACTTACAAAAATCTTAAACATATGCAGATAATGGCAGCTATTAGGGCGTTTTGAAAATAACAATAACATTTACCATAGACCAAACCCTTGCATTAAAGTGTAATCTAGTCATGCGAAGCTATGAATCAAGACCCTTCAGTCTCTAACCAGGTTGTCACTCAAAATCGGGTCACGTGCATACCTGAGACATTATTAGTTTTTGGAAAGGCTACCTCTTACCTCTGCTATCACCATTGGGCAGCCAAAAGTTAGGCGGAAAGATGTTACGTGCCAAATTATATTGAGCGGTGTCAGGGAATAATGATAAGCGTAAGATATTTTTGAGCTAAAATCACTACTCATTGCACAGGATTTAGAGACTTCAATGGCTATCATACTCAAATATGTACCTACTTACTTAATAAATATATTTTTTGAACGTTCAAACCAACATTTGCAGCAATCACAATCAATGACAGGATGTAGAGCAATAATTTGTCAACTTGAGTTTTAATTTCCAATACCTCCAATCTAACAATACAATATTTTCTCCTCAGTGTTTTCAGAACATGCAATACGCCCATTAACAGTATTACATGTAAAAACAACCTCTATTAGGAATAGTACCTACATTTGCTGGAGGTTTATGGGCTCACTGACGTCTGTATTAGTCAATAGTTGAAAAAAAACCAGCTTTATGAAGGGCAAATAATAGACTCTTAATGCCCCAAACAGTTCATGGTATAAAAAATAACTACAATCCACTTAGTGGCTGATTTGCAAGCAGGATTTGCAGACATGAGACTGTTTGTTCTAAGTCTGAAAGTTTCAAAGTTACAATCCTTTCAAATTTTTGCAATGCACAACATTTTTAAAACTGATAATAATGTCTCGTACTTGGTCTAAAGAAAATGTGTAAAATGCACAGGTATGCAAAGTTTGATACAGGTTGTTATAATTATATATACAAAAATATCCCGATAATGGTGAAAAATCGAAAAACATCACTCATGAAGAGTAGCTCCCACATATATTGCAGTCAAAATGCAAATGAAAATTGACTAGGCAGTATTGAACTTATTTAACGCAAACCCCTATATGAAGAAAACAACTTTTATAACAGTGCACATATCAAGTCAAATCAAATAGAATTTATAGAGCGCTGCTATTTATCCATGAGGGTATACAGGAACTGAGAGCAGTTCTGGTCAGTTGGAATCAGTGGGACAACAAAGTCTTGAGTCCCTTTCTTAATTCCTGAAAAGAGGGTGAGGTCCGGAGATGGAGGCTGCTTCAGTATTTCATGGCAAGGTAGAAGGAGCGTTTTCCACTGTTGCTTCAGCGGATGTGGGATGTGTAAGCGAGGGAGAGGAAGGCAGAGTGCAGGTTTCTGGAGGGTTGGTTTTAACTCAGGTGTTAGCTGATGTGTGATGGTCCTTGAGTGTGCAGGGCTTTGCAGGCATCGGTGTGCATCTTGTCAAGTCTGTATACTATTAGATAGACATATTTTAGGACAACCATCAGGGTAAGTTGCATAATTTAATTTAAATCCCCAAATTTCCAAGTAAATGAATTGAGTTCAAACATGCATATAACACACTAATATGTCTCTGCCATTGGTAATGAGTGTGCATGCATACATCTAATGTGCCTGGATACATACAAGAGGCATGCACGCTATAAATATGCCACACATGTGTATTATTAGAAATTGGGTTACTGGTTGACTCTTGTGTGAACCCTGGTCAAGCAGCAACCATAATCCTAGTCAGGGTACGGTACAAAGAAATCCCATATGAATCTCTGCTCACCCTCTGGTAGCTTGACACAGAGCAGTCAGTTTAACTTAGAGGCAATGTGTAAAGTATGTGTGGAATACTTAAAACAGTAAAACAGCGAAAACACCACACAAAAAGTATCCCACGTAGAATAGGAAAATAGAGCTTAAGTTAATAAATAAATCAAGTGGGAAAAGACAAAACTACAATTATTAAAACTGGAGATGTTGAATTGTAAAGTTTTTAGAGAAAATAGCACCAAAAAAGCATAAAGTGCTAACTGTGGACATCTGGTCACGCCAGACCGGGAAAAAATCACAAGTTCAGGCAGACTGCTAAGGAGCGCAGGCTAGCTACAGTGTCCCAGTTTGGCCCGTTGAACAGAGCACCTTAAATCCTGGCTTGCAGAGCATTGCATGGATTTGCATTGAAGATGGGTCATGCAGCTGAGGCGAGGAGTAGTTCCTATATTCCCGATAGGCTCTGCACATTGGAATAATATATCCCTTAGATTAGACATAGGACTGAGGTCGACTAGGTCTCTATTGAATATATTAAACTTAATAGTGAGTGCCAGCTAGCTCAGAAGTCACTAGAAACTTTCTCGAATTCACAAGAAGGGATTAGTTTCTGACAACCGCATAAACATGACAACTTTGTTTCCCAAGAATAAAAAATGGATCTCTAGAGTCGCGGAAACAATAGATAAGTATTTCACTCAGTCAATCGTGCATGCTTAGTTTCAACAGAGGTGCAAAGAAGCAAAAGAAATTAACTGCTACAATCGTAATGCAGGCTGCAAAGTATAATGCGTACAGCGAGAACAATGTTATAAAATAATACTATAAAATCATTGTATGGTTTCTAAGCCATATAAAAATACATACATAAATAATATTGACTAAAAGTACTCAACTGGTGCTTCTAAAATACGCCTACCCCAATGTACCTAACCTAAGTCGAGTAAGCGGGAAGAAGTAAGTATTGGGTAGCCTAGGTTTAGTTTTTTTGCCAAGAATCTATCCAAGATTTCTCTTAGTTTCTAATCAGCTCCATACCTTAGTTTAGAATGAAGGAGGTCTGGTATCTCTGTCTCAGGACTCGATTTCCCAACACCCCGCAAGGGGAGCTTGGAAACACTGGAGCTGGATTCTCAGCGAGAGAAAGGACAGCTTCTCCATCAGTGCGTCAGCTGCAGGGTCGGCTTCCTTCGGCACTTGCTGTAGCGAGCTGTGTCGGGCAAGTAGATAGTCGAACTGCTCTTGGTATAGCAAGTGAAGACATATTTATACCTTGAAGGTGTCTAGTTTGACGTAAAGTCGGGCATGATAACATCAGTAAATAACCCCTAGGGAATAGTAGTTATTTGCAAAGTACATGAGTTCTAGGACAAATCAATATTCAAGCAAGGGGAACTTCCCTAACTGCTTAAGCTGATTTTCCTAGAAATCGTTGTGACGTTTGGTACGGGTGGAAGTAGTCATGCCTGTATTTGGTGTGCATGGGCTATGTCTAAATAAGGGAATGATTTCTATGCCTTTATTAGGGCAATGTGAATTGTACCTATATAAGGGCATGAATCAGGACAATTTACTCGGAGCCTAAAACGCCACACAACACACACTCCACTTTATTATGTATGATATTACTAAGATCTAAACACATAAAAACATATCTAAACATGGTGTGTTAAAACCCCACCCAAAATACATAAAAATGCATTTGAAATGGTTGTACATGAAAAGAGCATTTGTGCTGTATGCATTTTAAAATCAAAGTTTCATTCAAAGCATATAGTATGACATTGGAAACGCTATCCAAATGAATCACGAAAATACATTTATGAAACGGATCTTAAATACAGAAGAAAAAAGTTGAGACCATATCATGGCAGATTACATAAACTGGTTGAATGTGGACAAGGTCAAATATTGTCTTTTGGAAGTTTTTTTTGCAATGAAATCTAGTTCTCTATGAATAGTTCCACTTTAAGCAGAGTACTTTGTGCCAACAGGGAAAAAAAACAAATTTGGAAAAAGGTCTGATCATAGAGAAGGAGAAGAAAACAAATAAAATAGAGTTCCAAAGTTAGAAGCTTGTTTTGAAAAAATGAAGGGCGAATTCAGAGTCTCTCAGAACACTGTGCCAATTGCAAAAGTCAGAGTTATAGCTTTGGAGAAAACATCAAATATTCTAAGCTGGTAAAGAACTCGTCTATGACTGTAGGTAAAAGTTGTACTACCTTGTTAAGCAGATCAATAGCACATAGATGCGAAGCCGTCAGTGTCAGTCGCATTAGCAATGTTCGAAGTAGATGGTACCTGTGCGCTTGTTGCATCAAGTATGTCACTGTCAGCATGTTGCGTCTTTGAGATCTCAACAAATGCGGTCATCAGGATTGTTAGCCGCTGGGGACAACACAGTGCATGAGCCATTACTGGTTCAAGCAAAGTATCAACTTCCGTTTGCAGGACTGATGGGAGTGTCAGACAGATGTCTAGCACGCAGTCTTTTCCACATAGCAGGCATTGGAGAACAGGTAAGATGCAATCTTGCCAGATTGGTCTGAATGATAGGAAGCACGTGGTATTCAAATCTCTTAAACGAGTAAGTCCCAGAATCTGTATCATGCGCTCACTACACTTCATTGCCAAGAGAGTGTTTTCCAAGGTGATCTGGGTGTCGATGGTGATTTGACTTGCCATATCAGAGAAAAAGGAGCAAAAATAGTATCCCTGCAATGAGTCCCAAAATGAGAGGCAGGCCGTCAAACACTGAGTGCACTAAGTTTGGAAAAATACCTAGGACTGCTTCAAAGGGTGTCTTAAATACATGTACAATACCACTGGTATCAGACATGTTTAAGATACAACCTAACATTTCTGAGAAATGTATAGGACAATTTGTCGATAAAAGGGCATGTATCTTGCCCTTGCAACTTGCAGATCATACGTCTCTTTGGACGAGGTCAGTGGCACAGATTTTTGTAAAAGAATGACTTTCATTCTGCTTAAAGTATCAATTCATATAGAAGAGATGTTCAGTGAAGGCCATAACGGCAACTCCCCATCTGTCTTGGTTTTAGGAATCAATACTTGCATACAGCAAGTGACTCTGGCTGACACGCTTACGACATAGGGTATTCCTGGCAACATGCCACAGCAGCTGTGATCATTCAACATAATATAACTTCCATTAGAAATCTACCTAAAAATTGGATCACTGCAGCTGGAGAACCTTGCTGTTGGCATGATAAATTGGTCAAAGAACCATCGCAGGCCAGGTGTAAGTTAATACCCTGACATAAAAGTGTACCGCTTAGTGCGTTTTTGCAGTTTGTACCACTAAGAAACACTTCTTTTCCCCCACTCCAACATCTGTGTGTATATGGTAAATCCCAGGATGTCTTGATGTATTATTTACCCAACCTTTCATATACGCCTGCTGGTATATGTTTCAAACAATACTGAAAATGGAAAATCGTCACAGGCAGAGTGATTGCCCCATGTATTATCCATTCTGTCGCTGGCTTTTCAGAAACAGTTAATGGTAATCTTTCCAGTTTTTTAATGCTCAGCACCGTATAGTCTGCTCCTCTTTGAGCCAAAGTGTTTTGTTTATCTGCAAGGTTAAATTCAGAAAACAATGACGTGGTGTTGATTAGACGCCATGGCACATAGCCAGAACAAAGATTTTGTAACGTCCAGCCTAAAAGCATTATAGAATGCAATTGTGACTGACTATGTTGTAACATGACCAAGTCCTGTTCCATTATGTCTATGGCAGAGGATATTATGCTGTCCAAAGAATATATTCTCGATGACAGAGTTGTTAACCCCTTGTCAACTACAGAGAGAGATTTCTCTAAATTAATACGATCAATTTCTCATATTCCTTCTGCAGTCTCTGCTTGTGTTGCTTTCAAGCTTCATTATGATTGGCTTAGATACCAGCGTATATAACATGTTTATGACGCGGTTTCCTAGGCCCTTGTAAGAAGTCCCTTAAATCAATGCCATCTTTAAGAAAATATAAGTGTTGATTTACCTCTTTTAGTGTGGATTTTTGTAGCCACAAAAGGCACAGTTTTCCTACACTGTATGATGTTACTATCCATGGATGTTGTCTATGGACATATCTTGGATCTAGCCTAATGAATGTGAACCCTTGTGTCTTTTTCAGGAATCTATCTAGACAGTTGTGTGTGTCTGTGGGCCAGATTAACCATTTTTTCTAATCTGGATCTGTTCTGTTTTTAAGTAAAATAATTTTTACATCGACCACCCTCTCTGTAGTGTTCTTACTATCAGGTGTAGGTGTAGGTATGGACGGTTTGTTTTAATCTTTTATCTTAGCTAATACAAGACAATATGTCTGTTGAAAAGTGTCATTTAAAAACATTATTTGTTCTGGGATGATGCAGGCTCTAAATAAAGCTTCTAATCCCTGCACCTGCCAGTCTTTTGTGCCCCAGACAGTTTTTGTCTCAATGTTGTCTTTCCAAAAGTCAAAACCTAATGTAGACAGCTGATCATAAAAGGCTGCAGAATAAATTTGCTTAGTATTAGTGAACATACTTTTCATTCCTGTCTTATTAATATTTTTAAAGTAAAATGCTTCTGGATTTGAGACATTAAAACCTAAAAATATGGAAATTTGTCATAAAATGATTTTGAGCTACCCTTTGGTGGCGTTGGATAATGTTCCCATTGATTATAAGTATACATATTTCTAGGATTTGCAGATTTATGCAAAAAATGATGACCATAGTGATTATAACAGTACATTTGTTCATAATCTAATGAACCTTCTAAGTTTTTATGATTTGTACATTTTGCAGACATTTCTAAGTCTGACATCATATTATTAACAGTCTCAAAGTCCCAATCATCAGAAAATGTGCTAGATAAAACAAAGTCACTCAAGGAAACCTTGAATTGGTGTGAATTTTGTAACAGCTCTGCCGGACCAAAGATGTCATAATCAGTTCTGTCCCAAGCTATACCACCTGGTATAGGAACGGCTGTGATATTCACTGATGATAAGTCTCGTTGTTCACGGTGGGAAGATTTGTGTGGTTTGAGATGTAAGTTGATGTTCTTACTTGCTGTATACTTTTTACTATATCTTCCATTTATCAGTATTCCCAAAGTTAATAAAAGAGTAAACCAAAGTAGAAGAAAAAGTACACCCAACACAATCCAAAGTTCAACCCATGGTGAAACCAGATACGTCTTTTCAAGTTGATGAAAAAGTTCAGTAGCTTGTTCTGTAAAAGTTATTTTTGCTGGCGTCGTTTCCGGTTCACTGGGATCCTCGGAAAACGTATCAAAGTTAATGAAATAGCCAGAGGCAGTACTGTCAATTGTAGGTATTGCATCAGGATTATTTTAAATCGCTGGAGCTACTTGATCCCTTGTTATATTAGTATAGTCAGACGCTATATCATTGTAGACAGGCTTTTCTTGACAAACTGTTATTTGGGTCTGAAGAGGTACAAGTTCCATGGCTTTGTTGCATAGTCCTTCTTTTTGCACTGCAGATTCTTCAAAGGAGACGAGTCTCTCAGTTTGAACCTCTTGGATAGTAGCCAGATTTGGTCATCTGCTACATCTTTGAAGCCCTCTTGGCCTACTACTTATGATCGGCCACATGATGTGGTTTTACCAGGTTGATGGATATGAACCTGTTCTCCTTTCTTCCAGCAAGGGGCGGTAGTAACACTGTTCTTGATCCGTGGATTGCTAGCACAGGTACTGTTTGTCTGTAAGAAGGCCCAAATTCCTTCTTGTCCGCGATCTTTTCTCTGACTAGATCCCCAATCTTTGGAATCCAGGCAGGCCTTGCAGGGACGGGTGGTTCCCCTTCAGGGGTCGTTGGCTTCTGCAATGTGTTGCTTTGACTTTTCCTTGTTTCATCTAAGTCCTGCCAAACAGCCAAACGGTCTTTGATATCAAAAGATTTTTGGTCTACCACTGAAGTGTGATGATCAAGGTCCTGGACAATCATGCTAGGTCCAAAAAGGATTTCATATGGAGTGATTCCCCCTAGAGAACTTCTTGGCAGTTTATTAAGACTACGTTGGACACTTATTAAATGTTTGACCCACCCGTCACCCAAGCCTAATACCCTAGTTGTTATACATTGCTTTATGTCCCGTTTTTTTCTCTCCACTACCAAATTTCCCTAAGGATGGAATGGACTAGAATACCGCAATGCAACGCCCAGATTGGCCATGGCCTCCTTGTATGCCTTTGAGCTAAACGCAGGACTCTGGTCAGAAGGTAGCGTATGTGCCGATAAAGACTCACAAATCTTTTATAACAGTTCGGGCGTCAGCCAAGCGATGATGCCACATATAAATGAATCTTGTCCTAATAGTTGTGGGACCGCATTTGTCCATAGTGATGTCTGCGTGTAGATAGTCTAATGCTGTCTAACAATGGTGTCTGTACTGGGCTGGCTATACTGTAGTCAGGTATCTGGTGGCGTTCTGTGCTACCATCCCTGTTGCAGTTATGGCAGTTAATTGCAAATGTGTGAATGTGACCATTCATCCCTGGCCACCAGTACGTCTCCTTTAATTCTAGTAGAGATTTAGAGATCCCTTTATGTATCAGACCCTCTCCCAAATGTGCTTTGTGTATCAAAGCTACTCTACGTCTCACGTTTGGAATTACTCTATTCCCCACTCCAGGGATTCGAGCAAAAGGAACGGAGTTGGCATCAATTATGTTTGAATATTCAAGTGGATAGTTTTGAGGTAAAGCTGCACCGCTGCCTTTGCTTGTGGCATTTACAGCTAGCATTATTTCGCCGTCTATTTTCATTTTTGAATGAGTGATTGCAGCTACGGAAGCCGTTTGCACAGCTGCCTTCGTGGCTTCATCAGCCAATGAATTCCCTGCAACGTGAATGCCATCACGTTGATTACTCAGTGTATGGATCACGTGAGTTTTTTGTAGTTTTTGCAACTGAACTACTTGTTCCCAAAGCAACTTATGCTTGATTGTGCCACCTTTTGCATATTTGAAACCATTTTGAATCCAGTTCTGCAAGTATTCATTCTAAGATTGAACGCAATAATAAGAATCGCACACTATGAGTGTGGGGAATTCGCGATCTGTATTTTCAAGCGCCATCTTGAATGCTTGTAGTTCAGCTCGCTGAGCTGTACAATCTCTGAGAGATTGCATTTTTGTGACCATAGGTCGCAATTTACCATCATGCCAGTGACCTTTACCGATCACGCACGCAGCACTATAAGCTTGTTTACCCCCAATTGCGGGATGTGCTGATCCGGCTGTATAAATTATACATTCGTACTGTTCTAGAGGCAGAATCTCAGTGGGCAGAAGACATTCTTGTTCGTATTGTAGAAATTCATGTGTTTACAAATAGGGGTCCAAAACGTATCAACGTCTGTTGAAGCAATAGAATTAACCCATTGTATCCATCTCGGATGTAAATCCTTTGCATTTGGGATGCTCGCTTTTGTCACTGCCTCTAAGGCAGGTACAGGTGTAACAACCATTATGCGCTTACCCTGTGCGAGGGCTCTCTCTTTTGCTAGTGCAGTTTGAACCACTGTCAGAATTGTTTCTGTTGAAGTAAAATTCATTTCTGCTTGTGTGTACAAGTGTGATCTGTAAGCTATTGGTACTTTTTCTCCTTCATTATAGGTTAAGTACTTGAATCCGCATCTTCCTGGAATGATTCGGATCACTAAGTTGCATATGTTTACGCGTGTTTGCAAATATTTTGTTGCTAACATTTCTGTTTGGACTGAACGCAAAATTTCTGTATGTTTTTGAGTCCAATTAACTGTTTTAAAATCAGGTTTGATTAGTTCGTAGAGAGGTTTAACCCTTTCTGCGTAATTTAGAATGTTTGTTCTTTTGAAATTTAGGAAACCTATAATTGACTGTAAGTGTTTCAGTGTTTTTAAAGGTTGGAGCAGCGCACACTTTTCTAAAAAGTTGGCTGCCCGGCTTTTGCCTTCACTTGATAATTCATATCCTAGAAAAAGGAGGTTTCAATGGGCAATTCGTGATTTCTTAAAATGTATTTTGTACCCTTCAGATGCGAAGCCAAGTATTATGCTGTTGACCCTGTTCAAGTGCCTATCCATGTCATCATCAGTTAGATAGATGTCCTCGACATATGATAATGCCTCATCATCATACGTTTGTAGTAACTCTGTTACTCATGCTGAAAATAACCCTGGACTATTCTTGAATCCCTTGGGGAGACAACAGAATTGACGCTGTTTCTCCATTATTGAGAAAGCGGTCAAATACCTACTTTCTGGTGCAATGTTTTGACAGAAGAAACCATTAGAAATATCTAATGTGGTTTTATATTTTTTACGCACAATGTTATTCATTAGTGCTGCACTATATACATTTTGTACTGCAAAAGTTTTGCAACAGGAGTTTAAATGTCTGTAATCCAAAACTAGATGATATGTATTGTCTGATTTGGAGACAGGAAACAAAGGATTGTTCATTGACGAGGTGCATGTTTCAATCACCCCGTGGTATTCAAGTTGATCTAGGATCTCCCTGACTTGTTTTTTAGCTTCTTGCTTAACTGGATACTGCCTTTGTGCAGTTGGCTGAGTTTTTAACTGGATTTTATGTTGAAGAGACTCCTCATCCCCTCCTACATGATTTTTATATAATGCAGGAGCCTGGGCTACTGCCCATTTCCTGGCATAGGTGTATTTTTTATGAATTGGAATATGTGTGGAGAAGGCTGGCATAATGATGTCTTCGCCATGTGGGCACAAACTGACAAGCTCAGATGGCCAGTCTTGTTCAGCTAGTAGAATGTCATAACCCTGAGAGAGCTTCTCCCAAAAGAGTGCTCTTATTTTTCTAGCTAGATCCCCTCCATCCGGAGTGTTATTTCATATAACTTATGTGGGACACCAACCCTGGTATCAGCAGTTTCCACTTGGATGTACTCATTCAAGTCCACTGTCTCCAGATGATCCTTCAAGATCTTGTGAGCTACGGTTACTTCTGCTGCGCTGTCCAACATTATCTGAGCTCATTCCCCGTTCTTGAGTTGTGTCCTCAAGATCCTTGGCATGTCTGATTTGTGGACCTGCTACCTTCTTTTTGGTGAATTGAGTTTTCTTATTTTTTGGAACATATTGATCGTCTTTGGACTTCACGCGTTCTTCCTTGTGTTCTGACTGTCCTCTTCTTTCGGATTTCTGTGATGAAGTCTGGAAGGTACGAGAGGAACGTGTATCAGTATCTTAATATCTATCAGGTTTTCTCAAATTAACCCTTATTCCTGAGGTTATACCTTCTTTCAGAGGGCTCCTTTTGAGGAGGTCTACCTCAGGATTAAGAACGCTTCTCCTTAGAATTTTGTTTAGTGTTTTCCCACTTCTTTTTAGGAACAGTAAGAGTGTTTTTAATAAAGACCTTTTCAGGACTTTCAGTTAGTTGTGGTTTAACTGGTTTCCCACCCAAACTATCTCTACCTAGTTATAAGATTGTTCAATTATTCTGGCCAGTTCATATGGCTGCTCAGTTACATCACATTTTTTTGGCGGATCGCCACGGATGCTGCCTCACCTTTAATATTAGCTAATATTATTGTTGAGACCTGTTTGAAATCTTTCAGTAGTTTCATACCTTGATTTAAAGCAGGCTCTGCCCCGTATTCATTTTGAATCTGTTTCAGGACATCTGGTATTACCGCCATAGACGGAACACCATGTGTTTTTGTGTAGATTGCAGCAAAGACTGTACCCCAAGTGTCACAGTCCTCCAGGTGTGGTGCGATCCCCATTGGTAAACAGATTGTTAGAATCCTGTGTTTCTTATAATGGGTAGTATCAGGAAATCCTGCCTCTATTTGAGTTATTTTCTGAGCTATCCAGAATTACATTTGTTCCTGTTTTGCGGGCAATTTACCAATGACTGATTGTATAGTCTGTGGTGTGATTTTATTTGTGTTCCCCTGGTAAGGGTTGTGTTGTGGAATCCTTATAGGAGGTTGGAATGTTAGAGTCCCCTTCACATATTGAACCAATTGTCTATGGATTTTGATTATTTGTTTCAGTTGAACTAATAGTTCTGCACCTGACATTTCTTCAATGGCAGGGTGTGGTGTATAGCTGGCTAAAACCGGGCATGTTGCTCCTGGTCAACCTGGTGGACCGAGCCTGGCAATGTGATGTTGATATTGTAGGGCGCCTTTAAACCAGAGCGCATGCTCTTGGTATGTTAGTGGAATTTCAGTATCCTCGAAAGGAGTGTATTCCGTTGGATGTTCCTCTTCTTTGTAGAAGTGAAACATATGTGTTACTGGATTTGCTTTAGGGAAGATAATCCATGAATAGAATACCTCTGTCTGCCGATATTCATGTGACTCTATTACAAAAATTACCCTACCAACTCTTGATGATAGGCCATTTGTTATAAGTTTATAGTGATGGTTTTCCTTAAATTTTCCGGGATCATTATAGTGTCCGGGTCATCTTCATTAAAACCTGTAACGTCTAAGCCTGCTAGGGCTGCAGCTCCACCAGTCGCGTTGTTGTCGCTGTTAACCGACATTGTTTAATTAAGGTTGCAGAGCAAGTTTCAAGGAAACAAAGATAAGGTGCATAATATTTTGGAACACTGTATCCTTCAACGTTGAACAAAACCAAAAACTAATCATAGGATTCTCGTCCTACTCAGTTATGGCGGATATTTTATCCTTTTACCCACTCCTGACGTCTATTGGAGTATTTACAAGAAAAAGGGGTCTCTGAGAAAAGCACGACTGAGTTACTTTAGTATCTAGCGTTAAATTAGTGCCTTATCAAACGTTGGGTGCCATGCAGTGTAGTTCCTCTATTCCCAATAGGCTCTGCACATTGGAATAATATATCCTATAGATTAGACATAGGACTGAGGTCGACTAGGTCTCTGTCGAATATATTAAACTTAATAGTGAGTGCCAGCTAGCTCAGAGGTCACTAGAAACTTTCTCGAATTCACAAGAAGGGATTAGTTTCTGACAACCGCATAAACATGACAACTTTGTTTCCCAAGAATAAGAAATGGATCTCTAGAGTCACGGAAACAATAGATAAGTATTTCACTCAGTCAATCGTGCATGCTTCCTTTCAACAGAGGTGCAGAGAAATAGAGAGACAGGCGTTTTCAATAAAATGATTTATTGAACAGTCTTCTTTCTCATGCAAAAGAAATGAACTGCTACAATTGTAATGCAGGTTGCAAAGTATAATGTGTACAGCGATAACAATATTATAAAGTAATACTGTAAGAGCATTGTATGGTTTCTAAGCCATATAAAAATACATACATAAATAATATTGACTAAGGTCAACTGGTGCTTCTAAAATACACCTACCCCAATGTACCTAACCTAAGTTGAGTAAGCGGGAAGAAGTAAGTATTGTGTTGCCTAGGTTTTGTTTTCTTTGTCAAGAATCTATCCAAGATATCTCTTAGGTTCTAATCAGCTCCATACCTTAGTTTAGAATAAAGGAGATCTGGTATATCTGTCTCAGGACTCGATTTCCCAACACCCCACAAGGGGAGCTTGGAAACACTGGAGCTGAATTCTCAGCAAGAGAAAGGACATCTTCTCCATCAGTGCGTCAGCTGGTGGCTCGGCTTCCTTCAGCACTTGCTGTAGCAAGCTGCATCAGGCAAGTAGATAGTCGAACTGCTCCGAACCACCATGTCTTGCTAGAGCAAGTGAAGGCATATTCATACCTTGAAGGTGTCTAGTTTGACGTAAAGTCGGGCATGATAACGTCAGGAAGGAACCCCTAGGGAATAGTAGTTCTTTGCAAAGTACATGAGTTCTAGGACAAATCAATATTCAAGCAAGGGGAACTTCCCTAACTGCTTAAGCCAATTTTCCTAGAAATCATTGTGAAGTTTGGTACGGGTGGAAGTAGCCATGCCTGTATTTGGTGTGCATGGGCTATGTCTAAAGAAGGGTATGATTTATATGCCTATATTAGGGCAATGTGAATTGTACCTATATAAGGGCATGAATTGGGAAAAATTACTCAGAGCCTAAAACGCCACACAACAAGATGTGGCAAGGCTGTGGTGTGAAGTCCTGTTGCTTCAAAGTCAACAATACCAACAATGGGGCTTGCGATACGAAGGCCTGCGTTGGGGAGGCTGTGCGCAATCACGTTGATGCATCGGTTTGGAAGAGCTGCAAGGCTGTGATGTGGAGTCCAATGTCATCGTCGAAGCTACCACAGACTAGAGATGCCCGAGCCCTGTGCCTGTGATGCGTTGTGTAATGGCAGTTCCAAAAACAATGCAGGCTGCAGCGTAGATGTGCTCAGGCTTAAATTAGAGGCAATGTGTAAAATATGGATGCCACACTTCACATAGTAAACCTGTGAAAACTGCCCAAAAAAAGAACCCTACACCAGGATAGCAAAATAGAGCTTAATTTAATAAATAAATCAAGACCAAAACGATAAACCTCTAACTACTAGAACTGGACATATTGTATTTGAAAGTTTTTAGAGAAAATAGCACTAAAAAAGGATAGAGCACCAACTGTGGATACATGGTCATGCTAGACTGGGAATAAATCACAAGTACAGGCCAAACGCGATGGAGTGCGGGCCGGCTACAGGTTCCCAGTTAGGCCCACCGAACAACAGAGTACCTTAAATCCTGGTCTCGGTGCATTGAACGGCTCAGCGTTGAAGATGCATTGGACAGCTGAGGTGATGCGTTGGTTCTGAGATGTGGTGGGCTGTGGTGTGAGGTCTGGTTGCTTCAAAGTAAAGATCCCATCAACGGGGTTTGTGATAGGAAGTCCAGTGTTGAGGATGCAGCATGCAGTCGGGGTGATGCATCAGTTCTGAAAAGCTGCGAGGCTGTGATGCAGAATCCGATGATGTCATCTAAGCTGCTTTTGACAAGAGCTGCAAAGGCCTGTGCCAGGGATGCGTGGTGGCAGTTCTGAAAGCAATGCAGGCTGCAGCGGCAATGCAAGTCTTTGTGATGATCCAATACATACATTAGCAGAAGTGCATTTGTTTCTGCTGGGGTTGCACTGCACAACAGAGGAGATACTTCGGTTCCGCTGGATCCGCAAAGGCTGGCAGAGCACCTTAAGCCCACTTCCAGGGGTCCCGGACCTACTCACAGAGGGCAGAGTCTAGGAGCAGAAGCAAGGTTGCTGGTATTCTGTTATGTCCCTGAGGCTTCAGATCAGGAGGCCAGACAACTAGCCCTTGGAGTCACTTTGGGTTCTGGGTTCAAGTGATGCAGGTCCAGTCTTTCTCACTCAGGCAAGAGTGCAGCATGTAAGCAGACTGACAGTACTTGTAGCAGCACAGCGGTGCTTCTGCCTGGCAGAATATCCATAGATCCGGAAGTTTACTGAAGTGGTGGTGTCGGAGGTCCTTCTTTTATACACAGTTGTACCATAAAAGTGGGGAAAGGGTTCCAGAGGCATGCCTTTGAAGTGTACAGATGCCCTGCCTTCCTGGCCCTGGTTGCAGACTAGCTTCAGGGGGTGTGGAACCCATTGTGTGGAGACAAGACATAGCCTATTTAGGTGTAAGTGGGACTGGAAATCTGTTCCTACCTCATGTACTGCCAGTGATGGTACATCCAGTCACATCTAAGCGCCCAACAGAACAAAGTGCAACTGTCAAATACACCCAGTTATGGGCCCAGAGACAGGCTGCAGACATCAAATGGCAAAGGCAAGAGAATGTCAACTTTCTAAAAGTGCAATTTTCACAATTGAAATTTAAACTCCAACTTCACCATAAGTTAGGATTTTAAATTATAATTCCACAGACACAAAGCACGAACCATGTATCTTTCCAATTTGGATATTATACTTATAGAAGATGGCAACTCTAATGTTATTCTATCTGATAGATAGGCCTTGCAGTAGTGAACAATGAATTTAAGAGTTTTTCACTACTAGGACATGTAAACTTAACATACACTTTTACATACACTGCACCCTGCTCTTGGGGCTATCATGGGACTACCTTAGGGGTGATTTATTTGTGTCAAGAAGGAAGGTTTGGGCCTGGCAACAGGTTTATTTTGCCATGTTGAAATGGCAGTTTCAACTTCACAGTAGGCTTTGCCAGGGCAGGCCTAAGACATATTTAATGGGCTACTTAAGTGGGTGGCACAATCAGTGCTGCAAACCCACTAGGAGCATTTGAGTTACAGGCCCTGGGCACCAGAAGTGTATTTCCCAGGGGCGTATAAGTAAATTAAATATGCCAATTGGGTATAAGCCAATGTTACCATGCTTTGAGCAGAGAGCACAAGCACTTTAGCAGTGGTTAGCCATTTAAAGTGCAGAGTCCTAAGGCCAGCAAAACCGTAGTCAGGTAAAACAGGAGGTCTGAAGACAAAACGTTAGGGGGAAACATCACCAAGAATGCCAGGTGTAACATGCATGTACGCAGAAACATCATAAAACGTGTTCAAACATCGTCGAAGATCGTTATGGGACAACAATGAAGATGGGTTTTATTCACTAGGCCCAAAAATATCAGGTCAATAGGAAATGGACCCTGAACCTAATCCCAAACACAAGTTCGTTGAATGGACTATGCATTTTAGGAAGAGGTGAAAGAGTTTGTCCAGGAAGTTCTGTAAGTGCTGTAATTTGTGTAATACTATGTGCCTTTATTTGCAGTTACAGAAATGCAGCTTGTACACCAGGCTTGTAAAGAGAATTTGTTTCACACGGCATCCATAATTTCTTCATACAGAAGAATATGGAAGGAGGGGAAAAGCGATGGGATAAACACAAAAGAAGATCTCATCATTATGACAAACTTTTACTGGAAACCGAGTGAAGACACCGTCACAAGAAGAAGAAACTGCATGGTATGGTACTGCATGCAACCTACCCTGATGTTCATGGGACTCCACAAAAAAAAACCTCATGCCACCAGTGGCATATGAGTACAGTGCTGTTGTGTTGTCGTTCTAAGCATGTCAGGCTAGGTGACAACCACGTATATAATGTATACTTGCAAGCAGAAACATGTTAAAATACATCACATCCACCCAAGTAATCAGGGCACTGATAACAGCTTGAAGATAAGGCACCTGCGGATGTTAACATGTAATCTCACGCCAGTGAATACTATAGAGGCAAGTGAATGAAAAATGACATGACACTATTGTAAACTGGTGTGCCCTATGTACACTTCCAGGAACCGCTGGGTTGCTATGTGTGCACCAGACCACCATATCAGTGTTTGCAAATATAATTTGCTTAATCTACGCAATCACCAATCTTATTCTGTGTGAGTAAATGAAAAGTTAGAATGTTCACTGCAAACATAGCCACAAATCTATTCACAGATGTACGTTGGTCTGTAAATATATATGAATAAAAGAATTGCAGTAAACTGCATACTAAATCATGTTCATTGCGCACCTTAATTTTCCTACCGATAAACTGCTACTCCAGGAGAACTGTTCACACAGATATTCGGAGAAAGTCTCCGTATAAGAGACTACCTGAGTGCAACAGGCTCAAAGGAAGGAAAGAAACCCCGCCTCACTGCAAGACAACACTGCTGCTGCAGTCAAACCCCAGAAGCAAAACTGAAAGACAGCCTGGACCATACCAAAGGAGTATACATAAGAAGTAGTAAGGTTAACGGCCAAGCCAGCAGCCCATTGTTACTAAAGCGGACTATGAGGTCCCATTTATTGCCGTTTCTAGATATAGAGCTTGTCTCAACAGCATGTGTTTCATCATTTCATCACATAGACTTTTTCAAGGCTGTAAAATACAAATGCAAGTATTGCAGTGAACAGAATTTTGTGGGTGAGAAAAAATAGGAGGGGGGTAATAAGTAGCCAACAAAGTGCGTTAAGAAAATGTAAAGCGACATTCTGGTGACAGTTGTTTAGGAAAAGAAGCCGTAATTGAAATTGTCCTTAAAAAATAATTTTGTGAGATTAGGTAAAGCTCCAAGAACGCCAGGCTGTGTCGCAGTGTGAAGTACCCAGGGAATGATAACACTAAAAAACTAAAAAAGATCAGCATTGTGGAGAGAAAGAGTTCTATCTACTTAATACTATTGCCATATACTACCGGGTGCATGCACAGCGGTACAAGAAACGATGGCAGCTCAAGCTAACTCTTGTATGTCAAGAACAGCTTGTTCTAGAGAGGTAGTTAATGATCTTGCAGTAACAGTACAATTCAAGTTAGAGCAAATAGTAAGAGTAAGTTACTAGATCGTGCAACAGGCCGAGTTTTATAGAGTAGAAGACCTCATGGATTTTTTAATGAACTTTTTAAAGTATATGTTTTTAGATTTACTATTAAAACATTGTTTTTATGGCAACGCGCCACTTTGAAAAATGTTATCTCTATTTTTTTGTGACTATTTTATGTATTTTGATGATGACATTTTATTTCGAACTATCACTAAAAGAAAACAAAAAGAGAATGTTGCTTTGGACATTTGCACATTGCAGCGCCTCCACACGGAGCAGCTCAGAGGTGTGCATTCTACTACAGTTTACCACTCGCTTACATCTACTATTCTCACATAGTAGGGTGGCCTATAGCACACCAGAGGCAAACAACCCCAACCATGGCAGCTACGGTTTAGAATGCCCTGCTTGACCCGAGTCCCCACAAAGAGTGTCTGACTATTCTCATTTATCAAACGAATGATTTGTTAAGTACTTTTCGAAAAATAAACAAAAAGAACAAAATAAATGGCATCGTTATGGGAATGTGACTGGGCGTAATGGCCCCTATGAAGCATTAGAACATATTGACAATGACAGGGTTTTTTTACCAGTATTTAACAAATGCACCAGCTGTGTAAGAAGCGCATTTCATATGGGAATCCCAGGAAACTACGTTAGATTTCCCAGTACCAAGTAAACCTGCAAATAAAGAGTTTTTTCTTTCATCAATTTCCCTTCCTCTCAGTCCACGTCAATTATATGGGTTGTAAACATTAACGTCTCCAAGATGGAACATCTCAAGGCCTCCATTTCAATCAATACTGAGTACTGCTGAAATGGTTCTCCTTCTCTCTAAAGAGTTATGAAACGTATTGTATTGTTCATGGCTAACTTTGAAAGAAATATTGGCATTAAACTTCAATTTTTATTTAAATATAACCCTAAAAAGAGAGGTAGAGAATTTAGGTGAGTGAATAGCTGCATCGAACAATATTTTTGATTCTACTACAGAGAACAAGGAACTTTTCAATATCAACTTTTATGCCTCTTCAAATATACACAACTATACTTTTTGTCTTATAGTCATCCCAAAAAACTGTCTATGCCAATGTTTACATAGTTGTTAACAGTGTAACACTGAAGTCCACAGCAATAGCTCTGGCACACCACCTGGAAGGGCGTGAGGCACTCCATGAGGCAGGACTGACCAGTAAGCGTCAGATGGGTCAGGGATCTATGGTACCTTTGTCACCAAGATAGTGGGTGTACTTTACAAAATTTCGACCCAGGAGTACAGGCTATTTTATGCTAGCTTAAGTGAGTACATTTATCGGTCTCATCAGATATTGCGACAATTTAAGTAAGTAAAAGTAAGTGAAAAAACGTTATTGCTTGATTAAAAATAAAACCATTGCAAATACAAGATAACCAAAAAATTCATTTAAAATTCATTTAAAAAAAGGGAATAGATTAAATCCAATATGAATGCAGGTGAGAGATGGAGCTTGCCAAAACATTATGCCAATAGTGGATTACGGACTGTGGGCACCTCACAGAGTTTTTTTACTGCGTGATCCATGTACTTTACCAGGGCACAGTTTAGTTTGGTGTTCCTTGGATCAAAGCAGGCAGAAATTGCTGCTCTACACGATCTGATCCTGTTAATGTTCCAGAGATGCTTGAGAAGGGACAGTCTTTCGTTCAGCAGTTTTGGGCAAAGACATATTATGTGTATTATGTCTTCTTTGTGGTTCCCACAAAGTCGACAAAGTTCTTGTCCGTGATCTCTTTTCCATTTTGGTAAATGGACCAACAGGTTGATAACTCCCAGTCTCAGTTTTAAAAAACGTAGTTTCGTTTGTGCAGTGAAGGATACAGTTAGGTACTGCTGAGGAGTCAACAAGGCATAAGATTGCAGGGTTAACCACCCATGACTTCTGTTTGCTAGGCGAGCCTTGTCTTCGACTATTGATAGCTTTTTTGTGCTTATTTTCGCTAGCCTTTTGAATTCCTTTTGCCTTATGTGCATGCTCCAAAGGTTGTTAAGGCGTGGAGATGTTAGGACTTTTTCCCAATAATCATGCCCTGCACACCATAACTTCATGTCGAGACTGGCCCACAGATGATGTGCTAGGCTGCCTTCCTTTGATGACCTCAATTTATGGCAACACACAAGAAAAGACATGGCTCTGGCATATGGTTGGTGGCAGATTCCCAGTTCCAACCTGATTGTGCCGGTGATGTTTGGGTTGGTAACTTGAACAGTGTTCTTTAGATCTTTGTGATGATTTTGTCCAATTGGCCACTGTCCAAGCCTTTGAGGACTTCACTGCCATAGGTTAGTGTGGGAATAATTTTTGCCTGAGCGACCTGTATTGTTGGTGCAAAGGATGGGCCTTGTAGTTCCTTATGGATTGATCCAATTGTAAAAGCAAGTGCGGCTCCCTTCCTTTTTTGTTCTTCTAAGTGGGTTTTGTAATTGTCATTGTTGTTGAAGATAACACCAAGGTACTTGTGGCAATTGGTTTCAACAATGCTTTCCTTGTTCAGGGTCCAAGACAGTTTCTTAGCTTTCCCTGGCTGAACCGCCAAGATTTTGTTCTTCTTGTTATTAATCAGAAGCTCATTCTTGTTTGAGTATTCCAAGGTAGCGTCCAGGAGCCTTTGCATGCCGATCTTTGTTTTACTAAGAAGGACCACGTCGTCAGCGTATAGCAGGTTTGACAGCAATAGACCAGTTACTTTAGGAGCGTGAGAATTAATCTTATTTAGAGCTTCAGGGAGATCTGATAGAAATAAGTTAAAAAGTGTCAGGGCCAGGACACAGCCCTGTTTTAGACCTTTTACTGTCGGAATTGGGCATGATAGTCTTAAACCATCCCCGATCTTAATCCTGACCCATGTGTCCTGATGTAAAAGTTGTATGGCTTCTAGAAGATCAGCTGGAATGTTTAGACTAGACAGCTTCTGCCAGAGCTTCGCTCTATTCACATTATCAAAGGCCACTTGGAAATCAATAAATCCCATGTAGCAGGAGCTGAACTTCACTTCAATCAGGCAGGAAAGGTCCATGAGATTGACCAAAGTGCCGGTGTTAGTTGTGAAGCCAGTTTGATTGGGAGGGATGACAGAGTTGTCTTCCGCCCATGCCCTTAGTGAGTTAAGCAACACTCCTGCAAAATATTTTGCTTCATTATCGATGAGGGCAATGAGGCGATAGTTCCCAGGGGATTATTTTGTCCCCGCCTTTGAATATTGGTGCAAGTATTGATCCCCGCCACGAGGGCGGAATAATACTGTTCTGTATGATTGAATTGAATAAGGTGCATAGCTTCTCAGCCCAGAACGTTACGTCTTCCTTGAACAAAGCTTGAGGGATTCCCCCTGGACCTGGAGCCCCGTCTTTCCAACCCTTTTTGATCAATTTTTCAATTTCTGCCTTCTGGATTGGTGCTGGTTCTTAGCTGCCTTGGATCGTAGGACTGTCATTTGATGATTCAGTTTTTTGATCGTTATTGAAGCGTTCCTTAATTAAGGGCTTTAAGGTGTTCATATCCGATGCCTGATCAGCCACTTTATGTGCAACAATTTCTACAAGGGTAAAATTCTGATGTGGGATTTTTGCTTTCCAACCGCTGTAGTGTAGATTGAGAAAGTCGACCCAATCTGACTCCAATATGCATGAAGAAGCAACTTTAGAAGCGCGCCCAGATATGTTATTGATTGTTCGCCAAAACCCAGCGGAATTGTTTAATTTGATGTCTTGCTGGAGTCTAGCCCAAAACGAGTTCCATTGGTTTCTACGCAGGTCCCTCTTGGCTTTCTTAAGATGACTGCGGGCCTCTCTCAGTTTTATTAATTTCGTAGGATCCATTGGGTCAGTTCTTAACGCCAGCCATGTCCGATTCATGGTTCTCGTTGCAAATTGTATCTCCGGGTTTGAGCGGGGCTTCTGCTTTTGCCCAGTCTGGCTTGCGTTCTTTATCGGTTTCGCGTGTTTGTTGATAAGTTCGGTTGCGAAAGTTGACCAGTTGGTAATTGTGTCATCCGTGCACCTACCGTAGTCCTCAATGATTTGTTTGGCCTCTGTTGCAACTTGTTGAAAGTTGCTTAGAGAGCATTTGATTCGTTTTAGATTGATTGTGAAACTCTCTGATGACAATGCCCTTTCTTCTTCATGTTGAGTGCAACTGGTCCTCAGCAATATTTCTTGGGGACAGTGATCACTTTCTATTCTACTCCCAAGGCGATAACTTTTCATTTGATGAAGGAGTGGAAGGCTAACGAAGGTGTAGTGGATTAGTGAGGCGCCATTCTTTGATAGATAGGAGAAGTGAGGAGGCATGTCTAATAGAAAATGCCCGTTGAGTGCTCTGAGGCCCAAGTTTTCAAGGTTTCCTTGTAGGAAACGTCCCTTCGAGTCGTCCTTATGCCATCCTGGCCGATCCTGCAATGGTATCTCCCAGATGCTGGCATGGGATTTGGTGACCTCGTTTTTTTGTAGGTCTGTCATTAACCACATGTTGAAGTCACCAGATAGAAGTATTTCTGAATTGGGAGGTTCGATTTTCACTCTTTGTACTGTCGCTATGGCTTCTTCTATGAAGGATTGCCTTGAGTCTGGGTTCGGGCGGACGTAAGCATTCATTAGGATCATCGTCCAACGTTGGCTTTTACTAGAAGTGTAAGAAATTCCCACACACTCGAGACAGTACGATGAACCTAGAAGATCCCAGGAGGCGACTGCGTTTTTTATTGATATGTAGATTGCTAGGCCGCCACTCCCTCTTCCTGAACGATTCAGTTTTTGTGCTGGAATATGATGAGTTTTGAAGCCTTCTATTTGCTGCGGTTCGAAGAGCCATGTCTCTTGTAGTAGTAGTATGTTGAATTCCCGGAGGTAAGAAATTGTGGCATTGTCCGCCAGTTTATTTGTTAGGCCATTAATGTTCCATGAACAGATCTTTACAAGGAGCGTTTCGTGGCCGTTTTCCTTATTGGGCTGTCATTGTAGGAGTTGAGTTGTGTTCAGAGTGCCCGCCAACCATGACCATGTGACGGTCTCTTCTCGGTCCCTGGTTGGCGTGATCCCATCGTCTCTTGATTTCCTTTGTTTATGGTCAAGGATGGGAGTTTTGTTGCAAGCGCTCCTGAGCACTGAGTACACTGCTCGTCTGTATTCAATAACTTGACTAGCCTGCAAAACGTGTGGGTAGCCCACTTCCCTGCCAGGTAGTATCTGTATGCCCCATTGCTTGAAAGTGTCGATTTGCCCTAAGATGTTATTCATTGCCTCTGCTGTTCTCCAGGTGACCTTTGTAATTTCGTTTGTTTGGCCTTGACCAGGTTAAATGAATTCTATCGATATGATATCTTGTGAGATTATTACGTTTGACAGTCCTGTTGCATGAATCAACTTTATGATGTTCCCCCGATTTAGGACGTCATGGCTGTCTTGAGACTTATATTCCGGGTTAAAGAAGGTAAAGAGGGCGTCGCCACTCAGCGATGTTCTGTGCGGCCTTAGAGTTGCCTCTGATGTTTGCACGCAATGCGTGTGAACGAGTTTTGTCAATGGGCCTATGGATTGGGCCTCGTTCTGGACACTGTTGAGCCTTACATTTTTTCCCTGACCTTCGGCGACTTTGTCACTTGCTTGGATTACGCCCTGTTGATTGTTGGCACAATTTACAGTGAGGGCCTGTTTTACGGTCATGTGGCTAAAGGTTTGGCACTGAACCTTTGCATTCTGCTTTATGGGAGTGTTTAGGGGATCCATGTGGATGTTTGTGTTTTGACCCACTAAACACACTTTTTCCAGGAGGTACCGTTGGTGATTTCTTTCCTGTTGTCAAGAGGGGAGGACCACTCTTCCTTCTTTCAGTATCCAGCGTGATTGGTTGATCTTCCGATATGAATGTTGGCACAGAGGAGTTATTTGAATCGTAACCCTCTGTGGCTGCGGGACGTCTTAGGGTGTTGAAGATCGGGTAGAGGCATAGGTCTTGTTTACCCCTTCTTGTTTTGTTTTGTCCTTTCCGTTTCCTTTGTTTTTTCACCTTTCCCGTGGAGTCTCCCAGCTCTTGTTCAATTATGGGATGGAGGGTAATATTTTCTCTGCTGACATCCGGGGATGGTTGCTGATTGCTCATTTTGCAAGCACGCCCAGATGGATCCTGGAGTTGAGTGGGCGCGGTCCCTTCTGCCCCTCTTGGCCTTAAGTTAGTGGCTATTTTTGATTGAGGATCTTCACCTGATTCACCTAACTCGGCATCGCTGCCATGTCCAAAGGTGCGTTTTACGTCTACTATTTCTTTTAGATCTGCCACAAGCTTTTCCATTATACCTGGGAGTATACCAAGTTTCTCCACTATTGGTACACAATCACATCCTTGTTGCGGACGATCTGCCGCTGCTTCGGCCCGTCTAATCAAGCTGTTTAAATTGGGGATCCTGTCGTCAATTTTGACTACATACACTGCGAGTGTATTCAGAAGGCTGATTTGAATGTCCATTTTATTCACTTGATAAGTCATTGCGTCGGCTGACTTTTGGAGGTATCAAGGGCGGTGGCCCATGCCTTCTCTTGTGATTGGTCAACGCTTTTCTCCTGCCTTGATGTTGCTGATGGCTGAGGATGTTCAGAGGTAGTATTACCATATGAGTGCAACATTTTTTCCCATTCCTTTGACTCGAAATAGGAGAGATCTTTCTCGCCACCCTCAGCTTCCTCTATGGGTTCGGTCGGCGCAGATTCTCTCGCCCTATGGTGTTCCTGTTGGTCCAAGTCTGTTTCGCCATCCCCAAGAGGGGTGGCAACTCCTTCCGTCCGTTTTTAGGGTAGTATGAAAATTCACCATTTTGACTGCACAGGATGCTGAAACTGACTTTGTGTAGCATTTGATTAAGGTCTTCTAAATTGCTATTTATTGCTCCAATTCGTTCAGATTGGAGGTCCAATAGATTGGATTCAGCTTTTGGTCTGGTGACAGAGGTAGGTGCAGAGTTGTGCTGTCGCACTTGCTGGCTTAAGGAGGACTTGATTGATGGGCTTCCCCTAGCCTCAGTTGGATCAGTTGAGTCAGCCACTAAAGACTTAGTTGTAATAGTGGCTGACGTGTGGCTCCTTTGTGGAGACCCAATCACCCTGTTTGCACCAGAGCTGCCCTTAATGATGTTCACAAGGGGGCTTAGGGGGATTGGAAGGCCCATGATGTTCATGTTGCTTGAGAAGACCGCTGAACCGGCGTCTTTTAAAAAGGTGAATGTTGATGTTATCTGGGTTGGTTGCTAAGAGATTCAAGGGCCACCCTGTCAGGACCCTTTAAGGTGAATTGATTCCTACTGTCTGTTGTATTTTCGGGGTCGCTTAATAACAGATTTAGTGTCTGTTCAGAGTCCAAGGATGACCTCGCCGTTTTCCCTTTACTTTTCTTTTTCTTTTTCTTTTGCTTTTGCGGACCCAATGTCCTCAACCTGCCAGATCTCATTTCAAATAGACAGGGTTAGGCAAGAGGGCGGGAGAGAGAGTCAAGTGTCAGAGTGGCAAGGGGAGACCAGGAGATACTGGTATACAGGTATACTGTGTTTTTCCTGCTTTTCCAGGTGCTATGTGGTAGTATATATATATATTTTTATTTTCCTCCTTTACACTTCCTTTCGCCCTTCGCCCTTGCAAGCGGGCCCCCTAACGGGCTCCTTGTCTTCACTTGTCTTCACTGTTCCTGCTTTTGGGGGGTAGAGTAGGCGTTGGATAAGTCGCTGCCCCGCAGTCTGTTTGTCTGTTTATCGTGGTCTACTCTTCGCAGGCTCTTGTCGCGCCGGGGCTATTGGAAAGACTGTGCGGGAGGCTTCGTGTCCCCCACGGCTCCCAGGCACCACACCGCGCCTCACCACCGGCTGCCAGCAGCTGGGAAGGAACAGCCGGAAAAGGAACAGAAGGGGCTACTGCAGTGAAGGTGAGGGTGTCGCGACCTTAGGCCACAAAGGTGCGTGAATGGAGGCTCTGACTTGGCCCCTCACCCTCTCTGCCCCTCACTTTGCCCGGAAACCTTGGTTCCACCGTGGTTCCACCTCTGGTTCAGGCGTGGACACAAAGACCCGACACGTAGACCGGAGCACGGACCCGGCTGCAAACAGACCTCCCTCGTAGAGCCGTCAGCTCGGCTCGGCACAGCGCAGCAAGGCTCACCTCCGCTCCCCCCGCTCTCGGGTCGCGGTTTCTGGTCGGGTCGCGGTCTTCGGTCAGGTCACGGTCTCGGTATCGGGTCACGGCTCTGCTGGTGTATTCTGCCTGCACAACCACCTGCACGACTGCTCAACGACTGCTCAGCCACTCAGCTGCTACTCCAGACTGCTATTGCAGACAATTTGTAAATACATGTTATAGTTATTGCACCTTTGAGTGAGTTAACGTATTGGAAACAATCAGAGCTAATTTGAACATCAGAACAGTCCCTAGAAATACATGAAACAATGCTCAAATTAGGAAATATTTTAATTTAAATCAATCATAATCCAAAAACTATTTTAAAATCATTATTTTAATTTTAATGATGGAGCTTTTCAAAATGCGGTTTAATTTCAAAAAAGTTAGGCGTCATGTTAGACTGTAGCATACTACTTTGTCTTTTTTTGCTTATAATGCATGTTTTTGTAGAAGCAGATCAGTTCTTCAATTGATGCCACTAATCAGCGAAACTAGAATTTGTGCTGCTTCAATTAATCAAGATAAGGACACCAACTTAATATGATATGTGTGTATACTTTATTAATCCGTGAATAATATTCATTTATATTTTGAATGGAAACTCTCCGCCTGAGAACGCGGAACAACAAAGCAGGAAAAATCATAACGCAAGGTGGCGAGCAAGGAGTAAATGCCACAAATCCGCCAAAACCCAAAAAGAAGCCTTGGTACAGCAACAAGAAAAAGTAATGAACGACTGTACAATTACGAACTTGTCCAATGTAGCTTTAACCACAGCTGAACAGCAATTGTTAGCCTTAGGCCTCAATTAACCAACACAAGGGCAGATGTTTTTTGTTACATAAGAAAGCTCAAGTTAAAAAAGAATTTTGCAATAAAACCAAGCAATAATGCAGAAGTAACGAGCAGTAATGTAACAATTCGACAGAAACCCCCTACAACCATAGCAGCTGATGCGAAATTGTTGCTAACATTGCATGATTTGGGTAAAGCGCCAAGTTCAATATCGGAATCTGAAACAATGGTATTACCAAGTACTCAGTTGGAGTTACAAGCAATAGATATTGTGCAAAAGGGAGCGGGTGAAAGCCCTTTCAAAGCACCAAGTATGTTTGTCCCTATGATGCCTAAAGACGCAGTGGACATATTTCACGAATGTGTAGTGGAAGATTTAAAGAAATTAAATCGGAAGGTAAAGAGTCATAAGTCCGTCCAAACCTTCAATGAAACACAATATGCAAACTTGATGGAGAAACTCAGCAAAAACCAAGAGATAGTAATCAGTAAATCCGATGAAGGAGGGAATATTGTATTCTGTCAGAAAAAGGACTATGTGATAGAAGCTATGAGACAATTGGGAGACACTAATTGCTATGCTAAAACGAATGGTCTGGATTACAAAAAAGCAAGAGAAGGTTTGAAAAAGTGCTTGACATCATACAAAAGAGAAAACCTGATATCATCAACAGAGTTTGTATTTCTTCATTCTGAAAATCCAGTGATGCCAAGCATGTATTTAATAGCAAAGGTACATAAGATGAAATCTCCAACACCCGCCAGACCGATCATTTCGGCAATTGGCAGTATAAGTGAAAACCTTTCCAGACACATTGATTTTTATTTACAGGATCTCGTCAAAAGTTTACCCAGTTTACGTTAAAGACACTGGAGATTTTTTAAATAAGCTAAATTCAATCAATTGGCAAGATGATTGGTGCATGTTGACTCTTGACATAGAGTCGTTATATACCTGCATTGATCACGTGAAAGGAGTGGAAGCCATAAAGCATTACTTAGGACAGAGACCCTGTGAACACTATAGTCACAACAAAATACTATGTGAATTGGTGAGCTGGTGTTTACATAATAGTTTCTTTTTCTTTGGCAAAGACATTTGGAGGCAAATCAGAGGTGTGGCGATGGGATCCTGCTTCTCTCCCAGATATGCGTGTTTACATGTTGGCTGGTGGGAGGAGCGTAATCTCATCGTCACTCCTGGTTTTAAACAAGTAAAACATTGGATGCGATTTATTGATGTGTTTTGTGTGTGGGAGGGAGATGTAGTAAGTGCCCAAAATTTTGTTGATTCACTTAACACAAACCAATTCAATATCTTTTTTACATCCAATATAAGCAAAACTTCTGCTGAGTTTTTGGATGTTAAAATCAAAATAGTAAACCACACCATTACGACATCCCTATTCCGTAAACCCACTGCTGGCAATAGTATTCTACATGCCAGCAGTGGGCATCCAAGACACGTAATTGAAAGTATCCCCTATGGGGAACTACTGCGTCTTAAAAGAATATGCAGCACTCCTGAGAGTTTTGAGGTGGCAGCCAAAGAAATGATGGGGCGCTTAAGAACAAGAGGATATAGTGATTTAACACTTGAAAAAGCTTTGCCAAAACCCGTGAAAAAGGTAGGGAGGCCTTATTGGCACCAAAAAATATTCCAGAAGTTGATGGCAGTGAAGCTCCGTGCTTAATAATGTCTTTCAGTAAGCAGGAGAGGAAGATCAAATCCATCATAAAAAAGAACTGGCCCATTTTAATGACTGATGGAATTTTGAGCAGTAAACTACCTGATACCCCCACTATTACTTACAGAAGAGCTAGCAGCATGCGCAACAGGCTAGTAAAAGCAAATCCTGAATTGGGTAGTGGCAGTACCTGGTTAAAAATAAAAGATGGATTCTATAAATGCTCAACCTGTCGGGCATGTAAATTCGGGATGAACACTACCCATTTTGATACCCCGTTTTCAAATGTCCAGACTGCTATTAGAGGCAATCACAACTGTCGGACTGAGTATGCTGTGTATGTCCTGGGGTGTACCTGCGGCTTGCGCTATGTGGGTAGCACCAAGCTGCAGGTGCACGTCAGGATTTTGCAGCATCTCAGGGCAATCGTGAATAATGATAATGCTTATCCGGTTGCACGACATTTTAAGTCTACACATGATAACTTAGCTTGCCTCACGTATTTTGTAATCAATGCAGTGGCCCCCCTCAGAAGAGGAGGTGACCGGGAGAAGCTCCTAAGGAAAAAAGAGACAAGATACATAGTTGAACTGGACAGCAAATACCCTAAGGGGTTAAATACGACAGAGGATTTGCACAATTTTCTATACACTGTAGAGCTGAAGTGCTATGTAAACTTCAATTGATGCTTTGAGTCCATAAATTGATTATTTAATGATCTAGGTTATGACCTGATGAACAAACCTGTTGATTAACTATAGGATAATCAAACAATTATTGATATCCATCTAGCTATAAAAATTCCCTACATAACCCAGACAATGTAGATATTTTGATAAACTTTTTTCATAATATATATAACACTTGTAAATTAATGTACATACACTTTTTATTTTCTTTTTCTTTGTGTTTTTGTGAGGAGTGACAAGAAAAGGTCTGAGTAGCTTGATGTAATGAAGTCTATTAGAAGACCTTGTAGGTATTAGTTAGAGGGTATCACAGTTTATCACATTTAAAATATAAGCATGTACCACAATAAATCATGGAGTAATGAGAAGAAAACAACACATTATCTGTGGAGCAAGATATAGCTAAAGTTGATACTGCCATTTAAATTAATACAGAATTGGAGTATAAGACCACACAATTTAAATGTTTACATAATGGAGGGTGTTTTTAAAAAAAAATCCGGGCAGGGGTAGCATTTGGAGCAATGTCTGATTGATAATTGTAAATATTGTATAAAGAACATACATTAATATCACATACAGATACAAGTATATGTTCCAAAAATAGATACATAGCTACAGCGAAGCCATGTGTAACGTATTGAAGCAGATATAATGAATAGTTAGTAAGGATGTATTTTTGAAATGTATATCTTGTCTATAGGTATTTATGAAGATAAATATTTATAACACCTACCATTTCTATATGAAATTTCACAATAATATCTCTTCATGAGCTCCAGCATTCATGGGGTTAAAAATTAATTTGTATTTTACAGATTTTTACAAATTGTATAATTTTAGGCAAAATGAATCCTGTTTTTAAATGTGTAATACAGTGTTTACTTGCAAATTATTGCAGACATTATCATCAACTTAAATGCTCCCGAGAATGTCGTGATAAGTATTTTTTCAATTTCTATGAAAGTGGTCATGTGACTCACGAAAGGAGGTGGCATTTAAAAAGTTTAAAAAGCTGAGCTGACGCGGTGCTCGTTGTGTGATCAAGAGCACTTTGATGCTTGAAACGCGTCATCCTTGAAAGGTTGCAAGAATAAAAACATTGCCTTGCCTGAAGCCATGGGGTTGGTCTCTTCATTTCGCCTAGGAGGAGGTCTTGAAGATTGTTGCTATATATATATATATATATATATATATTCACTGAAAAAACCATAGGTTATAGACCATATATAGTTAGGAATTAGCATTTACAAAACCTTGAAAATTCACTGAAAAAACCATAGGTTATAGACCATATATGGTGAGGAATTAGCATTTACAAAACCTTATTTTACTCACACAAAACCATTGAAATTCGCATATATAGTTAGTTGTTAAATGCTAATTCCTAACTATATATGGTCTATAACCTATGGTTTTTTCAGTGAATTTTCAAGGTTTTGTAAATGCTAATTCCTAACTATATATGGTCTATAACCTATGGTTTTTTCAGTGAATTTCAATGGTTTTTTAATAGCAAATATCAAAAGCTTTAAAATGTATTCTTCTTTAATTCGAAAAATATATTTTATATGTTTTTAATACAATTTTTTATGTATTTTTTTTTTTATTATTTTTTTTTATTTCGCTCCCGGTCCGCGAACCGGGTAGCTTTCCGTTAGCTCAATTTGGTGCCGCGACCCGGTCCGCGAACCGGTTAACGTTCCGTTTGCGCAACTGCCGCGTTAGAAAACAACATCGTGACGCGTCGCGTAATCGCGACGTATGGCATTCTCGCGTAATGCGTCTTATGACGCGCCGCGTTAGCGCACCCGGAAGTGCTCCGGAGCGCGAACCGAGGCGCGAAGCGCAGCGCCCCGGAAGCGATCCGGGTACGTAAGCGTAACAGGTCATGTAACTTGTTATCAAAACTTTTTATTGGTTCATTTCACTTTTGGTTTCCTAATGATGTAAGGCTAGGTCACTTTTCATTGGTTTAGAACTATTTTTTTCCCAAATGATGAAAACCCCTCCTTGTTTCCTCACTCTGACTTTCAACTTTGTGAGAGGAAGACCTTTTTTGATTACTTAGAAATGGCAAGTCTTGTAGCTGCAGCTGGTGCACCCCCACCACTACCACCACCTCCTAGGAAGAGAGGACCACCTCCTCAGATTATCATTCAGCAAGAGGAGGAAGAAGAGGAAGAAGAGGAAGAGACGCAATGGGAGAGGCAGTTTTTGCCTGAGGAGCCAAGAATTTATCATGTAAAGGAAGATTTAATATGGCAATTTTATTTATTTCCCCAGGGCCAAAAAAAAGTGAATGCCCGTTATGTTACTTGCCTTATCTGCAAGAAAGATCTGTCCAGAGGGACAGACAAGAAATATAGCTATGGAAATTATACCATGCATCGCCATATGCAGAGGTGGCACCCTATTAATTATAGTGCTGCGCAGGTACGTCACCTGCAGGATAACCCCCCTCCTGTGGCCAGAACATCAAATGTAGAGGCAGTGACGGGACCAGAGGCGAGGGAGACGGTCCCAAATATACAGATGAAGTTTGGGAGTGTCAAACAAGTCTGCGTTTATTGCGGCCAATTGATTTGCTACAGGGAAAGTAGCATCACTCTAATCAACAGAGCTATCGACAATCATAATTGTCCAAAACTCCCCAGAAAATAAATTATCTTTTTTTTTCGTTGCTCCTGTTGAGCCCTTTATAATGAATAATTTTCGTTTCTCCCCCCCCAAAAAAACAAAAAAAATATAAAATCGTTCAAAAAATACAAAAAAAGTAAAAAAATGTTCAGAAAAAAAATAAAAAAAATATAAAACAACAAAAATAATTTAAAAAAAAGTTCTTTTCAGAACTACCTCCCCTTTATAAAAAATTGCTAGAATGTTTAGCACTCTGGCAACCTCTATTTCTTTTGATTCGCTTCCCGGTTCGCGCACCGGTACGCGAACCGGAAGCGAACCAAAAAAAAAAATTACAGAGTAATGTTAAAAGAAAGACAGCTAGAGGGAGTAACACAGAGATACTGTTTAATAGATCTATTTACCGAAGAAATGATGGAAGAGGGTATAATTGTGAAAAACAAAATAGATAAGGAAGTGAAAGAAAAAAAGGAGAGTAGAAGAATAATAAACAAGAGTTTCTTAGAGAATGTGAGTGAATGTTCAAAATAAGAAGAAAAATAGTAAAGGATGTGGAATGAGAGGTAGGGATAGAACCGGACTAAAAGAACAATCCTGAGGGAAAGTGTTAAGAAAACAGTGAGCAAAAGTAAATAGGAATAAAACAAGATGTATGATAGTGACTAAGGTTAAAACATGTGGAATAACAGAGAGAAAAAACAGAAAGCAGAAAAGAAGAAGTGACAGAAAAGGAATGATTGAAACAGCAAAGAAATGTAAATAACATAGGGGCATATTATCAACACAGGCGATAAAATTATCGCTGCTTTTATCGGCAGAAAACTGCCGCTAAAGCCGCTTTTGCGGCAGAAAACTGCCGTTAAAGCCGCTTTTGCGGCAGTTTTCTGCCAATAAAAGCAGCGATAATTTTATCGCCTGTGTTGATAATATGCCCCTTAGTGTGCTTGAACTACAGGGAGAAAGCATAATGAACAAGTAGTGAAAGAGTGATCAGTCAGAGACAGTGAGAGTAATAGAGACGGAGTGAGTGAACAGGAGTGAGAACCTATGAGAACAGAGGGACTGAGAAAAGGAGTGGAAGGAGTAGAGTAAGTAAGTAATAGAGAAAGGAATGAGGGAAGTAGCAAAGGCAGGAAACTGAGGGTTAAAGAAATGAAGCAGTGGAACTAATAGAAGTTAAATGTGATAGAAATGTAACGAAAAGAGTACAAAACATTTACCATATAATTGTCGTCAACTTAGTCACTTGTTATTTTTATACTTTCAATCTGTGAAAGAAAGAACAAAAATTTGAAAAATATTAAAACATGTATTTAAAAATTAGAAAAGACAAGGGAAAAGATTGACAATCATCCAATTTTACAAAGAAATAAAGTTAGAGATAAACATGCAGAAAAAAAAGAGAAAGAAACGGTGATAGACAGTCAGAGACAAAAAGAAATTGAAATAGAGTAAATTACTAAGAGAAAAAAAAGAAGATACTTTCAGTGACAGAAAAGAAGGATAGAAGAGAAAACTAAATTGAAGTTGTGTAAGCTACTAAAAGAAAGTGAGTAAGGTAAACTATATAAGGAAAGGGTGAATAGGGAAAAGAGAGTGAGGGATAGAGGAGACAGAGGAAGTGAAGGAAAGAGTGTCAGATACAGACTGAGTGAGGCATCTACACAATGTGATTCATAATGTTAGGAAACACAGGTAATGTAATTGAAAAACGTTCAATTTTTTTTGCTCATTCCACAATCACATCACCTGTGTTTTCTTTGCTTAGGTATCTCATTGTGCAGATGTAGTCTAGCATATGAAAGACTACGCAGAAGGTGAGCACTGTATGCAACAACTTTGACACTTACAGAAGCCTCTGCTTCTCCATGCCCCCTACACAGTCCTAAATATATACATTTTAAACTGACGGTATCTTGTTGCAGATGAAGTGAGGCCTATCTTGCAACATGGTGCATCTTTTGCACTGCTGCTGTGTCACAAAAGTGACGCAACGGCGGCGCAAAAGAGGCGCACGGCCATCATTAAACTGCCCCTAACATTTTAAATGATTGTTTCAGGATGCCGATAAGGTGTGGCCTATCCAGAGATTTGTTTGAGGTGAGGCCTACTCAGAGTTACAGATTAAATTTAGGCTTGTTGAAGAGTACAGAGGAGATAATACATGTGCAGGCCTACCAACGAAGTGAGTCATGTCCACTGCACTCTTGAACAAAGGCCAGACCTCCTCTGTCTCCCTGGACAGGCCTAAACCTCATCTGCACAATGTGATTCGTAATGTTAGGAAACACAGGTGATATAATTGAAAAACGTGCAAATATTTTTGCTCATTTACCAATCACATCACCTGTATTTCCTCAGCTTAGGTATCTCATTGTACAGATGTAGTCTAGCATATCCAAGAGTACGCAGAAGGTGAGGACTGTATGCAACAGAGCAATGTACATTACTCACCTCCCTTGACACTTACAGAAGCCTCAGTTTCTTCATGGCTCCTACACAGTTCTAAATGTATATCATAAATACAAAAAGTACAGAATTAATTATACATGTTAAATGGTTTATTTTTGCTGTTCTCAGAATATATCAAATTTCACTAAAAACAGTGACTTGAAGGTATTCATCATATAACAGCGGGAAAAAAAAACACAATCAAAATGATTGTGTTTAAAAAACCCATATAACATAACCAATCAGAAATCAGAACTCCTCAAAAGTAAGTTGCTTTCCATGATGTCGAAGGATGTCCTATGAACAGCTTATACTCTGTTGTGCTGTTATTATTTTCAGCCCGCCACTTTCTGAAAGGAAAGCTCCATCGTTTTGACAAATATGTTACATACAATAAATGACTTCTCGCTCTCTACCGCACTTCTCCTCAAGGCCAAATCGTGTAAGAGCCATTTATAACTCTTGGAATTCTTCTAAGCAAATCCCGTCATTTTCTTTTTCCACAACTTTCAGAAAGAAAACGTTCAAGATCACTTTCACAATCCTGTACTAGTAATATCTCACCCTTCTTGCTCACTCATGTTCCACATTTCCTATGACACTGATACTGCTTACTATGAAGCAGACTTACACTACCTCTATGACTACTACAATTATTTAATTCTCTACATCACTTTTAATCACAAAGCAATTTAAAACAGTACATAAAATTATATCAACTCCTAGAATCATTATAGGCCAGTTACCTACCCTAAATTCTTTCTTCTGAAAACAGAAAGTAAGAATATTTTAAGTCAAAAGGCAACATTGTTTCATAGTCAAATGTGAATCATTTCCGAAACATCAGCTTTTTTTACATTTTCAATAAGCCTTGTAATAAGCGGATGTTGTCAAAGGACCATCATGTCATATAATAGCTGCAGTTAGAAATGTTCTTCCTAAAATCAACAACTGTGTAGCCACAACATTTGTAATTAAAGTTGAAAACTTACTTTCATCAGGTTTATATAGTTGGAATTTTAAAATGACATTATAACCAAAAGTTTGTTCAAAAAATGTGTACAGCATTGCAGACTTACATTACCTCTACTCCATGTTTTGATTGGCTGCTTGAATTAGCTTATTAAAAGAAACAGTTTTTCTGAACTCATTCAAAGTGCAGTTTTTTTTCCATGACATCAAGTGTTATGGTAAGAACACCGTTTGCTTTGGGGAATACTCTGTTGTCCTTTAACTAATCCGTGCCCACCACTTTCTGTAAGAAAACCTTATTTTTTTTCAGGAACTACTTAAAACTCAAAAATAACTTTTTACTCTGTACTACACTTATCCTCAAGGCCAAATAGTGTAGGAGCCATTAGAACCTCTTGAAATTCCTCAGAGCAAATCCCGAGATTCTTTCCCTAAAATTTTGGTTGTAAAAACACCAGGTAAGAATTTTTAAGGTCAAAAGGCAATTTTTTTTTGAAAGTTAAAACAGAATCATTGCAGAATGACCAGCCGTTTCTAGACTTCAAATAAGCTGTGTAATGTCCTGATGTTGTTGAAGGACCGTCATGATATATAATTGCTGCAGTTACAAAAGTCCTTCCTGATATTGACAACTGCGAAGCCACAAAATTTTTTATTAAAGTTGTCAATTTTGTTCCATCAGGCCTACATCGTTGGAACATTAAAATGACATACTGGCCATATGTTCATATAAATAATGTGGACAACATTCCAGACTTACATTGGCTACACTCCATGTTGTGATCAGCTGCTTTTACTAGCTTATTAAAGGACACTGATTTACTGTCTGGCAAAGTTAAATATATAAATCTTTCTAAGTCTACACTAGTAGTACTTGATAACCTGCAGTTCTCGCAGTCATGCTGCCATTGATAAGAAAGGCCAAACAGATGATCTACATCTACACCTTCATCTTGCAATACATCAAGCATATACATTAAAAACTCCTGACAATCTTGCTGAATATTTTGAGAGAATTGCGTTTGACCTGAACATTTGTCTAACAGATTTCGAATTTCAGACACACTTTCTATTTTTATTCTATCAGTGCTACATTTCTCTAACACAGAATTCAACAAACTGCAAAATCTTTGATCCAAATTGACCACAATCTCTTCTTTTAAAGTTTCTAGAGAAAAGACAACATTAACCACTACATTAGCATAGCAGTTGACACCAGAACTATTTTCAAATTGAAAACCAACAACATCTTCAACAGAATCCATTTTTTTTCTGCTTATAATTTTGGGTTCATCGACTTTTCGTCTTTTTGCTACAACCTCCCTACTATTGGTCACATTTCTTCGTTTCCGGCCTACCACACGTTTCTCAAACAAAGGATATTGAGGCAAATGTGGCGCATACTCTCTTCTTAACCTATTGTATTCCTTAATACAATCTAGATCCGCACAAATGTTTGTGACATCACACTCAATCAAGTACAATCCCGATAAAGTTCTGACTCGTGACAATGCCACATATGCCATACCTTCCTTGAACACAGAACTGCCAATATTCACCAATGCACTGTCTACACTTAAACCTTGCGATTTATGGATTGTCACCGCATATGCCAAGCAAACAGGAAACTGCTTACGGCGAACATATAAGTCTTTTACAAGCAAAAACCTAGCAGAGCAACGACCAATTAGCTGTACTTCCTCAATGCCATCAAATTTAATTTTAAAAAATTCAATTCCATCTCTATTTCTGTATTTCTCAAAATCAACAACATTACCCATTGATCCATTTACCAGACCTCTTTCAACATGTAAATTCCTTCTTAAAATTATACGGCAATTTAAGCACACATTCAGAGTCTTTTCAAAACCAGCAGTTTTAGATATAGTCTTCTCTAATGAATCCAATTTTGATTTCAAATTCTCAGACAAAATAATTGTTGCTCCCATATGCTCTATTCTGTCAATAGCTTCCAGTTTCACAATCTCTTGGTTTTCTAAATTCAACATTTTATTGTTGAAGATGGCACATTCTACAAGAGTTGGCATCAAACATATTCCAGATTTCTTCTCAGTAATTTTCCGAAAAATATTCTCAGGCACAACGTCTTCGTCTGGATACAAATTTGACAGTAATCGTGCATGTAAAGCTTCTTGCCCATGCTCGGTCACTTTTCCGATTCTAACATCTTGTAGAATATTCTTATAATCTTCATCCTTCGCTTGACGCATATTTTCACGCAGTTCAGCATAATTGAAGTTTAACCATATATTAACGTTGCCAATGCTCCCTAGGCACTTCCTGGTATCTTCATGTGAAAGTAGTTTAAACACTGGTTGTCCTTTCACTGGTGTCAGCTGCAGAAGATCACCGAAAACAATGATGTGTTTGCCACCAAATAACACATCATACTCTGTTTTAAGAACTTCTTGCATTCTCAAATGCACAAAGGCAAGCATGACATTGGAAACCATGCTTACTTTGTCAATGATAAGAAGTTTCATTTTCCTCAAGACTCTTGAAACTTCACAACAAGCATCTCCAGATAACTTGTGGTATTGTAATTTGTTATCATGCTCCACTGGCAGCATCAGTAGACGATGCAAAGTAATACCTTTAATGTTATGTGCTGCCAGTCCAGTTGGAGCGGTGACAACACAAGACAGCGATGACTCAGTCCTTTTCTGCAAATAATATGAAATTGCTTTAATGAGGAAGCTTTTTCCAGTTCCCGCTTCTCCACTCACGTACAGTCGGACAGGCTTCAACGACGTACATGAGCACTCTTTCTTCTCATGACTTAATCCATGATCAATTTGGTGTGAAACTTCGTCATATATTTTCCTCTGCTCAACGTTGAGTTGTCTTTCCAAGTCTTCTAAGTTAACCGCATCCTCCTGAGCATGTGCCATGGCTCTTTCCACTTCAATCATGGCAGTGGCAGCTTCATTTTCGATAACTGGTCCTCCTAGCGGATCCTGACTCAATGAAACAGAACTCTGACTGTCCTGAGAACTGTCTCTAGCAATCTCGGCTGCAATCGTTGCTTCCTGCTCGATTTCCGCATTCAACATTTCTAGATATTTGGGAAAAACAGGACATTCTATGGTCTCCTTGGCGGCATTGAAAGAGTCTTCGTAACAGAGGAAATCTCCAAGCAGTTCCTCTTCTGCACGCCAAGGCTTGAAAAGTTGCAAAAGTGCTAAATAGAAAAACTCTTTTCTTTCAGGAGATTCGCCACTTAATTTTCGATGGTTTACCAAGTGGCATTTTCTTTGCTTGACCAGACATCCCTCACTTCCAATTACAGCATACACTCCTTTATCAATATCTTCTTTGATGTTCCTCTTGAATATGTAATTTTGTAGAACCTCATACAGACAAACATTCTCGAGGTGACTGCTTCAATTTGGATAATATGTATCCAACATGTTGGTCTTCAAAATATCTGTACTGTTTGGCTCCTTTTTGGCCAAATACTCAATTTCCCGCACAGGTTTCAGAACTCGATTACGCGTTGCAGCAAGACCAAGACTCGCCCAAATGATATTCCTAGATTTGGCATAGAGACTTGATGAAGACAATCGGTCAGAACATTCGTAAGCTCCGATTTCTCGATGCGACAACATCTTCAGACTGAAACTGTACAACTTGTTACTGAGGCTCTTTTCATGGGAAATGTCCTCCCACATATCCTTCAATTCTGTTTTTCCTTTTTTGGTGATGTAAGATGTCACATACCGAGCCACAGCCATACAGTTATCAGCCACAAACTGTATATCCATGTTAGCATTCCACATGGACAAAATCACTGGGTTGTAGTCGTTGATGTACTTGGACTCTTCGTTCCTTTTCAAATTGTATGTATTTTTGGGTGATTTCCTCGTCACATTATGTCGCAGCGAAGACATCAAACTGTTCACTCTTCCTTTAGAAATCACCGGTCGTGGAAAGGCGAAACAACATTTTGTGTAGAACTTGTCCTTGTTGCTGAATTTACGACGACAGTACTTCCACAACGATGGTTTTGGAAGCGTAAAACTTGTTCTCTTAGGCTTTTGTCTTCCTTTGTCTTTGGAACAGCACATGTAGAATACTGTTCTATGAAACTCATCACTAAGTCATCTGGATCTGTTCCAAATTTGGGTGCATCTTTGATCCATAGCAGCATATGTATATGAGGAGCACCTCTTGCTTGGTACTCCTTTTTCCAGAAGAAATCCAACACCTCTCCAAGAGGTGGATTTTTCTTGTTCATGATGAAAGACATCATAGCTTCAAATCTATGATTGAAGTACCTGCATACATTCACTGGATCCAAAGAGCACAGTTCTCCAGGTGTCTTGAATTCGATATTTTCAATGTTTCCATTTGCCTCTAGAAATTCAAGTAAGTCTTCCCAGCCATACTCGGCACAGCTGAGAGTGAGGAACCATGTGGGAGTTCCTAAGTTCCTCAGCATACATTTTAAATCTCCATGTCGACGGTACCAGTACTCATTAGTACCACGCTGACATGCCATGAGATTAATCAGGTAAGAATCCAAAATACTGTCTTGCACATTGACTTTATCCATAAAGTCCCTTGCTGAGATATTTTGCATCTGTATACCACTTTTCAAGATGTGGTTCACTGCATATGACAGTCCAGACAGATCGCTTTCAAACAGTAGATGAAACAAATAGGGAATGCATTGACGAAACCTAGGATCTTCTGCATACAATCGTAAAGTCTGGTATTCAGAAGCAGGAATTTGATCAGGTCGCTCATCATATCTTCCTCCTTGACCTGTTGGAAATAGTTGTGGGAAACACCGAGCTTCCAAACTTTCCTCCCAAACACTAATGGGACTCCCTTTGGCTTGTTTCATTTGAAACAACTCAATAGCATTCCCCATGACTTCCTTGGAATGCAAAGGATGAACACTATAATGTTCATATATTTCTTCATTTTTAGAGGCTTCTACTTTCTCAATTTGTCCAGCACACAAATCGCCGTCCTCTTCTTCACTTACTTCCTCTTCTGCAACATATACATTCTTGTAGTACTTATTGTTTTTCATCAAATACAATGTTGCCTTTTTGACTTTCCTAACATCCACTAAATCTTGCCAGATTGTCTTACTCTTTGTTGGAACCCCATTAACTAAGATAACCAGAGGTTCCTCTTCCACTTTCTCTACTCCAATTGTATTAATGTTTTTCTTGAAATCTAGAGGCAAATAAACAACTCTTCCCTTTAATCCTCTCTGTAAATCTGATGGAGGCAATTTCCCTGTCTTTGGCTCCATTCGTACAATAGCCTGAAAGGGATGGACACTTTGAAACAAAATAGATTCATAAGTATTTAAATCCTTCAATTCAGAAGGAATCTCAACCAATTCCAGATTATTATGAACCGCTCTAGCAGGCATCTGGTTTTGATTTAATTTGTTACAACAATAAGTACACACACGTTGATCCGATCCCAAATCAAAACAATTTTCTACCATCAAGTATGTTGCGAAATCCTTCCATTCGCTATTATTTTCCCTTTCACTTTTTGCATATAAATCCACTAACTTAGTCTGATTCTTATAATAAGTGCGTCGACAACACACACAAGTGAAATTAGGCCTCTCACTTGATTTCACCTGAAACGTGGCAATTTCCTTCTGAAAATTATCTGTACTGGAAACCTGTACACTCTCTTCCACATTACCTTCTTCTTCTGGGTCAATTTCAACATTCTTCTCTTTACTTGCAAAGTAACAAAACTCAATTTCTTCACAAATATTCTTCACATCTACTTCAGAACCATGCAAAAGAGCAGTGCATAATTGTTTAAGCATAATTGCTGGACTCTTAGCATAATACAACATTCTAACTAATTTCCTCACTTTATTATGATGCACTGCTAGCATCCTGAAATGATGAAAAACACTCTGACATACTCTCCTGGAAAGACAAGCCAGTGAATGACCATGCAAACCTGTCAGTTCTCTCACTCTGCAAGGATCTAATTCTTGCAACAACTTCATTTTCTGTTTTAAAGTTTTCTTATTAAATGTCCGTACAAAATCACAAAGCAAATTGATGGAATCCTGTCGCACACTGCAAATACTACTACACTTCCAGGTGTACACTGGTCCCTTAGGACGTCTTCCTAAAACCTCATTACCTAACACCTCTTCTGCCTCTGTTGACACAAGTTTTTCTTTTTCAACCGGACAACCATCTTTCACCTCATATGCTCGACCACTGGTGTCAACTGCATGCACCAAATCATTATCCTGGAAATAACTCTCCTCATTAAAAAATGCCTCACAACTTGAACTATGCATCCATTCTCCTGAAAAAACTTCACAAAAATTACTATGATTAACTGTTCTCTTCCATCTACTATTTGTTTTGAAATTATAAATTACCTTGTTTAGTTTCCTAATTCTATTTATTATCAAAATAAATAACTTTCGCTTAATTTCGAATGCCTGATCAATAATTTTCTCAATGTTTCTCTTTCTCTTATAAAAAGCCACTTTCTGTTGACGTTTCTTAACATTTTTTAACAAATTGCCAATTATCCTGTTGCGAAACATTCGTCTACGAATGTCCCTAAACTGATTTTTCCTTCTACTACCATGCACAGAGTTATCTCCTGCTCTAGCAGTAACATTTTTGATTGGCCTTTCCTTTCCGTTTAAATTGGCTCTCTTTTTCTGGACTAAAACATGTTCTGTACTGATATTTTTTTTCTGCAAATGTTTCTTAGGAATGATTTCGTTGTCTTACCCGGAGGTTTCTTGGTGACTTGACGAGTTTTTATTGTAGAGGACTGCTGCAAGCATGTAGTAAGCTGCTGTCTTTGACGTTTTGTAGCCTTTCGGCTTCTTTGCTTCGATGGCATACTGTAGTTTTGAAATGATCTGCAGTTGAATCTGTGGTAAAATATAATAAAAAATGTTATTAACCACCATTACCAAACAGTAAATCAATAACAGTCGTCAAAAAATTAACACACTACTTGTCAATTCTACATACAATAATTTTTAGTGCATTGGCAAATTTAGAACTCACAAATAGTAGCAAAGAAATAGAATGCTTCTACATTTGACCTTTGCTCTTTTATATGTGAATCTGAACTAATTTTATTAGCATATTTCACTATTTTATTAAAGACACTTCACACAAGCTGTTTTTGAAGTTGTGTTTAATTTTAAATGAAACGGTTAACATGGTTACTTTTCATTTCCAGTAACTTTTAAAAATAACTGTTTATAGTTCCATAGGCTCGAGCAGGTCAGCTTCCCACCCTATGTCATACAATTCTGACAAATCGGCATCCTCATCATGTTCTTCATCATCCTCAGGATTTAAATCATCCAAGGGATCTACTTCCACTGATGTTTCAATGACAATTTCAATGATAATATCGAGATCAACAGTTTGCTCATTATCACTCATGCTTGATGTTGTCGTTATCTTTAAAAAAAGAGAACAACAATGAGATGTTGCAGAGTAAGAGACAAATCTCAGAGACTATAATAGTAAAATTGTTTAACAAGAGTAACATTTTGCAGATATTATTTAGCCATGTCCAGCGATGCTGAGGAGGTGAGGCCTATGTCCAAGTTTTCAGTGAACAGGACTCATCTCTTCTTAACCTAGGATAAGCCTCACCAACTCTGTGTCCCCTGCTCATACTTAAATGTAAAGGGGCAGATTTATGTTAACTGGCGCATCCGCAGGGATGCAACAGTTAACGTGCGCTGCTGCTCTGCCACCCATGATGTGCCGTATTTACAATGTGGAGCACCATTGACAAAAATAGCACAGATGCGTCATGCATCTGTGCCGCAAAAGTGGCACATTGCAGGAATCACGTCATAAGCGCAACATGTCTACTACAATGGACAGGGGCAAGCCACACATTGCATGGTGCGTGAATCCTTATGGCTGTTTCAAACAGGCGTAAGGATTTGATTCAGCAATGCCATAAAGCTGACTCAGTGAAATGTTCTAAATTTCACCGTGTTAGTTTTACAGGGCTTTCTTGCAAATGAATGCCCACCCTGCAACAAAACGCCCACATGAAACCTGATGCAGGTTTCATGTGGCACAGGACTTTACACCGTGACACATCTGCCTAGATGCATCAAGTTGTAAATATGTCTCAACATAGCGCATCTTTTGCGCCGCCGCTGCGTCACAAAAATGACGCAACAGCGGCGCAAAAGAGGCACACAGCCATCATAAATCTGCCCCTAACATTTTAAATGATTGGTTCAGGATGCCGATAAGGTGTGGCGTATCCAGGGGTTTGTTTGACGTGAGGCCTACTCAGGGTTACAGATGAAATTTATGTTTGTTGAAGAGTACAGACGAGATAATACATGTGCATGCCTACCAATGAAGTGAGTCATGTCTACTGCATTCTTTAACAAAGGCCAGACCTCCTCTGTCTCCCTGGACAGGCCTAAACCTGATCTCCACAATGTGATTCATACTGTTAGGAAACAAAGGATGATGTAATTGAAAAACGTGCAATTTTTTTTGCTCATTTCACAATCACATCACTTGTGTTTCCTTTGCTTAGGTATCTCATTGTGCAGATGTAGTCTAGCATATCAAAGAGTACGCAGAAGGTGAGCACTGTATGCAACAATTTTGACACTTACAGAAGATTCAGCTTCTCCATGCCCCCTACACAGTCCTAAATGTATACAGTTTAAAGTGACGGTATCTTGTTGCAGATGAAGTGAGGCCTATCTTGCAACATGGTGTATATTTTGCACCACTGCTGCGTCACAAAAGTGACGCAACAGCGGCGCAAAAGAGGCGCACGGCCATCATAAATTTGCCCCTAACATTTTAAATGATTGATTCAGGATGACGATAAGGTGTGGCCTATCCAGAGGTTTGTTTGAGGTGAGGCCTACTCAGGGTTGCAGATGAAATTTAGGCTTGTTGAAGAGTACAGAGGAGATAATACATGTGCAGGCCTACCAATGAAGTAAATCATGTCCACAGCACTCTTGAACAAAGGCCAGACCTCCTCTGTCTCCCTGGACAGACCTAAACATCATCTGCACAATGTGATTCGTAATGTTAGAAAACACAGGTGATGTAATTGAAAAACGTGCAAATATTTATGCTCAATTCACAATCACATCACCTGTGTTTCCTCAGCTTAGGTATCTCATTGTGCAGATGTAGTCTAGCATATCCAAGAGTACGCAGAAGATGAGGACTGTATGCAACAGACCAATGTACATTACTCACAATAAAGCATTTTATTTTTAAAAAACGATTTTCTGCTCATAATTTGAAAACACAACACAGCTCCTATGTAGAAGCACACCCTGTCAGTACTTAAATTTGCCAAGCACACATGGGTGCATATTTACAAGGACCTTGCACCACGGGGATTGACTTAAATTAAAATGGGGAAAATAACATCAAAGTGACTCAAAGGCCTTGTAAATATGCCCCAAGCAGCCTATGAAACTCTAGCAGTACATATCAAGAAACCTAATTGACTTCAAGAAGTGTACACAGCCATCATAAATCTGCCCCTAACATTTTAAATGATTGGTTCAGGATGCCGATAAGGTGAGGCCTATCCAGGTGTTTGTTTGACGTGAGGCCTACTCAGGGTTACAGATGAAATTTAGGCTTGTTGAAGAGTACAGAGGAGATAATACATGTGCATGCCTACCAATGAAGTGACTCATGTCCACTGCACTCTTTAACAAAGGCCAGACCTCCTCTGTCTCCCTGGACAGGCCTAAACCTGATCTGCACAATGTGATTCCTAATGTTAGGAAACACAGGTGATGTAATTGAAAAACGTGCAATTTTTTTTGCTCATTTCACAATCACATCACTTGTGTTTCCTTTGCTTAGGTATCTCATTGTGCAGATGTAGTCTAGCATATCAAAGAGTACGCAGAAGGTGAGCACTGTATGCAACAATTTTTACACTTACAGAAGATTCAGCCTCTCCATGCCCCCTACACAGTCCTAAATGTATACAGTTTAAAGTGACGGTATCTTGTTGCAGATGAAGTGAGGCCTATCTTGCAACATGGTGCATCTTTTGCACCACTGCTGCGTCACAAAAGTGACGCAACAGCGGCGCAAAAGAGGCGCACGGCCATCTTAAATTTGCCCCTAACATTTTAAATGATTGATTCAAGATGACGATAAGGTGTGGCCTATCCAGAGGTTTGTTTGAGGTGAGGCCTACTCAGGGTTGCAGATGAAATTTAGGCTTGTTGAAGAGTACAGAGGAGATAATACATGTGCAGGCCTACCAATGAAGTGAGTCATATCCACTGCACTCTTGAACAAAGGCCAGACCACCTCTGTCTCCCTGCACAGACCTAAACCTCATCTGCACAATGTGATTCGTAATGTTAGAAAACACAGGTGATGTAATTGAAAAACGTGCAAATATTTATGCTCAATTCACAATCACATCACCTGTGTTTCCTCAGCTTAGGTATCTCATTGTGCAGATGTAGTCTAGCATATCCAAGAGTACGCAGAAGATGAGGACTGTATGCAACAGAGCAATGTACATTACTCACAATAAAGCATTTCTATTTTAAAAAAAACGATTTTCTGGTCATAATTTGAAAACACAACACAGCTCCTATGTAGAAGCACACCCTGTCAGTACTTAAATTTGCCAAGCACACATGGGGGCGTATTTACAAGGACCTTGCACCACGGGGAAATGACTTAAATTAAAATGGGGAAAATAACGTCAAAGTGACTCAAAGGCCTTGTAAATATGCCCCAAGCAGCCTATGAAACTCTAGCAGTACATTTCAAGAAACCTAATTGACTTCAAGAAACGTTTTTAAACACATGAAGTAAACTATTTATTCACCCACATTCATGGGGAAGTGACTTAAAATGCCCTAACACACATGAAAGCGTATTTTTAAGGCCCTTGCACCATTTTTGCGTCACTTTTAACATGGCTATGTAACTCAAAGAAACAAAGTCTAAATTTGCCAAGCACACATGGGGGCGTATTTACAAGGACTTTGCACCACGGGGAAATGTCTTAAATTAAAATGTGGAAAATAACATCAAAGTGACTCAAAGGCCTTGTAAATATGTGTCAAGCAGCCTATGAAACTCTAGCAGTACATATCAAGAAACCTAATTGATTTCAAAAAACGTTTTTAAACACATCAAAAAAACAAATTATTTTCCCACATTCATGAGGAACTGACTTAAAATGCCCTAACACACATGAAAGCGTATTTTTAAGGCCCTTCCACCACTTTTGCGTCACTTTTAACATGGCTATGTAACTCAAAGAAACAAAGTCTAAATTTGCCAAGCACACATGGCGGCGTATTTACAAAGACTTTGCAGCACTGGGAAATGTCTTAAATTAAAATGGGGAAAATAACATCAAAGTGACTCAAAGGCCTTGTAAATATGCCTCAAGCAGCCTATGAAACTCTAGCAGTACATATCAAGAAACCTAATTGATTTCAAAAAACGTTTTTAAACACATCAAGTAAATCACTTATTTACTCACATTCATGGGGAAGTGACTTAAAATGCCCTAACACACATGAAAGCGTATTTTTAAAGCCCTTCCACCACTTTTGCGTCACTTTTAACATGGCTATGAAACTCAAAGAAAATAAATCTATTTGTAAAACACTTTACACAAAGCAACATTTTAAATACACAACTTTCTTCATAAATTTATCCCTAAAGCATAATATTCTCTATCTAAATTAAATGAATCTTTTCTCACCTTAGCAAATACTTTTTGAGTTTCAAAACAGTCTCAGACACACACCAATTTTTCTTTAGCAGAGCAAAAGGTATGCACTCCAGAGGCTGCAACCATCAATGGCACAGAAATGCTGTAATTCATAACACATATCTCTCATGTCACCCAATCAAAACTCTTTCCTCACTTTTTTCAAATCAACACCCTTCCCCCCTCTGCCCTTTCTGCCTTTTTTCCATAGCAACCACCTCCTGAAAGACCTGTCATGTTTACAAGTTCACACAACAATGTTTCAATTGAACTCTGAACTCTCAGTACACCTGCGTATCCAGTGCAATCTTTCATAAAATGATTTTTTCTTGACCATTCAAATTACATCTTTCAAAGAACTCATCCATGCACCCTAACTTTCTGTTTTCAGCAATCAAAATCCACCAATCACTGCTACTGAATCATTAGCACAGAAACTCCACACTTTTTTTCATTACATACTCCTACTATTTCAACTGCCATTTAATTCCCACACTTCATCTGACTGCAGCAGAACCTCCTCTCACCTTGTTTTCTGTCTGGATTGTTGGACATAGTTACATCCACTGGGCTCAAAGGTATGCTGATAACAGAAATTTACACAACCTCAATTTACAAAATGTGGAAATCAACTGGATTGGTCACAGAGGATTAAGATGTCACCAATTGTTACCATTGGTGAAAACCTTTTTGCATTTGCCAAACCCTGACCTGTTAATTGTGCACTGTGGAGGAAATGACTTGGGTACTTTGACTGGGGTAGGTCTGGAAATGCTTTTAAAGGACACCTTTGAGCAATTGATGGCACTTTTTCCTCAAACTGCCTTGGTATATTCAAATATATGCCAAAGACAGAAATGGAAGTGGTCCAACCAATTTTGTCCACAAATTGAGAAATCGAGGAAGCATGTAAATAAGTCTGTTTCAGCTTACATGAGAGACCATGGAATGGGCTCCATCTACAACAATAACTTGCGTTACTACATGCAAGATATCTACAGAAGAGATGGAGTTCACTTCTCAGATGAGGGGAACAGAGTTTTCATCCTGAATTTAAGACTATGTATTGGTACCTACTTATAAGTACCTAAATCTACCACATACCCAAAAGCTCTTCTCAGAGCTACCCTAACTATGATCAATCTAAACAAATTTTAAATGTAACTTTTTTTTTACTAATTTTCACAATTTACGCTTTCCGGAGCGCTACCCGGTACGCGCACCGGACGCTAACCGCTCAAAAATTTGAAAACAACATGTTTTTTTTCCGCACATATGGGCCTCTTCAGCCACCCTCAGAAAACCTAGGTGGCCAGGATACGTCTACCGTGCCCCCTTCTACCCATTCTGAACATTATTTGCCCTCCATCTTGTATCTCAATTCTACCGAAACACAAAATGGAGGACTCCCGTAATGCTGCCGGTTCGTGTACCGGGGCGCGCACCGGGAAGCGCTCGCTTAAAAAAGGTGGGAAAGTAATTCACAGAAAAACCACTGGAGACACTTTCACCAAATATAGATTAGCTCATACTACATACCAATCCCTACCATTTTCACAAATTTGATTGGAATTCCATTTAGCCATTTAGCCTGTAGACATCTCTAAATACCCTGAGGTAAATTACTTCACAAAACACATCTGAAGTGTTGGAATTGACAACCAATTAAAATGTTACTTTCATTTTCTACTTTTTTTACCTGACATTTGATTGGTTATGTACCTGAATATATATAAAGAAAGAGAGAGAAACACAGCCATTTTGACTACTACTTCCTGAAGTACATTGCAAGAGCATTTTCACTGACAACTTAAACTTGTTTTTAAAAGGTAAGATGTTATTTTGAAAACTGAAGTATATTGTGCACTTTAAGTTAATATGGAAAACTTTTTCTGATAGTTATATACTATCCCTCTGTAATAGTTATAGATTTAAATAGACTTCTCTGTTATAGTTATGGATGGATTTAGGCTTGTCTTGTATAATTATGAATTTACTAAGGTTTCATCACATACACATTTTTATATTTCTACTACCAGTCTGATACCATACACTGCCCAAAGATAAATTCACTGTTAAATTAATCCCAACAGTGCCCTATCTCTACTGATATATATATTTTTTTATGCAAATTTCAGGCAAAATGGAAGGAGAACAAAAAGTGTCATTTGAAATTGTCCTTGAAGAGACCAATCAAGAAAACATTGAACCAAATGACATTGAATTCATGGATGAATCACAAGACCATGAACTACTACAATGTGTACAATCTGTAGATTTCCTCCTTCAAAATGAGGACATTTCAGACACTCAAATGTTGCAAGTTATGTTCACTGAAAATGACGACATTTCGGACAGTCAAATGTTAGACGTTCTATTAAATTTTGAAAAACAATCACAAAAATAAAAAAAACCAAAAAAAACCCCAACAAAACGAACAATCAATAAACATACAATATTTGAAAAGTCTATCATTCTTTTTTTTCTCATAGTACGCTCCCCGGACTGCTTCCCGGTGCGCGTACCGGGCGCTCCCCACGCAAAAAAAATGATTTATTTTTTTTTTTGCCCCACGGGGCCCTTTTAAAGCCTCCACATCAAACCTAGGGGGTCAGGGAGGATCTACTATGCCCCCTTATGGTCATTTCCCCCTTTGTTTTGGCCTCCTCTTGTCTCTCGATACTACCGAGAGACAAGATGGCGGCCGCTCCGGACTGTTTAGAATGTTGACAGACACCGGAGAGCCAATCAGCTTCGCTTCGCGAAGTTCCGTTACGCGTCAAGTACGCAAACCGGGGCGCTAACCGGGGCGCGCTTACAGATATATATTTTTTTTTTACCGTTAATTTCTCAAAATCCACTGGAGCACATATATTGAGACCTAGCAAAGGCACATCGGGCAAACAATATCTACAATTTTGCCAAGTTTCATGTAAATCCATTCAGCCATTCAAGCTAAAAGTGAGTCCAACTGCACTATGGAAAATTGCATGGTAAAAATGCGTTTTGGGACCCCCCTTTTTTCTCGGCCCCCCCTTGACGAAACCCTCCCAAAATTACAGGGGCTGCTCAGAAACAAAATGTTCCATTTTCCTGAAAATGTCAGCCAATTCCGTCCTCAAACGCCAAAGTTATTTGACATAGAATTTTCAAAAATCCCATAGAGAAAAAATCCTAACTATATATACCTACTGGCGACCGCTGCATTGCATTTTGCGATGCAGCGCGCGCAACAAAATTTGTTTTATATATAGAAACATCTAACTCCAATGAAGAAGAGGCATGTACTCGAGGTAGGTAGGAATAGGGCTCATTTAATGTATTTCAGGTCTCCCTCGACCCCGCATTAGATGAGATACGCATTTCGGCTGCGCAGCAGCCTTTATCAATCTAATTGGCGACATCAACAATCCCAGTAAAGACCCCTTCCCCCCATTTTAAAATGAATAGGCACAGAAGACAGACTATGTAGGTACAATCAAATGCGTATTACTGCTATTTGACTGTTACACGTTAAACAGAAAATGTCACTGGCAAAACATTCTAATTGCCTAATAACGAAAATGCTGAATTCAACATGATTATACCTATGAATAAAAGCATAGTGCATTATTCCACATAGCTACACCAAGCATTTAAACATAGTGCGCCTATTGATATACGCCCTGACAAAATATAATATCTCTCCTGCTCTTGATGTCAAAATGACGATCCAGAGTATTTCGGTATTTAACATTGTGGCGCCAACTCTCTGTAAAAACATAAAATGCCCCTTCTTTTTGCATTAGATCAAAAAATGATTTAAAATATGCTTGAATTGAATGAGGTCATGCTACATATATTATTAACAGTTTTGAGTCAAGACATCTCAAATTTCAAATGGAAAAACCGTTCTGCTAACAATATCAAACATGATTTAGATCGTCACTTGCAAATGCTTGTTGAGTGCATTGAGAAAAACCTTGAAATTCATGAGATTAGTGGCAGCACTGCAGGGCTTTATTTACACAAAGTGAGTGTGTGTCCGACGCTAATGTCTGCCACCAGTTGATCGTTATTTCTCCCAACCAGACTACAATGCCCACAATCCATTTGGACGGCAGTGCAGAGTTCAAAAGCAGTAAATACATGAGCAGTGCCATAATTCAAATTGTCAATGCTCCATGTGTGTGCTAGAACCTTAAACTAAAAACCGTATGTCTTTTACATGATTGAGATTATGGGAAATGTCTCAATGTCATTATCCTTCAGCAGCGCGACATGCATCTGTGTAATGGGCACATAACAGGGTCGGAGGAGACCGATGCACACAAATCAGATATGCCAAAACCAACCTCACTGCATTTGCATCGGCATCCACGGTGCCCAGTCACCAGAGGACGCCAGTATCCTGGGCAAGGCATTTCTTGCTTCAGAAACGTAGAACCAAGTGCTGGCAGTCAGCGAGATCGCCCTGTTGCTCGATTCGGGATACCTGAAGCTGTCATCCGTGTTCCTCTTTCCGGCGCACTCTCTGGTGTAAACTTATTAATCTGTTAATAATATTTCATTTTTATTTGGAATATATATATTAATCTATATTTATATATATATATATATACATACATACATACATACATACATACATATATATATATATTCACTGAAAAAACCATAGGTTATAGACCATATATAGTTAGGAATTAGCATTTACAAAACCTTAAAAATTCACTGAAAAAACCATAGGTTATAGACCATATATAGTTAGGGATTAGCATTTAAAAAACCTTATTTTACTCACACAAAACCATTGAAATTCCATATATAGTTAGTTGTACTAACTATATATCACGCACCCGCAATCCACTGCTGATGATGTCACATATTACATCATTCATGACATGGTCAGTGACATCACTGATGACATCACTGATGACATCTCAAATGACATCACTGATGACATCACTGATGACATCATCCAGTGACTGTGTGTTTCTGTAAAGTTTAAATATGTTTTACATATTGAAGAATGAGTAGATGTAGAAGTGTCTGGATGAAGGATTTAGTAGGTGCGTGACTGACTGTATGAGTGAGTGATTAAATGTGTCTCACTGAGTGCATGGGTTAGTGACTAAACTGTCTTAATTTGTGCATCATTATGTCTGTTGTTCTGTAAACTGCTGCATGTGTTGATCAGTAGCTATATGAGTAACTATATAGGTTATTGATTGGTTGCCCAAGCATTTGTATGGGAGACTGAGTGTGTGTGTGAGTGGCTGGGAAGTGTATGACTCTGTGCATAGATGTATGGGTTCAAAAGTGCATGTTGGAAACAGCTGTATGGGCGGTTGACTGTGTGCATGACTGTATTGGTGAGTGAATAGATATCTCAGTGCTACATGTCAAATTAAGTACATATGTAAAATACAGTACATGTGAGAGTTGACATATATAAATAACTGTGCATAAGAGCCAGTGAATGTGTGAGTGGCTGTATGGATCATTGTGAACTTGTATCCAGGATTGTATAAGTGAGTAAATATGTTTTAGTATTTGTTTGAATAAGTAAGTAAGGTGTGTTTAACTGTATAGTTAAGGAAATGGAGGTGTGATTGATTGTTTGCATGACTGTCTAGGTGTGTGTGTAACTTCATGGATGAGTGACAATCTGTGAGTCTGTGTTTACACTGAGTGTATCTAAGGTTATATTAGAGTCTGAAGAGGTTCATCGTATTATCACAACAGTGATGTCATCAGTAATGTCATTTGAGATGTCATCAGTGATGTCATCAGTGATGTCATTTGAGATGTCATCAGTGATGTCATCAGTGATGTCATTTGAGATGTCATCAGTGATGTCATCAGTGATGTCACTGACCATGTCATGAATGATGTAATATGTGACATCATCAGCAGTGGATTGCGGGTGCGTGATATATAGTTAGTACAACTAACTATATATGGAATTTCAATGGTTTTGTGTGAGTAAAATAAGGTTTTTTAAATGCTAATCCCTAACTATATATGGTCTATAACCTATGGTTTTTTCAGTGAATTTTTAAGGTTTTGTAAATGCTAATTCCTAACTATATATGGTCTATAACCTATGGTTTTTTCAGTGAATTTCATTGGTTTTTTAATAGCTAATATCAAAACCTTTACAATGTATTAATCTTTAAAAAGAAAAATATTTTTTACATGTTTTTTATACAATTTTTTTTTTATTTTTTTTTGTTTCGCTCCCAGTACGCGTACCGGTTAGCTTCCCGTTAGCTCAATCCGGAGGCGCGACCCGGTACGCGAACTGGTAAACGTTCCTTTAGCGCACCTCTCGCGTTACAAAACAACATCGCGACGCTTCGCGTCAGCATGACGTTTCGCGTTCTCGCGTAATACGTCATATTACGTGCTACGTTCGCGTACCCGGAAGCGCAGCGGTACGCGAACCGGAAGCGATCCGCGGCGCGGCGCCGACCGCGTAATGTAAACATAGCAGGTCATGTGACTCGATAATAACACTTTTCATTGGTTCATTTCACTTTTGGTTTCCTAATGATGTAATACAAGGTCATGTGATCTAAAATGGACACTTTTCATTGGTTTAGAACTTTTGTTTTTCCCAAATGATGAAAACCCCTCCTTCTTTCATCACTCTGACTTTCATCTTGGTGAGAGAAAGACCCTTTATTGAGACTTTGTGATGGCTTCATTAGTAGCTTCAGCTGGTGCTAGCCCACCACCTCCACCAAATCCAAGAAAGAGAGGACCACCTGCAGAAGTAATTCTGCAAGAAGAGGAAGAACAGGAAGAGGAGGAAGAGGAGGAAGAGCATGAGTTTTTGCCAGAGGAGCCCAGGAGGTACAATCGACAGGAGAATTATATCTGGCAATTCTACAGAATTCCTGAGGGGCAAAAGAAAGTGAATGCTCGTTACGTGTTTTGCCGCATATGCGGTGACAGATTGTCAAGGGGCACTGATAAAAAATATAGTTATGGCAATCATACTATGCATCGGCATATGAGTAGGTGGCACCCAAATAACTATAGTGCTGCCCAGCTACGTGACCAACAACAAAATCCCCTCCAAATGGCAAGAAGATCGGTGGTTCCAGAGGTGTCGGGACCAGAGGCGAGGGAGGTGATTGCAAACATCCAAATGTTGTTTGGGCACGTAAAACAAGTGTGCGTGGAATGTGGCGCTTTCATCTGCTACAGAGAAAGTAGCATCACTTTGATTTTGCGAGCAATTCAAAATCATATTAATGTTTGCACAAGACGCACCAAAAAATAAATTCTTTTTTTTTTTTTGCTCCTGTTGAGCCCTTTATAATGGATCGTTTTTGTTTCCCCCCCCCCCAAAAAAACCAAACATTTTTTAAAAACGTTCAGAAAATACAAAAAAAGTAAAAAAATGTTCAAAAAATACTAAAAAAAATATAAAACAACAAAAACATAAAAAAAAAAGTTCTTTTCAGAACTAACTCCCCATTATAAAAAAATTGGTAGAATATTTGGAACTCTGCCAACCTGTATTTCTCTTAGTTCGCTCCTGGAGCGCTACCCGGTACGCGTACCGGAAGCTAACCAAAAAAATATTTTTTAAAAAAGAACAGTAACTATAAGGGAAGGAAATACACAGTTATGTTAAAAGAAAGACAGCTCTAGGGAGTAAACTAAGGATACTGTTACCTACAATCCACTGTTGATGATTTCACATATTACATCATTCATGACATGGTCAGTAACATCAACAGCAGTGGATTGTAGGTAACAGTATCGTTAGTTTACTCCCTATAGCTGTCTTTCTTTTAACATAACTGTCTATTTCCTTCCCTTATAGTTACTGTTCTTTTTTAAAAAACATTTTTTTGATCAGTCATAAACAGTGACATTAATAGAAACAGAGAGAGTGAACAAGAGTGAAGAACTATGGTCCTCCTCAGCCACCCTCAGAAAACCAAGGGGGTCAAGATACATCTACCGTGCCCCCTTCTACCTATTCTGAACATTATTTGCCCTCCATCTTGTATCTTGATTCGAACGAAACACAAAATGGTGGACTGCCATAACGCTGCTGGTTTGCGAACCGGGCAACTTCCCAGGAAGCGGTCCCAAAAAAAAAAAAGTTGGGAAAGTAATTCACAGACACTAAGAGTAATAGAGATGGAGTGAGTGAACAAGACTGAGGAACTATGAGAACAGAGGGACTGAGAAAAAGAGTGGAAGGAGTTGAGTAAATAGGTAATAGAGAAAGGAATGAGGAAAGTAGCAAAGGCAGGAAACTGAGGATTAAAGAAGTGAAGCAGTGGATCTAATAGTAGGTGAATGTGATAGAAATGTAACGAAAAGAGTACAACTATTTACCTTGTAATTGCCGTTAAATTAATCACATTTTATTTCTATACTTTCAATCTGTGAAAGAGAGAACCAACATTTGAAAAAAAATTAAAATATGTATTTAAAAATTACAAAAGACAAGGGAAAATATTGAAGGACAAATAGTTTTTCAACAACTTTGACACTGACAGAAGCTTCTGCTTCTCCAGGTCCTCTACACAATGCTAAAGATATACATTTTAAACTAACAGTATCTTGATGCAGATGAAGTGAGGCCTATCTTAAAACATGGTGCATCTTTTGCATTGCTCTTGTTTCAGAAAAGTGTCGCTTCAGTATGCCAATAACATGTCTCCTATCCAGAGATTTGTTTGAGGTGAGGCCTACTCAGAGTTCAAGATGAGATTTACACTTGTTGAAGTGTACAGAGGAGATAATATCTGTGAAAGTCTACTAATGAAGTGAGTCATGTCCACTGCACTCTTCAACAAAGTAGAAACCTCCTATGTTTCCCTGGACAGACCTAAACTTGATCTGCACAATGTGATTCGTAATGATAGGAAACTCAAGTGATGTAATTGAAATATGTGCAATTTATTTTGCTCATTTCACAATCACATCACTTGTGTTTCCTTTGCTTAGGTATCTCATTGTGCAGATGTAGTCCAGCATATGAAAGAATACGTAGAAGTGCAGCACTGCATACAATAAATTTAACACTTACAGAAAACTCACCTTCTCCATGCCTCCTACACAGTTCTACATATACATCATAAATGCAAACAGTACAGAATTAATTATACATGTTAAATGGTTTATTTTTGCTGTTCTCAGAATGTATCAAAATTCACTAAAAACAGTGACTTGAAGGTATTCATCATGTAACAGCGGGGAAAAAAAAACACAATCAAAATGATTGTGTTTAAAAAACCCATACAACATCAGAAAATAAAATTCAGAACTCCTTAAAGTTAACTTACTTTCCATGACGTCCAAGGATGTCCTATGAACAGCTTACACTCTTTTGTGCTGTTATTACTTTCAGCCCGCCACTTTCTGAAAGAAAACCTCCATCGTTTTTAAAAACACGTTACATGCAATAAATGACTTCTTGCTCTCTACCACTATTTTCCACAAGGCCAAATCTAGTCAGAGATATTTATAACTCTTGGATTTCTTGTAAGCCAATCCCATCATTTGGCATTTCCGCAACTTTCAGAATTAAAATGTTGAAGATCATTTTCACAATCCTGGAATAGTAATATCTTCCCCTTCTTGGTCAGTCATGTTCTACATTTCCTATGACACTGATACTGCTTAATATGAAGCAGACTTACACTACCTCTATGCGTACTACAATTATTTAATTCTCTACATCACTTTTAATCACAAAGCAATGTAAAACAGTAGACAGCATTGCAGACTTACATTCCCTCTACTCCATGTTTTGATTGGCTGCTTCAATTAGCTTATGAAAAGAAACAGTTTTTCTGAACTCATTTAAAGTGCACATACATCTCCATGATGTCCAATCCTTTGATTAGAAGTTATGTCTCTGAACTACACTTATCCTCAAGGCCAAATTGTGTAGGAGCCATTAGAACTTCTTGAAATTCCACAGATCATATCCCGAGATTATTTTCCTAAAATTTTGGTTTTAAAAACACCAGGTAAGAGTTTTTAAGGTCATACGGCAATTTTTTTTTGAAAATTAAAACAGAATCATTGCAGAATGACCAGCCATTTCTAGACTTTAAATAAGCTGTGTAATGTCCTGATGATATTGAAGGGCCGTCATGATATATAATTGCTGTAGTTACAAAAGTCCTTCCTGATATTGACAACTGCGAAGCTACAAAATTTTTTATTAAAGTTGTCAATTTTGTTCCATCAGGCCTACATCGTTGGAACATTAAAATGACGTACTGGCCATATGTTCGTATAAATAATGTGGACATCATTTCAGATTTACATTGGCTACACTCCATGCTGTGATTAGCAGCTTTTACTAGCTTATTAAAGGAGACTGATTTACTGTCTGGCAAAGTTAAATATATAAATCTTTCTGAGTCTACACTAGTAGTACTTGATACCATACAGTTCTCGCAGTCATGCTGCCATTGATAAGAAAGCCCAAACAGCTGATCTACATCTACACCTTCAGCATGTAATACATCAAGCATATACATTAAAAACTCCTGACAATCTTGCTGAGTATTTTGAGAGAATTGTGTTTGCCCTGAACATCTGTCTAACAGGTTTCGAATTTCAGACACACTTTCTATTTTTGTTCTATCTGTGCTACATTTCTCTAACACAGAATTCAACAAACTGCAAAATCTTTGATCAGAATTGACCACAATCTCTTCTTTTACATTTTTTAGAGAAAACAAAACATTCATTACTACATTAGCATAGCAGTTGACACCAGAACTGTTTTCAAACTGAAAACCAACAACATCTTCAACAGAATCCTCTTTGTTTCTGCTTGTAATTTTAGGTTCATTCACTTTTTGTCTTTTTGCTACAACCTCCCCAGTATTGTTCTCATTTCTTCGTTTCCGGCCTACCAGACGTTTCTCAAACAAAGGAAACTGAGGCAAATGTGGCGCATACTCTCTTCTTAACCTATTGTATTCCTTAACACAATCTAGATCTGCACAAATGTTTCTGACATCACACTCAATCAAGTACAATCCCGATAAAGTTCTAACTCGTGACAATGCCACATATGCCATACCCTCCTTGAACACAGAACTGCCAATATTCACCAATGCAGTGTCTACACTTAAACCTTGCGATTTATGAATTGTCACCGCATATGCCAAGCAAACAGGGAACTGCTTACGGCGAACATATAAGTCTTTTACAAGCAAAAATCTAGCAGAACAACGAGCAATTCGCTGTACTTCCTCAATGCCATCAAATTTAATTTTTAAAAATTCAATTCCATCTCTATTTCTGTATTTCACAAAATCAACAACATTACCCATTGATCCATTTACCAGACCTCTTTCAACATGTAAATTCCTTCTTAAAATTATACGGCAGTTCAAGCACACATTCAGAGTCTTTTCAAAACCTGCAGTTTTAGATATAGTCTTCTCTAATGAATCCAATTTTGATTTCAGATTCTCAGACAAAATAATTGTTGATCCCATATGCTCTACTCTATCAATAGCTTCCACTTTCACAATCTCTTGCTTTTCTAAATGCAACATTTTGTTGTTAAATTTGGCACATTCTGCAAGAGTTGGCATCAAACATATTCCAGATTTCTTATCAGTAATTTTCTGAAAAATATTCTCAGGCACAACATCTTGTTCTGGATATAAATTTGACAGTAATCGTGCATGTAAAGCTTCTTTCCCATGCTCGGTCACTTTTCCAATTCTAACATCTTGTAGAATAGTCTTGTAAACTTCATCCTTTGCCTGACGCATATTTTCATGCAGTTCAGCATAATTGAAGTTTAACCATATATTGACGTTGCCAATGCTGCCTAGGCACTTCCTGGTATCTTCATGAGTGAGCATTTTGAACACAGGTTGCCCTTTCACTGGTGTCAGCTGCAGAAGATCTCCGAAAACAATGATGTGTTTGCCACCAAATAACACATCATACTCTGTTTTGAGAACTTCTTGCATCCTCAAATGCACAAAGGCAAGCATGACATTGGAAACCATGCTTACTTCGTCAATGATAAGAAGTTTCATTTTCCTCAAGATTCTTGAAACTTCAAAACAAGCATCTCCAGATAGCTTGTGATATTCTAATTTGTTGTCATGCTCCACTGGCAGCATCAGTAAACGATGTAAAGTAATCCCTTTAATATTATGTGCTGCCAGTCCAGTTGGAGCAGTGACAACACAAGACAGCGATGACTCTGTCCTTTCCTGCAAATAGCATGAAATTGCTTTAATGAGGAAACTTTTTCCAGTTCCCGCTTCTCCACTCACGTACAGTCGGACAGGCTTCAACGACGTACATGAGCACTCTTTCTTATCATGACTTAATCCATGATCAATTTGCATGGTAACTTCGTCATATATTTTCCTCTGCTCAACGTTGAGTTGCCTTTCCAACTCTTCTAAGTTAACCGCATCCTCTTGAGCATGTGCCATGGCTCTTTCCACCTCATTCATAGCAGTGGCAGCTTCATTTTCAATAAGAGGTCCTCCTAGTGGATCCTGACTCAATGAAGCAGAACTCTGACTGTCCTGAGAACTGTCTCTGGCAATCTCGGCTGCAATCGTTGCTTCCTGCTCAATTTCCGCATTCAACATTTCTACATATTTGGGAAAAGCAGGACATTCTATGGTCTCCTTGGCGGCATTGAAAGAGTCTTCATAACAGAGGAAATCTCCAAGCAGTTCCTCTTCTGCACGCCAAGGCTTGAAAAGTTGCAAAAGTGCTAAATAGAAAAACTCCTTTTTTTCAGGAGATTCGCCACTCAATTTTCGATGGTTTATCAAGTGGCATTTTCTTTGCTTCACCAGACATCCCTCACTTCCTATTACAGCATACACTCCTTTCTCAGTATCTTCTTTGATGTTCCTCTTGAACATGTAATTTTGCAGAACCTCATACAGACAAACATTCTCTAGGTGACTGCTTCGATTTGGATAATATGTATCCAACATGTTTGTCTTCAAAATGTCGGTACTGTTTGGCTCCTTTTCCGCCAAATACTCAATTTCCCGCACAGGTTTGAGAACTCGATTACGCGTTGCAGCAAGACCAAGACTCGCCCAAACGATACTCCTGGACTTGGCATAGAGACTTGCTGAAGACAACCGGTCAGAACATTCGTACGCTCCGATTTCTCGATGCGACAACATCTTCAGACTGAAACTGTACAACTTCTTGCTGAGGCTCTTTTCATGGGAAATGTCCTCCCACATATCCTTCAATTCTGTCTTCTCTTTTTTGGTGATGTAAGACGTCACATACCGAGCCACAGCCATACAGTTATCAGCCACAAACTGTATATCCATGTTAGCATTCCACATGGACAAAATCACCGGGTTGTAGTCGTTGATGTACTTGGACTCTTCGTTCCTCTTCAAATTGTAAGTGTTTTTAGGTGATTTCTTCATGACATTGTGTCGCAGCGAAGACATCAAACTGTTTACTCTTCCTTTAGAAATCACCGGTCGTGGAAAGCCGAAACGACATTTAGTGTAGAACTTGTCCTTGTTTCGGAATTTACGACGGCAGTACTTTCCACATCGATGGCTTTGGAAACGCAGAACTTTTTCTCTTAGGCTTTTCTTCTCCTTTGCGTTTGGAACAGCACACGTAGAATACTGTTGGATGAAACTCATCACTGAGTCATCTGGATCCGTTCCAAATTTAGGTGCATCCTTGATCCACAGCAACATATGTATATGAGGAGCACCTCTTGCTTGGTACTCCTTTCTCCAGAAGAAATCCAACACCTCTCCAAGAGGTGGATTCTTCTTATTCATGATGAAAGACATCATAGCTTCAAATCTATGATTGAAGTACCTACATACATTGACTGGATCCAAAGAGCACAGTTCTCCGGGTGTCTTGAATTCGATGTTTTCTACGTTAGCATTTGCCTCTCGTAGAAATTCAAGTAAGTCTTCCCAGCCATACTCGGCACAGCTCAGAGTGAGGAACCATGTGGGAGTACCTAAGTTCCTCAGCATACATTTTAAATCACCATGACGACGGTACCAGTACTCATTAGTACCACGCTGACACGCCATGAGATTAATCAGGTGAGAATCCAAAATACTATCTTGGACATTCACTTTATCCATAAAATCACTTGCCGAGATGTTTTGCATGTGTATACCACTTTTCAAGATGTGGTTCACTGCATATGACAGTCCAGACAGATCGCTTTCAAACAGGAGATGAAACAAATAAGGAATGCATTGTCGAAACCTAGCATCTCCTGCATACAATCGCAAAGTCCGGTATTCAGAAGCAGGAATTTGATGAGGTCGCTCATCATATCTTCCTCCCTGACCTGTTGGAAAAAGCTGTGGGAAACACCGAGCTTCCAAACTTTCCTCCCAAACACTAATGGGACTCCCTTTGGCTTGTTTCATTTGAAACAACTCAATAGCATTCCCCATGACTTCCTTTGAATGCAAAGGATGAACACTATAATGTTCATATATTTCCTCACTAGTAGAGGGTTCTACTTTCTCAATTTGACCAGCACACAAATCGCTATCCTCTTCCTCACTTACTTCCTCTTCTTCAACATATACATTCTTATAGTATTTATTATTTTTTTTCAAATACAATGTTGCCTTTTTAACTTTCCTAACATCTACTAAATCTTGCCATATTTTCTTATTCTTTGTCGGAACCCCATTAACTAAGATAACCAGAGGTTCCTCTTCCACTTTTTCTACTCCAATTGTGTTAATGTTTTTCTTCAAATCTAGAGGCAAATAAACAACTCTTCCCTTTAATCCTCTCTGTAAATCTGATGGAGGCAATTTCCCTGTCTTTGGCTCCATTCTTACAATAGCCTGAAAGGGATGGATACTTTGAATCAAAATAGATTCATAAGTATTTAAATCCTTCAATTCAGAAGGAATCTCAACCAATTCCAGATTATTATGAACTGCTCTAGCAGGCATCTGGTTTTGTTTTAATTTGTTACAACAATAAGTACACACACGTTGATCCAATCCCAAATCAAAACAATTTTCTACCATCAAGTATGTTGCAAAATCCTTCCATTCACTATTATTTTCCCTTTCACTTTTTGCATATAAATCCACTAACTTAGTCTGATTCTTATAATAAGTGCGTCGACAACACACACAAGTGAAATTAGGCCTCTCACTTGATTTCATGTCAAACGTCGCAATTTCCCTCTGGAAATTATCTGTACTGGAAACATGTACAGTATCTTCCAAATGACCCTCTATTTCTTGCTCAATTTCAACATTCTCCTCTTTACTTCCAAAGTAACAAAACTCAATTTCTTCACATATATTCCTCACATCTATTTCAGAACCATGCAAAAGAGCAGCGCATAATTGTTTCAGCATAATTGCTGGACTCTTAGCATAATACAACAGTCTAACTAACTTCCTCACTTTGTTATGATGCACTACTAGCATCCTGAAATGATGAAAAACACTCTGGCATACTCTCCTGGAAAGACAAGCCAGTGAATGACCATGCAAACCTGTCACTTCTCTCACTCTGCAAGGATCTAATTCTTGCAACAACCTCATTTTCTGCTTCAAACTTTTCTTGTTAAATGACCGTACAAAATCACAAAGCAAATTGATGGAATCCTGTCGCACACTGCAAATACTACTACACTTCCAGGTGTACACAGGACCCTTAGCACGTCTTCCTAAAACCTCATTACCTAACAACTCTTCTGCCTCTGTTGTCACAAGTTTTTCTTTTTCAACTGGACAACCATCTTTCACTTCATAAGCACGACCACTGATGTCAACTGCATGCACCAAATCATTATCCTGGAAATAACTCTCTTCATTAAAAAATGCCTCACAGCTTGAACTATGTATCCATTCTCCAGAAAAAACTTCACAAAAATTACTACGATTAACTATTCTCTTCCATCTACTATTTCTTTTGAAATCAAAAATTGCCTTGTTTAGCTTCCTAATTCTATTGATTATCAAAATAAATAACTTACGTTTAATTTCAAAAGCCTGATCAATAACTTTCTCAACTTTTTTTTTTCTCCTATAAAAAACTAATTTCTGTTGACCTTTCTTAATATTTTTTAACAAATTGCCAATTATCCTGTTACGGAACATTCGTTTACGAATCTCCGTAAACTGTTGTTTCCTTCTACTATCATGCACAGATTTATCTCTTGCTCTAGCAGTAACATTTTCATTTGTCCTTTTCTTTCCATTTGATTTACTTGTGTTGTTATGGATTGAAACATTTTCTGTACTAATATTTTTTTTATTAGAAATATTTTTTATGAAATATTTAGAGCTCTTACCCGGTGCTTTCTTCATCGCTTGAGAAATCTTTTTGTTAGAGGACTGCTGCATTTTTTTTTTCTCCTGCTGTCTTTGACGTTTTGCAGCCATCATCTCTCTTATTTTTGTAGGCATAGTTGAATCTGAGGAAAAATATAATAAAAATGTTAATAAAAAAATATTATCAAACAGTAAATCAGTAATAGTGATCAAAAACATAACACACTACTTGACATTTTAAATAGAAGATTTTTTAGTCCTTGCAAATTTACAATACAGAAATAGCAGAAAAGAAATGAGATTTATATTTATGTTACCTATGCTATTTTATATGTGAATCTGATCTAATTTTATGAGCATATTTTAATATTTTATTGAAGACACTACACATAACCTGTTTTTGAAGGTGTCTTTATTTTTAAATTAAACGGTTTACCTTTTTACTTTTTATTGATTATAAATTTTAAAAATAAATGTTTATAATTCCAAAGGCTCAAGCAGGTCAGCTTCCCATCCTATATCATATAATTCGGACAAATCTGCATCCTCATCACGCTCTTCTTCATCCTCAGGATTTAAATCATCCAATGGATCAACATCCACTGATGTTTCAATTACAAGTTCAATGATGAGGTCAAAATCAACTGATTGCAGATTGTCGCTCATGTTGAGGTTGTCTTTATCTTTAAAGAAAGACAACAACAATGAGATGTTGCAGAGTAAGAGACAAATCTCACAGATTATAATAGTAAAATTATTTAACAAGAGTAACATTTTGCAGCTATTATTTAGCCATGTCCAGCGATGCTGAGCAGGTGAAGCCTATGTCTAATTTTTCACTGAACAGGACTCATCTGTTCTTAACCTTGGATAAGCCTCAACGACTCTGTGTCCCCTGCACATACTCAAATGTTAAAGTGCAGATTTATATTAAATGGCACATCCCCAGGCATGCACCAGTTAATGTGCACCACTGCTTTACCACCCATGGTGTGCCGCATTTACAATCAGATAGGAGAAAGCTGCTTCAAAACCCTGCGCCTGCTTGAAGCTGGCATAGGTCTTGACGCAGCATTGTATAGATGGGGCACCCCTGATCCTTGCTGGAGCTGCATCGCACTTACGATACAACTCCAGCAATGCGCCACCTTTACAGCACAGATGCGTCACGCATCTGTGCCTTTTTTGCCCCATGCTGCGCCGCATTGTAAATGCAGCACACCATGGGTGGCGGAACAGTGGCGCAGGATGACTGTCACATCCCTGGGGATGCGCCACTCATCATAAATCTATCCCTAAGCTTCTTATCTTGTTACAGATGAACTGCCATATGTATCATCAAAATATTTTACATATTATAAATAGCAAATTTTAAGGAATAAATAGCGATTCTTTACTATTCCTAATTTGCAATGAGCAAATTGCTAATTGCAAATTACCCATTCATTTCCATAGGCTAGGAGGCTCATAGGAATTAATGTTGCAAGTTGTGATTAGCAATTAGCTCATCACAAAATAGGATTTTTTTCAAGCGTGCAGGGGTATCTCAAGAACACCCTGCTGCACCCCTGAAAAAGAAATTTGGGAGCACATGGCACACCTACATGCCCTAATGGCATGTATGGGCGTCATATGGGACCTTTTTTTTTTTTTTAAAAAAATTCTTTTTGAAAAGAATTCGCAAATTACCACAAACTACAAGTTGGTGGTAGTTTCCAAATCCTTAATATCATTTTTTACATATTTTTTTTTATACATTGCATTTAAGGAATCACAAATTTTGAATTATTGACATTTTAAGTAATTTCCACATGTGCACTGTTTTCTAAATATAATTTGAAAATCGTTTTTGGGGAAAAGTAATGGTTTGCAAATTTATGACAAGGACATAATGGTGTATGCTTCTCTATAAGGCATTTCAGTATCTCTAATGTCATTTTTCCCATATTACATTATAAGACCTTTCCCCATGAAGCACATTCCTTGTAAATATGCTCCCACCAGTGCATTGCAAATTTAGATTTTGACTGTTTCAGACACATAGCCATGTTGAAAGTGACCCAAAAAAATTGCAAACGTTTAAAAAAAAAACATTCATGTGTCTTAATGACATTTTAAGTCATTTCCCCATGGACAATGTTTTCTAAGTGGCACAAAAGAGGTATACACCTATCATAAATCTGTCCCTAGAATTATAAATGATTAAATCAGGATGACAATAAGATGTGGCCTATCCAGAGGTTTGTTTAAGGTGAGGCCTACTCAGGATTGCAGATTAAAGTTATGCTTGATGAAGAATACAGAGGAGATAATTTATTGTAAAGGCCTACCAATGAAGTAAGTGATTTCTACTTCATTGCACCAGTCATCATAAATGTATCCATAAGCTTCTTATCTTGTTAGACATCAACCGCCATATGTATCATATAACTATTTTGCATTTCCAAAAAAGCGAATTTTAAGGAATAAATAGCGATTCTTTACCATTCCAAATTTGCGATGAGAAAATTGCTAATTGCAAATTACCCATTCATTTCCATGGGCTAGGAGGCTCATATAAATGAAGGTGCAATTTGCGATTAACAATTTGCTCATCACAAATTAGGAATTTATTCCAAAAGTGCAGGGGTGTCTCAAGAACACCCTGCTGCAACCCTGAGAAAGAAATTTGGGGGCATATGGCGAACATAAATTTTAACAACATTCCTTTACCTCAAAAACGATTTTCAAATCATAACTTCAAAACACTACACATGGGAAAATTACTTAAATTGTCCTTAAGACACATAAAAGCGTATTTTGATTGGCTTTCCTGCATGGTAGGGTCACTTTTAACATGGCTATGTAACATAAACATTCAAAATCAAAATTTTCAATGTACAGGTGGGAGCATATTTACAAGCAATTTGCGCCACAAAGAAAGGTCTGACATTAAAATGGGAAAAATAACATCAGGGACAGTCAATTGCCTTATAAAGAACCATACACCATTATGTCCTTCTCATGAATTTAAAAACAATTCCTTTTTCCCAAAAACGATTTTCAGATCATAATTTCAAAAAACTGCACATGAGAAAATGACTTAAAATGTCATTGAAACACATGAAAGCGTTTTTTTATTGGCTTTCCTGCATGGTTGGTTCACTTTTATCATGGCTATGTAACACAAACATTGATAATTAAAATTTTCATGCACATGTAAGAGCATATTTACAAGCAATTTGCGCCACAGAGAAAGGTCTTACACTAAAATGAGAAAAATAACATCAAGGACAGTCAATTGCCTTATAAATAACCATACACCATTATATCCTTGTCATGATTTTAAAAACAATTCCTTTTCCACAAAAACGATTTTCAAATCATAATTTCTAAACACTGCACATCAGAAAATGACTTAAAATGTCATTAAAACACATGAAAGCATTTTTTGATTGGCTTTCCAGCATGGTTGCGTCACTTTTAACATGGCTATATAACAAAAACATTCAAAATCAAAAATTTCCATGCACATGTGAGAGCATATTTACTAGCAAATTGCGCCACATAAATCATAATTTTCTCCTTAAAGCACACTATTCTCTATCTAAAGTAAAGAAATATTTTCTCACCTTAGCAAATACTTTGAGTTTGAAAACAGTCTCAGAAACACACCAATTTGTCTTCAGCAGAGCAAAAGGTATGCACTCCAGAGTCTGCAGCTATCAAAAGCACAGAAATGGTGTAATTCTTCACACATATTTCTCATGTCACCCAATCAAAACTCTTCCCTCACTTTTTTTCAAATGAAAACCCTTCCCCCTCTGCCCTTTCTGCCTATTTTCCATAGCAACCACCTCTTGGAGAAACTCTGGTGTTTGCAAATTCACACAACAATGTTGCAATTGAACTCTGAACTCTCAGTGCACCTGCATATCCAGTGCTTTCTTTCATTTAATGATTTTTTATTGACCACTCAAAATACATCTTTCAAAGAACACATCTCTACACCCTAACTTTCTGTTTTCATCAATCAAAATCCACCAATCACTGTTACTACTTCATGAACACAGAAACTCCACAGTTTTTTTCATTTCAAACTCACATTTTTTCAACTGCCATTTCATTGCCACACTTCATCTGACTGCAGGAGAACCTTCTCTCACCATGTTTTCTGTCTGGATTGTTGGTCATAGTTATATTCACTGGGCTCAAAGGTACGTTGAAAGCAGGAATTTACCTAACCTCAATTTACAAGATGTGGAAATTAAGTGGTTTGGCCAGAGAGGATTAAAATGTCACCAATTGATACCATTGGTGAAAACCTTTATGCATTTGCCAAAACCTGACCTGTTAATTGTGCACTGTGGAGGTAATGACTTGGGCACTTTGACTGGTGTAGGTCTGGAAATGCTTTTAAAGGACACCTTTGAGCAATTAATGGCACTTTTTCCTCAGACTGCCTTGGTATATTCAAATATATGCCAAAGACAGAAATGGAGGTGGTCAAACCAATTTTGTCCACAAATTGAGAAGTCGAGGAAGCATGTAAACAAATCTGTTTCAGCTTACATGAGAGACCATGGAATGGGCTCCCTGTACAACAATAACTTGCGTTACTACATGCAAGATATCTACAGAGGAGATGGAGTTCACTTCTCAGATGAGGGCAACAGAGTTTTCACTCTGAATTTAAAAATGTGCATTGGTACCTACTTATAAGTACCTAAATGTACCATAAACCCAAAAGCTCTTCTCAGAGCTACCCTACATCTAATCACTCACAATTATTTTTTTACTCTAACTATTTTCACTAATTTTCAACAAAATACGCTCCCTGGTGCGCTACCCGGTACGCGTACCGGGAGCTAACCTCGCGAAATTTTTTAAAAAAAATTTTTTTTTTCCGCACATATGGGCCTCCTCAGCCACCCTCACAAAACCTAGGGGGTCAAGATAAGTCTACCGTGCCCCCTTCTACCCATTCTGAACATTATTTGCCCTCCATCTTGTATCATAATTCGACCGAAACACAAAATGGTGAACTCCCGTTACGCTTAAGGTTCGCGTACCAGGGCGCTCACCGGTTCGCGTACCGGGTCGCTTCCTGGGAAGCGCACCATCAAAAAAGGTGGGAAAGTAGTTCACAGAAAAGCCACTGGAGACAATTTCACCAAATATAGAATAGCTCATACTACATACCAATCCCTACCATTTTCACAAATTTGATTGGAATTCCATTTAGCCATTTAGCCTGTAGTCCTCTCTAAATACCGTGAGGTAAATTACTTCACAAAACACATCTGAAGTGTTGGAATTGACAACCAATTAAAATGTTACTTTCATTTTCTACTTTTTTTACATGATATTTGATTGGTTATGTACCCGAATATATATAAAGGAAGAGAAGGAAACACAGCCATTTTGACTACTACTTCCTGGTGTACATTTCATTTGGATTTTCATTAATAACTTCAACTTCTTTTTAAAGGTAAGTTGTTATTTTTAAAACTGAAGTATATTGTGCACTTTAAGTTAATATGGCAAACTTTTTCTGTTAGTTATATACTATCCCTCTGTAGTACTTATAAATTTAGATACACTTTTTTATATTCCTACTTCCACTCTGATACTATACACTGCCCAAAGATAAATTCTCTGATAAAAACTGCCTATCTAAAATTAATCCCAACAGTGCCCTACCTCTACTAATATATATTTTTTTTATGCAAATTTCAGGAAAAATGGAAAGTGAACAAAACATTTCATTTGAAATTGTCCTTCCAGAGTCCAACACAGAAATCATTGATCCAAATGAGATTGAATTTATGGATGAAACATGGGACCAAGAACTACTGCAATGTGTGCAAGCAGTAGATAACCTCCTTGCAAATGAGGACATTTTACAACCTCAGAGACTACAATCTATATTCCATGATTATGAAATTTCTGACAATGAAATGTTAGAAAGTTTAATAAATTATGAAACACAATAAAAAAAGTTTAAAAAAAAAAAAAAATAATCAACAAAACCAACAATCAATTAACATACAGCATTTGAAAAGTCTATCATTCATTTTTTATTGTGATACGCTCCCCAGTACGCTTCCCGGTTCGCGTACCGGGCGCTAACCACGAAAAAAAACAAAAATTTTTTTTATTTTTTTTTGCTTAGCGGGGCCCCTTTAAAGCCTCCACATCAAACCTAGGGGGTCAGGGAGTATCTACTATGCCCCCTTAAGGTCATTTGCCCCTTCGCTTTTGACCTCCTCTTGTCTCTCGATCCTACCGAGAGACAAGATGGCGGCCGCTCCGGACTGTTTAGAATGTTGACAGACACCTGAGAGCCAATTGAACTTCGCTACGCGAAGTTCCGTTACGCGTCAAGTACGCGTACCGGGGCGCTACCTGGTCCGCGCTTACAGATATATATCTTTTTTTGAACGTTATTTTCTCAAAATCCACTGCAGCACATATATTAAGACCTACAAAAGGCACATCGGGCTACCAGTCCCTACAATTTTGCCAAGTTTCGTGCAAATCCATTCAGCCGTTCGGGCTAAAAGTGAGGCTAACCGCCCTATGGAAAACTCAATGTTAAAAACACGTTTTGGGACCCCCCTTTTTTCTCGGCCCCCCCTGGACCAACTCCCCCCAAATTTCCAGTGGCTGCTCAGAAACAAAATGTTCCATTTTCCAGAAAATTTCAGCCAATTCCGTCCACAAACGCCAAAGTTATTAGACATAGAATTTTCAAAAATCCCATAGGGAAAAAATCCTAACTATATATACCTACTGGCGACCGCCAGTAGGTAATATATATATATATATATATATAATCTTAATGTAACAGAACTACGGACAGTGGACCATTCCTGTTCCAAGCACCAATCCTAAGATCACCAATATAATTTGTATTGCCAAATTCTAAGGTACTAGCGTGCAGTTTTCAAATGCCCCCTGTCCCCAAAGGCATATCCAAAGAGTTGGAAATAATCTATACTTTTTATAAATGAAAAAGCACCGCTACAAAGTCAAATGTCCAATAGTTCGTTGAAGAGTATTAACTCGTTAAGCCGTTCACATTCATACCGACGCTGAATCGTGAATAATGATGAAAAATATATGGAATTCAATGTTCCTTTAATAGTCCATACAAACACCAGCCAACGCGTTTCGTTCCGTTACCAGAACTTCTTCAGGGCTGTAAATCATAAAAACATACAAAACCACCATAAGTGCCACAACATAAAACCAACATGTATGCATGCATACATACATCAGTGTTTTAAAAACAATGCAATTCTATACAGACAGCGACAGTGGGAAACCTTGATCAATGTTTGTAAAAATCTCCCCTCTGGTTAAAAAGAAGAAAATCATTTTTTACATCCCAATTGTTTTGCATGTCCCATGTCGCATGTTGTTGACTGTATTCTTAAATATACATTAAAATTCGTACTTTGATTGTGTATATCAGCGTCGTTCTTTTTCTAATAGTTCATTCTTTCATAATCGATTGTGGGAACTAATTTAGCACATAGCACATTGATTTACAATAAAAAATCAAGCCACTTTGCGGGAAATGGCTTCTCCCCAAACACATTGCAATTCTAGCTCGGAGGTCATAGAAGGAAAATTCCTACATATATTTCATCACTATCATCATGTCAACATTGATATCAGCTACAGTATCAGAAGTAAGCATTCCAGCACGGTTCATTACCAAATCGTCTATCTCCAAGTGTTTTCACCAAAGTAGTTCATCAAACTAAGAACACACTGGAAGGAATATATGAATTCAAGACCACAGAAACACACAGTATCTGGCTCGAAAACCTTACCCCTTCCAATAATATATATCCTGTATGCTATTCAATGGAGTAACAACTTGTGCTGTGTCTATGCATTTTCAACACACGTGAAACAACAGATATTTAAAGTCATTCGACCAAGGGTCCTACCTAAATAATTTTCCAGACGCTGGGTTTTTCTGATCCGAAGTCCTCATCCATACATGTATCAATATTTCCGGGATTACCTCGCTAAATTAGGATTCCTCTTATTGGTCCTGTTCCATTGGGAAAACATATATGTTCGATATTGTACCAGGTATTAGCCTAAAGGTTAGGATGACAAGAAAAGGAATAGTGGAATATGGGGGACGAGTATCCACAATTATATAGGTACATGTCCACACCAATCTCATAGATATATGTGGACAAATAGTACCACCCGGACATGACTTATTTACAATGGCATTGACTACCCCTATTAAAAGCGCCTACCTTTTCGATATGTGCAGGGTCTCTGTCTTCAATTAAGAATGTATCCCCTGGGCTCAATAGTCAGTTTCAAAAATGATATCAATTCGTGGCAGTTACCTATAAAGAACAGACATATATACAAGAAATGTAAAATGTAATCCTTGTTTACAAACGCACTAGGATCTGCTAGCCCTATTTATATAATTAGTATATTGCTACGTCCACATGTAAGTTGTGTGACTTAGTTTTTAGTCTACACGCATGTCCACATCCCCCATACTTCGAAAAGAATGTGTGAAGGGGATAATGATGCATGTGCACGATTTACTAAGTAAAAGAAAGCGTTCCGAAAATCAGGGACTAACACTTCCTATCAGTCTGCAATATAGAGAGGGAATAGACGTGAACCCCGCCGACAAGTAAAACACTTATGTGAAGTTGCTAGTATGTCGCTAGTTTGGCGTGCAGTTACCATCCCATACGTCTAAGCGAGTGCAGCTAAATATTTGATGCTTTGCAAAAACGGGGACAAACGAAAAGGCAAAGTGGGAGAGAGGGTCTCGACCTAAACGGGAAACACTATTGTCAATAGACAAAGTTTCGAGTTATGCACCTACCCGTGTGGTCAATAGACCGTCCTCGATAGTGGCGTCTCGGATCCCCGGCGTCAGTAGCAATCCAACTAAGGATGGGCGGCCCACTCGCCCGCCATGGAATTTAAACGCGATTCACGTCAATCACGTGTGTGAGGCCGCAATTGAATAGTATTATACCTTGGAGGAAGTCACGAACATGACCGCCATTTTAGCCTAGTCATTAATTGGCGGTTTTATAAACAAAATGCGTTTAAACCAGCTAATATAGCTGAATGCGAGGTAGTGATTTGGATAAACAACATCCTCCACAAATGGTGACATAGTAGCCATGCCACCGAAGTGAATATCATTAGATGGTTAATTTTTAGCAAACAAAGCGAGAGGCGACAAATAATTTGTGCAGATTGCTGATTCGCCCGAATGAGAGTCTATTAACGAAAGGCAACCCATAAATATGAGTGCATCGCTAGGGCAGAATAATAACATATCAAATTAGTTTGGAATGGCATCCCTCAGGACCAAACACATTTAGAGCAACAACCGTTCCAGTTCCTTAGCAGAGGGGCGCACAATGTGGTATAACGGCAATATCGGGAAAACAGATCTCTCAAACTTATAGCACATGTTATACAAATGGCAATGAAGACTAAACATTATATCCAAAGTCATGCGAGCTCAAATACACAAAGGAATCGACAGTTAGTTTGTGATCATGTTACCACAATAGCAAATGTGTAAAACATAGGAATATCAATAAAAGACCTGTCACAACTCATTTCACCAACAACTCTCATTGCGTGAACAACTCACAAGTAAGCTCCAAGTGAGTTGGCAAGAGAGAGCCAGTGGAAAGACCCCAATAATATATGTAGTATATATCAAACATATGAAATACCTTTCAATATGTGTTCATGGAACGTTAGACAAAATGGATGTAACAACACCGATCATTGTAAGTAGTAGTGCATCTCATCTTCTGTGTTGTGTCCTTTTTCCAGACACCTCAAGCGACAAATCCAAGCTGCCTCCTTCCTCCTTAGGGTAAGTTCACGATCACCCCCTCTGGGGTGTGGAGGCACATGATCAATACCCTGGACCCATATCTTACAATTATCTTCGTGGTGTTCTCTCATGTGATATATCATTGGGTATCTTAGATCGAAGTTTTTGATGGCCCGTACATGTTCTTGGATCCTCGTTTTCAAAGGTCGTGTCGTGCTACCGACATATATCTTGTCACATCCACAACCAATCACATAAACTACATGGCTGGTATTGCAGTTTATGTAATGCCTTATCTCATATTCACAACTGGTATTGTATTGGAATTTTTTAGATTTGTTTTTTCCCAAAGGGCAAATATTACACCCCCCACAGGTGAAGAAACCTTTGGGCTTAGTAGACATCCAAGTGCTAGGTTTTCTAGTTGCAGGGTAACTCGGACATAGAACATCCCGTAAGGTTTTACCCCTCCTAAAAGTGACCTTAGGAGTCTTGTTAACCTCATTATTCAGACTGGGTACCTCAGTGAGGAGACTCCAATGGCGTCTGAGTACCCTGAAAACTTCAGTACTGTGTTGCGTGTACTGGGTAACAAATGCCATGTGTGATTTCTGAGTTTTTTTAGAGAGCTTGGCTTTCTTGATCAAGGTGTTTTTCTCGCAAAAACACCTTGATCAAGAAAGCCAAGCTCTCTAAAAAAACTCAGAAATCACACATGGCATTTGTTACCCAGTACACGCAACACAGTACTGAAGTTTTCAGGGTACTCAGACGCCATTGGAGTCTCCTCACTGAGGTACCCAGTCTGAATAATGAGGTTAACAAGACTCCTAAGGTCACTTTTAGGAGGGGTAAAACCTTACGGGATGTTCTATGTCCGAGTTACCCTGCAACTAGAAAACCTAGCACTTGGATGTCTACTAAGCCCAAAGGTTTCTTCACCTGTGGGGGGTGTAATATTTGCCCTTTGGGAAAAAACAAATCTAAAAAATTCCAATACAATACCAGTTGTGAATATGAGATAAGGCATTACATAAACTGCAATACCAGCCATGTAGTTTATGTGATTGGTTGTGGATGTGACAAGATATATGTCGGTAGCACGACACGACCTTTGAAAACGAGGATCCAAGAACATGTACGGGCCATCAAAAACTTCGATCTAAGATACCCAATGATATATCACATGAGAGAACACCACGAAGATAATTGTAAGATATGGGTCCAGGGTATTGATCATGTGCCTCCACACCCCAGAGGGGGTGATCGTGAACTTACCCTAAGGAGGAAGGAGGCAGCTTGGATTTGTCGCTTGAGGTGTCTGGAAAAAGGACACAACACAGAAGATGAGATGCACTACTACTTACAATGATCGGTGTTGTTACATCCATTTTGTCTAACGTTCCATGAACACATATTGAAAGGTATTTCATATGTTTGATATATACTACATATATTATTGGGGTCTTTCCACTGGCTCTCTCTTGCCAACTCACTTGGAGCTTACTTGTGAGTTGTTCACGCAATGAGAGTTGTTGGTGAAATGAGTTGTGACAGGTCTTTTATTGATATTCCTATGTTTTACACATTTGCTATTGTGGTAACATGATCACAAACTAACTGTCGATTCCTTTGTGTATTTGAGCTCGCATGACTTTGGATATAATGTTTAGTCTTCATTGCCATTTGTATAACATGTGCTATAAGTTTGAGAGATCTGTTTTCCCGATATTGCCGTTATACCACATTGTGCGCCCCTCTGCTAAGGAACTGGAACGGTTGTTGCTCTAAATGTGTTTGGTCCTGAGGGATGCCATTCCAAACTAATTTGATATGTTATTATTCTGCCCTAGCGATGCACTCATATTTATGGGTTGCCTTTCGTTAATAGACTCTCATTCGGGCGAATCAGCAATCTGCACAAATTATTTGTCGCCTCTCGCTTTGTTTGCTAAAAATTAACCATCTAATGATATTCACTTCGGTGGCATGGCTACTATGTCACCATTTGTGGAGGATGTTGTTTATCCAAATCACTACCTCGCATTCAGCTATATTAGCTGGTTTAAACGCATTTTGTTTATAAAACCGCCAATTAATGACTAGGCTAAAATGGCGGTCATGTTCGTGACTTCCTCCAAGGTATAATACTATTCAATTGCGGCCTCACACACGTGATTGACGTGAATCGCGTTTAAATTCCATGGCGGGCGAGTGGGCCGCCCATCCTTAGTTGGATTGCTACTGACGCCGGGGATCCGAGACGCCACTATCGAGGACGGTCTATTGACCACACGGGTAGGTGCATAACTCGAAACTTTGTCTATTGACAATAGTGTTTCCCGTTTAGGTCGAGACCCTCTCTCCCACTTTGCCTTTTCGTTTGTCCCCGTTTTTGCAAAGCATCAAATATTTAGCTGCACTCGCTTAGACGTATGGGATGGTAACTGCACGCCAAACTAGCGACATACTAGCAACTTCACATAAGTGTTTTACTTGTCGGCGGGGTTCACGTCTATTCCCTCTCTATATTGCAGACTGATAGGAAGTGTTAGTCCCTGATTTTCGGAACGCTTTCTTTTACTTAGTAAATCGTGCACATGCATCATTATCCCCTTCACACATTCTTTTCGAAGTATGGGGGATGTGGACATGCGTGTAGACTAAAAACTAAGTCACACAACTTACATGTGGACGTAGCAATATACTAATTATATAAATAGGGCTAGCAGATCCTAGTGCGTTTGTAAACAAGGATTACATTTTACATTTCTTGTATATATGTCTGTTCTTTATAGGTAACTGCCACGAATTGATATCATTTTTGAAACTGACTATTGAGCCCAGGGGATACATTCTTAATTGAAGACAGAGACCCTGCACATATCGAAAAGGTAGGCGCTTTTAATAGGGGTAGTCAATGCCATTGTAAATAAGTCATGTCCGGGTGGTACTATTTGTCCACATATATCTATGAGATTGGTGTGGACATGTACCTATATAATTGTGGATACTCGTCCCCCATATTCCACTATTCCTTTTCTTGTCATCCTAACCTTTAGGCTAATACCTGGTACAATATCGAACATATATGTTTTCCCAATGGAACAGGACCAATAAGAGGAATCCTAATTTAGCGAGGTAATCCCGGAAATATTGATACATGTATGGATGAGGACTTCGGATCAGAAAAACCCAGCGTCTGGAAAATTATTTAGGTAGGACCCTTGGTCGAATGACTTTAAATATCTGTTGTTTCACGTGTGTTGAAAATGCATAGACACAGCACAAGTTGTTACTCCATTGAATAGCATACAGGATATATATTATTGGAAGGGGTAAGGTTTTCGAGCCAGATACTGTGTGTTTCTGTGGTCTTGAATTCATATATTCCTTCCAGTGTGTTCTTAGTTTGATGAACTACTTTGGTGAAAACACTTGGAGATAGACGATTTGGTAATGAACCGTGCTGGAATGCTTACTTCTGATACTGTAGCTGATATCAATGTTGACATGATGATAGTGATGAAATATATGTAGGAATTTTCCTTCTATGACCTCCGAGCTAGAATTGCAATGTGTTTGGGGAGAAGCCATTTCCCGCAAAGTGGCTTGATTTTTTATTGTAAATCAATGTGCTATGTGCTAAATTAGTTCCCACAATCGATTATGAAAGAATGAACTATTAGAAAAAGAACGACGCTGATATACACAATCAAAGTACGAATTTTAATGTATATTTAAGAATACAGTCAACAACATGCGACATGGGACATGCAAAACAATTGGGATGTAAAAAATGATTTTCTTCTTTTTAACCAGAGGGGAGATTTTTACAAACATTGATCAAGGTTTCCCACTGTCGCTGTCTGTATAGAATTGCATTGTTTTTAAAACACTGATGTATGTATGCATGCATACATGTTGGTTTTATGTTGTGGCACTTATGGTGGTTTTGTATGTTTTTGTGATTTACAGCCCTGAAGAAGTTCTGGTAACGGAACGAAACGCGTTGGCTGGTGTTTGTATGGACTATTAAAGGAACATTGAATTCCATATATTTTTCATCATTATTCACGATTCAGCGTCGGTATGAATGTGAACGGCTTAACGAGTTAATACTCTTCAACGAACTATTGGACATTTGACTTTGTAGCGGTGCTTTTTCATTTATAAAAAGTATATATATATATATATATATATATATATATATATATATATATATATATATATATATATATATATATATATATATATATATATATATATATATATCACCTACTGGCGGTCACCAGTAGATAGTTATAGTTAGAACCTTGTTTCCATAGGAAAAGTATTTTTTGATTTGCAGATAACTTTGGCGTTGTTTGATGAATCTTCGCATAATTCTCCAAACAAATGGTTCATCCAGGTCAGCTCCTATCACAATACAATACAAAATATTTTTATTGTTGAATTAATAAAAATCCTTACAATAAGAAAGGTAAGAATGACCAGTGTTTGCAACGCAGGTTACATTATAAAAAACAAGAAGATAACAGTTTAAAAAAGAGTTAAAACTAGAGCTCCCTCTTACAGGATAAGGATTTATAGAGTGGGCAGGGGTTCACTAGCAAAGAGGGTAGGGGCAAGGCAATATGTAAAATGATCATTGGGAGGCCTGTAGCTGCTTTCTAATTTCCATCATAAATTTGAGACCCCGACAGGTCAGGATTGGAGATGAACCTCCCAGCCAGAAAATAACGGCCTGGCGACATGTTCTTATTTTCAGGTTGTTCAATATGTCTCGAATAAAGCGTCTTCTAGATACCATAAGTGATGGACATACACAAAACAAATGAACTAGAGATTCAGTATGATATCCGCAGAGTCGACATTTTGGGCAATCATCTTGGGGTTTCCAGGAAGGTAGTAAATCCTTAGATTCGTGAAGGCCCATACGGAGGTTGATAAGGTATTTTTTTAAATAGTGGCTAAAATGGGTTGCCAAATAGGCCTGAGGTTGTTGAAGTGAGTAAGAAGAAATGACTGACCATGCATGACGTCGATGGGACAATGTTTGTTTGTCTTCTAGAACAGACTTTCCTTTAGCAATAGAATTTACTATTTTGCAGAAACTGGCTTGATCAACTTTTTTATTCCATGTTACTTGCAGATCAAAGTCCACAAGGCATTTCTCCAAATGAATGGCTCAGGGCTGAGTAGGATCTGTATTAATTGCTTGCCAACAAAGATTATTTAGAGTGTCTGGGTCGGCAGCACGAAGTTTGTGGCAAAATTTAAGAAATGTTGACTTGGGTCAGCTCCTATCATGAAAGTTTGGGGTGATTTGTCAAGTGGGGGCTGAGAAAAAGGGGGTCCAAAAAAGTGTTTTCTCCATTGTGAATTTCCATAGGAAACTTTAGCCAAGACTACAGCCTGAACTGCTGTACGGAATTACACCAAATATTGCAAAAAGGCAGCGCTTGGTTCAGAAAGCAACCTCTTTTTAAAATGGTGTAAATCCGTTCAGTAGTTGCTGAGAAATTAAAAAAATAATAAATGTTCCATAGGAAACTTTAGCCAAGGCTACAGCCCGGACTGCTGAATGAAACTACACCAAATTTGGCAAAAAGGTACTGCTTGGCTCAGAAAGCGACCTTTTTTAAAAATGGTGTAAATCCATTCAGTAGTTGCTGAGAAATCAAAAAAATAAAAATATCAATATCTAGAGGCACGGTGGATCCGCGACCCTCCTGACCACAAGCTTTATTCTAACTGGCTGTCAACACTCAAAACCAGGATGTGTTGGCAGCCATCTTGTGACTCAGTAGAACCGAGTCACAAGAAATCAGTGAAATAAATGCAAAAATAACAAGAAAAGGGGGAGGGTAGAAACACCCTGACCCCCTAGGCCTGCTCAGGGGGCCCCTCAAGCAACCCCAGGGCCAAAAAAATCATTTTTTTTAAATCGTATGAATTTGCGCTGGGGTCGCGAATCCGGTCGAGAAAAAAATAAAAACGCTCATTGATGTAATTTGAGATGTCATCAGTGATGTCATCAGTGATGTCACTGACAATGTCATGAATGATGTAATATGTGACATCATCAGCAGTGCATTGGAGGGGCGCGAGTTATAGTTAACTAAACTAACTATAACAGGGGAATTTCACTGGTTTTGTAAGAGTGAAATGTCCAACTAACTATAATGTCCCTATAATGTCCCTGAAACCCATGGTTTTTCAGTGAATTTCTAAGGTTTTAAATGCTAATTTCTAACTATAACGTAACTGAAACCTACGTTTTTTTCAGTGAATATATATATTTATATATATATATATATATATATATATATGTATATATATATATATATATATATATATATATATATATATCCCAACGTAGAGTTGAGCCCTCGATGGAAGAAGCCACAAGATCGGCAAATTTGCATCCATTTCATTCAGGGAGCAGTTGCAGCCGGAGACGCAGAGGAAACAGTCATCGTCTTTTCATGGCCAGACCGGTTTCGGGAATCTCGTCCCTTTCTCAATGGCATCTGCATACAGTGAAGGTTCGTCATGCACTCAAATTTAAAGGGCCTGCCCTTGTGGGCGTGTCCGCAGACCGCGGCATTCTGGATCCTGTAGTGCATGAAAGTTATTCTCCAGTGGGTTATTCAATGTAGCAGTGAATTAAAACAAATTAATAACCCGTGTGGGCTGATGCGCTGTTATGCTGGGTGTCCTGTTGTTTTCACGGGTCCGCACTGAAGCGGCTGGCTTACTTCCTGCGGCTGGGCTTCAATTTTCAAAACAGTCACAAACCCACTAAATATTAGGAGTGAGTATTGGATTTGATATATATCATGTGAACATGGTTCGCAGAAGCAGAAAAGTGTTATGGCTGTCAGCAAGTAATGACTGAAGTCCACCTCCATGCCTGGGAAGAGAAGAGGCGGTGTTGTTTTCATTGAAGGCACGCTGGGCTAGTTGGACTTCCGATTCTGCCCCCGCTACAGATTGACCCGTGGCAAGGGGGTTGCTGCGGTTGGGGAGCTGAGGAGGCGGCAATGTTTGGCTAGCACACTCGACTTGGGGGCCAAAGTCATCAGGCATAACATCCGCAACACTGGCCCACATCAAACAAAGGCATTCTGGGACTTGTAGTAACCAGACAACAGGTTACTAACAGGAAGTGTATGCATGGACTACTTACCTTGGGGGCGGACCTGTGCATTACTTAACAGGATGGGGCAGGGCATTTATCCTCAGATGGACATCCTGTTTCATACCCCCGGCGCTGATGAAGGCGATACAGACGCCGAAATGCATTCACCATTCCGGGTGTGTTGCTGCTGAATAAAGGTGCCTCCACTGTTTCCCCTGCTGTGGCCTCTCTTCTTCATTTGCTTGGAGGAGTTCTGTTCATTTATACAGCGCGAGTTCCAGAGTCGCGCTTTGGGAGGCCCCCGCAGTTTCAAGTTGGCTTCAGTAATTACTGCTCTCCGCTTCGGTGGAATTTTGTTTGAATCCGTGGTCAAGGGATGACTGAAGTCCACCTCCGTGCCTGGGAAGAGAAGAGGCGGTGTTGTTTTCATTGAAGGCACGCTGGGCTAGTTGGATTTCTGACCCTGCCCCCACTACAGATTGACCCGTGGCAAGGGGGTTGCGGTTGGGGAGCCGAGGAGGCGGCGATGTTTGGCGAGCACACTCGACTTGGGGGCCAAAGTCATCAGGCATAACATCCACCCCCCGCAACACTGGCCCACATCAAACAAAGGCATTCTGGGACTTGTAGTAACCAGACAACAGGTTACTAACAGGAAGTGTATGCATGGACTACTTACCTTGGGGGCGGACCTGTGCATTACTTAACAGGATGGGGCAGGGCATTTATCCCCAGATGGACATACTGTTTCATACCCCCGGCACTGATGAAGGCGATACAGATGCCGAAATGCATTCGCCAATCCGGGTGTGTTGCTGCTGAATAAAGGTGCCTTCACTGTTTCCCCTACTGTGGCCTCTCTTCTTCATTTGCTTGGAGTAGTTCTGTTCATATATATATATATATATATATATATATATATATATATATATATATATATATATATATATATATATATATTACCTACTGGCGGTCGCCAGTAGGTATATATAGTTAGGATTTTTTCTCTATGGGATTTTTGAAAATTCTATGTCTAATAACTTTGGCGTTTGTGGACGGAATTGGCTGAAATATTCAGGAAAATGGCACATTTTGTTTCTGAGCAGCCCCTGAAAATTTTGGGGGGGTTCGTCAAGGGGGGGCTGAGAAAAAAGGGGGGTCCCAAAACGCGTTTTTCCCATGTTAATTTCCATAGGGCGGTTGGCCTCACTTTTAGCCCGAACGGCTGAATGGATTTGCACGAAACTTGGCAAAATTGTAGGGACTGGTAGCCCGATGTGCCTTTTGTAGGTCTCCGTATATGTGCTCCAGTGGATTTTGAGAAATTAACGTTTAAAAAAAGATATATATCTGTGACAGCGGACCGGGCAGCGCTCCAGTTCGCGTACTTTTCGCGCAACGGAGCTTTGTGAAGCGAAGCTGATTGGTTCTCCGGCGTCTGTAAACATTCCAAACAGTCCGTAGCGGCCGCCATCTTGTCTCTCGGTAGGATCGAGAGACAAGAGGAGGCCAAAGCGAAGGGGCAAATGACCATAAGGGGGCATAGTAGATTGTCGCTGACCCCCTAGGTTTGATGTGGAGGTTTTAAAAGGGCCCCGCGGGGCAAAAAAAAATAAAATAATAATAATCGAACGGCTGAATGGATTTGCACGAAACTTGGCAAAATTGTAGGGACTGGTAGCCCGATGTGCCTTTGCTAGGTCTCAATATATGTGCTCCAGTGGATTTTGAGAAATTAACGTTCAAAAAAAGATATATATCTGTAACAGCGCTCCACTTCGCGTACTTTTCGCGTTACGGAGGTTTGCGAAGCTGATTGGTTCTTCGGCGTCTGTAAACATTCCAAACAGTCCGTAGCGGCCGCCATCTTGTCTCTCGGTAGGATCGAGAGACAAGAGGAGGCCAAAGCGAAGGGGCAAATGACCATAAGGGGGCATAGTAGATCGTCCCTGACCCCCTAGGTTTGATGTGGAGGCTTTGAAAGGGTCTCGCAGGGCAAAAAAAATATATACCGTTTTTTTAGTTTTTTTGCGTGGAGTGCGCCCGGTTCGCGAACCGGGAAGCGTTCTGGGGAGCGTACTTTCTTGAAAATTAGTGAAAAAAGTTAGAGTAAAATAATAATTGTGAGTGATCAGATGTAGGGTAGCTCTGAGAAGAGCTTTTGGGTTTATGGTACATTTAGGTACTTATAAGTAGGTACCAATGCACAGTCTTAAATTCAGAGTGAAAATTCTGTTGCCCTCATCTGAGAAGTGAACTCCATCTCCTCTGTAGATATCTTGCATGTAGTAATGCAAGTTATTGTTGTACAGGGAGCCCATTCCATGGTCTCTCATGTAAGCTGAAACAGATTTGTTTACATGCTTCCTCGATTTCTCAATTTGTGGACAAAATTGGTTCGACCACCTCCATTTTTGTCTTTGGCATATATTTGAATATACCAAGGCAGTCTGAGGAAAAAGTGCCATCAATTGCTCAAAGGTGTCCTTTAAAAGCATTTCCAGACCTACCCCAGTCAAAGTGCCCAAATCATTACCTCCACAGTGCACAATTAACAGGTCAGGTTTTGGCAAGTGCATAAAGGTTTTCACCAATGGTATCAATTGGTGACATTTTAATCCTCTGTGGCCAAACTACTTAATTTCCACATCTTGTAAATTGAGGTTAGGTAAATTCCTGTTTTCAGCGTACCTTTGAGCCCAATAGATATAACTATGTCCAACAATCCAGACAGAAAACATGGCGAGAGAAGGTTCTCCTGCAGTCAGATGAAGTGTGGCAATGAAATGGCAGTTGAAAAAATGAGAGTGTAAAATGAAAAAAACTGAGGAGTTTCTGTGTTAATGAAGCAGTAAGAGTGATTGGTGGATTTTGATTGCTGAAAACAGAAAGTTAGTGTGCATGGATGAGTTTGTTGAAAGATGTATTTTGAGTGGCGAAGAAAAAATCATTAAATGAAAGAATGCTCTGGATATGCAGGTGCACTGAGAGTTCAGAGTTCAATTGCAACATTGTTGTGTGAACTTGGAAACACCAGAGGTCTTGCAAGAGGTGGTTGCTATGCAGAAAAAGCAGAGAGGGGGCAGAGGGGGGAAGGGTTTTGCTTTGAAAAAAAGTGAGGGAAGAGTTTTGATTGGGTGACATGAGAGATATGTGTGAGGAATTACAGCATTTCTGTGCTTTTGATAGCTGCAGACTCTGGAGTGCATACCTTTTGCTCTGCTGAAGACAAATTGGTTTGTTTCTGAGACTGTTTTGAAACTCAAAGTATTTGCTAAGGTGAGAAAAGATTTCTTTAATTTAGATAGAAAATAGTGTGCTTTAAGGAGAAAATTATGAAGAAAGTTGTGTTTTTCAAATGTTGCTTTGTCTCAAGTGTTTTACAAATAGATTTTGTTTCTTTGAGAAATTGTAATTGGAGAAAATGTGAAGTATTAGTACTGACAGGGCTTTTATGTGCATAGGAGCTGTGGAGTGTTTTCAAATTATGACTTGTAAATCGTTTTTGAGAAAAAGCAATGGTTTTAATATTGATGAGAAGGACATAATGGTGTCTGCTTCTTTATAAGGTAATTGAGAGTCTCTGATGTTATTTTTCCCATTTCAATGTAAGAAGTTTGTCTGTGGAGCAAATTGCTTGTAAATATGCTCCCACCTGTGCATGGCAAATTTAGATTTTGAATGTTTGCGTTACATAGGCATGTTAAAGGTGACTGAAACATGCTGCAAAGGCAATCAAAAAACGCTTTTATGTGTCTTAAGGACATTTTAAGTCATTTCCCCATGTGCAGTGTTTTCAAATTATGAGTTGAAAATCGTTTTTGAGGTAAAGGAATGTTTTCAAAATTTATGTGCGCCATATGCCCCCAAATTTCTTTTTCAGGGGTGCAGCAGGGTGTTCTTGAGACACCCCTGCACCCTCGGAAAAATTCGTAATTTGCGATGAGGTAATTGCTAATCGCAAATTGCACCTTCATTCCTATGGGCCTCCTGCTGCATGGAAATGAATGGGTAATTTGTAATTAGCAAATAGGTCATCGCAAACTAGGAATGGTAAAGAATCGCTATTTATTCCTTAAAGTTCGCTATTTAGCAAATGCAAAAAACTTTGATGATACATATGGCGGTTCATCTCTAACAAGATAAGAAGCATAGGGATAGATTTATGATGACTGGCGCATCACCAGGGATGTGTTAGTCATTCTGTGCCGCTGTTCCGTCACCTATGGTGTGCTGCATTTACAATGCGGCGCATCATGGGGCAAAAACAGCACAGATGCGTGACGTATCTGTGCCGTAAAGGTGGCGCATTGCTGGAGTTGTATCGCAAGTGTGATGAAGCTCCAGCAAGGCTCAGGGGTGCCCCTGTCGCAGGGTTTCTGTTCTCACACAGAACTGTGGACAGAGGATTGGAACCTCGGCGAATTAGGGTGTCCCAAAACTCACCTTAGTAATCAAAACCCCTTAGCAAGCTAGGTACAGTGTCACATTGGATATAACAAACTCTCAATGTTTAGACAATCCAGAATATGAACTTATAGTACCTCAGGATACGTGGAACTCATGAACAGTCGGTCGTTATATATTTCTTAGAAACCAGAACATGGAGTTAAGAAGAACACATGTGTATTTGAAATGTTTATTTACTAATGCCGTCTTCTCAGGCGTAGTATCTTAGATTATACAAGTACACATATTATCAGTAGCAAAATTACCAGCATAGTTAGTAGTACATAAAAAGCGAATGGTGACAGTATGTTAACATGCTGTAAATGAATAAGAGTTAGCAACACTTATAAGCAGCCGCGGGCCGTGGAGGGAGTTACGGTGGGGCAGGGAGGCGGGGAGGGGGAGGGGCAGGGTGGAGAGGGCTCCACCCTGCCCCTCCCCCTCCCCGCCTCCCTGCCCCACCGTAACTCCCTCCACGGCCCGCGGCTGCTTATATCTCACCCTCCCTAATACACATAATATATTATTTGCTAAGAAGGTCTCTTTGTGTTGGTTTAGGGCGTGCCGATACTTTAGTGTCTTAGATTTGAAGGAATCACATCAGCATACACCAGCTCTCTCTTCATGTGAACCGCATCAAGTGTTGTGTATGTGTGTTCGGCAAAGCAATATAAAACCCGCCTCATGCCCAGAATTGGCAGAAGCTGCACTTATGTTATGAGTATGAAGTCGTGGAGATCAGACCTCATAACAATTCTGTATCGTGTTGTTCTTGAAACTTCAGCACTCGCTGTACAGATATAGTTTAACAAGTAAAGCAGATAGTAGAGCAATAACATATTATTGTCATGTAAATCACGATGAACTATTAGGTTGAAAGCTAAAGCAACAACTAAGTGTCGTGTGCAGAAGTTGCAAAAAAGCAAAAAATGGCGTTTAAACCGGTAATGAGTCCATGCTAACTTAACATGGTGTAAAGATATCCAGGACCTAGATGACACCTCCCCATGATCCGGAAACGAACTGAATAAGATAATAGAAGTGCCATCTCATGAGAGCAGATTGCAAGTTTATATGTGGACGGTCCGCAAGGTAAAACATTAAAAACTAGGAAAATTTAATGCTAAAGAAAAATAAAACAGCCAAGTACTTTATCGAGTCTTAAGCCAATAGGCAAGCTAAATAATAAAAACTTGACAAATAAGTCAATGAATTGTCAATGAAATGCTAGTACTCAGCATATCAAACATGAAAAAGGTCTATGACATAACTGTGTATGCAAAATAAGCTGCAACAGCCTCCAATAGGAAGTCACCGTCTTCATCCGAAAAGAGTTCAGCCATCCAATTTAAAAGCGGAAAAGAACATACGTGCTCTCCCAGCACCGGATCCTCTATCAACATCAGAGGACAGCTCAGTGGGTTTTCAAGAAAGCTCTGTTCCAAGAAAGACTGTGTTGCCGCCAGTAAATTCCAGGGACCAATTAGTCCATGCATCAATGCCACAGCCATAATCCTTTTGCCAGGACAAACCAACTCGTGAGTAATGATAGGAGTCATCAGCTGATTAAAGTCGACGTCAGGAGAAACCGGTCCGCAGAGACACAAATCAATGGCCCAATCGAAATCACAGGTCAGGCAGTGAAATACAGGCTGGACACAGGTGAAGTAGGAGAATCGAAAAGATAATCCATATGCCGTGCTTAATATCGCCAACGGCATTGTGCCATAATATTCTAGCATGCGATTGCGGAACAGTGTCAGCAGCTGCAGGGCGGGAGCTTGCACAGGAGGGACATCCATATTTAAAAATGTAAAAAAGCACAAGAGCGTCCGCTGGTAATGCAAGTAAAAATGGGAATCCACGAAGCAGAGTGGAAAAAATAGAATGAAAGAAAGCAGGGATGACTCCAAAGATTTTCTCAAATGAAGTCACAAGACCACTGGTAACAACTTTAAAAAAGTGCGCCAGGCCCTTTGTGGAGGACGCGTTAGAGATAGTCCGAACCATCTTGCTGAAATGGAAAGGCGAATCTGTATTTAAAAGGGTCTGCACCTCTGTACGGGTGTTCGCTATGTGAAGCACGAAAGTTTCACGGGCCGAAGTCAAGGCCACCTCTCTCTGAGACAAAAGAGCTCTTATTCTTGTCATGCCGTTGAAATGTGCTCCCAAGGTTGGTATTTGTGGCCAGATTGAAAACTCCCTATGTTCATGTGTGGGAGGAAATAGAACATTTCTGCAGCAAATAACCCGTTCATTTACTGTTACGATAAAATGAATACTTTTAATTAACCCAGAACAATCTTCATTATTGAGCATCAAATAACTACCATTTTCCAAGAACTTGAACGTGGGGATGATAGCAGGAACTGGTGTGCCTTGCAACACGCAAGCCATATTTGGTCGGTGTTTGTTGCATGAACCGTGTAACTGTATGTGCCTACACATTAGTGAATGATCTGGCGTCTCAGTGCATTCCTCTCCATTCAGATAAACTTCTTGATCATCTTTGAAAATCTGTATGTGCATGGAAGCGACCAGACCTCATGAAGAAAACCACTACCTAAAGGTTAATAACGACCTATTGGTATATATTTCATACAATTTGAAAACTTATATAAAGCAAAAGGCAGCGTTATTAAACCGTGGATAAGGCACGTTGCCAAAGCAGTCAACCTTTTGGATTTATACTGGAAATGTTAAAGGAAGAATTACGGAGTAGGGCCTGTAAATCTTTAATGGACAACGAGTAAAATTACTCCAACCATCATATTCCTCTAACTCCGGGATAGTAGGGGTGTTTAATTTTTTAGAAGTAGCCAATCCAAAGCATTTGGTCTGGGAAATAGTTTCATTCACAAACAACATATGATTTGGGATGAGACATGCACGGTGGAAAGCCTCAGTGCCTTGTACCTGCCAGGTTCGTGAACCCCAAACTGATGTAGATCCTGGATATTTTTACTCTGTGTTAAGTTAGCATGGGCTCATTACTGGTTTAAACGCCATTTTTCCTTTTTTGTAACTTCTGCACACGACACTTAGTTGTTGCTTTAGCTTTCAGCCTACCTGCGTCAAGATCTATGCCTGCTTCAAGCAGGTGCAGGGTTTTGATGTAGCTTTGTCCTATCTGATTGTAAATGCGGCACACCGTGGGTGGCAGAGCAGCGGTGCACGTTAACTGGTGCATCCCTGGGGATGTGCTAGTTAATATAAATCTGCCCCTTTACATTTAATTATGTGCAGGGGACACAGAGTAGGTGAGGTTTATCCAAGGTTAAGAAGAGATGAGTCCTGTTCAGTGAAAAATTGGAGATAGGCTTCAGTATATTATATACTTAAGTAGTGTGTTAAGTTTTTGATGACTGTTATTAATTTACTGTTGGGTAATAGTGGTTAATAACATTTTTTATTATATTTTACCACAGATTCAACTGCAGATTATTTCAAGATTTTAGGATGCCAAGCAAAGAAAGAGTGAGAAAGGCTGCAAAACGTCAAAGACAGCAGGACCATGGAATAATGCAGCAGTCCTCTAACAAAAAGATTTGTCAAGTCACCAAGAAAGCACCGGGTAAGAGTCCAAAAACAGTCATAAGAAATATGTGTAGTAAAAAAAATATTACTACAGAAAATGTTTCAGTCCAGAAAAGGAGAAACAATTCAAATGGTAAGGAAAGGCCAATGAGAAATGTTACTGCTAGAGTAAGAGATATGCATGAAAGTAGAAGGAAACAACAGTTTAGGGACATTCGTAAACGAATGTTCCGCAACAGGATAATTGGGAATTTGTTAAAAAATATTAAGAAAGGTCAACAGAAAGTGGTTTTTTATAAGAGAAAAAAAATAGTTGAGAAAGTTATTGATCAGGCATTTGAAATTAAACGTAAGTTATTTATTTTGACAATCAATAGAATTAGGAAGCTAAACAAGGCAATTTATGATTTCAAAAGAAATAGTAGATGGAAGAGAATAGTTAATCGTAGTAATTTTTGTGAAGTTTTTTCTGGAGAATGGATGCATAGTTCAAGCTCTGAGGCATTTTTTAATGAGGAGAGTTATTTCCAGGATAATGATTTGGTGCATGCAGTTGACACCAGTGGTCGAGCTTATGAAGTGAAAGATGGTTGTCCAGTTGAAAAAGAAAAAGTTGTGAGAACAGAGATAGAAGAGGTGTTAGGTATTGAGGTTTTAGGGAGACGTCCTAAGGGTCCTGTGTACACCTGGAAGTGTAGTAGTATTTGCAGTGTACGACAGGATTCCATCAATTTGCTTTGTGATTTTATACGGTCATTTAATAAGAAAAGTTTGAAGCAGAAAATGAAGTTGTTGCAAGAATTAGATCCTTGCAGAGTGAGAGAAGTGATAGGTTTGCATGGTCATTCACTGGCTTGTCTTTCCAGGAGAGTATGCCAGAGTGTGTTTCATCATTTCAGGATGCTAGCAGTGCATCATAATAAAGTGAGGAAATTAGTTAGAATGTTGTATTATGCTAAGAGTCCAGCAATTATGCTTAAACAATTATGCGCTGCTCTTTTGCATGGTTCTGAAATAGATGTGAAGAATATATGTGAAGAAATTGAGTTTTGTTACTTTGGAAGTAAAGAGGAGAATGTTGAAATTGACCAAGAAGAAGAGAGTAATGTGGAAGATAGTGTACAGGTTTCCAGTACAGATAATTTCCAGAGGGAAATTGCGACGTTTGAGGTGAAATCAAGTGAGAGGCCAAATTTCACTTGTGTGTGTTGTCGACGCACTTATTATAAGAATCAGACTAAAGTTAGTGGATTTATATGGAAAAAGTGAAAGGGAAAATAATAGTGAATGGAAGGATTTTACAACATACTTGATGGTAGAAAATTGTTTTGATTTGGGATTGGATCAACGTGTGTGTACTTATTGTTGTAACAAATTAAATCAAAACCAGATGCCTGCTAGAGCAGTTCATAATAATCTGGAATTGGTTGAGATTCCTTCTGAATTGAAGGATTTAAATACTTATGAATCTATTTTGATTCAAAGTATCCATCCCTTTCAGGCTATTGTAAGAATGGAGCCAAAGACAGGGAAATTGCCTCCATCAGATTTACAGAGAGGATTAAAGGGAAGAGTTGTTTATTTGCCTCTAGATTTGAAGAAAAACATTAACACAATTGGAGTAGAAAAAGTGGAAGAGGAACCTCTTGCTATCTTAGTTAATGGGGTTCCAACAAAGAATAAGAAAATATGGCAAGATTTAGTAGATGTTACGAAAGTCAAAAGGGCAACATTGTATTTGAAAAAATATAATAAATACTATAAAAATGTATATGTTGCAGAAGAGGAAGTAAGTGAGGAAGAGGATAGCGATTTGTGTGCTGGTCAAATTGAGAAAGTAGAACCCTGTACTAGTGAAGAAATATATGAACATTATAGTGTTCATCCTTTGCATTCCAAGGAAGTCATGGGGAATGCTATTGAGTTGTTTCAAATGAAACAAGCGAAAGGGAGTCCCATTAGTGTTTGGGAGGAAAGTTTGGAAGCTCGGTGTTTCCCACAGCTTTTTCCAACAGGTCAGGGAGGAAGATATGATGAGCGACCTCATCAAATTCCTGCTTCTGAATACCGGACTTTGCGATTGTATGCAGGAGATCCTAGGTTTCGACAATGCATTCCTTATTTGTTTCATCTCCTGTTTGAAAGCGATCTGTCTGGACTGTCATATGCAGTGAACCACATCTTGAAAAGTGGTATACACATGCAAAACATCTCGGCAAGTGACTTTATGGATAAAGTCAATGTCCAAGACAGTATTTTGGATTCTCACCTGATTAATCTCATGGCGTGTCAGCGTGGTACTAATGAGTACTGGTACCGTCGTCATGGTGATTTAAAATGTATGCTGAGGAACTTAGGAACTCCCACATGGTTCCTCACTTTGAGCTGTGCTGAGTATGGCTGGGAAGACTTACTTGAATTTCTACGAGAGGCAAATGCTAACGTAGAAAACATCGAATTCAAGACACCCGGAGAACTGTGCTCTTTGGATCCAGTCAATGTATGTAGGTACTTCAATCATAGATTTGAAGGTATGATGTCTTTCATCATGAATAAGAAGAATCCACCTCTTGGAGAGGTGTTGGATTTCTTCTGGAGGAAGGAGTACCAAGCAAGAGGTGCTCCTCATATAAATATGTTGCTGTGGATCAAGGATGCACCTAAATTTGGAACGGATGCAGAAGACTCAGTGATGAGTTTCATAGAACAGTATTCTACGTGTGCTGTTCCAAACGCAAAGGAGAAAAAAAGCCTAAGAGAAAAAGTTCTACGTTTCCAAAGCCATCGATGTGGAAAGTACTGTCGTCGTAAATTCCGGAACAAAGACAAGTTCTACACCAAATGTCGTTTCGGCTTTCCACGATCGGTGATTTCTAAAGGAAGAGTGAACAGTTTGATGTCTTCGCTGCGACATAATGTGATGAAGAAATCACCTAAAAACACATACAATTTGAAGAGGAACGAAGAGTCTAAGTACATCAACGACTACAACCCGGTGATTTTGTCCATGTGAAATGCTAACATGGATATACAGTTTGTGGCTGATAACTGTATGGCTGTGGCTCGGTATGTGACATCTTACATCACCAAAAAAGAGAAGACAGAATTGAAGGATATGTGGGAGGACATTTCCCATGAAAAGAGCCTCAGCAAGAAGTTGTACAGTTTCAGTCTGAAGATGTTGTCGCATCGAGAAATCGGAGCTTACGAATGTTCTGACCGGTTGTCTTCAGCAAGTCTCTATGCCAAGTCCAGGAGTATCGTTTGGGCGAGTGTTGGTCTTGCTGCAACGCGTAATCGAGTTCTGAAACCTGTGCGGGAAATTGAGTATTTGGCGGAAAAGGAGCCAAACAGTACCGACATTTTGAAGAGCAACATGTTGGATACATATTATCCAAATCGAAGCAGTCACCTCGAGAATGTTTGTCTGTATGAGGTTCTGCAAAATTACATATTCAAGAGGAACATCAAAGAAGATACTGAGAAAGGAGTGTATGCTGTAATAGGAAGTGAGGGATGTCTGGTCAAGCAAAGAAAATGCCACTTGATAAACCATCGAAAATTGAGTGGCGAATCTCCTGAAAAAAAGGAGTTTTTCTATTTAGCACTTTTGCAACTTTTTAAGCCTTGGCGTGCAGAAGAGGAACTGCTTGGAGATTTCCTTTGTTACGAAGACTCATTCAATGCTGCCAAGGAGACCATAGAATGTCCTGCTTTTCCCAAATATGTAGAAATGTTGAATGTGGAAATTGAGCAGGAAGCAACGATTGCAGCCGAGATTGCCAGAGACAGTTCTCAGGACAGTCAGAGTTCTGCTTCAATGAGTCAGGATCCACTAGGAGGACCTCTTATCGAAAATGAAGCTGCCACTCTATGAATGAAGTGGAAAGAGCCATGGCACATGCTCAGGAGGATGCGGTTAACTTAGAAGAGTTGGAAAGACAACTCAACGTTGAGCAGAGGAAAATATATGACGAACTTACCATGCAAATTGATCATGGATTAAGTCATGACAAGAAAGAGTGCTCATGTACGTCGTTGAAGCCTGTCCGACTGTACGTGAGTGGAGAAGCGGGAACTGGAAAAAGTTTCCTTATTAAAGCAATTTCATGTTATTTGCAGGAAAGGACAGAGTCATCGCTGTCTTGTGTTGTCACCGCTCCAACTGGACTGGCAGCACATAACATTAAAGGGATTACTTTACATCGTTTACTGATGCTGCCAGTGGAGCATGACAACACATTAGAATATCACAAGCTATCTGGAGATGCTTGTTTTGAAGTTTCAAGAGTCTTGAGGAAAATGAAACTTCTTATCATTGACGAAGTAAGCATGGTTTCCAATGTCATGCTTGCCTTCGTGCATTTGAGAATGCAAGAAGTTCTCAAAACAGAGTATGATGTGTTATTTGGTGGCAAACACATCATTGTTTTCGGAGATCTTCTGCAGCTGACACCAGTGAAAGGGCAACCTGTGTTCAAAATGCTCACGCATGAAGATACCAGGAAGTGCTTAGGGAGCATTGGCAACGTCAATATATGGTTAAACTTCAATTATGCTGAACTGCATGAAAATATGCGTCAGGCAAAGGATGAAGTTTACAAGACTATTCTACAAGATGTTAGAATTGGAAAAGTGACCGAGCATGGGAAAGAAGCTTTACATGCACGATTACTGACAAATTTATATCCAGACGAAGATGTTGTGCCTGAGAATATTTTTCAGAAAGTTACTGAGAAAAAATCTGGAATATGTTTGATGCCAACTCTTGCAGAATGTGCCAAATTCAACAACAAAATGTTGCATTTAGAAAAGCAAGAGATTGTGAAACTGGAAGCTATTGACAGAGTAGAGCATATGGGATCAACAATTATTTTGTCTGAGAATCTGAAAACAAAATTGGATTCATTAGAGAAGAGTATATCTAAAACTGCGGGTTTTGAAAAGACTATGAATGTGTGCTTGAACTGCCGTATAATTTTAAGAAGGAATTTACATGTTGAAAGAGGTCTGGTAAATGGATCAATGGGTAATGTTGTTGATTTTGTGAAATACAGAAATAGAGATGGAATTGAATTTTTAAAAATTAAATTTGATGGCATTGAGGAAGTACAGCTAATTGCTCGTTGTTCTGCTAGATTTTTGCTTGTAAAAGACTTATATGTTCGTCGTAAGCAGTTTCCTGTTTGCTTGGCATATGCGGTGACAATCCATAAATCGCAAGGTTTAAGTGTAGACTGTGCATTGGTGAATATTGGCAGTTCTGTGTTCAAGGAGGGTATGGCATATGTGGCATTGTCACGAGTTAGGACTTTATCGGGATTGTACTTGATTGAGTGTGATGTCACAAACATTTGTGCGGATCTAGATTGTGTTAAGGAATACAATAGGTTGAGAAGAGAGTATGCGCCACATTTGCCTCAGTATCCTTTGTTTGAGAAACGTGTGGTAGGCCGGAAACGAAGAAATGTGACCAATACTGGGGAGGTTGTAGCAAAAAGACGAAAAGTCGATGAACCTGAAATTATAAGCAGAAACAAAAAGGATTCTGTTGAAGATGTTGTTGGTTTTCAATTTGAAAACAGTTCTGGTGTCAACTGCTATGCTAATGTAGTGGTTAATGTTTTGTTTTCTCTAGAAAATGTAAAAGAAGAGATTGTGGTCAATTCTGATCAAAGATTTTGCAGTTTGTTAAATTCTGTGTTAGAGAAATGTAGCACTGATAGAACAAACATAGAAAGTGTGTCTGAAATTCGAAATCTGTTAGACAGATGTTCAGGCCAAACACAATTCTCTCAAAATAGTCAGCAAGATTGTCAGGAGTTTTTAATGTATATGCTTGATGTATTGCATGATGAAGGTGTAGATGTAGATCACCTGTTTGGGCTTTCTTATCAATGGCAGCATGACTGCGAGAACTGTAGGGTATCAAGTACTACTAGTGTAGACTCAGAAAGATTTATATATTTAACTTTGCCAGACAGTAAATCAGTCTCTTTTAATAAGCTAGTAAAAGCAGCTGATCACAACATGGAGTGTAGCCAATGTAAATCTGAAATGATGTCCACATTATTTATACGAACATATGGCCAGTATGTCATTTTAATGTTCCAACGATGTAGGCCTGATGGAACAAAATTGACAACTTTAATTAAAAATTTTGTGGCTTCACAGTTGTCAATATCAGGAAGGACTTTTGTAACTGTAGCAATTATATATCATGATGGTCCTTCAATAACATCAGGACATTATACAGCTTATTTAAAGTGTAGAAATGGCTGGTCATTCTGCAATGATTCTGTTTTAATTTTCACAAAAAAATTGCCATATGACCTTAAAAACTCTTACCTGGTGTTTAAAAAACCAAAATTTTAGGGAAAGAATCTCGGGATGTGCTCTGAGGAATTTCAAGAAGTTCTCATGGCTCCTACACTATTTGGCCTTGAGGATAAGTGTAGTACAGAGACATAACTTCTTACCATAACACTGGACGTCATGGAGAAATACGTGCACTTTGAATGAGTTCAGAAAAACTATTTCTTTTTATAAGCTAATTGAAGCAGCCAATCAAAACATGGAGTAGAGGGAATGTAAGTCTGCAATGCTGTCTACTGTTTTACATTGCTTTGTGATTAAAAGTGATGTAGAGAATTAAATAATTGTACTAGTCATAAAGGTAGTGTAAGTCTGCTTCATAGTAAGCAGTATCAGTGTGATAGGAAATGTAGAACATGATTGAGCAAGAAGGGGAAGATATTACTAGTCCAGAATTGTGTAAATGATCTTCAACATTTTAATTCTGAAAGTTGCGGAAATGCGAAAAGACGGGATTGGCTTACAAGAAATCCAAGAGTTATAAATGGGTCTGACAAGATTTGGCCTTGTGGAAACTTGTGGTAGAGAGCAAGAAGTAATTTATTGTATGTAACATGTTTTTGAAAACGATGGAGGTTTTCTTTCAGAAAGTGGCGGGTTGAAAGTAATAACAGCACAACAGAGTGTAAGCTGTTCATAGGACATCCTTGGCCGTCATGGAAAGTAAGTTAACTTTAAGGAGTTCTGAATTCTGATTTGTTATGTTGTATGGGTTTTTTAAACACAATCATTTTGATTGTGGTTTTTTTTCCCCGCTGTTATATGATGAATACCTTCAAGTCACTGTTTTTAGTGAAATTTGATACATTCTGAGAACAGCAAAAATAAACCATTTAACATGTATAATTAATTCTGTTCTGTTTGCATTTATGATGTACATGTAGAACTGTGTAGGAGGCATGGAGAAGGTGAGGCTTCTGTAAGTGTCAAAGTTGTTGCATACAGTGAACACATTCACACATCGGTCCACTCTTCCTTGGATGTGGTGGAGGTGGTGGGGAAGCACCAGCTGAAGCTACTAAAGAAGCCATTGCTCACTGGTAACAAAGGGTCTTTCTCTCACAATGATGAAAGTCAGAGTGAGGAAAGAAAGAGGGATTTTCATCATTTGGGAAAAACAATAGTTCTCAACCAATGAAAAGTGTTCATTTTAGATTATATGACCTAGTCTTACATCATTAGGAAACCAAAAGTGAAATGAACCAATGAAAAGTGTTATTACCAAGTCACATGACCTGCTGTGTTTACGTTACACGCTTTGCAGGGCCTCCCGGTTTGCTTCCAGAAACCTGTGCTTTGCGACTCGGTAAGCGTACCAGTTCGCTAACGTAGTACGTCATATGACGTATCACGCGACAACGCGAAACGTCATGCGGACGGGAGGCGTCACGATGTTGTTTTCTAAACCGGCAGTTGCGGTAAAGAAACGTTTACCGGCTCGCGGTCTATTTCGCGGCATCAAGGTCAGCTAACGGGAAGCTTCCCGTTTCGCGAAGCGGGAACGAAGAAAAATTAAAAAAAAAAAAAAAGTTATTAATAAACATATAAAATATATTTTGGGATTTAAAGAAGAATACATTTTACAGCTACAGATATTTGCTATTAAAAAACCATTGAAATTCACTGAAAAAACCATAGGTTATAGATTATATATAGTTAGGAATTAGCATTTACAAAACCTTGAAAATTCACTGAAAAAACCATAGGTTATAGACCGTATATAGTTAGGAATTAGCATTTAAAAAACCTTATTTTACTCACACAAAACCATTGAAATTCCATATATAGTTAGTTGCACTAACTATATATCGCGCACCCGCAATCCACTGCTGATGATGTCACATATTACATCATTCATGACATGGTCAGTGACATCACTGATGACATCACTGATGACATCTCAAATGACATCACTGATGACATCACTGATGACATCTCATTTGACATCATTCTTGTGCTAATACGATAAACCTCTTCAGACTCTAATATAACCTTAGATACACTCAGTGTATACAGAAACTCACACACTGTCACTCATCCATGGAGTTACTCACACACCTAGTCAGTCATGCAAAGAAACAATCTCACCTCCATTTCCTCAACTATACAGTTATACACACCTTACTTATTCAAGCATATACTAACACATATTTACTCTCTTATACAATCCCTGATACAAGTTCACAATGATCCATACAGCTACTCACACATTCAGTGGCTCTCATGCACAGTTATTTATATATGCCAACTCTCACATGTACTGTGTTTTACATATGTACTTACTTTGACATGTAGCACTGAGATATCCATTCACTCACCAATGCACTCATGCACACAGTCAACCACCCATACAGCTGTTTCCACATGCACTTTTGAACCCATACATCTAGTGAATCAACTGCTCACACATCTATGCACAGAGTCATACACCTCCCAGGCACCCACACACACACTCAATCTCCCATACAAATACTTGAGCAACCAATCAATAACCCATATACTTACTCATATAGCTACTGATCAACACATGCAGCAGTTTACAGAACAACAAACATAATGATGCACAAATTAAGACAGTTTAGTCACTAACCCGTGCACTCAGTGAGACACATTTAATCACTCACTCATACAGTCAGTCATGCACCTACTAAATCCTTCGTCCAGACACTTATACATCCACTCATTCTTCAATATGTAAGACATATTTAAACTTTACAGAAACAAAAAATCACTGGATGTTGTTATCAGTGATGTCATCAGTGATGTCATTTGAGATGTCATCAGTGATGTCATCAGTGATGTCACTGACCATGTCATGAATGATGTAATATGTGACATCATCAGCAGTGGATTGCGGGTGCGCGATATATAGTTAGTGCAACTAACTATATATGGAATTTCAATGGTTTTGTGTGAGTAAAATAAGGTTTTTTAAATGCTAATTCCTAACTATATATGGTCTATAACCTATGGTTTTTTCAGTGAATTTTCAAGGTTTTGTAAATGCTAATTCCTAACTATATATAATCTATAACCTATGGTTTTTTCAGTGAATATATATATATATATATATATATATATATACCTATATTACCTACTGGCGGTCGCCAGTAGGTATATATAGTTAGGATTTTTTCTCTATGGGTTTTTTGAAAATTCTATGTCTAATAACTTTGGCGTTTGTGGACGGAATTGGCTGAAATTTTCAGGAAAATGGCACATTTTGTTTCTGAGCAGCCCTTGAAAATTTGGGGGGGGTTCGTCAAGGGGGGGCTGAGAAAAAAGGGGGGTCCCAAAACGTGTTTTTAACATTGAGTTTTCCATATGGCGGTTGGCCTCACTTTTAGCCCGAATGGCTGAATGGATTTGCACGAAACTTGGCAAAATTGTAGGGACTGGTAGCCCGATGTGCCTTTTGTCGGTCTCAATATATGTGCTACAGTGGATTTTGAGAAATTAACGTTTAAAAAAAGATATATATCTGTGACAGCGGACCGGGCAGCGCTCCAGGACGCGTACTTTTCGCGCAACGGAGCTTTGTGAAGCGAAGCTGATTGGTTCTCCGGCGTCTGTCAACATTCCAAACAGTCCGTAGCGGCCGCCATCTTGTCTCTCGGTAGGATCGAGAGACAAGAGGAGGCCAAAGCGAAGGGGCAAATGACCATAAGGGGGAATAGTAGATCCTCGCTGACCCCCTACGTTTGATGTGGAGGTTTTAAAAGGGCCCCGCGGGGCAAAAACAAAAAAAATAATAATAATCGAACGGCTGAATGGATTTGCACGAAACTTGGCAAAATATTAGGGACTGGTAGCCCGATGTGCCTTTGCTAGGTCTCAATATATGTGCTCCAGTGGATTTTGAGAAATTAACGTTCAAAAAAAGATATATATCTGTAACAGCGCTCCGCTTCGTGTACTTTTCGCGTTACGGAGCTTTGCGAAGCTGATTGGTTCTCCGGCGTCTGTCAACATTCCAAACAGTCCGTAGCGGCCGCCATCTTGTCTCTCGGTAGGATTGAGAGACAAGAGGAGGCCAAAGCGAAGGGGGAAATGACCATAAGGGGGCATAGTAGATCCTTCCTGACCTCTTAGGTTTGATGTACCATTTTGCCAAGTTTGGTGTAATTCCGTTCAGCCATTCAGGCTGTAGACGTATGTAAATGTCCTATGGAAAATTGCATGGGGAAAACACATTTGAAAGTGTTGAAATTTAGAACCAATTAAAATGTTACTTTGGTTTTGTATTTGTGTGTGATGAAAGTTAATTGGTTATGTATATATTTCAAATGAGAGGAAACCACAGCCATTTTGTGATACTACTGTCTGAGGTACATTTGTGAGGAATTTTTGGTGGTGAATTTCTGGTGTTTGATTTACACAGTACTAACACTTCTCCTACTTTTAAAAAGGTGAGTTGTTAATTTGTAAGGGGAACTATGTTGTACACTTGAAGATAATTTGAAAAATGTTTTCTGTTATTTATTTGCAGTCCTTTCTGTTATACTAAATACTTGATAAAGTTAGTTTTATATTATGTATTACTAAAAACGATAAATGAAAGTGATTATTTTTTTCTGCAATTTACAGCAAGCAATTTCAAAATAAAATGGCTCACAATGAAGAGACCGTGGCAATTTCTTTTGAATTGTCCACTACATTGATTGAAATTGAGAGCACCAATAATGAAATATTGTCACAAGGAGGAGATGACTTGTATGATTCCATTAGATTGATTGAAATGGACAGCACCAATAATGAAATATTGGCACAAGGAGATGACTTGAATGATTCCACTACATTGATTGAAATTGAGAGCACCAATAATGAAATATTGTCACAAGGAGGAGATGACTTGTATGATTCCATTAGATTGATTGAAATGGACAGCACCAATAATGAAATATTGTCACAAGGAGGAGATGACTTGAATGATTCCACTACATTGATTGAAATTGAGAGCACCAATAATGAAATATTGTCACGAGGAGATGACTTGAATGATTCCACTACATTGATTGAAATTGACAGCACCAATAATGAAATATTGTCACAAGGAGGAGATGACTTGAATGATTTTTTTGATCAATCTCTTGATGGCGAATTTATCGAATGTTTGGAGACCATAGAGTTACAAGAATCATCATTGCAGACTTTTCATGAGGACATTGCTGATGAGGACATGTTACTAGTTCTTTCAAATTTAGAAAATTCTGAAGAATAAATTTATATTTAGAAATCAAAAATTGTTTGAGACATTATTCATTTTTATTTTTAATTTATGAGGTTGTAGCGAAGTGATTGTAGTATAAAATGAGACTTATAGTATAGAGTGCAACATTTTTATGTTACATGGTAAGTTTACTCATATTTACTTCCCTTCTGCCACTATATTATCTCCAATGTGTATTTGACATCTCTTCTTCATCTCCGGCCTCCTTTCTCTCACTGTGTTTCCGATGCATCTTATCGCTGCTATTTTGTGTAATTACAGAAGAGAGTAAAATAAAATAGTTCGGAACGTGAAAAGGGGGCAAAGTAGAGTACTCCTCACCCCCTAGGCCTTTTTAGGCGGTCCCAAAAGGATCAGTTTCTGCTTTCCTGAGAGATTATGGTATGAGTTCCATATACCACAATAACTTGCATTACAACATGCAAGATATCTATCTCCTTTTGGAGATATTCGCGCTAAGCGCGAATATCTCCAAAAAGTAACACCTGCCCTGAGCAGTTCTTAGCCATGTTATCCAATGGGAGGTGGATAACATGGCTAAGAGCATTAGCTCGGTAATGCATGAATATCGCTGAGTTTTTAGCGATATTGATGCATTGCGGCCGTTTATTATCGCATTTGCGATAAACCTTGATAATAGCAAGGTTTATCTTCGATAATTTCTGACGATGCTTAGCGGTAAATAATTCGTTGGTAAGCATCGTTAGCGATAAATATCGCTTAACTTTGGTAATATGCCCCAACGTCTGTTAACGTTCGATTCGAAGGAAATGAGGAAGTGTTGAAAAACATTGTTTGCGCCATCTTGCCTTTTTTGAAATGCCACACTTTTGTGGTGCACGGCAGCCATTTTAGATGTCTTGACCAGACCCACTCTCTGCACGCTGTCGATTCGTAGCATGGCTCCTCACCCTCGCAAGCATCTTCCCCAGGCACTGGTCACCCCCGCTCTCTGTCTTATGCATGGGCAATAAACCTCCCCCCATCTGCGCTGCTCTTCCCTGAAAATCACACTCTGTGCCCGCCCGACACCTCCCTTTCGCCCTATTCACTACCGCACCCTCTGACACTCCTCTTCCTCTGTGTCCGATTGTCCAGGCTATCAGCTAGCCCTGCAGATGTAGTTTATGGCCCCAGCTGTAAAGAATCACCCCTCTTCAAAGGAGTTATAGTAGATCAAGGCCCACACCCGATGAGATCCGTCACACCACACGCGTTCCTACTATCTGAAAACCATCCTGTATTGTGATTGGGGAGGGGACCGAGCCTGAAGCGGAAGATTCCAGGGATGACTCTTTGTACATCAAAGTTTTTACAATTATGTGTCACATTAAAAATATATAGCACTCCAACAAAGTAGTAGGAATATAAAACTTTAATAACATATAAATATATACAACAAAACAAAAACAGTAAAAACATTTAAACAACGAAGAGACCGTGGCAATTTCTTTTGAATTATCCAATAGATTTATTGAAATTGACAGCACCAATAATGAAATATTCTTGTCAGTAGCGGTCTGTTGTGCGAATAGTTACAAGGCAGCAGAACGCGCTGAAATCTAGATGGCACGAAAGTGATGTCTAGTAAGTTGCCGCCCAGCAAATAACGGCGTGGGGCGCCGCGGGGGTGAGTGAGTCCAGTAGGCACCACAGCTATTCTTACCGGCATGGCAGAATTACTGCTGGGGACAATGCCTGTGCTGTAGCAGGTTCACAGCAGAAACAAAAAGGATTTTGTTGAAGATGTTGTTGGTTTTAAATTTGAAAACAGTTCTGGTGTCAACTGCTATGCTAATGTAGTGGTTAATGTTTTGTTTTCTCTAGAAAATGTAAAAGAGGGGGAGGCAGTCCAAAGTTCCGTTAAAAGGGCAAAGGAAAGGATCGGTGGTTTGAACTATCAGTGAAAAAGGGGAGGGGGTGCAACAATTTTTCCTACCGGGTCACACTGTGCTTTCACCGGAACTGAGGTCTGCAGGATTCTAGTAATTCAAAGTGAGGCTGGCGCCAGCATGGGAGCGCCGACGTCCCGCGGATACAGTTTCGTCACTCCACGGGCGATCATGGCAGTCATTCCCCATCGGGGGTCGGAGACTCCCGCGGCTCCTCTAGAATCTTCAAGGTCGTGGAGGACTACGGTGGTGGAGTCAAGCAGTGACCGGGCCATTTCTTTATGCTGGGCCCGCTCTTGCCAGGTCGACCGCCATTTTGAGAGTTCGGTAGCTACTGGCGATCGCGGGGTCAAATGAGCGGACGGGCTCCACCCTGCCGGGCGAGACGTTGCAGCATGGCCACAGTGGAAGAACCCTTTTCCGGGCGCCTGGAGCGCTGAGGGTGCAGCTGGGAAGCCTCCACCTGGGGAGGCGGGAGAGGCCTGTTCGCACCGTCTCTCCCTCCCAGTGCACCCCACGGCGTCTCGCTTGAGATTTGTTATGGCCGGACCAGGCGATGAGGACGAGGGGGGGGGTCGGAGGCATGTGCAAGAAATCCCCCCCCCAGTGTTGTCGCAGCCATTATTCAAGAAAGAAGAAGTGTCCCGTCCGTCTTCGGGCCGGGCTTCCGGTAGATGTCGGCCGGACGCCCCTGGCTCTGGCCCCATGAACGGGTTTCTTGGTTTATCGGCTGCAGCCGGATCCCGTCGTCCTCGGCCCCCCGACCGTTGGTGGCCGGACCGGAAGAGCATGTGACGGGACTACCTGCAACTCTCAAGGGCCACCGCGGCCGGACTGGGAGAGAGAGGGGAGGGTCGAGGAGACATTCCCCCCCCTGCAACTGTTCAGCGTTGTAAAGGCAATCCCCTGGCCGGGTCCCGCTGGCCTCGGCCTCTCCTCCGGCTACACCCTACGTTAGGATCTCCTGGCCGAGGCGTGGCAGCAGGACCTGCCTTATATGGGCTGCTCCCGGCTGGGCGTAGCCGCAACCCTGCCCCACCTTGGAAGTTTCCAGAGTGGGGGCGGATGTTCTACTGACTTGCATTTTCCCTAGTCTATCGATTTTTTTGGCGTGGCAGGCGGTGGGACAGCGAGGGGTGATTTGGTTTCTCTTACTGTTTTTCTGGTCTCTCACCACTGGCATATTTTAACGTTTTCTTGTTTCTAGGACATTAATAGGTTTTATCATTACGTTATGTTATCGTTTCTTTGTTCGTTGTTTAATAAAAGTTCATGTTCATCAGTGGCCTACTGATTTTCGTTTTCCTATTCTTTTCTTTCCAGGTTGTTTCATGCTAAAGTTTCTGTTAACAGGATACAGTGATCACTTCGTTATTATTGCATATGTCCTTTTCACTAGGGGTGCTCTCTGGTCGGGCCAGATAACGTATCTCTAGTAAATGGTCCGGGTGAAACAGGTGCATCAATCAGTGGGGAGTAGATAGGCATGACAGATTACAACGGGGGAGAAAGGTCCGCATTACGTACCCTTTCACTACTTGCAAAGATTTTCCTACGTTTATTTGCAAACAGGGAATACCTCCAAAAAGAACTAATTCCCAAACAGTCAATGTTCGGACAATCAATCAATCAATGAGGAATGAAATAGGTACGACGTGTTAAAGGCTTGCGTTACCTACCCTTCACTATCTGCAAAGGGAGAGAGATTATTCCTATTCTTCCTCGTTTGCAGGCAGAGAAGATCCTTAAGAGAACCAACTTCGAACAATTCAATGCTCGATTGAAACAATCAACAAGGGGTACTGTGAACACAAATAAACGCCGCTTATGTACATACGCATTGCTATTTTCAACAGGTTGTTCCTAATGTTTCTATTTTAGCGAGGTCAAAAAGAGATCCCATTAGTGGCCTACTGATTTTGTTCGATTCCTTTAGTTTTTTTACACGATTTTTCGCTATCTGCAAAGACTAAACAGAGTATTGCGACTCTGTGCTTGTTTGTAAATAGAGAATGAACCAAAGAGAACAATCAATCAAATGGAGAGAGAAGCAGGCACAACGGATTACAAAGGGGGCAAAGGGCTGCGTTAACTACCCTTCACTATCTGCAAAGAGAGAGTACTCCTAATAGAAATGAGGGGTGGGGGGCAGCATTCAAAGCAGATCAGTGTGCATAAACACGAAAATGTTTTTACTTACCACGTACTTGACATTCGACAGCTTATGATATTTGCTATTAAAAAACCATTGAAATTCACTGAAAAAACCATAGGTTATAGACCATATATAGTTAGGAATTAGCATTTAAAAAACCTTATTTTACTCACACAAAACCATTGAAATTCCATATATAGTTAGTTGCACTAACTATATATCGCGCACCCGCAATCCACTGCTGATGATGTCACATATTACATCATTCATGACATGGTCAGTGACATCACTGATGACATCACTGATGACATCTCAAATGACATCACTGATGACATCACTGATGACATCTCATTTGACATCAATGACCACATCACTGATGATATCATTCATGTGACAATACAATGCATCTCCTCACTTTTTATTATAACCTCTGTTTCACCCAGTGTTAAAAAGAGTATAATTTTTGAAACCATTGACACACCAATACTAGTTACTACATACGCACTCACTGATTGCTACGTCTACACACACCTTCACTCATTCACCCATACAATCATTCATACATACAATCACTCATCTTTACAACACTATCATATGCACTCATACACCTATACAGACACTCACAGTCTGCCACTCATCCATGGAGTTACTCACACACCTAGTCAGTCCTGTAAAGAATCAATGAGACTTCCATTTTCTTGTCTATACAGTTAAACATAGAGCACCTTACATTTTCAAACATATACTAACACATACTTACCTTCTTATACAATCATTGATACAAGTACAGATTGATCTGCACAGAGTCACACACCTCCCAGCTAGCCACACACACACTCAGTCTCCCATACAAATACTTGGGCAATCAATCAATAACCCATATAGTTACTCATATAGCTACTGATCAACACATGCAGCAGTTTACAGAACAACAGACATAATGATGCACAAATTAAGACAGTTTAGTCACTAACCCATGCACTCAGTGAGACACATTTAATCACTCACTCATACAGTCAGTCATGCACCTACTAAATCCTTCGTCCAGACACTTACACATCCACTCATTCTTCAATATGTAAGACATATTTAAACTTTATAGAAACAAAAAATCACTGGATGTTGTTATCAGTGATGTCATCAGTGATGTCACTGACCATGTCATGAATGATGTAATATGTGACATCATCAGCAGTGGATTGCGGGTGCGCGATATATAGTTAGTGCAACTAACTATATATGGAATTTCAATGGTTTTGTGTGAGTAAAATAAGGTTTTTTAAATGCTAATTCCTAACTATATATGGTCTATAACCTATGGTTTTTTCAGTGAATATATATATATATACTAGCAGCCCGTCCCGACGTTGTCCGGGTATGAAATAGAATATGTGTAATGTGTGTATTTGGCAAGGGCAATTTATTTTAAAATCTCGCGGTAGACAACATTTTTTTTTCATTAGAATAGGGACGGAGAAGGCCCAGCTGCAGCCCTTGCTGATGTTAGCAGACGCATGTAATTGGTGTAGTGATCCGCCACCTGAGCCCCGCTACAGCCCTGGTTGATGTTAGCAGGCGCGTGTAATGTCGTTGAATGAGAGAGTTATCAGCCGCAGGTAAATCCGTTTAATGAGAGAGTTGAGTGACAGCAAGTAGGAGAGGCTGCGGTAATTGTCCCCGCAGACACGCTCATTTGCGTGTTCCCCCGCTTAAGGCCCAGATGCAGGCCTGTTTGATGTTAGCAGGCGCGTGTTCCCCCGCTTGAGGCCCAGCTGCAGCCCTGGTTGATGTTATCAGGCGCGTGTAATTAGTGTACTGATCCGCCGCCTGAGCCCGGCTAGAGCCCTGGTTGATGGTAGCAGGCGCGTGTAATTTCATTGAATGAGAGAGTTCAGTAACAGAGCGCAGGAGAGGCTGCAGTAATGTTACTTACCAGGCCTCCAGGTGAACGCATTTGTCACGCCCCCAGCACACGGCCACAGCAGACGATCTTCTGATAATGTACGACCCACATGGCATGAAGGGCGGAACGTAGCACACGCCCCCAGCGCTTCTCACGCCCCCAGCATGCCCCTCGATGCGGCGCAATTGCGTTCACATGGCATGAAGGCCGGACACACGCCCCCAGCGTTTCTCACGCCCCCAGCGTGCCCCTTGATGTTTCGCAGCAACGTAATTGATGCTTGTATGTACGGCTCACATGGCATGAAGGGCGGACACACGGCCCAAGCATTTGTCACGCCCCCAGCACACGCCCACAGCCCACGATGTGATGGATGTACCACACCCCCCCAGCGTCAGTCACGCCCCCAGCCCACGCCCACAGCACAACGCAGACATGCCCACAAGGGACTACTTTGCTGGAGTTGGCCTAACGGCTAAGGCGCTCGACATCGGACCTGGGGATCTGGGTTTGAGTCTTGGTAACGACGCCAAACATCCTGTGATTCTGGGCAAATCACTTAATCTCCCCGTGAATGAATGTGTGTCCTCATGTAACGTAACTGTTGCTATGTAAAGCGCTCTGATACCTGATTCAGTTCGGGTTAAGTTTGCGATATTTAAAACTCTGCAAAAATAAAAAATATATATGGTGGCCGTATGCCTATGTCCTTCTGCTGCAACTGCCCTTTCCAACGTTGTATTGGATGTTGTGATTGGTGCTGGGGTTACTGAGATTACCCGCCTCAAAGGTTTGGGCTCTCTCTTTATATTATTAGTATGGATATATATACATATATATATATAAAAATAAGTCACAAACCCACTAAATATGCATTATAGATCTGCAGACTGCTGAGTGATTACTTTATTTTGACAATGTTTGATAAGAAACCTTTAGTAGAGGTGATTTCGAGAAAAGAACAGGTAAGTTTAGATGTCTGTTATCACAAAACCTTTTACTAGTTTAGGAATATGAAAAACGTTTTACTTATGCTCATTTTAGTGTGTACCAAAAGGCATTCATATTCCTGTCACCTCACACTAAGGGGAATATTTAGCATACTTTCATGCAGCACAGTGCAGCAGGTCACCTTGCTGTGCTCCGTTGTGTGAAAGGGCAGGAATGTGCTGTATTTAACATCAATAGCGCAGTCCTGTCCTTTCCTTGCATTGATGCACTTTTGGCTGCCTAACACCAATACAAGCAACTTTGCACTATTGTGAAAGGGTGCCTTCATAGTAATCAGGATTGTTTTTGTGCAAAAGCAATCCTTAAAGGCATTTTCCTCTTTCTAATTATTCTGTAGAGCACAGCACACATGGAAAGAGGAAAAACAAGGAGGAATATAGATATTTTCCCTAATTACGCCTCCCCTGTGGAAGGCGTAGCATTCTCATGCATTCTCAAGTCTGCCACAGATAGTACATCGGAAAATGCGCCAAATATCTGTGGGTTGGTGTTGGTGCATGGGAATACCAATGCTCCACCCTTAGAGTGCCTCCCTGGTGCGGAGTACCAGAAGGCATCTATTTGCGCTGACTTACATTTTTTTAGATTTATCAAGACATGCGGGCCATGTAAGGTGGCCTTACCTGGCTGATAAATTTGACTTTAGTGTTGCATCACCATTGTGCACCCTTGTTTGGTGCAAGGGTGACTAACACTATGATAAATATGGGCCCTAGTGTGTGCCTCTTTCCAGGCTGTGGCGGCAGCTGAAAGAGCAAAGGTAAGCCACACAAAAGCCTGGCTGAGAAGTGAACATGAGGACAAATCTTCCCTGATATTGTCTCCTCTTATTAGCTTGTGCAGCACCCATCTCTTTTAAGGTTGTAGAGAATATACATAAAATATATAGCAGCATTTTAAAAGAAACTAGATCTCACTGAAGTTATATCTGGCACTAACTTCCTGCTTTACTATTTCCCCTTTAAGAAATTCCTTCCTGCACTTGGAGGGGTCCGATGGTTCTGTACTAGAGGAAGATCTTGTCTTCCTGGGAGAAAATCAATGGACTTGTTTTCATGGACATTTCTCCTGCTGCCCACTTACAATTTCCAGAAAAGGGGGTGGTTCAGAAAAGGGGGTGGTGATGAACAGTGTCTGAATTAAGCAGACCCCTCTTACCCAGTCCAAAGATCAGGGCTTGATCCATCACCGTTATTTAGCTCACTGCCCCATCCCAGCTCAGAACCTGGCTATATGTAAATTAGTCTGTCCCTGGCCCAGTGCATCATGGGAACAGGGCAGGCCAAACTACCAAGCCAATTCTTCACCAGAAAGGAAACAAGCTTCCGGGGACCGGTTTCTGGCATCCCTTGCTCATTGCACCATCAGGATTCAAGCAAGCCGGGCCGACGACGCCTGAAATGGCAGAAACCGGTCCCCGGAAGCTTGTTTCCTTCCCAGTGTAAGAATTGGCTTGGTAGTTTGGTTTGCCCTGTTCCCATCATGCACTGGGACAGGAACAGACTAATTTGCATATAGCCAGGTTCTGAACTGGGATGGTGCAGTGAGCTAAAAAACGGTGTTGGATCTAGCCCTGATCTCTTGACTGGGTGAGAGTATTCTGCTTAATTCAGAAACTCTGTCCATCACCACCCCTTGTTGTTAAACACTTACAATTTCCCTCATGTGGCTGACTGGTGACTGATGAAGTTGTGAGCACTGCAGAGGAAGACTGAAGCCTTTTTCTTGTTGACCTGTGACCTAGTTTTGGAGATCCCCTGGGAACTAGAAACCATGGACTGAAGTTTGAAGACATTTGATTGAGGTACCAGAACCTCATAACACTTACTGTACAGGTTGTATTATAGAATATTTTTATTTGTGAAAGGCTCACACAAAGCACTAAAACTACATACAGCAACAGCATATGCATCCACAGAAGATTCAGTCCAGTCCAGCTGTGCCCACTAAAGATCACCAACCTTACGAAAAGTGTTAAAACTGAAAGGTAAAACATTTGATTAGTATACACTAGGCACTATAGGGAACGTTTATAAAAAAAAGTCATGTAGTGCAGCAAGTAACCTTGATCCGCTGCACTGTATGATAGGGCAGAATGCTCCATATCTAACATTATACGGTACATTTCTGACTCTTCCCTGCGCTGGCGCACAATGTGCTGCCTAGTGCCAATGCAGGCACCCTTGCACAATGGCGTAAGGGTGCCTACGTTGTAAGCAAAAAATGTTTTGTTCAGGAAGGGACTCTTTTTAAAAAAAATACTTTTATTGAATTTTTTCTTTGCAAGTGTAACAGAACCACATCTGGCATACAGTAACGACACCTCATGTCGGAGGAATGGTGACAGAATAATGACAGACAGAAAATCAACCAACAAAAATATCGACACAGAAATATCGAAGGCAAAAATATCTACATAAAGGTAAGTACAAAAATATCAAAAAATAATATTGTTGTCAAAAGTATCGATGTTAAAAATATCTTTTTTAAATGTTGTAATAATAATGTAAAAATAAGTTAAAAATACTTATAATGTAAACAAATATAGATATAAATATTAAAACATATTTAAAAAACAATAACTAATACATACAATGTTAAAATTAATTAAACATCTACATATTAATTAATATATATATACTTACTCCACATACTGCAACAGTAGGGAAAGCGCTGGATAGCATAGGGGTTAAATTAACATACTTATCAATTAAATAATTTTTTATTTAAAAAAACATATAAATCATTAATTTACAAAAACATTATTAGTAACTACCAATGAATTAAAATTAATATTTACTTAACTAACATTAAATTACATCCCACACTATTCCCCCTTTAACACACAACACACTACAGATACAATAAAAAACAATTAATTTAACTATCAATTAATCAATTAATAACACTTAATAATACATTATTCATAATTAATCTAATTATAAATAACTAATTAATACATATGTATTACTAATTATTAATGAATCGACAATTAATAATTAATTAACAATAAATTATTTAACAATAAATTAATTAACAATAACAATAAATACAAATTACTACATTCATAATAATTAATATAATTAACTAATTAATAAAAATTACCAATTTTAATTACTTAACAATTAATTAATAATAAATACAAAACAAATAAAAATAAGCTCATTATTTAATTACATTTCATTACTTCCCACCCTATTCCCCTATAAGCCCACAACCCACTACACATAAACAAATCACAATTAATTTAGTTATCAATTAATCACTTAATAAAAAGTAATCACCAATTAAGTAGTAATTAACAATAAATTAATTAACAATAACAATAAATAAAAATGTATAATACATTAATTATAATTAACATAATTAATAAAAACGAATTACCAATTAATAATTAACAATTAATGAATAATCAATACCAATTAATAAAAACATATTCCCACCCTATTCCCCTATATACCCACAACCCACTGTGATACTAAAACGCAAAATTTACTTTAACAAAATTACTAATTTTGAAACATTTATTTTAAAATTTATGAAAATACATAAAAAAATGTTCAACATACATTTAAAATACATACTAAAATACATAACACTATTTTTTTTCGATATTATTGACAACGATCTATTTCTTACGATATTACTTACTTCGATATTACTTACTTCGTTATTAAAAAAAACGATATTACTTACCTTGGGGTCGGTATTCTGGTCAACGATATTCTCGACTTCGATATTCTGTCCCTACGATATTAAAAACTTGATATTAATGAAGGTCGATATTTTAAATTCGATATTTTGACTGCCCACCACGTCGGTGGAAGGTAGTCAGATACATTCCAATCGGATTTGTTCATCATACTTTCTTATACAGTGTACTGGGTTTATTCCCTCACCGAGATCTTGTATCACTAGAGGACCAAGATACCTGTCCAAGATGACATGCAGCAGTTGCCAACCACAAACAAATAAAGCTACACTGCACCGCAAAATATGCAGTTTCTGCAAGGACATCTGAATGTGAAAAATACAATATGGAGAAAAACAAAATCAAAATCAACACCCCCTTCAAGCTACATGTGTGTGTGTATGTGTGACTAATCTGAACCTACCCCTACAACCTGTAACTTCTGCATTCCTCACGTGTCACCAAGCCGTTGATGGGGTTTCTCATAGTCAGTGACCTCACAAATATCTCCTCAGTGCACGTGACCGTCCAATCCCTTGATCTGCATAAACGGTCAGTATCATTGTGACCTGTCTGTGGACCCCCAGGAAGGAGCACCTTTCCACACAAACACAATCCCCTGAGGCATTTTAAAGATATGTCTCCTTGTTATATCTCCCCTGGAGAGGCGTAGTATTTTGACACTTTCCCCGGTCTGCCACTGTTGGTAAATCTGGGAATGCGCCAAAATCTATGGGTGGAAGTGTGGGAAGACCCACTCTCCACCATGGAAGGCCTCTCTGGGGCAGAGTAATGCAGTGTAGAGATTTACGCTGCATTGCATTACTCTAGTTTTATCAAGGTAGCCCTCCATAACTTGATAAATCTAACTTAAGATTTGCGCTGCTTTTGCACCCCACTGTGTGGCACAAGAGCTATGCAACTCTTTAATAAATATGCTTCTATATTCCCCCATTGTCATCTGTGAGTTGCCCTACAGAGCATCTTTGTCCGGCACTTTTACCGTCCATAGGCTCATATAGAATTTATAATGTTCTATTATTTCCAATTTTAGAGTTTTGGTTTTTGATGTACCCTTTGATCCTTCAGTCAATCTGTCATAATTTCTAGTTGTATTTACACAACTAATGCTTTTTTTGTAACTAACTTGCTATAGTCCCCACACAATTTATCTTATTAATTGTTATTGTTTTATTGCACAAGAACCACATGCATTTTTTACTGAGGGTAGCCTTCTACTAGATACAACAAGTGAGCCACAAATTTGTGAGGGAAATCTGTCATAGTTTTCAGCCTTTCAGGACCACAAAAGATAGCCCAGCAAAGCAGCAGGGATTTAAAATAATGTACTTCTTCTTCCTTGACCTTCAGTTATGAGTGCCACAGTGATAGACTTGAGAGTGCGATAAAATCCAACTCTGCAGGTCTTCAGGAGTCATTGGTTTTGATAATAATCGTATATTCTGAGTTTAGCCCTTAACAATAGGACAAGATATCGTTTTTGCTTCATGCAGTAACATTTATTTGTAGCAGTATGTGCCAGGCCCTATGTCCATTTTAAATTCTGTCTGGCTTGACCTATCAAAATCCCATGAGGTGAGGTTCTTTGTCCGCGATACAATCCTTACACTTCTTGTTTCTGACCCTGATGCAAACATGGATATGGGTAGGGGTTGGATTTCGCAAGCCGCTTAGAATCAGGATCTATGCGGGGGAAGGGGGAGAGTTTTATCAGGCGCTTTTCAATTTTTGCTTCTTTATTCCATTTATGGATTCTCTATCTTGCTGTTTTATTACAAAAGGAGAATCCCCTGCACGACCTTATTTTACGTCAGTAATGCATTAAAGCCGTAATAAATGATGTCGCAGTTACCATCACATGATGTGTTCAGGCAGCGTAAACCCACATATTTCCCACTTATCACTGCATACCAGCACCAACATTTTTCCACTGACGTTGGGGCATCATGCCAGAACCATTGCCATCCCTGTAGAATGTGGTGATGATTAAAGGAATTGGATCTAAACCTTAAAATCTAAGACAGTATTTTATAATGTATTTGAAAACCCTACAGACTGTGGGGTAGTCTGTACTCCTTGGCTATCACTCTTCTGGCAAGCTCAGCTGTATCCAGAGGGCTCCATTTACTGCCTCCCTCAATGTGGTGTTTACACCTACCAGAGACATTTTGCTTCTACCAGTGTGACCTCAATGTTATTTCTTAAAATAAAAAGTCAGGACAATGTATTTAAGAATTGAGTATTCTGAAATGTAATCATTTGTTTTTAAAATACACATCTCATTCCAGAATTCTACAAACCACATAACACAATTGAATGGCGACACCGTAACATATCTACGTTCAGCTTATAATTCAGTTTTTTATTTATTTTCGAAATGTATTTTTTCTCATTTAGACCTTGACTTTGAAACCCAGCAGATGACGGAGTACATTGATTCTCCCATGGTGCAATTGGCGGCCTATGTATTGAATGTGACAGATTGAGTCTTGTGACTGCCTTAAAATCCACGTCAAGGTCAAACGCCTGTCCTTCCATTACTGGCTACTTTCACAGTCTGCCCCCGGGACCCGTTGTTGCATGACTCACACCTCAGCTCGCCAGGTACCGAACCTCATTTTTCCAGTAGATTAAAAAGATTAGTTCAGCACCAGGCTTTCTTCTTTTCCTATTTTTAGAGATTAATATCGCTGGTTGGTGGTGCACCTTTGCAATACTTTAAATCTGTATGGCTTGTTTATGGCAGGCTGCAATGATTCTAACGCCGTATTTTATTTTTAAGAACCCTTGCACCGGCATCAGTATGTTTCCTTTTTAATGTGGTGTCTTGCACTCTATCCGAGTTTATTGATATGCCGACGAGACCTTAGATGTCATGGCCATCTGTTCCCGGTAATAAACATGGCCTTTTCGTTCAAGATTTAAGAATAATGTTATTCACCGGCATATGAAAGAATAATTAAACAGCGGAACAGGCATTTATTACATATTTGCGTCGTTCTGGAGACATTAAAAAGGCGCTGCCCCGCTACAAAACAAGTGGACATCATATTAACATTGTTTTTATGCGGACACAAATTTAAATTATACAACAAAGACGATTCACGAGGCAAACCAATTCTGCATTATGTTGCTCAGTTTAATTAAAGCAGAATATAAATGGGAATGAAGGTTACTGACCAATATTTTTATTTACTATTAACATCTAGGACGACTGGATGATTAAAAGCAAGTACACTTTTGCAGTGGGAATAAAAATAGGCATATAGGCCTCTACAATTTCTATTGGAAACTTTTTTTTTTACACTAAAGCAAAGAAAAAAACAGGCACGCAGTCAGTTGTCAATATTGACGTACACATTCCACGCCATGCATACCTTGCTTGTGAAAGAGCACTTCACATATTAATAAACACATTTTTCAGCTGGACGCAAATACTTCCTTGAATCAGCTGGACATAAAACGAAATGGTAAATTAAGGTGCTGTACAATAAGGAACACAAGTAAGACAATAGAAACATCCATTCTGGTCCTCAGACATAGTGGGCCCAGGACAGGACAGGGAACTAATTCTGCCCCGAGAAAAAATGCGAAATCAGCCACACAATGCACTCTTCAAGTGAGTGTAATAAGTGAGCTCGACTGTCTCCAGATGGATTTTAAAGACATTTTCAGAATAAATGGGCCCAGATGGTGAAAATGACCACACTATTTTTCAGATATATTAACTACTCATTTTGAGGGCTACATCAAGCTCGAAAAGAAGACTCCCGCCTTGTAGCTCTCCTCAAAATGGGCAAATGCGATGCTTGGCCCCTGTGATCCCCTTCATAATTAACAAAAAGGATGATCTGAATATTTCAGAAAGGTAAAACCCGAGGGAGCATTGCAAAAGCTGCAGCCCCTGTGCAGATGTTTTTGTGATGTTTGCAGCACGGGGGACACAATTAGGTGTACATAATTTGAATGAGGACATGCATCACATAAATGTATTGAATTCCCCCCTCCCCCAAGCTCTACTTATTTAAAATTGCACACAGGTACCCTAACTGCACACTGCCAAGTATAGAGTAACTGTCCATTCGAGTCATCTTTCAGAAGGGCATTAAGTAGGGGACATGGAACTGGAATAGTCATTACCTTTTGCAGGAGAATGAAGGGACCCACGATCACCTATCGAAGAAACAATTGGAGGTATGCTTTGTCACTTTCAGAGAAACTCCAGGCCTCCAAAAACTGCCTTAATAATGCCTTCTGTACCTGTGTGATCTTGTGGAGCTCATCTCAAATACAGCTATCTGACACAAACCATTAAACCTCCTTGAGCACTGAGCAATCTCTAAAAAAGGTTCCCCTGCAAAAAGGAACCAAGAGTATCCAATGACCTTGCTTTGTGCCTCGGCTGTTGAAAGGCAACTTCTCCTTCATAGAGTTTTTTAGCATTATGTTGTTTTAATTAATGCAATCTCTACAGAGACAGCAACAAAGTACAACATAAACATCTCTAGATCTGTCATCTAAGTCATTGCACAATATAACATTTTACACAAATGTATCATCCCTGGCACCTAAACAGGTTCTCAATGCACTGGGACCAGAAACACCTTCTGTTGTATCTGGCATTCTTGGTGTGGTTTTCCCTGACCTTTTGCCTCTACCCCTGTGTTTTTGATGCTATGCTGAATTTTGTTTTTGCTGGCTTAGATGCTTTGGGCACGTTGCCACTGCTGATCAGTGTCAAAATGCAAGTGCTCCCTGTGTAAATTGTGAATATGATTGCTTCTCCCTGATTGGCATATTTGATTTACTAGTAAAGTGCCCTAAGTGTGCCAGGGCTGGCAAATCAAGTGCTACTAGTGGGCCTGCAGCACTGATTGTGCCACCCACATGAGTAGCCCTAAAAAGAGGTCTGAGGGCTGCCACCGCAGTGCCTGCACGCAGTTTGTTAACTGCCATGTCACCCTGGCAAGTGCACCCATTTGCCTGAGCCTACCCTTCCCTTTCTGTGCACATAGGACAGGCCTATAGCAGGCCCAAGGTACCCCCCCTGGGCAGGGTGCAGTGTATGTGAAAGGTAAGACATTTACTGATATGTGTACAATTTACTGATAGTGAAAGACTGCCAATTTCGTTTTTAACTATTGAAAGGCTATCTTGCCCATAGGACAGAATGGGGAATGCTGTGTAACATGTTTACCTGCATATCTTCCCATAGCAGTGAGATAGAAAATTGGAATCTGGTATCCTTGAACTCAGAACTTAATACCACATCTTTTAGTAAAGATGTTTTTTAAATTCTGTGTTTGAAAATAGCACTTTTAGAAAGTGGCTATTTTCTTGTTCAACCTTTCTGTGTTCCTCTGCCTGTTTGTGGATTGACTGTCTGGCTTGAGAGTGACAGGGCCTCGGGTGGCTCCAGGAGTCTGGGCGAGTCAGTACTAGGCTGAATAGACTGATCTGCATTTGGAGTGGTGTGAGGAGTAGCACCTGGGCCTGAATGGGGCTGTGCCTGCCTTCCACAATGCTGGCTCCACCTCCTGCGCTGCGGCTGAAGACCCTGACCCACATTCACAAAATAAGAAGTTGTGCACTAGCAGAGTGAACCCAGAACTGGTTTGTACTGGGTCCAGGACCCCTTACACCTAAAGAACAAAGACTTTTGGGGTATAAATGGAAAAGCTGAAACCCCTGTAAATTAGACTACTTGTGTCCCCCATGCTTACAAAACGGACTTTGCTGTGTGCTGAAGAAGTCTCCAAGAGCCTGAGAAGAGCTGGCCTCGTTGTTGGGAAACTCAAGGATATAATAGTTTCCAAGAACATCCTCTAGCCACTGTGTGCATGTGTCTGCACTCAGCCTGTGGCAGTTGTAAAGATATCAGTGCTTCCAAGTGCTTCAATCCCCAGAAAGCCCTGTGAGGCTGGGTGCAGGTGTCTGCACCCAGTAGTGAAAGCCTTCGTGCCCCGTCACCACCTATAGCCCGAGTCGTCAGCGAGATCATGGTTCGGAGGAAGAGAAAACCGTGCTGTAATCAGCAGCTGCAGGACGTTGCCTGGCAACCGGGACGCATCCACAAGGCAGCGCTGCTGCGAAGGGAGCTGCCCAGTGGAACGTCATTGCCGAGCCGGAGAGTGAAGCCGCGCTCGCACCAAGAAGGGCTGTCCCGATCATACCTAGCCGCTTTATCAAGAGGAGAGCCCCCTTCTGAGGGCTGCAGCGAGGAAGTCACCTCTGCAGGTGAAGCTCGGATCGACGATCGGAGCCTGCGATCGAGACTGCTGCTTGTTGTATTGCTCTAGCACGGGTGTGGGCCTGCAGGGAGCTGTCGAGTGGAAATCTGCCGAAGGCACTTCCTTCCCGGGCATGCCCCACGTGCCCTACTTGCCCGGGTGTTTACCGGGCAAGTAGGGCACGGGTTTTAGGCATTCTTTCTGGTTCCGAGGGGACCCAGTGGCAAGTTTCATAGAGGCTGAAAGCGGAGAAAGTCTTGTGTGGGCAAGGTGACGTTTAAACACCAGAGAGGCACCGTGCACCGGTGTTGAGTAATTTGTGCTGACAACAAAAAGCTTAATTAGAAAACATTTAGTCCGACAAGTGAATTACGTTGATTCTGCAACTGTCTTGATCCTACCATAGTTGCCTGAGGAAATACGGACATTACAAGTTCATTTTTGTTGGTGATATTTTTGAAGGACATTTTTGTTGAGAACCCTTTTCCCTATGGATGTTGGTTGTTTTGGTCTTGTGAAACCTAGATAAAGATAACTTTAAAAAAAAAACATGTGTGGTGTCCATTTGTGGTGTTTCACTCTGTTACTGTGGGTATTGGTGCAAATACTTTACACATTGTCTTGAGGATAAGCCTGTCTGCTCGTGCCAAGCTACCTAGGGGGTGAGCAGGGGTTATCTACAGTGTGCTCCCCCTTACCCTGAGTAGAAGCAAGGGTCCCTATTTGGTCAAAGGTACCTACCTCTGCCAACTAGAGACCCCCATTTCTAACACTTCCTAAGCGATTCTTGGGCATGGAATAGGAGAGAAACAACCATTTTCATATTTAGAAAGCCATTTGCTAAACAAACAAGTCTCAAACGCAGCATCTATGAGATTATTAGAATACTGTTTGTATAACTCTCCTGGCCTACCTGTGGAAAAAAACTATTAGATCTGAGGCCAGGCCCCAAACACTTGTCTTACATTAAAACTGTGTTTGCTTATCCTGTGCAGATTAATATGAGTGCAGCTTATTTTTAGCCTCCAAGGGATAATGGGCATCCTCAGGATTTGAGAATGTAAAGACCTTGTCTGACTTTCAGCCAATCAGGGAACCATAGTGATTTTTCTAGTTTAATGGGCAGAAGTTGTTTTTGATCTCATGTGCAACTAGTCAGCACCCAAGATTTGCTAATCTGATGACATTGCAGAGGTGGATATGGGAGCACCCAACCGGCAGCTCCTCCTGTTTGTAAACAGTGCATTTCATTAATTCATGCAGTTTTCAGTTCCCTACCTCAACTAAAACCATCCCCACTTTTCTCGTGGAGTCCCTAGAAGGGTAATGAAAGGCACATACTACCATGACAAGTGTCTCTCACCAATTTGTACCAAACAGTGTAAAAAGGTATTCATTGCTTTCTTGATGTCATCAGTATGACCCGGGAAACACAGGCATGAAGTATTATTTCCCAAGCCTCATTTTCCAGGAATTTCTCCTTCAACTCGAGACAAGACCAATGAATAGACACAGTCTTCAAATCTCCATTATCTCAGGGTGGGCCTTTTAGCCAATTTATGATGGCTGCAAAGCAGCACAACTCTGAAGCCCAACAGACCCAAAACGTCAATCCTGCTCATCAAATCATCACCTAGTCAGCAAATTGACTCATACAGCATTTGCTGCAACATGCAGACTTAGATGGAGTACTTGAGTACTGAATTAGTTATAGATGTTGTGAGCAAGACCAAGCAGCCTGCTCATTGTGTGCTGTCCTGGAGGCCTGATCGCGACAGGGTCCCCGTGTGAGCCTGAATCCATGCCTGCATCTGGTACAGTGACACCCAGATCTAAAAGTCCACTCTGCGTATACTCAACTTCCCTGTGGGTTGGGGAGATGAACTGTGACTGGAATACAAGACAACAGCAAGGCAGGCCTGGAACGCAGACTAAGGGTACTCCGGGAGTATATACGGCAATGACAAACTGCTGAAAACACATAGAGCAACCATGCCCTACTGGCTCAAATATCACAATGGAATAAACAGACACAAAATGGAGGGGTACCTGTGATATGGAAAGCGAAGTGCCACCAGAATGCACAAACATAAGCATTGCATTCTGCAAATGACGCTTGACCACAAGCTATAAGTAAAGCTAGAACTGCTGCTGCGTTTGAAGAGAGTATCCTGGGCATGGGATTATATTATAGTAATTGGATTAGTGACCAAGAGTATCAGTGATTTAAAATGATGCCAAATGATTGGGGCTATTGGATATGTGAATCTCAGTGTGAGGCATAAGCATGTAGAACCTGTGCCTTCTGTACCTGCCAAAATATCCTCAATGAAACAGCACTCTGTGCTGCAACAGAACTTACCTGTGATCTTGGACATGTAGAAGTTTTTCTAATGTACAAATTTGCGTGCCAAAGTATTTTTGCGAATTTCGCATTTTTAAGTTGCATATAGTCACAACAGGTGAACTGCTAATTTTGCTTGGCAGGAAGGATCGCACAAACCAGATGGACTTCATTAACCTAATGAGCGCTACCGCGTTTTCCCGCTGTGCGCTGATAAATAAAAATTGGCCTGTTTATGACAAAGCCAGCTCGTCATGAGCGCAGCGCAGGTAACGCCCATGACGAGCTGGCTTTGTCATTAGCGTCGAAGTGGTTAAGAACTCAAAGATCACACATACAATTGAAGGGACAGATGGATGCTGCCAAGAGGGGTATAGAAACTAACTGCGAATAATAATGTTTTAAGCCCTGATGATGTCCCTAATGGCTGAAATGGGTCGGCTGACATTGATTGCTATTGTGTGATCTGGAGTTATCAAGTGAACATTGTGAAATAAAAGTCATTCATTGGATACATATAAAACTGCCTGTAGACTTTTTGTGAATTGAGCTACATAAAGAGTAATTAACTTGGGAATTTTGATGAATTAAAGTGCTTCTTTTGCATCAAGATTATATTGTGTTTAAAAATTGGTCCAGTAGTGGTGGGACCACGGAGACTGGAGTGTGTCCTAAACGACTGGAAATACAGTTACTAGGATTATACACCTGTATGCCCGATTCTTGCCCACACCGCTGGACGTTGTGTTTGAGTGTTTACAACATAATTTAGCCAGGTCATATTTTTGAGTAAGACACCATTTTATTAGAAATGGACGCTGTTTTTGTTTTCTAATTTATGCTGCTTATTCCTCCTCTGATCAGAGACCTGCTGCAAGCTTTCTCTCATGACAGTTTCTACGGAACTTGGCAAGCGTGTATTCTGAATTAAACTTTCTTCATGTTCCCTATGTATCATTTTGAAGGACTTGTGCTGAAGCATCATTTTGTAAAGGTGTTTGTCTAGAAAATGTAACAGCATGCGTTATTTCCCGTAGGAGTAACGTACCCAAGTAGGCACACCTTATTTTGATTTCAATAAATTTCATGGAGATCTTGTTAGTATGTTGATTTTTATTCTTGTGTAAATTTCATACTATTTTCTTCATAGTACGTCATACATTCCACATTTTTCAGCCCATTGCATTTCGGGCGGAAGCCCTTCTTAAGGGGACTTTAATTTTGACAGCATGAAAGTATAAAGCTTTTTACCACCATGGGACATTGTCGCAAAATGTCCCATTGTCGCGAAACTCAGGTATAACAACAAGTTAGTATAATTGCGGGAGTGTAAATGAAACAAAACAAAAGTGAAATCTTCATAAGTGATGCTGATTAAAGCTGCTTTGGTCTCTAAAATGACCGAGTGTAAATTGTGCAATACACGACACGCGCTACTTCAGTGTATATCTGCTTTACTCGAGAAAAACTTAAAGGTGCACGCGAAGAACCTAAAAACGTGGGTGTTGAGTCGATGTGGCAGGCAGCTTATATGCCACAGGGATATGTCGAACCACGATGGATGGTTAGTTTCATGTGCGAAAATAAAATTGACAAGTGCCCAACAGATGGGTTTGGAAGCAAAGTGAATTATGCGGACACAAATTGCATGGATAAAAATCTGACCTGTGACAAATGTAAGTGAGATCACTTCACTGTAGTGAAGCGCAGGGTCACAAATACAATGTACATGTTTCCTAATACCACCTAACTAATACATGTGCTGTCCCTAAAAACGATTGCATTCTACTGTCTAGAAAATGTGTCATATTGTATTTTTCACATCTCTGGATCAATGGTGCTGAGGGAGTGAGGAGATTTACCCTCCCTTTAGAAATAGGTTAGTACTAAGAATTAATGTTTGTGATGCTATTTTTTCGGATTTGCCCAAAGTGAGCTAACCATGATCATACCTTGCTGAATCGTCAGTTTAAAAATTGTTTACGCATAAATAGTGTATAAAAGACTGGTTTTAGGGATCAGAAGGCAACTTCTCATTTTACTCCTGAAACCTTGTATGATGTTATTGAGATAGACCTTACTTAGGATGCCAACAGAACTCTTTATGAGCATGACACCTAAACTTAGGGAATAGCTGCTTACTATGATTAATATTTCTGATGGTGATTTTGTTTTTCTGAATTTGAGTCTTTATAACATTTTCTACTATATATTTTCTGTAATGCCTAATGACCTTTCCTATAATAAATCTTCTAAATGTATTTCTGACCTAGAACCCAATTATTGAGTGGTCCAAGTCAGTATTCGATCATACTGTTTATACTCTAGAAATTGGATGGGTTAGGAAATTGGTTGAGGTCTCTAGTTACTAGATCAACTGGAGTGATGGCACAGAGCTAATAAGATAAAATTAGGGGTGATTGAAAATATTGGAATTCACTTGATTATTGGAGTTTGGCACCCATAGACATGCACATGCTCATAAGCTAGTACCCTGGATTGGCATCGCTGAAACCATGGGAAAGTTGAACAACAGAGCAATGGAACTTTGACACAAAAGTTTAAACACAACAGAAAGAGACATGGTCCAGACCAAGTCATGGCACTGCCACAGGCAGAAATGTAAGACTATGAATGTACAATCATGAGAGCCTTTTTACAAGAGATTAAAAATATCTGAAGTAAAATTGACACAAAACGGATAATGTGACTATTTTCTTATAACATATGCAGGAAAGAATAGATCGATACGATGCTAGATAACTCAGAACAACTCATTAATGAAGACTCAGAAGCCAGATCCGTTGGTGTATTATATAGGTCGCTAGACTAGAGGAATCAACTGTGACCAACATCATGGAAGTGTACATGGAGATAATAATTTCTGAGAATTTTAGGAAATACAATCTGTTCTCAATATTCACCATCTAAAGGTCTCATAGCTTGATGGACCCAAGACCTCACACCATTTTGGGGTGTCAACAATATGAGGGCACTGAATTCTTCTTTTTCCCAGACTTCACTCAATCAGTGTGGATGGCCAGATAAACATGAGACTATGATGCCCAATATGTAATGCTACATCCAGGAAATCTGAGAATCTGATGGGAAGGAAATAGCTCATCCTGTATTTTATTTTTTGTATTCATCCAGAGAAACCACATTACAAATATTTCAGAGATGGATGCCAATCGTATATACAAATTCATACAAAATATAAATACATTTCATTTGTAAAATTGTCGTAAGAACACCATCATCATAAGTTAATACTCGCTTAGTTACAGAACGTAAGCTAGCTGATTAGTGAGACAGTCAATGTTGTTCTCCCAATTCATTAGAGGCCACTAGAATGTTTCCCCAGCTTCCTGGCCTTCCTACCCCTACATGAGTATAAAGCTGCCTCTTGGTTGTATATCCCCAACAGCTGTGTTAACCATATCCGAAATGTGGGGGGCTCTGGATCCTTCCATCTGGCGGGGGAAATAGCCATAACAGTGCATGCCTTACATCACATGCCTTTACAATGCGGTCGTTAAAATGCAAAATTTTACATCGCAAGTCACTTCAACTACTTGCTGTAGGGGGCGCACTGGTGTTGAATTTACAATCCAACACCTTCCCTGCTGTTGCAAAAACTGGAGTAGGACTAGTAAATGATACTATTCCTATGTCCAGTGCACCCCCAACAGCAAGTAGTTGAAACAACTTGCGATGTAATAGTTCACATTGTAAAAATCCAGTCACTGTAATGACCCCGTTGTGAAGGCATGCTATGTAAGTCAGCGAGTTAAAGCTATTTATTCATCTCACAGCAATTATTATCCTGACTATGGCTACACGAACAAATACGAAATATGTCTAGGCATTGGCCAGACCACTGCTACTTATAGAGCCCAAAATCATCAACCTGGCGATCAGATTGATCCTGCACCCAAGCAGCCCTTTCCAGAAAGGCACCAGCCCGTTCTTTTATAAAGGAGTAGTCTGGCACAGTCATAAAACATATGGACTAATGTGGTTGAGCCTTCTACACACTTTGGACATTTATCATCTGATCTTTAACCCCAATCAAACAGCTAGGCAGAGGTAAAATACAGATTAAAAAGCGTTTAATAGTGCTGCGCCTTCAAACTTGTTAATGAAAGAATTTGTGCAGTTAGTGCCATTGCCATATCTAAATCTGCATCGGGTTCACCTAACTTCATTGCACACTTTACATCTGTTTTTTCAAGATCATCTGGCACGCTGTCAAGCAAAGCACTATAAATGTTTCCTATTCTGCAATCAACCCGGACACTCGTCTCTACTAAGGGCATTTTGTCTAGAGATATAGCCAGCCTGAAGGTGGTGAGAAATTCCCTGACTTGTACATATTTGAAATAGTGATTGTCAGGGATTCTAAACCCTTGCTGCAAATGGGTAAAAGGGCAAAACTCATCTACTAGACAGAGGTCTCATATTGTTGTTAAACCATGCTTTTCCCACCTGCCATAATATCATAGAAAAGGGGCGGAAGAAAGGAGAATCGACACAAAGGTGTATATCGGCAGACCTTTGGAATTATCATAGCTTTACAAACTTTGCTCCATACTTTCCATGCATTGTGCACCACCATCAACCGGACTTTCTTATAATAGCTCTGCTCTAACTACCGCAACAGAAATCCAGTGGCCTTTTTCCCCAGCGCCAGTTCATATATTGATGGGAGGACCCAGTGACTTTCCTGAGTTGTCTGTTCGTCATTACCTATAGTGAATAAAATTTGCATTTGCTGCAGAAGTGCGGCCAAATAACACAATGTGATGTTTGGTATGGACCCTGTGGAAGTGGCAGTTATTTTAAAGACCCCCTCCCCTTCCATGTAAAATTAACAAAGATGGATTCCAAAGTACTTAAAAATGATACATCTAGCGCGACCAGAATGAACTGAAAGAGATATAAATCCTTGGGAAGCATTGTCATCTTTAGGACATTACTCTTACCAATAATAGATAAATGTAGCCTGTTTATAGTTTCAAGTCTGCGGATAAAGTATTTACCAGAGGATCAAAAATTAATCTTGCCTATGTTAGGTTTAAAGTTCCCTTTCCTATGATGCCTCTGCCGTGCTGTTTTAGGTTAGCAGTGTGTGGCTAAAATACATTCATTTGTATTCATGTTATGCAACCCACTGAGTTATCCTCGCAACATGTAAGCTTTAGTTAGCCAGTGTGCATCCATCTTGTATTTCGTAATCCATACTAGACTGTGCGATGGTTAGGCCTCAGTGCTCATATTGCTTGCCTCAGCAGAACACTGTGTTTTTTGATTATTTCTCCTGCTGTCCTAGGCTATTTCCGTGACTTGCTAATAAATAAGGTATTCTGCCATCACATGACTTGCTGAGTCTGTAGCTTCTACACCCACCTTAGGAGATGCGGAGTACAAAGCACTGTGGCCTTGTCTTCCTGATAACATATTTCCATCTGGCATATGTTAGCTCATCTCTCTGTGCTCCATTTTTCATGTCCGGCTCAAGCCAGTACTTTCCCACGGTGGGCGGGGTTGGAGATGGCTGGGAAGCCTTTTTTACCTACTGTAACCTGTTGGGAAGTCAGTCCCCTCAGCCTCCATCTTAGGGTGAAGGTCTGTCCGGGATTCTCTCTCGTCAGAGAACTACTAATAAAGCTTGTTTATATTCCCTTCTGTCTGACCGACTCTTCACTTGGGAAGGCATAGCAGGTAGTTGTATATGTAACCCATGGGGGCCTTAGAGGGCCATGTCCTTCACCTATGGTATCTACCTTTGGGCTAATACAGATTCCCAGATTCCCAGAAACTCAAGTCAGTCAGGTTTTCAGTGCAGATGACTTATGATTTTCCTTTGTTTAGGGAATATCCTGAAGCTTGCCCAAACATTTGGGCAATGACTACAACTTCCCGAATTGCTCCTGGGGGATTGGTGGTAAAATTTGGCAATACCATCAGCATATGCTAACACTTTGGTCTCAAACCCTTCGCTAATAATCGGTTTTATCCCTTGGTTGTCTAAATTAATTTCTATCAGTGGGTTTATATAGAGTGCAAACAAAATAGGAGAGCAGGGACACCTCTCCTATTGCATCTTGACACCCCTATATTTTTCGTCTCCTCCCCCATTAGTTGCAGCCATGCACATGGATTGTAATACATGGCTTTTATGTCTTTGATTATTTGTGGTCCAAAGCCCCTTAGCTCGAGCATACCCAATAGGAATCTCCAAGCCACCCAGTCAAAGGCCTTCTCTGCATCAACGAGGATCATAGCCATCTGTCCCCCTATTTCAGCAGTGATGTCAAACAAGGTTATAGCCCACCTTATGTGGTCAGTTGTCCCCTGCCGGGAATAAAGCTGTACTGTCAGGGCGAAACCAGATGACGTATGATCCTCCCCAGCCGACCGGTCAAGATTTTGGAGTAGATCTTAGTATCGGAATTAATCAGAGAAATCGGCCTATATGAGGTCGGATTATCCAGGGGATTTTTCCTCTTTGGGAATATAATAATATCGGTGTCTTGCCAGGACTCTGGTGGGAGGCCACTGTGTTGTACCCCCAAAAATAGGTCCAGTAGCATGGGGGCTAGCAGGACTTAAAGCACCTTCTATACTTCTAGAGGTATTTTATCAGGACCTGCTGCTTTCTTCTAGGGTAGATTGTGCAAAGCATCTAAGACCTCTTCAAGTGTGATGTCGGCTTCTATTTCATTCCTACTAGGTTGGTCAAGGATAACCCCCAGTTCCACCTCTGTCATTACTCCAGAGATCTCAGAGAACGCCTACTGTCTTCCTTATATAATAGCTGATAATATTCTTAGAACACACAGAGTATGTCTCTTGACTCAGTATAAGTTTGTCCATTCCTCTTAATTGAAGTAATTTACCTTCTGACTATTTTCTGGCCCGTACGAAGCGCCAGCCTTCTCCCAATTGTTTCTCCATATTCATATGAATCATTTTTGTGAGATTGATATTCTTCGGCCAATCTTTGGGTAAGCCAGCTATTAATTTCAGCTTTTAAAGCAATAATCTTAAGCTGAGTTTGTACCACCCCTTGCCCCCACGCAATCCATGACTCATGTTTTTCCTCAGCCTCAGCCAATTGCCTTAGTAACCACTCATTCTCTGCCAAGCAATGCCTCTTTACATGGGCAACAAAGCTAATAGTTTAGAGGTCCTCAAGTATCTTTGGGTCATCCTGATTCGACTTGTATATTGTGCACACCGTAAGACCTGTCTCTAGTTCTACCAATGCCCACCTTCCCTGCGCATCCGATAACTTACGTTTGGCCGTCCCTAAGGGGGGAATTTCTGCTACAATTGACACCCCCCAGATGTTAGAGCTCTGAGTGGTACAAATCAGCAGGTTATACCCCCTTATAGCCTTTTGTTCCAAGGAAAATGTGTTTCTTGCAGGCACACAATATCAGAATTATTCACACTCACAAACTCAGCCATCCTTAACCGCTTAGGCATATTGTTCAATCCACCCACTTTAACTGAACAAATAATTATTTTACCCACTAGAACGGTGTCTATACCAACTTAGTTTTCCCAACCGTAGTTTAGTTTCATAGGAAGTAAGGCCGTTCGGTTCTATTCTCAATTCCATCAATTCCAACTCTGGGTGAGATTTTCAATTTACCTTCACCTGCCCTCCACCCATGCCCTCCCCTTCCCATCCCACCCCGCCAGAATGTCCGCTTGCCTCCCACCTCCACCCCACCCGCCCATTCCCTCCCCAACCCTGAGAAGCTATCAGACTGTGATGCAGTCTGTGTGAGATGGATGTGGCACGTGTGACACATAAATTGTGCAATTTATACAATCATTTCCAACTGTTTTGAGAAGAAAGGAAAAGAAAAAGACAAGAAAAATATTAGGTCCATATTCCAACTCTGATCCCATCATCGCTTCAACACCAGAATCCTGACTATAAGCGTGAGCTAATAACACATTACTCCTAAACTTAACATTTTCTCATGGTTTAGGCCAGCAAAGTACTCCTTCGCCTTAATTTCTGACACAAAAAATCGAATTTGTCCCTCTGACCAAAACCACTTTTAAAAGTGCTAGATTAACTAAGTAAGCCTGCACATTTGTGTCCTGAAAGGGTTTTATCATTTGCCACAGGCACCAGCGACTTTCAACTGTAGTGTGACAGAAATCTGGCCGCACAAAAAAAGAGATACCCCCACTAGATCTCTTTGCTCGGGCCTAGCAATTGCCTGCCCTAAGAGAAAGTTCCCAAAGTACACAAGAATGGCCCGTGTCTTTGCATCATCTTTAGGTGGAGGTTTCAAACGAAAAGTACTCTATGAGCCTGCTGGACTTCTTGCGTCCAGTTCCAGCCTACTAGCTCTAGGAGGGCCTCTTGTAGTAGCTCCACCACATAGGCCCAGATATACGACCCCTCAACTCCTTCAGGAACCCCAAGCAAGCGTAGGCTGCTGCACCTCTCCCCAAGCAAGCATAGGTTGCTGTACCTCTGGCGATTCTAATGATCCTCTAGCTTCCACTGCATATCGATCAGCTGAGATTCATGTGCCTCCATTTGAACCTGTGTAGCTTCCAAGTCTGTCTCTGTCAAGGTAGTTCTTACTACAAGGTCTGTCAAGCGTACCGCAAGGGAATTACATGCCTTGGTTAACTTCCTGACCACCCATTGAACCTTCTGTATTGCAAACTGGGTTTTGCAGCTGCCTTGGTGCATTTCTTCCCAATGCATTAGAATTGCCTGATAGATGGCATCCAATGTAGGGGAATGTGGGGCTTTGGCACCCTGCAGGGTCCCTGGAGTATAACGGGTGAGGTACTCAGTAGGTGTATAGTCCCAAACAAGATCCTTGCACCCTGATGTATGCTGTCTAACTTATTTGCCCATTTTACGGGCTGTAAGGGCCCGGCCCTCTTTGCCCTCTTCGAAATCGCTATCATTATAATTATCACTAGACTTGGAGGAGGTGTCAGAGCCATCTACTGACCAATCTGCCCTGTTTGATAGCAAAAAAAAGCAATCAATCAATCAATCATATAATTTGTAAAGCGCACTACATACCCGCAGGGGTTTCAAGGCGCTGAGGGGTGGGGAGGAAGGGGGTGATGTTGCTACTGGTCGAACAGCCAGGTCTTGAGTTGTCTCCTGAAGGTAAGAAGGTCTTTGGTTTGTCGTAGATGAGGGGAGGGTGTTCCAGGTCTTGGCGGCGCAGTGGGAGAAGGATTTGCATCCGGCTGTGGTTCTGCAGATGCGTGGGATGGTAGCCAGGGAGAGGTCTGCGGAGTGGAGATTCCTGTTGGGTACGTAGAAGGAGAGTAGACTGTTGAGATAGGCTGGGCCAGTCTTGTGGAGTGCCTTGTGTGCGTGGATCAGGAGCTCGAAGGAGATTCTTCTGTCGACATGGAGCCAGTGCAGGTTCCTCAGGTGGGGGGTGATGTGGTCGCGGCGCGGGATGTTGAAGATCAGGCGTGCAGCGGCATTCTGGATACTTTGCAGTCTGTTGATGAGCTTGGTCAGGGCTCCGGCATAGAGGGCATTTCCGTAGTCGAGTCTGCTGCTGACTAGGGCCTGGGTGACTGTTTTCCTTGTGTCTCTCGGGATCCATCTGTAGATTTTGCAGAGCATCCGGAGGGTGTTGAAGCAGGAGGAGGAGACAGCATTGACTTGTTTGGTCATGGTGATTTTCGAGTCGAGGATGACTCCCAGGTTGCATGCATGGTTGGTGGGTACAGAGGGGTTCCCCAGTGATGTGGGCCACCAGGAATCGTCCCACGCTGAGGGGTTGGTCCCGAGGATGAGGATCTCCATCTTGTCTGTGTTCAGTTTAAGGTGGCTATCCTCCATCCAGTTGGCGACGGCCTTCATTCCCTGGTGTAGGTTGGATTTGGCAATGAGGGGGTCCTTGGTGAGGGAGAGAATCAGTTGCGTGTCGTCGGCGTAGGAGATTATGTTGAGGTCGTGATGTCGGGCGATGCGTGCGAGAGGCGCCATGTAGACGTTGAACAGCGTCGGGCTGATGCAGGATCCCTGTGGGACGCTGCAGATGATCTCAGAGGCTTCGGATTGGAACGGTTTGGAACAATTGCTTGGTTCCTTATCAAGGTTGCACTTATCAGTCTCATCCCCGACGGGGTATAGCCCTAACTGTGTAGAGCTTGATGACTGATTATTACCCCCCTCAGTTACTGATTCCTGATTATTAAGGTTGGGAGGATCTGGTGGGTGCAGACTTGGAGGAGCCTGTGGAGCCGGGCTAGGAGCAACCTTTACATCAGGCACTGGGGGCTCATCACCCGTTACTACTGTGGTATGCCCAGCTTCTGTTCTGAGCATCACATTAGATACAGTTATTGAGTACCCCTTGTCCTTATCCTCCCCCTGCTAAAACCCGGGAGAAGAGAAAGTGTAGTTGGCAGCATTCCTTCTTCTTATTGTCAGTTGGTGAGCTCAGCTGTCAACTTCCCTCCGAGGGATTCAATCTTAGGGGTATTTCTTACCATCTGTACTTTGGCAGATCCGGAGCTAACATCGAGGAGTTCCATCTCTCTACAGTCGGTAACTCCTGGTTGGTGTGAATGCAGTTCCTGCTTTGCAGCTGCTCCCTAAAGATCAGGAACTGTAGGGCTGGCTGGGTGTTCCCGCCCCTTCCTCTCCTCTCCTGAGGAGGTACCTGGTCTTGTGGAGCCATAGCACAGCGTTCTGGCTTCGGGGTCGTCCCCTCGCATTCTCACACATCAGCTCTTCCAAGCCTGGAGCGGCCTTGCAGAAGGACGAGCACTCTTTGCCTTGAAGGCTCCAGCAGCATTTTTCTGCCCCATCGCTGAAGCCGCCGTTATCGACGCAAAAGCTGTGGTGCAAGCAACACTGCCGGAGTGATCTGAGGCTGCCACAGTAAGCTGCCACAACACCGCCAGGCCACCAAGAATCAACACCAGCTGTGGGCAACCTCTGAGGGCGCCCACAGTCGGCGGCGAGGATCATCTATCGCTCTCAGGTCAGTCCATATTTTACCAGCAACAGGTCAGCGTGCCGCAGCCAACCACCTAAGTGGCCGCCATCTTGCTTTCCTTTCACACTTGGAACCAGAGAGATCCGCTTCTGCTACCCCGAAAATAACTCATCTTTGGTACACAAAATGAAGCCAGCAAATCTTTCAAATATAACATTGAAAAGAATACAGCAAAAAGCACAGCATAGAAAAATGTGTAATCAACCTGGATTGTATTATTGCTGTTGAGCATTGGATCGATTATGTTTAGTTCATGGTGGCTCTGGAGTTGCTTGTAGTGATTTTGAGTATGTTGCTGTTTCGTCCGTGTCTTCTCAGTTGCCTCAGCACCCGAGAATTGCAGTACTTAGCAGGGTACCGTGGTCCAAGGGGCTCTTAAGATTACCTATGAAACTCACAGCTACAGGCTTAGTATGTCACTTGGGTCTGTTGCCTCTTGTGCTACCAGGCTCCTGGCTGTTGCTCCTTCCTCTTCAACTCCAAAATAGCAAACATCTGCCTGAGGGTTTGTAGCTGCCTTTTAAGGCAACTCCGCATCTAGTCCACTTCAGGTTTTTGTTCTCTTTTCTTATACCTTTTTCTTCATGGCTGTTTCTCCCCTTCATTTCTTCCTGACTTTCCCCAATCCATTATGTCTTCCCTTATGTAATGTTTGATGCCCTTTCCTTTTCCTGTACTTTTAGTATTTAAAAGGATCAGTCTGGTTGGAGAGTTCCTTGCCACAAAGTTGTGTTTCTTTTTGTTCCTCTAGGCTCTTGGATATTCCTTGCCTGGATTCATGACTCCTGGTTTTCTCCAACCCTGTGATTAACTATTTGGCAAGGAGTTATTTTTAACAACATTGGTTTTTCCACCTGAGTAGGTGCTAGCTCTCCAGGACACCTCCCTACCACATATTCAAGTGTGTGGTGACATAGTGGATTCTGGCAACAGTTACACTTACCTTTGACAGTGGAAGACCCAAATCTGGATTACAGGTAAGCATACAGCCCTGAAGGTGGCTGATTTGGACTTATTTTTTACCATTACTCAAGATATTATGAATTAACTCAAACTTAATTGTGTAGCTAGGTGGCTGATTTGGACTTATTTTTTACCATTACTCAAGATATTATGAATTAACTCAAACTTAATTGTGTAGCTGGGCCTTATGCTATTCCTACCTTCCATAATAATTGGAAAGTTGACTTGTAGTCAAATGAGCAGTGTCCCCTATTTAGGAAAACAGTAGAGAAGGGGAGGTGTATGATACATGGCTGGTGTGGGGCTGATAATAAAGCCTGGCCTCGGACTATCTTTATTCTGCCTTTTTATAACAGATCTTTCTAAGATATTAGAATTCCTATTCACCTTATCTCCTAAAACAAACAACTAAACCTCAGGATCATTTTCTCGATACAGATGATTTCGTTACTTTAAATGTTAAGCCTATTGGGCTTCACAGTAAGATGGAGGCACTCCATAAATATTTTGTAGATAGCAAGCTATTGATTCACTTTGATAAAACCAAGATTTTGGTATTTGGACCCAAGAAAGCTTGTTTCTGGTATTGGTTGAATGATAGGCACTGTTCATTTACTATTGGTACCTGGTAATTTTATTCTCTAGAACATTATATTGTAGGGCATATTTGTAAGAAATTAAGAATATGACTCCCTGTGGGGGTTTAGGATTTAAGACGTTTAATGTCATGCATGGTGGAAGTTCTTTGATATCCCTTGATCCAGCTTTCAGATGAAAAATCTAACTGATAGCCCTGTATGGCTGTGAAATATTGATGCTAGCGAAAGAAAGAGTTTCGATCAATTAGAAGGGAAAGTTTCAAACATGTTCTTTTACTTCTCATGTCGGTTCTGGGTCAGGCAATTTGTCTTTATATCTTTGTCCTTGGAACTCTCTGTCCTATGGTACAGCGTCATCTCATTGTTTAGCATATCTGAAGAATAGCTTGCTGGTTGGAGCTCTTAAATTTCTCCTTTACTTCCACTTACTGGCTGCTGTTAAAAATCTACAAAAAATAATTTTGAGATGTGAAAGTTTGAGTAAGATCTTATGTATGTCAGTCACATCTAAACCCTCATCGTACACCAATACATTTACTGTTTGATTATCCTTTATCTTGAATCTTCGGCGCAAATGTTTGCACTCAGTTGTATTAAAATAAGATATTATTAACCCGCAAAGGACCAGTACGAACAACCTCATATATATTGAGTGTCTCACAAAATCTCCCACCATGAACTACACACTAATGTATACCCAGCTGTGTTTGTGAATGAATGTGCTTTCTTTTGCATCTAAGAATAGCCCTTCTTCTAATATAAGAATATCCAAAAATAATCAGCTTTTTGATTCATTTAATGAGGAGTATGAAAACACATAACTCAAAAGCAATTAAGCACGAAGAACACCCTGCATCAAAATATAGCCAGTGGATGCGCTCAAGCTTGTGGGTAACATTGCCATACTTCTAGCATCAGCCATAAATCAAACTGCTTCACGTAGCACCACTTTTTTGGGGGAAAGCGTAGTACCACTTTTTTGGGGGAAAGTGTAAACTTGCAGAGGAACACATGTATGGTGTGCCCTGAATACAGGTGAAATGGTGCATAGCTTCGACTCTAGTGTGCAAATCAGTGGCTGGATTCAAATTATCCAAATGCCTCTGCAGACAAGGTGCTAATTGTCTTTTTGACAATGGCCTGGACATAAAGATCGATCCTAAGTTCATAACGAGACATAAAGATCTTGTATGTAGAGCTAAGTCCTGGGTTACACCTAAGAAAATGTTTCTTGAGTCAGTCCACAAATCATTCAAGAAATGTTATGCTCCAAAGCATAGTGTCAGGTGTTGATCCTGGGAGATGGCACACAATTATACATTAGATTTCAATATCTTAACAATACTTGTAATCCATGAGACCCCCACAGTATGTCCATATACAAGCTGAAGAGAAGGAGCAGATCAAAGCGGACCACAAAGGAAACTGAACAATGGGGGGGACTCAGGCCGCCCTGACCATTCTAAACATTCCAGAAAGTTACTAAAGGAACTAAGCCAGGACCTTGATCACTTCTACCTATAAGGTAAGGCTGAAAAGTCAGAAGATTTAATGGACCAGCAACATTTATTTACCTGTGGTCTATCATGATTTGTCAATTACACACACCAAGATCCTAATTCACTGCAATGCACAGACTATCATTTGTGTTTTCACTTCCCATTATTTTTAACGAAATCGTTTTTTTTTGTTATAGCTTTTGACCCTTACAGCCACTTTTCTACGTGTGCCTAAATGTTGATCATTATATTGTTTTCATTATGTCTATCATTTTAAGGACATTTTAAGTGGTTTGTCACGTACCAAATACAAAGTTTAATACACTTTTTTTAGTAATCTCTCTACTTCAAAATATGAGAATCGCCGCACTAAGGATTCATTTTCCGTTTGCTAGAGTATCAGAAAAAGTAAATACGTTTATTTAACTCTAAGACAAATTGTAAACATATTTTTACGTTAAATAAAATTGTAATTGATTTCTATATAATATTTTAAATGTAGAACGAAAGAAAAATATACATCACTATTAACCTAATTTTTAAATAAACTTTCAATTAATTGAAACATACTAAAATAAAATTATTTATCTGAAGTTTAAATTAAACAATACATTCCCACCTTAAGCGAAAATATGTGTTTTATTATGCATAATAATGATTAACACTGGTGTAAAGGTCTCAAATTGCAACTCACTCTATTTGGAGGCCATCGCAGGACTAGTGGCCTGCTAGGATCAGCAGGCCACTATGTCTGTAATCGCTTTTGAAAAAGTTGACTTTTTATTAATAAAATGAAGCTTATTTTTGTTAACGGACACAGGGCTGCATTAATAAAAAGTTTACTTAAAAAAAGAAAGTTTATTTGAGATTTGGCAGTGGTCCTGTGGAGAACTCCCTAGCCTGCAGCAATTTGTTTTTAAGAATTATAAAGGGAAAGGGTCCCATGATGACCAATTACCATTTGCGAATGAGTTACAACCTCCTTTGAGGTACTGGTAACTTTTCAATAGTTTGCAACTTGAAATAGGGAAGCAAACCATTAATACAGCATGCAGGGAATCTGCCTTTCTTATCTCGTTGCCACAGATCCTTCACCTTTTTCTGGACCCTGATTTTAGCTAGACTTGGAGCTCTGTGCACGCTTTTGCTAGATTTGGAGCTCTGTATACAGAGTAAAGTGCCTGTGCTTCTTGTATAAACATGATTTGTTCTTGTGTCATTTGCGTACTGCATTCATAAAAGATGTGAGGGCTTTTAAAAGCCCAGTACTCATATCTGCTTCCGTCACCGAGTTGATTTAGATCATGGGTACTCACAAACTTTCTCTCGGGGGCCAAATTTACTCTGTGGTTTGTGTCCGAGGGCCGCACCAGTGGGGGCGGGGTCAGTGGGGGAGAGGGCGGGGCTAGAGCAACAAAAAACACTGACCATGAGGTTGATCACTGGTCCCGGCAGCGGACACCTTCGTCCACTGAGCCACCAGACCCAGCATACACACATCTTTCTCTCTCGCTCTCTTTCTCTCTCTGTCTCCCTCCCTCCCTCTCCCTCCCTCTCTCACTCTCCCTTACTCTGTCCCCCTCCCTCTGTCTCCCTCCCTCTGTCTCCCTCCCTCTGTCTCCCTCCCTCTGTCTCCCTTTCCCTCTCTAACTCCCTCACTCTGTCTCCCTTTCCCTCTCTCACTCCCTCACTATGTCACTCCCTTTCCCTCCCTTCCTTTCCCTCCCTCCCTTTCCCTCTCTCACTCCCTCAATCTTTCTCCCTTTCCCTCTCTCACTCCCTCACTCTGTCTCTCTTTCCCTCTCTCACACCCTCACTCCCTCACTCTGTCATTCTCTTTCCCTCCCTTCCTTTCCCTCTCTCACTCCCTCACTCTGTCTCCCTTTCCCTCTCTCACTCCCTCACTCTGTCTCCCTTTTCCCTCTCTCACTCCCTCACTCTGTCACTCCCTTTTCCTCCCTTCCTTTCCCTCCCTCCCTTTCCCTCTCTCCCTCCCTACCTCTGTCACTCCCTTTCCCTCCCTCACTCCCTCACTCTGTCTCCCTTTCCCTCTCTCACTCCCTCACTCTGTCTCCCTTTCCCTCCCTCACTCTCTCACTCTGTCTCTCCCTTTCTCTCCCTCCTTTTCCCTCCATCCCTTTCCCTCCCTCCCTTTCCCTGCATCCATTTCCCTCTCTCACTCCCTCACTCTGTTTCCCTTTCCCTCCCTCGCTCTGTCTCTCTTTCCCTCCCTCACTCTGTCTCCCTTTCCCTACCTCACTCCCTCACTGTCTCCCTTTCCCTCCCTTACTCCCTTACTCTGTCACTTCCTTTCCCTCCCTCACTCTGTCTCCCTTTCCCTCCCTCACTTCCTCACTCTATCTCCCTTTCCCTCCCTCACTCCCTGTCACTCCCTTTCCCTCACTCCCCCTCCCTTTCCCTTCCTCCCTCCCTTTCCCTCCTACCCTTTCCCTCTCTCACTCCCTCAACCGGTCTCCCTTTCCCTCCCTCACTCCCTCACTGTCACTCCCTTTCCCTCCCTCACCCTCCCTTCCCTTCTTCCCTCCCTTTCCCTCCTTCCCTTTCTCACTCCCTCACCCAGTCTCCCTTTCCCTCCCTCACTTTGTCTCCCTTTCTTTCCCTCTCCCTCCCTCTCCCTCCCTCTCCTTCTGTAATCTCACCCTGCCTCTGTGTCAGCCCGGGCTGAGACAGCTTCGGAGCACACACACACACACAGCCGCACCGAGCGCGTTAACAGGTCTTTAAAAGACCATTAGCATGTTAATGAGGCTGTGTTGTTCACCTCTTAGGCCCCTGCAGCTCCACTCTAACTATGGCAGGAATCGCCCGGCCGGCCCCCACAGAGCAGAAGAGTCTCCGAGTCGCGCTGCTGCAACTTGTGTTTGCAGACTTTCTTTTAAAAAAAAATTAAAACACTGGTACGATGTGTGCGAGGTCCGCGGGACGCCAGGGAAGGCTTGCTGGGCTGCTGGTGGCCCGTGGGCCGTACTATGAGTGCCCTTGATTTAGATGAAGGAAATGCTGATAGTGGTCACAGGATGTTGACTTCACTCTTAAACGGCTTCACATCTTTGGAGAATGCAGTACAAAAAGGACACGAAAACGAAAGTATATTTCCCAATGCTCCATGTAATCTTACATTTTTTGCACATGGTAACTGGTATATTTAATCTTTAGATCCATGTTTCCTCGAGTTTCTTTGCATCTTTGCAAAGAAATTGTGCCAAAATGCTGCTGCAGCCAAGAACTTTCTTAATGATTTTATGCATTCATTGGGGGACTGTGTGGAATACACAAAAGTATTCTGAAAATCAAGGACTGTATGAGAAAGTAAACACTGAACTATCTGAACATTGACTCCAGTATTGTGAAAGACTTGAGATTCAGTAATGCAAGCTCGCTGAAGGAGACAATGGAAGCTGCTCACTGAAGCACAATGTACTGAATATATTTGAAAAGAAATGAACATACATTCAGATGACTTAAGGATCTAGCATTGACCCTCTATTCAACTTGGTTCATTGGAAGCTGTTTATTAAAGCACGATGTACAGAATGCATTTAAAAAAGGAGCTTATTTTCCAACAATTCAAGCATTCAGCGTTGCACCCATTTTTCAACCTGATTTTGTAATAAATACCCTTCCTGAAGTTATTTCACCCAGTGGAATTTCATTTTCCATATGACTGCACAATTTTCTGCCACTATTTTTGATGCTTCCTTTATATTTTAAGTCATGATGATGATCCTGCTTTAAATACCTTATGCCCAGGGGTCGAAACGTTGATGAAACAACATATGTGGACTGTGTTTTTAAGAATTTTAAGGTGGATAGCGATACTCGCTTGAATTATTGAATTCAAACGTATATATTTTTGTACAGAGCACTTATGCACTTTTTTCACCATTGTTCAGTCTCACTGCACCATCACTTATAGGAGTACCGTATCTTTTTATAGATATAAGTAATGCATAATAATCACTAGGGGGCCCATTCCGATTCGGTAAAATCCCCTACGAATAGCCATTCGGAGCATGTTTCCCATACAAATCTTACACCTTAAACGTCCCCGTACGTACGATGAAGTACGATCCGAACCCAAAGCAGATCTCCGTACGATTTGTACGAAAGACCATAGCACCTAAAAATCTGTACGAATCGTATTCGGAATATGCAGTACGCGACGTCCATACGGATTGAAGCAGCTTATTCCGACCCAGCAAGTACGATTCGTCACGTCAACACTCCGTACAACTCTTTTTCTAAGGGAGCTCAAAACATCTGCAAAAGCAGATTTCGACTCAAACTGTGTACGAAACGGACCCCCCTCGGGTACGCGAGTACACCCCATGATTGCAGGGGTACGGTGCGTAGGGGTACGGTGCATAGGGGTATGGTGCGTAGGGGTACGGTGAATAGGGGTACGGTGCGTAGGGGTATGGTGTATAAGTGTACGGTGCGTAGGGGTACGGTGCTACCCCCATGATTGCAGGGGTACGGTGCGTATGTTATTGTGTAACTCTCCGTACGAAAAGCTCATATGACGTTTTCCGTACAAATCGCGTTCTCGTTCCCCGGTCTGGATCGTACTTGTCGGGTCGTACAGCATGTTTACGATTTGTACGATTCACCGTCAGGGTCCGTATCGTATGGATTTTTCCTTGCTTTTCGTACGGTTGGCAAAGATTTGGACGTATTTTTTTCCTACGGATCGTACTACGCGATCGAGACGGATTTGTACGATTCGTACGGAAAGGGCTACGAATTCGAATTGTCGTACGGATTAGTTTCCCAAATCGGAATCGACCCCTAGGTATTGAATTCAAACATGTATATATTTTTGTACATAGCACGTATACTCATTTTTCACCATTATTCAGTCTCACTGCACCATCACTTTATAGGAATACCTTATCTTTTTAAAGATATAAGTAATGCATAATAATCACTAAACATTGATGTATATATTCATGACTGAGAAGATTCCTAAAAATTAATGCAGTAAACACATAATCGAAAACCTACTCTTGTGATAGGTTATATCTATCTCTGTTTTAATACTATTGCCATGGAAGTCAAGGGCTACACTTCCATTGTTGAGACCACCTTTTACATATTTACTGTCCAGTCCAGGTCCCTGGGTTACTGGGTTGCCCCTTTTGTTCCGGAGGAACTAGACTATAAAGTGGACAGAGGCAAATTTAACCGTGGTTTTACTTTTTTGATACACTTGCTCAAAAGTACCTAAACACGGTACGGGGACGGGTCCTCACAACGCAACAGTCCCCACAAAGATAGTGTTTGTCTGCTTCTGACAATGTTAACAAATGCTGTGAGGACTGAGCCAGTCCCCACAGGGTGGGTTATACATGCTCCCACACAAACCAACACATACACACACATACCTGGGCAGTGAAAATATATGTGCCTGGGTTACAGGTTATTTGGAGCACTGTACTAAGTAACTCACATTCACATATTTATTACTACAGCGCAAAGGTCAAATTCAAGTAAATACGTGTGTCAAAAATATATTGACAGGGAAAAACAGTTTTTACTGTCTCACATATTTCATTTAACATTATTTTACACAGGTAAGCATTGCAACTCTCCTACTATTCATAAGGCCTCTTTCAAGTGAGTTTACCATGATGCATAGATTTAACCCCTTTCATCTTGGTTCTGTTTAAATATGTTTGAAACAGTACACAAGAAAAAATACCATGGCATAAACCATATAGGCATATTGCTAAGTATAAAATGCTATTACTTATAATTGTTAATGGAGGGGAGTACATCAAGACACACACTCAAGTTTTAGCCTCTTGTGAGTCACGGCCCCTACGCACACTTAACAATGGTACTAAAGAGTGTATTAAAGTTTGCACATCTGCACATATTAGATAGATTAGATAGATAGATAGATAGATAGATAGATAGATAGATAGATAGATAGATAGATAGATAGATAGATAGATAGATAGATAGATAGATAGATAGATAGATAGAGTCAGCTCCCTTCATCCATTGGACACGTTTTGCTTCTTCCCACCATAACATAAGGTATCTAGCAAAGGATCAGCACATTTCAGCCATTAAGCCCTCTTTTATTGTGACTGGTGGCTTTTTTTCCATTCACGTGTACACATCCACCTAAAGAGGGTTGAACCTCAATGACAGAGATTGGGGAAGAATAGTTTACATTCCCCAAGCTTCTACGTTTTCATTTATATATTCTTTAATATTTTACTAACACTTATACAGTTAAGGTAATTAAAACACTAGAGATTTGTATGCCTGTTCTAATCACTCATATCTGTTCTAAAGCAACTTCACTTTTTTATTCCAAGCATTTGACTGGCATGTGTAAGCGATGGCAGTGACATTAGCTTGTAATACGATATTTTAAACGAGCTATTGCGTCAGATTATTAAGGACAAACCTATTATCTTTAGCAATGTTCCTTTCATTAGTTACAAATACGTATCTATTTCAAATGTTGCAACAACCATAGGCCATGTGTCCATTCTCAGATCTTTGGCTATATTACTGATTTTAATCATTTTAAATGATACTTCAAAAAAGGTGGCCTCCAAATCTATGCAAAACTTGCCTGAGTTTTTTTAATTTTGTTTTGATGGAACCTTTAAAGTTCATTATTTTGCTTTGTCTATTGATGTTTTTTTATAGATCATGATCAATTATGCTTAAAAACAGCTTTTCTGTTGTTTATCTTGTTCAAAATATTACTCAGGCAGCCATTTTAGTCTACATTGCAAGAGGCCAAAGTATGATAGGCCTACCCCAGGCGGAACCATGTAGGTTTCTTGTAGTAAAGCATGAGAAAATGCCACTTCTTGCATGACAGCTCCCATTTTTGCTGAATTGTATTATTGTTTTTTAGACTTTTAACACTGGGATGCTGTTGTCCATGGCCCAGTGTATGTGCTCTGACCACCAAAACATGCAGGAAATGACTAATCCCTGGTAGACAAATGTAACTTTTCTGTAAAGCCGTAGTATATGCTGCTAAAAAACACTCATGGCTTGAACACTTAAATGTCACTTGTGGACTGTAGTACTTATTGTGCCATCCACTGGTGTGACAATGTAAAACAGGACTTCAGGACGATCACTGTGCGAGCAGAATATTTATTAGAAATGGGTATGGTTTCGATGACAGATGTCCAGAGGCATTTTCTTAGCGTGCCTATATCCACTAAAATATCGTACAGGCAATCGACTACCTAGATGGCTCAAAAGCCCCTGGTCTTGAAGGCCTTACAGGAGTCTTTTAGAAAACCTATAAGCATCATCTTGAACCGCATCTGTTGGAAATGTATTCTGATGCGCCTTGAGTCCGGGGTTCTTCCCCTATCACTGCGCAAGGCACTGAACACTGAATGATTAAAGCCGGGAAAGGATCCATACTTGCAATTCGTATCATCCCTTTTCACTACTCAATTTCGACAATAAAATATTGGGCAAAATTCTAGCGACCAGACGGATGCTCCTAATGGACCAAATTATCTCACACATGAAATCTGGTTTTGTGCCCCATCACTCCACCTCACTAAATCTGTGTACTTTGTTTTCGGTTTTCAATAGAATATAACCAAGCATGCCTGCTGTTGTAGCCCTATTCAATGTTAAAAAGGCAGTTGACTCCTTAAAATGTCCCTTACTATACACATTACTGCACAAGCTAGGTTACCGCATGGGTTCATCATACTCATCCGACTGTTATCCTCTCACCCAATAACCTAACTGTGTCCATCTTGGAGCCTTTTACCATACATAGGGGAACCAGGCAGGGGATCCATTGTCACATAGCCATGGACCAATTGGGTTGTCATTTGTAAGAAAACCATATAAACCATGGCCTGCACTTTAAGCACAAGCCCTTGCTTCTTTCTGTATGCGCAGATGACATCCTACTATTTGTCTGACACCCGTCTGATAATCTGGCACCCTTTGTATGAGAAAGTGTTCTTGTTTGGCAAATTTTCAGGTCTTCATATAAACTGGACCAGACGTGAGCTCTTCCCACTTTCAGACATCAGCACCCTGGTAACGTGCAAATTCCCCCTGAAGTGGTGCGATAGCCTGAATAAATACTTTTGCATTCTGTCGGATTGCAAGAAAAAAAGAGGTGATACTGCTGAATTACTAGTTGGCTATAGAAAATTGACTAAGCAAGCAGAGAGATGGTTCGGCTACCTCCTTCTATGACGGGCAGTTTTCAAAATGGTAGTACTCCCTTATTTTTGTACCTTTTCCTGAACTTCCCCTTACCACTTACCACTCATCAAGGAGGAGTATCGCTAAACCACTGATCATTGCAGACACTGACTTCTGCCACAGATAGAGGAGGAACCTACTCTTTGAGCCCAAGCAAGCTGAGCTTGCTTGCTTGCTGCCTCTGCTCCGTCTCCAGCCCCACTTGCCTCGCCTCGCGTTACGGAGAGTGCTCGAGAGCCGTGGTGAGATTGTGGGGCGTCTGCTTCGGCTGACCAACTCAAGCAGTGGGAAACTTTGACCCGTGCTGAATTCACCGTGGTGTGACCCGTGACTGAGACGGCATCGAGTTAGGTCGGGTCGGAGCGAAGAGTCTGGTGGCCGGAGCCAGGGGGTGAGGTGTGCCGAGCAGCTTTGGCATGGCGTGATGCGTAGGCTATTCCGCGCCTCGCACCCGCACCCTGTGCCTTGTCTGTCTCATGTCTGCAATCCTCGCTGTTCCCCCACCCCCACTCCCCCTCCCCCCGCACCGTAATCCTGATCCCGACAGCTGACTCCCTTCGCCGTCTGCTGTTGTGGTTGCTGTTTGCTGGCCAACTTGGGCAACAAGTGGAGACTGGGTGTGGGAGTTAAGTGCACTGGATCTTTCAATGTGTTGGGACCTTCTGAGAGATCAAATATTGTGTTGGTGGATCGCACATCCAAGTTGATTTCTACAGAATGTGTTAGTATTACCTCTCCTCGGGCAGTAATACGCTTTTTAAAGGGTGAATTTGCAAGAGGGGTTGTATCTTTATTTATTTATTTTTATTTTAAGAGTTTTATATAGCGCTGGCTAGACCCGTAGGTATCAGAGCGCTTTACATAACGATCAACAATGTTACAACAACGATAGCAATTACACTTTACATCAAATAAATGCGAGAGGGAGAGACAAAATAGAGCGGAAAGGGGGAGTGAGAAGGGAGAGGAAGAGGGGGTAGAACTATGAGAGACGAAGGGAAAGTCTGCCCAATGACCGACTAGGTAGGTGACGGCCAAGGAGGGAATCAACAGAGAATCACCCCTATAGCTCTCAAGGTAGCTCCAACGGGCATCTTTCAGAGAGATAGATGTAGTAAAGAACCACTACATTTAAGGGTTTCCAAGTACAACTTTATTCTGTCATAGGTAACAGGTGCTTCCAGCTTGGCGGCAGCAGCTCATCTCAACATTCTAACCCACACTCCAGGATGTGGGGTGGTTCATACCAAGAGGCCGGGGAGGAGAGGGGTGGACGGGGAGAGAGAGAAGGAAAGAAAGATTACAACACACCTCCCTCCTATAGAAAAGATAGAGAGAGGATGGGCGAGGGGAGGGTACACAGGGAAGGCGGGGATGGAGAGAAAATATAGGTGTGTTCCCAAGGCACATGCTGTATCAGTGGGGTGGGGGTCCCTGCTCTGATATACGTTTGCAGAGATATGGTAATACTCTATAAAACATTGCTCAAGGGAAGGGAAGCGTTAACAGATTGCATTTCCTATGTTAATCAACTGTAACTGTAATATGAATTTGAAATAGTTACGGGGTTGCATTACCAACGTTAAACAACTGTAATAAGTCTGGTGCCTTTAAAAACTCAGGACAGGAGTAAGAAGGCTATGCGGTTACTTTGTCAAACATTAGGCAACCGGAACAGTCTGGGACCAACAGGGAGTGTCACTCATGACAATGGAAGAAGCTAATCCATGTGTGCATTATGTAACACTACGGGCCTTCCCATGTTGGTGAAATCAAGGCATCATAACCTTTTCCATTTAGCTCTCCCATGTCCAAGCTTACTACTCCGTCTATTTCTCTCTGGGATTCCGAACTCCTACTGCTGGAATTCCCCTCCCTTGCCCGAAGATTTAGCATGGCTGTACAATCCTTTTCTCTGGGCAGTAGATTGTGCCAGGACGCACCCCTGAGGCTACCACTGATGAAACCAAACTTCCCTTTCCATGTACTTATCGATACCGGGACTGGGCCTCCTTCTGCTCCCACTTCCTTGGTCATGACTATAATTGCCATCTTTGTCGCGTTTCGTTTTAGACGACCCCCGATCATTTGCATGATTCTCCTCAGGCTTGAGTGTGTCCTGCTGTTCCCTCTTGGGTTTGCCATACATGAAATCAAACGTGTCTTCTGAGCCCTTGCTCTTCGGCTTCTTCCACATACCATATACTGGACCCCTCTTCCCTTCCTTAACTTCTAGTGGGGATCCTTCTAGGTCTATCGGCTTTATGTTGCACTTCCTTTCCATCACTCCATACTCGATCCCTTGTATGTATTCATTTTTTATTTCTCCTTTAGGCTTGATGTATCTCGCATCTCTCACTCTTTCTAGCTCACTATTGTTCTTAAGCTCCTCTGACCACTTGGTTTGGAACTCATCCATCTTCATTCTGTGCTGCATCACTTTGCAAACGGACTGGTCGGTTTTATTCATCTGCCATCTCCGTTCATTGGTTGTGGTATCTACACTCACCACCAGTCTTCCCAAATTTCCAGCCATCCTCATTTTTTGTTTACTACTGTCCATTCTGTCTGGTTTCTTACGTATTTCTCTTTCCTCCACCTGGCTTTGATATGTGTTTTTTTTCTTGTTGTGTTCATCCCTACTAGCTTCACTCTCCCACTTCTTTTCCTTTGCCGTTTTTTCAAATACTGCCGTGATATTAGGTGGTTGCATGCGAACGTCAACAGTTTCTTCTCTGGTATTTTGTTTGCTTTGATACTCTGCCATCTCATTTTTGTGTCCTTTTATTCTTCTTTCCCATGAAATCCTCAACATCTGTTGATCTCTCCACCCTAGTGTGTTGATACTACCTCTCGTTATGTATATAGTACTCCTCGTATTGTTTTCTTTATAAACTACATCCATGACTTTATAACCTATAATCTGCATTTCCTCCCCTGCATATGTTTTCAGGACTGTGTTGGTCTCTTTAAGTTCACTGCCATATTTTTTTGCAAATTTTCTGTCCCAATCTTTTTTGCTCACCATACTATATCTCGAACCAGTGTCAGTAATCATTTCCATCTCAACTTCTTCTATTAAAACAGTGCATCTCAGAGCTACCATGCTGGCACTGATATCCTCTTTGCCCTCCTTTCTTTCCTTGAAACCTTCATCCATATGTGCTATACCACTGGTGGCTAGTATATAATATTCATCCCACACGTTCAGAATATTTTCATACATGTTTCTGTCAGTGCCTGACATGAAAACTTTCTCCATGTTGTGAAACATTTTCCTTCCACCCTTACCTAAGCTGTGGAGTAGAATTTCCGCTTTAGCTTCCGGTGACAAGGATGCTACTTCTTCTTCCAAAACGGACACATAGTTTTCAAAATACACTTTCCACTCCCTCCACTCTGCAATGTTTTTATCTACCTCCTCCATGAACGGCTCAGGTGGAGAGAGATTGTACTTTCGACCCCACTCCATGTTGAGTGTGCTGCAATACCTCTTCTCTTCCCCGGAATGTGCCACCTCACCACAAATACTGCACTACAGTGCCCAAATGGCACGGAACTGATAAACTCTGACTGGATTCTGAAATAGGAAGGTCTGGTTACGTGCTGCTAAACTCCAAAGGGTGAATATTGATGGCAAATACTAGACTGTTTTGACTGTGTGCTTATTGAACAAGGGCTTGAGGAATGAAAAAGGACGTGACTGTATTTTCTCACTGCAGCGCTATGAGGTACTCACAGGGTGCTGGGTACTTCTCACGCTTACCCCCTGCAGACCCCACGTTCCTTAGAGGATTTTCCTAAATTATCGTTGCCCAATCTGAATCCTGGTGCCTTAATAAATCAACCGCCTGTCCTTATGGCGATCGCCTCCACGCATTGTCGTAGTCTTTACACTCTCCCCCTTCGCTCCAAACTGCCCCGTCAGGCATTCGACTTTGAATAACACACACACCTTAGAATGGAGCCAATGCACCTTTAACAACTGAGGACTGGTCGGAAGCTGGGTGCCCTGCACGACCCCCGAAATTCAATTCCTACTCCTTGACAGGTTTACCCTGCTGCATATGCACTAGGATATAGAGACAGGGATCCTGCGTCTGAACTCTAATGGGGTGCTACCACTGATGGGTGGTCACTTAATATATCACCTAGCACTCCCTGCTCCACCGAGATATCCTCACACAGTTTCAATGCGTTGCCTCACAGATATCACCAATGACTCAATATGCTGCCTCAGTTAGTTTAGACTCACGGGAACTAGTGTTCACTGCACCCTCTGTTCACTCTGTTCCACTTGGATCTCACTCTGTTCCTCTTGGATCTCCTCACACTGCTTCAATACACCTTTTCAGTTCTATTTTCCGCTGGGCCAGAGGTGTTACACACCCTCACTGATCCTCTCAAATATTTCAAACGGCTCAATCAGTTGCCGCTGTTAAATTTCTCTCACAGGAATTAAGGTTCGCTAAACCCCAATACCTCGGGTGTGTCCTCACACCTATCACACGCTGTCACCAACTCCTTTCACTAATCACTTCACGCTGGATTCCGTTGTACACTCCTCCCAGTGTTTCCACTGCTGACACTCACCCTTCTCTCGTGCGTCGCACGCTCCGCCTCAGATAAATCCGCTTCACAGAAATAGCAATGCGACTATTTCCTTGCTCTGCACCCTTTCTGCTCCCACAGCTTCCACGGCTCACCTCTTGGCCTGGTACGAATCCCTCAGGTGCAGACCGGTCTTGATTCCCTGCGCCTTCACCTCTGGGCGGCGGAGTCCTTCGTCTATTTCTCGCTTGCAGAACAGGAACTTCCTGTAGTCAACCTTGCGGTTCCTTAACGCCAGAGCACTGTTCCATTCTCTCCCGATTGTATACCGCCCCTCCCTCCGTGAAAGGCAAGCACCACTCAATGCCGTATTTAAACTTTTACAAAGGAGATTTATTCTGCTGACAGTTTTTTTTTTTTTCTTGAGCATAAAAAGATTCTCTGCTCAGCCTCGGCTCCCGGACGATCCGGTCTGGGTAGAGCCTGCCCCCTTTAATCACCGGGACGGCTAGGTAAGAGGGCGCTGCTTCAGTCGAATTCCGTTTTCGACCCCTCAGACATCACAGGCAAGGTATGCCTGCACAGCGCTGCCCCCAGCAGTCACGCTCCCCACCAACAGCAAACGAGCCTCCTCACTTGCTCCCCTCCAGAGTCAGCTTTCACTGTTGTGGGAAATCCGTGTTTCGCTGCCTGACCATTCCTTCACCGTCACTTCACAACCAGCTGTCCCGACTCTTCTTGCGCTGGTTCCCGCTATGCTGCTTAATCCTCCACGGAACGCTCCCAGGGAGCTCTGGTTACCAGATCCACAGACGTATGTCAGACCGCAATTGAGGAAAGAACGTTCCTCTGCTCCACACGGCACCCTCTCACATTCACCGAGGCTTCACACCCGACTTCCTTTTCTTTACTTAGTCGAGAAATTTCACGTCCCCCCACAGGAACACCTCGATGACACAGCCTGGGTTACCGGTTTGCTCCACACGGTACCCTCTCGCCTTCACCGAGGCTTCACACCCGACTTCCTTTTCCTTACTCAGTCGAGAAATTTCACGTCCCCCCACGGGAACACCTCGATGACACAGCCTGGGTTACCGGTTTGTCCGTTGTCCTGTGATCCGCTAATCAACTGGTGAGTACTTCATCTATGTTCAAAATTCCGCACAAGCATCAACTTTTCCAGGGAGGAAAGCACCCAGCCGACCCTGGCTCAGCTCCTCGTCCTCGTCGCCAAGAAATGTAGTAAAGAACCACTACATTTAAGGGTTTCCAAGTACAACTTTATTCTGTCATAGGTAACAGGTGCTTCCAGCTTGGCGGCAGCAGCTCATCTCAACATTCTAACCCACACTCCAGGATGTGGGGTGGTTCATACCAAGAGGCCGGGGAGGAGAGGGGTGGACGGGGAGAGAGAGAAGGAAAGAAAGATTACAACAATAGATAAATAGGAGACAAGGAAAAAGCAGAGTTACAGGAAATGATGAGGGGGGAATGGGTGAGACAGAGAGACGGGGAGAAAACTGTGCCCAAAGTCAGGCTGGGCAGGTGACGGTCAAGGGTCTGAGCCAAGGCCGATCTCCTCAATAGCTGAACAGAGCAGCTTCTCCGGGTGTCAGACGTAATGCTCGGACTTCGCTGTCAGGATAGGCATCAGATAGATAGATAGATAGATAGATAGATTGATAGATAGATAGATAGATAGATAGATAGATAGATAGATAGATAGATAGATAGATAGATAGATAGATATATAGATAGATAGATAGATAGATAGATAGATAGATAGATAGATAGATAGATAGATAGATAGATAGATAGATAGATAGATGGATAGGAGATAAGGAAAAAGCAGAGTTACAGAAAAACGCTGAGGGGGGAATGGGCGAGACAGGAAGATGAGAGAAACTGTGCCCAAAGTCCGTCTGGGTAGGTGACGGTGAAGGGGATGAACCAAGGCCGATCTCCTCAATGGCTGAACAGAGCAACTCTACCGGGCGTCGGACATAATGCTTGGACTCCGCTGTCAGGATAGTGATTGGGTGTACTCAGAGATTGTCAGATTATCCACACGCCATCTTGAGGTCGGGCACAGTCCTGGAAGGGTTATGTAAGGAAAAGTTCAGCTCGGGGAAAGAAAGTCATCACTGGCGGCCATGTTGTGGTCAGGCACCGATCAGCTCATCTTCGAGTAAATAGTGGCCCCAGGGACTTAGACTGGAACTTAGAAGGAAGCCCTAGATATACTTGGGCATCCAGCACTATGGGGCCATGGGGAAGGGGCCCAACTGTGTGCTCCGTATGGGACAAAGTTTGCTGCACACTTTCACTGGCGGGGCTGGACCTCCCTCCCTCCCTCGAAAGTCTCTGTAGCTGCATCCGCAGGCATTCCCACTAGCTCCGGTACTCACGCCCTGTGGCTCGCTGACTCACCGGGTGCCAGAGTGTTGCCGTCTCAGCTCGAAGGAGGCTCGTCTGCTCTCGTTGGTCCAGGGGTCCAATGCTCACGCCAGCTCACCTTAATTGGCGATTTTGCTATCAAGTATTGCAGTTATACAGTGGGGCACTAGTCCTCGCAGCAGCAGTCCGCCAGGGCACCATGGGCTAGAGCATTATTACGGATTATAGAGTACAATTTACATTTGTCATCATGTGTGAATTCTTGGAAGATGTTGGTGTGAGTTACATCAGGACTGCACTTTATTCCCCACAAGCAAATGGTTTAGTAAGAAGGATGAACCGCATGGTTAAAGCATGTGGCCAACATGCTGAACACACTGGGAACTCTTTAAAGGAATTACTTAGAGAGAAGTTGTTGGCTCACAGGACAACACCTAGTGAAGCTATACATTTAGGCAGAACACATAGAAAGAGGAAGAAATGAAGGTAAATAGAGAAATTTCTCCTTGTTATGCTATCTTCGGAAAGTGTAAGATTTTGGTGCATTCCCAGGTGTACAAGTTTCTTCTAAATCTGGACATGCGCCAAAAACGGCGGGAGTTGGGAACACCCATGCAACTTCCATGGAAAAGCCTTCCCGGGGCAGAGTGGCACAATGCAGCAATTTTCACTGAGTTGCTGTTAGACCTGTCATCCTTAGGGTGGTCTTGCCCATAACCTTTCGTCGGCTTACCTCCTCTTTTTGCTGTATCTTTTGTTTGCCTTTGGACTCTAAGCACTTTGCCACTGCTTACCGGTGCTAAAGTGCATGTGCTTTTTCCTTAAACATGGTAACATTGGTGTATAAACAATTGGCATATTTAATGTACTTGTAAGTCCTTTTAAAGTGGTATATCATATACCCAAGGTCAGTAAATTAAATGCTACTAGCGGGCCTGCTGAACGCATTGTGCCACCCACACAAGTAGTCTTCTAAACATGTCTCAAGCCTGCTACTGCAGGGCCTGTGTGTGCACTTTATTGCCACTCCGACTTAGCATTTAAAACCCATTGCCATTCCTTAAACTCACCTTTTGTTACACGTAAGCCACCCCAAGATAGGCCCTAGGGATCCCATTGGGCAGAGTGCTGTGTAGGTAAAACGTTTTAGTTTTACAGACCCTGGTAGTGATAAACACCCAAATTCGTTTTTCACTACTGTGAGGCCTAATCCTCTCATAGGTTAACATTGGGAATTCCTTAAAACACTTTAAAGCTGAAATTCCTGACTGGAAAAGATCAGCTGTGTCATTTGTTTATAGTATTGTAATGGTAATTAAAATCCTCTTTACTAGTAACGTTGTATTTAAAATTACATTTTAGAAATGCTACTTTTAGAAAATGGGCATTTCTCTGCCCTTACTGCTCTGTGTGCCTTCTGCCAGTCTCCAATAATGAAAGCATCCAGGAAGATTAGCATATAGTTCAGACATATTGGCTTTGCCATCGCTTTGTTCATGGCGTTGCAGTCTACATATGTTTATCTTGATGCAAACTTCTTGGACAGCAGAAAAGGGATTTCACAATGTATTATGAAGAGAGAAGATTAGCATCCACACATCATTCTCCATCTAGACCTCACACTTTCATGCTCGCTCATCTATTTCAACAGGTAGAATTGTGGATAAGAGTGGTGCATGCTCTTTCTGATGAAGAAGACCCCACTGCCACCTGCCGCAGCGGAGGTAAATATTTAAATGAAAAGGGAAAGTAATGGGCACTTATTTCAAATTGCCAAATTGAAAATTATTTATAGAAAACAAAATTTAATTTGAATGACAAAAATGAGGAGCGCACATTAAAAATGAGTAAGAAAAATGCATAAAACACCAGTTAGTATGTGAAATAAAACATTAAAGAACTGCATTTTTATTCCACGATCTGTTAATTTTGTTTTAAAAACAGCCACAATAATTGCATAAGCATAGACCTGACGAAGTTGCTAAAGAGACTGCAACCCAAACAGCTCATAAACAATTGTCATAATACAATACCTATAGGTTGAAGTAATAACATAAGAAGTAAATCTAATATTTACTAACAGGCTATTTTTCCTTTATAATGAACCAAGACTGTCGAGGCAAAAGGGTGGACATTTGGATTCCAGTTAGTGCATTCTAATAGACTACAACATCATCTAAACTATTAAATGTACTTAATTCCTATGAAGACAACAGAGTTAGAGTACCGAAGGGTAGGAGCTTTTCCAAGGGCACCTTTTTGCACTCCATGTGACAGATGCCCTCTGTCCAAGGACCCAGCTATCCAGCATCCTTTCTATCAGTTGGCTAACCGAGGGCCTACTTGAAATATTGCGGTCCACAGTTACTTTCAGGAGTGCTCACATATCCAGCCCTACCTCACTCCAGGATCTCAGTGTTCGTTACCAGGTAGGACAATTTTGCATAGTCAGAGCAGTGGGTTAAACTGCCCAGTTGACCCACGACTTAGCACATTTGTTCCATATTATCCATTAGGCCCCTTTGCTGCTTTAGGGAGGCAGAGGCATGTTAGTTGATCAGGAATTCCAGGAATATCTTGTCAAAGGCTGTTCAGCTATGCTTGTGTATTGTGGTAAGTTGTTATGTTGCATTTTCTACTTATGGTACAGTTTTACTTTAAAAATGTTGTATACCCATAGTTCTATTTGACATCACTGTAATGTAGAATGTTGTATGTAGTAGTCGGATGACTAATGGATTTTGACATGATCAGTCGTGGGTCCTGTATATAAGAATAAACAGATTTCTTTATTCTTCAACCTGTTTCCTGGTATTACTCGGATTGGCATTTCTAATTCAGATTGGTACGGTGTTGGTGATACTACTTTTGCATCTGATTTTCCTATTCACATTTCTGCGCCTTCTTCTGACCATACCACCACTACTACTTCATCATCTGGAGAGGGAGATTCTAACATTGTCACTCCCGCTTTGTTTCACATCCTCTAGTGTCCTGTAAAGGGGATGGAAGTGGCACAAGAAGAATGAATGGTAGCGGAAGAGTCAGGTAAGTTCCTCTCCGCTTTCATGATTATGTCATGAACTTGTTGTCTTTAATTACTATTGTATGTATATATTAATCTTTAATATATTAGTTGTTGTTTATTTATTTATCTTTAAATATCTATAAAAGGGGGATGTGTGGTAAGTTATTATGTTGCATTTTCTACTTATGGTGCAGTTTTACTTTAAAGAATGTTGTATACCCATAGTTCTTTTTGACATCACTATAATGTAGAATGTTGTATGTAGTAGTCGGATGACTATTGGATTTTGACATGATCAGTCGTGGGTCCTGTATATGAGAATAAACAGATTTCTTTATTCTCCAACCTGTTTCCTGGTATTACTCGGATTATTGGCAGAAGCCATACTACATGTATTCAGGAGCTCCATTGGGTGCCACACAGAATAATTCAAAATAGAGGATTGCCCCCGGTTTTCTCCATGGCCTGTGGACTAGTGATTGGAATTGTCCAGTGAGCACTAAAATAATGGAGACAGTCACATCTACAGGCATTATGTTATGTCAGCAACACAATGACGCATGCAATCTGAACCCCAATCTGAGACAATATCTACAAAACATTGTAAATTACGTCAATTGCTGAATTAGATGCTTCACTCACCTTTAAAGCTCTCTAATGCATTATTCACCACAGGTGAAGATGACTTGTGCTTTTGCATATTTCAGTAGTCTTCGGCAGTAACTGTGCGGCCATCAAATGATGTTCAAAGGCTAATTAGAAATGATCTTCTACCTAAGCTGGGAAATCCTGTACCATATCCTTGCTGTAAAAAGTTGGGATGTTAGTTGAGAGAGGTGGAGGTCTTCCTCAAAATATAGACACAGTCTTTGTCAGGGTGAAACTCAAAAGTTACTAAAAAAAATCTATGCTTAACCTCCTTGTTATTTTCCACAAAAGCAGACATGCTTAACTTAGAGGCAAAGTGTAAAGCATTTATGCAGCACTTAAAAATTGATAAAGTGAAAACACAACACAAGCAGAATCCTAAACCGATTTAAATATTTGAAGACAATTTGAATTAATAAACTGACACCACCACAATAAAAATGCAGTCAGTAGAGCCAAAGATGTGATTTTGGTTTTTACAGTTAAAAAAGTGCTAAAAAGCACAAAGCGCCACTTGAGTTTTTCTGATCGACCTGGATTGAGGTAAAGTCAAAAGCTCAGACTGACTGCGATGGAATTGAGTCAAATACTGGGACTAGATTCATTCAGCTGCAAAATAACTTGCTCAAGGTGGCATGGAGAGCTGCCATTTGTGTTGGCGGGAAACCCAAGGTGGCTGTGAGATGGTTGTTGTCAGTGCAAAGAGCTGGTTGCTGCTTTAACATCAAGTTAACGGTCAATGCGGGCTTTCGCTGTTGACACAAAGAGGTCACTTTGGGGTCAGGAGAAGACGAAAGTTCTGTTTCTCCACCTTTCCTTCAGGAAGAGTACACTGTGGTGCCATCCAAGAGTCCTGACCTAGTGGGGCACTTCTTAGGCATCCAGACTCACTTCAGCAGATGTCAGCAGCAGGGTTCAGGCAGTTCCCTGAAAGTCCAGTTGGTTCTGGTCAGGGAGGGCTGTTGAAGGGAGACCTCAAAAGCTTGTTATGTCCCAGTAGCTCAAACAGGAGGTCACCCACTTGACCCTTGGTGTTACCTCAGGGGTGCCTAGGTTCAAGACAAGCAGGTCCAATCTTCCTTCTTCAGACATCGGAGCTATCCTTTTTCAGGATAAAAAAATGACAAAAAACAAGTTCTTTGCTGAAAAAACAGAGTATAAATAACCTTTCTTAGACCAGTCCTTCATCTAAAACGTATTGCGAATATCCTTTCCCCAGAGGCATAGGCCTATGCCTCTGGGGAAAGGATATTCACAATTAAATCAACAGTGTTTGAGAAAGATTTATAGCACATCAACTCCCTCAGTAAAAACATTCAGAGCTAGCGGCCCCAGAGCAGTTTACTCTGGCAGGCCATAGTATGTACAGCAACAAGAATGGAATAGTCTGAAAAGTGTTAGTATGTTTTGAATGAAGGACTGGTCTAAGAAAGGTTATGTATACTGTGTTTATTCAGAAGATAACTTGTTTTTGTCATTATATGTTTTTTTGTATTGTAGTAATGTCAAATGTTACTTAATGTGTACATTTGAATTCTTCTTTAAAAAAATTATTGCACTTCACAAAGACAAGTAATATTGTAAAAAAACTTTGAAGTAAACAAGAAAGAAAAAGGAAAAAATCACAAGGGCTAATGAACTAAGATTGTTGAGCCCTTTGTTTTGAGTAAGTAAAACAAAAATGTGGCAAGTAGATACTTTGTTAGTTTAAAAAGATTTTTAAAGTGACATTTTCAAAATAGTAACTTAAAATCAGACTTTACCATTAAAGAAGATTTTAAACTATGATTGTTTGAGTGGAAACTGCATTTCTCTAACTGTTCCTAAACTGAAGTTAGCACTTATTAAGTGTGACAAGGTGACCCTGACGTAGGAGCCTTTAGGGCCTACCTTAGACGTGACTACTAGGTTATAAAAAGGAAGTTGTGGGCCTAGTAAAAAGTTTTTTGTCATGTTAAAATGGTAAATTAAAACTTCATTCAGGTTGTAGTGGCAGGCCTGAGACATGTTTCGAAGTGCTACTTTATTGGGTGGCACAAAGAGTGCTGAAGCCCACTAGTGGCATTTAATTTAAATACTCTAACTATATGTAGTACCAATCACTAGGGACTTATAGGTAAATTAAATGCACCAATTAGCTGTTTGCCAATTTTGCCATGCCTTATGGAGAAACCACAAGCATTATACCAAGGATTAGCAAGGAAAACGTGTACATAGTCCGAAATACCAACAAAAGTGGATTCAGCAAGGAAGGCAAATTCTGGGGTAAGCCTCCTGAAAGGGCCAGGTCCTACACACACCATGAAACATTGAACATAAACAGAAGAGATCAAATCATCCAGCCACAATGTGCATGCCCCACAGACTTCTCAATCATTAGCCAACAATTAAAATATCCAAAATGTAAAAAAGAAGATGTTTGGATATTCTAATAGAGGATGATTAGATATATTGATGACAAAAGTTAAATTACTAAGACATAATTTGTTCACAGTGGAAGAATGACAGGATACATTCCATACAACAGTCATAAACAGAATATTGGAAATCCAAGGAGGTCACAGGTTCAAGGGTGCTATTCCCTCAATGCCCATATAAAACACATAAAACTAATAGTCAATGTTTAGAGCAACATAACTATCATAATCTAGTATCATTATAGGAACCTGCTGCCCAAAGATAATCCTTTTCCATAGCCTCAAAAAGACAAAGCAGAATGATTTTGAAGCTCCAAAATGTCACCTCTTCAACTCAGTGCCACACCATAAACACAAAAAGACACTCATATTCATCTATTCCTTGCCAAAGCATTGCTGAGATTTAAAAAAAAATATCCTCTTACCTTTCCCTGAGTTGTAGATCTTTATATCTCTTACTTAGCCAGTGGTGAATCCACTCACCATGGAATGACTTCCTTTTAACAAGGAACAAGCACCCTCACTTCTCACAAGGTCATGAACTCCATAGGACTTAAAGCTCAGTGTGTCCCCTGCTGAAAGTCAGTGCTGCAAATACGTTAAACCCACCAGAAATACTGAGCCATAACTTACTCCAATAAATACCTGCATAGCGTAGAAGAGCACACCTGTTAGTCGGTTATTTGGATTGCGGAGGATTGTAGAGAGATAGAGGGGAAAACGTTCGCATTTATATAGTGATTACTGCCCATGACGAGGTGTTGAAGCACTTTTTCTGCGAGTAGCACGCTACTCCGGAACCCATAAAGGATTAGCAGTGAATTAGTACAGTGAAATATGAAATTTGAGTGGTGGATATGTTAGTCAGTTATTTGGATTGAGATGGATAGTAGAGAGCTAGAAGAGGGAAAAGGTTTCATTTATATAGCGCTTGCTACCCCTGATGAGGTGTTGAAACACTTTTTCGGTGAGTAGCATGCTATTCCGGAACCCATAAAGGATTAGTGGTGAATTAGTATAGTGAAATATGAAATTAATTTGAGTGGTGGACATGCTAGTATGTTATTTGGATTGAAAAGGATATAGGAGGGATAGAAGAGGGAAGGATTTATATTTTATTTTGGGGAGCGCATAGCAGGAGAAGAAGGCATGGGGTGAGTAAAAGAGAGGTGTAGGGGAAACGTTAGAGGGAAGGGTTTAGAAAGGCTTGTTTGGGAGATATGAAAAGTAAAAGAAGTAAGAGATGATACAAGGAGGGGTAGAGCAGAGAAGAGTCTAGAAAGTGTTATTTTTGGGATCATAGAAGTGGTATGGGTTTTGGGATGAATGAGACAGTGGAGGTAGAGGATGTAATGATAGAGGTATAGGGTGAGAAATAGGGTAGTGCATTGGAAAGAGTAGTAAAATGAGGTTTGAGATGAGTCAGCAAGTTGAGGTAGAGGATATATTGAGAGCGGTATAGGGTGAGAAATAGGGCAGTGCATTGAAATGCTGAATTAGAATAAAAGTAATAAATATATAGATACTTGGAAGATGTATATGCATAAGGAAAGTAGTATATTTATATTAAAGATGCATTTAATAAACTCCGACATTCAAGTGTTGTTGTACTTTAAATTAATGTATTCAAGACATGAATCTGTATGTGTATCCCTAATTATCCTAAAGGGTTCTGTTTGAAATGTCATTCTTCTTTCTACTCAATACACATAACATAATACTTATTATAAGGGTGATAAGATTCAGTTTTAGCATTCCCTCTGGCCTGGTTGCCTTTTCGGCTTTATTGAAACATTTTTGGGGAAAATGACCAATTCAGGGTCTTCAAAAGTCCTCTGCACTGCCCCTCTATCTAATGCAAACCCATAAAGAGAACCTTTAGACAGTTGTCTCTTCCGCTAAAAATTCTTATAAGCTTTAGCGGACACCAGTGGTCCAGCAGCATGGAACATATAACCCCTATTATAGAATTTCACCATTTAAATGTAGCCGTTCTACTGTGCTAAGTATCTTTGCAGTTCTGCATACATTCAGTGGTAAAACAAATCTTCTTTCATCTTCAGGTACTATTACATTTACTAAAACAGCCTACACATTGCATTGACAGGAATCTGGACCAATTTTAGTACTTTGATGGGGCCAGCAAAACCAACGGGTTCTTTCCAGGTCAAAGTCCATTTATCTGGCAGAGTAACAGCTAGTCTCTCACATCAACTGCACACAAGGGAAAATGCTTTATTTGCTACAGTGACGGAAAGATGTGTAGTAATGGAATCGCAATGTCATCAGGTTCCAGGTGTGGAACCTAAGGGTATTGGGGCTCTGGGGTTCATGGAGAGTTCTCACAGGGGGATTACAGGAGTGAACAGGCTGAGAACCGAGGTGCACAGCCGTGCATACAAAGAAAGGTGCAGTTGATTAGATACATTTGAATAGTCAACACTGCAACACCTTTAGGAACTTACCTCCAAATGCATCAAGCACCCATTCTGCGAATTCCAATTTGCGAAAAATACCGAATCGCAAATTGGAATTCGCAGAATGGGATGCATCAAAAAATGCGCACAAAAAATGCGATTCGCAATCGGCCGCAATCGCCAAATGCGAATTTTGCAAAATCGCAAAAAAATCACAGAATCTCCTGTTTTTCCAACCCGAAATTGCAATTTCGCAATTCACGAAATCGCAATTTGCGATCTTGCAAATTGCGAGATCGCAAAAACGGGAAGTCACATTTTGAGCACAATGATGACTTCACAACCAGGAAGTAGGCAGTTCCCTTACTCATTTGGAACACAGAGCTGGAGAGAGGAGGAGGCACAGCACTGAGCTTTAATAGACACACCCTGCAGCCCCACAACAGAACATACATCCAACACCAGAATGTCCCAGGATGCAGCAGGATCCCGTGAAACTGGCAGGAAAAGAAAAATTAAGTTTTCCGTACAGGAGCTGGAGTACCTGATTGAGGGAGTCAGCAGGGACCATGATAAGCTTTTTGGGAAGCTATCCAGGAAGGTGCCCGAAGCTGACAAAAGGGGCATTTGGCTGCGCATCATGGCGAAGGTAAACGCCGTAGGAGTGACCCAGCGGTCAATCGATGACCTAAAGAAGAGGTGGTATGACCTCAGAGGCCGTGCCAAGGAGCGCATAGCAGAGAGGCTGGGGGAGCGACAGGCCACGGGAGGAGGAGACCCCACAGTTGCCGCCAACACACCACTCGAGGACCTGGTTGAGGACACCATCAACCCTGCAGCCTGCGTGGGGTCACTCAGCTGGACACCTCCCGTACCACACAACAATCACAAGGTAAGAGCCATGCAACTGCGACCCCTTCCCCTAACAATGCCCATGCCCCCAGAGCTAGACATTTGAGAACCCCAGTAATGCAGTCCGTGCACATCAGAAACGCCCTATTGCATTGTGGGAGCTGTAGTGTGACAATAGTTCCCTGATAGCCACACACAGCCAGAACTGTCAAGTGAAACATATCCCTAAAGCCAGTCAGGGAATGCAAGCCTGCGTGCATGTTGCAACATCCCATGTGCGATTCATATCATTAATCATGCACCCATTTACATCACATGTGCTGCAGAAGCAGAGACCACAGACAGCGAGGCACTCCATATAGAGGAGACCCCACAGGAGACGGCGGGAGAGAGCCATCCTGCCCCACAACCTGGACCGTCACACACACCTGCACCAGTAACACCACCTCCCCATGCGGACAGGGCCACCCCTGCAGCCACAGGAGGAGTGCAACCACCCCAGGCGTCACGTATGGCAGTGGAACAGGCCCCCCCACCACCCAGGAGGGAGTCACTGTGCGGTCGTAGGCAAGCGGCTGGTTGAGGCAGCAGCGCAACGTGGCCACACGAGCAGACAGGGAGCAACAGGCCCAAGATCCAGGGCTAGGGATCGAATGCCAGATGCTAGCTGTACACCGCAAGCAGGCACAGCACATGCCAGCCAAGTAGCTGCAGCTGTACAAGACTGCACGCAATGTCAATCAGCTCACTGAAAGTGTGCAGGAGTTAATGGCTGCAGTGAAGGAGAGCACCCAACTTATGGTGGCGCAGCAGGACATCACCCGCCGCCGCCACCGCCAGCTGCTGACCTGGCTATCAGCATATACCCGGTCGAACCACCTGATCGGGAATGCAACATCCCAACTGTCACGCCGGTCCATGGCAATGCTAATCCAAATGGTGCAATGCTGCCAGGATGTTCGAAGGGCCCTGGAGCAGGTTACCACCGCAGTCCAAAACCAACAGATGTGTGGCCATGGCCATGCAAGGAGGGGAGGTGATGATGCCAGTGAGGGCACATCCATCCTGAGCAGCCTGTCTGTGCCGGTTGTACCAGAACGGCGCCGCAGTACCAGCCCCAGTGCAGCATCACGGCCGGACACTGCCGATGTGGATTTGGAGAGGCGACAGGGTGCGTCCGGCAGGAGGCGCCAGTGAATGACTGAACATTAGCATCAGTGCCATGCTGATGTACCAAGCACGCCTGCTCTGCATTCATGAGGCTTTATAACACAATACAGTAGTTATGTTGTTTGAAAAAACAGAAAAGTTATAGATTTTGTTCAACAAATATTAAGAATTTATTTTGTACGCAAATCTTACTCATGTCATTATTTCATGTTGCATGCATGAGTGCAGTGTTGTGTGAGGGGTATGGGTGCACTAGAAATAGTTCAGTGTGATGTTGTTGCGGCACCTGTGTCCTTCTGCAGGATTCTCCCCACGTGCATGATGCACATGTGCAGGTGGCCGGTTGTCCCCATCCGACTCACTACCAGAGATCTCCACAGATATCCTCCGCTTGGTAGCAATATTGTGGAGTTTGGCACACACGGCCACGATGTGGCAGCAGCCCTCTGGCTGGTATTTGAGGGCCCCACCAGTCTTGTGTAGGATGCGGAATCGACTCTTTACCATCCCAAATGTCCACTCAATGACATTTCTTGTGTGAATGTGCGCAGCATTGTAACGCCGTTCCTGTGGTGTAGCAGGGGTGAGGTATGGGGTGAGGAGGTACTCACGGAGGCCATAGGTGCTGTCACATGAAGGATAGGAGCACAGGGTCAGTGCCTGTTATGCGCAGCTACATGGTCTTGACATACTGTATGTGGGCATGTGTACTTACCTAGGAGATGTCCTTCGCCAAAGTCACCCCTGGCCAAGCGGGTGTGTATGCCGCTGTGCCTGAAGATGAACGAATCATGCGTGCTCCCCGGGTATTGGGCCACTATGTCGGTGATGATTGTCTTTGCATTGCAGAGCATCTGGATGTTGAGTGAGTGGTAGGACTTGCGGTTCCGGTACATGTATTCTGTCTCAGCGGGTGGGCAGATGTGGATGTGGGTACAGTCAATGCAGCCAATTACATGGGGGAATTGTGCTGTGTTATAGAAGTCAAGCTTTGTTTGGTTTAAGTCCTGTTGGGTGGTTGGGAAGGTTATGTAGTGGGGTATCCGGGTCAGCATGGCGTCCAGGAAACTCCATAGGCAGCGTGACAGTGTGCTCTGGAAGATCCCCCCTGTACATGCAACCATCCCCTGGAAACTTCCGGAGGCCAGGAGGTGCAGGCAGCACAGGACCTGGACATGGGTGGGCACGGCATTGGTCCTCCTTGTTGGGTGCCGCATCAGGGGGTCAAGGTCTCTGATGAGCTTCTTTATCATTGCCCCATTCAGCCTGTATTTGGAGTAGATCTCCTCTTCAGTCTGGCCCAGGAGTGTTATACGCAGCAGGAAGATGCGCTCCTGGATCCTGCGTTGGTTCCGGGCTGCAGCCTGGATCCTCAGCCGTCATGCCACGATGTGGAGACCTGGCATTGTGAATGTTCTCATGCTCCTACTGTGTCTCCGTAAGTGTGTTTGTTTAACCCTGCACCTGTTTCTTGTTTGAATTTTTTTTTTGTTTTTACCATTTAAACTTCATGGTTACCACCTTGTTTGACTTCTCCTTAATTTGCGACTCGCATTTAGCGATTTTGGTGTTTTTTGCAATTTGCGATGTTTAATTAATTGAATTTGCGATTTATGTGCAATTTCGCAAATTAATTAGCAGAATAAGTGGAAAATCGCTGTTACAGAATCGCAAAAGGGGTTCCACATTGATTCTGCGAATTTATGTTTGCGAATTCGCAATTTGGTGTTTTTTTGCTTCATGAATTGCGGGAGCGGAAATTGCGATTGCAATAGCTGTTTCGCAGCTATTGCGATCGCAATTTCGGTTGATGAATCTATGCCTTAGTGTTGTGAAATTATACTTACTAACATCATTTTGCACTCATTATTTGAGCTTTCTGGACAACTTCTTTGCAAATATGAGCACAGTAGAACCTACACATTCAAATATCACGGTTGCTAGCAGAATTTTACTTTCAACCCACCCGCGCCTTTCTGGTCATCTGAAAGTGAACCATTTTTTAAATGGTTGAAGTGAAAGTATTCTTTTTTAAACTACATTGCAGCAATTGATGAAAAGAATACCATGTATGCAGAACATAAAAAGAGAATCATATTGCATTCATTGGGTCTTTTAGGGCTCAAGGTGTATTCTCAAGTAATTAAAGAATAGTAGTAGGGGATGTAAATGTGTTTGATGGCACTTTTTCTGATTCGGATAATTATCATGCACCAAAGGTTTGTATTGGTATAACCAGGTACAGGTTTTGTCAGAGAAAACTTGCAAAAAAAGAGACTGTCAATGACTATGTTGCTGAATTGAAGTAGATAGCTTTACATTGGAATTTTAGAATCCTACATGATGAAATTAAAAGGGTTCAAGTTCTAATGCACACCAATGATCCTGCCATACAAGAGCATTTATTGGGATTCCGCTCTGAGTGATGTCTCACCTATTGTTTGCCAGGTGGAGCTATCTAGTAGGTGTGCTGGCACATTAACACGGGAAGTGGAGGAGAATTAAATTGAGAGTAAAATCCAATGTAAGAACAAAACAATGAAATACCTGAATAAAGACATTAAAACAGGGAACAAAATAGATGTTACAGGGGTGGGAGCAAAGATTGTGCAGTTACCAAACAACGTTGCAGTAATAGTGGTATTGTAGGACAATTTGTAAAAGTGTTTTGAAGGAAGAAGAAATTAGCAGTCCGAATGAAACAGCTTGTAAGGAAGAGTATGAGAGCTTGGAAGAAGACGATAAGTGCAGTAAAAAAGTAGCCAGTCTGTGTAATAATTTTGTTCATAACATTACACCCCTTAAAACATCATCAATGAGGATCTTTCGAAAAACAAATTTGTACATACAGAAGGGGTCAAACTTCTGGACTCAGAAATCAACCCTCAAGGTTATAGTGGAGAGCGTATCAATATCATTGGGTTTCGATGGTTTACTTTCAAATTCAAGAACAGACATGCTAGAGGCAAATTATATGTCGCTAAGACTGGACCCTGATATCTGGGGTGGTTTGACCAGGGTAATTTTCACATGGTCCTCAATCCAAACAACTAGGAACAAGTTTTGGTAATAGACGAAGGTGCACAAATGGGAAAAAAAGAGTTGCCAGAAAAGTTTCCAATGGTTTATGATGGCAAAATAGGGAAATTGAAAGGTTTGGAGCACTAGATTCTAAAAGACAATGTGATTTCGAGAATCCACAAGGTACAAATCATTCCTTTCACGGTTGAGAAGTTGGTTTCTTGTGGGGTCATCGAACCAATTGAAAAATCTTGCTAGATTTCCCCTTTAGTCGTGGCCAGGCGTAGCAATTGAAAATTTGGATTTGCGTTGACCTATGTCACCTTAACAACAACATGCTGGTCGACCAATTCCATTTACCAAAAATTAATGAAACTGTAACATGCTCAGAGGGGTGATTTTCCACCATTGAGTCATCATCCATGTACCACCAAATTTCCTTTGCCAAAGAGTCCATGAAATTTACATCATGTATCACCCATTTTGGGTGTATTCAATTTAAGCACATGTCATTTGGCTATGCACCAGCAGCTATACTGTCTCTGACACTCAGGTTTCCATGGTTGGGAATGAGAGTGGGGTGACATTCTTTCAGGAGAACCTTTTGGTTTTTGGTTACACAGAGAAGAACAGACAGAAAGGCTGATAAAGGTTTTGCACATTCTTGAATCCAAAGGTTTAACCGTAGAACTGTCCAAGTGTAGTTTTGCTGAGAACAGTGTTTCATATCTTAAGCACTTGATTAGTGCAGAAGGTGTGCACCCTAAAGCCTCATTTCTGAGTGTGATAGGCCATAAACTGCCACCCGCACGTAAAGAAGATGTATGGGTATTCTTTGGGATGGTAGAATATAGTGCTATGTTCATTTCCAAGTTCCCGGAGAAAACATTCCACATGAGGCAGCTTCTTAAGGGTAAAAATAAGTTTGTTTGGTCTCCACAATGTGAATAGGATACCCAAAATGTTAAATTGAACATTGCTAATGCATCTGCATTGAAATGAATCGATCCCAATGCTGACATTCAATTGGACGCACAACCAGCCCTGTTAGAGAAGGCAGCAGAAGCATGTAGGTTTCTCTGTATATTAACGAGATGGCTGCCACACAGTGCACCTTAGGATATGCCGCTCAGAGCGGATCCAGCTCGCACTCTTGTGCTTTTCTCTTGGGGCACTGCGTGTTATTGGCAAATGGGAAGTTATTTAAATTATAATTCTTTTTGATAAATACACTTTCTATGTTAATTAAATTTTCAATTGGTAGTGAACATTATAATCTGTAATTTAAATTATTTATTGCATTTTAATTAATTATTAATTTATTGACATGTGTACTTAATAAGCTTTGAAGAATGCATCTTATAATTATTATTGGTTTTAATTTTATGTATTTCTTCACTGTTTAAATATTATTATTGTTTTATTTTTAATTTATTGTAATTGTTTAGGAGTTGTTTTCTGTGTAGTAGCAAAGGATATTCATTTATTCTAAATGTATTTATTTGTTTTATGTTTGTTAAACTAGTGTATTTTTTATTCTTTTTCTATTTACATGTATTTAATTTATTTATAAAGCATATATTTTGTATTTAAAAATATATATACATGAAATTTACATTACTTATCAAAACTGTTCTACTTGCCTCTTTCTGAAGGGTCATCACCAAACTATTTACCCGCTTTGTTGGCGTTTATGACTCTGCACACTCACTATACCACTGCAGCACTAAAGTGCTTGTGCTCTCTCCATTAAATGTGGTCAAATTGGCCTATTGCATTTACTTGTAAATCCCTAATAAAGTGGTACTGCGTGTACCCAGGGCCTGTAAATGAAATGCCACTAGTGGGCGTTCAGCACTTATTGTCCCACCTTCTCAGGTAGCCCTATAAACATGTTTCAGGCCTGTCATTACATCCTGTGTATGCAGTTTTAAACTGACATTGCGACCTACCAAAATATACCTTTTGCCAAGCCTAAACCTTCTTTTTTAATATATAGATCCTGAACAGTTCTAATGGCAGTGTATGTAAAAAGTAGGACATATACTTTTAAGTTTTGCATTTCTTTGTGTACTGCTCCTAGACAGTGGTGTAAAAAAAAGCTAGATGTTGGCAGAATGAGCAACTCTGAGTTAAAGAGGAGGGAGCTGTCACCTGCCACACTTCCACATCACAAAGGCTCTACCTGAGCATTCTCACAAAGGGTTTGTCACTAGTTTTTGTGACCCTATACAAGGTGGGGCCAGAGCAGGGATGAAGGGGAGGCCTGACACTTCATGTGGGGTGGAAACCTCTAGAGGCTTTCATTACTTCATAAGTCAGCACCGTGTAAAAATATTGGACTCTTAGGCCCTACTGTTCAGCACAATTCTGGACCTGAGGACTCTGCCAAGAAGAAGGCACTTTACTGGACTGCCACCCTGAAGGATTGCTGTGCCACTGTGCTGACCTGCTTCTCTGATACCCTTTTACTTGGGTGAGAAAGGCTGGGCCTGCATTTCTAAATTCAATACCCCAGAGTGACTCCAAGGGCTTGTTGGCTGGCCTCCTGATCAGAAGCCTCATGGACTGAACAGGATTCCAACAACCTTGAACCCAGAACCTGGACTCTGCCATGTGTAAGTTCTGCCCTCCCAAGTGGAGCCACCCCAGTCCTGGGCTCCTACAAGAGGGCCTTAAGGGGCTCTGCCAGCCCATCTGAGGATTCAGCAGAAGGAACACATCTCCTCTGCGTAGTGGCGCATCTCTAACAGAACCAGTGCATCACATCTGCTGCTCAATACATCACCTTCAGAACCGACACAACACCTCTGCTGCCTGGATTTCCCTAATGCAAGAACTTTCCATCAGCCATTGCAGCCCATTGGAAATGCTGCTGCATGATACATCTCTATGCAAGGATATTGCCTCGCACTTCACGGCTCCCCAGAACTGCAGCAGCACGACACATCGTCTCTACTGTGCGAAACATACTTAACACTGGACTCCACATCTCTTCACAATCAGGATTAAGGTACTGTGTCAGCAGATCTAAGAGGGTCCCTGTAACCAGCCCGCGCTCCATCATAGTTGGCCTGAACTTGTGACTTTTTTCTGGACCAGCACAGCCAGATAACCACAGTTGGCACTTTAGGCTTTTTAACACTATTTTACTGAAATCTTAAAATTTGCGTATCTCTGGTTTAGAGATTAGATTTGTATCCTTTTGATCTTGATTTAAATCTACTCTATGTTTCTAATTTGGTGTAGGATTCTTCTTGTGTTGTGTTTTCACACTATTACTGTTTGAAGTGTTGCACAGACTCTTTACACATTGCATCTAAGGTAAGTTTGGCTGCCCGGTGCCAAGCTACCAAAGGGTTGCCACAGGTTAATTTGGAGCTTGCTCGTGATTTCAACCTGACAAGAACTATGGTTGCTGCTTGAGTGGCATTTCCCCCACCTCAACCAGTAACCAAATTTCTTACAAAAAAGATTCATTCAAATTATATTATTATTATTTTGCAGTTTAATATTTTACCTTTTTTGACAATATTTATTTAAATAAATATGTTCGTCAAGATAGTTTGGTAGCTTCCACACAAATTATATAAGCTTATTATTTTTGTAGACAATATTTGTGGCATAATAATCTGGTAACTTAATATTGTTGCACTCGATATTCAGTCTTATAGCCATTTAAACAACCCCTGAATTCAACCCAATATTAATTTGTTAATTGCTTGAAATGGCACTCAAATGTCAGCCCAAAAACTACAGAATTTAAATCTTGTGAGACCACAATCTATGGTTTGACAACATTGAATTCAAAGCTATGAAGTATATAGACCCTTTGCTTTTAAGAGCAGGAGGAAGACTAAAACATGTCGCAGAAGCTACTTTTTAACCGGTATTGACACAGTGGCAACCTAGATTTGTCACAGTGAAATTGAATAGATGTCACTGTGTCACTCCTACAAGGCCTTGTTGCGTGGGAACGCCCACCCTGAATACATCATACCTGACGTAGGTACCTTATGTGGCACAAGGTTTTACAAGGTCAAGCATATGCCTAGATATGTCACTTTGTAAATACAGCACAACGTGGTGTAAAATTCATGCTGCAAATATGTCATTAAACTGTCAGAAGGGGCTCCTGAATCAGCACCCCTGTCTTTTTCTCCTACGTTCGTGCACAATGGCTGCCATGCACCAATGCAGGTACCCTTGCGCCATAGTGCAAAGGTGACTGTGTTGTGGAGTTCATTGACGTTGTCCAGGAAGGGACACCTACCTGCACAAAACCTACCAATCTAGGGTATTTCCTCTTTCTCTGTATGCTGCACAGTGCCACAAAACTAGAAAAAGTGGAAAAAAAAGATGAGAAATAAAAACATTTATCCTTGTAGCGCATCCCAAACGCTACCCTTTGGGTGGTGTTAGATTCCGATGCATTCCGAAGATTTACAGTTAATGGCAAACCTGGGAATGCTTCAGATTCTATCAGTTTGGCATGGGAACACCCACAGCCACACCCATTGAATGCCCCTTTCACACTGTTTAATACATGAAAGGGGCACACACAAGGCCATGAAACACCAAATTAAGTGGTTTTGCATGGCCTTGTAAACCTGCTGTGGCACACTGCACCATGGAACCTCAAACAAGTGACGTCACAGCATTGCAAGAGTGCCACTGGAGCCTCATAGATGAGGCCATTGAATACTAGAAGAACTTCCAAAATTCATCCTTGGCAAGGTCAAGGACGCCATGGACCTTCTGCCATTGTATCTTGCAGCATCAAGGATGCTGGCAGCTGCTCTGGTGAAGATATGGTACAGGCAGGGATCCGTCAGGGCCCCTAAGTAGATGCTCTCAATTGTCTTGAGAGTGTCCTTTTTTGTGAGTAAGGTCAAGCAGAGCATGGTCTGCTGGGGTGCAGCTTCGTTGTGTACGATGGTGGCGAGCGTGGTGGACGGATCTGGGGTGTTGAAGCTGTCATAGATCTTCCTAAACTTGTGGTGGAAGTTGCCGAGATTGTTGGAAAGGTCTTGGCAGGGGGACACGTCTGTGGTCTTGGTGTTGGGCTTGGTGACCTCCTTTATTTGGCGAAGAGTTCCTTGCTATTGTGTACGTTGGCCTTGATTCTGTCTTGGAGGGTTATTTTCTTAGTGGTTTTCATGAGGAGGTGGTGTGCGTTGATGGCAGATATGAATGTTGTGTGAGTTTCTAGGGTATGGTTGTGGCTCTATCGCTTTTTGAGATGTCTGTAGGTGCATCTGGACTAGTGGAGGGCATGAGTGAAACAGTTGGCCTTCTTGGAGTGTTGTTTGCCTGGTCTTTTCTTGAGGGGTGCCAGGGTGTTGGCGCAGTTAGAGATCCATCGGTGGAGATTGTGTGCTGTGGTGTTGGCGTCTGTAAGTGTTGGTGGAGTGTTGGTGCTGAGGGAGTTGACGAGAAGTTCTTCAGTGACCTTGATCCAGCTGCGACAGGAGGGTGATGATGGCGGTGGTGTACGGTGGACGTGGTGAAGGCAAGGTATATATAATGATGGTCAGTCCAGGAGATTTCGGTGGTGTGGCTGTAGTTGAAGTTTCCGCTGGTGGAGAAAATGGGGTTGAGTGTGTGTCCAGCTATGTGGGTCGGTGCTGTGACTAGCTGCTTGAGTCCGATGTTGGCCAGGTTCTCCAGGAGGGAGTTGGTGTTCTGGTCGCGGGGGCACACCAGGTGGATGTAGAGGTCTCTGAGTAGGATGTAGTTGGTAGGAAGAGCCTGGGGTGCAATAAGGTCTACAATAGCATCAGTGAATGGGGGGTTGGGGGCCTGTAGACAAGGGTGTCATGGAGGGTAGGGTTGGGGTTGGCCCGAATCTGGAAGTGAAGGTGTTCCATGGTCGCCGTTGTGTCATTAGAGTGCATAGTCAGTCTGAGTGAGCTTTTATGCACAATGCCAATGTCTCCTCCTGGATGGTCGAGGGTGATTTTGTAGCCGTCGGAGATGGCTATGGCAATGTCCTGTCCGGAGAAGAGGTTGGTCCAGTTTTCCGTGACGAAGGCGAGGTTTGGAGCGGTGGCGTCAAGGAGGTCCCAGATTTCTTTGGCATATTTGTGGAGGGACCGCACATTTAGGAAGATGCAGTTGAGCTAGTCAGGTGTGTTGTTGGTCGACAGGGTGGCGAAAGGTGCAGGTGTGTTAATGTGGCAGAAGGTGCAGGTGCAATTTCGGCAGGCAAAGGGTGCAAGGGTATTCCTCAGTGATGCTGGATGGCATGTGGTATTGCATCCAGGGTTGAGGCCAAGGAGGGTGCTGACTTTATAGCGGTGGAGTGACCGAGTGGCAGGGGCCCTGGTGCTGGCTGCAGTCTAGCCACTGCCAAATGCACATGGGCTTGCATATGACGTGCCTTTTGCGCACCAGTGGCACGCCTGCTGCGCATTGGCCACACAGCAACCGACATTAAATAGTAGAGTGGGGCTAGACAGCGGGAGGCAGGATATACAGGAAAAGACGCTGGATGGGGCAGGGCCACTGGGGATGGCAGTGGCAAAGAGGGAGAGGACACAGAAAAAAGAACTGAAAAAAGACATAGAAGAAACCAAACCAAACAAAGCTAGGAAAAAAATACAAAGCCAAAGGTAGACAAGGAACGGAGAAGAGCAGAAATAGGGACAATAACAGCAGAAAATAAGGACAGAAGGGTAGTTAAGCAGCAGAGCAGTGATGTGCTACCCCTCGACTTACAGGGATGAGGCACAGGCTGGAGCCTGCGGGTGGAGAATTGCCTTGAACTACTTACCTCCAGGTCAGAGGAACCAGCAGCAGCAGATGGGGAAAGCAGTAGCAGCTACCAGACAGAGCAACACTGTGGGAGGACTATGTCCACTAAAGGATAGTCCCCTGTACACCCAAAAGCAAACTGCCAGGGGTCGAGAAAAGGCAGCACCACCCGGTTGCCCCTTCCGATCTAACAGTGGCGACCAGATTCCATGTTCCCCACGAGTAACGGTGGATCAAGCTGCATAACCAAGGGCCTGGACCCAAGCTGACCCCGTGCCCCTGGCACTTGCTGCCACCAATGCCCTATATTCCCACCTTAAGCCAGTTAGTGGACTGGCCTACCAGTATTGTGAGGTGTCCTCAGCATTGTGGGTCTTCAGCAGCACAGGGATTGCTCAGGGCACAGTGTATGCCACCCACAGTTGCTAGGGCTGGGCCTGAAACAACTCCCAGGACTCCTCCACTCCCCATCCCACCTTCTCATCACCTGGACATCGACACTGGGGTTCAATCCACTGCGCTTTCTCTGAATCTGTGACTCAGCTAGCAAGAGCCTAAGCCAGGTGGGATTTCACAAGTCTGGGTACAGCAGTCGCTGCCAAGTCCACTGGAGACCCTCCCAATGGAGGTGATGAAACAGGGCCCCCTTAGGCATGATGTTGCAGCGCTCCCACTACACAAGTTCGGCACAGCTCAGGGGCCTCACCCTCCACAGCATTCAGGCAGCACCACTTCCTCTGGTCTGTGATGCAGAGAGGCCCGACCCACCATTGGCAATCTCCTCCGTGCACTCCGGTGTAGAGGTGGCAAATGTTATGCAATGCAGACCTCCCTACGTCGGTGCTCAGGAGTGCCTCTACCAATCACAGCTCCATCGAATGCCAGGTGGCCTTCTCACACAGGTCGGCAATGTTTCTCCATGTGACCTGCCAGACTTCCCCACCAGGTAAGGGTAATCGCCGATGCCTCAATGTCTACCGCCATGGCCCACAGGCTTGGGCCCACCTCAGTCCGCCTCCACCTTCAGGCTGCAGAGTCTCCACAGCACCGCCACCTTCCACTCCGGGTCTCAGACGCAGGTCCAGTAAGGCCTCTGGGCCCCGAAGACTGTCTGTGCTTCCAGGAATCGGCTTCCATGTTTTCGCAAGGATGGCGCTATTAAAAGTGCTGCATCACTGGTTTGCCCCAACGATGCACCTCTTTTAATGAATTAGTCCCTGATTCAGCATTTCCTCTTTCGTCGGACTCTTACTGGTCATCCTGGATGTTGGGTGGTGTAGTGGGGTTCTTGACCAGTGCTGGACTTGGCCCTGGCTGATCCATTCTGCATTCCCTTGTTTTTATTTTTTTCATTAGGGACGTACTTATGGACTATTTTTGCCTCTGGAGGCTGAAAAGTGACGCTGGGCTGACTAACGTGAATGTTTTTGCCCCTAATTGGCCTTTCGGCACTTTTCACTCTCTAACGTCAAATATTTTATCGCCTTGACGCTAGTGTACGTCGGTGCTCAGGAGTCCCTCTACCAATCACAGCTCCAACGGATGCCAGGTGGCCTTCTCACACAGGTCAGCAATGTTTCTCCATGTGACCTGCCAGACTTCCCCACCAGGTAAGGGCGATCGCCGTTGCCTCAATGTCTACCGCCATGGCCCACAGGTTTGGGCCCGCCTCAGTCAGCCTCCACCTTCAGGCTGCAGGGACTCCACATTACCGTCACCTCCCACTCCGGGTCTCAGACGCAGGTCCAGCAAGGCCTCTGGGCTGACTAACGTGAATGTTTTTGCCCCTAATTGGTCTTTCGCCACTTTTCATCCTCTAACGTCAAATATTTTATCGCCTTGACGCTAGTGTTAGAGGCAGTTTTCGCAGTGGCCAGCTGATACCATCGCCATGTAGCAAAGTATTGTAAATATGTCAATAACAGGGGAATATTTTTCGGTGATAGGCCTCATTAAAATAATTGCCGTAACTACCGCAAAAGCTTGTTAGTGGCAGCTTTTGTAAATATATACCCCATAGTGAACAGTGGCCACCCCTTATATTTAACTCTAAATGTCTATTTCCCAAAATTAAGATTTATATTTTGGCATTACCTTCAGCACTTTGAAGGTATCAAAAAATGAGCTGTAGGGATTCACAAAACCTCTCACTGAAAACTTTACTCATTGTAAATAGATCCATCCATTTTTTTTTATTTGCTTGACAAATGAGCAACAAATATAGGCTATTAGAAGGTTATTCAGGCTTCGTCTTAGTTAAATAGTCCTTCATTTACTTGTTTCTGTTGGAAATAATTGTCATGGATGCAGACTTTGCTAAACTGAAAATATCTGAATTTTACCATCCAATAAGCTGCTTACCTGGTAAAAAAAAACACTTTGTATGTGACACTTATTTTTGTAAATAATATTCAAAGCAATACAGAACATCTGCTCACAAAAAACAGCAAGTATAATATTATTTTATGTTATGTGGGCATGACCCCAGTAAAAAATATTGTTCCAGTATTAATATTAGCTCTTGTTATTGTCGGATGATATTCTCTTTCCTACTTTTCGCTCATTTTGACAGTTCCTCCACATTGGTGAATGATGGTTCTCATCCTTCCTGCTTCCTGTTTTTTTCTTAATAGAGTTTTTGCTGTGTGGGTATTCAGGAAATGTGCATGCTTAAAACAGGGACCCACAGCAGCTTATTTGCTTGCCCATCCATTTGTACCTGGCGCTGGTGGAACTGCTGTGTGTGTCCTTTCCTTGTGTTTCCCATCACCATACAAAATCCTTTGTTGAAAGACGCTAGAATCGTTTTTTTCCGGCTGGTGCTAATTTCTTGTATGGAATCTTGCAAAGACATCTGCTGTGAATGGAGTAGCCATATTCCATTATTACGTCACTAGTAAGTATGGACATTAGTTAGTTTCTTTCTTCTGTACGCTGGATTTTATCAATTTTTTTGACAACACGTGAAGCGACTTGATACACTGAATTGACTGGTATCTTCTTTACTTTAAAAGACTTGTCTGCACCTAATTGAAGTGGGATAATTTTATGAATGCTTGGGGCGTTTGCATTCTGTTGGCTCTTCAGTTCATGGTTATTCAACTGTCCTTCCACGAAATTAATGTTTCATAATGGTACTGGTTTGGGATATTAATTAGGCATCCCTGTAATTGCAGCTACAGTATGCCCCTTCTTCCCATTGCTTACCATTCAGAGGTTATCCTATTTTTCTTGTTTTGATCCCCGACTCCCCTTGGCATTACCGCAATAACGACATAGCACTTACTTCTAGTGCCTTTGTCTAAGTGCTCTTAATGTGTGTAGAATCCACTTTACACAATCCAGTATGCACCTTGTCTGCAAACATGTTTTAGTGCTCACTGGCACAATAAACTGCATAAAGGCAATCATTCCTGTTACCATAGACCTAACATTCTGGTGATACCAGTGAGTTCAACCGGTGTGCCCCATAGTTAATTCCATTGGGTCTTATATGTTACCCTCGGTATTAGTTTAGTAGAATAAAATGAAAATCAAACTTTCCTCAATGTGCCACACCCGCGGTTCCATTTGGTGGCTAGCGTTTGCAAATCTTTCGTTATCCAATAGTGCCATTGCATACTGATGTTTCCATACCAAAGTTATCTTTTAGCTGGCTATAGGAATAGAGAGGTAGTCACGGAATGGAGCGCACTACCCATCCACTATAGCGCAACTTGTATAGCAGTGAAATGTACAGAGAGCCCTTTGGCAACCTCACCAATGTATGTTAGTCGTCTACTCTCATGGGGGGGGGAATGGGGATCTGGTCAATGAGCAGTTCTCCTCCGTTTTCACCTCATCCAGTAGTCACACCCATGCTCCCAGCGTCGAGAGAGCCTCTACCTTTCTTTGCATCCCCAAATGAGGGTGACACTTTCATATCTGACCCATGCAATGAGTTTCTCTTTCCACTTATATACCCTTGGACATATTGCTGACTTCCATTTGAGTGTGATCTGACATTTGGTCAATATCAGTGCAAGGTCGATGAATCTGGATGTAATTTTATGTTTGGCTGGGGTTTGGATAAAATCCCACTATACAAGTTGTACAGGACAACGTCATATTGTGTTCCATAGTGTCATTAATAAAGGCAATACTGTCACCTCATATGCCGACATTTGTAGGCAGACCCACACCATGTGAAAAATCTTTGCTCCTATAGTACTGCTCCTGGGGCATGTAGCTTGAGCATCCCTTACCGAGGATAAGATATGCTCTGTTTATGAATTAAAAATGAATCAACTTAAACCATGCATTCCTTGAAACCTTTGGTACCCCATCCAGTATTTTCACCCAGTATTCTTTCTCAGCGGGTGCTTCCACATCTTCTGCCCATTTGTCTTTCAGTGGGGTCAAAGGAACACTTATGTAAGCTCTCAGTGCTTATCACAGGCCCAAGATAGCTTTACATTTACCGGTTGTGGCACATATAATATGGCCACGGTGGGAAAGGCTGGGGGGCATATTATCAAGGGGCTTTATCTCCGCTTTTTTTGGCTTTAAAAGCCAAGAAAGCGGAGATAAAATTATCTCCCTATTACCAAGCTGTCGCTAACACCAGTTAGCGACAGCTAATAGGAGATAGTGACCATCTTGGGCCCCGCTTTGCATGTCAGTGATATTTATCACTAATGACATGCAAAGTGGGCGTGCAAAGATGATAGCGACTGAAAACAGTCGCTACCATCGCTATCTCCTATTACCAACTTTTGGAGATATTCGCGCTAAGCGCTAATATCTCCAAAAGCTAACACTTGCCCAGGAGCAGTTCTTAGCCATGTTATCCAATGGGAGGTGGATAACATGGCTAAGAGCATTTGCTCGATAATGCATGAATATCGCTGACTTTTCAGCGATATTCATGCATTGCGGCCGTTTTTTATCGCATTTGCGATAAACCTTGCTAATAGCAAGGTTTATCTGCGATAAAAATCACCGATTTGCGGCGATAATTTTTGTCTCTAAACAAGTTAGAGACAAAAATTATTTCTATTGGTTGGTAATATGCCCCTAGGTTCTCCAATTCCCCCTTTCCATCTCTTTTTAAGAGCTATAGCCCAATAGATCAAGCAATGCTCTGTCAGAAGGTCAAACTCCGCCTGTAATGACTCAAATGGAAACAGCTCTCCAGCTCTGAATATGTCACCCGGTTTTTCAATGTCTTGTTCCATCCATTCAGTTAACCCTTTCAAGGTGTCCACGTGAGTAAGGACAGATAAACATTGCAAAGGGATGTTTGGAGAAGTGTGGGCACTCATTTGGGTTTATTGTATACAGTGTAGCTAGCCCATGGTGCTCTACCACTAGTCAAGTTGGTTCTAAAGGAAATTGCATCAGTGGTAGAGTAGTTAGCTCCTTTAGTAGCTCTCCAGTCTTCCTAGCATACACCCATCTCGAAACTCATTGCATCTGTGCTTCTAGATAATTTGTCTCCAAGTCTGCTGGTCCCCCATACTAAATATAAGGGTTGTGACTTAGCTAGTACTACTCTGTTCCTATCCTTACCCTATATTAAGAGTATCCAGTTTGTGCTGTAATGTAGTGAAGTAATACAAGCGTATATGCATTGCCGCCATCTTAGCAATCACCACCAAAATTGGGAGAGATTTCCAAAACGTCATCCCAGCTCGGTGTGAATTATTGGTGGCCCCCACTTTACTTTCCACAATGTCAGAATCAGTTCTGTGCGTGCAGACTCCAAGGTATTTAAATGACATACATTCCCAAACTAATCCCTGTGGGTCTGGGGCTAAATCTTGGGAAGGCCAAGCTGAAAACAGGCTAGTCTTTTGCCAGTGTATGACTTCTATGACTGTAAAATGAGTCCCCAGGTGCACTGTATATGCTAGTGGTTCCGCTGCTATAGCAAACAACAATGGGGACATGTGGCATCCCTGTCTAGTAGCCTGCTCCATTTTATTGGTGTCGGGGATCACCTCACCGGTTTTAACTTTTGACTTTGAGTCTGAATATAGAAGTCTAATCCGCTTGTTAAATCCCTGTTCAATCCCATTTTATCCATCATAGTGTAGAAATATGTCCAGTCTAGGCTACCATAAGGCCTTTCAATGTCTACTGACATCGCCAAGTAACAACCTCATATTTACTGCTGTGTTCTGGACAGGCATGAAAAACGCCTGATCCCGGTGTAAAAGAGGCTGTATAAATGGCAGTAGCTGAGAGTTGTACACCCTACTAAATATTTTATAGTCAACATTTAGCATCAATAACAGCCTGTAAGGCATGACATCATATTGAGCTTTTCCAGTTTCAAAGGGGGAGGATCACTAATGTAGGGAGTGAACAATTGTCTTTCTCTGCTTGGTAAACCTCTGTCAGCTGTGGGGCCATATGCCCATGGTAAGAGCATGGAACTCCTCCAGGAGTCCATCAGAGACAATCCCCTAGCTCTGCAGCTTACCATTCACCCCCTTATTTCCTGCCTGTAGTAGTTGGAGTCCAACCCCCATCCAAGGTAGTAAACCCCTTGTCCCTGCTGCATCTTCAACATAAACAATAATTTTCATCTAATGTCATCGTCAAGCTCTGGTGTAATGTGTGGTAGGCCATGTCAGGACTAGAGTCTAATGTAGAATATGATTTAGGTTTGTGTCCGTATCATGGGTCCTTCCTGTATTGTGACTTATGGGTCTTTCCACTCCTGAATTGTTGAGGATTTCTGCTGTAGCCACTGCCCGCAATTTATCCAATGACAATTGGGTTCATTATAGCAGGTCTGTCTGGGGATCTGGTTAATGACGAACCAACTCCCCGCCTTTGAGATGTCATTGATCTGGTGCACTTTCTGTGTTTCGATTCTCTCCCACACTGGCAAGGAAAAGCATTGCATATTTTACAGTCATTTTTTAACCTTTAGAAAGGACACTCTTTGCTTCTGTACCGCTGCAGTGGTGTGGGCTGTTCCCTGTCTGCCCGGTGGCTCCTCCCGCTGCTTTTCCAGTCCTGACACCCAGTCAGGTTAGCCGCCCTCTGCACAAGCACTGCTGTTCCGCAAAACACCCAGAGGGGAGTTATTAGCGAAACAAGCTCAACGTCACAAGTGAGACCGCCTCTGCGCTCAAGTGGTCCACGGCCGACATCCAATAGTAGCTGAGTAATGTAAGCACTTATATTCCCGTACACCATCAGGGGTGAAGGGGACATAGGCTCCAGCTCCACTTTGGGGGTGAAGGTGGAAGAATTCTCAACAGAATGCTGTTCGACAGCAGTGCTCAACTGGGAGCTCCCCAGGTTGCTGTTCACTCCATTAGCGCCAGCCACTTCCCCATCTGATCTAATATGTACTTGAGTCAGATGCCAGCAGTAAATAATAATTGAAACTCATAATACTGCTCTCTGGCAATGCCATAAAATTAACAGAAACATTTATGGAATTGTACTAAAACTGGATAGGCTTGTGTGTCCAGGCACTCATTTAAGACAAAAACTCAAAGAGGCAAGGTTTCTGTAAAAGAAGACAATTACCTCGAGTGACCAGTATTAACAGGATTCCATAATGCAAGTCTTCAAAAAGGAAAAAACACTACATCTGTGGTTTTAGGCTCACACGAAAAGGGGTACAAAGCCTTCTAAAGTGTAGTACCTGCACACCTTTGGAATGTGATTCTAATCACTAGAGATTCAAAAGAATCAGTCTTTGTCAAAATATATTGCATCTTCCTTTATGGCATTTTTATTATGCCTTCAGAAATGTAATACTACTTCAATATGCTAATCTCACATAGATTATTGAATAATGACAGCATTGAAATGTAAACTAAAAATCTAAAAACTTTGAGCGTAGCTCCTAATCCTACCATAACATTTGAATTATAACTAAAAATGGAAAATATAGATCACATGCACCATACATAAGTTATAAAAAAAATTGCTTGCCTCATCTACTGTGCTGGTTGTTTTTGGTGACCCTTCCGGCATTAGTGCAGAAAGAAGTACACTCTGTGCAGGTCTAATTGTTTACATGGCTCATGTGGGCATAAAATTCAATTCATTAAATGTTCTAAACATGTTTGTGTAACTTAGGTTCATAAAAGGTGCGATCTGCTGGCTCATGTTGCAATTGCTAATTTTAGGTTCACAGATGAAACATACGGCACAGAAAACTCGCCGGCATTGCAGATTTTCCAGAGTCGTAAGTTTCAGATGAGGGTTGGTCATAGTTGAACCTACCAAGAAGCGTTGTCAAAGTCAGGGGACACACAGCAAACACCCACTTTGTAGCTATTCATAACCCACCCACCCCAATGTTTTTCACCCCATTCTGTGAGTCTACACTCAAGACAAAAAAGGTTGGACATATTACTTGTTCAAGGGAGGGTTTAAAAGATCTAAACTCAATTTAAGAATATTCTCCCCAGGAGCAGGAGTCCTTGTCACTAGGCCAGAACATAAGTCATTGCGCAGCCTCTTTGCTGTATTGAATATTACTTACAACTGCTGCCCAGTGTTCCCTCTAATTATTTTTATGTTTGTGCAGCAGTGACTTGTTTGCGTGCGCACAGTTCTTGTTTGTGGGCGCAACTGAGAGATACTAGCAAAAATGATACTACTTTCTATTGAGACTAGAAAGGACAGGAAACAGCCATAACCTTGCATGCTTTTAAATCGCATTCTTTAACAACAAGGTCGTTACAACGACCGCGTTGTTACAACGCAAGCCATTACATCGCAAGTTGTTTCAACAACTTACTGTAGGGGGCGCACTGGTGTTGGATGTACATTCCAACACCTTACCTGCTGTTGCGCAAACTGGAGTAGGAATAGTAAATTATACTATTCCGAAAGTCCAGCACGCCCCCTACAACAAGCCGTTGAAATTTCTTGCGATGTAATGGCTAGCGTTGTAACAACGTGGTTGTTGAAATGACCGCGTTGTAAAAGCATGCGATGTAAAGCATGCGAAGTAGCAGTATATATCCGAAAGGACACCTACCCAAATATTTAAAAATTAAAGAGCGAATTGAAAGCACATTTCCCCGCTAAATTGTTTAACAAGTATTGGCAGTCCCAATGGGTCAGGCTTTAATGTACTGTACCCCAAACTTAAGCAGGCACACCACTCATCCTGCACTCTCAATACACACTGAGAACTTGCACTGAGGCACATTACTCACCCTGCAAACACAAAGCACACCACTCACCTTACACATACAAAGATGCACCACCTACCCTACATTCACACAGAGACATTGCTTACCCCATATTCAAACACTTTGCTTACCCTGCACAGATGCACTCATAAACACACGAAAACTATGCACTCAGGCACATTATTCACTGTACAAACACACACACACCATTCATTCTACTCTCACACAGATCCGAGTCACCTCACTCTAACATGCACACCACTCATTCGATACCCCACAAGCAATTCCTCACCCTGAGCTCCCAACGCACAAAACTCACCATGTACTCACATTGCTCTCACTGCACTCATGCAAGCAGACTGCTCATTTTATACTCACAAAGGTAGACCTCAACCCCACAATACACACCATTCAACCTGCACTCAACATACATTTTCCTTACACACTGAACACTTCTTATTCTCACACAGGCAGACTTCTTACCCTGCAAATATACAGACAATGAAAAATCATGGACGTCACTTGGGGTAGTCAGGGGTTGCGGCTGTGACCACTAGCTAGCTCCCTGCTATTCCTGGCACTTCCTTTGCGATTCCTGACTATCTCCAAATGACGTCCATGTTGAAAATCCCTTCACTATGCAGTTGTAATGACTCACATCCTCGGGCATTCACTATTCACACCACTAACCCTGCACTCACTGTAACTTTACAAAGGCACACTCCTCACCCTCCACCTAAAAATGCTTCCCTCACCCTATACTCAAACAGGTACACTGCTCACCCTGCCCTTAAACATGCCCACTGCTCATGTTCACTCACACAGAAACAGCTCTCACCCTACACTAACATCGAAATACGCCCCCCCCTTTATTCAGAGGCACAGACCTCACCTTACCCTCAGGCAGAGTATTTGGGGAGAACTAGACACAGAATGGGACCTGTAAAGCCCAACCTGTAGGAATAGGAGTGCTGCCAAGGAGAATGCATTCTCATCCCTTTCCCCATCCTTCTTAGACTTAAGTGGATGCAGGAGAAAAAACGGAATTAAGACACATAATGAAGAAATGAAAATATAGGGCGGCTTTGATATTACAGGCAGTAAGGAAGGATAGTGTATGTGAGGCAAGCAGGTAGTTTAAAGCAAGCCTACCAAATTTTGGCAAGATAACATTACAAAAAGAAGACACTGGGCTAGGAAGGAGTGTGCCTGGTGGGACACCGGTGACAGAGGGCATTGGGTCTGAGAGCCAGGCAAAGAATCAAGAGACTTTCTTAAGTGTATATTGGTCAAAGTAGTCTGCAGTGATGAGGGAACTGAAGATAAGAGACCTTTAATTGTGAGAGGCTGTTGCACAAAGAAAACGAGACCGCAAGGAAAGAAACCTTGCCAGGGAAGTAGCAGTGACAGAGAGGGAATGAGACAGCTGTAACTATGAAACACAGCTACACAAAGAAGAAAATACTGCTCCGGGGTGTTGACCAGGAAAGACAGCAGTAGACAGAAAATTATTGGGACTGAGACAGCATTTATTGGGAGAGAGCGCTGAGCAGAAGAAAAAAGTGTCTTCCTAACCCAGAAATTTAGGAACTACCCTATTCACTACAACTTAATTGCAGTGCACCACACAACATTAAGTAAATATGCGGTGCAGTGTTGTGGATCAATTGCCTGTTTTCACCAAGCTGAAGCTAGTCCTTCCTCTTCCCATGCTTTGGCTTCTAGTACACTTGGAATCCTTTCTACCTTGCATCATGATTTGTGCAACGGGGAGAAACCACTCCTAAACACTGTCACTCTAGTACCGTGGTGAAACCCATTCCTAGACCAACATTACTCTGCAACCAAGGCACCTTAAAATATAACACTGTGCTGTCTGCAGCAAGCATGGGATCCTCTATGAAGATGGGGAAACAGAGAGAATAGTAGGAAGAAGGAATTCACAGAATGCAGATTCAAAGCACATCAGCCAAGTATGTCACTGTTTTGGGCCGCTTACAAGAGAAAATGTGCATCAAACATGGAATCATACATGTATTTGTGAAACAAGTAATTGTCCAAGAGTTTTTTGGCACTATATTACAGATGCTTGTTTCCCTAGTCAGTGGTACACTACTCTTCTCACTTTATTTATTTTCCTTAGGGGCCTTATTTTTAACTTCTACTTGGATTGACCTCTGCTCTTATTCTGTCTATATAACTGTCCTTTGAGTCATTGTTTTATGTAGAGATGGGCGAGCCACTGAGAGCTCAAGCTAGGCTCAAGTCTGGAGCCTGGCCTAGCTGAAGTTCCTATTGCAACCTCAAGCCCATAATGAGCCAAGCCTTCATGTGGCTTCTGCAGGCCTCCCCCTCTCCCTCTACCCATCCCTCTTTCTCTCTACTCAATATGTGTCATTATGGCCAGAGCTTCTGACTTTGGAACTGGGGAACCACATTTGAGTCTCGGTGCTGGCCCAACATCCTATGATTCTGGGTACGTCACTTAAATTCCCTGTGCTTATAAACAATGAATGTTAACTGGTGCTCATATAAAGTGCTCGCATACAATTAGGTTGATTTTGCGCTGTATAAGAACTGCAGAAAACTGCACAAAGAGGTAAAAACAAAGCCTTAACATAAGAAAAGACAAATAGATACCTGTTTATTGGCAGATTTTTACAAAGTGAACAAGAATACCTCCTAAATTGTGTGATCTTAGGCAAATATTTTATTTTACCAAATTTATTTTCCTCATTACTTCATATGCAAACATTTTCAAATATGTGAGCTCAGACTACCAGTTGTACAGAAATCTGTTCTGTTTGGTTTAATAGACTATATTTCTCTATAATAATCTTACCCGTTTACAGGGGTTACAAGACAACTTCTTGCCTCTTAGTTCACTAATTGTTCTTGTTTTAAAACTATCACTTTGAATATGTGCTTCTCAGAGCAGTGCTATAATGTGACTATTATGTCAAAGAGTCCACGTGTTAAAGAAGTACACATTTTTGAATGTTGATGAGGCTTTATTATATTTTACATGATGTTTGTTGTATGATATTACATAGCAATAATTTACAGGGCCCGGCTCGTGCACATTCTCTAAGATCATAGCCAAACTCTTGGCAAGGTTCTGGCTCTGCTTTCCCTGTTAATCTGTTGGCTCGCCTATCTGTACTTTAACATGAGTTGTTTTCACAAAGTACTTTTAGAAACCCCTGCAAAGCCCCAGACAGTGACAGAGAAGAAATACAATTAGTAAGAATAATTTGCAAAGAAATCACTTATGTGATTACAAGAAGAGGATTGCAGCTTTCAAATTGCATATCTAGAAGAATAGTTTGGTCTATTCAGTTTACATTAAGAATATGATTTGTTGGGAGGAGCTACGCTAGCAACCAAGATGGCCGCATAAGCTCCCGGCTCCGCCGACCTCCGCCGGTTGCTCATAAATCCTGACTCTCATCCTGAATTCCCACCGGACTCCCGTGCAGCTGAAGTGCGCCTGACTCCAAAGGTGCGATCCCGGACTTTCTAGCTGCTCAAATGACGAAGATATGCCGTGCGCCATTCTCGGCCTAACCCGGAGCTGAAGCCGGGGCCTCGAGTTCCAACCCAGGCGGGTTGGAGTTGAACAACATCGGCTGCGGAACGTGGGTGTCTCCCGGTCTCCCGAAGTGGCTTCTTTCGTGTCCGTTTTGGATGGTGGTTCGGTGACAGCTTTCTCCCGCAACTGCGGCGGCTTTGCATATCGACTGCTTTGGTCGGGGATCCGCTGCCCCGAGGCCCCGCTGACCTCCCGGGGTCGAAGGGCTTGGTTCCCCGCTGGCGGCGACGGTGTTGGGATCGTGCTTTTGGAGGTGCCCACAGTTGTCATCTACATAGCCTTTTGCCTGGTGCCCCGGAGTAGTCGACCTCCGGGGTTCAGAGACCCGCCCGGTCGCTCAGTGAGGGGCGATGGAGTGGGCTGAATGTACACCGTCGCTACACACTATCATGGCCGCCATTGGGGAGCTCCACGTACGAGTCACCGCCATTGTCCAGAGGATGATTGTAACGGCTGATATCATCTGCCGGAGACCGGATTCTGACCCTTTGTTGGTTATCAATCAAGATTCTTTCCCCGCGGAACGAGCTCCAATTGCTACCGAGGACCCTGTGCGGAAGCCAGACTTTGTAATTCTTTGTGAACCCCAAATGGTAACGAGCGAGCCCGAAACTATCGGATTTGTGTTTTGCCCTATGCCGATATCGCCTGGAATGGATGTGACTAGCCCTATATTTCATCGTGAGTTTTCCAAGGACAGTTGGATTAATATCCTGCCCCTTTTCTTTCAAATGGACCCAAAACGCTCTGCTGATTTATTGCTGATGGGTAGTGAACTTTGTTTGACTCTTGGACTTTGTAAACATCTATCCTGTTATTACTCCTTCCGTGTCGATTTGGAACCTTTCCTATTTCTTGCTCTTCCTGTTGTGATGGCGGTTCAAATGGACTGGGCTTGCATGAAGAATCGTAGTGGCCAGGGTTGACTTTTACCGTATGGGTTTGAACAATGACTTCATTTGACACGGGACTGTACCTCATGATTGCGCGGGAGGGGGGTGGTTTTTATACGCTTCCCCCCCTGTTGGATTTCATTTGTTGTGTTTTCTTATCCTGGAGATTTATGGGGTGGGTTGCTGCCGGCGGGGGGCAAGGGGACCGGGGGCCTGTTTGTAATTCCCCAGTTCCGGGGCGACAGGCACGCTGCTAGTGGGGATGGGCCGTAGCCATTGCAGAGGTGTAGGGTGGGGGGAATGGGGAGGTGTTTATTGTTTTATATTAGTTTAGTTCTATGGCCTTTTTTTCTTCTTCCTTTCTTCTTTCACAAGAGACGGGTCGATTATCCTGTACTGATTTTCTTACTTGTCGGGTGTCTAACGAGGTCCTTAATATCCTGTATCGTGGGTGGGCCGCCTTTGCGGACTATTGTTTCGTCGGATTGCTGTTAGTATTTCCCCTTTATGTATGTATCGTTGCCACAATTGCATCCATCGTTCCAATTGCTTTTAACGCATTGTATAATAGCTCACCTTTTGATGTATCATGTTAGGTGTATGACACCCGATTTATGTATATTCTCTTGTTTTTCTTCAATAAAAAACCTAAAAAAAAAAAAAAAAGAATATGATTTGTTAAATTGATCCTCCAACTAGTCGCAGACAGCGTGTCTGATATGCAGATTATTTCAGCAGAGCTCTCTTTTCTTTTTCATCTCTGCATTTTTCTACCTCCCCAACTAAATTATCTTGAACAGAACATGGTTTAGTTGGAACATCTAGGACTTTTATAGTCAACACCTTCAAATACATGCATGCCAATATAGTTTTATCAAAAGAGCTCTGCTTTTAATATACAAATTGCAGTCCCCGCACTATCATTCCTCCTTTTCACAACTGGAAAGTGTGTAAATCTGATGGGTTGCTATCTATTTAAAAAAAACTGTTAATCTAAGAATTGTGAAGGGGCTTGGCAGTCACATCTTAAACAAAGTCAGCAGGAAAAATATGAAAGGCCTTTTTTTGCCTTCATTACCAGCTCATTGAGAGCTCTTCTCCTGTCAGCAGGAGATCCATTTGGTATGCGCGCTCCTTAAGGCTGACTGCGTGGCGAAAAATCAACTGTGCGCAGTCGGCCAGGCGCGCAGCCTAGAGGGAACATAGCTGCTGACTCCGACTGTGCTGTTCTGGTGCCCTCCCATATTGCCGTACAACTTCTTCAATGCCCTTTAACAAATCTAACACACAACTCCATGTAGAGACATGAGTTTAGGGGTGGGCATAACCTATGTTATTCTGTGTAGTGTAATTCCGAGAAATTCCTGGAAAATTATGTGAAATTATGCATAATTATGCAAAATGCATTGTTCTCAGCAAATTATCTGAATAATGTGATTGAGTAAAAATTACACTTAAAATATGATTTCAAGTTGATTTTTGTTTGATCCTATTGAAAACACAGCCTCCTGTGTTAGGAGTTGTAGCTTTGTACTAACAAAATGCACCAATAGTTCGATCAGGAAAAAATGTACTTGAAACGTTTGTTGGCCACCCATGTTAAAGGAACTCCCACTCTCATTGAAAGCAATGCAGTTTGCCTTCAGATTTGTTGTTTTGGGCCCAAAAATTACCCAAACAGTCCACCCTGGTATAAAATCTGCTGAAATGCCACTACCATTCAAAAATTACTTGAACTGTGCCCCCAAACTGCGCTATGTGGTATCATGGCATAATGTTGGTAATTTTATTTAAATTTCATTATGGAATTGTAGTATCCTAGCAATGTATCCAAGCTACTTGTCATGCATTCTTCCCATGGTTATCAGCTTGTGAGAGTTCTGGAGCTGGACCAGAATGAAGGAGACAGTTGCTGGAGACAGGACATGTCGAGGGGTTGTTCCTATGTACTTCAATAAAGTCCATTCTTAAAATATCATGTCTGTGCTCCTTAAAAGTAGTGACGAGGATGGAATGTAATTCCTCTGAGGGCAGACTGGTCAAGTGATGCTGCTTACTGCAGATCGTCAACCCCTATACATCAACAGTTGACTGGACCGTCAACAATTTTTTTTTTCTGCTTGCGGTGCTTATCGCACATATATTGAGGACATCATAAAAGAAAATTAGAATTGATTACCACAACGTTACTTGCCGCAAAGGAAAGGAGCACTGACGTTGGAGTCTAATCTGCACCAAGGCACATTTGAAATAAACAGAATCACATCAGCACTAATGGCACATGGGAAAAGTAACATATTTGTGTAGATTTGGGTAAGGACATAGTTTCTGTGATCTTGTGCCGCGCATGTACGAATCCGTTCAATTAGAGATGCGCCCTGATGGAGAAGAATGGATATGTTACTTCTGCGGTAAAGACTATCTGTGGGTATCGCAGCAGGTTTGAGAAAACGCTTTTATCCAAGTGCCTGTAAGCCCCGTCCGACCTAATCTGTTTATTTGACTGCCAGCCTACCAAACCCAGCCCCCCTGTCCACTGTTACTGTTGGGACCAGGAGCTCTAAAGTCTACGCCGCTCTCTAACTTTGTTAGTGTTTGAAAGTTGATTCACCGGCCACCACTCGTGGGCTCCTTCCCGTCTGTGAGAGCATTCCTCTTTGGAGCCCCTGAGACCTCCACACCTCACAAACGCAGTGCAGTGTGGGAACTGTGCTGCGTTGTGATGTGTGATTGACGTGTGTGTGCAGGCTGCACAGGGTTGCTATAATAACGCAACTCGAGTACTTCGACGCATTTGTGGATACGGAACCAGCGTTTATGAAGTGTGACAGCGAGCAAAGCGTGAAATATCGGCAAGACAACTAAGAGGACTGTATAGACTACCTCTACGTAGACAACATTAATTTTGTTAGTTTTTTTTAATCCATTTATCTCCTCTTATTTATCTTAGACACTGTTGATGTAATTAATGTTGTGAACCTTTATGCATCGTATTTTACAGTAAGGAAACACTATCACCATGGACATGTCGTCCATCATAGCTCCTCCTAATTTTTTACAAAACCCTGGTGAACCCACTTTACCATGGGAAGACTGGATAGAGTCTTTCGAAACCTATTTAGAGGCTATTGGTGGAGAGGATTTTATAGCTTCACGGAAGGTGGCATTACTTAAACACAACTTAGGAGTAGAGGGCAGGAAGGTATTGAAAACCCTACCCATTGGTACTGATCAAATGCAGATAATTATAAGAGAGAAAGCTAGCAAAAATTTGAATAAAGAAGAAAGTGAAGGTGAGAATAAAGGAAGAGGTGAGGGAGTAAGTCTACATTATGAGGAGGTAGTTCAAATTGATGAGTATATTGAGGTAATCAATGCACTAGAAGAAAACTATGGTAAAAAGGTTAGCATAGTTGTAGAATGACGTACGTTTTTCTCGCGATCCCAACTATCTGGGGAGTCTGTCGAGCAATACATCTCTATAATGAGAACCCTTGCTTCCACTTGCAAATTCAAAGTTCTACACAAGGAGAGCATAGGGGATCAATTCATAAATAGGAAAAACAATATTAAAGTTCAAGAAAGATTTCAAGATATGAAAGATCGTTCCCTGCAGAAAACTATTGAAGTGGTAAGGAAGGTCGAGAATACTTCTAAGTATGTCAAAGAACGAAGTTCGGTGAAGACCAACAATGCTAACGTGTGTGCTTTAGAGAAAGAAAGTAATGCTAAAACCACTATTCCCAAAAACAACTACAGGTGTGGTAGTACAAGGCACATCGCAGATTCTGATAAATGGTTTGCAGTTAAGGCGAAATGCTTTAAATGCAAAAAGATTGGTCACTAAGCACGCATGTGTAAGGGGGGATCCTTATCTACCTCGAAATGGAAGCGTCCTGTGAATGCCATTAGAGAAACTCTGAGGATGACAATTCTGACAATGAAGGGGAAGTTGAAGTTATGGTTATTTGTGACAATGTTATTAATTATGTATCTGAGTTCTATAACCCGTCTAAGTGTGATGTAGGCATCAATGGGACCAAAATAACTGTTTGGGCAGACTCTTGCTCTCCTTATTCTATCATTGATAAGAACACATGGGAGAGGGTAGGAAGTCATCAGTTGAACCCACCAGATGTTGAACCTGTATGGTACTGTGGTGTTAAGCTCCCATTGTTAGGTTTTTTTCAAATATACATTGTCTCACAAGGGTAAGGTGGCTACTAGCAAGGTGTATGTGGTGGAAAAAGGGAAAGCATTTCTGGGGTGGTGTGAACAAAAGATGTTGGGTATCACATTGGACCCCAACCACCCACAACAAGTTTTGGTCACTAAAGATACTGAAAAAACTAAATGGAGCACCAAATTTCCCAAATTATTTGGAGAAAAGCTAGGGTGTTTAGAAATATTTGAAAACCTGATTGTACTAAAGTCTAATATTATTCCGTGTGTGTAAGGCAAGAAGTGTACCCTTTACCCTTAAAGAGAATTTAAAATTGGAGTTTCAAAGGTTATGCAATGTGCAGGTTATCGAGCCAATTGAATCATCCTAATGGCTTAGTTCAGTTGTTTTAGCACGCAAACCCAATGGTAACCTGTGCATGTGCATTAATTTGAGAGACCTCAATCGCAACATTCTATTTGACTGATATCCATTGTCTCACATAAACGAAATGGTGTCCTCTGTAACCGATGCCACCTATTTTTCACTAATTAACCTGTCCAATGCATACCATCAGATCAAACTGCATCCCTCTTCAAGGCATCTCACCTCATTTTTTACACCTGAAGAAGCATTCCAGTTTATCAGAATGCCCTTTGGCCTGGTTTCCGCCTTAGCGGTTTCCCAACAAATTATGTGTAAAGTATTGGTAGATTTACCCAAGGTGTTAATTTTCCAAGATGATGTGCTAGTGTGGGGGACTAATCGTGTTGAACAGGACTCGATACTGACACAAACACCAGATAGGTTGCAAAACGCAGGCCTAACCGTGGGTATCAAGAAATGCAAGTTTGGGGTTAAGCAAATTGATTATCTAGGGCACACCTTATCCAGGGATGGGGTGAAACCAAAAAAAAGTAATTGGATGCTATTACTAGTGCACCTTCAACTCCCAATAAGGAGCAATTCCGCTCATTTTTAGGCCTCACGGAATTTTATTCCAAGTTTGGTCAGCATTTTGTTGACAAGGTTCATGCTCTTAGAACTTTAATGAAAAAAGGTGTCAAGTCGAAGAGGCAGATGAATGTCAAAAAGTCTTCATTTCCATCAAAGAACAAATTGTCAAAGCTGTTGCCTTGAAACCATTCAACCCATAATATCATAGCATAATTGTTGTGGATGCCAGTGCATATGGTCTAGGTGCAGTGCTCATGCAAAAACATTTGGGACATGAACGAGCAGTAGCCTTTGCATCTCGCACCCTCAAGGGTGTGGAGACTACATACTCTGTCATTGAAAAAGAGGCACTTGCATGCTGGTGGGGAGTAAACTACTTCAATACTTACATCTGAGAGACCCACTTTGAAAACAGATCTGACCACAAACCTCTCATAGAGCTGTTCACCACCAGGGGAGCTGCAAAAGCTACACCCAGGATCGCCAAATGGCTTTACAGGCTCCATGGGAACGACTTCTCAATATGTTCCGGGAATTCGCAATGTCATTGCCGATCGTCTTTCACGTTTACCTTTAGAAGGCGGTGACAACGACATTGACTCCAATGATGACTGTGTGGTAGCAAGTGTATCTGAATCTTGTGAGGGTGCCAAATTCATGGATGAGTGGAAAGATGCTGGTACAAAAGGGGGTGGTAATGGACGGAGCATCTGAACCAATCAAACACTCACACCCAGTCAAAAGATCTGGGTTTAATCCATCACCGTTCTTTAGCCCACTCTGCCACCCCAGTTCAGACATGGCTATATGCAAATCAGTCTGACCCTGTGCCTCATGGGAACAGTCCAGCCTGAACTGCCAAGCCATGCCTTCCTGGACCGGAAACAAGCTCCGAGGACCGGTTTCTGGCATTACAGCCGTCTTCAGCCCGGCTTGCTTGAATCCAGTGGCAAAGTGAGCAAGGGACTCACGTCTGAGCATACCCTGCCACATTTATGGCGGCCAAAAGCGGTACAAAAGGGGGTGGTAATGGACGAAGCATCTGAACCAATCAAACACTCACACCCAGTCAAAAGATCTGGGTTTAATCCATCACCGCTCTTTAGCCCACTCTGCCACCCCAGTTCAGACATGGCTATATGCAAATCAGTCTGACCATGTGCCTCATGGGAACAGTCCAGCCCGAACTGCCAAGCCATGCCTTCCCTGGACCGGAAACAAGCTTCCGAGGACCGGTTTCTGGCATTACAGCCGTCTTCAGCCCGGCTTGCTTGAATCCAGTGGCAAAGTGAGCAAGGGACTCACGTCTGAGCATACCCTGCCACACTTATGACGGCCAAAAGCGGTACAAAAGGGGGTGGTAATGGACGGAGCATCTGAAACAATCAAACACTCACACCCAGTCAAAAGATCTGGGTTTAATCCATCACCGTTCTTTAGCCCACTCTGCCACCCCAGTTCAGACATGGCTATATGCAAATCAGTCTGACCCTGTGCCTCATGGGAACAGTCCAGCCTGAACTGCCAAGCCATGCCTTCCTGGACCGGAAACAAGCTCCGAGGACCGGTTTCTGGCATTACAGCCGTCTTCAGCCCGGCTTGCTTGAATCCAGTGGCAAAGTGAGCAAGGGACTCACGTCTGAGCATACCCTGCCACATTTATGGCGGCCAAAAGCGGTACAAAAGGGGGTGGTAATGGACGGAGCATCTGAACCAATCAAACACTCACACCCAGTCAAAAGATCTGGGTTTAATCCATCACCGCTCTTTAGCCCACTCTGCCACCCCAGTTCAGACATGGCTATATGCAAATCAGTCTGATCCTGTGCCTCATAGGAACAGTCCAGCCCGAACTGCCAAGCCATGCCTTCCCTGGACCGGAAACAAGCTTCCGAGGACTGGTTTCTGGCATTACAGCCGTCTTCAGCCCGGCTTGCTTGAATCTAGTGGCAAAGTGAGCAAGGGACTCACGTCTGAGCATACCCTGCCACACTTATGGTGGCCAAAAGCGGTACAAAAGGGGGTGATAATGGACGGAGCATCTGAACCAATCAAACACTCACACCCAGTCAAAAGATCTGGGTTTAATCCATCACCGTTCTTTAGCCCACTCTGCCACCCCAGTTCAGACATGGCTATATGCAAATCAGTCTGACCCTGTGCCTCACGGGAACAGTCCAGCCCGAACTGCCAAGCCATGCCTTCCCTGGACCGGAAACAAGCTTCCGAGGACCGGTTTCTGGCATTACAGCCGTCTTCAGCCCGGCTTGCTTGAATCCAGTGGCAAAGTGAGCAAGGGACTCACGTCTGAGCATACCCTGCCACACTTATGGCGGCCAAAAGCGGTACAAAAGGGGGTGGTAATGGACGGAGCATCTGAACGAATCAAACACTCACACCCAGTCAAAAGATCTGGGTTTAATCCATCACCGTTCTTTATCCCACTCTGCCACCCCAGTTCAGACATTGCTATATGCAAATCAGTCTGACCCTGTGTCGTGTTTTGGCAGCTCCTGAGTTAGCGTTTAGCACAGCTACACGGTCTTTTCTGTTAACTTGACCAAAACGAACGGGGGCCATTTTGAATCCCTCTGACTTCCGTTTCCTATGAACACGCTGCCTCGTGGTCAGTGTGCCCTTGCGTCCTTTCTCGATACCCATGGTCACTAGTCTGCTCGGCAACAGGCTATTTTTAGTACTGGTCAAGCGCACATGCGCATTACGCACCAATTGGTCACTCTTCAGGAATGTTCATGCTAACTGACCAGTGCTGTTGAAACTCCTCCCACATGTTGGCTGTGTTCCAAAAATGACCTTATATGTACCTAAAATGTGTAACTTGTAACCGCCTATCTTTTTATTACTACTAAACTGTATAAAAGAGGTCGCGCACCAATGTTCGGTGTGCTACTTCTTACATTGCCGAAGGGTACTGTAGGAATGTATCACCACCCCATGGGGTCTTAATAAACTTGTCTTTTACCTTTTCCAGTGTCCGTGCCAACTTCTATGCTAAGGCGTTCGAGAGTTTAGTAGAGTATGTAGGCCTGATTTGAACGCAACACCACAATTGGCGACCACGAAGGGACTCATCGGCGACTCGGATGCCCGAAGGAGAGGTCGTGACGAAGGTTAGGAAACTCGCCATGGACGCGATCGCTGCCATTGAGTGACCCGAGTCTCGGCACCCACGGTGTGTTTTCCCTTCCTTCCGATCTGACCTTCCAGGTGGCGCCGGTCCTCGACTGAGATTCTGATCTTGGATTGTCGTGAGGTGCCGTTTTGGCTGATTTGACCACAGAACTTGGCAGTTGGACTTTGGACGTTTGAAAATATTTGGTAAGCTTTTGAGTGGTGAAGTAGTCTACTGACACTTACTGTGGCTTTTTGAAACTTTGAATTTGAATTTGAATTTGTTAGCTAACGTTTGAATCTTTGAATTTGAATTTGAATATGTGAAGTGCACCTCACATAGGCAGGCATGTAGGGATATTTCTCTGATTTATTTGATTTGAATAGTGCACCGTGTTAGGTGGCATTTTTGTAGTATCACGTTTTCGTGGTACTTTTTTGAAACATGCCTGTTTTTAGCACACTCCGTAGGATGTGCTGTTCTGAAAATGGTACCAATTATCGATTAAGTGCAAAACAGCCGGCTCCCCCAGAGGGGACTCCAAATCGTGAAATGTATGTCAAATTCGGTATTCCACCAATAATGTATAGTACATTATGGCATAAGTATACTAAAACTGATCGTGAATTACAGTGGCCACTATATGGGTCGTTTGACCTTCGAAAGGTACAGTATGTAGAACAGTGTTTGTTTCAGCGAAGGTCTAGACAAGATATGTTTGATTGTGTGCGTATGTGGGAGAAAGAGGTGCGTGAACGAGCGAAGCGTGAGGAAGCCTTGGCGGAGAAAGTGCAGCGGAAGGCTGCACGTGACAAAGCTTTACAGCTACAGGAGAAGGAATTACAGGAAAAGAAAGAGAGGGAGAGACGAGAACGAAATTTACAGGTTAATGGTCAATTCCCTATCAGGCGTCCTTTTTATCCAGTCCTTACTAATGAAACGGATGATTTTTCATTACTAGATCGGTGTCCGCCTCCGTATGTCGTACCTACGGCTCCGAACGAGGACTCGGACGAGGATAGTGATCGAACACAGCGTACCAGGTTACATGCGGAACGAGCTGCGGAATTACGTTCATTTGCACGAAAATTAAATACTAATGCTGTTACTGTTTCTGACGTTACTGAACAAATGGAACAGTGGCCTGATAAAGAACGACTGTATTTTTTAGATCATTTTGGAGATGAAGTTGTTGAGCGGTATAGAAAATATTCTCTCGAGTTAGAACCAAAGGAGATATCCAAGGGTTGTGAGAATTTTCGTAAAGGTCTTTTTGTTCTTTCAGATGCGGACGACTTCTTCAAACGTTTGATTGAACTGCGTAATGAGGCGACACAACTACGGGAGTTGGAAAAGTCGAAGAATTCGTCTACGTCCGGAGCGACGGGGATATCTAAAGAATGCCCTATCTTTGAAACAGATAAGATCGCTGCGATTAATGTTAGACCTATGCGAGAAGCTGCGCCTTTATATGTCCCTCATAAAGGGGATGGCACAGATGATGATAAGAGATCAAAAGACGCGAAAGGGTATTTTGTATATAACTGGGTTTATACGCCTTGGAATAGAGCAGATGTTATGGCACTGAAGAATGCTTTACCTGATCCCCGTAAAAATCCTGCGGCTTTTTATGAGAATGTTGAAAGTGCAATTTCTTCGTGTATCATGACGTTAGTTGATATTGATCTATTTTTTGGGTTGATATTGCCCCCTGATATGTGGAGAGCGATTCGTAGGTTTGATGATCTCACGACTCTCGGGGCCACTTGGAAAGATCTTATTCAGGCTGATTTAGATAGAGAACCAGCATGTAAGCCGTGTCAATTAATATTAGACCTTCCAGGGGCCATACTAACAAAACTAAAGACTCTTGCTCCCGCTAAAAAGATTGATTGGACTATATTAGCCTCTTGTAAGCAGAAAGCGGATGAATCAGTTTCCGATTTTTTCTCTCGCTTCGAGGAAGCGTTCCATGATTACAGTGGTCAATTATTGACAGAAGATACGGGCAGGCATTTATTTGTTGATAAGTATGTGGCTAATCTCCTACCGGAGATTGCGAAACGATTGAAAACGAGTGAAAGTTCATGGACCACAGCGACCCCTGCTTCTTTATTGACTATGGCTCAATATTATGAACGACAGGAATTGGAGGCGAAAGAAAGTAGTGAAAAGAAGGCGAAGGAATTGAAAACGAAGGTAATGTTAGCTCAAGTTCAGGCTACGAGAGGGAACAATAGAGGGGGACGAGGATCGTACAGTAATGCTCCTCCCCCTCGTTCTGACATTTCTGTGAATCAATGTGCATACTGCAAACAGTTTGGGCATTGGATTGCAGACTGTCCGGTGTTTCGAGAGCAGCGTAATTTGAGGGGGCGAGGAAGTGGAAGGTCTAGAAGTTATTATGGAGGGTCGAGAGGAGGTTATGGCACGAATGATCGTGGGGGATATGGAGCAAGGGGTCGTGGTCAGTCAGATTATAATACGTTTGATAATCGCAATCAATATCAGATAAATGAGGGTGGTCCTGCTGAACTACGGGATGAGCATTATGCATAGGATTGCGTAGGATGGGGTGTGGAATCGGTTGAGGTACCAGTTGATCAAAGGGGTCCATACATAGAAGCACATGTTCTGGGTTCTACTGATCAATTTCTGGTTGATACAGGAGCTACTCGTAGCGCTTTGTCCAAATACTTGGTTCCAAGGGCTCCCCTGTCTGGCGAGGTAATTACAGCAATAGGGTTCGATGGAACACCTACTTCTAGCCCATTGTCTCAACCAGTTGCATTTCATGTCGATAAATTTGCTGCCCCTTGTCCCTTTTTGTTGTCTCCAAATACACCAGATAATATTATGGGACTCGACATGTTAAAACACTTTCGAGCTACTATTCGCTGTGCCCCAGAAGGAGTGCGAGTTGTGTTGAATGAGAATTACCCAGACTTTGAGCGAGTGTGTTTTCTCTATGAATCTGAAGTATTGGCCTCCTTACCGAAAACGTTGTGGGCCACTTCTGACACGGATGTAGGACGAATGGTCATTCCTCCAGTGCGTATTACTGTAAAGGAGGGAGTATCTCTGCCGCGTGTCCCGCAATACAAGATTTCTAGAGAAGGTGAACTTGCTTTAATACACATTGTAGATGATTTGATTTCGGCAGGAGTAGTCGAGGAAGTTCCTTACAATGTTTGCAATAGTCCAATTTTACCGATCCTTAAGAGAGATACAGATACTAAGGTTTACCGTTTCATTATTGATTTGAGGGAAATAAACAAGATAGTAGTGCCTCAGTATCCAGTGGTATCTGACATCACCACCTTGCTTACGTTGGTTCCACCAACGGCAACTACTTTTACAGTCATCGATTTGAAGAACGCCTTCTTTTCGATCCCTGTACATCCTGACAGTCGATATCTATTCGGCTTTACATTAAATAATAAATCGTACAGATTCTGTCGAGTTCCTCAAGGCTATACTGAAAGTCCTAGCATTTATAGTCAAGCATTAAAAAGGCAGCTTGATTCCTTTGACTTACAAGAAGGAGTGGTTCTCATTCAATATGTGGACGATCTCTTACTTGCTGCAGATACTTTAGAACAATGTGAGAAGAGTACTTTTTCCTTGCTTTCCTTCCTGGCCAAACATAATCATAAAGTTTCGAAGAAAAAGCTACAATATTGTAGACCAAAGGTGACCTACCTCGGTCATCTTTTGTCTAAGGAGGGCCGTGCGTTGACACCAGATCGAATTCAAGCAATATTAGATACCCCAGTCCCTCGCACTCAGAAAGATGTTCGCGCCTTTATAGGTTTGACGTCTTTTTGTAGGCAATGGATATTGGGTTTTTCACATATCGTTAAGCCATTGTTGGCATTGTTGTCTAAAGATACACTGATTTCCATTGAATGGACGGATGAATGTCAGAATGCTTTTGAGCAATTGAGACAAGCTCTTTGTTCTGCACCAGTGTTGGGTACACCTGATTACACGAAGATCTTTACATTATATGTACACGAGAAGGATGGGTGCGCATTGTCAATGTTAGTGCAGACACACGGAGACAAACAGAGGCCTTGTGCATACTTCTCGGCGGTACTCGACCCTGTGGCTCGAGGATTGCCTGGATGTTTTCGAGCAGTTGCAGCAACAGCAGTTGCGATACGACAAAGTGAGGGAATAGTTTTGTCACACAAATTGTTGGTGCTAGTTCCCCATGCGGTAGATGCGTTACTGAATCAAACGAAAACACAGCATCTAACTAGTGCCCGTCTGACAGGATATGAGCTAACGTTGTTGGCGCCGCACATCACACTAAAACGATGTGCAACACTAAATCCTGCTACTTTATTGCCGGATCCTGTTGCTGAGACCCAGAAGGAAGAACAACATGATTGTGTTTTTCTGACTGAGGAACAGACAAAGGGTCGTATCGATTTACAGGATACGCCATTTCCAGATGTAGATGGGGAACTGTGGGTTGATGGGTCATGTGTGAGGTTACCAGGTGGTACGACTTCCGCAGCTTATGCGATCACGACACTTAAGACTGTGGTAGAAGCAGCACGGATACCCCAAAAATCAGCTCAAGCGGCTGAGTTGATAGCCTTAACGAAGGCATGTGAGTTAAGTGCTGGACTATGTGTGAACATTTACACGGATAGTCGTTACGCTTTTGGAGTAGTGCATGATTTTGGCCTACTTTGGAAGGAACGAGGATTCCTGACTTCACACGGAGTACACATCATGCACGGAGAATTAGTACGCGATCTCCTGAATGCACTGTTATGCCCAAAGAAAGTTGCAATAGTCAAGTGCAGCGCACATAAAAAGGTGACGGACAAAATAGGACAGGGCAATGCTTTTGCAGACCGCATTGCGAGAGAGACCGCTATGCTGCAAAATAATTTCCCCATGTATGTGGTGAAGTCACAAGCTGAGCGGTGGCATGATGCTAGAGAAGAAATACTCGATATACAAAAGTCAGCATCAGAGGCAGAACTTGTGAAATGGGCCACCGAGGGAGTATTGGATGATGAGGGTTGTTGGCGTAGTAAAGATATGGAGAGATGGAAACTACCCATGGCCTATTTACAAACAATGGTGCAAATGACACATGGACTGGCACACATTGGAGCTCTCGCAATTACTAAATTGCTTACACGAGTTTGGGAAAATGCTGACATTGCTAGCACGGCTAAGAGAGTAGTGCAGACCTGTCTGATATGTTTGCAGCACAATCCTGGACAAGGGACTCATACTCCTAAAGGTGGGTTTGTCCCACCTACTGCACCATTCGAAGTACTACAAATGGATTACATCCAGCTGGAACGCTGTAATAATCTCAAGTATGTCCTAGTAGTGGTGTGTGCCTTCAGCAAATGGATTGAGGCTTACCCTACGAAAGACAATACAGCATTGACAACAGCTAAGGTGTTACTCAAGGAGTACTTCCCGCGCTACGGTGTTTGTAAACTTATGTGGAGTGATAATGGCCCTCATTTCATTGGAAAAGTAGTGGAATATGTCCTGAAAGGATTGGGAATCAAACAACGATTCCATGCTGTCTTTCATCCGCAATCAGCAGGTTTAGTAGAACGATACAATGCAACTCTGAAGCTGAAGCTAGCAAAGATAGTGGCATCGACATCTCTGAAATGGCCGGACGCTTTGCCTCTGGCATTGCTGTCCATTCGATCAGTGCCACATTCTCGGTCTGGCCTCACACCCTATGAAGTGGTGTTTGGAAGGCCTATGAATATATGGGGAGTTCCAAAACCTCGTTTGATACATGATATGCCTTGTATAATGATGAACGATTATCTGGCACGATTAACAAATGATTTGCTTTCTATTCATCAACAGGTTCGAGAGGCGCTCCCTGATAACTCCACTGGTGAGGCTCACGATCTCCGCCCTGGGGACCACGTGATGGTCAAAGTCTTTGAGCGATCCAGCAGTTTGGAACCGAGATGGCATGGCCCTGAGCAAGTGCGGCTGGCTACGCGAACTGCTGTGAGAGTCACCAACAAGAAGCGGTGGATACATTCAACGCACTGCCGACGTGTCTCTCCGGATCTGGTGAGCCCTGTGGTGCTATCCGACTACAGAAAGATTTTGGATACAGAAAAGAGCCCAGCTGTCACGCCTGATGAATTGGAGGGAGCCTTCCCGGACCACGTTGTTTCTGATAAAGTGAAATATAATCTACGCCCCAGGAAATAAGATTTCTTTTGTGCTCTTTCTTTTGAAACTGGTTGGTGACCGCTCTGAGGTTTGTGAAACGGAAGCCGGGAATATCAAGGGGGGGGGATCAGTTCTGCCCAGTGTAGCGACACCCGTCTTGAATCCCGGAGAACAAATCAACGGCAGCCTCGGTTCAGAACCATCGTTTTTATTTTTCCCGCTTAGTGTTGTTTTTGAAGAGTATTGTTTTATGAACTATGGCATCTCCTTCGACACAAAAGAGGAAAATTCTTGGTGTTGTTTTGTTTGTCTTGACCATAGTGGTGATCGCAGTATTAGCTTGGACTATAGAACTGTTGTTTCCTGTACGAGAACATTTACTGCCCACCACTCCGAGTCCGTCTGAACATTTTCATTTCACTCTGCCTTTTCACGAAGAAAGACATAGGCAGACTTATTTGAATAACAGTTTTATTAAGATTTTGCATCATACTCATAACATGACCAATACGTCCAATTGTTGGGTATGTGGAATGTTGCCCGGACACCAGAAGAAGGGAGGAACACCACTCATTCCTCTCCCGTTTTCTCATAATGGTTCTTGTCATGCTTGGTACACTCTTCTTTTTACTCTGCGATGGCCGACGAAAGGTGGATTACTTTTTCGGTTGAATAAAATATGCTATAACGATAAAGACGGCTATCCACACGCTGAAGGAACTAAATTCGAATGGGAAGAATACCGGCCGGACAATGTCTCTACACCTCGTGTATATACGAATCAAAGACTTATAAACGTGACGAGCTCGCATATAATAACTGTTATAGATACAAAAGCAGATTTGTGTATTAGAAATAAAGGTACAATCCCTGTAGGCCGCAGTGAATGTAATATTACACTTACCTTTGATACACCAACTGGAATTGCATTCGTAGCTTCACATAACACATATTTCGTTTGTGGAAATAAGGGATACCATCGTCTACCATTGGGATGGTTGGGAACGTGTTATATAGCATTTGTATTACCACCTGTGTTTATTGCTCCTCCCATGTATCACAATGATTATGTTTTGTACCATGATTTCATATTGAATAGAGTGAAACGAGCAATAGATCTTGATGAAATAGACCAGACTGATACCACTTTACAACAATATGTAGATTTTAATTTGGGGTTATTTTCATTTGTAGGAGCTGCACTGAATAGCAGGAAGATAAGGCGGCTTACACGTGTGGTGCCTCATGGGAACAGTCCAGCCCGAACTGCCAAGCCATGCCTTCCCTGGACCGGAAACAAGCTTCCGAGGACCGGTTTCTGGCATTACAGCCGTCTTCAGCCCGGCTTGCTTGAATCCAGTGGCAAAGTGAGCAAGGGACGAAGGATTCCACTATCAGGGAGCTTGTGAGTGAATTGTCCAATCCTTCTGGTCCCAGTTTTGTCCTCGAGAAAAAATATGGAGAGCTTTGGACAGTCTAGACAGATCTTTTGGTGGTAGATGATGTGATGCGCAGAAGTGGAAGACTAGTGATTCCGGCTAGCTTGTAGTCGAGACTACTAAGATTACTTCATGAAGGACACAATGGTATGTTCAGAATGAAGAGGAAGGTCAGAGATACATTTTGGTGGCCAGGGATGGACAGGAACATAGAGGAGCATGTACTTGGATGTTTGGAGTGCATGTGCAGTGACAAAACCATCAGGTAGAAGAATCTCCTATTTCCTCCACAAATTTTCCTACCAGGCCACGGGAAAAAGTGACCATGGATACTTGTGGTCCATTTTCGGCCAAGGGAGTTGTCAATAAGTATGCCTTAGTGCTAAATGACTATCATTCTAAATGGCCAGAAGTAGCATTCACTGGAGACATTAAAGCTTCTAATGTCATTGTATTTTGTGATCAAATATTCCATAGAGAGGGGTGTCCGGACATGATGATCACGGATAACGGACCCCAGTTCATAGCAGAGGAATTAAAAAAATACCTACCAAAATTGGCATTACTCACAGCAATACCGCTGTTTATAATCCCAGGAAGAATGGCCAGGTTGAGAGATTCAACAGAGTATTGAAGGAGTGCGTCCAACTGTCTGAAGGGAGTGGTGGAGACTGCAAGGAAGCGGTGAAGGAAATGCTGTGGAGTTACCGAACCACACCACATTCAGTCACTAATGATTCCCCATTCAGACTCTTCAAGGGTAGGTAACAAGGGACGAGGGTTACTCCTGGGTGGATGTTCAAGGGCAATTCAAGACCTGTGTGCAACACGAGTCTAGAATGTAGAGTCAAGAAGCACCAGGAGAAGTATGTGTGCAGGCACAATGACAGATTAAAAAAGGGCAAATGTGTATTTACAGTTGGAGATTGGGTGAGGACGTACAGTGTGGGTGTTCCAGAAAAAGGTCTATCTAAATGGTCAGTACCCAAACACATAACCAGAGTGGTGGGTAACAGTGTCTGGATAAGTTATGGCAAGGTGTGGAATATTCAAAGTGTCACTATGTGCAACAAAGTGGAACTACATGCTGGGTGGGAAAAAATGGGTGACAATCAAATGGTGAAAACCAGTGATGATATAAGAGATGACAAACATGTCAGGAAGGTTCCAAAATGGCACAATGACTATGTGACCCATTGATTACCAAATGTTATTCTTAATCAACATTTTCCGTGTCATACATAGAGTTAATCTTAACCATTAATTTTGTTAGTCATATATATATATATATTATTTCCCATTAATTACTGTCATATCTGTACACCTTCTATTGTATTTATTATTATTAAAGGAAGATGTGTTGTTTCCTAGCAATGTATCCTAGCTACTTATTATGCATTCTTCCCATGGGTACCAGCATGTGAGAGTTCCGGAACTAGATCAGAGGGAAGAGACAGTTGCTGGAGACAGGACGTGTCTAGGGGTTGTTCCTATGTACTTATATAAAGTCCCTTCTTAAAATATCATGTCTCTGTGCCCCTTAAAAGCAATATTACCAACATTTTACCAATTACTCAGGTGTAAGTAAAATTTCACCCAGGCCTAGACACGACGATATGGTCTGAGCTAGGATGGAGCTTGGAATATGGAGCACAGCCTGACAACTTTGGTAAGGGTAAAGCAAGTGCAAGCAGGTGAAATTAGGAAATGAGCTGCCTGGGAGTAGACTAAGTGAGCAGGAACCAGTTTGGAACCTATTCGGAAACATAGGAGTCAATAGCAAGGAATTTTGGAGGTAATATATTTTATCAATGCAATAATAACAACAGTAGTAAAGCCCAGTTGCACTAGTAGGCTAGCCATGTTCATTCAGTGTCACTGCACTGTCCCCCATTCTGTGAGGGAAACCGCAGCAACTCACTTTGTGTCAGGTGGTTGCGCAGGCAAGGTGGGCTCCCCATGAGCAGCCACCCTTCTCTTGCCACTCATTACTGTAAGCAATAAGTTCACCATTATTCAGCCACTCAGGCAAACAACAGCCACCCAGCAAACACCTTAGCCCTTGCCAAGCACCTAAAACTGTACTTAAGCCTGATGCAATAGCATTTCAACATAAAGTGAAAAGAATACCTATTGTGATTTGCAGTGAAGTTAAAAATATGTTGGATGAAATGCATGAGGAGGGGGTTATTGAACTGGTGGAAGCAACAAATTGGATTTCTCTGCTAGTTATCACTGAAACGGCTGATGGCCATTTGAGATCACTGAGTCAAAATTGTTGAGGTATATACTTTTCCTTTACACAGTATGAATGAGTTGGTGTTGTTGCTGAGAGGTCATAAGTATTTTTAAAAGTTAGATATGACGAGTGCTTACCATCAGCTCAAACTTCACTAAGGGCCAGATGTAGGAAATCCGATTTTACCGATTTTAAATTACCGAATTTTACCGAATCGGTATTTTAGAATCGGTAAATGGTGTGTAGATAAAAAATCGGTAAAAAATACCGAAGCGGAAAAATTCGGAATCGGAAAATCGGAAATTTCCGAATCGGTATTTACCGATTCTGTATTTACCGATTCGGTATTCCCCATTTATTTCTATGGGCCTTTCAATGAATAGGAAATATCGATTCGGTAAATACCGATTCGGTAAATACCGATTCGGTAAAATCTGAATCGGAAAGCAAACAAAAGTGAAACTTAAGTAGGCAGCCAATCAGGTGCTACCACCCTCCCCCTCCCTGCCAGGAAGTGGCTACACAGGCAGCTGCAACTAATTAGAAGCTTCTGGAAAGGCAGTTGGAGCTGAGCTGAGTCCCTGAGCAGCAGAAAGGGTTTTGAACACTTTTAAAACTGCAAAATGGCAAGCAGCAAAGAAAAAGAGCAGCCAGAGAGGAGGAGGAAACTCAAATTCAGGAGCATGGAGCTGCAGGTCCTTGTTGAGGGGGTGGTGAAGGTGCACCAAAAACTGTTTGGCAGGCAGTCCCTCACTGTGGCAGAATCTGCCAAAAGGAAACTCTGGCTGGACATACTAGACAAAGTTAATGCAGTTGGGGTGACTACCAGAGACACAGAGGACCTGAAAAAGTGATTCTACGACCTCAGGAGCCAAACCAAAAAGAAATTGGCTGAACACCACAAGCAGGCAACAAAAACTGTCGGAGGCAAGAACCCAGCACCCCCCCTTACTGACCTGGAAGAGATGGTGGCCTCAACCATTGAACCAGACAGCGTCTGCGGACTGGGAGAAGTAGACAGCTCAGCCAGAGCTGCAAAAAAAAAAGGTAAGACAAATGCACAGCATTCCCCCCCATACCATCATCCTTACCTGTACCCTTTGTGGCCAAGTGAACCCCAGTCCAGTACTGCTAGCACTATACAGGAGCAATGCATCATGGTATATGTAGTCAGGAAAGGTATGAACATGTCATACAGCACAGCAACCATCAAGTTAGGGAAATGATTACAGAGAGAATAAAGTGATAAATATGTAATTGTAAGACTGTGAGACAGTAGCGCTTAGCTAATATACGCTCATATGTCCACAGGTGAAACGTCTCGCAGGCGTTCGCAGGAGACTGAAGGCACACCACCAGAGAGGGAGGAGAGTCAGGAGCCAGGTCCAACTACCCAGAACTTACCACAGGACACAGGTGCACCAAGTAGCCATGCTCCTGCACAAGACTCAGAAATGGCTCCAGAGTTGCAGGTGTCCCCTCGCAGATCTCAATCCCCTCTGTTGCTGTCATCCCCAGAAATGCCAGCATCACAGCATGACACAACACCTGCATCACAACCAAGCAGGAGGCATGTTGTGGCCCCACTTCTAGAAATGGAGTCACTAGCAGCTGACATGGAGGGGGACGAAACACACAACTTGCCTGTGGATGTTAGCTCTGGCACAACGCACTCCAGTGCAGGGGTGGGCCATACAGGTGCAAGACGCCGCGGAGTCCTAGAAAGGCCAGCAGATGCACCTGTGGAGGGTCCAAGTGTGTTTCGTAGCCTAGAGGGGAGCATGTTGAGAATCCAGAGGATGCAGGGAAGAGCCGTCCAGTCATGCCAACACCAAATGAGGTCCCTGGACAATAATATAGGAGACATAGGAAAGGGCATCAGGGAGCTTGTAGAAGTGAACAAAGAGATGGCAGCAGGGATGCGCGAAATGAGCCAAACGGTGCAGCTGCTATGCACCAAACTAGACACTGATTTTGAGTCAAGGCGCAAGGAAAGGCAGCGTGCTCATGGCCAAAATAAAGCTATCAACCGCCTGGCCACTGCCACATCCCTGCTATGCAGGAGAATCAGTAACATGCAGGAGGCTATGACCTAAAACAGCAATGAGGTCACTAGAGGCATGGGCAGGATGACCAGTGCTCTTGAGGCGCTGTTAAATGCCCAAACTGCACAGACAGCTGCTCTGGATGTGCCTATGAGTGAGGAGAGCACAAGCAGGAGCAGCATTGCAAGCTCCCTTGTCCCAGAGACGAGGAGGAGCAGCAGGCGCCACGCAGAGGCCACAGGCCAGCAAGACAGTGAGCACGGTGAGCATCATACAAGTGGCACTGGGAAGCGAGGACGAAAATTACTATTACAGTTCATGGTGAAGTGAACCAGGACTGACATCATTGAAGTTAAATGCTGTTTGTTACACATTTGTGCTTTAGAAAGCTACGTCATTACACAATTAAACTACATTGGGTGCATACTCCACATGTCTGTGTCTCTTTACTCACTAAAAAGAAGTTGCGTGTGATATCTTCCCGTCTGTGTCTGCCATCAGTTGGTGTTGCAACTCCAGATGTGTGTGGTTCAGGCACTGCTTCCTCGTCATCATGGTCCTCATAATCAGAGATATCCACTTCGGTGCCCTTCTTGACCGCAAGGTTGTGCAGCATTGCACAGGCTGCAATCATCTTGCAGCAGGTGATTGGTGTGTACTGGCGGGCCCCTCCACTCTTGTGGAGTCAGCGAAACCTGCTCTTCCACATACCAAAGGAGCGCTCCACAATGTTTCGGGTTGTCTTGTGTGCCCTGTTGTATCTCCTCTGGCTTGGTGTTGTAGGGTTGAGGTAGGGTGTGAGGATGAAGGACCGGAGGGCATATGCACTGTCCCCTAATTGTAAGAAGAAAAACATTACTCACATGCACACACACACATCCACCTGCAATACGTATCAAGGGAGTTTCACACAGTGTGTTACCTAGCAAGTATCCTTCGCCGAATTCCCCCGCTGTCAGGCGTGCGTAGATACCACTGTTTTGGAAGATGTAGGAGTCGTGGGTACTCCCGGGGAATTTGGCTAATATGTCAGTTATCATGTACTTGGAATCACAGATCACCTGTGCATTTATGGCGTGGGTGGACTTCCGGTTCCGATAAATGTACTCTGTGGCAGCAGGTGTGCATATTGGTATGTGGGTACCATCAATACAGCCAACGATGTTTGGGAAATGCGCCATCTGATAAAAGTCTGTCTTTGTCCTGAGCAGTTCAGCATGCGTTGCAGGGAAGCTGATGTAGTGATGCATTCTCTGCAACATGGCATCAAGGAATTTTTTAAAGAAACAGGACACACAGCTCTGGGACACCCCACCTACCGCAGCAACCACACTCTGGTAACTCCCAGATGCAAGCAGGTGTAGGCTGCACAGCACCTGCACATGAGGTGGGATGGCGTGGGCCCTTGGGGTTGGATGGTCCAACAGTGGGTGGAGGTCCCTGATAAGGTCCAGGATAGTTTGGGGAGCCAATCTGTACCTTTGTAGGATCTCTGGCTCAGTTAGCTGGAATAGAGTGATCCTCTGCCTGTACACCTGCTCCTCCCTCCTCCAGACCCTCTCTCTTTCTGCCTGTAGCCGTAGCCGCCTCGCAATGACATAGAATGCCGCCATTCTGGTGAAACTGTTGCATTTTGGGGGCTTTTTTATAGCCTGCACCTGGTTACCACCTGATTTTAATCCATGGTAAATACGGACTCTTAGATACCGAATTCCATGCAAATTCGGTATTTAAAAGGTTACCTACATCTCAAAATTCATTTCTACCATTTCTTATTTTCCGAATCGGTAAATTTACCGATTCGGTAAAGTTTCCGAATCAGTAAATTTACCGAATCAGTAATTTTTCCGATTCGGTAAAGTTTCCGATCCGGAAAATTTACCGTTTCGGAAAATTTACCGAATCGGTATATTTTCTGATTCGGTAAAGTTTCCGAATCGGAAACTTTACCGATTCGGTAAATTTACCGATTCGGATGTTTTTGGGTCCCCTACATCCCAAATGCCTAATACCGGTCGGTAACGGACTAAAATCGGTAAATTCGGCGTGACCGACCGGTATTGGGATACCTACATCTGGCCCTAAGACTCCAAACGACTTACTGCTTTCATTACCATGGAGGGGACCTTTCAATTTACTCCGTTTGCCTTTGGCAGTGAGTGTTTTTCTAACATATGATGTGCAAAATATTTTAAAGAAATGCAGAACATTGTGTATTTCCAAGCTGACATTTTGATTCTTGTGGAACTATTGATCAACACAATTTGGTACTCAGGCAAATGTTAAACAAAATTGCTGATATGGATGTGAAAGTTTAAGGTGCAAGTTTTTGGAAGACAAAATTGACTATTTGAGTTATACCATTTCTGGAGATGGACTAAGATCTCAAATGGATTTGATGAGAACTATTAAACAGGCTCCTCCCCCTCAGATAAAGAACAATTGAGATCTTTTATGATTCTTTAAGTGAGTACTATTCCAAATTCGTGTGGTGGTGTGGTGAAAAAACAGAAAACCCGTATATCTTTGATTAGTAAAGGATCTAATTTCTCATGGGTCAGTGAGTAGCAAAAATGTTTTGAGTCTATGGCAAAGAAATTTGTGATGCTGGAATTTTAGTGCCTTTCAATACCCAAATGAAATCTATTTTCAAGGTTGATGCCGGCACCACTGGCATTGATGCAATTAAGTCTCAGTGGCATGGCAAGAACGAGAAAACAGTAGTAATTGTTTCTAGGACACTCAAGGATTCTGAAATAAATTATTCTGTAATTTAGAGGGAAGTCCTGGCAGCTGCGTGGGTAGCTGAGTACTGTCAAACTTACCTGTAAGGAACACAGTTTGTGCTACACGTGGATTACAAATCAGCGCTCCCGGGTGGGAAGGTAAAGGCTCAGCAAGACTTGCGAGACTTGCCACCAAGTTACAGGAATATCAATATGAAATTGAGTGCATTCAAGGATGATAAAATGTTCAAGCAGAGTGTTTGACAAGGTTATCCATAGAATGGAGAGTTGTTGATGGTCTTGCTGTTATAGCTAAAGAGAGGTTAGGGACTGTAGAATCCATTCAAGATGTAGTTGTGGGCAGTGAAGGTGTGTTTATGGCTGAGCAATGGGTATATGAAATAAATGCAGATGCTACTTTAAAAAATGTGTACAGCTGTTAGTTTCTGGGAGTAGGAGACAGAAATGTGCTTCACTTTCGGTCAGGTCCTTCATAAGATCTAGATGAAGTGACCCTGTATGGGGAGAAATTACTCATGATAAGTGAAAGATTCATACTACTTTTGGTGTAAAGAATTAGACTTATTTCTCATTTCTTTAGCTCATGTGGGATGTTTGGGCCAAAGTTTGACAAAAAAGAGACTGGAGATGCAGTTTTGGTGACCACATTTAGAAGAACGGGTGACTTCTTAGGTGCAAAAATGTGATTTGTGTAAAGAGGGAGACTTAGAGTGGGTGTACAATCTTCAATAGGTCAATTTCTTAATCCAGGCAATGTGTGATTAGATTTTATTGGATGGATGAATGAACTCAAAGGTGAGTTCAGATTTGCACTGGAAGTGGTTGGTGTTTATTGAGTTGTGAGAGACATGACTACCATGGACATCTTTCAGAATTTGAAACAGATTTTCTTGGAGCAGAGAGGTGCGTCAATAATAATACTGATATTGGTGCCCAGATTACCTCCAGTGAAATGTAAAACTTTTTTTCTTTTTTTGAAATACAAAACACTCATCTCATTGTATAACCCGGAAGCAACTGGTATAGTGGAGTGTGCCAATGGATTAGTAAAAGGCACTATCTAAATGGCATATGCAGCTGGTCATGATGTTGGCAAAGTGGTGCAAGACATGGTTTGGGCATGTCATACCAATCTATACAAAACAACCCATATATTTCCCTTTGAAGTGAACTAATGAATATGTCTGAGTACCAAACTGGTTGTGTCATGGCTGAAAGCGTGGGTAGTGAAAGGTGGTAGTGCAGATGAAAGTTTTTGAATGTTATGAAATAAGGGAAACTGCTGCTGTGAGTGGTGGGTAAAGAATAAGCCTGGTAGAGTGAAAATGCATGGGTCCCTTCAAGATTAAGCATGTTCAAAAGTTATTTAGTATTAGATAAAGGAAAATGTTGGAATCGCAGTAGAGTTGCTCTGTATCTGAGCAGTAGAGAGTGCAAAAAAGGAGGAAGAAAGGTGTAGTGGATTCTTGATGATGAACAATGAAGATTTCAATTTTCAATAGTAGGGTGGAAACCATTTCTACTCTAATTGTATGATGGAAGGGTGACAAATAGATCGTAGACCAGCTATGTATTTACAGCATTATAGCAGTTGATAATTGTATGTTTGTGTTCTCTTTCTCATTTTAATTACTGTTACTATTTCCTTTACTTCAATATGAGTTATTTATAGAAGGAAAGGTCATGTCTTATATTGTACAGTTTGTATTCTCTGTAAGCATAGAACCTTTGTCAGATTCCAAATGATATAGGAGTGTGGTGAAAATTGATGCCTGGCCAGCTAGGAAGGAAGCACACTTGTGTTGTGGCTTACAATAAATTCTACCTTTTGTAAGAAACTTGTACCTGGGCTTTTTTACAACACAGATCTTTCACCAAATGTAAATTTAGAGGCTTATAATGAGTCCTACATTAAATTTAAGCAGTGTTCTTCTATTTATATATGTAAGATTTGGGATTTTTGTAAGCTATGGAAAAAGAGCAAGGTTATCTAATTTGTAAACCCAAAACCACAGCTCATGTAAACATTCCTTTTCAATAATTTCAGCTCATGATATTTGGCTGGTATAGAATTTTGGGCACATCTGTTCCAATGCACAGTGAAAAATTATAATGATACAAAACCAAGGTGGAATCTGTATGAGCCATCAAATAAATTATGTTATAATGCATTATGCTGTTTCCCATGTAGAAACTCCAAATTTTTAATGGAAATCTTAATAGAAATTTCACAAAGACAAACCCCTCTGAAAAGCATATTATTTGTACACTAAAGTTGATACTACTGTACAGCTCTCTGTTGCTTTATAGCCATGTCTGTGCAATGTCGTATCTAATTCAGTCCTAACATACATACATACAGATCGACATATATCAAGATTCCACTCAACAAGCGAGGCCATTTTCTTGTTGCTCCTGAAACATACTTGTTCTTCCAAAACCTGTTGTCAGAAGTGTAATCCAGGGAAACACCTGCACTTTATGAGCATCTCTTGTAATGGAGCTGTCACACTATCTGAAACAATGGATACTTGCTGTCATGACAATACATGTTCTCGTTACTAGGACTACAAATTGAAGGGAATGATCGGTGCTGCTTCTGCTAACAAACGTGAGTATGATATCGCAGAGAAAATCATTGTGGCAAAATTCAAAAGCTACTTTGTTTTCTTTCAGCAACACCACCATTTTTGAATTATTCATAATCCCAATGTCCTTTAGTGAACATATGTAACTGACAAGCACATGGAAGAAACATTTAGCTCTAATAAATACAGAACCTCTTAATTAGGTTTTGTTTTTCTCACATTGACCAGGATTTCAAGAGTGTCAGATCCTAGTTCTTTTATCAACCCAGATAAATAATGATACACTCGAGTACCAAATGTATCTAGTGCGCTAGATAGCACCTATTACGACTTTCTGGGGAATAATGTGGAGTTTGCTCCTGCGGTGGTAAAAACCACTTTTTCCCCTGTTAAATTTCAGCAGGACTGACTTGACCAATTTAAATGAAGAGTGAGATATTTAATGCATATTTTAAACACCATCCAACTCATAATTCCAACCCCTGTGGTAACAGGGGTTTAGACAAGGGTCGAAACAAACACAGACCCAATCATAATCAGGGCTATAGTGTCTTCGTAACTTGGGTACATTTCACATGACAAAATACATGCTAAAAACAGTGAGGGATTTAGAATGAATCTTCGGCAAAATGTAATCACCATCACATTCTCCATTCTCCATTCACCTGAGCTCTAACAGCCTGATTTATAGGGACATTTTGTGATCACAAGTCATGCCTTTCATAAAATCATAGTGTTTGCAACTGCAAAATAGCTTTTTTACTTTTGCTAAACTCTACTTGCGTGTTGGAAAAGCTTTTGTCACAAAATGGGTTTTGATACCAATACGAATCACATTTAGAAACGGGTGAGAAAGGGGCATCACTTCCTAATTTGAGTTCAGTATTGAATGTAATATTAAGCAACTGAGCATTTACCAACACCTGAAAGGAAATAATGCCTGATATGCAAAGTAGAGGTTGTCCACTAGGGCTAACACAAAGGAAGGAGCCTTTCTGTGAGCTGCATTCTCATAATTGTCGCTCAACTGTCTTTGTAGCAGGCTCAGTGATTGTGCTGCATGGGAGAGAGGGCATGAAATACATGTGGAGCTGGGTGCAGAGGTAGCACAATGAGGCCACTGTTTAGAAGTGAAGAAAAATAGATTTCACCTGCCCGCAACATGTGCTATCATATTTGGCAAGACACAGACCCGCCAGTCACAGTATGGCATAGTGTCTTGCAAAGCTGGAAGAAGTGTCATTGCGGCTGCACTGGCACTTCTGGAATAGACAGCCTCTGTGTGAGTGCCGGATGACTAATGTGCTCCAGCACAGTCTCTTGGTGCAATGTACGCAGCCTGCTCCATTGTTAGTCTCACACTCAGGTCTCGCTGTCCCTGTAGTCACCATTCCAGTCCTTGTGAGCATGGAGACCTTACATTCATCAGGTTGTCTTTTGTGCACTGAGCAGGGCCTGCCGCTTCTCTGCAAACAGGGAGGGCAAAGAGCGACAACGAACGAATAGTCATGAGAGGCACTGTGTGTGGACAACATCTTCAAAATCTCTGAGCAACAAGACTGCCATTATTAGGCCAGCAAAAAAGTGTGGGTGCGGAGAAATGACACATATGCATTGTATAACGTTAATTCTTGTACGTATCTGATCTCCTTGTTTTCTGACCCAGCTACTTTACAGGCTTTTTCTTTATGCCATTGTATCTTGTATGTTTTGTAACATACCTAAACAGCACGACTATGACTTTGTAAAAATAGTCTCATTGGGCCACTTTCAGGTATAATATACAGAGTGAGCAAGTTTGTGACTTTGTGACTCAGAGTGAGCAGTCACTGAGACAATGACACAAAGATGCAGAGAAGACATTATCTCATAAACAGTTGGCAGTCATCGACAGAGCACCTTACTCCTCCATTTTCTACAGTGCTCTCCTTCATTTTGAATCTGCCCATCTTTTTAGGTCTCGGCCACACTACTTATGCGCTGTCTTGAAGACACGTGTTGTTTCCAATCTGTGAGCTTCAGCCCACCCACAGGCTTACTATTTGCTCGCTCCATCATAAGTCTTATGATCTTTGTCCACGTTTGTCCATGCCATGCACACACCATGCCTCTTCTTGTGTTTAGCCCTCCCCAGAGCATGAACCAAGTACTTGTGTCCAAACACTGCTCCTGCTTTAGGAGCTACTTTTTCCTTGAGTTTGAGCACTCCACATGAATGCTCATGATTTCTCCCACTATGTTCTCCGTCTCCTGTTGCCTCCTTCCTATACCCTTCGATCCGCCCCACATCAACCCCAGCCAAATCGCCCTCATATCCAAGCACTGCTTTTTCTGGGTTGCTGCAAATGGATTGATGGTGATTCAAGCTGATGCAAATACTTTCAGCACTGTGGGTTAGGTCTTTGGGGTATTTCTTTTTTTAAGTTATGGGTTGTTACTTTATTTAAACGCATTAACATGCAGCATCTACCTTTGAATGCATACCTAAATACTGACTTTACTATAGAAGGCACGTCCTGTGGGTCGGTGTTGCATTCAATTGCTAAAATGCACATGAACAGGGCGATTTGAATTGGCTTGGTCCTGATGTTTTAGACAACTCATTCGAAGTAAGTCTTACACCCTTTGATCACAAAACTTCACCTCAGTAACATGGTTTTGCCGTGTGTAGGGTGCATGTTGTGTTTAGTAACTAGATGGAAAGTACATTTGAATTTAGGCATCCTTACATTTTGTTAAAGACACCGTCTGCTTTTCTGGCATCTTCATATCAGGTTCCTCGTGTAATCAGGAACTGCAGTGGTTGCTGCTGAATCTAATCCTGTTCCAGAGTTGCTGGTGAAGAATTAACACCTCTACAAAGCAACTCTCGGCTACAAAATGACACTTCTTTCCGCCGCCCTGATTTCCTGTTTCGTATTGCAGAGACTAGCCATGTAAAATGCACAGGAAGTTCATTTTGTTTGAACTTGCTGAAATAAATTGTCTTAAAAAAGACATACAGGGTTTAGGGTGCTTACACATTTCCCATGTCTCAAAGAAGATTTTATTTTCTAACCCATGTCTGAAATATTCAGTCTGAAAATTATCTGAATACCAGTGGTATGAGCTTACTTATCTGCCATGACTACTGAAGCAACTGAAAATGATCAGTCCTTCACGTAAAGGATTGTATGCTAATCTGAACGGCATCATGAAACAGTACTGAGTACTTTTTTTGCCAGCATTCTTCAGCCGCTGCCAAATAAACAGACTGGCTATAAAAATAAAAATAATGTTTTGGCTTAACGGATGATATCCCTTATTTTTGCAATTGTAACTATCTTTTTTTCCTTAACCTCTTGCGGCCAGTGCATCGGCCATCATTTTAATATAATGGACTGATTAGGACACATAATTTCCATATTTGTTCCTCTGTAGTGCATTCACAGCACTGGCCTCGACAACGTGCGCTTTTCCCTAACTTTCCACCTTGCTGCACAGTAGACGAGCTACTGTACACCTTGACTAAAATACATTGACAAAGCCAATAGCTCTCCTGTAGGTGAAACTTGTTGGCTTCGCTAATGCTTGTTTTTCTAGTCTGGACACCCTTTGTCATGATGGAGTGTCTATTGTGCACTTCTGCTACAATCCCCATGTGCACCACATTTATATGGAGCAACATTTGTAGGTGCGCTTTTCTTTTTCCAAATGTGAGGGAAGGGACACTGCAATCTAGGAAGTGGATTGTTAGAGAAAATCTAGAAACCCATCTTGAGAATTGCTATCTGTATAGTAACCTTGATTATCATCTTTATGGGTTAGAGGCATCTGAACAATAAGAAAGAAATTAGAGGAATAAAAAGGAAAAGAGATGAAATACAAATGGAAGATAGACGAAGTGGGTACTATGACAAGATGAAGGCTTTAGACAATTCTAGATTAAAAATAATAAAGACTACAGAATTGTAATGTGTGACATCAGATAAGAGAATTTTAAGATGGCTTAATTCACCATTAATTGGGCAATTGATGAAGCAGACAAACTGCTGAACCTTATTACTGACACATAAAACCGGTTATTACACATTTGAAAGAAAAATGACAAACGTGCACCAATTGTACTAACTATACTTTGAAGAAACATGACGGAAATCATGAGAAGACTTGGTTACTGCATCGTAAAAGCATGCACATAAGTTGTAGGATAGATGGGAACATATACATTAAGTAATATAGGTTCATAGTTTAACTCGCTTTAGTTGCTAATTCAATGAGGTATCAATCAAAAGGTAATTTGTGATGAATTTAGGTGTTATAAGATTTCCAACCATTGTTATCAAATTAATGATGTTTACATCATTTAGAGATTTGTACGTGTGATACTGAAAAGTTTAGCTCTAAACTCCATGTTTTGCACACATGAAACTATGCACCAAGTGAGAAAGAGAAAATTGTGCTGCACATTTATACTACCTACAAAGGCTCTGACATTTTCAGGGAATAATTTTTCATACATGTACTAATATGAATGACTAGAAAAATATATTAATAGTTTATCTTTTGAAATCATTTTAAACGTTGGTACTTTGCGAATGCAGTAAAATGTCATAGTTACATATGCTATTTACAACAAAGCTAAAATGCTTTATGAGGGCAAACTAAAAAAATATATATATAATGTCCCAAAGGTTATAAATGAAATGTATATTTCCATTATTTGACTCTGTATTTCATGAACCAAATTCAATTTAGGCCTTTTTTCCCTTAATATGCGTGATTCTACTCTCATGGAAAACTTCATAAACTTACAATGTGAAAATAAACTATGTCTCATGAGGAGAGTTACCACTCACAGGCTAGGACTGTTTCAACAATGTTGCTACCTTGGGAACATCTGTCATGAGAAACTGTCCTTTTGAACTTACTCATGCACTTCTTGCAAAGGGCTATCGTTCGAAAGTAATATACACTGGATGGGTTGGCAATTGACGTGATGATCACCACCTTTTTGCTATAATATGTGTCTTCTTTATGCTGCATGACAATCACCCTATATGAACTGACCAATGGACTGAGTGGTGTGCTTTGATGAGGTGACCCAGGAGGAGTCACTCCGGAATTTGAGGATTATAATATACATTGATGTGATGGAAAGAGAGCTTCTTGCTCTTGCTTTTCTTCTTCTTCTCTTGGACATGGGCATACATTGTTTCTCTTTTGGAACTTCCTTGCAAACTCTGCTGGATGATGGCTACAATGTGGGTGCTAATTCTAGTACTGCTTTCCCTATCCTAATGCGCTTGAACTGTCATGGTTCATGTCCGGTACTGAACTTTTGGTAATTAATGACCAACCCAAAACTGTTTTATTTAAGTGCACTTTAAATCTTAAATGCACAATATAGATGTAATTACTCCTTTAAAAATGATGATAAATCTAACCATCCTCAAATCCTATTTTTGTCTCTCCATGATTGGCCTCCAGTAATCGATTGTACATTTCAATTGGGCTCTGAATGCTTAGAGGGAATTCTAATAGAGAGATCTTTGGACAGCAGATACTGATGTTATTATTCTGCATAGCTCTAAATGAATTATTGGTTTGCATGATCCTAGTTGGACCGAATTTCTTCAGGAGATTTGGACTGGCAGTAAAAATGCTTTACATATATAGCCTAGTTTTAGGGTCATATATATGAATCTAATTACAACTTTGTATGTCAGTTACCCAAGTGTTGATCCTCATTGGATAACTGGAGTTGGATCCCCTATGGACGACCACTCTCAGCACAATTCAAGACCCATCGGAGGACCAAATGAATGAGAGCCAAGGCGAGTGATACTTGGTAAAGATTGGTAAACACAAGAGCCCAGTAGTGCTACAGCAGGGCCTATCCACAAACTGCATTCTGTAGTATGTTTAACAGTGCTACAATAGTAGTACTCACACACAACAGGATGCTATTCCTATACCTACATGCAGAGGTCTTCGCTTCTGCCTCTCCTATCTTTTCTGCGTGGAGATTTCGTGCCTGACTACAGAGATTTCCACATATGTATGCCTACATGTTCGTAGCAAATGAGGGAGGGACGGGGGAGTGGGTGGATAGTGAGAAATACTCATTACTAAATGGGAGGGAGTTTGGGAGGCATTGAGAAAGGATAAATAAGGGACAGGTACCCACCCACAAATGAGTAAACCTATTGCTATTCACAAACTACATTTCTGAAGTTAAACAACTATGGAGAGGGTTTTAGTGTATAGGAAGACAAGGCACTCACTGTTTCAAATAGATGTCTCTCTTTGTTGTTCTCTGCCCATAAAATAAGCTTTTGATCTTTAAAAGGTCTACAATATTGTAAATACTAATACTATGATTTATTTCATTTAGGTGCCTTGTTCTAATTAAGCTACAGTTTACGTCCTTAACTCTGATGAAGGAATAAGATTTTATCTCACCATGTGTATGGTGGGTGTTGATTCTAAATTCTCTTCTGAATTGTATATATGTATATTTTGTTAGGTTTGACTACGAAAGAATGTATATGGGATATTGATTATCACATTGATTGTAATACTATGTAAGAGAATTTTGTCATCCTACATTATCTGTAGCATGACAACCTGTATATTTGTAAATATGTGTTTATACTTATATGAGATCGTGTAATTATGTTTTTGTATTATATAACTTTTCCAGCCTTGATGAAGTCCTTGTGGAGGATGAAACACGTGTTGGCAATTTGCGTGCTGGGAGCTGGGAGAATTGATTTTATGAAATTTTGAATACGAATAAAAGAAAAGATTGAAGAATCTCAAAAAAACTGGATTGGATTTGAATTTTTCTGGAACCCTTACTGATTTGAACCTAATTTTATTCTCTGTTCCTTGTCTCTTATGTTATCCACTATGACAATTAGAGTATCTTAAACAAAGGGCTCTATATACGTTGTGCCCAGATTGTTATAATTGTAACCTTAGTGCTGTAATTAGAATCTCAACTCCCTATAGCATATGTGACACACACTGCTTGTGTATGTCGATAGCACCTTGAGGTAGTAGGTGCCTTGGGTTTGTGTAGCACCCTCCTTGTTAACACTTACGTGTTTGATTCACACCACAAATGTGTACAAATTATATATCCAGTAACATTGTTTTTTGAAGAGCTGTGCAGACGTTTCCCTCTGGGAACACTACTTACTACCTGTCTTTGATACAGACTAAGACATGTTCATTCCAAAATAATTCATCAAAGTCTCTTTATGGTGAAAGAGTAAATACATGTGTAATATGTAGGACATGGGTGTCCAATGTCAATATAGGAGGGACGGATCTCTGCAAAAATGTATTAAAATAAACTTACATATGATGAATCTCAGTAGAATGTATTTATATTGTGGTCATTCAGAAAATATTGCATGACTCCTGCCCTCCAAGACGTACGTTGGACTTCCAGAGAGTAGGGTGATCATCAGGGAAGGACATCTCAAAAGGCACATGCCAAGTGAACTCAAGTTCTACTGTCACTCTATGCAAGCCTGGCTCAATGGCTCAGAGAGTGAATGCTTGGCAGAGCTTGCAATTTTTTCAAAGGTGGTAAACTGAGTCCAAAAAATTAAACAATAGAAACATTTGGGGCCTAATTCATAAAGGGCCTCCGCACTCGTGCTGGAAACCATGCAGTCATGACGAGGGGTGCTGCAATGAAAAACTGCAGTACAGAGCTCATGCCTTGACTGCGAGATCTCTGCCACAAGTGTGGAAGCCGTTTGTGAATCAGGGCCCTCCATCTTTTGAACAAGGAGGGCCTGATTCACAAAGGTTAACTTACACATCAGTGTATGCTTGCAATTGTATGCTATTCACAAAGTGATATTCGAGTAGCATCTTTACGAGTGCGGAGTCTCTGCACATAAAAAGACGTATCTTTTTATGTACGGAGACTCCGCACTCATGAAGATACTACTCGTAAATCCCTTTGTGAATAGCTTACAATCGTAAACTTATGAAAATGTCTAAATTTACTTTTGTGAATCAGGTCCAGGGATTATAGGGAGTTTGAAGTGCCACACCGAGGAGCCTTGGTGACCATGGCTTCCATGACATAAGGGACAACTTGTTTCTAATCTTGGAATGTCCTTTTACAAACCACTGCTATATTTTATTCATGTGCACTCGATGCAGTAAAAATTAAATTACAATTCCATGAATGTTTTAGGTTCTTAAATGGAAGATCAGTAATTAAAACTTAGTGTCGCATTATTAAGCAATGTGTACATCACAGTGCAAATGAAGGCACAGGCGGCCATTCAAGTTTTTATCATAAAGAATAAAGCTTTCGACATGGCCGCTATGCCTGCATGCTTGCATAAGCATGTTAGTGCACTTTCTAATTTTTAATTTTGCTGGTGCTTGAAAAATAAGCAATGGGAACGTAAATAGCTTAGCCCCAGCATTTTAGGCGAGGCCTATTGGCTTTGCTAATGCATGTCCTATGTAGAGTTCTCAGGATGTCTATACTAATATTTCAGATTGATCACAGTCATATAAAGCACTAAAGATGAAACTGTGTCTTTCTTGTGCCTTTGAGAGCGTAAATGGTTGCTGTTTGCTGTATTTATGTGTATTCATGCATTTGTTAGAAAAATGCGTTTGTAATCCTCTTCAGAAATACATTTTGCTTCTACATCTCACTTCATAATGTTCTTTTCAAAGAGTTCAGAACATAACTGTGATGCATGTTCTCTCCTGCTCTTGTTTAACATTTTGCACAATAATGCATTCTTAGCAGCTTTTAATGAGTGAACATTTGTTCATCTCCAGCTGCCTGAATGCTATAGTCATTTTACTCAGCTGCCGTAATGTCTTTGCACTACCTTCCGTCACAAACAAAAGTGAAATATAAATCAGCAACTAAAGCAAGCCAGCTAGTTCTGAACTAACCAAATCAATACAAAACAAATGGGAATCACTCTTATGTGATACATGCAGGCCTCAAGCGACACCATTGAACTGGCCGTACATCTAGGTAAACTTAGCCTTGAACAAAATTACACCATCTCTAGCCCAAAGTAGATAATGGGTGGCTTATATGGCCCATTGGACTCGGCCTAAACCGTTGAAAGTCATCCTCTGAAATTCTGATACCTGTTGGAACTGCAAAAAAGAGCCAACAGACTTGGGCCACATGCTGCTGTACTGCACTTTCCTGTAGACTTTTTGGGCAGAAATTGTCAAAACCACATCACAAATTCGAAATCTGAACTGCACACCAGACCTAGCCTCTATTACACTGTGTATCCTCCCCTCCAACTTAAAGCTAAACAGGGAAGAGTACCTGTTATGGGATAGCCTTGTCTCAACCGGTTTTAAAGCCATATTATCCGAATGTAAAGACTTATCCAAACTATTTCCCAACACTTGGTTGGAAGGGTTTCTATTCACCAGAGGGGCGGATAAATCCCAAAAGACATATCTAAAGACCACATCAGGGAGGAAAGATAATTTCTGGTCTAAGCTAGACAACCTCATGCTTACCACATACTCATAACTACTCCCGTTCCGTGCCCCTCCTTCTTCCCCCTCTATCCCGTTTCTCCGCCCCTTAGACACACACACCCTGGCATACCCTTCCCCCGACTGTACTCTCTTCTTTCTTTTGTCTGTCCTATCCTCTTTCCTTTATTAGCTCTTGCCTCCTGTCCTCACAATAAAGCAATTGCGGTGACTTTCACCAGAAAATCACTATTATCCCGTTGACGCCCCCACACAAACAACAACACCCTCATCATCAACTCACATACATACGACTGCCCTTACGCCGCGTTTTACTTATTACCTATCTCAAAAAAACTGCAAATACTGTATTCTGCTGCATTTATGTCAAACCAACGGGATACCATTTATTCATCATCCATTTACCATGTCTGTACTTTTTCACTCTTATAAATTTTACACACGATCTGCTGAGTGTCTCCCAAGCCTGTGAGTATACGCACTCCTTGCGTTACTGTGATTTTATTTCCATCAGAGACAAATCGTTTTACAAAGAGCATACAAACAATAATGTGGCAGGTTTTCTTTTGTTCTTCCGCTGTGTAGTGTCATGTTGCCGTCTCATTGTGTAATGCACTCTGTATGTTTTTTCTTTCTCAAGAAAATATCCAGTCCTCGTTCAGTACTGAGAAACCAATTTGCTCCAACCTGTTCATATCTTGAGCTTCTGTCCTGTATATCTCCTTCCAGGTTTCAAATACTCCTGTCTGTATGTGAAACCTTTCCTCCTGTATTCCCTTTTCCATGCAGGCAGACTGGTTTTTGCTAGTTATGCAAGTCGTGGTCTCGGTGGGCCTGACACCATGTTTAGAAAGCATGCACGAAAGGACTTTTTTCTGAGTGCAAAACCATTTCTGCAAGAATTCCATTTTACAGTCACAAAATGAATTACTCACTAAGGTTTCATATGAGTTGAGTTAATTTACTACTACTACTAGAGACATGGCATGGGTGGTAAGTGGTGTTTACATCTTGAAACTTTCTGTAGGGCATAAGAACACAGGGGTTAGTGTCACATCTAGGAGGGACCCCACATCTATAACTGTCCCAAAGTTACCACAGGACAAAAAAGACATGTATTGGTAAATCTCCTATAGTGCCAGACCCTAGGGTTCCCGCCAAAAGCAGGTTACCGCAGGCTGGTGTGCCGACTAATCCTAGGTCTACTATAAGCACTCCTGCTAGTGGTGGCCAGCCTTCGGGGCATGGCAAAATGGGCAAAGAAGCAAGTAAGCAGATGCCACCATGTGTAAACCTACCCCTGAGTCTGCACCTTACACTATTATCCTGACGGGAGTCACGACCATTGGGGTGGACAAAATGGAATCCCATAGCGATCTATTAAATAAGGTCAGCTTTTTGTTGAACAAAAACAGACCCCTTCCCCCAATGTCCAACACTGAGATTCTAAATGTCAGAAGAACAGGCTGAGTGGGTCACTGCCTTAAGGATCTGGAGGGCGATTGTGTTATTATCAATTTTAAAGACCCATGGGTGGTAGATTTCATCCATAGAGAACCCAGATTTGCTAGAGAAGGTGATGTACAATCCTTAGGCCTAGATTACTTTTATCCACAAAATAGTAGAGCCCCTACACACGTCCCAGTTAATCCCCGAAGGATGAGACCGTTTATGAGACCTACTCACGAATGGACAACAAACTTTCCCCAATATCCTCCTTTTTTTAACAGGTTCGAGCCCCTTTCCGGCCTAGAGGGAGTAGACTGACTCCAGGGCAGCTCTGGAAATCTAATAGCGCTTAGGAGATCTAGCATGAGTCCAATTGAGGATTGTATCCCAGTCGCCGAGGTGCCCCAAATTATTGAACCTAGTAAATTGGACCAGAGTGGGATTAGGAGTAAGGTTGTAGGTGAACACAAAGAAGCTTATGGGGTTATACCATCACTTCCAGACTACCTATCTGGAGACTCCCTAGTCAGCGTGTCCCCAGTGGAGGGGGAGAAGCCCCCTAGTCCCTTTATGGAGCTCCGGAACCTAAGCATAACCCTCCCTCAGGACTCGCATCTTAAAATTGCTTCATGGAATATTGCTGGTCTGAAAGGGAAATTGGAAATAGTGGAATGGGTGAATTTTATTGAAGCCCACGATATCTTTATTTTCCAAGAAACGTGGGCCCCAGATCCAATCTTCCACATGGAGTATCTCAACTTTTTTAAACCTGCGATTTGGGGGACGAAAAGGTAGAGCCTCAGGAGGCCTAACAATCTGGGTGAAGCAGTCCCTTAGTTATAAAATCTCTGAAGTGGTAGTGCAAAATTCCGATATCTTAGGGATTCGGCTTGTCAGGAAAGATAAACAGGAAATCTTTATTGTCAATATATATGCACGTGGACTGCCTGGTGGTCGGTCGCCTGCTATTGTTGACAATTTATATTCACTTTTTAACTCCATTGGGTCAGATACATTTTTGATAGTGGCCGGGGACTTCAATTGTACCTTCGAACCCTACCTGTGTGAGGGCGTTGACATCCATACTGAAGAAGATGCACTTTGGAATGTCCCACACTTGGCACTAAACCCTATCAAGAGGGGGACAGAGGCTGTTATCCAATGGTTGGGAATATGCTTTGAGTGGGGGCTGAGAGCCGTAAATGGCCGCTCTCATTCTGATAAAATGGGCTGCCCTACTTTTGATAATGGTACTTGCTCTAGCCGTATTGATTACATACTATTAAAAATAGAGTTTTGGTCACTATTGGATGATCTGGCAGTCATAGTGCGCCCAGAAAGCGACCATAACCCTTTGGTCTTAAGTTTAAAACTGGAAGTAAATAGTGGGAGCAGTAGTAGCACCAGGTATGTGACAGCTGACGCCTTCCTAAGTAATGACAGATGAAGGGTACACTGGAGTAAGGTCATTGATGACCATACAGTCCTTGAAAGCATAACTAAGGAGGTATCAATGACCCGTGCTATGATAGAGGCACAGATTAATCTCCAAGGGCAGCATGATCATATGATAGAGTTTCATGAGTAGCTTTTTGTAAAACTGAAAGCTTTCCTCACAAAACCCCCCAAACACGGGACAGATTTAGTGCCTCCACGGGGGAAAAATGGTACAACAAATCATGTCGCTCGGCTTATAGCTCACTGGTCAATGCAATTAAATCAAGGGTGGTAACAAACACCAGACAGGCTAGGGTAGCATATAAGAAAGCCCAAAGGGACGCTAAAAGAGCCTGGGATGATAGACGCTGGCAGGACCTTTACAAAGCGAGTACGTCATCTAACCAGATCAAGTTTTGGCAGGTGGTGAGATCGTGTGGAAATCTGGATTCGCAAACTCCGGCGAATCACGTCCCAGTTGAGAAATGGGTGGAGCATTTTGCGACTCAGTTTAGGGCCATAGAATCAGCTGAAGAATGGGGTATGGAAACTTTAGCTCCTAGGTCCTCATTGGTAAGCACACCTCTAGTGTTTGTGAGCAGGGACACAGAGTGTGCTTTGGGACTCGCCCAGGCTGGTAAAGCCCCGGGCCTTGACTGTCTCCCTGCAGATTTATTTAAATTTGATCTGGCGAACTGGGTCCCATACATCACGACACTAGCCAACGCCATTGAAAATGGGGATAGGATCCCGGACTCGTGGAAAGGGGCCAAAATCCTACCAATTTTTAAAAAGGGGGATCGTTCCGCCCCAGGGAATTACCGCCCTATAAGCCTAATAGACGCTATTCAGAAAGTAGTATCCAGAATGTTCTTGGCTAAAATCCAGGACTGGGTCGAAGATGAGAATATCCTATCGCCTATGCAAGCAGGTTTTAGAACCAGCGTTAGCACAATTGATCAAGTGCTTAGATTCCTTTTGATCTATTGGAAGGTGGTGCACTTGGGAGGAGGAACCATTTACGCTGCCTTTGTGGACCTTAAGTCCGCATTTGATCTTGTTCATAGAGAAAAGTTATGGGCGGTTTTAGGTAAAATGGGAATGCCTCATGAGCTCCTGAACTTAGTAATACGTTTACATGAGGATCATTTCGCCAGGGTTAGATGGGGAAACCAGGGCCAGGTAACTGAAAGTTTTCCAGTTAGTCGCGGAGTCAGACAAGGATGCGTACTTGCTCCTACCTTATTCCTCCTTTTTATTAACCAGGTTACCCAGTACTTTGCAGATTTTCCAACTGATGCACCCATATTAGGTGGTCAAAAGTTTCCCCTCCTTATTTTCGCGGACGACACTCTTATTATCTCTAAAACACGAAAGGGTCTGCAATCTGCGATAAATAAGTTTGAGGTTTTTTGTAAACGAAATGACTTACAAGTAAACGTATGTAAAACTAAATTTATGGTACTAACCAAAAATAAGCCACTAAAGAGTAATGCTTGTATGAATGGCACCGCCCTAGAGCAGGTAGAGGTAATGACTTATCTTGGAGTTGTATTAGACTATAGCACAAGATGGAAACCACAACTTGATGCCATTTGTCTAAAATTTGCTATATTAACTGGTTGTCTTATTAAAGAGCAAAGAATGTCACAAATTAAAAGGATAGCGCCGGTGCCTAAAATATATGAGGCTAAAATACGCTCTGCTATTTTGTATGGTGCGGATCTCTGGGGTTTCTCCGACCTTTCCCAACTGGCTAAAATCCAAAATAAATTCTTACGTAAACTGGTGGGCCTTCCGCAATCGACCCCGATGAAACCCTTAATGCTTGATCTAGGCCAACGGTCGATTATAGATGTAGCCCGGTACAGGATGTTGGGATTGTGGAGGAGAATCTAGACAACACCGGAATTGGCTATTTTTGCGAATGAAATTTTAGAAATAAGATCAATCCCGGGTTCTAGCAACCTTCCTTGGTTCAGAGTTATTAAGTCCATGTTGGTAAATATGGGTCTCAGTCTGTTATGGACGGCACCTGAACTTAATGCTTTTGCATCCACGAAACAATTTAAAGAACTTTATTGGGCCTCCATCAAAACCCAAATTGTTGCACAATCAGACTCTTCCACCCTAACTGGTAGGTTCTTGGCACATAAATTAGACCCCCAATTGGAAGATTACTGGGATACTATCACCAGTAGTATTGATAGAAAACTCTTTCACCAATTCAGAGTTGGTACTCTCCCGGTTAGGGCTTTTACTAGCTCTTGGCGTGATCACTCACCTGAGTATTGCCCGTGGTGCAGGGATAAACCAGAAACAATAGGCCACATCTTTTTTGCTTGCCCAGCATACCTTGCACCACGGAGAAAATGGCTAAAGACAATTTGTTCTAGGTTTAGAACAAGGGTGAGTTCAGAAGCCCTATGGCTATTAAGAACCAACACAACAGAGATTGTGATTATTGTGGTGGCAAAGTTTTTGGGCTGGTCATGGCTTATTAGAACAAGGTACCTATCTAGGAGTTGAGTATATTTTATCTATATCCAATTTTTAGCATAGTTAATACGTCTGATCTTGTACATTTATTTATGCTCTTAATCAAGTATGATATCTCGTGTAATTGTTCTGGGCTGTTTATTTATAATACAAATTACTTGGGGTATCAAGTTTTTACCATTGTTAATTTTGCCAAAGAATATTGTGATTTCATGTACTCTTTTTATATTGTATTATGGATGGTTTTATTTGTTGTCTTTTATAATGAAATATCTCGAATAAAGACATATGAACTGTGTGTGAACTGTGTGCTCAGAAGTGGTGTTTACAGGGTGAAAAAGATGTGCTCGTTGGTTTGTTAGTAGATTTGCATGTGGTTTGTTATTTGGTATCTTGTGAACTAATTTGTGATCAATAAGGCTGAAGTAAAACTTCAGAGATTTACATCCAAAAAATAAGCAGAGGTGTAGGAAAAGGGTTTCCAAATAGGATGACCATGTGATCGAACGTCTGGAACCCCTCACTTTTTTTCAGATGCATCCCTCCTGGTTACTTTCTTAGAGTTTCCTGTGTTTTGCACCTTTCAGGACTTTGGTTCCATCTCCTGAAATCCCTGTTCATCTCCCAGAGTCCTGTTGCATCTCCTGCTGCCCTTACTCCATGGATTGGAATCCTGCTCTGGTTGAATCCAAGGCTCACCAACTCCAGTGAGGAGTTTTGTGACTGCCAGGTTCCTCTGTAATACTTTTATTGGATACTTGGACATTTTTTATGCCGCTTAACTTGTCCCTTTATTTAGCGGCCTTCCAGAGAAGTACCTGTTTTTTCCATGCTATATTTGGAAGTTTTCACCTTCAATGCTAACATTTCTTAAATCTCATTATTCATGACGAGTTCACCTTGTCATTAGCACTGAACAGGTTAAGTAACACAGTGTCTACTATAAGGAGTCCCCCTTACTTCAAGCAGCCTCGACAAGAGAATAAACTGAGATTATTGCATCCATCACTTCACATAAGGATTTTTTCCTATTAACTATTAGGAAATTGCAGCTGCTACTTATCTTTTCATGTGGCTTGCATAGTTTAGTGCAGATGGGGATTTGCTGGTGCACGACTGTGGAACTAAGGGCCATACTTATGACTGGTTTGTGTCTCTCAAGAGCAACGCAAACCTTCAGTCATATTTTTGAAGGCTTTGAATGGTTTCAAAGTACAGAGTAATCCAGTGCAGGGCAAATCTCTGAGTTGCATTACTCTGTGCCAGTGAGGCATTGCTTGACGGTTTTCCCTTGCAACTCCCATGGTTTTTGATGCATTCACACACTTATCAAACCTGGGAATGCACCAAAAAGATACTCCTCACCAGGGGAGGCGTAACAAAGAAGAATATCTTTATTTCTCCTAGTTTTTTCCTCTTTCTATGTGTGGCGCTTCCTGCAGCACAGTAGAAAGAGGGAAAACCCTCTCAAGTTTTCTGCGCAAAATCATTCTTGCCTACAATGCAGGCACCCTTGCACCATGGTTCAAGGGGGCCTGCGTTGGTGCTAGGCTGCCAAAACACCAACTGTGCAAGGGAAGAGAACAGGATTGTGCCATGTTGGATAAATACAGGTCATTACTGCCCTTTACTTTGATGCAGGGCAGCGTAGCGCAGCAAATTGACGTGCTGCGCTGTCCTGTGGCACGATTCTGATAAATATGCCCTTAAGTGTGTAGAGACTGGCTGTAACCTGCCCTTCAGGTACTACCAATTGATTATGGATTCTTTATCACTAGTTAAGACAAGCCAGGAGCACATCACTCAGTACTAAATAGTGCAATTTTTGGATGATGGTATTTCCGGAAATGGGAGAGATGGTGATTATGCGCTCTGCAGTGGTGTTAATTTTAATGTCAGTAGTTTTGCATCTGTATTCCGTGACGTACACTTTGTCATCATATTTTCCCTCTCTGTAAAATAAGTATTTTTTAGTGCTGGTAGTATTTCACATTTACTACCACCAGATATTGTTAACTACATGAAAGGAGAAGAGAAAAAAATACACTACTCGTCCTTTATGATGCAACTAAAATAAATTGGAATGGGAAAAAGTCTCATTACCCGAAGAGCTACTTGCACCCAGGTCCCAGCATGAGAAAACCAGCTCAGCATGACATGAAGGTACATGTTATCAAAAACGTCAGGCACAGATACGAGACACCCGGTTATCCCCAGGGAATAACTCTTCGACAATAGGTAAATTGGAAAAAGGAATTACATTGTGAAAGGTGCACAATCAAACAAATACATGAACACACTCCAGCGAAGGCCGGAATGATAAACAGCCAAGCTGATGAAAAACACATTATACCAGTCACTTTCTATTTTAAGGATTATAGATGAGTAAAAGGCGAGAGATGGCAGGTGGGAAAAACAAATAACAAAAAACTTAAACAAGTTTGAAACACATTGTTAACAAAAACAGATGCATTCCGTACAGTAGCACGCGAACGGAATATTTGATATAAATCCCAGCGGTAATGTTTCACACAGAAATGAGGACACGCGCACCTGAAGCACAGGGATCCAGAGAGGGGTGATTTATGATGGCACCTGCTCCAGGCCCCCCGAAGAGACTCGGGCATTGTCCTTCTACACCTTCTTCAGCACGTGGAAGCTCAGAAATAACATCGCGAGAGAACGAGATAAGAAGAAAGTCAGCAAGGATCCAGAATAAAGTATTTTTCTGATTCCTGCACAGGCAGATAAGTTAGATAGCGACAATAAACCGAACTGTGCTGTTTAGGGATTAGAAATGGTGAATGAGCAAAATGAAAGTTTTTCTCTGTCGAGTGTGAAAAAAATATAAACGCAGAGTATTTGGAGCTATCTGGGATACTGCTAAACTAAAACCCGATAACATATGTTATTGCTATTCCTAGACGTTTCTGTGCCCTTATAATGTAATAGCAACGAAATAGAAATAGCTTCACTGAATATCATTTTATCATAATATCAATTGAAACCGCTTAACACATTCCAGACACTAAGAGGATTACATTCTTGCCCTTCGATTTTTGTCTCACTCACTTTACGATATTTATGTAACTATTGGTCAAGAATTGCCGGAAGTAAACACATTGTCAGGTGGTATAGACAACACATCAAGGGCCCGAATGGCACACCTACCGGCCAGTCCTGGTTGCATCAGCATGAGGGCAGCATAATGAAAATGAGTCTCACCCCCCACCCCACCCAGGCACTGCTGTAGATCACAGGAGCTCCACACGAAAGGCAGAAGTCTGGTGTTACCGATGCCTTCCTTTGAACCTTCCCCTCAAGCTGCCTTGTACTAGGGGAGACCAGGCGTTGGAGAAGGAAGAGGACAATCTTCACCTCCAACAACAGTATGTGGGAATGTTCATTTGGAAACTCGAGGTCTGTATTCTTCTTGTAACATCAGATGTTGGACTTGGCCCTTTTTGCAGGGTCATCCCTGAACTTTTTGCCTTTCTCCTATATTTTTTGTGACCTGTTGTTGCCTATTTTATGACTCAGGGCACTTTACCACTACTTATCAGTGCGAAAGTGCATATGCTCACCCTATTATAAATTGATGTATGGATTAGTGATTCCATGATTGGCTGGTTTGGTTTACCTGTCAGGCCCTAGTACAGTGCACCAGGAGTGCCCAGGGCTGGTAACCCAAATGCTGCTGGTGGCTGCAGCACTGGTTGTTCCCCCCACAGAAGCAGCCTGTAAAAGTGTGTCTCAGATCTGCCATTGCAGAGCCTGTGTGCAGTCTGGTACTGCCTTATTGACTGGGCAAGCGCACCCACTTGCCAGTCCCTAAACCTTCCCTTTTCTTCATATCAGACACCCCTATGGTAGGCCCAATAACAGGGTGCATTGTAAGTATAAGGTAGGACAAGCCCTGATGTGAGTGGCATGTCCTAGTTATGGGTGAATTTTGCAGATCTGCGAACCGCAAATTCACGCAAAATCGGTAAAAAAATCAGCGAGTTCGCGGAAAAATTCGCGAACTCGCAGATTTGCCCAAAAAGACTGTTTCCTGGTGTGCGGGGCCAAACGGGCGGGGCTTCTATGCGTGTTCACATGCCTCTTGTGTATAAAGGGTCAGAGAGCGAGCAGGGCATTATATGAGGAGAAAGCAGCCTCCTGGTGACAGGAATTACATGGGGATCATGCTCGAGAAACTCATGGATGCAAAGACCTCCCCGAAGTATTACAGCTAATTTTCGATGGCAGAGACGGGGATAAAGCACACTTGCCCAGCCTCGACCGTGTTCAGTAATGTTTTGAGCTTATTAAAACGTTACAGAATTTGCGCTTCAACTCGGGCACCTGATAATCGGTAAGTGCTTCCTGTTGAGGTTTAATTGTTGTGACAGGACCCTCGTGCCAGAATGAATCCTGCCCTACATATTTTATCCACGAAGATGCCACCGTTTTGTGCAATACCTCTACTCAACTGGAGTACTTTCTACTGGCTAATCAGTAAGTGCTACCTCGTTGGGTAAATGTATAGTGCTTTTCCTACACTGCAGCTGCGTAAAGGGCCAGAAGATTTGCCTCCAGTGACCCTGTGTGCCTGTAACTTTGCCACAGCGCCAAAAGCCCTGATGTGTGTGGCATGTCCTAGTTATGGGTGAATTTTGCGGATCTCCAAACCGCAAATTCACGCAAAATCGGTAAAAAAATCAGCGAGTTCGCGAAAAAATTCGCGAACTCGCAGATTTGCCCAAAAAATACTGTTTCCTGGTGTACAGGGCCAAACGGGCGGGGCTTCTATGCGTGTTCACATGCCTCTTGTGTATAAAGGGTCAGAGAGCGAGCAGGGCATCTTATGAGGAGAAAGCAGCCTCCTGGTGACAGGAATTACACGGGGATCAGGCTCGAGAAACTCATGGATGCAAAGACCTCCCTGAAGTATTACAGCTCATTTTCGACTGCAGAGACGGGGATAAAGCACACTTGCCCAGCCTCGAATTTGCTCACTAATGTTTTGGGCTGATTAAAAAGTTACAGAATTTGCGCTTCAACTCGGGCACCTGATAATCTGTAAGTAATTCCTGTTGAGGTTTAATTGTTGTGACAGGAGCCTCGTGCCAGAATGAATCCTGCCCTGCATATTTTATCCACGAAGATGCCACCGTTTTGTGGAATACCTCTACTCAACTGGAGTACTTTCTACTGGCTAATCAGTAAGTTCTACCTCGTTGGGTAAATGTACAGTGCTTTTCCTAGTGCTTTTCCTACACTGCAGCTGCGTAAAGGGCCAGAAGATTTGCCTACAGTGACAGTGTGTGCCTGTAACTTTGGTCCCTTGAGTGAGCTGGCCATAAAAAAAAAAATCTGCCTGCGAGTGAATTTGCGAATTTTTCGGCAATTTCAAGAACCGCAAATCTCGTGAAATTGCTGAAAAATTCGCAAATTCGCTCGCGGGTGGATTTTTTTTTTATGGCCAGCTTACTCAAAGGACCAAAGTTACAGGCACACACGCCCGCGAGCGAATGTACGAATTTTTCAGCAAATTTGCGAGATTTGCGGATCGCGAAATTGCCAAAAATCCACAAATTTCGCGGACAGAACGGATTTTTGGCTCATACTTAAATTACAGCCAGTTTCGTTTTTTGCTATTGCAGGGCTACCTGTTCTCCATAGGCCAGAATGGGCAGTTAGATTATTACATTTTATTATCCTAAATGACTCAGAGAACAGGGTAGAAATTTGAGTTTGGTATGCCTGAACTCAGAATGATAAAGTACATCTTTTAGTGAAGTTGATTTTAACATTCTGTGTTTGAAAATACCACTTTTATAAAGTAGGTGTTTTCTTGTCTAACTATCCAAGCATAATGGGAACAGGGCAAGGTTGTGTATTCCTTGTCTGGAGTTTGAGTGACAGGGCTGGGGGATTCCAGGAGCCAGGATGAGTCCGCCCAGTGGTGAATAGAGAGATCTGCATCTAGATGGGAGGGAGGAGTTACACCTGGGGGTACACAGTCAAAGTATCGAGCATTAAATTTCGACCTACCAAAATATCGTGTTTGAAATTTCGAAGGTACAGAATATCGATGTCAAGAATATCGTAGGACAGAATATCGACCCTAAGGTAAGTAATATCGAATTTATTTATATCGATGTAAGTAATATCGAATTTATTTATATCGATGTAAGTAATATCGATGTAAGTAATATCGATGTTACAAATATCGATATTTTTATTATTTTTATGTCTTTTATTATGTATGTGTTATATGTTTCTGTTAAATATATATTTAAATTAATTTATATTATATGTGTATTATTTATATATATTAATACAATTATTTTTAAGTAAATTATATGTTTTAGTACTGGAGCGGGTTGTGGGTTTATAGGGGAAAAGGGTGGGTAGTAATTTAATTGTAATTAATTAATTTTTTTAATGTAATATTTATTTTGTAATTAGTTATTAATTGGCAATTAATTATTATAATTGATAAATGAATTATTTAATTGGTAATTAATGTTAATTTGTATTACATTTTATTTTTTAGTACTGGAGCGGGTTGTGGGTTTATAGGGGAATAGGGTGGGAAGTAATTTAATTGCAATTAATTAATTTATTTTATGTATAATTTATTTTGGAATTAGTTATCAATTGGCAATTAATTATTTTAATTGATAAATAAATTATTTTATTGGTAATTAATGTTAATTTAAATTAAATGTTATGTTTTAGTACTGGAGCGTGTTGTGGGTTTATAGGGGTATTGGGTGGGAAGTAATTTAATTGTAAATATTTATTTATTTAATTTTTTTTGTTAAGGATAATTAATGTATTAATTATTTATTAATTGGCAATTCATTATTTTAATACATAATTAATGTATTTAATTGGCAATTAATATTTGTAATTTGTAATTATTTTGTATTCAGTAGAAAAATTCATTATTTAATTGGTAAACATTTTTAAAAAATTTATTGTATTTTGTATATTGTTTCTTTATTGTTTTTTAATTGTGATTTAAATTTAAAAATATATTATTTTTATGATAGTTTATTTTTTTATATTTATTATTTGTTGAGTAATATTTAATAATTATTATTTATTGGTGTTTGTTGTTAAATTATTGTCAATTAATTATTCAATTGTTATTGGTTTTATTAATTATTAATAGTTTTTATTGATGTTGATGTATTAAAAAAGTAAATTATACATTATTTCAAATATACAAACAAAAGGGTGGGTTTGCCTAGATTAATCCGCACATCTACTCACTTGTCATGAAAAGGAAGCAATTGCTTGGTTGTACAAACGGTCAGTAGGGGGTGCTAACTACGATATACAACATCTACCCACTAAGATATTGTTAAAGTCAGAGATTCATAGAATTCTGATTTGTCAATTTCAAAAATATATCAGAGCCCACCCAATCACTATATCTATAATCCAATTATTGCGACACACATTCATAGGTCTACAGATAAATAAGTTCTTTCAAGACTGTAGTATGGAATTCCAAACTTTCAATCTCAAAAAGGGATCCAGTCACACTCTTCAATCAGATCCAAGAGTTTTTTTATTTTCCAATCATAGCATTGTTGAAAAGCAGCAGCGGACGCGCGTTTCGCCCACAGGGCTTTTTCAAGGCTGCAAATAGAATGTACACTAGTTTTAGATATTGTATTTTCGTTGCTAAACATAATGTGCACATATTGATTGGCCATTCTAAGCAACAGATCTGATTTTTATGCAAAAACTAATAAGCTCCCGTGCTGAAGACAATTAAATAAATCCTTTTTGCCACGTTATGATTGTATGCAAAGTTAGAAAATATTAAAAACGTTTTTGGAGAGAGATTATTAAAAGAGTATATAATGATAATTCTCCTCATCCAAAGAGTCCTTTTTATGCTGGTGGTAAGGGTTAATAGATAGCTAGGGAGGTGCATTGCTAGAGGTCACCTCATCCAATCAAGTGGGGTACATGCGCAGTATAAAGTGTGCGGTCATCATATAATATGATGATCGCCTAACCATCACCAAGTATATCCTGTATTTTAAAGTAATATTTCCCATTCTCACCTTCAAAATGGTAATAAAATCCGAAGTTTCAAATAATATCATAAGTCCAAAAGAACGCATTGATGAGAATCAAAAATATAGAGGTGATGTCCTTAAAATCACTCTTTATATCTGTAAAAAGAAGTGATTTGGAGATTAGTTTTACTCTTTTAATAATCTCTCTCCAAAAACGTTTTTAATATTTTCTAACTTTGCATACAATCATAACGTGGCAAAAAGGATTTATTTAATTGCACCATTTTGAGTTGGAATAGTAATTTTTCCCCCAACGCTATCCAAAGCTTTTCTTACTGTTGCACCCTCTGGAGTTGGAATAGTAATTTTTCCCCCTACGCTATCCAACACTTTCCCTACTGTTGTACCCTGTGGATTTGGAATATAAATTTCTACCCGTACCCTATCCAAAGCTTTCCCTACTGTTGCACTCACTTGAGTGGGAATAGTAATTTTTCCCCCTACGCTATCCAATGTTCTCCCTACTGTTGCACCCTCTGGAGTTGGAATAGTAATTTTTCCACCTACGCTATCCAACGCTTTCCCTACTGTTACACCCTTTGGAGTTTGAATAGTAAATTTTCCCCCTACGCTATCCAACGCTTTCCTTATTGTTGCACCCTCTGGAGTTGGAATAGTAATTTTTACCCGTACGCTATCCAACGCTTTCCCTACTGTTGCACTCACTGGAGTGGGAATAGTAATTGTTACCCAACCGCTATCCAACGCTTTCCCTACTGTTGCACTCTCTGGAGGGGGAATAGTAATTTTACCCCCTACGCTATCCAACGTTTTCCCTACTGTTGCACCCTCTGGAGTTGGAATAGTAATTTTTCCACCTACGCTATCCAATGATTTCCCTACTGTTGCACCCTCTGGATTTGGAATAGTAATTTTTACCCGTATGCTATCCAACACTTTCCCTACTGTTGAACTCTCTGGTAGGGGAATAGTAATTTTTCCCCCTACGCTATCCAACGCTTTCCCTACTGTTGCACCCTTTGGAGTTGGAATAGTAATTTTTACCCTTACGCTATCCAACCTTTTCCCTAATGTTGCACTCCTTGGAGTGGGAATTGTAAATTTTCTCCCTACGCTATCCAACGCTTTCCCTACTGTTGCACTCTCTGGAGTGGGAATAGTAATTTGTCCACCTACGCTATCCAACGCTTTCCTTACTGTTGCACTTACTGGAGTGGGAATGGTAATTTTTCCCCCTACGCTATCCAACGTTCTCCCTACTGTTGCACCCTCTGGAGTTGGAATAGTAATATTTCCACCTACGCTATCCAACGTTTTCCCTACTGTTGCACCCTCTGGAGTTGGAATAGTAATTTTTCCACCTACGCTATCCAACGCTTTCCTTACTGTTGCACTTACTGGAGTGGGAATAGTAATTTTTCCCCCTACGCTATCCAACGTTCTCCCTACTGTTGCACCCTCTGGAGTTGGAATAGTAATTTTTCCACCTACGCTATCCAACGCTTTCCTTACTGTTGCACCCTCTGGAGTTGGAATAGTAATTTTTACCCGTACGCCATCCAACGCTTTCCCTACTGTTGCACTCACTGGAGTGGGAATAGTAATTTTTACCTAACCGCTATCCAACGCTTTCCCTACTGTTGCACTCTCTGGAGTGGGAATAGTAATTTGTCCCCCTACGCTATCCAACTCTTTCCCTACTGTTGCACTCTTTGGAGTTGGAATAGTAATTTTTACCCGTATGCTATCCAACCCTTTCCCTACTGTTGCACTCTCTGGTATGGGAATAGTAAGTTTCACCCCTATGCTATCCAACTCTTTCCCTACTGTTGCACCCTTTGGAGCTGGAATAGTAATTTTTATCCATACGCCATCCAACGCTTTCCCTACTGTTGCACTCACTGGAGTGGGAATAGTAATTTTTACCCACCCGCTATCCAACGCTTTCCCTACTATTGCACTCTCCGGAGAGGGACTAGTAATTTTTCCCCCTACACTATCCAACGCTTTCCCTACTGTTGAATCCTTTGGAGTTGGAATAGTAATTTTTACTCTTACGCTATCCAACGCTTTCCCTAATGTTGCACCCTCTGGAGTTTGAATAGTAATTTTTACCGTTACGCTATCCAATATTATTTATATTTATTTTTGTATTTAATATGTTACATAATGTTGTATTTAATTAATTTTTAAAATATTGAAAGTATATTTAATTGTTTTTATTTATTAAACATAATTATTTATTATTATTTATGTTATTATTTTATGAGTGTTGAAGTATTTGTAATTTATAGTATTTGTTAATATTTGTTAATTAATTAATTTTTTTTAGATATCATTATTAAATAAGTATATATTATATATTGTATGTTTAATTTTAATTAAATGTTTAATATTAAATAAGTATAATTTATTCATTTTAAACATTATAAAATATTTTTAAATAAGTTTAAATTATATATAAGTATTATTTACTTAGTTTCACTTTTTTATTTTACAAAAAAAACCTATATTTTTTATTACAATATTTTTAACATCGATATTTTATTTTCGATATTTTTGTACTTACCATGTTGTACATAGGGTGTCGATATACTTGCCTTCGATATTCCAGCGTCAATATTTTGTCTGTCGATATTCTGATCCTCGATAATCTGTCATAGATTCACACCTGGGACCTGAATAGGACTGTGCATGCCCCCACAGTGCTGGCTCCACTCCCTGTGGTGCGTCTGATGTCTCTGCCCTGCACTGTGAAAGGAGAGAAGGAGTCATGTCAACAGAGTGCTCCAGGGCTGTGCCTTCCCTCCACAATGCTGGCCCCACCTCCTCTGGGCGTCTGATTTTTCTGCCCTGCACTGTGAAAGGAAAGAAGGAGTCATGTAAACAAGGTGCTCCAGGACTGACCAGAACTGGTTTGGACTAGGCAAAGGCCCCTTTGCCCTCAGAGGACAAATGATTTTGGGGTATACATATTGTGGCCCTGATCCCAAGAATTTAGATCACTTTTGGACAAACAAGAAGAGACCTTTGCTGAGGAGAGGAACCTGAAGAACTGAAGAGAGACTAACCCTAAGTTGATGTGCTGCTTGGGGGGTTGGTCTGCAGTGGTTGCCTGACTGCCAGAGAAAGGAGGGAGGAACTTTGTGTGTACTTTCATCAACTAGTGTCAGGATCTCCAAAGGCTTGGAACAGAGCCTGCCTCCTGGTGAAGTCTCAGGGACAACAGACTTCACCCACCAGCTCCCCAAGAGTTCTCCTGAAGTTCCTGCAGTTGAATTGGACTTTTTGGGGACTTGCATGTCATAGGAGCTGGAAGCATGACTCAAGAACAAGAAGCATGTCGCAGAACTGCCGCTGCCGCTGCCGCTTCATAACTCGAAGCGCCTCGCATCGCCAGAGGAGAGGATCGATGTCGCATCAGACGCCGCCGCATCTCAAAGAAGCGTGTTGCAGGGTCTGTTGCGGCTCATTGCCGGAGAAGAGGATCGATTTGCAGCCGATGCCGCCGCATCACCTGGAAGAGTGTCACAGGGCCTGTGGTGGCTCGCATTGCTGTGGAAGCAACTCGCATCGCCAGGATAGAGGTTGGACATCACAGCAGATGCATCACTGGGAAGCGTGTCTCACGGCTTGTCGCGGCTCACAATGTGTCAAGCATCTCTCATCGCCGGGGGAAACGATCGACGTCGCAGCAGACACCGCTGCATCACAGGAAAGCGTGTCGCATCAAGGAGAAAGCGCCATCATTATTTCTGAAACTGGGATGGTGCAATGAGCTAAAAAACGGTGTTGGATCTAGCCCTGATCTCTTGACTGGGTGAGAGTATTCTGCTTAATTCAGAGACTCTGTCCCTCACCACCCCTTGTTGTAAATATTTTTGTCCACCCTAAGCGTGGAAGGGTATACTCAGACATGAGTCCCTTGCTCATTGCACCATCAGGATTCAAGCAAGCCGGGCCGAAGACGGCTGTAATGCCAGAAACCGGTCCCCGGAAGCTTGTTTCCTTCCCAGTGTAAGAATTGGCTTTTGTAGTCTGGTCTGCCCTGTTCCCATGATGCACTGGGCCAGGGACAGACTAATTTGCATACAGCCAGGTTCTGAAACTGGGATGGTGCAATGAGCTAAAAAACGGTGTTGGATCTAGCCCTGATCTCTTGACTGGGTGAGAGTATTCTGCTTAATTCAGAGACTCTGTCCCTCACCACCCCTTGTTGTAAATATTTTTGTCCACCCTAAGCGTGGAAGGGTATACTCAGACATGAGTCCCTTGCTCATTGCACCATCAGGATTCAAGCAAGCCGGGCCGAAGACGGCTGTAATGCCAGAAACCGGTCCCCGGAAGCTTGTTTCCTTCCCAGTGTAAGAATTGGCTTTTGTAGTCTGGTCTGCCCTGTTCCCATGATGCACTGGGCCAGGGACAGACTAATTTGCATACAGCCAGGTTCTGAAACTGGGATGGTGCAATGAGCTAAAAAACGGTGTTGGATCTAGCCCTGATCTCTTGACTGGGTGAGAGTATTCTGCTTAATTCAGAGACTCTGTCCCTCACCACCCCTTGTTGTAAATATTTTTGTCCACCCTAAGCGTGGAAGGGTATACTCAGACATGAGTCCCTTGCTCATTGCACCATCAGGATTCAAGCAAGCCGGGCCGAAGACGGCTGTAATGCCAGAAACCGGTCCCCGGAAGCTTGTTTCCTTCCCAGTGTAAGAATTGGCTTTTGTAGTCTGGTCTGCCCTGTTCCCATGATGCACTGGGCCAGGGACAGACTAATTTGCATACAGCCAGGTTCTGAAACTGGGATGGTGCAATGAGCTAAAAAACGGTGTTGGATCTAGCCCTGATCTCTTGACTGGGTGAGAGTATTCTGCTTAATTCAGAGACTCTGTCCCTCACCACCCCTTGTTGTAAATATCATTATTTCTTTGCACCAGATCTTCAACGCATCGCCGTCCTTGCGTGCCAGGGACTGCCGCATCAGCTTTCTTGCAACACTTTTGTTGCTCTGCATGTCGCATCTTAAGGTACATTGACTCAAAGTGTTGCATTTTAAGATATAAAGAGAACTAAGATAATTCTATCATTTTAAGTACAGTATTGTGGATTTTTGTTGTTTGTGGTCTTGTGATAAGTCTATATAAAGAATACGTATTTTTGATATAAAACCTGTGTGGTGTTCATCTGTAGTGTTGTCAATTGATTACTGTATGTGTTCGCAAATGCTTTACACAATGCCTCTGAGATAAGCCTGGCTGCTCGTGCCAAGCTACCAAGGGGGTGAGCAGGGGTTATTTTAGGAGTGTACCCCCTTACCCTGACTAGAGGCAAGGGTCCGTATTTGTCACAAGTATCTACCTGTGCCAACTAGAGACCCCCAAATCTAACATCAGTCAAAGTAAGTGTTTGTAGGCATATAGGAAAAATTGGAATGTATATCTTCCGGGAAGGAAAGATGATGGAAGTGTTAACTCTAGGTAAATGTATGTTGCTACAGGTAAGTACATTGGAAGTTACTACATCACAGTTATTACATCAAGAGTGACTACACCAGCAGTGAGATATGCCACCACATCACAATTTTATATATATTAACTGAAAAAAGTGCTTTCAATGGGCCGGCTCAAAAACGTAGAACCTCTTAAATTTGACAGTTTATCAACGCATACAACTCACAGCAAAATTATCGACACTTGCCTTGTTGTTCTCCTGACAACTGTTTTTGTGTTTCTGTGCCATTTACAAATTAGTGTTTTGAGCCCAGCAGATTTCACAAATGATAGTATGAGTTGTTAGCTTTGATAACTATAGCTGTCAAATATGTGATTTTACAGATTTTGGTCAGAACTGTAAAGTGTCAAAAGCCATTTGACAGCCCACTGTCCAATTTACTTTCTTGGCATCCTTTTGGAGGTAGGTTCCATAGTGCTTCACAAACCTCCAACAGTACCCAGCCAAGACAAGGAATGCCCTAACATGAGTCGTGGGTTGTTTGAGCTATCCAATCCAGAATTGTCTGGATCTTGAGTTGGAGTGACTGAACTTGGCCTTCACCTACCAGGTGACCCAATACGCAGACTTTGCTTGCCCTACCTACCTGGCCTTTGCTTGCCTTGATAGTGAAAAGCACACAGATAATGGATGAAATGCAAAGCTAATCAAACATTCACACCCAGTCAATAGATCTGGGTAAAATCCACTGTTCTTTTGCTCACCATGCCAACCCAGTTTAGACCCAGCCATATGCAAATCAGTCTTGACCCTGTGCCTCGTGGGAACAGTCCAGCTCAAACTGCCAAGCCAGGTCCTCCCTGGACCAGAAACAAGCATCCTGGGATTGGTTTCAGGGCATCACCCCTCACTAGCCAGGCCAGCTTGAATCCAGAGGCACAGTGAGCCCGGGACACACGTCTGGGCATACCCCGCTCACTTACTGTGAGAAAGGAAAAAGTCACACAGATGATGGACAGAATGCAGAGCAATCCAGCATTCACCCCCAGTCAATACATCTGGGTTAAATCTATTGTTATTTTGCTCACCATGCCACCCCAGTTTAGACCCAGCCACATGCAAATCAGTCTTGACCTTTTGCCTCATGGGAACAGTCCAACCTGAACTGCCAAGCCAGGTCCTCCCTGAACCGGAAACAAGCATCCTGGGACTGTTTTCGGGGCTTGTTTCCAGTGATTTGCATATGGCCAGATCTGAACTGGGGTGGCATGGTGAGCAAAAGAATGATGGATTAAATCTCTTGACTGGGGGTGAATGTTTTGATTTGTTCTGCATTCCGTCCATCAATTTTGTGTCTTTTGCTTTCTCGCCCTAGGTGCTTGCCACATGGTGCAGGGAAATGTCGGAACCCCAAAACTTAAGTGCCCAGTGAAAGGGAGGCCAGCTACAGGCCCCCAAAGTCTATACCCATCCCCAAAGTCCATCTCCACCATAGTGATCTTGAAGCAAGCTTTTCCTCTGCTACTACCTTAGGTGTAGCTACTCCTTTTCTACTTCCAGTACTGTGTATTGGGATTGTCCTGCATCACCTATGCTTTACTTCAAGCACCCCAAGGGACATGGGGCTCTCTTTTTCCCTCATGGACCAATTTATATTTTGGAGAACTGAAGTTTGAGTTAAGAAATGACCACCAAGCTGGCAGTCATTTCTTAAAGCATTGGCAGGAACCACTGTCACAGCGGTTCCAGTCAATGTTTTTTGCAGCTTGACACACAGCTCCATGAAGCATGATGGAGCTGTACTGTAAACTGTTTTATTTTTTATTTTCTGAAGTGGAATTTTGTTTCGGAAAATAAAAAAAACAGTTCTCCCTTTGCCAATGGTATCCTCTTACATGACGAGTGGAGAATTTGTATTTTCCACTTCCCTTTTCTTACAGGGTTTACCTGGCTGTGATGGGCAGTAAAAACTGACCTCTAATTCTTACCATCTAAATAATGTCTGCCAAATTAGATGTCAGCCTCCAACGGCTCATACTCTTTCAGGCAGAGGAAGGTTTTAATCAAAGCAGAGATGGAGTAGTCTTGACTGTGATTAAACTAAAAGTTTCCCCGTATTTAATTAAGTGGGCAGACCACAATATCGGTGGTATGCATACTCCATCACCATTGTGAGTATCTATACCTCGAAGATATAAATCACTCCCGTAGTCCGATAAACATATGATTTTGAGTCACTTGAACTCCATTTATCATAAGACTCAATTGCTCTTTGAGCAATACAAAGCTCCTAATGATTTTGACATGCATTCCATCCATGACTTTTTTGTATAAATTAGTTTGTTGCCCTAAATTGGATGGGTATGTCCAGACGTGAGTCCTGTGCACACTGTTTCACTAGAACCATGATGTACCCAGCTTATGAGCCCAAAACTAGGGCAAAACCAGTCCTGGTTTGCTTGTGTTCCAGTTCAGGAAACAACCGACTTGGCAGTTCAGGCTGGACTGTTCCGATTTGAGCAGGGTCAGGATTGACTTGCATACAGTTCAGTCCAAAATAAACAGACATGGTGTATAAAATAACAATGGATTGGGATGCGGCCTGAGTAATTATCAGGGGCTGAGTTTAATTCAAACATTCTATCCATTACTTTTTTGTATACTTTGTTACTGTTAGACCTGACATCTTTGGCGTGGTTTCCCCTGTCTTTTTGCCTCTACCTCCTGTATTTTTGATGTTGTGCTGGATTTTGTTTTTGCTGGTTTAGATGCTTTTGGCACTTTGCCACTGCGGTTCAGTGTCAAAGTGCAAGTGCTCCCTGTGTAAATTGTTATTGTGATTGGTTATCCATGATTGGCATATTTGTGTCACCAAGAAGTCCCTAGTAAAGTGCACTGAGTGTGCCAGGGCAGGTGAAAACAAATGCTACTAGTGGGCCTGCAGCACTGATTGTGCCACCCACATGAGTAGCCCTAAAATGGTGTCTCAGGCCTGCCACCGCAGTGCCTGTGTGCAGTCTGTGAACTGCCATGTCCTCCTGGTCAGTGTCCCCACTGGCCAGGCCTAACCCTTCCCTTTCTGTACACATTGGTCACCCATATGGAAGGCCCAAGGTACCCTCTTGGGCGGGGTGCAGCGTATGTGAAAGGTAGAGCATGTATTTGTGCAGCTGACATGCTCTGGTAGTGAATTACAGCCATTTTTGTTTTTCACTATTGTAAGGATATCTTGCCCCATAGGCTATCATGGGCAATACTGGCTACAGTGGCTACCAGCATATCTTCCCATAGGAGCAAGATAGGACATAAAAGTCTGGTATCCCTGAACTCAGAATTTAATAACACATCTTTTAGGAAAGGTTGTTTTTAAATCCCGTCTTTGAGAACAGCACTTTTAGAAAGTTACTGTTCTCTTGTCTGACCTTCCTGTGTGCCTTGGCCTGTTTGTGACTTGGCTGTCTGGTTTGAGAGTGACAGAGGTTGGGAGTCCCCCGGAGGCCGGCTGAGTCAGCCTTAGGCTGAATGACTGCATCTGCATCTGGAGTGGTGGGAGAGGATAGCACCTGGGCCTGAATGGGGCCGTGACTGCTTCCACAATGCTGGCTCCACCTCCTGCTGGGAGGCTGATGACCCTGCCCCTCTCCCTGAAAGGAAAGGAGAGGCCAGGAAAACAAAGTGCTCAAGGAACACCCAGAACTGGTTCAGATCAGGCTCAGAGCCATCCTGCAGAAAGAGATCAAAGACTTTTAGGGGTATAAGTACAGGACCCCTGACTACATAAAATTAGATCATCCTGGAATAAAGAAGGAACCTCTGCCAAGGAGAAAGCTGAAACTGAAGAAGGAAGACTGTCCTGCTGTTGCTCTGCTGGACTGACCTGCTGTTGCTTTGCTGCCAAGGAGAGGGGGAGGACTTTGCTTTTGGTGCTGTGTCCCCTTGCTTGGAGGAATCTCCAAGGGCCTGAGAAGAGCTAGCTCCCTGTTAAGAAGTCCCAGGAACAAAAGGACTTCACCCCCAGATTCCCTGAACTCTGCTAAGAGAGTTCTGCCCTTCCTAGAGTGCTCGGGCCAGTTGTGGTGCCTCTGGAAGTTGTACCTGTGTTGGGAAGCTGGAAACCAAGCTTTTAAGGACTTTCTGCAAGTTTTGTCGCATCGCTCGCTTGCGGAGAGCATCCCCGTCAGTGCAAGGAAATTCCCGCCGCTACGAAGGCAGAGATTGTCGCAGCGCCTGTTGCCGCTGCCAGAGTCGTCACATCCTTCGTTTGCGGGACGCACCAGTCCGGTGCGGGAAGATTACCATCGCTGCGAGTGTCGTCGCAGAGCCTGTTGTCACTGGGTGAGATCGTCGGGCCACTTGCTTGTGGACCGCATCACGTCGCTGCGAGTGTCGTCCCAGAGCCATCGCATCGAGGAGCTGCGAGAGGAAGATCACCGCATCATCACCCGGAGATCGTCACAGCCCCAAAGATCATCGCATCGTGCCTTTGCGAGGGTTGTCGCATCGCCTCCCCAAGGTCTCAGGAGTGACGCATCACTTGTTTTCCACCGAGCTAGCTTCTGTTTTGGAACTTTGTCGCATTTAAAGGTACTGTTGGCGAAACGTGACGCAATGTGAATTTTTCACGCAACTGTGGATTATTTTATCGCAACTTTAAGAACTCTTTTGAAACCATATTCTTGAACTGTGTTTGTTGGATTTTTGTTGTTTTGGTCTCGTGTAGTTTAGATTAAATACCTTTATTTTCAACTGTTGTGGAATCAGTTTGTGGTGTTTTCACTGTGTTCCTGTGAGTGTTGGTACAAATACTTTACACTTTGCCTTTGATAAGCCTTGACTGATCGTGCCAAGCTGCCAAGGGGGTGAGCAGGGGTTATCTCAGAGGGTTTCCTCCTTACCCTGACTAGAAGCAAGGGTCCCTGTGTGGACAGTGGTATCTACCTCTGCCAACTACAGACCCCCAGTTCTAACAGTCACCCTAAGTGGGACATGTATGCCCAGACGTGGGTCCTGAGCACACTGTGTCACTGGAATGAAGCTGTACGCTGCTGATGAGCCCATAACCAGGGTGAAACCAGTACTGGGTTGCTTGTGTTCCAGTTTGGGGAGCACCTGGCTTGGCAGTTCAGACTGATATGTTCTGAATGGACTGATTTGTATGTAGCTGGGTCCAAACTGAGGGGACATGATGTGCAAAAATAATGAAGGATTGGGTTTGGCGTGAGTAATTACAAGTGGCTGAGATTAATTCAAGGATTCCATCCACCACTTTTTTGTATAGTATGATAAATATTTGGATTGTATTTCCTGGCAGTCATTCTGCATGCAATTATGGCGAGAACAAGTGCAGAATTAACTTCAGTAGTCTTCTCTATCCTAAAACTTTGTCATGACAATCCCGTAGTGGTTGGGTTTACTCAACAACTGTTTTCCCTCTTCCTGGAGCCTGTGTGTGTCTGTTAAGTCACTGCACTTCTTTAGTTCTTTGCCATTTTACATGAAAACCTCTTCTTTGCAAGGAACACACAGCCTGAATTTTATTTTGGTGTTCGGGTCATCCTCCGCCAGGGAGATGGAGTAAAATACTCTGTCACGCTGGCAGAAGTCCCAAACTGACAAATTTTGAAATGACCTTTGGGCTGACGGATATTATTAGCATTCACAGGAACTTCTGTCAAGGCGGTTTCTGTAAATACATTGTAATTTTGACATGTGGCTCTGTCAGACATGACGGAGCCATATGGCAAAGTTACTTTCTTATTTGTTTTATTTGTTGAGAAAAAAAAATATCTCCTTGCCATGGGAGTTATTTCATTAGAAAGTTTTCACTGCCCCTTAACACAAGGGTTTTCCTGGCAGTGCAGGCAGTGAAAGCTGATCTCTATGTCCTCCCATCTAAATTAGGTGGGGGGACATAGAGGACAATCTCCAATATGCTGTCAGGTTGTCAGAGGGTTGTAACCATGGCAGAGATGGAGTAGTCTCCACCATGGCAACACCATGGCAACACCAAAGGTCCGCCCTTTTCTAAATTTGGTAGGCAGACCATTATACTGGTGATGGAGTAGGCTCACCACCAAAATATATTTACAGGACCTGATTCACAGAAGTAATCTGGGACGAAAGTGTAACTTTACAACTTTCGGTATTCACAAAGGGCATTTACAAGTAGTAAAGTTAGACATTTGGTCTAAGTTAGATTTTTGGTATAAATTTAAGTCAAAAGTCTAGCTTTACTACTTGTAAAGGCCCTTTGTGAATACCAAAAGTCGTAAAGTTAGACTTTGGTCTCAGATTACTTCTGTGAATCGGGCCCTGGGCCTTTAATGCAAAGGCAACCTACAGTTCATTAGCCATGGCTAACAATTCTTGTGTTGTTTTTCAGATTAAGAATATATATGTGCAACTAATATAAAAATGGGTAATAGTACTGTGGAATGGAAACAGACTATGTGAAATTAGTCATTGATTACCAAGATAAATTTGCAACATAGTTGATGACAGAAGCTATGTATAAAGTTACTTTTTATTACATCAATTCCGAAATACATTCAGTATTTGGAGTATGTTTAATCTTCTTTCCAGCATTGTCCTATGTAATGTAGGCTGCTTTATTTGACATGAGCAATTTGTGTACTGTTCTGACCAAGGCAATTTGCTTTTCAGATGTCGTTGTCAACATGACTTTTGGGACAATATTTCAGCAGGGAGGCTACAGTTGATCAGTTCTGCTTTCAGCTTTCACATCCATTGTCCAAGGAGTGTGCAGAAATTTGAATATATTAATATCGTTGGAATTTTGCAAACCATTCCAAAGAAAACAATGTTTTTGCAAATGATAATGAGATGGATGCAACACAAGTTTCAAGTTTATTTATTATGTTTTGGAACTCAAAAGAGGTCCACATAAAGAAAATACATAAAAACTAGGTATTCATACCTATACAACAAAATAATAACAAATTGTTAACAAAAGACAAAAATAATCCTTGCAACACAATTGATATGATCATCTAGTAAATATCCCAAAAACATTAAAAAAAGTTAAAAATACCAGAGCAGAACATTTCATTTGGTGGATTGTACAAAGCGAAAAGAAAAGGTTCAGCAGTTAGGATATTCAATTTTAAACACATATTTCTTAACCACTTACTACGAAATGGGCATAATACTGGACATATAAAAAGAACATGTAAGAAGTCCTGAATAGACAAATTACAAAAATTGCAGATTGCAGAACATCGATACCACCTAGCCTTAAGCTTGTTAAGAGGGAGTAAATCATACCTCAGAAGAAGCCAAAACGCCGTATGGCGTGAGGGAGGTTCCAAGATACATAGGGTTGCTTGCATTTTAATACATAAGATTCAATGAGAGGAGATGTTCCCTTCTTTGCAAGGATGGACTCCCTATCCAACCTGAAACTAAGATCCCAAGAGGCCTGTTTCAAGAGTCATTTTAGCTGTAGGGTAGACAAGGTAAAAAGAGTACTCTCCTCCAATTGTAAGAGTACAACAGCCCTCCTGAAATTCTTCACAATTAAGGAAAAATCCCTAAGGCTGCCCAACAATTCTACCTTCATTAGATGTCTTAAGGTCCCCACTTCCCCTCTTACCAATCTGGCTACCCAACGCACTAACCCTGCTAAGCCCTGCACCCAGCTACTTCGAATTCCGTATTCAAGTCTTAGGGAAGCCACTGTAAAGGAAGTGTTAATGGAGGCTAAGGAACGTAAGATTTTTCCTTCTGTAACGTGCAAAAAACCCCATTGCCCTATATCCACTATTTCAACCCCATACAGAAGGGATGATGGGATTTTTGCCCTAAAAACCTCTAACAAGTGAGTGAAATGTCTTCTTCCTGTGGCGGAATACAAAGCACCCAAACTTTTACCTTGTGAAAGGGCCTTTCGGGAGTTATTATCAGTGTGGGCCTTGTCACTGAGGTTATCGGATATAATTTTCCCCAGGAAGACATATGATTTAACTACCTCCAGCCTATGACCTCCTACAGACCAACCAAAATTCTCAGATTTTGTTTTTTTCCTCCCTGAGATACTCATAATTTTACTTTTATCTATATTTATCTTTAAGAAATGGAGTTCAGCATATAGATGCAGAGCATGTAGACGATTGTTTAGCCCACTAGGTGTTAAATCTAATATAAGGATATCGTCTGCATATAACAAGCAGGAAATTGGGGATCCCCCCAAAGAAGGTGCAATACCAACACAATCAGATACAAATAAAGGAAGATCAGAGATATATAAGGAGAAGAGCAAAGGCGCCAGAAGACAGCCCTGCTTTAAACCATTAATGGAGGGAATTGTTCGAGATAGCCCCCTGTCCCCCCCTAGAAGGACTTGGCACCATGTATCTGAATGAAGGGCCTTAACCAAATCTAATAGGAGAGGAGGCATGCCTAAAGCGGCTAGTTTTCTAACAGCAACGGCCGATCCACTTTATGAAATGCCGTGGAGAAGTCTATAAATGCCGCATATACTCTTCCTCCACGTATCTTTACATATTTATCTGAAATAATCTGGAGTGCGGTGAGGTTATCCAAAGTGCCATGTTCTTTACGAAAACCTGTTTGTTCTAAATGTAGAATATTATTCCTCTCAACCCAGTCATTAATGGAATAAAGGAGACATTTGGAGAAAACTTTACCTATTGCATCAAGAAGGGCAATTTGCCAATAATTCTTAGGTTCATTCCTATCGCCCTTCTTGAACAATGGTACCAATATGCTCCCCTTCCAAGAGGAGGGGACAGATTTATTCAAGTAACAAAACCTAAACACAAAGAATAAGATTTTGCTCCAGGAAACGGGGTCCTGCTTTAGGACAGATATAGGGAGCTCATCAGGCCCCATTGCACCTGAAAGTCGGAGTTCTTTTATCGCTAATTCAATAGTTTTCTCTGTAGGGAAATCAGTTAAAAGATCATTATCAGTACACGATATCGTATTTTCATCTGCAGGCCCATTACTGGCATATAAGTTAGTAATATAAGTAATCCAGATTTGCTCCGGAATGGGGATAGGACGAGAACTAACTCTAGTTCCACAGCCTTCTCCAATTATGGACCAAAAAAGTCTAACATGACCATTAACTGCGGCCTCTCGCAAGCTGATCCAGAAAGAGTCTTCTTTTTCTTTTTTTATTTGTGTCTTGGCCCTTCGTCTCCTTCTTTTTAAGAGGGCTATTTTTCGATATCTTTCAGGTGATCTAGATAGATATTGCTCCCTCACTAATTTATTTATTTCCTTATTTAGGGAGATAATAGATCTAGGGAGTAGGGAATTTTTTTTACTGGAGTTGGTATTTCTAGCAACAAAGGTAACCTCCTTCATAAAACCCTCCAAAGAAATTAATTCAGCCCCGGGCCAGTTGTGGAGATTTTTTAGGGTCATATCAAGAATGTGTTCCAGATCCCTCATAGCATTGGAGTTCCAGAAACACCTTCCGGTTTTGGTACCAAAATTGACCTGAACACCATTTAAAGTCCAGGGATCAGTCGGGGGGGGGAGATATAGAAAGGGTTAAGGACATTATCTTATGGTCACTAAAAACGGTCTGTGAAACCACCAAGTCCTGTAAAAGATAAAAAATGCCATATTCAACGATTATGTAATCCAGAACTGATTCACTGTGAGAGGATATATGCGTAAAAGATGCAGGAGTGTCAGAGGGTAGTCTTCCATTAACTATAATGCCCTCAGTTTTAGATAATTCTTGCAGGAGCAATTTCCCTCTCTTATTTGTCCTGATTTTTCCAGGAAAAACAGCTTGTGGGATCTGGAGATTTTCCTCTTTGGGCTTATTTCTAAATAAATCCAAGCTTAAATTGGAGACTTTGCAATTGAAATCACCCAATAAAATTACTTGAGGAGAGGGAATAGTATCCTTAATTTGTTCAATAAAGGCAAAAACAAGTTTTAACACTTCATTAAAACAATCATCAGGAGGGATATAAGCATTTATTATTACCCTACCAGGGGATTCTTCTTTTTCACGTTATCAAGGCTAAATAGTGGTGAGAGTAATCCCACTTTATACGATTAGACAACAGGCATGCAATTCCCCCTTTAGCATGTCCTCTCTTGGAAGCCACAGCCCCTCCTTCTAGGACAATATAATCCCTCCCCGCAATCATATTATCTACACACCACGTCTCTTGGATACAAATCACATTGGCCCCCAGTGAGTCGAGATATTGCATTTTTTCAGGGTAATTGTTAATTCCAGCAACATTCCATGAAACGATTTTTAAGCTGTTGCTAAAGATGAGAAAACAATTTGGGATTATCGGAAGTTTTATTAGATAAAGCGCCAGGTAACCAATTCCATTGCTGACTATCTTCTACTTTATTTCCAAAAAGAGATAAAGAGGAGGGAATTATATGCGTCACTAGGCGTTTAGATTTAGAGAGGGAGATTTTTAGATCTTCATAGGTAAATAAAGAACCAGCTTGTCTCAAGCCTGAAGACCTCCGATCAGAGACGTCAGCTCTACAGAGGGGGAAAAAAGGCATCACATCAATCCCTCGGCTCTGAAAACTCTCAGCATGCTTCAGGATAAGGTTCGCAATGAGTTTAGAGTAGAACCTTACCCTAGTACAAGAATTTGCCTCAACTCCCAGAATTGATACTAAATCAATATCGCTGGTTTGGATTAGTTTTAAACTCTCCATCTCCTTGAAACACTTGAGTAACCAAGATCTATTCAATATTAATTCGGTATCAAAGAGAGGGAGAAAATCCAACGTCAGCGTATCAATACTATCCTCTACTGCAAATATCAAAGATTTATTAGGGTATATTGCCTCATTTACCTGGGACAAGAAGGGAGGAGCAGTTGGATTAAGAGCTGAGGTAGGCTCTGCGGCGGTTTTTATTATCTTCACAGCCGGAAAAGGGATCAAGGACTGCCCAACTCCGATATTGGGGTTTTCAAGAGTAGGATTCGTCCAGCTGGAGATGATATCATTATGCTCAACGGCAGGGAGAAGAGCGTCATCACCTAGCATATTGGAGCCCTGATTACTATTACCAACTTTAATCCCAACAGTAGCTGGCAAAAGGATCTTATCATCCCTCTCAGCATATTGATCTAGAACTTCATCAAAGATTATTTGTCTCTGTCTCTTTTTTTTGATTCGACGTAAGGGTTTCCTCTTTTTACCTCTACACTTTTTTTGCTTTTCCAAAGTTTCCTTTTCCCCCTTCTCCTTAGTTTCATGGGCGAAGATAGGAAAGAACTCTTTAGCAGAGTTTGAATCAACTGCTACATCAGTATCTTCAACAACTTCAAGATCTGAGTCCGCAATACAATTATATGCGGAGGACTTAGGGATAGATAAATGCTCACTCGATTTAACCTTGTTACTAGAGGGAACAGGCGAGGATTTCGAGTCTGAAATGAGGGGGAGATTTAATTTTAATTGCCCCGATCCTAATGGGGCATCACCAACAACTTTAGACCCTAACGGATCTTCGTGGATAACTGTCCCCGGGGGTTTTTCCAGAGAATTATGTAAGAGGACCTTTAATATCTGGGTAACTGTGTCAAAAACACAATCACTGCTGCCCACAAATTTACCCAGTAGCAATAATATAGAGGACAGCAGATGTTCTAAAGCAATAAGGGAATCTGAAATGGGTTTATCAGGGTTCTCTGGACATGGGAGAAAAGTAGGATGAATACCAGATAAATTCAGCTCGGGGCTATTTGTGAATTTAGAATGGGAGGAGATATCTTGAGATACAATTGAAGGTGAACTAGTATAAAGTCGAAGACCCGAAGGAACGGATACAAGCGAGGTTTTTGAGGACTCGAATAACTTCGGAGATCCTTCCATAAGATAGCGCCCACAAAGTTCCAGGTCTTCATTTCCTACTTCCCTTTTAGGGGACTCTCCTATAAAATTGTGAGTCCGATTGGCCCCAGGAGTTGTAAGGGTATTTTGCTGCTGCACACATATAGCGTTAGGGGAGGAAGATTTAGAAATAGGGGACACGGTAGGATTTGTTGGATTAATTTCTACACAGGACTGTGAATTCATATCGAGTTTAACTTCAATTGGAGGATCTTCCAGGGCCAGTTTAGAAACCCTCCCAGAAGAGCTTGATACCAACATTCCCACAGGATTGTTCTTATATTTAGGTTTCTCCCATAATTGAAATATCTGACTCTGGCCCTTAAGTTGCAAATTTTGGACCTCCTTATTTCTAAGTGGGTTAGACCTAGTTTTTGCGCAAGACCTTCCTAACAAAAGCCTCCCTGAACGAAGCTTTTTAGCTGTCAATATTATAAAATAGATGTAAAAGGAAATATCAACTATAAACTGTGAGACAAGGAAAAATATCAGGTATATATAATTTTGTATAATTCAGCAAAACGAATGTGCAAAGTGAGAACGAGCCAACAAGAAGACACAAATTATGTACAACGCCAAAAAAAAGGACAATGCCGTCAGAAAGTTGATGAAAGAAATAGGGCCCAGCCCAGCCTACTTCGGCCTCTGAGGGCCTAAGAGGGCCCGCCATTGTCCCGGGCTTCTCCCGGGACGCTCCCGCGCAGCGGAGAGACGTACTGAGTTTATAGGGGAGTAAAGGGAGGTGGGCGTGGCGAACAGGGAGAGCGTCCCAGGTGACTCGGGTGAGCAGCAGGGACTCCTGGGAGCCGAAGTCCGTGCACCGCCTCGCTCGCAGCCCTGCTTCAGCCAACGCCCACAGCAACAGTGTCCAAAGCACTACACTCCTCAACACCCACAGGGAGCAAGCGCCGCGAAGCGGGACCCGCGGGGCGGGTCCGGCGAGATGTAGCGCTGTGCAGGGGAGAAGGCGCTCAAAGTTCCAAAATAGCCACACCAGCAGCGAAGGTCCAGGTCCGTCAGGTAAGCGCTGAGAAGAAGAGAATCCACCGAGGGATTACAAACCGGTGATTTTAGCTGTCAGAAGGGGGGCGTGGCGAACAGGGAGAGCGTCCCAGGTGACTCGGGTGAGCAGCAGGGACTCCTGGGAGCCGGAGTCCGTGCACCGCCTTGCTCGCAGCCCTGCTTCAGCCAACGCCCACAGCAACAGTGTCCAAAGCACTACACTCCTCAACACCCACAGGGAGCAAGCGGCGCGAAGCGGGACCCGCGGAGCGGGTCCGGCAAGATGTAGCGCTGTGCAGGGGAGAAGGCGCTCAAAGTTCCAAAATAGCCACACCAGCAGCGAAGGTCCAGGTCCGTCAGGTAAGCGCTGAGAAGAAGAGAATCCGCCGAGGGATTACAAACCGGTGATTTTAGCTGTCAGAAGGGGGGCGTGGCGAACAGGGAGAGCGTCCCAGGTGACTCGGGTGAGCAGCAGGGACTCCTGGGAGCCGGAGTCCGTGCACCGCCTCGCTCGCAGCCCTGCTTCAGCCAACGCCCACAGCAACAGTGTCCAAAGCACTACACTCCTCAACACCCACAGGGAGCAAGCGCCGCGAAGCGGGACCCGCGCAGCGGGTCCGGCGAGATATAGCGCTGTGCAGGGGAGAAGGCGCTCAAAGTTCCAAAATAGCCACACCAGCAGCGAAGGTCCAGGTCCGTCAGGTAAGCGCTGAGACACCTTTCCCTATTTTACATTTTTATTTAAGTAACACTCTCGTGGTTCATTCGAGTCTGCGGGTCTGTTATGGATAACGGTGACATTATAAACTTTAATAGAGGAAATCAAATAACAGTGGTATTGCTCAACTGTGCACATTGTAGGTAAAGCTGTTTTGCAGCAGTGGAATTTATTAACTCCCTTGTATTTTGCAGTCAACCATAAACAAAGGCCTGGAATTGGTGGTTAATGTAAATCTGTATATCTAGTTTAAGCCAGTTGGATAAGTAACCGTATGAAGGAAATTAAAACATTAACAACTCGGCGGTGAATGTATTACAAATAACATCCTTTTATATTACATGTGTGCTGTCTTGGCCAGTGTGGGTAATATCCCTGGTATTATCATAAACTTTTCCCAAGCTCTTGTTAAGATCCAATTAAACTGTTTCTTCACTATCTGCCGCACGTATGAGATTTATTGTGCTGTGTGAATTCTGTTATCACCACCAAGATGTCTCTCAGTTGGTGGTGCTTCTGGGGTCTAAGCAATGGGAAATCTGCACAAGATTCAGAAAGGTTATAAAGCATCTCCATAAGCAGTCATTTATTACACTACTGCTATCATGTCAGGCGATTTCAGTATTAAGCTCAACATGGATGGCTTCACCGATTTACCCTTGCATCCTCTCAGGCTTCCATTTAGTCTGCCATCCAGCAATCTGTCTGTCCGTCCATCCGTCCATCCATCTTTCCAATGACTTTTCCATCCGTTCACTCACCCATCTATCCATCCACTCTCTCAGAATTCCATTGACTCTGTCATCCTTTCATCCACAAGGAAATGCATGAAAATTACACTCACTTAAAAAATTGTGAAGGCCAGGAAAAAAAAACTTTACATAGTTTGCAAAGATCTTAATGCACTTCATGGCAGAGGTCCACTCTATCTGACCTCTAGAATAAAATACTATGGGCCTTATTTATGAAAAGTGACGCATCGCTGCGTGAAAACAGCGATGCGTCACTTTTCACTGCGCACTCCTTGCGACACCAATGATGAGTCATATTTAATGTATGACGCATCATGTCGCAAGGAGTTACAGATATGTCAGTATTTCTGACGTATCTGTAAGCGCAAAAGTGATGCATTGCTGGAGTGTGTCACAAAAGTGACGCAACTCCAGCAATGTGTCCTTTCACATGGGGAAAGCCCCATGTGAAAGGGCTTGCGTCAGTCTTACGCCTGCTGTGAGGCAGGCGCAAGATTTTGACGCAACAGCGTCCTAAAAGTGACGCAGTGAAATCTCATAGATTTCACTGCGTCACTATAACGAGGCTTTTTGCGGGGGAACGCCCCCTCTGCATACATTATACCTGACGCAGGTATAATGTGGCGCAGGGGTTTAAAAAGTGACGCATCTACCTAGATGCGTCACTTTTTAAATATGGCGTCACAAGGCGCATTTTTTACGCCGCTGGTGCGTCACAAAAAGTGACGCACCGGCGGCGCAAAACTGACGCAAGGCCTCATAAATGAGGCCCCTATGCTTCTACGAGGAATCTTAGATCGGTCAGTCACAAGTTGTTGCAAGCACCTAGATTCAAACAAGTGCATTGGGGCGGCATATGTTTCTTGATAAGAGTGACCAAACTTTGGAACATCCTACCCATCTCGATCAAAAGCAGTCCAAACCTCATTATGTTCAGAAAATCTTTAAAAACCTGTTTTTTTCAAGCAGACATTTAAACACACATGCATTTTCTCTGACGTCGATTTCTATAGTGTCAGCGCCAAGACGCCTCACAAGGCCACCTTGCATGGCCCTGCATGGCTTCATAAATCTTGAGTAATGTAATACAATGCAATCACTCATTTGTATTACTCTGCACCCAGTAGGTGTTTCCATGGGTGTAGTGTGGGTGCTCCCAGGCACCATCGATAGATTTTGATGCATTACCAGATTTACAAGAACTCGTAAACCTGGAAATGAACCAAAAAGATGTGCCTCCTCTGGAGAGGCATAACGAGGAGAAATAACTTTATTTCTCCTCGTTACATCCTCTTTTTTATGTGTGATGCATTCTGCAGCTCAGCACACATAGAAAGCGGAATATCCCTCTCAGGATTTCTTTGTGCAGGACGGTGTTCCATCCTGCACAAAAACGATCCTGCCTCTTGTCCTGCACAAAAACAATCCTGCCTACCACACAGGCACCCTTGCACCATGGTGCAAGAGGGCCTGCTTTGGTCCTGCAGCCCATTATATGCCTGCACAGGGAGAAAATTCAGGAATGTTCTGCATACACATTCCTGCCCTTTCCCAATGATGCAAGGTGACTTGCTGAGCTGCACTGAGACACTTTTTCATAAATGTGCCCCTACACATCTGAACATTCTTAAGTAAAGTGACGTGAAGTAGCTTCACACGCTGTCTCTCCACTGTGTTTAACGTAATGACATACAATGAGATAGAAACGTGCACTATTTGACTTTTAAATGCATCCGCATATCCAATTTGCTTCCCAATATAGCTGCAAAATGTAAGTTGGCACCAAGGTACTGGCCAATCTTCCATGCCATTTGTGTTGTGATGCCTTTTACGATAGCGCCTGCAGTGTCTTTTTCATGAAAATTTGCTGTCATCAGAAACACATTGGAGGCCAATTGAAGTCCGTGGTGATGCACAGCTTCCCTAAATGTTGTATTTCATGGATCTTTTTGTGACTGAGAGATTTCTGCTCGGCATTATGATATTATACAAGCAGGCATGGGATCCTTGTTGAATATGTGCATGATTGCATGTATTATGTCCCCTTGAGTCTGGGATAAAGGCCTCCAATAAATGACTACCCGAGGTTTTGCATTGAATGAAACAGAGTTGTGATTACTTTCTACTGTAAGCTGCAGTGATTGTTTGTCTCAGTTCTTTGAGCAGCATTGCACTAAACGTGATTTGTGGTTGAATTCAAGAAAAGTTATTTCAAAACATAAACATACACGGCAATTCGGATATAATATTGCACTACAGGAGAATGTAGACTTTAAAAAATAGCAGTGGTAAAGTCAATAGGTCTGTCTTTCATGTGGTAAAACGTGCAAACCAAGGCATGCATAAATGCTTTGATGGTGGCAATTGTGGTGAAGGTAATGGTGGTGTAATGCTTATGGTAGTGTTATGTTATATTATATTGATTTGTATAATGAACTAAGATCTCCAGAGGCTATCTAGGCAGTTGGACAGGTGTGTGGTCCCCAAGGTGTTGGTAGTAACTGTGTTGGTCATGGTTGTGGTAAAAGTGTTAGTGGTGGTTGTAACTGTTGTACTAGTAGTCATGGTGGTAATGATGGGAGTAATGTAAGTGAGTTGATAGTAAAGGCTATATGAATCCACCCGAAAGAAAGGTTTATCAATTCAACATCATAATTATTTTAATTTGAGATGGTGAAGTGTGTTTTTCAGATGTTAAATAGCCCCACATGCATTGTGATGCAAGCATTTCTTAGGAGGTGTAATGAAGACACCAAACAGTCAATATCATGAAATGAGAGAGTTATAATTCTCTGAGTAGAGTCAATGCTACTCTATGTATAAAGAATTGAGAACAACTCATCAAGCAGATACCTTCTATATCAAGCTAGACATAAAAACAGAGGTGTGAAAAACTTACGCATTCTTCTCACGCATTTCACATTGCCAACTTCATATATTTTTTAATAAAGTATATGACTCAATGACACTAGATTCAGTTGTGAACAGATATATTACTGGGATTTACATTTTTGGCTTTGCACAAAGGAATAGGTAAGAATGTAAGAGTAGTATTCTGTTCTCAACTGTTGACTGCAGAATATAGTTCAAATCATATCTTATTCTCTCATTTCACATGCTTTAGTTGTCCACCTTTGTAGCACAACCTTATCCATCCCTGAGATATGACTTACTGCAATATGACTTTTTTTTAAATGTAACAAAACAATCCAATTGAGTTGAACAATTTGTTGGATACATGAACCTCTCCTCTTTAAATCAGACATATTTCATTTTACGGACCTTCTTAATTATATTTATTAATGTGCAATATATTGGAATACAATTTTTAAACAGCCATTTTATCTTTCTGTGATGTCCTTTTATGGATGTCAGCCTCGTTATGGCAGAAATGGGATTGCTGTTAGGAAACATGACTTTTTGGACAATGACAAGATACGTCATTAATATAATAAAAATGCCAACTGAGGGATTCAGAACCTAGCCAGATTCAAGATGGCTGGCATTTGTGGATGAAGCCTAGCCTTACTGTTGTCTACAAGCGCTTCTAGAGATGCTGGAATACCTGTGAACACAGGTGAAGTTCGATCACACACTGGGCTTTCACACTGAATTCAAGGCACATACCCACATGTAAACTGAGCCTACACAGTGTCTGCCCCAAAGCTAAGGCTTCAAACAAACAAAGCAAATGAGCCGGAAACTCCCTAGAAAAGCTCCCTTGTCTCTTCTATCCAAGCATCTACCCTCTGATATCCACAATTTCACATTTACATTCTGCTACCTATTCATTCTTTCATCCATCATTCAATCTTTTATCATGTATCCATCCATTGCCCATTAAATCCATCCACCCATCCATTCATACATTCACCATTTATGTATGCATTCATCCATCCACACATCCACCCAAAAATCTATCATTTGACTTACCCATCTATAAATAACCCTCCCATCAATCAGCTGATGTTTTTGTCAAACCACTCATGCATCAAGCCTCTCAGTATTCCATTTACCTTGCCATTTACCTATCCTCTCAGGTTTCCATTTACTATACACCTATCCATCCCCTCAGATTTCCATTTACTCTGCAATCCTTTCAACAACCCAACCCATCCATCCATCCTTTCATATTTACGTTGACTCTGCCATTCCATCACCAAACTATATGTCCATCCCCTTTGATTTCCATTTAGTGTGCTTTCCTTTTACTGACTGATTTACCCATCCATCCTCTCAGACTTCCTTTCACTCATCCATCCATCCACTCTCACAGATGTCCATTTACTCTGTGATGCTTTCATCCACCCATCTACCCATCATCTCACTCACTCATTCACCTATTCTTTCACCCACCCATCCTCTCAGGCACTCATCCATCTATCCATCCATCCATCTTTTCACCAACTCATCTTTCCAACTTTTTACACACTAATCCATCCTTTCACCCACTAAAGCATCCACTCGTCCATACTTCATTCTCTTTTACATCAGCCCACCTTTCTTTCTTTGTCTTAGCAATAATTATGAGCTTTTAACAGTCAAGTGGCTGTCAAAAGGAAACAGGCTGTTACAGTTTCTTTCTTGTAGATCGTTGTACAGAGGGAGCCATCCTTAGTGAAATTAAGGAGATCACGGAAGGGTTGAATATTTCTTAGTAAACTAGAGAAAATAGGGGTATATTATCAAGGGGTTTATCTCCGCTTTTTTGGCTTAAAAGCCAAGAAAGCGGAGATAAAATTATCTCCCTATTACCAAGCTGTCGCTAACACCAGTTAGTGACAGCTAATAGGAGATAGCGACCATCTTGGGCCCCGCTTTGCATGTCACTGATATTTATAACTAATGACATGCAAAGTGGGCGTGCCAAGATGTTAGCGACTGGAAACAGTCGCTAACATCGCTATCTCCTATTACCAACTTTTGGAGATATTCGCGCTAAGCGCGAATATCTCCAAAAGCTAACACCTGCCCTGAGCAGTTCTTCACCATGTTATCCAATGGGAGGTGGATAACATGGCTAAGAGCATTTGCTCGATAATGCATGAATATCGCTGACTTTTCAGCGATATTCATGCATTGCGGCCGTTTTTTATCGCATTTGCGATAAACCTTGCTAATAGCAAGGTTTATCTGCGATAAAAATCGCCGATGTGCGGCGATAATTTTTGTCTCTAAACAAGTTAGAGACAAAAATTATCGCTAGTTGTTGGTAATATACCCCATAATTCCGTATATTTACCCAATTCAAAATCCCAGCACATCATTTTATCACCTTACCAAAAGATCAAGATGTCATCTATATAATATGCCTTTTAACTTACTTTTTCTGAATTGTGAATAATATTTGAGGTTGTCACAGTTGATAAATAATACATTTTTGGTCTAAATGAATGTTTTGCGATAATAATATGACTATTGGTCCCTTGAGGGAATATTGATTTAATAGAGTGGCACTTGGTCTAGGACACAACAGTTAGCCCTTTCTTTTAGAAAGTATAGGGACTTGTTTTTAACCTTCTGTCTCACACACTGTCCCTCTAGTGTCTACTTTTGGGGTAACTCCCTGTTTTTGAAACAAAAATCTATATAATGTCTCCATGCACTAATATGCTCCTTAAAGGGATTAGAAGGAGTGAAAAGATTCTAAGCATCAAAATGGGCCATATACAGACATGCCAAGCTGGTGGCAAAGGTTCTACCCCATAAACGTCCCTTGTACCTGGTGGTATAGCTGGGCCTTGTATTTGAAAGAGTAGTTTTTAATGTCAAAGTGGCACACTCCACGTTGAATTCAATAGGGGGAGAGGTAGTTACAGTAGCTGTCCTCAGATCCCATTGATTATCCATATTGGCGACTAGATTTAATTTGTCCCTGATGTATTTAAGGAATGATTGCGTATCGTGCACCAGGGGTTATAGGAAGTAGTAACAGAATTGAATCAGTGGTTCCAGTAAGGATACAATGAGTCTCCCAGGAGGTGGGTGGACACCCTGTGTATTTTTGGCAACACATGAAAATACAGATGTATTTATCAGAAACTCAACTTTCTGCTTTGAATTTACTTGTACAATAATTTGTATCCTTCACATATTCCCTCCGCACATGCACGTGTCACTTTATTCCCACTTTTTGGAGCATCCTTTAGTCATGTATGCATAAAATTCCTCACGCCCTTGTGGTAAAAAGTACAAACAATACATGTTTTTTTGCAAGTAATTTATTTTCCCGTGTTGTGTTTTCCTTTTCTTGAGTTGTTGTGGATCAGTTATCCATTTGACGTTTAATTCATTTGGTTATATATGCAATTGATTACCAACAGGATTTTTGCATTTGTGCCAGGCAGCCAAAAGTGTGTCAAGGCTCGGAAAGGACAGGAATGCACTGTATAATGTTAAATACAGCACATTCTTGCCTTTTCCTTTTTACGCAGTGCAGAAAGGTGGCTTACTGCACTGAGTGAAAGACCGATAAACAAGCCCTTTGATCTCCAATTAGGAAAATCCTATTGCTGCTAGTCTAGCTTCTATCCACCCATACTCTCCTCCATCACATCTCTTCAATTTACCCACTTCCCATGCACACCTTATGATCATTTCTTAATAGGTCTACCTAAATAAAAGATCAATTCAAGACCTGCGGCTCCTTTTAGTATGAAATATAACTCGACTTATTCTCCAATTTCACAGCAAACCTTTGCCTTCTACCCTCCTCTGTACAATTTTTCCCCATACAAAATATTATTCTCCGTAGGATGCTAATGAAGGTGAGCTTTAAATCGTATCAAGAACATAACACAGTTTATAATAAATATGTAGAATTTATGTGTAGGTGTTAAGGAAAATAAAATGTGTTTAAATGTAATAAGTGCACCAGGCAATCATGTATACTCATACTAGGCCTCAAATGGCTAAAGCAACTTTGCTTGACAAGCATAAAGTGTTTAACTTTCGACCTTTCCATGACCCAATTTTGTATAATAAATAATAGTTGCATAACTTTTTTCATTTAGGAGGGGAAGAGGATTCTACTTACTCGAAGAACACTGTTAACACAAGATTAGAAATTGTGATTCAATGAAAAGAGGAAAAACCTCATATAAAAATGAATAATTTAATTTGAACTTGACCTCTTTTAACATAGTTGTTTTATTCCAAAGAATGGAGCTGTACCAAAGGTTTTTCTTTTAATTATATAGATGTTAGACAGACCACCTCCTGAGGCGGAAAGCCGGGAACTTCACTCGCACACTCTTGCTCTCTTTTTAAAACTTGTGAGCGTCACAAATTACTTGTTGTTGTGTTTTTACTCACCAGCTAGTGTGAGCACTTTCAGAGCCTGCTTGACCTGTTCAGACGCGCACTGCAGACCTTAGCGCTGCCGCGCTGCCTAACAGAAACGCCATTCCCGGCCACGAGAGAGGCCACGCCCCTTTTAGGCCACGCCCATTTCACCGCGCATAAATACACTCGCTGAATACGAGCGACGTGTTAGACAGACCACCTCCTGAGGCGGAAAGCCGGGAGCTTCACTCGCACACTCTTGCTCTCTTTTTAAAACTTTTGAGTGTCACAAATTACTTGTTGTCGTGTTTTTACATACCAGCTAGTGTGAGCACTTTCAGAGACTGCTTGACCTGTTCAGACGCGCACAGCGGACCTTAGCGCTGCCGCGCTGCCTAACAGAAACGCCATTCCCGGCCACGAGAGAGGCCACGCCTCTTTTTAGGCCACGCCCATTTCACCGCACATAAATACACTCGCTGAATACGAGCGACGTGTTAGACAGACCACCTCCTGAGGCGGAAAGCCGGGAGCTTCACTCGCACACTCTTGCTCTCTTTTTAAAACTTTTGAGTGTCACAAATTACTTGTTGTTGTGTTTTTACTCACCAGCTAGTGTGAGCACTTTCAGAGCCTGCTTGACCTGTTCAGATGCGCACAGGGGACCTTAGCGCTGCCGCGCTGCTTAACAGAAACGCCATTCCCGGCCACGAGAGAGGCCACGCCCCTTTTTAGGCCACACCCATTTCGCCGCGCATAAATACACTCGCTGAATACGAGCGACGTGTTAGACAGACCACCTCCTGAGGCGGAAAGCCGGGAGCTTCACTCGCACACTCTTGCTCTCTTTTTAAAACTTTTGAGTGTCACAAATTACTTGTTGTCGTGTTTTTACTCACCAGCTAGTGTGAGCACTTTCAGAGCCTGCTTGACCTGTTCAGACGCGCACAGCGGACCTTAGCGCTGCCGCGCTGCCTAACAGAAACGCCATTCCCGGCCACGAGAGACGCCACGCCCCTTTTTAGGCCACGCCCATTTCGCCGCGCATAAATACACTCGCTGAATACGAGCGACGTGTTAGACAGACCACCTCCTGAGGCGGAAAGCCGGGAGCTTCACTCGCACACTCTTGCTCTCTTTTTAAAACTTTTGAGTGTCACAAATTACTTGTTGTTGTGTTTTTACTCACCAGCTAGTGTGAGCACTTTCAGAGCCTGCTTGACCTGTTCAGACGCGCACAGTGGACCTTAGCGCTGCCGCGCTGCCTAACAGAAACGCCATTCCCGGCCACGAGAGAGGCCACGCCCCTTTTTAGGCCATGCCCATTTCACCGCGCATAAATACACTCGCTGAATACGAGCGACGTGTTAGACAGACCACCTCCTGAGGCGGAAAACCGGGAGCTTCACTCGCACATTCTTGCTCTCTTTTTAAAACTTTTGAGTGTCACAAATTACTTGTTGTCGTGTTTTTACTCACCAGCTAGTGTGAGCACTTTCAGAGCCTGCTTGACCTGTTCAGACGCGCACAGCAGACCTTAGCGCTGCCGCGCTGCCTAACAGAAATGCCATTCCCGGCCACGAGAGAGGCCACGCCCCTTTTTAGGCCACGCCCATTTCGCCGCGCATAAATACACTCACTGAATACGAGCGACGTGTTAGACAGACCACCTCCTGAGGCGGAAAGCCGGGAGCTTCACTCGCACACTCTTGCTCTCTTTTTAAAACTTTGGAGTGTCACAAATTACTTGTTGTTGTGTTTTTCTCACCAGCTAGTGTGAGCACTTTCAGAGCCTGCTTGACCTGTTCAGACGCGCACAGCGGACCTTAGCGCTGCCGCGCTGCCTAACAGAAACGCCATTCCCGGCCACGAGAGAGGCCACGCCCCTTTTTAGGCCACACCCATTTCACCGCGCATAAATACACTCGCTGAATACGAGCGACGTGTTAGACAGACCACCTACTGAGGCGGAAAGCCGGGAGCTTCACTCGCACACTCTTGCTCTCTTTTTAAAACTTTTGAGTGTCACAAATTACTTGTTGTCGTGTTTTTACTCACCAGCTAGTGTGAGCACTTTCAGAGCCTGCTTGACCTGTTCAGACGCGCACAGCGGACCTTAGCGTTACCGCGCTGCCTAACAGAAACGCCATTCCGGGCCACGAGAGAGGCCATGCCCCTTTTTAGGCCACGCCCATTTCGCCGCGCATAAATACACTCGCTGAATACGAGCGACGTGTTAGACAGACCACCTCCTGAGGCGGAAAGCTGGGAGCTTCACTCGCACACTCTTGCTCTCTTTTTAAAACTTTTGAGTGTCACAAATTACTTGTTGTCGTGTTTTTACTCACCAGCTAGTGTGAGCACTTTCAGAGCCTGCTTGACCTGTTCAGACGCGCACAGCGGACCTTAGCGCTGCCGCGCTGCCTAACAGAAACGCCATTCCCGGCCACGAGAGAGGCCACGCCCCTTTTTAGGCCACACCCATTTCGCCGCGCATAAATACACTCGCTGAATACGAGCGACGTGTTAGACAGACCACCTCCTGAGGCGGAAAGCCGGGAGCTTCACTCGCACACTCTTGCTCTCTTTTTAAAACTTTTGAGTGTCACAAATTACTTGTTGTTGTGTTTTTACTCACCAGCTAGTGTGAGCACTTTCAGAGCCTGCTTGACCTGTTCAGACGCGCACAGCGGACCTTAGCGCTGCCGCGCTGCCTAACAGAAATGCCATTCCCGGCCACGAGAGAGGCCACGCCCCTTTTGAGGCCACGCCCTCCCAATTTCCCCACCCGGCATAAATATGTGTATTCACCGGAAGCGCAGCGGACGAGCGCAGCGGGAGCGCCGCCTGCGCGCCGAAGGTGCGCCTAAGGCAAGCCCGTCTGCGCCCGTCCGCGCCAGAACGGGCCTTAGGGCACGGCATTCTGAATCTCCTATCACATACTCGGCCCAATCCCTTAGGGATCTTCAACACTTCGCACTCACGACTTCTCCTACTGCCATCCGACGTATATCCGCTCTTGGCATCTCGCGCCACGACCAACTCCACCTAGGCGGACACCCACCCTCAGTCACGCCTAGCAGGAACTCCACCTCGATCAGGGCATTATACCTAAACACCCGCTCGCTGGTGAAACACTCCGAGGACATTTTTGTTCTACTGTCTAACTCCAACCCTGATATGCTCCTGCTTACAGAGACTTGGCTAACCTCTGAGTCCCTCCCTGACATTTTGGCAGCCCTCCCCCCTGATTACTACATTCTCCACGCCGACCGCCCAGACAACCGGCCCAGGGGTGGGGTGGCAGCCATCATATCTAAACGCCTGACCTCTATCTCCTCCAACTCCCTTGCCCTACCTGAGGTTGAGAACTTACTCTTCAGTGTACAAACCGATACTGGCTCCCTTACCCTTCTCCTCCTATACCGGCCTCCCCACTCTATGCTCTCCTTTTCTTCCACTCTGAGTGAACAACTGTCCACTCTGCTAACAGTGCACTCCGGCTTCGCCATTTTTGGTGATCTAAACTATTGGTTCAACAACTCCAATGCCGGCCCTCACGCCACTGAGCTCTTCGAGACTCTTGAAAACCTGAACCTCACTCAGCATGTCTCCCAACCCACCCATAATAAGGGTCATATTCTGGACCAGATCTAGTCCTGTAATCTGGCCTTGTCCTCACCGGACATTCTCCCTTGCACCTGGTCTGACCACCACTTGGTGGACACCACCATCACAGTCGCCGGCCAGACCCCCACCCCTCTAATGGCCGGGGGCCAGTCACGGAAATGGAACACTTACGATGCCCAGGGCTTTCTCACCGCCCTCGCCGACTCCCGCCTAGGCCTTCACCCTTCTAGCGATATTGACCAACTAGAACAAGACATAGGCTCTTGGTTAGAGTCGGCCAGCGACCAGTTCGCTCCCCTAGTCACCTTCCCTCGTACTAGGCATCGGAACTCCCACAGGTGGTTCTCGGATGACCTCAAGACTCTTAAACTAAAAATGCGCCAGTCAGAACGCACCTGGAGACGTGACTATTCTGACTCAGCCAGACAGGCCTACCTGGCCACACGCAATGACTATAAATCTGCCATTAGGTCAGCCAAAATGGAACACTTTTCCAATAGGATCACATCGGCAGCAGACAAATCCAAGGAAGTGTTCAGAGTTCTGAACGAGCTAACCACAGATGAAAGAACCCTCCCAGCCCAGACTCCTACTCAGGTCGCCTGTGACACTTTGAATTCCATTTTTTTGGAAAAAGTCATCAAAATCAAAAAATCTATCCCTCCCCTTCCCAGTCTTTCCCCCTGGACCCTCCCTCTAATAACCCTCTGACCTTCACTACCTTTCCCGCTTTAGATACTATCTCCTTAGCGGAACTTGCCATCCGTGTGAAATCTGGCTCCCCTAATGACTACTGCCCACCCTCCGTCCTGCGGAGCATTTGCCTCAATTTGCCAGACTGCATTTTACGTTTACTCAATAGATCGCTCAGCAGTGGCTGCTTCCCCACTTCTTTCAAGGAGGCCATTCTAGTGCCCCTTCTTAAGAAGCCAGGTGCCGACCCTGCAGAGCCATCAAATTATCGCCCCATTTCCCTCCTCCCCTACTTTTCTAAAATTCTAGAAGCCCATGTCACCCGCTGCCTGTCAAACTTTATCGAATCCTCCCAGCATCTTGAGCCTAATCAGGCTGGATTCCGACCTGCCCACTCTACCGAGGCGATCATCCTGGCAGTCCTCGACACACTTAGGAGCAACGCTGACGTTGGGAGTCCTCAAGCCCTCATCCTTCTGGATCTGTCTGCCGCGTTTGACACGGTGGACCATAACATCCTTCTCCACCGTGTCGAGCAGGCAGGCATCCAGGGCTCTGCTCTCGAGTGGGTCAGATCCTGCCTCACTGGAAGAACACAGGCAGTTTGCCTGGGCCCCTATACGGCTAAAAAATCCCTTACGCCCTGCGGAGTCCCCCAGGGCTCCTCTCTCCGCTCCTATTTAATCTGTACCTCCGGCCATTGATTCAATCCCTCCTCAAATGGGACATCACAATCTTTAATTACGCCGACGACTTACAGCTCGTTTTTTCACTTAACTCCCCACTGGCTATCAGTACGTTCCAGTTCCACGCAGTAATGATTCACATTCACAATGATTCACACAATTCTTGATGGACCAGAACCAATTAAAACTGAACCCCGGAAAAACTGAGCTCCTTCTTCCTGGCCTCAGCCACTCCCATTGGGGCCGACAGTTCTGGCCTCCGGAGCTTGGTTCCCCTCCTACCCCAGCTAAAACAATAAAAAGTCTGGGCGTAATCATCAACGTTGAACTTTCCCTCAAAGCCCAAGTTGGAGCGGTAATCTCATCATGCATGTTCCAACTTCGGAGGATCCGTAAAGTCCGTCACCTTCTCCCCCCCGCGGCACTCATTCAAACTGTCACCTCACTCGTGCTTTCCCGTCTTGACTTTTCTAACTCCATCTATCACGGTCTTCCACTATTCCTGTTAAACCGCCTTCAAGTCGTCCAAAATCAGGCAGCCCGCTTAATCCATGGATCGCCTAGATGGCAATCCGCCAAGCCTCTGCTTCATAGCCTCCATTGGCTCCCAATGCACCAAAGGGCCGCCTTCAAGGTGGCTTGCCTCACCTTCAAAGCTCTTCACTGCTCTAGTCCAGGGTTCCTCAAATCCCTTATCCGTCCCTACCGCCCCACACGTAACCTTCGTTCAGCCCACTGCGACTTATTAGTCACTCCAAAAAAAAAAACTAAGAAATTTGGCGGCCGCCGTTTTTTCCTACCTAGCCCCAACTCTCTGGAACCTTCTCCCTTTATCTATTAAATCCTCCCTCTCTCTCCTCTCTTTCAGAAAACATTTAAAAACCCATCTCTTCCCATCCCCTAGTTAGGTTGCTCTGTCTACCGTTTTTCCTCTCCTCACACCCTGTCTAGCAGCGCCAGGAAGCTTCGGCGTCAGTGCGCTTTACAAATGGCACCTAACATAACATAACATACATAGATCACTGTTAGAATGAATAAAACGTGATCTTTTTTAAGGTTAGACATGCCGTCTAATATGTGGGAAAGTGGTCTTGAATGAGAACATTTTCCACATGAACTTAGAACTGTTACAACAAATTTGCAAAGCTAACATTGCTGTGTGTGGTCTATTGTATTCCTGTGAGAAGAAGAGGAGTGATCCTGTTCCCAGCAGAGCACTGAAAACTGATTGGCTGACTAGAGAAAATGAAGTAACATGCTGTAAAGCTTCAGAATGTGTTGTTTATAATAATTAGTGTTCCTGGAGTAGGTAATCTCACTTCCCATTGCAATTCTTTTACCCATATGCCACGTTGCTCTGAGACTCCACTGAGTTTCTTGAAACTCTTTTTATGGGAAGTTCGGCCTTGAATGATTTTTGATTTATTGATCCGTTTTATATGCAGAAGCTTCATGTGTAAATTCTCATTCTCTCAAACTGGAACTCTTTATTGGTTCTATTTGACACCATTCTATACCAATTTCTAGAATAGAGATTCTTCCCTTTATGGAACTTGATTATTGCAATGTATTTAATTGCTTATTGATTTAAGATATTTCATTGCTTATTGATTGTGTATTGATGATTGATTTCTAATAAGACTCTAATGACTAAAATTAATGAATTTCCATGTGATCTAATAAAGATGACCTACTAAAAGATATCCAATAAAACCCTTTTAACTCATGCCAAACTCTCATTATTGACTGAAAAAAAATAGTAACAGTGATTGTAATTTATGTGATGTTTAGCTCCGGATCTTTTCTGAAGTAATGGCAAAGATCCAAGAACCTATTGGAGGACAGCAGGATTAGTCAAGATGATGGTAAACCAATTTTTATTTAAACTGCTTCATGCTGCAGCAGTACTAAGGCTTCAATAGATTTCTTTATAATTTGCTTCTGAATATGCAGTAATCACTAAAAGTATAGCGCATACTAGAATATGTAACATTTTTGAAATAGTATACTATGAATACAAATAATAGGTATTAGTAGTTGTTTTATCCAAATTCAAATCAGCAAACATATGTCAACTGCCATGGCCTGGTTTATGTCACATCAGCGTCTGTTATTTTTAAGAGATGTTGTTTATTTGTTTTTTTAATAATCAAAAGCTCAAGATAAATATTTGTTAGTGTTATTCTGTGTAGGCTGCCATGGCATTTGAATTTACAAGATACAACATAATTCTACACATAGAAGGAACAGATAACCCACAATTGTTCTGTGTATTATCCCATTAGTGAAAAGACATGGCTCAATAAAGTAGACACAAACATTATTTAAAAACATTATAAAACAAAAAATAGAGATGCAAAGTTCCTCATCTGTGTAAGACATTTTCAATTACAAATAAATTAATTACCAAAAGCGAGTCTGTACGGTCTTTGGAGTCTAAAATCTTAAAAAAGCAAACAGACCCAAAAGACAACTCGCAACCTAAAACATTAACGAAAATATTGTGTTGTGCTTGTTTCCTGTCGCATCCTTGTTTTCATTTTTATTAGTAGGCAGGAAATATCTGGTTCTGCAATGTGATGCCAGATGCTCTGCAATTATGTTAACAATTATTTTTAATATGGCAGTCAGCAAAGGTGTAATGTTACAATAATCTGGCTTGCTGAAACAGCATTGTTAAATGAACCGTGGAAGAACCATAATACTACAAAGTTAGAGAGGAAGAGGGTTTGAAATTGCCACCGGGCTCTGATCACATGTTGCCCATAGGCGAGGTTGGCTAAAACATGTTAAAGCTGCAGGGTAGGAGGAAATTCAGTTTTGTTGGATCAGGGCACTGTGGCCTACCTTAAACATCCATGTAGGTACAGTAACACAGAATTACATGCACTTCTATGGACCCGTACTGATTCCTCTGTCTTTCGAATACGATGTAACACAGTGTACTGAAGTGAAATTGGCGACAATCATGTTTTATTTCTAACAGGAATTGTGAAAAGAGTATTGTTAGAAATGGGGTCTCTGGTTGGCAGTGGTTCACACAGCACGATAAGTAAGTTACAGTCTCAGAATAACCCATGCTCATCCCCTCGTTAGCTTGGCAAGAGCAGTCAGAGGCAATATGTAAAGTATTTGTACACACACACACACACACCCACAAACACAGTAACACAAATAGCCAATATTTAGCTAAAATACATTACCATAGGGACAAAAATTCAGCATACACAAATCGAAATATGAATTCTCAAGAATGTAGTTAAAGTGCTTAGAAACACAATAGCTGCAACTGGGGCTATAACAACATGCTTGTCGGAGTCAAATTTCAATGTTTAGACCAGCCTTGATTGAAATCTGTCCGGCTACAGAGTTGTACGGACACAGTTACCATACCTTGGAAACGAAAACAAAACAAATACGTTGTGAGCCATCGGGGAGGTGAGGTATTGCTGGGGGCCAGTGCAGCATTGGCTTCTTACTGTCAATGCAGGCCGGTGGCACATCAGTGCTCAGGATGCTGCAAGACCCAGGGAGGGAATGCAATGTTGGCGGCCAAGCATCAGTTCCGCTGGCAGTGCAGGTCGATGAAGTGTAGGCAGCGGCATGGTGTGAAAGAGCGGCGCCGGCTCCAAAGTCAGACTCAAATTCAATGTGCTGGTTTCTTCTTGTTGGAAATACAAAGAAAATGGTATCAAAGGAATAAATATAACAAACTTGACTTAAGTCAAGTACTTTTAATTACTCTCTCTTGGATGACTATTATTCATCATGAATATATCTTGTTTTTTGAAGTAGCAGTGGTGTTCATCAACAGTGGAAACGAACCACTCAATACAATTATTCGCACATGAATGAAATCAATACATAAATAAACATATAACATAACCCACAAAGATATATATATATATATACAAGTAAGTGTCCCCTTAAACAATCCAGGAGAACCACTTAGAGTGAATCTGACCAATGTGCCTAAGATTGGCAGTGTAGTCAGTGGATCTAACTCTACTAAGGCACAAAGTAATACAATGAATCAATAATTTATACAGATTCCTCGAGTTGACTGTCGACGTGTCCACATTTCAGCCTTTCCCTTGTTGGCCTCTTCAGGACAGGGTTACACACATAAGTTCTGAAGCCAGAACCACAACCGGACTCGGCCAAGTTTGGGACGCCCTCGCCCTTGTCACAACATAACTTATTTCCACTGAGATAATGCCCTTCTATATAAATACCCTGCGTAGGTACCTCTCCCCAAGTATTAATCCACGAAGAAAAACGCCAACCCAATGACTAGAATCTAATGGAACAAAAAAAAGTCCATAGTACTAAGTATCACTAAGTATCACCATAGGAACGTCACTTTTAGTGACGTTCCTGTGACGATATGTCCTTCACCTTATTTACAAGGCAGCATTAAGCCACTTAACATTGCTTAATGCTGCCTTTTAAATAAAGCACCCTTCCACACTATACTTAGGGTGAAAGGGAAGGGCAATGGATGTTGCGGTGGGCGATCCACCGCAATGTAGTGTAGTTCCTATATTCCCAATAGGCTCTGCGCATTGGAATAACATAAACAGCAGTTTAGACGGAGGACTGATGTCATCTAGGTCTCTACTGACTATGTTAGACTTAATTAGGTTTGCCAGCTAGCTCTGAGGTCACTAGAAACTTTCTCAAATGTTCAGGAAGGAGTTAACTTTCCTGATTAGACAAGAAGGGATTAGTTTCTGACAACCGCATAAACATGACAACTTTGCTCCCTCAGAATAGAGAGTATATCTCTAGTTGTGTGAAAACAATAGACAGCTATTTCACTCAGTCAATCGTGCATACTTAATTTCACCAGGAGTGCAGAGAAATAGAGAGACGGGCGTTTGCAATAAAAGTTGTTATTTATTGAGCAGTCTTCTTTCTCATGCAAGAGAAATGAGTTGCCACAATTGCAATACTTATCATGAAGTAAAGTGCGTACAGTAAAAGGAGTATTATGAAATAATACTGTAAAAGCATTGATATGGTTTCTTAGCCATATGATACTTTAAAACGGATAAAATATATACATACATAAAAACATTGACTAACGTACTCAACTGGTGCTTCTAAGATACGCCTACCCCGGTGTACCTGACCTAAGCCTAATATGTGGGAAGGAGTAAGTAAGTTGCAGTTTAAGTTAAGTTGGGTTTTTTGCCAAGAATCTGAATCAAGAATTCTCTTAAAGGTTTAATCAGCTCTGTACCTTGGTTCTAGAATGAAGGAGGTCTTGTATCTCTCTCTCAGGACTCGATCTCCCAGCAACCCGCAAGGGTGACTGGAAACACCGGAGCTGGAATTTCTCAGCAGGAGAAAAGACAGCGTCTCTCTCAGTGCGTCAAATTGGAGGGTCGACTTCCTTCGGCTCTCGCATCAGCTGGGCGTCGGGCAAGTAGATAGCCGCTCTGCTCCAAACCACTGTGTGTTTGCTTAAGGCAACGTTGGTATATTTATACCTGGAAGGTGCCGGGTTTGACGTAAGGTTGGACATAAGACGTCACTATGAACTAACAGCTCTTTCTGGACTCCGGGAGTTCGTGTGCAAATCAAAACAAAAGCAGGGGGAATTCCCGGGCTGCTGGAGGCTTGGTTTGTTTAAAGAACGCGTTGTACTTTCTAGGAGTCTATACGAGTAGCCTTGCCGTATTTGGACTGCATTGGCTATGACTAAATATGAACATGATTCTTATGCCTTTATAAGGATATGTTTTGTTATAACCACAAAAGGGCATGAATTGGAAATATTTAATTAGGGTCCTAGATAGATTCACAACAGCAACACCCATTGATTTTGACACTGCCCTCTATGTACAAGGGAGGCGTAAATAGGAGGCAGCGCCGAAATTAATACCAGGGAAAACCTGGTCTTAAACAGGTGCAACGAGGAGAAATGCTTTATTTCTCCTCATTTTTGATACTTCCATCTGTGCTGAGCTGTGCAGCACACATAAACACAGCAAAAGCCCATTTATTGTTTATGTTCAGTGAATCTTCCTGCACATAAACAATCTTTTTAAAAAATGACATTTTGTAACTTCTATGTGTGCTGAATTAGGTAGCACACAGAGACGTGACAAAATGCCATTCAAAGATTATTTATGTGTAGGAAGGGACACCTTCCTGCACATAAACAATGTTCCCCTTAATGTAGACATCCTTGCAATATTGTGCAAGGGTGCCTGCATCGGTGCTAGGCTGCTAAATTTAGCGCCAGTGCAGGGGGAAACACAGGGCTGCACCATATTCTTGTAAATATGGTGTAGCCCTGCATTTCAGAAGTGATGGAGCGGGGCGTTAAGCCAAGGAGGCTAACGCCACGCTCCGCCACTTCATTGTAAATATGCCCCTTGGTTTTTGGAATTGATGTGTAACATTTCGCCCATCATCAATACCACAAGGTGATGCAATGAAAAGCAACAGGCATGGTATAATTTGCCTTCTGACAGAGATAAAGCCCCTTGAAGATTTCCAGATGCACACTAATGAAACAAGGATAATGTTTGACCAGAGGTGGAATGTGATTCTGATATTGCTGCACTGCTCTAATTTGGGAACGGGTTGCCAACACCTGGGTAAAATGATTTTTGGATCCAGACAATATATTTCAATTACTTCCTCAGAGCTCGAGTTAAACACATTTGTGTATCTTGCAAATTCGCTCCTTTAGTTTTTCTGTCTGAGGTACTCCAAGGTCATATATGTATTTCCTGACATCAGCATCAGCACACAGTTGTTGTGCAGCATACCTTTCGTCATTTTCACCGTGAGTACCAGTGCATTTAAAACCGTGAGTCGTACTTCTGCCTCACAACGGGTAGAGGTGTCCTTTTTAGTCACACTATACAAGTAGAAAACATTTATTTCTAATATCTAAATGTAGACAGAAAATGCTTTTTTACAATAAGTGACATTAATTGAAGGCTCTAAATTTAATTTCTAGTAAAATTTGAAATTAGCATTGAAAAAATACAAAACTGTCCGAAACTTTCAACAATTACTGCATCTAAATTCATGTTTTTCTTTTTAACAAATTGCCAATAACATACGATTTGACAAAAAACAATTGTTGAACACAATATGATCAAACTTATACTCAAGTTGAGTCACTCACCTATTATTGCCCATTTTCCAATTTCCTGTTCTTTCACAGGGACGGTTTATTGTCTTGTGTGTCTTTCACCTTACCCACTCTTTCAGATTTAAGTGGCTCGGTCTGTCTGGGTCTCAGACCCGCTAATGTTTTAGAATTGACAGTGAACGGGTCCCTATTTGGGCCCTATGTTCATGCCCTTAACCTCATTGGGGAAAAAACACTGATGATTTCTGAACAATTAACGGCCCCAATGAAGAGTTCTAGAGTTGAGGATGAAGGCAATGTGAGTTTCATTAGGTCCCCTTGAATCCTGATGGTCCCTGGGGTTCAACTAGCCCACCAGGTACCTCCAGTAAGTGCCACAGAGGTGCGTTGCATAGTGGTGTAAAAAGGGGGCGTGGCCTTGGACCACCTCTCTGCAACGCAGCCCTGTGGTGCTTACTGGAGGTACCTGGTGGGCTAGTTGTCCCCCAGGGACCCCCAGGATTCTAGGGGACTTAATCGCCCAACTTAAAACACTCCACAGGACGTGTTTGCACACATGTCACATCAGGCCCTGCCCCCTCCCTTCACCACTGTGCAAACCCACCCCATGGAGCCTTTTAAGTTGAGGGTTTTCGGCCAATTTCGGGGTATAAAGTGAACCCAGGAAAAATTGAGATCATGGATTGGAATCAGGGGGCTGTAAGCAATGGGGCGAAGAATCAAATAAGATACTTGGGAGTCCAAATAACTCCAAATATTGAAGATATTATAAAGGTAAATTAGAAGAAAGTTAGTCAAGAAGTCACAGGTTTACTTTATAATATTTAGGGTAGGGTTAATCTCATAAAAATTATTATTTTGCCAAAAGTTATATTTTTGTTCAATACTATTCCATTGACTTTTCAAAAGAAAGATATAGCAAAACTCGAAGGAGGAATAATAATATTTTAAATGGGCATCAAAAGGTTCCAGGATTTCCTGGAAAGAATTACGCAGGCGACTCAAAATTGAAGGTCTGGCATTACCAGACATACTTGCATATTGTTATGCTTTTCAATTTAAGAATGTTCATATGCTGGCCAACAAAGTTGACAATTCAGTGATAGGCGCACTTTTTAAAGCATTATTGACAGACATACTACAAGGTCAAATTGGTTTTCTTTTCAAATATGTGGACCCTACGTTTTTTTTAAAAGCACTGCTTAAGATTCTAAAGTCTGCACTGAATATATGGATGTATGAGCAAAAAACTTTAAGAATTCCATATTTCTTATCATGAGCACCAATTTGGGATTCTCCCGGTACACCAGAGTGCTTGAGGGACCAACCACATCAAATACTTGAAAACTGGAGGTATTTGTTGTTGGGCAGACCTTAAGGTTGGTATTAATTTGATGAGATATGAAGCATTGAGCATTTATTCTAACGGTCTGCTGACAAGGTTCAAATATTATTAATTAAGCTCTTGGTGGAAAATGCAAGATTGGGCAGAGGTTAAGGATGCTAAATCTGACCAAGTAATGAGAACTGGTCAGTGGCGGGAGGAACCATGGTTCTGGTATTAGGCCTTTTTATGGAGACAGATGGACATATTGACAATAACATTTTTAAATTGTGGGTAAAAGAGTTTGAAAGTTGGGACTTGACACAAATGTGGAGTAATACATATGTTACTTTACAAAAAGTAGTAAACACAGAACCACTGAAACAAAATCATCTGTTTACTACATATAGGGCCATATGTAGGAAGCCAAATAGCGACCGCAAAGACCAACATTTGCAGAATTTCAGCCTTTGCAATTGCAATTTGGCTTTAAGCAATGTAGGTAAGATTAAACCTACTCGCAAAATATGGAATCGCAAAAATTGTGATTCCTTATTTTGTGATCGCATTTAAGGAATCTCAAATTGTGATTCCTTAGATGCAATGTAAGTAGCACACAAGAAAGTGCACTTTAGCCTTCAGAAATCGCTAACTACCACCAACTTCAAATTGGTGGTAATTAGCGATTTCCTTTAAAAAACACTTTTTTGCTTTTTTTTAAAGTGCCATGTGACACACATTCATGCCCTTAGGGCATGTATGTGCGCCACATGTGCACAAATGCACATTTCAGGAGTGCAACAGGGTCTTCTTTTGGAACCCTTGCACCCTTGAAATTGCGCCTGGAATGTGCCTCTTGGTTACTCGCAAATTGTGGGCGCAAACCCTATACATTCCTATGGGCCTCTTGGCCCATAGGAATGAATGGGATGGTATTTCTTGATTGCGAATCTCAAGTTGCGATTCGCAATCAAGGAAGATTAAGGAATCGCAAATATTTTATCGATTCCTACCTACATTAAATTTTGCGAGTCATTAATAGTGTTTCAGTAAAAATTGCTATTAAGGACTCACAAAATTGTATTTACCTACAGCTGGCTCTTAGTGTTTATTGGTCTCCTGTAAAACTTTCTAAGATCACTGGCAATATCTACACCTGTCCCAGGTGCATGCAGGTAGAGGCTGACAATATACAAATGTTTATGTCATGCTCAAAAATAGTCCCTTTTTGGAATGCGATAATTGTCTTTCTGAGAGAAACCCTTGGGATACAACTAAAAGCAACATTATGTTGAATTTTTTGTGGACTAAGTTTGGGACAAGAAGTGCAAATTTCTGCCGTAGAATCTAAATTTTTATTTCATGTCGTTTTGTTGGCAAGACGGGAGATTTGTAAACTATGGAAATCCGGGAACCCTCCAACTTTTTCTGAATTATTCAGGAACATTGTATGCACTAGTAAATCGGATATGGCATGTGATCAAAAAAGCAGAGAGAAAGTGTGGGCTCCATTGATAAAGTAGAGAGAAAAGGAAACGTGAGTCCTATAATTATGCCATCTACTCTGTTGGCCATATTATCCCCTTGCTTTCCGGTTGGTCCAGTTAGTATGCGGAGATGGACCTGGAAACAACTGTATACTTGTGGGCTATTATCTTTGGGTCTTGTTCTATGGTCTACGGTCTGGCTCCCCATGACAAGACCTATAGAGACTAGAGTATAACCCATCAAGATATTTGGCAAAATGAGGACTTAAAAAAAAATGCAATGACCCAGGCACAAACAAATGCACTGCTACAATCCACTGAGCATTATGGATGCAGTCCAGCCATCTCCTTTTCAACCCCCATGCACTTCTCCAATCACCCAGCCAGCACCATGTACTTATCCAATCACTCCGCCAAAACCCAAGCACTTATAAATTCACCATGCACTCTCCTTGCAGTATTCTAATCATCCAGAGACTATACATGTACTCATGCAATGATCCAGGCACTAACACATGCATTGCTACAAAAAACCCTAGCACTACTGATGCAGTCCATCCATCTCCTTGTCACTACCCATGCACTCCTCCAATCACCCAGCCAGCACCATGAACTTATCCAATCACTCTGCCAAAACTCAAGCACTTATAAATTCACCATGCACTCTCCTTGCAGTACTCTAATCATCCAGGCAGTACCCGTGTACTTATGTAATGGCCCAGGCACTAAAACATGCACTGCTGCAATCCCCTGAGCACTACTGATGCAGTCCAGCCATCTCCTTGTCACTACCCATGCACTCCTCCGATCACCCAGCCAGTTCATTGTACTCATCCAATCATACCGCCAAAACCCAAGCACTTATAAATTCACCATGCACTCTCCTTGCAATCCTCTAATCATCCAGGCAGTACCCATGTACTCATGCAATGACCCAGGCACTGACACATGCACTGCTACAATCCCCTGAGCACTACTCATGCAGTCCAGCCATCTCCTTGTCACTACCCATGCACTCCTCCAATCACCCAGCCAGTTCATTGTACTCATCCAATCATACCGCCAAAACCCAAGCACTTATAAATTCACCATGCACCCTCCTTGCAGTACTCTTATCATCTAGGCAGTACCCATGCACTCATGCAATGACCCAGGCACTGACACATGCACTGCTACAATCCCCTGAGCACTACTCATGCAGACCAGCCATCTCCTTGTCACTACCCATGCACTCCTCCAGTCACCCAGCCAGTTCAATGTACTTATCTAATCACTGAGCCAAAACCCAAGCACTTATAAATTCACCATGCACTCTCCTTGCAATACTCCAATCATCCAGACAGTACCCTTGTACTCATGCAATGACCCAGGCACTAACACATGCACTCCTACAATCCCCTGAGCACTACTGATGCAGTCCAGCCATCTCCTTGTCACTACCCATGCACTCCTCCAAACACCAGTCAGCACCATGTACTTATCCAATCACCGCGCCAAAATCCAAGCACTTATAAATTCACCATGCTCTCTTCTTGCAGTACTCTCATAATCCAGTCAGTACCCATGTACTCATGCAATGACCCAGACACTAACTCATGGCAAATACAGTGGAGGTCATGCTATTCACAGTGGTACCCCAACACATAGTGTTCCCTAGTGTATGTAGGTCTTTTCACTGTATTCTAAGTGTCTTTTAGCATAGCACTGGGTCAAGGCCTGGTTAGTCAGAGTCAGTTACCACCAGTACCCGTCAGCAAAAAGTTGGGGACACAGGAGGACTTTCTGCTCCTCTGTTGGTTCTTTCTGCACATCTCTTGCATCTTCCTGTACTTTTCTTTCGTCTTTCTGGACTTCTGTTGCCTCTTTCTGCATTTGTCTTGCTTCTTTCTGTACTTTTCTTCCTCTTTCTTCACATGTCCTACCTTTGAAGGCATAGTTAGAAATTAGCATTTAAAAAACCTTCGAAATTCACTGAAAAAAACCCTAGGTTTCAGGGACATTATAGTTAGAAATTAGCATTTAAAACATCTTTGAAATTCACTGAATAAACCATAGGTTTCAGGGACGTTATAGTTAGAAATTAGCATTTAAAAAACCTTTGAAATTCACTGAAAAAACCCACCGGTTTCAGGGACTTTATAGTTAGTTGAACATTTCACTTGTACAAAACCAGAGAAATTCAGCCGTTGTAGTTAGTTCAGCTAACTATAACTCGCACCCCCGCAATGCACTGCTGATGTCGTCACATATTACATCATTCATGACATGGTCAGTGACATCACTGATGACATCATCCATCTGACAGTCTATGCACCTCCTCATACCCTAATATAACCTTTGATTCACCCACTCTAAAATAGACTACCATTTTCGAAACCATAGACAAACACCAATACCAGTCAGTACATACCCTCTCACACAACAGGCCTTTCAATGCTAATGTATATCTTTAGCATTAATATGTTATCGTCAGTTAAGCCAACGTATTGTCACATGATTATGATATATATATTTTTAATTACATTGGCTTGGCACTCAGCTTGACCCGCTCAAGATGAGTAAACAGGAAAGATGAGTCATCAGCACACACAGTAAACAGGTAAATATTGTTTACAATGCACACGTTGCAACGCGTGTCAATACAACGCATTTTTTACATCGCAAAATCCATTACAACGTATGTCAGTACATCGCATAATCCATTACAAAGAATTCCCCAAAGTAACGCCCCAGCAGAGTTAGAATAGTAATTGCGTTGTAATGGATTATGCATTGTAATACCATGCGTTGTAATGGATTTTGTGATGTAAAACTGCGTTGCAATGATACGCGTTGCAATGACTTGCGTTGTAACGTGTGTGTTGTAAAGTGTCATATTCGGACTAAGCTCATCAGCTCACACACATAAATAGATGAATGAGTTAATCAGCACACAGTTCATCCACCCCAGGCTTTGCCCAACACAGGATGAGTGAGCACACAATACAAAGACTGTTTAAAATACCCAGCTTCAACATGCAGTTACTTGGCTTCGAGATACCTACCTCCCGTTTGATCCTTGCTTGGACAGCCATGGGCTTTTTCTGCCTTCTTCATTCATCTAGCTTCCTCTCCTCAGGCCTGGGAGTTCCTGGGAACCGGTGCATCTTCTGCTACTTAACTCAATCTCCAGCAGCAGCAGCATTTTCAGATCCCTACTTTCCAGGTATCACTGGCTGAAACCCTGCAAAAGGAAAAAGACTATTGAAAACCCTCCCTACACTCTCTTATGGAGAGAAGAAGGTCAGTGCACAGATGTTTCAGTTTTGAATCGGACTTCCATTTGATTGTGACTATCGTAGCATGTTTATCTGCTTGGGACAATAATGAAATCCCTTCAGAAAAAACTAGAAGAGCTTTTATTTTAAGAGACACCTCTTCATTTAATTTTCAAAATGACTGTCTATGATGCTAAAGGGTCTCCTGAGCCCAGGATGAAAATGTGCTTGAATTAAAGCGTCTTCAGCATCAGCTTTCATGTGAAGATAAAACATGATAAAGACCTCGGTGCAAATAATGAAAACTCACTAACTATGGAAGCCAACAGTTAAATGCTAATTATTTTAAACACGCTCAAGGAGAAAACCTGACTTTTACTTTGCCTATACCCAAAAGGTGTCACATGAACATTAATGGTAAACACAAGGACTCTTCAAACTCTGTAAGTCACCATCCATCCTGTGAGTCACCTCCCATTCGAATCACCAGTTGCTGTATCTATTGTCCAGTCTTAAGTGATTTATTTGCTTATAGGGTTTGATAATGACGATTGATTCTTTTCACTGCTCCTTATCAAAGAACAAAGGTCCCTACGACCAATGGAGGAGGTTTTTAATGATTAAAACCAAAGATTAAGAAATACAAAATCCCGATCTGTCACCTATAACTATGGCCATGCGCCTTTTAGAGATCCCATACTTTTTTCTTCCCAATTAAAGCCCTCGATGTGATCTAAATTCTCAATGAAATCCCAGCATCGAAGTTGGTACTACAAATGAGTTTCTGTTCTCTCAGTGAAAGATATTGGAATTGACTCTGATTGTATTAATTAGTTATGAGTTAATGAGTGTTTTTTATCTAAAGCGTGCATATACCACCAGGGTCTTACTCAATGGTTAGGGTTGCATCGGGAGGGGATCAGAGGTACAATGGCCAGTCTTAGGCTAGGGAAAACAGTAACTACACTGTACCCTGTGGCTTCAGCCCCTAATCAGTCTCAATTCCTGGGTAAGGTACAATTTCGGACAGAGGCCAGACTTGGTGTCGCAGACTCCTTCCTCTCATCTCTGAACACCCACAGCCTGTGGTTCCTCCATCAGCACTGAGAAGGTGCTGTAGATGCACAATTAACTATAATTTACTAGTAGACAGGGAAGTAAAAACACTGGGGAAGACAGGTTCCAAATTGATTCAGACGCGCTTTTCATGGTGTGCTACTATCTGATGAGCTCAAATAGTAGGTAATGGTTTATTCATTTAAATGTAAGCCTAGTGCAAATTATTGCAAGGAGAGAGCTCCCATAATTGCATCACACATGGATAGCACTTGTGCAGGAGATTGATCTTGGTGACTACCTTTCCTACCTAGAAAGGACATTCAACGAAAACCTGTTTCTAGAAAAGAGAGTATGCAATGGATTAAAGAAATGCTTTGTAAGGCAAGAAGAAGAGGAATGAGAAAAAGCTGGACAAGAGAGAAGTCAAATATAAATCTCTTGATGGCTACTCCTAAAGAACTTTAATAACGGTGGTAATGAAAACGTGAAAAATGTAGGTTCCTAACAATACAGCCTGGCCTTGACCAGATCACCATAAGTTCCATAATGTGTGGCAGGAAGAATCGAAGGGGATCTACATGATATGTCAGTGATCCATAAATTCAATAAGTAACGTACACGGTATCCTTTGCTTTCAGACCAGCAGTTTAATTATTTTGTACACAATGAACCTGAAGAAAAGTTACCATTTCTGTTACTGGAATATGCCCTTTCCTCCACAAATTATAAAAGGAAAGAAAGTGTTCATACAACTATGTAGACGCAAACATGCGTTTTACTGCAAATATTATCCCTTTGTATTTGAAGTAGCAACAAGCATCCCTTTATTTTGCTTGGGAGGAAGGATGCTGCTAACCTACACCCAGACCCACCAGCTAATATATGCTGTGGAAGAACCAAATGAATTAACATGGGCCTCTTTGATTAGCGCAGACTTCTTGGGCCTGATTGACAAAGGTAAAATTACACATTTGTCTAAGTTCATGATTGTTTCCCATTCACACAGGGATTTATGAGTGGTATGTTTACAAGAGTGGAGTCTGCGGACATAAAAGATGGAACTGTCCTGCTTTTGTAGATGGGGAGACTCTGCACTCATAAAGATATTATCAGCAAATCCCTTTGTGAATAGTAAACAATTGTAAACTTGCACAAAAGTGTATATTTACCTTTGTGAATCACGCCCTAAATGTTTATGCAATCTTTATTTCTTAGAAGCATGATGTAAATTCTGTTACTGAAAGGAATCAAAAAGCATATGTCCTATTATATGGCAAAGAAATCATGTTTTCAGGTGACTGTTCTTTTCTGACAAGTGTAAAACCCATCAATTGCCCAATATAGAGACCAAAAGGAACTTTCTTCTTTTTAGGACTATTGAAATGCCTTGATCTATCCTGTGTTTTCATTCTCTATTTCTATTGTAGAATGTCGTTAGGTAAAGTTTAGAATCTAACGTACTGGAGCAGTTATACAGGAGCTCATTCTTTGACGCTTCCTTGAAGGCGGCTGAAGGGACAGTTGCCTTTCTCTCATGATTTGTGTGCTTTTTGAATGAATTGGGAACTTACTCCACATCTGTGCCACCTCACTTACTGTATGCTGAGTGAAGAGCCAACAATTTATCAACAAGCGATTCTACTCTTCGCTATAGCATTTCGGTGCAACATCAGCATATATAGCAAGTGATAACTTCTTCAGGAATGTCCTATTTTGTACTCAGATTGACCTTACATCCGCCAAGGATTTTTTGTAATTTTGTGGTACTGTGCTTTCATTGACCAGCTCCATTCATTAAGTGATTGCATTCCTCAAAAGACCTGCCATCATTACCACTATTTCAAATGATAAATGGCCCGCAGTAATGCCGACACCTAACCAGTGCTTTAAATGAGAAAAAATGGGTGTAGGTACTCATTAAACTGAGCTAGGGGCGTGGCTAGTGGGTGGGGTTAGAGGGGGCGAGACATTATGATACTAAGGGCCCGATGTAGGTAAATCTTTTTTACCACTTCTTAAATACCGATTCATACCGAATCGGTATTTAAGAAGTGGTAAAAAAGAGGAGGGCAGATGTAGGTAATTAATTACCGAATCGTAAAGAATCGGTATTTACCGATTCGGTAAATACCGAATCGGTAATGCCCATTGATTCCTATGGGCATTGAAGCCCATAGGAATCAATGTGCATTACCGAATCGGTATTTACCACATCGGTAAATACCGAATTTTGCAAGGGTGCAGGGGGTGTCGCTTTGACACCCTCTGGCACCCCAATTACAGGCATGTGTGCCATGTGGCACACATACATGCCCTAAGGGCATGTCTGTGTGTCACATGGCACAGGTGTGCATGCACAGATGTGCATGCACTCCTGGATTCGGTATTTCACCTCCCAATTGGATTGGGTGGTAAAATATCGACTCCTGAAGGCCTGTGGCACTGTTTGCAGTGCCACCTACATGTGAGATTTACCGAATCGGTAAAATTACCGATCGGTATTTTACAGAATCTGTAAATTTACCGATCGACTCCTGAAGGCCTGTGGCACTGTTTGCAGTGCCACCTACATGTGAGATTTACCGAATCGGTAAAATTACCGATCGGTATTTTACAGAATCTGTAAATTTACCGATTCGGTAAATTTACCGATTCTGTAAAAAAGGTCCCCTACATCTCAATGACCCATTTACCGGTCGGTAACGGCCGAATTCGGCCGTTACCGACCGGTAATGGCCACCTACATCGGGCCCTAAGACATTTCTATTGAGTATTAATTTTGCCCGTGCATTTCCTTTGATAGTATTTTCAAGCTTCCCTTATGTTCGGATTAACAGCTGCATATGATGATAAAGAGTGGTGTGAATACCTGCTGGGAGCGGGCCCTAAATCATAATAGAAGGAGCTTTTAAATGAATGCAGTCAAGCCATCAACAGCATTATTCAGGCTAATTATCAGTGTGTCTCAGAACAAAACAGAGTTTGGAATAGCAGCATTAATAATGAGTACTAGGGCAATTGCAGGACATACCAAAACATTTGAGAAAAGTATCAATATCAACAAAACGTGTTAACTCATTACACAAAATAAATACCTAACACGATATGTTGAGATTTCCTTGTTTTGCAATGTTTGCAGGCAGACCGAACAGAGAGGGTAATAATCAGGCAGCCAGAACAGACAGGTTGATAATCGGGCAGACAGAACAGACAGGGTGATAATCGAGTAGACAGAACAGACAGGGTGATAATCGAGTAGACAGAACAGACAGGGTGATAATCGGGCAGACAGAACAAACAGGATGATAATCAGGCAGACCGGCTTGCACCTGTCCAGGGATTCATCAGAGAACCGAGGCATAGGTCTGCTGTTTGTAACCAATGAGGGTTAGCTCACTGTGAGACATCCACTCTGTTCTTTAGTCTATTATGCCGTTGAGACCATCAGCTCTCTTCCAATGAAGACAGCTGCCGTCCAATTATTATCACTCATTTGAGACAGACAGCATACTTCCAATGAATGGAATATTCATAGTAGACAGTCCACTCTCTTTTATAGATTCTATCACACCTGTTAGCTAACTGTTTTCCAATGCAATGACTACTACACCTGTGAAGCAGCTGTCTCTTATGAGCAAGCCAGTTCTCTTCCAAAGACTATCACGCCAGCAAGACGGCCAGCTCTCTTCCAAAGACTATTACACATATGAGACAGCCAGCTTTCTCCAAAGGACTTGCTGCTCCCTTGTGAGACATCCAGCAAACTACCAATAACCATCACTCCTGTGAGACAGGCGACTGTCATGCTGTACTTCAATCATGCCTTTGAAACAACCAGCTCTCCCTATGACTATCTCACATATGAGATCTACTTGGTTGCTTTTGGCACAATACTTCTAGTACACACAGAAACAAGCAGACAATGCACACACAAAAGCATTTCAGGCATTTCTTTAAAACTACCCCCTGAGTGTGTCCAGATTCTCTTCCTCCTGAGCTCGTTTTCTCTCTCACACTCAAATATACACAGAAGCAGGCAAACGCATGCGCGCACACACTCACTCTCTCTCTCCCTCTCGCTCCCAAAAAGGTTCACTTGGAATTATTACAGCAAGCACAGTGTGAATGTGATTGACAGAGAATGGCCTTAATCAAACACAGCAGGGCGTGAAAATTCCAAACAGGGACACCCCTTGCATAACGCACATGAGCCGCTGCTGAATGGTTCAGCAGTTACTCACCTACGAGCTAGAGGTGCTTTGGCTGTCAGAGTGAGGCTCAGATCTGTTCCACTATGACTGCCTCGAGCTCCGCAGCACTAGCACCAATTAGCTAACCTTCACTGAGTTCCGGTACTCTCCTTAGCAGTGGAGAAGTGCTGGTACTCTGATCAGTAAAAATAGGAAGTGCGGGTACTCAGTACCGGTGAGTACCGGCCCATTTAAAGCACTGCACCTAACCTGAGCGATAAATGTATGTTTCTCTCTCGCTGCAGACTCCACTGTTTTAACGTGCCAGCACTGCAGACTTCACTGTATCACATATTGCCTACTTTTGAAGCCGGACATACCGGCATTTGCGGTCCTGTCAGAGGCGGTCGGACTGCTGAACTTCTCCTCAGAAGCAGTAGCACTGACTGCTGTATTACGATGCACACAAATAGACTGAAAACACACCACAGTGCTCCTTCCGACAGCAAATCACAAGTGCGGGCGTCCTGAAGGCCATTTGGAGGTAACATAAGAACGGAACAGTGGTTGATACTCCTGTCCAATTATGATGCGCATTTCTGATGAGGAGGGTGTGGTGGTCCAACCACCTTGTCAGCGCTTGTGGAAAGGGAGAGAGAAAAGACAGAAAACCCTCTCCACACAATTACGCATGTCCTGTGATGAAATGGATCTTGCATTACACGTCCTGCCAAGGCTTTACCTGCTCGATGATGATAAAAACTGACATCATCATTTGCACAACCACTGGTAAGTAACACACCAATCCCTCCACTGAAACCCCTTAGCAAATTGATGGTCCGCCATCAAAAAGCAGGGGCTTACCCCTATCTGCATGTTTGTGGGTGTGTGAGCAATATTTGTCCCAGCCATCATACTGGGACAACTTGCTAATACACATGCGAAGTGAAGCTGAACATGGGGCGGCCTCAGACCTTTCAGTGGGCCGGGTCCTGCCAGTGCCCAGCACTGGTCACACAAAAAAGCATGTGGTGAGATGGGTACCCATCGGACTCTCCCTTCTCGACATCACCCTCAGGATCCACAAATCCACAAATTATGTCAGCAGCAGTTTACCCTTTATGTAATTTCAAAGAGTGATTTCATAGTTCACTGACAGTCTCATTGTGTCATTGCATATGCTGTTCCAAAAAACAAAACAAAGCCATAGCAGTTGCTACTGATCCTCTCCTACTAACAACCTATCACAAAGTCAATTTTCCTGGAATAGCTCAGCTGTAAGGTCACTTGTATCAGATATATGGTACCAATGACAGAAGCACCAAAAACCTCGCCCGTTGGCACACTAGGATAAGCACCGTTGCACAGTAAATGTGTCATAAGACACGCCATATAACAACAAAGAGTAGCAGTGGGTCAATAATTGTGTACCTCTCTCATATGAATCTGGAACAACAGTGGATAGATGCAAGGAGTGAAAACTAAAGAAGAATATCTTTCCTATGTGGAAAAATACCCATCAGTTGTCGATCCTGTGCGCCCTGTTCATCATTTGGGTACCTTCACACCAGGAAGGTAGATTTCGACCACTGTAGATGTTTGAAATTAAACAGTGGAAAAAATGAGATGTTATACCAGAATCAGGGTGTGGAAGGACAACAAAAGAGTAGTGCATGTGAGAAGTGAAAAAAGTGAACTGTAAATAATCAGGTAAAATTGGGTAGAAAAAGGATAACGAATTTTATTAAACACCTAAATTCTCCCAAATCAATAAAAAGCGTGCGACAGTAGTGGCTTCAACTAATAATCACTACTTCTTATGTGAGGTCAACAATGTTTCTGCAGTCTAAAACTGGACCCTAAACGGTGTCCTGCTGCATTCTTCAGGACCAAATTCGCTACTACTCATTAAAAAGGTGAAAAAAAGGAAAGATGTCACCTGGGTATTCAATAGTTCTTCATTCTCCTCGCCAATTTGGAGGAGAGAAACACTCCACCTCACCTGGGCAATGCTCAGGTAAATGGAGCCCCGCACGTCCGGTCGGTACTCCAGACGTCCTTTTTAATGAGTAGTAGCGAATTTGGTCCTGAAGAATGCAGCAGGACACCGTTTAGGGTCCAGTTTTAGACTGCAGAAACATTGTTGACCTCACATAAGAAGTAGTGGTTATTAGTTGAAGCCACTACTGTCGCACGCTTTTTATTGATTTGGGAGAATTTAGGTGTTTAATAAAATTCGTTATCCTTTTTCTACCCAATTTTACCTGATTATTTACAGTTCACTTTTTTCACTTCTCACATGCACTACTCTTTTGTTGTCCCTCCACACCCTGATTCTGGTATAACATCTCATTTTTTCCACTGTTTAATTTCAAACATCTACAGTGGTCGAAATCTACCTTCCTGGTGTGAAGGTACCCAAATGATGAACAGGGCGCACAGGATCGACAACTGATGGGTATTTTTCCACATAGGAAAGATATTCTTCTTTAGTTTTCACTCCTTGCATCTATCCACTGTTGTTCCAGATTCATATGAGAGAGGTACACAATTATTGACCCACTGCTACTCTTTGTTGTTATATTGTTCATTGAGGGGTTGTAGCAGCGAGTGGTCGTTAAACATCCCCTTAGGCCCTCCTTCCTCCTTGTTTGTATGATCATAAGACACGCCCACAATTACTTAAGGCACGCCCCTCTTGGAAACCTCCCAGTTATTATTAACCCACTGAAAGTCCTGGATGGTCTGAAGGGACCTTCAAAAGACTGGGTAGTGTGAGTTGTGTAGCAGGCTTTGAAGTGGTCTGGGGTATATATCCATTGTTAGTCCCTGCAGGTCGCCACAGCTCATGCTCATAAGGTACACAAAGCGGTACAAAACGGGGTGGTGATGGACGGAGCATCTGAACCAATCAAACACTCACACCCAGTCAACAGATCTGGGTTTAATCCATCACCGTTCTTTAGCCCACTCTGCCACCCCAGTTCAGACATGGCCATATGCAAATCAGTCTGACCCTGTGCCTCATGGGAACAGTCCAGCCGAACTGCCAAGCCATGCCTTCCCTGGACCGGAATCAAGCTTCCTAGGACCGGTTTCTGGCATTCCAGCCGTCTTCAGCCAGGCTTGCTTGAATCCAGTAGCAAAGTGAGCAAGGGACTCAACGTCTGAGCATACCCTGCCAACTTATGGCGAACAAAGCGGTACAAAAGGGGGTGGTGATGGACGGAGCATCTGAACCAATCAAAGACTCACACCCAGTCAACAGATCTGGGTTTAATCCATCACCGTTCTTTAGCCCACTCTGCCACCCCAGTTCAGACATGGCCATTTGCAAATCAGTCTGACCCTGTGCCTCATGGGAACAGTGAGTGTTTGTGAGTGTTTGATTGGTTCAGATGCTCAGTCCATCACCACCACCACCCTCTTTTGTACCACATAAGGTACACAAAACACATTCCATATTTGCACACACTCTCAGGGTGCAAAACATTTCACAATCAACACAAGTATCACCTTCCACTGCTGCAGATGGAACAGCAAACCACTTGTAACAGTCCATACCCACTGTTGGCAGGTCAGATCATATACATCAACATCATTTTATGGAAGTAAGTCAGAGTAGGGTCTCCAATAACTAATGTTACTAATAACCACTGGCAAAAGCAATTGTCCTTGTCACCTCTAGATGCAAAGTTAGTTGTAGTATCAGATACCAAGATGTAGTTCTATATTTCAAGGAGGAATATATTTCAAGTTTTGGGACAAAATGCCAATCACAGATGTAAGGTGACATGTATGGAAGTCAGGCCCTCATATACATCAGCCATACTCCTGCTGAGAGCCCACTGCACCTACATAAAGTCCACTCAAAGTCCTCTTGTGGGGAACAAGAGGAAAAGATGGAAACATTAAACTACATAGCACTGTACACATCCAACACAACATGGAAGACGGAGAGAGGGTGCCTGCATCAGTGTGGGTAGCTCAAACAACCCTGCTGAACATCTACAGACACTGTGCATCACCTGACTTCAAGCACTCATTACCAACGTTGTCACTCAGTAAACACCAATAAAGGTGGGAAGACAAAATATACCCCTCCCCCCAGCAGCCACAACATAGAGGACAAGGTTAGGGCCATGGTATCCCAGGTCTAAACATATCTTGTGTTTCCCTCTATGCAACATCACATAAAGTTTGTTCCTATCACATCTGACTTGTTCCTACAGATCAGTTACTGTGTACAGGCACACACTTACAAATCATACATGTGTGGACATCCCAGAAGCTCGTGTAATGCTATGTGCAATTAACTGTTACAAAATACAGCACATCCTCGCCAATACCATTGCAAACATCTCCTGTGACAGCGTCAAACACTTCATGAGCTATGTCATGGTGTAACCTTGAAAAAAACCTCAGTATGGATGCCCCTGGGAAAATTAAATTCCTCCAATGCTGATGCACTGTACTGGGGTTACAAACAGCACTCACCCTCAAAGGCAGCTAAATGGGTTACCACAAACCACAGTCTCAGACATTCAGACATTTGACCGCCACTTGTCACTACTCCCAGCCGATTTGGGCCAGCCTAAGCTGGTGGACACCTGGAAGGCAAGTGGCCAAGGCCATACTACACATAGCACCTGCATCAACGTCTCCATGTGCATAGGACCTGTGGCATGGTGTTCATTAGGTGCAGCCAATGTTCTGACCAAGTGGCATGCACGTGTGGCTAGTGTGTAAGTACAAGTCCCTAAAAACATCACACTAATTACATTTTGGTAGAAAGAACACTCATGGAAATGCTCTCATGTGCCTCCAAAGTAACACATTGTTATGACAAGACCACACCTCTCATATGTGCCTTAACAAAAACCTATTGTGCACACATCAAACACCCTTCCACCCTACATCTTGGGTAATACTGCAAGCTAGCAGATGTGGACATTCGTAAAGCCAAGATGTCATACTTATCATAGCAGAGACCAGCCAAAACAGTGTTTGCTCCAATAGGAACTCATACCAGATATGCATACTTTTAACATTGAGCCACTGACTCAGTAAGTCAATTACCTCTCCCAAGGGTTGAACATACTTACCACTGCAAAAGAATCATCTATCATGGTGAAAAAAACATAACTACATATCCCCTACCAACAGTTAGCATCATTAGCAAGGGTAGGACAAAGGTCTACATGAGCAATACGTTATTTTTTATTTAACAGTGTTAAAACGGCAAGGCCAATTCCCAGTCCACTGCTGTGCCACTTAGCTTGCCAACCAGAACACTGCCAGGGAAACCTCTCCGGATAGGGGCGTCTAATAGGCAGTGCAGGCACTTCTGAGGAGTAAAATAGGTGGGCTGGGGGGTGGATTATTCTTTGGCAGAATGGGCTCCAGATTTGGGTGGGTTAGGTTGGTATGTGGGGGGTCTGGACTTGGGATTGGGAGGGCTGGTTTGGGCTATGGGAAGGCTCGGCTCAAGATTGGGAGGTTCTGCTTGATCTGTGGAATGGCTGAGTTCAAAATTGGAAGGGCTAGGCCAGAGCATACTGGTTATATTGTACACTTTAAGGGAAGTGAAGGGTATGGGGGAGCATTCTTAGATCTTTTGGTCTTCTGCTTCGTAGGCTTGGTCTGGGGTGGGGAAGCAGCCTTTGTGTTTTGGGGTTTTGGGAGGGGTGGGTTGGGATCAGGGCAGGTGGCTCTCATCCTCTTACTCACATGCGGGGTAGTGACTCATGTAGTAGGGGGTGCAGGTCTTTTAGTGGTGGACATGTAAGTGAAAGGGTCGGGTAGTGGTGGGAACCCAGCCCTTTTGTGTTTGGGGAGGGGGAGCAGCTGTGACAGAGTAGAAGTCACAGGCAAACATGGTAAGGGATTTGGGAGGAAGAGAGGTGAGGGATTGGGTGTTGGGGTAAAAGGATGTGAGGCTTGAGTCATGTATGTGTCTGCTGTGCATGCATGTCTATCTATATTTGATGTCGGTTTGGGTGTAGAATGTTTTAGGTGCTTAGTCTTGTGTGATGTGTCCATTGCTAGTGGTGAGACTGTCTGGATGTCAGTCTATGATGTCAGTTGTGGCAGAAGATGGTGATGTGTGTACTGTGTCTGGCTGTGTGATGTCAGTAGTCTGTGTTGGTGGTGTTGTGGATATAGTGTGTTGATGTGTGACATTGGGAGTGGATGTGGAAGGGTCTGGAGATGTGGTATATGTATGTCAATGGTGTTTGAGGTTAGGGTCTTGATTGGCTGTTCTGTGGTTGTGCTGTGTTTTTGCTCCTTATCTTTGAGTTGGAGTGTGCTGCATGTGGAAGTTGAGGTGGATGCACACTGAGGTGTGTGTTGAGCACGTGTTGGGACATAGATGATGGATGGAGGAGGGGCAGTGGACTGTTGGAAGATTTGGAAGGCTGCCATGAGTGTGGAATCCATAGCCTGAATAGATCTCTGTAGGCCTGCAATATCAGATAGAATGCGACCCATGTAGTCAACAGCCTAGGTCAGCTTGTTGCCATGCGCATAGAGGGCATTTAGCACTGCAGTTTGACCCACAGAGATCTGCCTCAGGATATGTATGGCCTCTATAGAGCAGCAGGAGAGACAGGGGCAGGGGGTGAGGTGCCTAGGGTGAAGGAGATACTCCTCTGCTTAGGGGAGGGGGCGTGGACAGCAGTTTGGGGAGCAGCAGGGAAGATGGAGATGGACGGGGGTGACAAACGTGAATGTAGCAGATGGTGTTCCAGGTTGGTCTGCCACATTGGAGCATGACGAAGATAAAAATGTTGAAGTGTAGTCTCCTTGCTCCTACAGTGCACTCCCCTCATCCTCTGGGCCACTGGTCACCACTGTGTCACTGTGGCCAGCTGCTACCCCAACGGTCTCTGGCCTGTCTACTTCACTGCCCTTGGTTGATGCTGTAATAGGAGTAGCATAATGTTCAATACAATTGCCTAAATGCCCTATGCAAACATATCATGATATTACACGTTACACATTAGCACTGATAACTCTTGTACAAGGATTAGTACATCAGCTCAACCACTTGCATGAGAAAATGTTTCAATGCCACATGCCCTGAGCATAGTCAATCATCTGGGTGTCAGAACCACTGCCAGCATCAACTGCATGTGTGAGCATTTCCATATTTCACCCTCTCGTGTTTAGCAAGAGATAACATCACCCTCTTAACCTAGGCCCTTGTACCATATCATTGTTACCTAAAGTTATCTAATGGAATGTCCACATGAATATATCACTACATATCTACACAGGGCCCTGCAACAAGCAAACAGTCAGTTTTCCCAAACCTACTACATGTAGCACTGAATGGCAACTACTAGGAATACGTATCATCAAATTTGGAAGTCACAAGTGATATTGAAGTGCCTATTCCACACTTCTAACATTCCCAAGTTTCATTCTCACTACTATCCACTAGCATATGAGGATGTTAACAGATGCACATGAGTAGCCTAGCTACATGTCACATGTAGTACAGAAGAGAAGTATGGAGATAAATAGGCACCAAGTGGTGTGAGATAGCACCACAAATGCACATTGTGTATGAGTTTGGCTAGGCACATCTCCAGTCAAGTTAGGTTCATGTTAGCATACCTTTTCCACATTCCAATTGTCAATGCCATGAAGACACTGAAAGTATCTGAGGCATTGTAATGAGCCTGTCCATTAAGGTGTTTGATTGGCCTCCACAAGGACAAGGACACATTTACCTATGTAGTACTAACTGCTGACACACACGTCACACCAACATGTCAGCATATCACTAACTAATGCATGTCACCATCCACAGGCTTATGGTTCACTGATGCACATGCCCATCGCAACATACTGCATACCTCCTTTTGATTGGCATGCTAATAAGCATTGGCTGAAACAATGGGAACATCACAAACGTGCCATTGCATAAACATTTTAACCTCTCAGATGTCATCCTTCAATGTCATTGAGTATGTGTGACTCATCCACCCAATCCTAACATACCACTATTTTGGCTTACACCATCTATGTATGCCTATCACTCATTCATATAGTCATGTACACATTGGTCAACATAAATATCTGATGCATACAGTTAGAAGTTCATCTATACCCTCAGATCATGTATGCTATGAGGGTAGTTGTGACGGTACAACTCGTAAAGTTACACATGGCTGCATGTAGGAATTTCAAAAAGATGGCACCAGTGGTGTTAGCCAACTCATACTACTGTACACTCCCCAAATGCCAAGGGGATGTTGTGCCCAGTCAATGCACTCAGAGCAAATTGTATGCCGTGCCACATGTTTGAGATACACCATCACATGGGACACAGTAGTGAGGGAGCTACACTGCAGACACAAGTATGACAAGTGTCCTGTGTAGGACCACTTACGCACATGACATAATGGGACAATGTAGGTAACTATGGACATAACACTGCCATGTGAATCTGCAACAGTAGAAATATATGTTTTAGTGGACCCTGTTCAGTTCTTGGCAACATGATTTACAGTCAGTTGTGAACACCATGCACCTACTACTGTTAAATATTGGACGGATTTGTTAGCATGAGCTGAAAGCCATTTTGTATTTCTGGCAGCCATTTTAGTTAGCCATGTGCTGCCACATGCTCGCCATGTGCTCTGTCCTCCCTCAGTGTTGACTGCTCTTGTAATCTGCCTAGAAACAAACTATATTTAGCATCTTCCACCTTCGCACATGCCCAGAAGGGCCTAGCTAGTAGAATGCACCTGCTTCTCTAGTATAACTGTCAGGCTATTCTTGCTGCTGTATGGAGAAGTAACTCTCTTCCCACTTTGTTGAGCAAGCAGATCTTGTATGCCCATATCAGTCCTTTTGCATGCTTACATGAGCCAGGACTGCCCCTTGGTCGTATGCTGAGTATGTAACCCTAAGCATATATAAGGCCTCTGTTTTCTGTACTCCTCAGACTGCCTCATTCAGTTGTTAAGGCTTCTGTGTGACGTAATCTCACTCATTTCAGGTTAATAAAGATGCTCTTTTATATTTCAGCTTCTGTGCCAATTTCTTCTTTGTTGGTTTAAAAGGACCAAGTATCAGTGGGACTGCTAAGAAGGTTTCTTGATTTCTTCAAATGGCGCTCCAACGTGGACCTCAACAGAGAAGTGGCTATCTAAGGGAGTGATCTTGTCAGGAGACAGAAATCTACTGAGGAGGACAGGATAGGATTCTACTAAGGAGGTACTCTGTGCATGGAGATTCTGGGGATTCTCTGTCTCTGCAGCCCAGTATATTTATGCTCTTCCTGGTTTTGATCCTCCACATGATGTCACTCCTGACTGAGAACCTTTTTGGTGTGAGTATTCTAAAAAAGACCGTTAGGTCATTCAGAACTTGGCTGTTAGAATTTGGACAACCATTTGGTTGGTAAGAGTCGTTCTGCGGCACTTGCTGTTGGTTTTGATGCCTTTGATTCGTAAGGTAGTTTAGTAACGCTTACTGTGGCTTTGGAATTTTGGAATTTGTGTTAGCCAACTTTGGATTTGTATGGGATAGATATACGAATTGCAATTTGTGTAGGCAGGTAATGAGGAGATTTTTATCTGCTTGAATTTGTTTGTACGGCGCAACGCAGGAAGAGTACTTTAAGCACTACTTTGATTATAATATTTGCATATTCTGCAATATTTTTGGCATGCCTGTTTCAAGCACACATCGAAGAATGTGTTTCTTTTTGGAGGTACCATAGTGAGATGTGAAGTGAATTAGCCGGCTGCCCTGAGGGAATAGCTAGATAGGTTTAGGTATAAAAACATATTTCTTCCTTGTTGACTTATCCCCAGGGAACTAAAATATGACAAAATACAAACAAGGATCCTTTTTCTGTGCAATTTTATGAATGGAGAAATGCAGAGCGATTTGTTGGTATTCTGCCAGCCTAAGCTAGTGAATTGAGTGTATTTTGGCTTCTTGGAAATAAAACAGTCTGTTGGGCTGTTTTTTTTGCAGTCTTTTGGAATACTATTGAGAAACTCTTCTTGTAAATATGACTTACAACTAGTATTTGCAAATGGTTTGGTTTAGGTATAGTCTGGGGGCTGTCCTTTGTTTCTGTCCTAAGTGTTAATCTGTGGGTTAAATGTGTGTTTAAATGTCTATGTGGTTCGTGGTTTTACATTGCAACTTCTGTAAGTAAATAGCGATTGTGCTATTTGTGAAATAATGGATCTTGAGCGTGCTTTGTTGTGTGATTCTGAGTGTATGTCCCCTTCTGTATATGTCTGGAATGAGCTCAATGTGTGTTTGTGTTTTCTTGCTGTCATCAGTTTGTTATGCAAAATGTCATTTAATTATTATTAAATACAAAGTAAATAAAAATCCAGAAATGAACCATATGATATGCTAAATAATTATATGTTACTCTTTAGATTATAGAGTAAGCAACTATGCACATGTGCAAACTGCTAATGCTTAAAAGATAAAATTAGAATTCACATTCAATAGGAATAAAATAGGCCTCAAAAACGAAATTGTGTGTTTTGTAATAAATAAACAATTATAAAGCATTTTCCTTAGATACATTTTATTAGATATTAACAGGCAAACACATCATCTGAGTAAATTGGATTTTGTTGAACTAAACACATATTATAGAACATGCATTGAAATGCCTCAGTTTTAAATAGACTGCCACCGTGCTTACGTTTCAACACTGAAAAAAGCTTAGGAGAAGGGGGCTGGCCCAGGCTATCTGGCCACCAAACTTCTACCGAGGAGGGTGCCTTCTGTCCCAGCATCATCACTTCAGTTTTTGCTACGTTGAGTTTTAGGAAGGATTCATCCATCCATTCACGGACTTTAGTGAGACAGGAGGAAAGGTTGCCATGAGGAGCATCCTGCCCTGCCAGGGTGATAATAAGCTGGGTGTCATCAGCGTATGTCACCAGTTGCACCCCCCAGGCAAGCACCACCTCAGCCAATGGCCTCATATAGACGTTAAATAAGGTCGGGCTGAGGGATGAACCCTGAGAGACGCCACACTGTAGGTGCATCTGGGGGGAAGAAGCATCCTCTTCGAACACGGCAAATGTCCTATCGGAAAGGAAAGAGTGCAGTCATTTTAATACGGGGCCCATGACCCCTACATTGCTCAGTCTTTGAATCAAGATGGAATGATTCATGGTATCAAAGGCCGTGCTAAGATCTAAAAGTAATATGGCTGCACACTTTCCACTGTCCACAATCTTCCTTGTTTCCTCGACCACCGTAATGAGGGCCGTTTCAGTGCGTTGTTTACATCTGAAGCCAGTCTGGGTGGAGTGTAAGGAACTGTTGTTTTCAAGAAAGGTGGCTAACAGGGCATTTACATGTTTTTCGGCAAGCTTACTGATGGTGGGCAACAAGGAGATGGGGCGATAGGTTTGCCCAGTCTTCTGAGTTGAGATTGGGTTTCTTCAGTAACGCTTTTACTTTTGCCTGTTTCCATGAAGGTGGAACTTCTCCAGATGCTAAGGAGGAGTTAATCACCTCCTGGATGACTGGGGCTACAGTGTCTGAGACCAGGTTAAGAATGGTAGGTGGTACAGGATCGGCTGGGGAGCCTGATTTTAGATTATTTAAGAGGGCCTGGACACTCGGGCAATCGAGGGGGGTGAGTTTCTCAAGCTTAATCATATCTAGGGGTGGGGACAGAGAGGACTCTGTTGGTGTCTGCTGAAAGGATGAGTATATGTTATCCACTTTTGAGGCAAAACAATTTGCAAGTTCCCTACAGCGGTCACTAATGGGGGCGGGGGGGGGGTGACAAGGGATTTAGAAATGTAAGAATTTAAAAATTCTTCTTGCTCCTACAGTGCACTCCCTTCATCCTCTGGGCCACTGGTCACCTCTGTGTCACTGTGGCCAGCTGCTACCCCAACGGTTTGGGCCTGTCTCCTTCACTGCCCTTGGTTGATGCTGTAATAGGAGTAGCAATATGTTCAATACAATTGCCTAAATGCCCTATGCAAGCATATCATGATATTACACATTACACATTAGCACTCATAACTCTTGTACAATGATTAGTACATCAGCTCAACCACTTGCATGAGAACATGTTTCAATGCCACATGCCCTGAGCATAGTCAATCATACGTATCATCAAATTTGGAAGTCACAAGTGACATTGAAGTGCCTAGTCTAAATATGATAGGCAAGGAATAAAGCTTGCTTTTCCTATGTGGAATTATCAAAATGATTGGATTTATTATTAAAAAAATAATTATTATTATTAATTATAAAAAAATATTTTACAAAATAAGTGCTTTTAAAATAAGTTTTTTAATATTTATAAAGCCTAATACTCATACTGTGACCTCCTAGCATTAACATTAATTTTAAGTTGTGTTGTACCGCATAATGAGGATATTTGCATATGGATTTTCACTCTGCGCAGGGGTAAAAAACTCATTTTCATACGGGTAAACATGAGATATTTCCTATGTCCCATCTCTGGGCTATCTAGAGAACATTCTGATAATGAATAATATGGAAAACAATTATAGGATATTCATTTTTAAGTGCCCTAAATATCAAAGTCGAAATTGGGTATTTAAACAGCACTTTTTTCATTTAGAGCAGCTTAAAGTCCCTTAGGCTTCAGTAAATGCATATATTTAGGTATAATACAAATAGCTGACTTCTATATTGTTAGACAAGTATATTGCACACTGCTTATAATTGAAAATATGTATAAAAAAACAGCAGAAATAATTAAACTGACAAACAGGGGAATGGGTCAGCTTTCTGTTTTCAGGGTGACTTTGAATATGGAAAGCTGCCTAGAATACTTTGCACACAGAATAGGACAGCTGGGAAGAGTTAAAAGTCAGTTCTATATTTAGAAGCCTGGCAGGGCCACCAGAGCAAGGTCTGCTTTGACATTTTGACATCTGAAACTTTTTGAAAGACAAGATGGCAGCGCAGGGAAAAAAGAGAAGTTTTATCTTTTTTTTTGGGCAAAATACACAAGCCCTTTATGCTCTCATGTGATAGAAAACAATATAATGGTATATGTGAACTTTGATTAACAGATAAGCTTTGTCATATTCATACAGCACTAATGCTTAACAGCTGAGGCAATGAAATTTAGTTTGACTTCATGTGCCCTCATGTTACATTCATTTGCTAAAAGGATTGAGGTTTGGGTATTCATTTTTTTTTTAGCTCTATCAAAAGTGCTATGTACCTCCTTTAACTTGGTTTATGTCCAGTTGCTAAAAATAGGGGTTGATAGTGTTGACAGACGTGAAACCTGTTTCAGGTTTCCTACTGTCAAAATGGGGAAAGGAGGCTAGCTCCTCTACAAGCGGTGGTACGACCAGAATGCCACTCTGGTAGAGCTTCAACCTGGACAAAAGGTGTGGGTCTTAGCCCCAGTGGAGCCTTGTGCACTTCAGGATAAGTGGACAGGTCCATTTGAGGTTGTGGAGCGCAAGAGTCCTGTCACCTACCTGGTGAACTTGCAATCTCCCAGGAACCCTTTAAGGGTCCTACATGTTAACCGACTTAAGCCCCCCTTGGAGAGGTCCGAAGTGGGCATGCTCTTGGCAACCGATTAAGGAATGGAAGAGGAGACCAAGCCTCTTCCGGATCTCTTGGTAGCCGCTGAGCGAGATGGGTCAGTGGCCTGACCCCTGAGCAACAGAGTGACTGCCGCCACCTGCTGGGGCCGTTCTCTGATTTGTTCTCCCTGGTTCCCGGTGTCACAGATTGGTGCGTCCATGACGTGGACACAGGAGACAGTTTGCCTGTAAAGCACAAGGCTTACCGAGTGACTGACAAGGTAAGAGCCTGCATCAAGGAGGAGGTCTCGAAGATGCTAGCTCTTGGGGTGGTTTAGTCCTCCAGCAGTCCTTGGGCCAGCCCAGTGGTCTTGGTCCCGAAGGCTGCAACGTCGGGAGCCACACCCGAGCTCCGGTTCTGTGGGGACTATCGAGGACTCAATTCGGTCACGAAGACTGACGCGCACCCCATCTCCAGCGCTGACGAGCTCATCGATCAGGTGGGGGCTGCTCGGTGCCTCAGCACGTTTGATTTAACGTCTGGGTACTGGCAGATCGCCTTAACGGGTGGGGCCAAAAGAGGTCAGCATTCTCCACACCAGATGGGCATTTCCTGTTCCGGGTTATGCAATTTGGGATGAAGAATGCCCCTGCCACCTTCCAGAGGTTGGTCAACCAGGTGTTGGCTGGGCTGGCCGAGTTCAGCGCCGCCTACCTGGATGACATCACAGTGTTCAGTGGCACATGGGGAGAACACCTGCGACATCTCTGGGAAGTGTTGACGGCACTGCGCAAGGCAGGCCTCACGATCAAGGCAAGCAAGTGTCAGATCGGGCAGGGTTCAGTGATGTACTTGGGATACCAAGTTGGGAGCGGCCAGGTGGTGCCCCTTGGGCCCAAGATTGAGAACATCCTGGCTTGGGAACCCCCCAAGACCCAAACGGAGGTGAGGGCCTTTCTAGGACTCACCGGGTACTACAGGAGGTTTGTCAAAGGGTATGGCAGTATCGTTGCCCCCTTGACAGAGCTGACTTCGAAGAAGCAGCCCCGGAAAGTGATCTGGACTGAACCTGTCAGGAAGCATTTGACACCCTGAAGACTGCCATGTGCACGGCGCCCGTGGTCCTGGCTTCTGATTTTTCCAAAGAGTTCCTAGTGCAGACAGACGCTTCAGAGCATGGGGTAGGGGCTGTTCTCTCACAGATGACTGAGGAGGGCTGGGACCAACCTGTAGCCTTCATCAGTCGGAGGTTACTTCCACGGGAACAAAGGTGGAGTGCGATTGAGCGAGAAGCTTTCGCTGTGGTCTGGGAATTGAAGAAGCTAAGACCCTACTTGTTTGGGTCTCACTTCCGGGTTCAGACAGACCACAGGCCCCTCAAATGGTTGATGCAGATGAGGGGTGAGAACCCAAAGCTGTTCATGTGGTCGATTTCCCTACAGGGTATGGACTTCAGGGTGGAACATCGTCCTGGTATAGATCACGCCAATGCTGACAGTCTATCCAGGTTTTTCCGCCTTAGTGATGAGGAACTCCCTGGGGTACGGTAGTTCTCCCCAAGTTTCAGCTGGAGGGGACACGTGTTAGACCTGGCACCTTGGCGTAAGTCTCGCTCCCAATTTTTGCTGATGTGACTCAGATGTTTTGCTGGTGTTCGCTGCTCAGGGCACTGTGCCATGGCCAATCCGTGCCGCAGTGCAAGTGCTCCCCATGTAAAGTGTATCCATAATTGATTTCCATGATTGGCTTATTTGGTTTACTATCAGTCCCCAGTAACGTGCACTAGGAGTGCCAGGGCTTGTAAATACAAATGCTGCTAGTGGGCCTGCAGCGCTGGTTGCGCCACCCACAGAAGCGGCCTCGTAAGATGTGTCTAGGGTCTGCCAGTGCAGAACCTGTGTACAGTCTGGTACTGTCACGCTGACTGCGCAAGTGCCCACACTTGCCAGTCCCTAAACCTTCCCTTAACTTCATATCAGTCACCCCTATGGTAGGCCCACGGGCAGGGTGCATTGTAAGCATAAGGTAGGACAAGACCTGATATGTGAGGCATGTCCTAATAGTGAATAACCGCCCTTTTTCGTTCTTCACTATTGAAGGGCTACCTGTTCTCGTAGGCCAGAATGAGCTGCCGGAATTATTACACGCTATAGTCCCGGCAGGCTCAGGGATCACGGTGGCATGTCAAGTTGAGTATGCCTGCACTCAGAATAATAAAATACTTCCTTTAGTAAGGTTTATTTTAATAGCCTGTGTTTGCAAATGCTACTTTTAGAAAGTTTACATTTGCTCGCCTGACTATTTCAGCCCGCCTTTCCCAGGATGTGTATCTGCTGTCTGGGGTTGTGTGAGTGACAGGGCTGGGGAATTCCAGGGGACAGTCTGGGCTACCAGGTGGTGAGTAGAGTGCTTACACCAGGATGGGTGGGCGGAGTAGCCCTTGACTCTGAATAGGGTTGTGCTCCACCACCCCAATACTGGCTCCACCTCCTGCGGAGCGTCTGATGTCCCTGCCCTGCACCCTGAAAGAAGACGGCAGCTTCCTGTCAACAGAGTGCTCCAAAACCGGGTTGAACCAGGCTCAGGCCCCCTGGCCTGCAAAGACAAAATAAACTGAGTATGAATATAGGAGCCCTGCTCCTAGCAAATCTGATCCTGTTTTGACCACGACGAACCTCTGCCTGACTAGAAGGACCAAGAGAAGCTGAAGGAAGGAAACCTGTCCCTGACCTGGGGGACTGGCCTGCAGTGGTGCCTTGCTGAGAAAGGAGAGGAAAAGACCAGAGAGGACTTTGAAGACTTGTACCTGAAACGATCTCCAAGGGCTTGTTCTCGAGCTTGCCCCCTGAACTGAACCCCAGGACCAGTGGGTTCAATTTTGCCTGTGCCCGTCTGCTGCTGCCCTTAAGTTCTCTTCCATCGCTGGAGTTGTGACTGGGGTGCCTTCGCCCCTCCTAAGGTCGTGTCAGCTCGGAGCCTGGTCGTGCCACCGCCGAGAGCCCCGCTCAAGCTTGAGTCGCTCTCCGCTTCAGTGCCGGGCCGCCCGCTCTCCTGTCACCTCGCCTGCTACGGAGTGCGTTGTGCGCCTCTCATCTTCTCCCGCCGGAATCTGCACGTAGCGCATCTGATAGCCCCGGATGGTCCGTACGTCGCTATGTACCCGACTGTCTCGCTTTGCCCTCCTGCATACCAAGGCTCGTGCTGCGCTGCAAGAAGGCCTTCCATACGTTGGTACCGGAGGCCCGGTGCTGCACCTGTCTGCCCGAGAACGCGACTCCCCACACAGATCCACAGGTATGATCCGGCATACTAAGAAGTAGTACGCCCCGCAGGCCTGAACGGCGCCTCGCCCCATGAGTTGCTCCAGACCCCGGATTGCCGCAACCCTTCACACCGTTCCGCTCACCCGCCTCGCACCTCAAGGGGGCTTCGAGCCGGATAGATTCTTCTGAGAATGTAAATGTAAATGTATTGCGACTTATATAGCGCACGTATCACCCGAAGGCATCAAGGCACTTGCTTAGGGAACCCGCCCTGGTATTCCCCTGTGAGATACCCCGGCAGGGTATCCACAAGGTGAAAGCCAGGCCGATCTCAGCTTCCGGGTCTGCCGCCTCTAACCACTGAGCCACGCTTCTCCACTCTGTCCTGCCCTGTCCTGGGTCCGCCCTCACCAGGGGCCGTGCCTGAAACGCCTCGGACATTCCACTCAAGGTACACTTGAACTCGATCCCAAATTCCCATCGGATCCAGAGTCCGCAACGTTTGTTTTCCCTGTCGTCCGTCAATCTTCAACGGGTCGCTTCTCCAGCGGGTAGCGCGCATCGACCCTCAGCGTACCTTGCTGACCAAACCACTTAAGAACTTTTGCCTATTTAAATTTGGTGGCCTCATTCGCTAAACGTTATATGGTCTTGTGATAATTCTGCAACTAAGTATTTTTATATAAAGTCTACGTATTTTTAATACAACCTTAGGACTGGTGTCCGTCTGTGGTTCTGTGGTGGGTCGTTGGGTTGACTGTATGTGATCATAAATGCTTAACTAACTATCGCCCTGAGGATTAGCCTTGTCTGCTTGCGCCACGCAACCTAGAGGGGGAGCAGGAGTTATTCTTACGAAGTAGTTCCCTTGCCCTGACTAGAGGAGAAGGTCCCTTCTTGTCACAAGTGCATACCTGTGCCAACCAGAGACTTCCAATTGTGGTAAATAAATAAATTACCGGTACTATTTTTCTATGCATTAAATGAAAAGGTTAGCTCAATAAATAAGAGGCAGAGTCCGTGGTATCTGAGTCATACGGGCTTTAATTAAGTGGCTCGAGCCAATGGATATCGGGTTCCGTCACCTACTAAGGTTCAGGAAGGGACATTCAACATTTCATTAACATCATACAATATATATAGTAAAACCATACAGTTGCATTGAATACAGTAGGCGTAACAAGTGACAAACGAAAGATAAGAACATATGGGCGTGAAAAGAAGGCGTGCACGGAGGTGTGTGATGTAGACGTCACAGAAGTGTCATAAGTGGGTGGACACATGGAGGGGCTACATGGGCAGCTGGAACCTTTAACCTACTGGTGCGCGCAAAACGAGTCATGACGTGTAACTGGGGAGAGCTGGGGGGCCGCTGACTCCTAGCACTAGTAGAGGAGACTAAAGTCTGGGATGTCAGAACGACCTGTACCTATAGCGTATCTGATATCTTGTGTTTGGAGTACATGTTGCTTGATTCTAAAAGTCATCAGGGCAAAGGCTACTCGTCACTAAAAGCTAGTGCATGCATATATTTCTTCATGTATTGCGTGAGCTATGAATCTTCTATGGATACTAATTCAGTAAATTACTTGCATGGAGACAGAAAGACTAGACTGTAGATGGATATGTTTATGCTGTTCGTTAGCTACGAATGTGAAGCCGGGGAGCTGAACAGATAACTGTAGGCATAACATATTCTTGGCAGGCAGGCCAGGCCGAGCCGGGCACCGCGTTGCTTGGCAGGAAGTAAGTGAAGGGTCAGGGATGCGGACGGGGCTGTATCTCTCGGAGCATTTTAGGAGACTTGAGGCCTGAATCTGGTGTCCGGGCCCTGGAGGGCCTAGAAACGGGTGCATCTCGATGATTTAACGTGCACCAATAAATACGTTGGCAACATAGGCCTAAAAGCCTAATTCAGGTTGCTTTCACAGAGGACTGGATAACTGACATATTAACGTTGGACGCAACTGTAAATACGTCTTTATTCTCGGCCATAAAGGAAAAATGCATAGCGATCATGCATATATATTACAAGTTGGGGAACACGTAGGGACACATGACAGGGCAAAATTCAATTTTCCTCATTCCCTCCTTGTTCCCTACGTTCCCTTCAGGAAACATCAATATTCATAAGACCATCTATCTGTTCATACAGCATCATTTGCTCGTCTTTTCTCATTTGGGAATGGGACTGTGGACGTGGAATACAAGATGTAGCGCACAAGCCGCAAATCGCTGGGCCACATTGTAAACAGAGACAACAACTGAATATGATCATTACTACTAATCCCAGGAATGACAGTACTTTCCATCCCCATGCAGATATTATACTCCAGAGCCAGCCGGACCAAGTCCAGGTGCCTGGATTCTGGTGTAGCTGATGAGCTATTTTATGAAGTCTAGTTATTGCTGAATACACAGACGGTGCGTTATTAGGAATGAAAACGCAACAACTAGATCCGATGACTCTACAAGCTCCACCCCTATCGGCCAGAATGACGTCAAGAACAAGGCGGTTCTGAAGAACAACAAATCTCATAGCAGACTGCTCTTCGGTTAAGTTACCTAGGGCGGAAGTAGTCTCATTCACTACTGCTTCAAGGGTTCTGGTTAACCTGCGTATTAATTTACTATTCTGGACAGGACCTATGAAGAAAAAGAAACCTTTATTGAAATCCGTATACTGTTCTAATGCAGTTTCAGTCTGATCGACAATTGGGGACTCGATCTCCCTTCTATGTCTGACGTGTACTAGATGGGTATTTCGGTGATAATCGGATGGGGCTAGGAAAACTGGTGGCAGTAGGAATGCAATGTAACATGTTCCATCCCAATCTAGGGGCAAACGTACATAAGCGGTCTGACCACATATAAAATAGGAATGACGTGAAGCTTTGAAAGTAGACTTCCCACTGTCACTGTACTCGACCACAGTAGTACAATCACTGTGTCCTAGGTGTACTGAACCATTCTTTCTAACACATAATTCGCCCTTCACTGGTAGGACTGTTATAGAAGGCAAGTCTGAATTGGTCTCAGACTGAACATTCAAAACCATGAGGTTAGAGGAAAAATTACCTAGATCATATACTTCATTTTCTAGATCTATCCCAGTCCTATGGGAAAGACCTTCCTTGTCTGGGAAACAGGTTTCATTCATAACTGTATTCAGAAGGGACTTATCGTCTAAAGATGACGTCAATGTAAACCATGCTCCACACGAACCATTGTGTGAAAACGGATAGGGAAAGAGTGGCAGAACTCCCTTCACTGTCTGATAAGGGGGGAGTCGACCACATACCCAGCAATTAGTGGCATTGCTGGTCTGGTGCGAATAGTGTAACATACGAATAAAAGTATTGTTGCACATTGCAAGTTGATAGGACAACTCGTGAGGGGGTAGTTCACTAAATGTGTGCTCTACAGTATCATTAGAGGAAAGATGTGAATGCGAACCAAGAGGAGGAAAAAATACATGTAGCATATAACTTATACATGTGATCGTAAGACTCAGAATAAACATAAATAATAAAGTAACGATACATCTGCTTCGTAGACTTTTACAATATTTCGTTTTCTTGAAGTTTCGTCTATCTCTCTCACTATGTGGGTCTATCTCATACATGTCAGGAACCTGTCTAACCGCTTCACCCGAGGGGGACTTAAACAATTAAACGCTGTCTGACTTACTAGACCTCAATTTGAGTTTATACTCCTGCTGCAGAGTTTTCTCTAACAGGGGAAGTTTAGAGTCAGTATCGGGGCAGTCCTTGAAAAAAGTCTTTGGACACAGTCCATGGAAACGCTTGATGTGACTGGAATGGAGCCAGCCTTTTCTTCCTTCTAGTTTAACGGCGGTCCTTGTGGTCATCAGAACGAGTTTTGGCTCCTTCCAGCGGGGCTCCAGAGGGCTTGAGCGATCAAAATTTCGAACCAATACAAGATCACCTGGAACGATCTCGTGCGGTTTCACCTGGGTGTTGTCCGGAAAGGCAGCCGCGACCTGTGAACGACAAGAGAGTAGTGCAGACATCAAGGAAGCTAGGTAATCTGTCAGCATGTTACTGTCAACATCGGTGATTTTACGAGGCATAGGTGTACCCCACAGGTTTGGGGGACGACCAAAAACTACTTCATAGGGTGACAAACCAGATCTAGAGTGAGCGACCATTCTCATATAGAAGAGGGCAACCGGCAGGGCTACCATCCAATCTACACCTTTTTCTGCACAGACCTTCGCTAATCGTATTTTCAGAGTTTGATTGTGGCGCTCGACGAGGCCAGCTGCCTCGGGGTGTCGTACGCAGTGGAATTTCCACTGGTACCCTAACAGAAGTGATACCTGTTTCATGAGTTCGGACGAGAATGGCTGTCCATTATCTGAATACACGACACGGGGTAAACCGTATCGAGGGAAAAACTCACGTACCAGCTGCTTGGCAGTGGTCGCGGCAGTATAATCTGGGACTGGATATGCTTCGGTCCATCTGGACAAAGCGCATACAACTACGAGGACATACTTGAATCCTCGACATCGATCCATCTGGATATAATCCATCTGGAGGACTTCAAAAGGGTGGTCAGGAGGATGAAATCCACCTTGTTCCACGGGAACACCTTTACCTGGATTGAACTGACAACAGATCATGCAGGTACGCACTTTCTGCTTCGCTGCTGCTCGTAAATGCTTGTTAAACCAGAGGTTCTGGATGCTGTCTAACATGGCTTTTTCTCCTAAGTGTGCTGGACTATGTGCTGTATTCATAATGACTTGAACCATAGAGTAGGGGAGAAACCATGTGGCTTTTCCCTTCGTCAACCATCCCTGATCTGTCTGGACCCCTCCTTGTTCAGACCATTTCTTGATTTCGTCTGGAGTAGCATGTGTCTGTATGTCTAGTACATCTTGTGTAGGATCCTTGACTGTCATGCAAGTCGTCAGGACTGAAACGTCTGTCTTTGTCGTGTCGGCTGGAATGTCTGGAGTCTGAGCTGTAAGCTTGGCTGTTCGATCTGCCAGGTCGTTACCCTGGGAAATGGTGTCAGTAACTCTTGTATGTGCTTTGCACTTCATAATCGCTATAGCTGTAGGTAAATGTATTGCTTCTAACAGAGCTTGAATGAGGGGGCCATGCTGAATCTTGGCTCCATGAGAGGTCATAAAACCTCTTTCTTGCCAGAGGACTCCAAAGTCGTGAACGACTCCGAATGCATAACGTGAATCTGTATATATGTTTACTTTCAGGTTCTTGGCTCGTAAGCAGGCTTGTGTCAGAGCGATGAGGTCTGCTGCTTGAGCAGACAGGGTGTCAATACGATGTGTTTCTATAACTTCAGTTTCAGTAGTTACTGCATATGCTGCCACTAACTCTCCTGTACTTGTTCTCATACATGAACCATCCACATAAAGTGTCAGGTCTGGGTCAGGTAATGCAATGTCCGTCAAGTCTTGTCTTGGCTTTGTCATGGTGTTAATAACTTCCACACAGTCATGGGTTGCAGGGTTTGGGGTAATCGAGGGTAACAGTGTAGCAGGATTTAATATGTTGCAGCGTCTGATCTGTATGTGTGGCTGAAACAGTGTCATTTCATATCCCGTCAATCGTGCTATAGTCAAGTGCTGAGTCTGTGTTCGGTTTAAAAGAACTTCCACGGAGTGTGGAACCTGTACTGTCAGGGAGTGCCCTAACACTATGGAATCACTTTGTCTGATAGCTAAAGCTGTGGCGGCAACTGATTTGAGGCACGCAGGCAAAGCCTGGGATACTGGATCTAATGTGCTAGAAAAATAAGCACAAGGCTTGTGCTGTCCTGCTTGATCTTGTGTAAGAACAGATAATGCTGTACCATCACGTTCAGTGACAAAAAGTGTAAAAGGTTTGCTGTAGTTTGGTGTCGCTAAAACAGGTGCTTGACATAAAGCTTTCTTTAATTCATTGAAAACAAGTGTATGTTCCTGGGTCCAAGGGAGGACAGTCAATGTCGCTGCCTCCTGTGTTGTCAATTGTATCAGTGGTTTGGCTAGATATGCATACTGAGGGATCCATTGTCTGCAGTAAGAAGTGAGGCCGATTAAAGCTCGTACCTCCTTCTGTGTCTTGGGCTGTGGAAGATGTGCAATTAACTGGATACGGTCAGGTGTCAACTGTCTACCCCTCTTGGACAGCAAGTGTCCAAGGTATACCACTTGCTGGACACAGAATTGCAGTTTCGAAGGGGACACCTTGTGCCCCATTTCTGCCAGAAAATACAAGACTGTCAGTGACGCACGTTCGCAGTCACGTTCTGTACGGGCCGTAATTAATAGATCATCAACATACTGGAGCAGGGCAGTGTCAGTTGGCATGTGAATACTGTCTAGTTGTCGTTTCAGTGCTTGACTGTAAATACTAGGACTTTCTGTGAACCCTTGAGGTGCACGTGTAAATTTATAGCTTCTTCCATTTAAACAGAATCCGAAAAGGAACTGGCTGTCTGGATGGATGGATACACTAAAGAAGGCGTTCTTGAGATCGATGACAGTAAAGAACGCTGCTTCGGAATCAATGGCAGTCAATAGGGAAGAAATATCTGGAACCACTGGGTACTGAGGTATAATACATTTATTAAGTTCTCGAAGGTCAATCACTAGTCGATAAACTGGAGGTGCATTTGGGTCAGTGCGTTTAAGAATCGGAATGATAGGAGAATTACATACATTGGAGTCAGTTTCTACAACCACTCCTTGAGCAATGAGCTCGTCAATGATTTTCGATAAGGCTGCTACAGCCTCAGGTGGCAACTTGTATTGTCGGATTCGTGGTAGTACAATTCCTTGTTTCAGAGTGACACGATATGGTGTAATGTGCATACAACCTACATCAGTTGGACCTTGCGCCCATAAATGCTGTGGTACATTCAGTAATCTTGGATCAAAATCTCTTAACACATAATGTCCTTTAAAATCACGTAAAAACAATCTCACTCCTTCCGGAGCACAACAAATCACGGCACCTAATTCTTTCAATGTTTTAATACCCAGTAAGTTTTCTGGACATGCTTTCGTAAGTAACAAGTCTGTAGTTCGGGACAATGGACCAACTTCTAGGGAAACTGGTTTCGATATTTCATTAACAATAGGCTTTCCTGAAAATCCCAGGGAAACGTTTCTTGAGCCTCAGAGAGGAGCCCCTGGAACCTCGTCATGACTGATGGTAGTCCTACTTGCCCCTGTATCAATCAGAAATTTTCTGTCTTTCCCTAATACTTGACTGTGTACATAGGGACCCTCTTGATCTACAGGAACCTCGATGAGAGGCAAGCCAACCTCCCTCTCTAGGCTGTTTCATGAATACTGCTGATATTATGGGTAATCTGACTGTGCGTACTGGTACATCTGCTGTGTAACGTGTTGTGTGGCAGCTATAGGCTGCGGTACTGTTACTGTCTGTTGTGCGTTCTGCGGTGGTTGCGTGTTTTGTGGAACATGTTCCTGTCTAGGAGGACGCGGTCTCTCTTTTGTCTTACCAGTAGCTATGTTGTGTTTCAGTACTGCACATTCGTTTATATAGTGACCTGGCTGTTTACAGTAATTGCATGTCCCTTTAACGGGAGCTGCCGAATGACTGATCTGAGTCGTACCCCTCTTCTGACTATCAACTGGAACAGATTGTGCCACTAGTACTTTCATTTTAGTGTCTTTCATACGTCTCCTTTCGTGTTCTTGCTCTTCTCTGATTCTGTTCTGATGGTACTGTAACATTTGTAACATTTGGGACGGGGTATTAGCTTGCCAGGTACTCTCAACTTTCAGTACTCGATTTTTAACTTGTGGTAAAGAATTTTCTACTAATTTGGTAACAAAAAGATGTGGATACGACTCACTACTTGTTTTCAAGCCGCTATTAATAATGAAACATTTCTCAAATCTGGAATAAAAATCACTAGTGTCTTCGTCTTGTTTCTGTTTACAGGCTGAGATGGCATCCCAGTCTTCCTTTTTCGTGGCTAGTAATCTTGGCAAAACCTGTATTAACAACTCGGGCAATGCTTTGGCTTTTTCCCCGAGACCAGTACCAGGAACTCGTGTATTATCTTCGTTCTCTAATTCTGCCCAGTCAATCTTTTTCTCTCCCACCTCCCATTCTTTTTTTTTAAAGTTTTTCGTATATGCCCGCAGGCAACAGGACCTTTAACATTTTAATGATATCGGGATACGTGTATTCTCCCATGCGGAGCATGTCTTTTAATTCACGATGGAACCCTGCTGGATCTTTATCGTGACAGGGCACTAACTTTTTCATTTCCAGTAGTTCTATTTTCGTTAAAGGAGTGTAAACAAATACTCGTTCGAGCTCACCTCCCGTTCCCTTAACAGGATGGACTTCTCGCAAGGGATTCTGTCTGTCTATGTAAAATGTTTTCCTTACTGGGGGTGGAACAGGAACAAAATGTGGAGTCAGGAACGTTCTGTATTTGTGGCGTTGTTCTAAAATAACATTAATCAAATCGGTGCCTAGGCCTTTCCATCTGTTTAGGAGTAATTCGTCCAATACATTATATAGGGGACCTGGATCAGAATGCTGACTTTCGTACAGTGTAATGAGGTGCTGGATCATGTACATACCCACCAGTCGCTGTTCGTCTGGGGATAGTTTCAGAAATGTTTGGGCCACTACTTCGTCTGAAAATGTGCTAGAATCACTAGTCCATTGAACTGCTGATCGGGCTAGTTCCTGTTCATGCATGGTACTAAGCTCACTGTAACCTCTTCGTAGTTTCAGAACTCTATCGGTAGCTTGGAATAAATGCTGTTCTGGTACGGGAGGAAGGAAAGTTTTCTTACATTCTAGGCGTGTGTGTCTGTCAAAAGGTCTCGTCCTACCTACATACGCTATTCTGTCTGGGTTCTCTGTGTCTACATCTTCGTCGGAAGTGTCATTCTCTTTCTCAGTTACTCTTGTTGTTTTCTCCCTTTCGTGTATGCCTAGAATTTCTTTACGAATCTTTCTATACATGGTTTCTATACTACCTTGTTTACTGTGTTTTCCGTCTGCTATATTGTCACTCCATTTTATCAGGGCCTTCATCTCGTCTTTATTTTTACCAGGCTGGTCTTGTTCTCTTGTTCTCTTATTAAACAGTTTATCAAAAACTGCAAGATCATATTTTGAGTCTCGACTTTCCTGTGTGCCATAGCCTCGTGAATACTTTCTGGTCCTTCTCCTGTTCGGATGAAATGATATATTCTGTCTAAGTGTTCCCCCATTTCTGGTATGATAGTCAAATAGCTTGCAACTCGTCGTAGACGTACGGAATATAATATCATGTGATCTTCGCCTGGTACTGAATCATATCTACAATCTGTAAGGTACTTTTTGAGGGCTGCGTAAGTAGCCACTTTTGGCGTGCGCTGTAATGCTATGTCTCTTAGCGTCATTCGTTTTGCTTGAGGCGGGGTGATAGGGATACCTCCCCCTGCTCCTCCTGAACTAGAATCGTCAACTAATACTGGATGCGACGTTGCTGGTAATGTGACTGGTAAAGTAGGCATACGTAATGTGGGTTGGTCCTGTGTTACTGGCGGATTAAAAGGATTCCCGGGACCAGTGGCTGGTGGAACAGTAATTGCGTTATTAACAGGGTTGAGAGGTTGAACAGGCGGGGTAGGATTCGGATTTGCATATTCTGGGACAGTGTCGTCTAAATAGGAAGAAAGGAAAATTTCAGCTGCGGTCGGTTTATGACGTAGCTTAGTCGGGACCAATGGTGGCGGTAAATTACAGGGTGCTTCCGGGGTCGCCTTAGGCAGGCCCTCGGCGAGAAAGGGATACATGCCTTTAATAAGGGCATTTCTTTGTCTGTCTGACTGTTCTGCTCTAACTCGTTCACCTTCTTCTAGTAATTCCCTTTCTTGGGCTTTTTCTGATGATTCCCTACTTAGTTCTGCTTTCCTGAATTCCTTTTCTGTTCTTTTATGCGATTCTTTACGCCACAATTCTATGGCATCTTTCTGGGACTGTCTAGCTTTCTTTTTCCATAATGCTTCCTCTACTCTCATGATGCACTCGGCATCCCAGGTTCCTGAAACAGGCCATCTATATTTCTCTTCCAGATGTTTGGTATAGTCTACCCATAAGTCTAAGTACAGTATGGCATCTAAGCCATGTTTATGATACATGAAATGTCCAGGACTGTCCCTAGGTGGGACAGGAACTGATTCTTCGAGTATCCCTTTTCTGGTTTTTATCTGACGTAACTTTGAAAACAGAGGCATATTTGAACGTACTTGAACTCGAACACAATGAACACAGTAAACACAGTAATGAAATAGCAAACAAATCATTCATACCACGACATCAAAACACATTAAAAACAGTTCGAACAGATACTACCTAATACATCGAAAACATAATACATCGAAAACATAATACTGGAAATCTCGAGAGACTATACTAGAAAACAGAATTACTGGATGCACTGCTAAAACAGTACAGAACATACCGGTCTCATAAAGAGACACGTCATACCGTATCCACCTAGGTGAACACGTCGGACCGGATCTGTGTACCCAAACCCGTCTGAACCGGGCACAAATTAATGAACCCGTCTAGATGCGTCCCCAGCAACGGTACTCACCGGGAAGCAAAACTGAAGGCCTCGGAAACTCGACTGGACTGGACTGGACTGCTACGACGTCTGGTTACTGCTACGCACTACGCATGCGCTTCGGGCTTCGGAAACAGGTGGGCCTCAGGATACCTCGGACCTCGCTCTCTCGGCTTGGGCTCTGGTCGGGACTCGCCGCATTCCTCACCGCCTCGTCTGGATGCCGGACCGCAGTCTCCGTCTCCTCCGTGGGCCTGAGGGAGATTAAGCAGGAAAACCTGCAGGTGCGCAGAAGGGGTCCGTCACGGCTGTAGAAGGGGTCAGGGGGCCTGCGTTACATCGCCGGCGCGTGGGGAAGGGGCTCGTGCCTGTTCGGGCGCCATTATGTGGTAAATAAATAAATTACCGGTACTATTTTTCTATGCATTAAATGAAAAGGATAGCTCAATAAATAAGAGGCAGAGTCCGTGGTATCTGAGTCATACGGGCTTTAATTAAGTGGCTCGAGCCAATGGATATCGGGTTCCGTCACCTACTAAGGTTCAGGAAGGGACATTCAACATTTCATTAACATCATACAATATATATAGTAAAACCATACAGTTGCATTGAATACAGTAGGCGTAACAAGTGACAAACGAAAGATAAGAACATATGGGCGTGAAAAGAAGGCGTGCACGGAGGTGTGCGATGTAGACGTCACAGAAGTGTCATAAGTGGGTGGACACATGGAGGGGCTACATGGGCAGCTGGAACCTTTAACCTACTGGTGCGCGCAAAACGAGTCATGACGTGTAACTGGGGAGAGCTGGGGGGCCGCTGACTCCTAGCACTAGTAGAGGAGACTAAAGTCTGGGATGTCAGAACGACCTGTACCTATAGCGTATCTGATATCTTGTGTTTGGAGTACATGTTGCTTGATTCTAAAAGTCATCAGGGCAAAGGCTACTCGTCACTAAAAGCTAGTGCATGCATATATTTCTTCATGTATTGCGTGAGCTATGAATCTTCTATGGATACTAATTCAGTAAATTACTTGCATGGAGACAGAAAGACTAGACTGTAGATGGATATGTTTATGCTGTTCGTTAGCTAGGAATGTGAAGCCGGGGAGCTGAACAGATAACTGTAGGCATAACATATTCTTGGCAGGCAGGCCAGGCCGAGCCGGGCACCGCGTTGCTTGGCAGGAAGTAAGTGAAGGGTCAGGGATGCGGGCGGGGCTGTATCTCTCGGAGCATTTTAGGAGACTTGAGGCCTGAATCTGGTGTCCGGGCCCTGGAGGGCCTAGAAACGGGTGCATCTCGATGATTTAACGTGCACCAATAAATACGTTGGCAACATAGGCCTAAAAGCCTAATTCAGGTTGCTTTCACAGAGGACTGGATAACTGACATATTAACGTTGGACGCAACTGTAAATGCGTCTTTATTCTCGGCCATAAAGGAAAAATGCATAGCGATCATGCATATATATTACAAGTTGGGGAACACGTAGGGACACATGACAGGGCAAAATTCAATTCTAACATAAAGTTTATGAGCAAAAGCGTGGAACATTACCTTTTTTGAGGGTTTTCAGATTAGTACACGGGAATACACCAATGTAAGGATTTAGAGTATGTCTGTGTTGTTTTTCTCTTTTTCCTCAGAATTTAGTAAATTAATACAGACTTCCCTGGCTGCTTGGGATTGGGTGATGTGTTACTATTGTTCACCAAAGGGTTCCTTTTATACTTGCCAGTAGGTCCAGGCTGTTTTTTTTTCTTCTCTCTCATAGATAGATGAAAGTGGTTCTTGGGTGCCTTGCTAATATATGGAGCGTCCGAAGACTAGGAAATATTTTGACACTATCCTCTCTGTTGATAGACTGTTTCTGTGCCTTGTCTAAAGACCTTTTGATCTGTCCACCAATAGATATTTGCTGCTTTACAACCATTGCCAGAGGGGCCCGAACATCAGATTTAGCCTGGAGAGTCAGCGTCAGCATCAGTCCAGCTTGAAGCCAAAGTGAAGGTAACCAGCACAGGCATTGCTGGCAACTAGGACCTCAGTGTAGGCGGAAGCCCTGAAACGAAGTGTGTACCCCTGCCACTGTCTTGGGCAAAAGACGGGGTCACAAATCAGACAGGAGAAATCGTGGCTCATGCCCAGCTGAGAGTCACAGACTGACCAGAATGGCGAGGAGGCTTTGCTTGAGGCGACTTTTGAAACAAGGATTGCTTCAGAGATCCTAGCATCAGGCCTCTGAATCCTGGTCCTAAAGTGAATGCAAGTTTGCTCCTTTGTTTGTTGGTCAAGAGATACCTGGGTACACGGGATGCAATGTGTGGCCCCAACGAATGAGCAGTGCGCCAGCAGAGCAATACAGGAGTTAGGGAAGGACTTGAGATTAGGGTACAGGTGCTGTGTCTCTGGTGCCTGTAAGATTGAAGTGAAGAAAACTGGTGCACTGCCTGAGACACTGGACAGGATCGCTAAGAGCATTTGCCGGGTAGGTGACAGCCCTATCCTGAAAGAAGAGACTTTTTCCTAAAAACTGGGCTGTGATTCTTGAGTTGCGAGTTGTGCAGCTCCACCGTGGAAACAACAAGAGCCTACCTGTGAGGCTCAAACGGACACAGGGAGAAGACTCCCCCTCTGGCTTGGCCGTACAGCAGCTTCAATTTCCCCAAGGACTTCTTCTTTTTGTAAATAATGTACCCCTTTAGTCGTCCCATTTTTAAGGAGTCGCAGCCCTTTGCAGCTCTTCGTTCTAATTCCTATGGCCCTGTGTGGTCCTCATGGTCCCAGATTTGATTGATGTTCTAACCCTCATAATAGGAAAATGTAAAAGTCAATAAAAAATGTTTTTATTAGATATGTGTTGTTGCCTATTCTGAAATTAAAATGAACAGTCAATGAAATGCATAGGAGCCCTGAAAATGTTTACTAGATGATTTTAGGATTTGCTTTTGCTTAGGACTAGAAAAATGATAATTCTGTTTGTGATAGTGGTCATTACTTTCTCCTGCTATCTGAATGTTAATTATGACCTGATGCTTCATTCCCTTTGTATTCCTGCTTATACCTTATATATACCCGCTTAATGAAATGTTTAGAATGGAAAATTCACACCTTGCAATGAATTAGGACATTGATACATTTATGAAAATTAATGTGCAAATATTTTCTATGTTCCGACTGGATCATAGGAATGTCTTTTGCTCATACTAAAAGGAGCATCTGTTAAATATTGGACGGATTTGTTAGCATGAGCAGAAAGACATTTTGTATTTCTGGCAGCCATTTTAGTTACAGAAATGTAACAGTTAGGGGCTCTGAGCGCACTGCTTTTGTTTATATGAATAAAGTTTCAGTCCCTGTTCAATAGTTCCTCTTATAAGTTAAGCGTGCAACCAAGGCGGCACCTCTTGCCTTTGGTGCCCTATGTGAACAAAAAGTTGTGCCTTCCTCTAGAAAGGTGAAAGCATCCCTTGATGCACTGCTATACAATCCAACTGGGGATTACCCAGCGTTCCTCAAAAGTTTCACACAAAAGTTTGACTGTTCGTGTTCTGAACACGAACAGCCATTTTAGTTAGCCATGTGCTGCCACATGCTCACCATGTGCTCTCTCCTCCCTCAGTGTTGACTGCTCTTGTAATCGGCCTAGAAACAAACTATATTTAGCATCTTCCACCTTCGCACATGCCCAGAAGGGCCTAGCTAGTAGAATGCACCTTCTTCTCTAGTATAACTGTCAGGCTATTTTTGCTGCTGTATGGAGAAGTAACTCTTCTCCCACTTTGTTGAGCAAGCAGATCTTGTATGCCCATATCAGTCATTTTGCATGCTTACATGAGCCAGGACTGCCCCTTGGTCTTATGCTGAGTATGTAACCCTAAGCATATATAAGGCCTCTGTTTTCTGTACTCCTCAGACTGCCTCATTCAGTTGCTAAGGCTTCTGTGTGACGTAGTCTCACTCATGTGAGGTTAATAAAGATGCTCTTTTATATTTCAGCATCTGTACCAATTTCTTCTTTGTTGGTTTAAAAGGGCCAAGTATCAGTGGGGTCCCTAAGAAGATTTCTTGATTTATTCACTACCATACCTACACATACAACAATTGTCCTATTGTGGGGGACATTAGTCAGCTCCAAGTTTGCATGGTAAAATGCAGCCTGCAATAAAAGTCAGTTGTGCATTCACAATGTTAAACTCAGGCCAATACTCATCCCCAACTTGTTGCTTTTGGGGTCCCAACTGCCCCTTAGGATCTGGGTGGGCCAACACCAGTATGTGGGCCATCATGGGGGTGAAGGTCCAGCACATGCCCCTTCTGCTCTTGGAGGCCAGCCCCAGCTGGATCTCCGTGATCTTGTGTGTGCAGCACTGGAGATCATCCTATCTCATACAGCATTTGGCACTACGCCAGTTGGAGACTCCCAGGGTCTGCACCTTCTGGACGATGGCACTCCAAATGATCTTCTTTAGACGGGCGTTGATATGTATGAATACAAGAGATATAGAGACAGTTTGTAGAAGGAATCTTGAGGACCTCTGTAGCATAGGTACAAGATAAATTGCCATCTAGCACACACATACATCTATCTAAAACACGGTGCATGTGTCCATGTCACAGGCTAACCACAACTAAAGCTTGGAAAAGGCCTCTTCTGCTCATTTGATGATTAACCTCAAACCTGGCTATGACATACACAGACTGAGGCAGCCCACTAACATCATGTTGACCAAGGCAATCCTAGATGGAATGTGATGTGAGAGATCATGACACACAGGACACCATTTGGAAATGCTGAAGGGTAGACTACCTGTGCATGACTGTCCAGACACTTTAACTGGCAGGCCCAGTGCATTGAAGCATATGGTACACATTAGAGAGTAACATAGTTTACACAACAGACAAGGATTAAAGTCAAAAGGTAAGGGCTGGTATGTGTGACATCTGTGTCATGGTGTGTGGAAATGTGGACTATTCAAATGATATACCTTGTGAGTAGGAAAAAGTCTGTCAAGTTTGTACTGCCATCACAGGACACCCCTTTAGCCACATGTGCTACTTCGACAGGGATGTGAAGGAGAAAAAAGCCAACCTGGCTTACCGATTTATGTGCCACTATTTATTTTGGTGGTCAAAAAAACAAAGACTGATAAGTTCATATGTTTTTAGTGTTTAAATCACAGTTCTTAACATGTTTCACACATTATTAATAAACATTTCTTTAATGTCTGAGTCGAATACATCACAGATACAAAACATGTGAAATACGTGAAAGGATACAAAGTGATGAAGGAAAAAAATAAATTAATATCACAATTCAAATGTGCTGTCCAATGTCATCATAAGCATGAAAAAACATATTACAAAAAATTCAATAGAATTACACCAGCAGAACATTAGTACAACTCGTAATAGAAAGCAGTTCCAAAGGATCCCTTTAACTTGGCATATTTATAGGAACTGGAGCCACATTGGGTAAATACTACTCTGTGGGGTGCTCTTTACATCATGCGCCCTCTCCAGAAGTCCAGAATTTTTTGAAACCATTTGTGGCAAAGTACAGGAAATGCCGACGCGTTTCAATCCCGGTCAGTATTTACGGTATTTTCATCAGGGCTAGGAACGGTGTAACCTGAGGGTAAGGTCGTTGCACATCTCATGCTTTAGATATTATTCCTTTATCTCAGTTTTCAGGACGTTTGCATTAGCCAATAAATATGGACTGGTTAATTCCTCTCATTGTCTATGTTGCTCCAGTAATTTGTGATCAAAGTTGCCTCATTGATGGCTTGTGAGGTCTTAAAGCTTAATTAGACTTTATTCAATAACTTTCAAGCAGACTCTCTCGGTTTTTTATTGCTATCTCATACGGCCGAAGTGTGTTCAAGTCTTCTCACCAGAAAAATGAGCAAACACCCCTTTAGCCACATGTGCCACTGTGACAGGGATGGCACTAACTTTAAATGTGTATGTGTTTTGTGAGTGGGGATACTCCAGCCAAAGATGTGATCTACACCACTATCTCTTACCAAAAGTGACCCTCAATCTTCACTGCACATGTCTCAGATGTGCAAACAATAACTATACTGGAAGCTATTCAAATATTAAACTATCAACAGACCTGTGTGAGTTGGGGACAGTATTTAGTGACAGACACACATTGCCACTGTTGATCAATGTAAAGAACTATCAGGTGAGGGCATTCACCTCAGTAACCATCCCACATATTAGCCAATTAACAGCTATGAATGTAGTTAGGGTTGCCATATACTGTGTCTGGGAACATCAATGGAGCAGCTAGGCTACAGGAACATGAATATTTGCATCACTACTCCTCCCACAGTCAGGCCTTGTTCCATGTAGGCTGAAATTAATTTCCCCAAATGTAACACCCAAATCCACACCTCCTAACTGATTATTCATCCTCTACCCATTCCATATGTGAAAATAAGGTTTAGTGGTGCTAAAAGATGTCTGTGAGTTGTATTAATCTTATAATCAGCTGTTATGTAAGTCTAATGTGGGCTGAGTGGACTGTGGAACAGTTCAATTGACTAAATCAACCCCTATTGCTTATTGCAGTATGCAGACATGGCTCATGGTGAGATGCTTATAAGTCCAATGCACATATACCATGGTGTGTGTATCCATGTCGATGAAGCTACCATGAACTGAGCATGCACAGAGATCTGCATGTAAAACAAGTGGAAATCGACCGGGTGTAGTGAGTCCTCTGGAGTGAAGGGATTGTCCCTCTCCTCTTTAGTGCATGACATGAGTGCTCTCTGAGGTGACAAATACCAGCAGGTGATGGGATGGGTTAGTCATCAGCAGTGGCTAGAGGCAAGTGATAAGTTGTTGTCTTTAACGCAAAGTATAAGTAGGCCTCATAGCCTATGGCTATGACCAATGTGGCTGAACACGCCTACTGCGTGGTTTAAATCAGCCAGTGGTCATAGAATACGCCTGTCTCATTGGTGATGTCTGGTATCCACATAGACAGTCCCCACTGTTGCTGGACAGATCCCATGAACCGCAATGGTCACACTGACTTGAATGATCTGCCCTCAATGGCGACTTACTCTGACAAACCTTACAATGAAAGGTATACTCCCTTCCATAATAACCCCTACCCCGCCTTGCTCAAAACCTACAATCACTGACTTAATCCCTTGATGGAAAGTCCCCAGGCATTTTAAAGCGACGCTTGTCAATGCCAGGTCACTGATAAAAAACATGCTGGCTTCTTTAGAATTTATAGTCTCATGAACTGCACCTTGCGTTTGTTACAGAGACCTTGGCAGATGCCGGGTCTGATCCGCACCGCCTTATGGACACCCCCCCCCCCCCCACCCACCCCCCCGGGCTTTTCAATCTCCAGATTAGGCCGTCCTTTAAAAAGGTGAGGGGAGGGCTAGCAATTATCTCCCAGGAAAATCTGAAAGTCTCCCTCTCGAGCCTCTGCAAGCTGTGCCTGTATTCCTTTAATGGGGTATTACTGTATAGAACCACAGGGCCTAGTGCAATATTTCAGTACAACAGCAGCCAACTGCTGGACATTAAAGTCCTCTTTCCTGATTTTACCATCTTAGGGGACTTTAACCTTCATCTTGAAAATGCAGCATGAAAAGACGATACAGCTTTCATCGACCTTTTGGGAAGCGGGGCCAACTACAGCTAGTGAATAGCCCTACCCATATGGCTGGCTATGCCTTGGACTACATTTTCTCAGATAACGCCTATCTTAAAATCTCATCTATCATCCATTTATTATGGTCTGGCCACTGCGATGTTTAGCATCTGCCTAGAAGCTTCATTTGAGCCAGCACCTTCCCTCCTGCCTAATTTGCTAAAATGTCCTTGGCACAAAACCACTCCAGAATCTCTTAAGACCCACCTGCATTATTCCAAACCTGGCGTCCCAGTGGACCTGGACAAAGCCACTACCACCTACCTTAACTGGATTACTGATATCTTAAATACAATAGTACCTTTAGAAACTATAACCAATAAAAAGGACCTCCCTCTGAGAGCCATGGTTTGATGATAATCTCAGACATCAAAAGCAAGCCTGTCGAAGGCTGTAAAGGAAATGGTGCACGCATTTGGACCATGATGACAAGATCTCCTATAAAATAGCCAATTGTGGAATATAAAAAAAATTCTAACCACAAAAAAGTGCTATTTTTCTTTTAAAATGAGGACCTCCCTCAATTTTTCAAAAGAGGTTTTCTTCACAGTACAAAAGCTGAGCAAACTCCCCATTAAGAAACATACGGGTGTAGATCAAGAATTCTGCACTGTGCTAGCAGACTTCTTTCAGGCAAATTTAAGGCAGTCTCAGATTCCTTTTCCACCCATTGGGTGGTGGGAGGGCGTACTGAGAGACCCACCCCCACTACATCTGAGGGATCAAACTGCCCAGGTACTGCAGCAGTCACTATCCCTTGCCTTATTTCGTTCAGTTCCATATCGGTTGACCAGGTCGTAATGATTCTCCCTCAGACAAGTTCGGGATCACCCTGGGAACCATGCCCCCCAAACGATCTCCACTTGACCCCAGAGGTTATAGTCAACTACCTTAAAGATATCTTTAACTGTATGCTGTAGGATGGGTATTTCCCATTACAATGGAAGAGTGCATCCATTCTCGGCCTACTGAAAACCCCCAAATATGGACAATAAAGATCCGAACAGCTATAGGCCAATCTCTCGACTACCTTTTCCAGCCAAGATCAAGGAGAAGACCATGAATATCGAGCTAACCCAGTTTATTAATGATAATAAATATGAATATGACTTTAGAAGTCAACACAGAACTGAGCTGGCATTGATCAATGTGGCAGAGGAAATAAGAGAGGTCCTGGACAAAGGCGGAAAAACATCCTTGATCCGGCTGGACCTCTCGGCGGTCAGCGGCACGGTTGATCATGGTCTTCTTATAAGTCGACTCATTTCTGTGGGTATCAGGGGCAGAGCATTGGCTCTACGGAAGTCCTTTCTAAGTGATAGGGAGCAATAGGTGGAGCTTGGTGGACACAGGTCCCCTCTGTTCACTTTTCCTTGCGGGGTGTCGCAGGACTCCTTGCTGATTCTGATGCTGTTCAACCTTTATGTCACTCCCCTCTGTGCACTCATAAAGTCCTTCGGCTTTAAGGTGGTGTCATATGCCGATGACACGCAAATTGTTGCATCCTTTGCAGGAGACCCAAAAGACACCGCATCGAGATTTCATGACTGCATGCGTGAGGTTGGACACTGGATGTCCCAAAACTGCCTTAAGCTAAACACAGGAAACACTGAGGTGCTTCTCTTTGCACATGACACCTCCTTCTGGCAACCAAGCTGGTGGCCACAGGCACTGGGAGAAATCCCAATTCCAGTTTCCAAAGTGAAAAACATAGGGGTTTATTTTGACACTAAACTGTCCTTCAAGGGGGGGGGGCGGAGCTAGCCATGACTGAAGATGGCCCCCGCCTTGAGCGAGCTCCTTCAGCCAAATATAACAATCCTCCATATATCCTGCGAACTCAGCCAGCAGTTTCATAAATCTCACATGGATTAACATATCGGAAGATCAGTGCCACCGGTAGACAAAAAACAGAATAAATCAGCTGTTTACATCACCTGGAGCCGCACGGATGGGAAAGGCCTAGTGCACATGCACGAGAGCATGGACCTCCTATCTGATGCGCGGCACAGCCTTCATGGAGACAAAGAGCAGAGGACTCGACCGGCGCCGCTCCTCTACGAGAATAGATAACCCTGAGTGGGAACATTCTGACCGCATTCCCTGCTCCCTGGAACAAATAACCCACCCGGCAGGCCCCATCTACTACAAGGCCTGTGTCCTGAATCGCACTGCGGCCTACACCTAGACAGGAGGGCAGATGCACATAAGTGGTGACTCGGACCATGAGGCGCAAAGCCGATGGTAGTGAGTGGTGTACGACCATCGAGGCAGAGGTGTGGTCTCTAATACCGGTGCCCGCTGCCAAGGGAAAAGCCCTGCAACTTCTACACCAGCAGTAAGAAGTCTAGAACCCATTATGGGAGATAGCGCGCAATACCAAGCACCCGCACAGAGCAGGAGAGGCCAGACACACTAATGCAGAGAGAGGGCATAAAATACACAGTTAGCATCAGATTGGACCGGGAGAGGAATCGAGGCGTCTCAGACCTGGGAATAGCGACGCCCGTCATACCACAAGCGACACTGTGGGAGCAATATCCCCCTTACGAGAAAGGACACAAAACAACTTGCAGGACTGCGCAGCCCTCACGATGCGACTGAGTCCAAATAGCACTCGTAGGTCATAGAAAACGGCACCATTGAGATCCTGGACACACAGAACTAGCACCTGCAACACCCTTAATCACAGCCCCTGCAACTGCGGCTGCCTGGGTAGAAGGAAGCCCACTTGAGTACCAGAAAAGGAGTGAAAGAGGATCCTCATATAGTGCCCTAAACTGTGACTAAGCTCATAGAGACAACTGATATCACCACCAAAATCCCTTGTGCAGATCTGAAGACAGACGTGGGTACAACATAGTAGGTCTGAGTAAGTGAGAATGCACAGATAACAGGAGAGGTGCCCTACCAACCCATCACAGAGAGCCAGGGGCAACAATCAAAGAGTGGACAACATAACCCAGCCACTTCACATACAACTGAGAACTGAGCTGCAAAACCATATACGAAAAGACTCAGGCGACATATATATCCCTACTTATTAACCAGCGGAGAAAACCCACCTTTTTAGCTGCGCAATGGGGATAGAGGGCAACCCAAGCTCAATTTTGAGCACAAAAAAACACTGGGGACACGCCGGATGACCAAGATGCGACTGAAATAAGTGGCGATCTAAAACAAATTTTAACAGTAATGCAGAATACTCAATCAAATCAAATATAAATGGCAAAATAGATGTGCTGACATACAGGGTAGACCGCATGTTGGAACACCTGGACAAACAGTCAGAAAGAATCAATATGGTGGAGCGAAGGGTATTGGAAGCAGAAAAAACACAAAAGGAGAATAGTGCCAATCAAGGAAAAATGGAAAAAACCCTATTAACCCTCCAAGCAAAGACCGAAGATTTAGAGGCATGCTCCCGCCGCAACAACCTGAGATTAATGGGAATAGCAGAGTCGACAAACACAGGGAACACAGAATAGGTGATTTCTTTGCTAACTTGCTGGTCCTCTATCTGTGTGATTCCTTGGATGTTCCCTGTATGCTTCTGTCTATCTATGCCTATTTTCCTCATGCACACCTCTCCCTTTGATTTAATCAAATGTATCCTATGTAAAATTACCTTCATCATCTCGCTGCAAACATTTAAGTTTCCCTCTCACATGCTTTATATCTAGTTATTGCATCTTCCCTGAATTGTGTTGATAATATTTATGTTGTATGATATCCCATGTTTTCTCCATCCCATTATCCTTTCAGGCGCATCTATTTTTGTATCCCACAACTGATTTGACCACCCTGACGAGGTGTGACCCATATCGCGCTAGACACCGAAATGCACGTTGGCGCTGGAGAACCTTGTGCCTCCGTTTGTTTACACCTTCTATTACAAGAAGACACATGAACGACTATTGAATACTTGATGCCTATCTTGTATCTCATACCATGAATGTGAACCAATTTGAGTTCTGACCATATCACAAATCGTGAATTTCACTTGAGTTTGGCTGTATTTGTGATTGTTATTATTGAGTGTGTGAAGGTGGGACCTTATGTATATTTATGTACATTGAAATGTTATCCTGTCTCATGTCACTTATATGAATTTTGATAAAATACTAGAAATAATAAAAAATATATACATTTTATCTATTCCTTTTCGCTTATTCGTTGCAAACAGAATTTTTCTGTTTGCATAGCGATGTCTTAAATCATCAGTGACTTTGTTAGCACTCCCTTATCAGTTTTCAGACAGCTTGGGTATCTCTAGACTGTTTTCTGGGACTAGCCGAGTCGACAAACACAGGGAACATAGAACGTTACATAGAAAAATTACAAATAGACCTCCTGGGCAGAGAGACCTTCTCAGAAGTCTTTATAGTAGAGCGAGCACACAGATCCCTGCCCCCCCTCCACCACCGGGGGCCAGACCACAGCATATCATCAAGAAAGTACTAAACTACAGAGACCGTGACACAGTACGGCGCAAGGTCCGAGAACTGGGGAATCTGAGGCATGAAGGAACGTAAATATCCATTTACCCTAATTTCAGATCCCAAGTTCAGGAGACAAGAAATACATTTTTGACGGTGAAAAAGAAGCTACAACAACAAAATCTTCCCTATGCAATTCTCTACCCCGCTCAGCTTAAAATCACAGACGAGGGCAAGACAAAAATCTTCAATGACCCTAAGGCAGTAACACAATACTTGCAAAAAAGAAGCTCCCAGAACCCACGCCGGTGATCCCCTCGTGGTGGCCCAGACGAACAAGATCAAACTTCAGGAACTGAGAAATAAGACTTAAACCCGAACTGTGATGACTAGAGATGACCATGAAGGAAGAGATACCACAGAAATAGAGAACTGACAAAAGCAGATAAGTGATAATGTACTATATGGTGGCATAACTGTTTAACCACTTGTGTGCTGATGACGGCTCCCGTCCGTCATGCATCACAGTGCTCGTGTGCTGATGACGGCCGGGAGCCGTCATGACCACGCCCGCGATCGGAATGTCCAGCACCGCAGCGGAATTCCGGCCGCGGGCAAACGGGTTAAATTAGTACCGTAATGTATAGACATTGTTTGGTATATATACGAACCCCGTAAGACTATGTCTAAGTTACTGAATGAAATGCCACCTAATATTAAATGCTTTGTAGGATAGACGCAAATGTATAATATAACAAGCTGCCCCCTGTGCCTCCTCATCGGGGTAACCAGCTGGCAGCTCCCACCCATATGCATAGACCACACCAAGTTCTTGTTTATTTGGGGGGAAAGTTGGGGGGGTGGGGGAACGGGGCCAACAACTGGGGAATGTGTCTGCTGCAATTGAGGCAACAGAGTGGGTGGGGGGAGGATATGGGGAAAAGTTTGAAAATATGGTTGGAAACACTGATACAGAAGGCACATGCAGCACCATAGCTGAGTCTATAAATGTTTACTCAGTAACCATGACACATAGATGTTATTATGACACCAACACTAGATTCCTGATATTCATGACTTGGAACGTGCAAGGCCATAACAATCCGCAAAAAATCGGAAAAGTTCTAGCTTATCTTGACCATTATAAGGAGGATATAGCTTGTATTCAGGAAACCCATCTCACTCAATCCTCAGAGGGCAGAGTGGGAAATCGCTGGGCGTCATTCCGCATAGCCTCTTCCTATTCCACATACGCCTCGGGGAGTACTAATCCAAATTAAGCACGGTATCCTCTTCACACTACTCAGCTCTATCACTGATGATCAAGGGTGTTACATTATAACCCAGGGAAACTTTGGAGGTGCTGTCCTGACACTAGTAAACACATATGGTCCCAATATTGATGCTCCAGCATTTGTTGCACAAATTTGGGCCAAACTACGAACACTAACACCAGCAGCACTTATATTGGGAGACGACTTCAGTACATACATAGACCCCTCAGTGGATAGAGCCACATGCAATGATAAATACGGGAAGCAAGCTACCCAAGTGCTGAAAGAAGGTATGGAGGAATGAGAGATGGTAGAAATATGGCGTCTAATACACCAAGGGCACAGAGAGGGAACTTGCGTTTCCACAACCCATAATACATGGTCTAGAAAAGACTACTGGATAGCAACCCCAGAAGCTAGCACATAGACAGTATCTATTGCACATATTTCTAAAACGCTATCTGACCACGCACCAGTTTGCCTAGAAATCGCACTCCCCACACACATTCCAAGACAGTTCACATGGCGCCTTGAGGGGACCGCAATTTTAGACCAGGAGTTTAGAACAGAGCTAAGCTAGGCCATCGCAGAGTACTTCGAGTATAACGTGGGAATGGTGGATATTGCTGGAACACTGTGGGAACCTCTTAAAGTCACAATCTGAGGATTCTGTATAGGCAAACACACAGGAATACTGAAGGATATCCAGCAACAACTGTCTACGATAGAGAAAGAAATCCTGTAATTAGAAACAGAATATGCACAAACATTAAATCCCAAGCTACTTGCATAAATCAGGAACAAACTGAACACGTATGATGAATTCTCAGACAGCGAGGTGAAATATATTTCATGCAGGTACATGGCATGAAATTATGGAGAGTGAGGGCGACCAGGCTGCGCACTAGCCAGTAGAATACTCCAAGCACACGCCGCACCTCACATCACGCAAATTCTAGACACGCAAGACGCGCCACAATACAATACCCCATCTATTATTGGATGTTTCTGCACACTCCACACCTCACATCACACAAATTCTAGACACACATGATGTGCCACAATACGATACCCCACCCATTATTGGATGTTTCTCGGAATACTACACACGGTTATACTCCACTACGATAACTACACCTACAACAGAGCCAGACAAATACTTAGATGATGTTGCCCTGGCCTGGCTCGCTGATGAACACCGGGAATATTTCAGCCATCCCATAACTGAAGACAAGCTAAAAGAGGCGATTAGTTCACTTTAAAACAATAAAGCCCAGGGATGGACGGGATACTGGGGGAATTCTATAAAGAATACAGAGAGTTAATAATACCCCACTTAACAGCGATGTACTCTGAGGCGTATGAAGAGGGTATACTACCACCCTTATTGCGGGAAGCACTGTTAATAACACTCCTTAAGCCTGACAAAGACCCTACCAGGTGCGATTCATATCGCCCACTGCCATCAACAAACATAGATGCAAAAATATTGGAAAAAATGATTGCAGCAAGGATACAACCCCTTATGGAAAAATTGGTCTTACCGGACAAATCCGGATTCATTCCAACGCGATCACCAACACACAACTTGCGGACCATTTTTGCAATGTTCCATCAACTAAACCCAGAGTTACCAGCAGCTGCTGCCCTATTAGATGCAGTGAAAACTTTTGACTCCATGGAGTGGCCCTTCATGTTCTCTGTACTGCGCAGGATGGGGTTCCCTGAATCGTCCCTATGCTGGATAAAGCTACTATATACGGAACCATGTGCAAGGCTAAGGGTTAATGGCAATATATCTGATCCTATCTACGTATACCGTCGGATGAGGTAAGGATGCCCACTCTCACTGCTGTTATTCACTCTAGCACTCGAACCATTAGCATGCATAATCCGGCAAAAAGATGCTGACACAGCCTTGCTGTTCCAATTACGACCCATGAGCATATCCCTCAATGCTGACGATATGGTCTTATATACACAACACCTGGCAGAAAATGTAATAAATTAATCAGAGAATATATTCGCTTTGTACCTCACACAGGTCTTAGTATAAATTGGACTAAATCCATGTTGATGATTATTGACTCCCGCTACACAACAACCCCAGCTAGACTACTCCTTGCAATGGCAAATAGAACCGGTAAAGTATTTAGGGGTATGGATTCACTGAGATTCGGAGTTTGTAATACGTGAAAAGTTACAAAGCTAGAAGACCAAATAGACAGGTGGATTAAGTTACCACTATTGTTAGCCGACAGAATAGCAGTGCAGAAGATGGTGGTACTCCCACGGTTTCTTTATTTATTCACAATCATACTGGTGCAGCTCACACAACAGTTTCTTACAAAACGGCGTACCTCTATGACCAAGCTAACATGGACAGGAAAGCAGACAAGAGTAGGATGGAAAAAACTGACCAGACCATATACACAAGGGGGCTTCAGAGTACCAGGTCTACAACTTTATTATTATTGCGCGCAGTCACAGCATGCACACTATTGCATACACCCACATGCACATATACCTCACATAATGGCAGAATACGAAAGTGTGCACCTGACTCCTCTAGTTGCTTATCTGAGGGAGCCAAAACAATACACCCCGAAAGCAGAAATGAACCCTGTCTGCTGCACATCAGTAGCATGGCACATGCTGACGAAGCGCGCAAGCACACTTCCGACATATGCACCAGCACTGCCCCTGTGACATCACCCACACATAACTGTGACGCACACAAAAAACATGCTACAAGTGTTAGGTGATATGGGCCTGCGAGTAATGGGAAACATATTCCCACCATTAAAGATATTTGCTTACCTTTGATTGCGAGCTGCAGTGAAAGACCGCTACCCCACATTTCCTATTGAGCCACCGACGCACAACACGTTCCAAATACTCTTAGCATCACCCACACGCCAAAGACTAGTAACAAACCTGTATAACACAGCCCAGAGTGAACAATTTAGAGCAAATGAGCAGGCTTTATAGAGATGGGAATATACACTGGGCAGTCCAATCTCCAAAGAACATTGGGGATACAGTTGTACACTCAACAAATTCTTACCTCCAATTGTAACTTGCGAATTATACATTTCAAATTACTACAACAAGTATGTTATACACTGGCACAATTACACAAATATGACCTTTGGGAAGATGACAGATGTACTCATTGCAGTGCCCAACGGGCAGATTTTTTGCATATGGCTTGGGCGTGCTCACAAATCCAAGCATACTGGCAAACAGTGACAAATACTCTAGCGACAATGCTAGCTGAGCAGATACCTAATGTACCCCAAGTCTACCTGTTGGGAATTTACAAATTCAAACAGATTAGAAGAAGCAAATTCCTAGCTGTGGCTTTGCAACTAGCCAACAGAAGAATAGCTCTTAAATGGGGGAGCAGACGGGCACCACAAAGTAAAAACTGGATCAGAGACATGAAACATTGTAAAGAACAGCTAGAAAACTATGCGGAAGAAATACCTTTTGGTCTCCCGACCCAAAGACTTTTGGGATCCGCTTATGCAATACCAAAGATCCATGCAAACAGATGAATAAACGCACACTACTGTATAAATGTTGGGATAACTGTATTATTTTCAGGGGACTGTAATAATTGTATTGTATATAACAGATTTTAAAGCAAGTTTACTATACTACTGCAGAAAATGTGTCAACGCTATAACTATCAAGCTCTGAAATGTTCTGTATATGATATGACACTTAACAGGTATGTCTTTTATATAAATATATGGACTCCTAATCAAATAACTGTAAAATAACAACATAAGCAATGTGTGAACTATGTATAGTAACTGACCGTTAATTAATAAAAAATAAAAAAAGCTGTCATTCGAGGGGCAAATTAACGCGGTCATCTCCTCCTGTTTTTTCACGATTAAGACTGTCAGGAAAATGTTACCTTACTTTCCAATGGAGCTTCAAAAAGCAGTGGTTTAAGCACTTATCCTGATAAAAATTGATTACTGCAGTGGGCTGTTCCTTAATATACAATCACGATTGCTTAATAAAATGCAGGCCCTCCAAAATGCAGCAGCTCATCTGCTGCTTGCCATCCCGAAACATCAATCAGTGGTTCATGCCCTTCCATTGTTGCACGGGTTACCAGTTAAAAGACTTTAAAGCTCTGCATGATCTTGGCCCCGATTATTTTACATGCAGTCTCAGGCGGTATGCCCCAGAGGGCAGCTCCGCTCAGCGGCATCCTTAAATCGGGAAGAGCTTTACCAAATTCCACCCTATGATTATTTTTTAAATAATCATTAAAAACCCATTAATAAGCTTTATTAATAAGCCAATAGTTGCTCCTTGTAATCTTCCATTTACAAATCCATCAATCTTTTCTTCTTTTTTAAAATGTACTATTGCTTTTAGTTCTATATTTGTATCTACCAATTACAAACTCTAACAATTTGAATAAGAGAAATAAAGTGATTGCCAAAATCATTATGAATATCACAGAAGTTAAAATTAACGGTAAAAACCTCGGGCCTCATTTATGAAAGCCTTGCGCCACAGATGCGTCACTTTTTCCCATGTTAAAAGTGACGCACCGGCGGCGCAAGGCCTTCATAAATAAGGCCCCTCCTTTATTGGCTAACCACTCGCCAACCTTTCCAAAACTCTTTCTAAGTCATTCAACTAAGATCCTATAGCTTTCCATAGGACAGGATCTTCCAGAGAACTAATCTCACGAGTAACGCTTGTTATCTTAGTAATGACAGAATCAATAGCTCCATTATGATTAGCATTATGGGTATAGCACCTTTTGCCCTTAGTTTCCCGGCAGACTCCACCTTCTTTTGCCAAAAGTCCTTCTAAAGCAAGAACATGAGAGCTACTATGGCTAATAAAAATCATCCCAAGCTGCTGATATTATTAATGTTTTAATACTGTCCACTTCAGACAGGATTATACTAGTGGCCACCATATGCAAGATTACCGGCAATGAACATCTCAGTGCACCAGGCAGGGTTAACAGCAATAATGTGGAAAATGATCTGTTGATTTAGAACGCCTTTATATGAGTAATACATTGCCGGTAGAGCTCAAAATTATCCTGGCACCAGGGTAATTATACTAGTAATAAGTACTCCAATGCTACATTATTTATAGCTCAAATATCAATTTTAAATACATTTGGAAATTCAAACCTTTTTCTCCAAACTGTAATTTATAAGTTCTGAAAATAGAAAGATTTTTGTCCTACATACACACTTTTAAATGTTAGTGTACATATATTAATTCAGCAAAGCAAAGCATCAAAATTATTGGGATGAGTGTACACAAGAGAGCTACTTACAGGTAGCTGGAGAGCTACTAGTATCTCACGAGCTACTTATTGGTGAAACCTAATCTTAATGCTTCTTCTTTTAGTTCTTTCACAGCAATTTTATGTTACTATAGATCCATACCACATTGACTCATCTTTCATTGTATTCTCTAATAAAATAATAGTCCTCTCTTCTCAAAAGACACAAAAACAATGTTTTACCATGTTAGTATCATACCTGTTTTGTGCAATCACTTTCACATACTAACCACACCTAATTTATTTATTATCTTCCTTAATTAATACATTCTCTATAGACATATTAAAATTAGTTAAGTAATGGGAAAGAAAGAATACAAACTGCAATAAAAACCTTACATGACAATGAAAATTACATTTGGATATATACAAACTCCCCCAACTGATGGAGGAAGATAAGCACACATGCAACATGTACTAACCTTCATCATACTAACATATTCACTAATCATTGTAGTATACACATTATCTTCAAAACAACTAACTAAACCCTCTCCAGGCACTGGTAAAGTTTGATTAAACTTATCATGATTAGTTGAAATTCAAATATTGCTATTAATACGATCTTGCACATATCCTACAGGAGTCAGCAAGCATACCAACAGTCCAACTAATACTAATAGTTTTATAATCATCAACATCAACCCTACAATGTTACAGCCTCTGCAGCTACTCATCTTCAATTGTGAAAAAAAAATCAGAAATCAGCAAAAAGTTTAATTATTACAATAATCAAAGCGAGAAAAAAATATTGAAGTGATTTTTCTAGGTCCTTTTCAAAGTTCAATCTTGATTAAAAAAAGAATTTGCCAAAATAAATGTGGCTCTTTTGCCAGTTCTGGCTCCTTATTTTATTTAAAAAATATATATTTTTCCTTTCAGGGTGGTTCTTCCTTGGTCTCAGTATCAGTCTAAATCTCTGAGTCACTCTCAAACTTGTATTGGCACTTGTTCACCAAAGAATAATCCTCTTCAAATAACTTTTGCCTTTCCTTTCACACTTCGACTTCACCAGTTCCAGAGTTTGGAAAATAGTCATCCACCATCTCTGAATTTTTTTTTTTCGCCGAGTTTTATATAGCGCACACTTGACCTGAAATGAATCAGGTATCAGAGCGCTTTACATAGCACCAGTTACATTACATTCCTATTTGTTAGGCACGGGGAGATTAAGTGATTTGCCCAGAATCACAGGAGGTTTAGCGTCGTTACCGAGACTCGAACCCAGGTCTCCAGGTCCCCAGGTCCGAGGTCGAGCTTATTCTTGAGCAGACTTTTTATCCTGATCATTTGCCTCATCCACTGCATCAGCCACTCTCAGCCTGGATCCACTAAGGTTCATGCACACATTTGACAGCTGTGTTGGTCATCAGGATCACTTGATAGGGCCCCTTCTACCTTTCATCAAGGCTGCCTTTGAAAACAAATTCATGATTTACAACTTAGTCTTCTGCATTCAGTCCATGAAAGGGTATATCTTTATAATCCTCGATTGCCACATTCACCTGATGAGAACCAGATTTTACCATATCAACCAGACCTTTGCAATAATCTATATTTCGTCACTTATTGAATCTTAGGCAGCTGAAGGCACCTATGCAAGTCTCATTGCTCTGCCGATTAAAACCTCATAGGGGGATTAACCAGTCTTTCTGTCAAGAGTACTTCTCAAATTCATCAAAACCAGAGGAAGAGCATCCAGCCACATCAAACCAGTTGAAGCATACACTTTCACCATTTTGTTTTTCGTAGTGCCGTTTGTATGTTCCACTACATTAGAGGATTGCAGTCGTTAACTATAATAACATCGCTGGTTGATCTTAAAAGTTGTGCAAATTATCTGAGGTATGTTGCTCTTGAAGTGTGCTCCTCAATCAGTCTGGTAAGCCAAAAGGACAAAAGCCCTTGACAGCAGCTTGCCAGCTGTAAGTCTACCTGCTCTCCTTGTGGAAAGGACAAGGAAATTATTACCAAGACATCTTTCAAACCATTACAGGGTGGCCTCTCAATAAAATCTGCCTACATTCATGTAAACGGGCCTACTGATTTGCCAATGTGATTCATGACTGTAACAGTTTTCTTACCCTGGTTATTGAAATAGCATATTAAACAATGGCTACACACACCTTCAGAAACATGTAGAGATTCAGTGTTCTCCCACTTCTCTCTGAAAATTCTAACCAGACTATCGCTTCCTGCATTAGTATGATTATGGAAAAACTTAAACACAGGCTGTAGCATAGAATCTGGCAAAACATATTTCTGCCCTGCATATACATACAAATCCTAATCTTTTTCTAACCAATTTCTACTACTTTCGTTCTTCATTTTCGGGAGCATTATCCTGCAAGTCTCTTAATTCACTCAAAGATGTCTGCATGAAATCCATGAAAAACAATTTATATTTTCAATGTTCTGTGTTGTTTGAGTTCCAAACTCTTCAATTTAATTCTCCTGCAGAAGTGACTCTTCTTGCAAAGCACAGTATTTCGCCGTTTGATCTGCATATCTATTTACAAGAGTAACCTTAACCTTGCCAGCCTTATGGGCTGTAGTTTTAACAACAGCTATCTCTCTTGGTTATTTAATTGCTCCTAACAAATCCAAAATGTACCTTCCTGGGGATCTCATAAGCGCTCTCTGCGACCACAGCTGACATCATCATGAACACCAAAACCATACTGGCTATCTGTGTAGATTGTCACATCAAATTCTCAGATAGGCAGTAAGTTCTCGTTAAGGCAACCAATTCTGCCACTTGTGCTGAAGTAACATTTGGCAAAGAGGATGCTTCCAAAGCTTGTGAAATAGAGCATACTGCATAGGCAACTTTCAATACTCTGCAATGGTTCCTCAAACAAGAAGCATCAACAAACAATATCAGAGCAACCATTTCCCAAGGTATGCACAACTCAGTCACTTCCAAACTATTATAATCCAATTCAGCATCAATTTTGTCCTATCTGACTTCAAAACTCTTCTTTGAAATTGGAGCAATGTCCCTATGTTCAAAACATTTGATCTCTAAATGAAAATATTTTCTGCTACTTGTATTATCTGCTCGTAAAAATCAACCAACTCTTATATATTGTGTCATTGTCCTTGTTAAAAGGATCTTAATTGTAAGAGTGACATAAACAATTAAATTATGACTGTGAGAAATTGGGTTAGAGGATGACTGTGGTGTGAGCCCTCGTGTAGCAACAGCCTTAATACCTTCCAGGGTGAACTGCAAAAAGTCATCAAATTAACTAATGCTTAACCCTGGGTAGCTTGGCACAAAAAGCAGTCAGGCTTAACTTAGAGGCAATGCGCAAAGTATTTATGGAGCACACAAACAGTAACAAAGTAAAAACACAACACAAGAAAAATCCTACACCAATTTAGAGAAATAGAATACATTTTATTAAATTATTAGACACAAAAACAACAAAAACACAATTAGTAGAACCAGTGTTATAATGTTTTGACGTGTTTAGTGAAAACTAGTGCCTAAATATCAAAGTACCAACCACAGACATCTTTTCTGCTTTCTGACCTCCTGTTTTGCTGGCTTCATTTTTTGCTCGCCTTAGGATTCTTGACACTTTTGTCCTATCTGACTTCAAAACTCTTCTTTGAAATTGGAGCAATGTCCCTAGGTTCAAAACATTTGATCTCTAAATGAAAATATTTTCTGTCAGCTACCTGTATTATCTGCTAGTAAAAATCCACCGACTCTTATATATTGTGTCATTGTCCTTGTTAAAAGGATCTCAATTGTAAGAGTGACATAAACAATTAAAGTATGACTGTGAGAAATTGGGTTGAAGGATGACTATGGTGTGAGCCTTGGTGAAGCAACAGCCATAATCCCTTCCAGGGTGAACTGCAAAAAGTAATCAAATTACCTAATGCTTAACCCCTGGTAGCTTGGTATAAAAAGCAGCGCGGCATCACTTAGAGGCAATGCGTAAAGTATTTACGCAGGACACAAACAGCAACAAAGTAAAAACACAACACAAGAAAAAACCTGCACCAATTTAGAAAAACAGAATACATTTTAATAAATTATTAGACACAAAAGCAAAAACACAATTAGTAGAACCAGTGTTACAAAGTTTAGACGTGTTTAGTGAAAACTAGTGCCTAATGATCAAAGTACCAACCACAGACATCTTTTCTGCTTTCTGACCTCCTGTCTTGCTGGCTTTATTTTTTGCTGGCCTTTGGATTCTTGCCAGTTTACGACTGCTGGTCAATACTAAAGTACAGGTGCTCTGTCCCTAAAACATGGTAGCATTGGCTAATCCACAATTTATATATTTAATGTACCCATAAGTCCCTAGTAAAGTGTGCCAAGGGCCTGTAAATGAAATGCTACTACTAGGCATGCAACACTGATTGTGCTATCCTCTTCAGTAGCCCCTTAAGCATAGCTCAGGCGAGCAACTTCAGATTATGTGTGTGCTATTTTAAACTGTCATGTTGACCTGACGAGGTAACCCACTTTCTAAACCCTCACCTTCCTTTTTAATATATATGTCAAAGTCCTGGCCCCTTGATAAACCTCCATAAAAAAATGTTGTCGAGAGATTTTAATTTTGTAAATTGTGTTTTTGGATCATTAGTGAAGTAATTTAGCTTAAATGGGAATTGCTAACCAGGGCCAATTTATTTTTAAATGGCAGATATGTTGCAGTGATTATGTAATATCTCAAGAACCTTGAGACCTATATACTTCATTGTGGGGTCAAAATATAGGTTTTGGGTGTCAAGTCTTATAGAGAAAGGAAAAACTTCCTCATAGGAACCCTTCCACCATTTTCCAAAATGGCGGCTCTATAATGATGTGTTTTAGGCATCCTATTGGTAATTTATTTTAATATTGTTTTTGTTTCAGGTTTTCCATTAATTCAAATTTGTAAGCAAGAGCAAGGCAGGTGGTCGCTAACTACAAAATCTGAGCACTCCTTTAACAAAGAAAAATGTGTTATATGCCAAACTAATCCAAAATAAAAGCTAACGTTAACAGCAGCTGGACAAAAGAGAGCTCGAGGTGCTGCAGAAATATGGCAAGACAAAGTTAAAAAAGATGGAAACTGATGGGTGAAGGAGAGTAAATTGTTTAGCATTTTAACAACAAGTGCTATAAGTTGTTTACTATGGAAAAAAATAGCAGAAACCAGAGAATCGGAACAAAAATCTGAGTCTTCTGAAAAAGGACAAAAACTAGACCCAATGCCCATCTACTTTGAAGATTGATGGCTACCCCTACCCCACCTCCAACAACTGATCAGAAAGCAGAGAATATTCAATGTGTTATCTGTGGTTTAGCCAGAACAAGGGGTTGACAATAGCACAAATTACAGAGTATATGAATTTCAAAAGGCAAACATGTTTTTATCTGTACCTAGTTTTTTCCACGATGACTTTTTCAGGTGAGTAGCTGATCTAAGCAGCGAGGTGAATGTATTTGCAGCGGATCTGTATGCAACCCGAACTGCATGTGTGCATACATTTGAAAATATGAATATATAATGAGTTCCCAGCACACTCTTGAGTGCTAGTTACTGGTTCACACTCAATAAGATCAGAGAAATAATGGTGATCAATAATGAAACTATATTGATCCATAATAATGAAATTAATTTTTTTCTGGTGAGAATTTACAATGACAGAATTTGTTTTTGTCAGTCTAACAAATAGAATGATCCACTTGTGGTGTTCTCAGCTGATCTGACTCCTGAAGTTCTTGCTGCCAAAATAAGATCACAGGATGCAGTCAAAGCAGCAGGAACAATTTTAAGAAACTTCCTGAAAGATTTAGATTTGGTCTTAATGACACACTTTGTGATACCCTAGAGCTCTGCAATTCATGGGAGTCAACAAGAATGGTTGATGTTTTCTTAACATTTATTACATCATTGTTTAAAATCAGCAAAGTAAAATTGTTTCAAATGGAAGTTCATGATTTATCATATTGCTTATTCAGTGCAGACTGAAGGATGAAGAAAAGCTAGTATCTGCTTGGGCTGGAATTCACTTTCTGATCTCCAGAATATTATCCCACTGAACAATGTTTTTTTTTTTTCAAGTAATACCAACTCTAGTCGCAAATACAGCTCTAAAAAAAAAAAAAAAATGCACGCGCTCAGCTTGAAGGCCAGCCTATCCTGCCAATTCTCTGCAATTACATTGTTTTCCATAATGCAGCTGACACTTGTATGAGCATTCCAGTAGAATTTGAGGATCTTTATCCAATGATGGGTGTTTCCAAATTATAAAAGGTGCATTGCAATATGCAGGGCATTATCTCATAGATGATGCACTTATTGTGGCTAAAATATTTGGACGCCAAACTGTCAAGTCAGTTTTGAGCAGAACCCATTATGTTTGTTTGTTACAAGGTATGCTCATCATATCCGAGGCAATAGAAACATTGTGTTGGAATGCTTTCTGGAACAAGAATGAAAAAGTAGGTTTTGTATATATTATCTCAGAAGTGAACAAGGCACAGGCTGCACTTCATTCAAAAGACTCAATGCAAAGCCAGGCAATGTTCAATACACTAATGCCCACATGCATCAAGGGTTTTTGCATTCGCAAACGGTGCGAATTGCAATATTTGGCCGTTTGCGAATCCAAATCCCTTTTTTGGGATGCATGAAACTTTTTGCTATTTTCGCAATTTAAGTAATCGCAATTTATTTGCGATTTCTTAAATTGCGATTGCATTTAAGAAATCGCAATTTTGCGATTTCTTAAATGTAATGCATGATTTTTTTTTAAGGAAGGAAGTGGTAAATTACCATGAAGTTAACCTTCATGGTAATTTGCGAAAACTTTCAAAAATGCACAAAAGTGCATTTTTGAAAGTTTCATTTTAAACACACACATGCCCTTTGGGCATGTGTGTGTGAAAAATGTACTTAAAGTTTAATTTCAGGGGTGCGGGGGGGGGGTTGTTTGGACCCCCCCTGCACCCTTGAAATTGCATTCTCATTTTGCGATTCCTTAATTGCGAATCGCAAAATGAGAATGCCTTCCAATTGATTCCTATGGGCCTCTAGGCCCATAGGAATAAATGTAAAGGGATTCCTTATTTGCGATTCGCAAAATTGGGAATCGCAAATAAGGAAAAATAAGCAATCGCAAAACAAAATGCGAATTTTTAATGCATAGGTATTTGCGATTTCTAAATTGCGATTCCTTAATTTTCGCAATTTAGGAATCGCAAATACCAACAATGATGCATGTGGCCATAAGTACAAAATCAGAAAACTGTGAAGACCAAGTTTGTAGAGTTTGTCAAAGAATGTGAAGAAACATCAGAACTTTGCAAGTACTGGGGGAAATGTTTACACATGATTGCTCCAGTGAAAAACTTGGTACATGCTTATCAGGAAGGTGATTGGGAACTGCACATGAAGATTGTGGTGTCACTGATTACTGTGTTTCATGAATTCGATTGCATAAACTACCTGAGATATTGGATTCTGGTATTTGGAAAGAGTGAAAAAGCTAGATTTGGAAAATTCATATCTCTACAGAGCATTAATCTACAAACATTTTGTGGTGAAAGACAGAGAGGGAATGTTCAATGCTGTGACTCCAAATCTGAAACTGGAACAGACGATCCAGAGATCACAGAAAAGCTCCAGGGGGATTGTTGGTCATACATGAAGTCCTTTCTATTTGCATTATTTTTAGAGTGAAGACATATTAAAAACTGTTCCTCACCATGAACATGTGGGAAAGAGGGAAACATTTTAATACACATTTAGACAGCCTTCTTCATTTCTTGTAGCAGGAAAGAAGCCCCTTTGAAACGACTGCGCCTGTGTGACTATACAACTTCCTTACCAAACAATATGTGGATAACATTATTAATGTGAGATAGTTAGACCACACACCTTTACTTTAATTTTTGTCAGTTTTCAAACAGTTTTACGAGGTGCTCAAGGCAAGTCTTTGCGTGCATGCTCTGAAGTGTGCTCCATCCCATTAGCACAGGTTAGATAACAAAAATGCTTAGTGCATCGTTACACGCCAGTTTAAAAGCTGCAATGCCAATCAATTATATATACTAGTAACTTTTTGATACCATTATAAAGACACAACTAGTAGATGTCCTTGAAGTTTATTGAAACTATATGCAGAACTGAAGCAGGAGAGATTTGTATTCAAAGATAAAAAGCTGTTTGACATAATCACTAAAGCTGAACTTCCATGCTTTAATTGCCATTGTAAGAGTTAAATCCAAATAGCTGCTATAAAAAAGGTTACAATAAAACAGCTTTTGTAAGCACATAGAGAGGTGGATGTAGCAAAAGAAAGGGGTGAATATTTCAAGGACATTCTGTCGCATGATCTTCTTCGAACAAGTGCTTTATTTGTTGGAGATGCTGCAACCAAACCAGTGAAGCACAAACTCATACAAGAGATCAAAATAAACCTTTCACCTGCAGAATGTCAATTCAAGAAGGTGTCATCATTGAAAACTGCTGTTATGTCACAATTGTGATCAAGAATTCATCCATGCAAAACCTTTGAAAGGTTGTTCAGATATCAAAGCCAGTGTGCACCTGGCAAAAACTGCACATTACCTTTGACAGTTATCTTGAACTATTTGTCAAGGAATGTGAGAGAATCAGACACATTTCTATGAGTGGAACAATTGACCTTGCCTCCATCAGAAATTCAACACCATTGCTGATGCGTCAGTGAACAGTGAATTTCCAATTATTGCAAGTGGGATGATTGTCAATAAGGAGTTGATGCCTGCAGAGATATATTCAAAAGGTAAAGGCCATTTTGTTCAAGGAATTAACACCAAATTGGAGGAAGCTGACCTTTGTACTGTGCCACATGTTGAGTGGGCTGTTAGAAATGATTCCAATTGAGTCATTGTACTGTTAAATGTTACAGATGTTATTACTGTTCTACTTACATTTGTTGCAATGTTTATAAGTCCAGGATTGTCAGAGTTATGGATATGTTATGGAGCAGGCGAGAAAAGACACTTAATCCTGCTTCAAACTCTGTACAAGTAAATTGAACTAGAGATGCCTAGTGTTCTTATCCAAGCCCATATTTTTGTGATTGATGACACTATGAGCAAAATGGAATAAAGCTTGGAGCCTAAACTGCTGAACATGTAAAGTTTCTAATATGGATTTGTTGAGACAGAAGAAGAATGTTGCTTTAAAGACGGAGAAAAATGCCATGTCCATGTGTGGAAAATGGGTTCTGACTGTCTTCGATACTTCGGTACTATTAGCTCAAGAGAACAGTCCTGCTAAGTGACCTTCCATCGACGTCATATCTGTGTGTGGACACATTAAAATAGTGTTCCACTTGATCAAAAGATGTGTAAATGTTTTGGACCATGCATAATTAGAGAAAGATCTGAGTGAATTTGGTTGGGAAGATATTGATGGGGTGCTAAAACCACCAACATTTCTAGCACATCTACCCACAGAACTTACACATACATGCAAAACCTGTGCTACATAAACATCTCCCTGTCGATATGCTCTTCGCAAATGTTCAACAATATTCAAATGTACCATGAGTGATTGTCGAAACAAATAAATAAATTCAACTATAAAATTGTTTCTAAAACAGGAGTCATGAATATTTTTTTCATATTTAGAACATAAACATTGTTTGGTGTATACATAAAAGGATTAAAAAACATTAATTGGGGTTTCATTTCTATATATGTCCCTTCGGTCTTTATTATTGCCACCATTTTGGAAAATGGCGGAATGGTTGCTATGAGGAGTTATTTTCTGTCTCTATAAGACTACTTGACCTCCAAAAACAATGCTTTGGCAGCAAAATGAAGTATATTGGTCTAATAGTTCCTGAAATATTAGATCATCACTGCAACACATCTGTCATTTTTAAAATTGTCATCCAGAAAAATTTGCACTGTTTCAGCGATGTCTGCCTAATCTAATTTACTTCTCTAATGATCCAAAAACACAAATCAAAACTGACTATATCTGGACAACAAGTTTTTAGGGAGGTATATCAGGGGTATGGAATTATCACCCCTAAGGTATGCCCTAGATAGTACCAAGGGTAGGGTGCAGTGTATTTAAAAAGGTAGACATGTACTTTCGAGTTTTGCATGTTCAGGTTTGAAAAAACACTTAGATTTTCTTTTCACTACTGCAAGGCCTATCTTGTTCATAGGTCAACATTGGGATTACCTTATTATAGTTTATATGTGTAGTTCCTAACTGGGACAACAGTCACACACAAAGGAAGCTGAGGTGTGACATACATATCCCAAAAGCCCATCTTCCTGGGCCAGCTGGGAATGAGGAGTTAACATTCGCCTCTGAATAGGGCTGTGCCTGTTACCACACAAAGACTTGCATACCCTCCTGTAGTTAGTCTGGAGCCAGGGCAGAAAGGGCAGAGCCCCTGTGTACTGTAAAGGCCTTTTTAAAGCCTCCCCCCCTTCAAAGTGACAACTGGGAATAAGCACTTGACCCCTGACACCTCTTGTTCAGTACAATCTGGACCTGAGGACACTCTGCCTGAAAGAAGGACTGCTGTGCTCCTGAAAGGACGTCACTCAGCTGGACGCTGCTCAATTTGCGGGACTCCTGCTCTGCTGTGCTTGCCCTGCAGCCTGCTGTCCCTTGCCTGATGGTGAGAAGGTATGTATCTGTCTCTCCTTACCCCTAGCTAAGTGACTCCAAGGGCTTGCTGACTTGCCTCCTGTTCTGAAGTCTCAGAAACATTAGAGAATTAATTTATCTCTGCTTCAGCTGCTGGACTCTGCCAACTGAGAGTCCTGCCCTCTCAATGGGTGCCAATCTAGTCCTGGGCTTTCAAAAGGGGCTATAGCTGTTTTTTTTAACAAAATCCATCCACCTCCTGCTTTACATCAGTTGGAACGGACTCATTTGCCTTCAATGCTGACAGCATGGATTGACGACTACGCAACACCTTCATCGTAAGGGGTTTGACAAAAACGTGGGACCCGACTGCGAGGCTCAACAATGAAGCAGTGTCTCCATTGTAAGGGGCTCGGCGACGACATGAGACCAGAGTGAGAGGGTCTTCGATGACACACCATTTTCATCGTAAATGGTTCAACGATGACACGGGACCCAAAACCATAACCGTGGAAGGTTGGACTGGTATATGCTGTCCTCTAATTAAAGTGAGCACCTTGCACCAGTCCAAATAACCCTTATGGTAATTTAAGAGGTTAAAGATAACCTTAGAAAGCTATCCAAGTGATAGTTGTGGAGAGCAGCCTTCAGGCTTGGTCTTTAAGGAATGTTAAGCAGCCTGTTTTACCAGAATGCAACAATTATAGTATTGGTTAAATGAAAAGAGAACCACACAGTAGTTATAAAAATATGTATTTATTAATATAACACTATCTAGTACTACTCAGTAACTCCTACACAGAGAAAAATCACAAAGCACACAATACTTAAGCACAGAAATGATAGTATACAGCACTAATACACAGTGGGCCACAGGGGGGACCAAACCATATACAAAAAGTAGTGGTCTAAAAACCATGATTTGAGTCAAGACAGTGTCGAGAGGTTGTAGAATCCCTGGGACCCCAAGGAACCACCCAAGGTGAGTAAGTAGGGACCCCACGGAGGACGGGCGCAGTGTGGGAACATGACAACGTGCTCCGTACAATTCTATGGGAAAGTTGCGGTTGAAGTTTTAGAGTTTAAGCACCCTTCCCAGAGGACTTCGAAGAAACCCCTTGGATGTTAGGAAGTTGGAGAGCCACCTCACCCGTGGATACGGGGGTCCCCAAGTCACCTATCCCAGGGAATCCAGTGCATAGATCTGAAGTGTCGTCGGAAACTGCCGTCAAACCCAGTGGAGGTCTTTGAGGAAGAGCCGAAGCTGGATGGAAGATAAGTGTCCATTGGATTCCAAAGGTGGATTCGCATTGAAGAGTACTTGAAATCAGAGGTGAAAGAGTCTGGGTCACTCACGAGTGACCAGGGGCTCAGTAGATGAATGCCCACAGTTGTTGGGTGCTTCAGGTATGTTGAGGGAGTTATTGACTCTGCAGCTACGGGGACCAGGAGATGTTGAGGATGACCAGGAGCCAGATATGAGCTGTCCCACAAAGGATGTTGAGTACTGATGGGTCGGTGTTCTGCAGGAGCACTAACAAGCCCTGGCAACAGCAACCCATACAGAAGGTCAAGGACGGTTAGTGTTTGGACTGTAAAAACTAAAAATACATGCCTAATCTTCTATTCATAAAGTGCCCTGCCCTATGGGTTGCCTAGGGCCAATAGAATTGGCAGTTTAAAACTGCAATGACATGTCTGGGACATGTTTAAGATGCTACTCAAGTGGTTGGTACAGTAAGTGCTGCAGGCCCACTGGTAGCATTTAATTTACAGGCCCTGGGTACATGGTATGCCACTCAACAAGGGACTATAAGTAAATTAAGTATGCCGACCAGGTGTAAGCCAACCAAACCATGTATGGGGGAGTTAGCATAAGCACTTTAGCTCTGGTTAGCAGTGGTACACTGCACAGTCCTAAGACAAACGAAAACTAATTTTAGCGCAAACATGGAGATAGGTAGATAAAAGATTTACGGGAATACAACCCTATGGCAGACCTGTCTAATAATGACCCATCACAATTTCTTCACTTTGTTCAATTGCCAAACTTGCAGCTGTAGCCAATTTCAAACATCCCGAAAGGCTAACAGCTACTGGTTCCATTACAGCAAGCACATTCAACACTTGGACCTTTAATCCTCTATGTTTCTGAGTGGGAATGTAAAGTGCACATCCATCTTTCTCATGGCAAAATAGAAAAAGCATCCTATTGCAATCAGGCACCCTGAGTGTTGGTGAATGTCACTAACTCTCTTCATGCATTTTTCATCAAATGGTATCAGATCTTGAACATCAGTACAAGTCAATCTTAATAAAGGCTTTGCAATCAAGAAACATTTTGGAATGCACTGACAACAGTACCCAATATTTCCAAAAATCGTCCGAACCTCCCTCTGGGCGATTGGCTGACTCAATTTCAGAATTGCAGAAAGGCATCCTTTAGAGACTTTTTTCACACCCTTTTCCGATATTGTGTTCGAGATAGATGACTTCTCTTTTACAATAATGTATTTTATTTGGGGAAAACATATGTCCATTCTTAGCTAGATGGTTTAACAAAGCAAGTTTATCCACCTTACAGTTCTCTTTTGTCCTAGATGCAATCAGCAAATTAACAACATAATGCACCAAGACTGATTTGCATGGCAATTTTAAACTTTCTAAATCTTTTATCAAAATTGTCAAGAAACTTGAATTACTTTCAGTATACCATTGTGGGATACTACTTCACATGAAAACCTTATTCAAAAATTGGAATGCACAACGGAATTGGGAATCCTCAAGTAGAGGTATTGAAGAGAACACTTGGCACAATTCAATACCTGTGTATCATTCTGCTTCTGATGGAATCTGAAATAAGATCACTGCACTGCTCGATTTGGTTCAATTGGACAACAACGTAAAACAATAATGTTTATCTCCTGAGGTCTTGTACAATCCTCAATTTGCCATTCGGATTTTAAATTCCCATTCCCGGAGAATTGCAAGGTCTACCAAGCACTTTCCAAATAATTTCCTGCTCAACCATTTTCTCAATCACTGATTTCATTTCTACCTCTGCATCTTTCGTAAGTCTGTACTGCCTCATTCTAGGGAATATTGCATCTGATTTGATTTTAATTTTGACAAGTTTTGAATCTTCTGAACTGAGTTTAAAGACTGAATTCTCATCTTGTGTTTCAACTGCAACACCATGCAGTGTGCAATATTTTACACAATTGAACTTACGAAATAGATCTTGTCCAAGCAGGTTCACATGTATCACAAAACATAATAAACTTAGGTAATTATTTTCCATGTGACCAATTTTAACTGGAACATCTGCTGTAACCTGATTAACAATTTATTTATTACTAATGCCTACAACTTGGACTTCTCTTCACAAGAGGGGTAGGTTTGGAAGTTCTACAGAATGCATTGTAGAATGGGTACTCACGTATCAATCAAAAATTAAACAGGATGTCCATTGAGCTCTCTGTCAATGTATGGGCCACTTTGGTCTATCTCCAGAATTGACATAAGAAATCATTACTCCTCTCTTATCATTATGAACTACTCCCTGCCATTTCACCATTCAGAAACATTGGATTCTGTTGATGTCCTGCATTATATGGCACTTTATTTTTTTATATTCTGCTGCATCTAAGGGGATGAAGGTTTGGGCACTCACAATGATTTCTGATTATGCACATTCTGCTCTGAATTCTGCCTGTTTGTCATCATATAATTTCTCTGCATCTGTCAAATCTGTTCTGAATGTACCTGAATCTTATTCGGATTCTGTTGTCATTCCCTCTTACAATGCCCCATCTGCCCACAGAAATGAAATGCTGTTTTCCTTTTCAACATCTCAACATTCACATTCATCCCACCACCTTTCCCACCTTGCAATACTTCATTCCACTCACTCTATTTTGCACAAAATTCATATTTATACCCGTTTGATTCTGCAGCCCATTTTCAAAACTGTGTCATCTGTGCAGTCATCAAGTTTTCCTTTCAGTTTCTTCTGCTTCACCTCAAAAAAGTAAATTTGCCAGCATCAAAATGTCATCTTTGTCCACAACTCACTCTGCTGAATAAGACTACTGATATCTGGTTTTAGTCTATTTACAAAAGTAGAAGTACATTCACTAGCTACATTATTTTGGGATTTTCAACTCTGCGGTGTTTCTTGTAAATATGCTTCTGCCTTTTAGCTCCTGTGTGATTCTCAAAATCCTATGCCAATATATATCCTTTTCATAAACATGCATTTTCAAATATTAAAATACAGCCTCATATTTGTCTACTACTTCCGTAGCTGGTGCATTATTAGGACCAAGGATGGCTGTTCATGTGTCAGACATCTAACCAGAACCTTGCACTTCAATCACAAGTCACCTGGCACCACAATTTCAAATAGCAACTTTTTTAATTTGGCCACAGCATTAGAGAAATATGCATCAATTTAGGAATCTCATCAACTGACAAAAGGTATTTAGTTATTTGATTAAGTAAGGGTTTGTAAAGGCTTTTTCCTGTTAATGAGTATGTTGTGCGTGATTGGTTGGACATCCTGCAACTTCAGAAAGTTATACATAAATGCATAAAAATCTCCCATTGAACATAGACAATGCACAAAATTCCCTCAATGAACGTTCATGAAAGGAATCCCCAAAATGTAGCCAGCCCTACTTCAGGATCCCTTGCAGTATTTCTCACTTTTCCCTCAACCCAGTTCTTCGTCTTTATATTTTCTGTCTCCTTCTTCCAACTTTCTCAATCAATTCCATGATATTGGCCCTTAAAGTAATCACACCCATCTCTTGAACCTCATTATGTGTTAAATCCATTTTATAATTTTAAGTCACATTTTTCATTTTGATGATGTCAACCTCTAACTCATCAGCCAATTCCTCCAATTTGTCATGCGCTCATGTTGCATATCCAGCAGCTTCTTTTATGACGTATCTCATTTCATCAGCATTGAATGTCAATAGTCTTTTCAAATCCACATTCCCTTGTAGCATTCTGCCCAATGCAATCTTCTGAATGCCAATGCTAACCTATTTAGGTGGCAGCTTCACTATCAACACTCTCACATGTGTATCGTGTTTCTGTATTTTTGGCAGACCTTTTGAACTTGTGCTAGGCACTTCCGCTGTTACTGTAAACTCTGCTGGTGCACTAGGTACCACTCCAACAAGAGTATGAGATATGGTACTATCTCCCCGAGCAACTGTATCAATCCATACAGTAGTATGAGTTGTCTCTGCTGGAAGGTCTGTAAATGTGGAAGGTCTGGAATTCAAAAGCTTACTGTAGTAACCACAGAGGCAGTGGTTAATGAATGAAAAGCCTTTATTCATATAAGTACAGCTACACAAGTGTACAGCAACCTCCAGCTTCATCAACTGAACATTCTCTCAGAATCTCCCAGTGATGTCATACTATGGCATCACTGGGTTCTACAATGGAAGAATGAAATCTCCACACATCTCCCCCCTTACAAGGAATTGCAATAAAACATAAACACTTATAAATATTAAAATCAATAACAAGAAATGAATATACCCAACAACAATGACATAATACTCAATACATTTTTTTTCTTACATTTGCACCAATTGCTCAACAGAATTAGGAGCATCTACTTTGCATAAATTACCCATACTTCACATTTTTCCATCTTCCAGAGTTACTACTGAGTTCAACACTTTTATCACTCTTTGAGGTCTGGAAAACTAGCTCTCACCTTTTCTCACAAATCCCATTTTCTTTGTAACCACCCATTCACCAATAATGATTTTAACATCCTTCACTCCTTTCCTTCTGTCATAATCATGTTTGTTTCTTTCTTGAGACTCCTTAACTCTTTCTGCTATTAATTCTCTATCCACCCTGACTTGATCTATATTTTGCAACCACACAGGAGATTCTTTGGCTGCTGGTTCTTATCCTTTTAAAGCCACAAAAGGTGATACACCAGTAATCGAATGAGGAGTCACCCTGTGAGCCCAGATCATCTTGTCTAGTTCCTCTGTCCACTTTAAATCATTACTCAAAGACAATTGAATGTTGTCCACTATGATGCGATTAACTCACTCAACTAATCCATTAGCTTGTGGTCTGAACAACGCCACTCTTTCATATTTTATACCCAATCCCGTAAGAAACCTTGACATCATACGCGAAACCAATTGGCCTCCATTGCCCGTAACCAGACACTTTCGCATTCCTTCTTCTAAAAATGCACTCTTCAGAAACTCAATCACTACTTCTGATGTAATATGTTCTACAGGTTTTACCAAAAACCATTTACTCTGGTAATCAACTAATACAATTAAAAATATGCTTCTCACACCCAATCTCTCAATTGCCCCTAGAAAATCCAACGCTAATTTTTCCCAGGGTCGATTGGAATACCTACACAACTCAATGGTGGTTGCCGGATTACCCTAGACTTGTCGCTATTACTGCACTCTTGACAATCTTTTACTACCTCTTCTACCTCTCTATCCATTTCTGGACACCAAACATTCTGTCTCAATCTCCTTTTGCACATGCTTCTCCCTAAGTGTCCCTTGTGTATAAGTTTGATTATTTTACTTCTTAACATCTTAGGTGAGACTACACAATTGCATCTCAAGACTTTATCTGTATGAATACTTAACTGGTCTTTGACTTTTAAATATTTCTTTAATTCCTCATTCAAGCTCATCACATCTCCCCAACCATCGCGTCTGACGTCCTTGAGCTCAGTGTATTCTTTATCACAGCTCAAGGCTTCATTCCACTCTTCTTGTTATTCTTGTGGAGAAGTATGGCTCAATGGTTAGAGCGGCAGACCCTGATGCAGAGAACTAGCCCTGGACCAGGGTTCAATTCCCGCTTCAGCCGGTCTTGGGCTCTACTTCCTCGGACCTGATCATTCTCGCCTCGGTGCCTATTCTAATCATGGGTCCCACCCTGCAACTCTGGGCAATAGCCTGCTTAATCTCCACAATGGCGCCAACAATGCTAGGATGCCTGGCTTCAACTTGGGGTGCCCAGGAGTGGGCACTTCACAGGGAAAGGCCAGGAAGGGTTCCTCAGTGGTATTCGTACAAGCGCTGAGATGCCTCAGGGTAGTCGTGCACTATACAAGTACATCTACATTTACATTTACATTTGTTTCAAGGCTAAATCTAATTCATTGACAATACATGGAGATTCTACCTCAGATACCAAAGAAAAATTCTCTTCTTCCTCCTCAATTGGCATCCGTGACAAGCAATCAGCTATAACATTCTTGTTACCTCTAACAAAATCAATTGAAAAATTGTACTCCATTACTGATATCAACCATCTAGAAATTCTTGGAGTAGCATTTCCTTCAAGACCCCTTCCTCCTTTGAAGATGTGCACTAGGGGCTTATGATCGGTTCTCAAAACAAAAGGCAGTCCCCATAAATAAAATCTAAAATGATTTATCCCCCAACAACAACCCAAAGCTTCCTTCTCAATGGTTGAGTAAGACCTCTCTGACCCTTGTAGGCGTCGTGACGCAAACCCAATCACACTTTCTCCTTCAGCTGTTCATTACTGGCTTCAGTTGTTATTATTGTTTTCTTCGAGACATCAAAGTGAGCTAAAGTAGGTGCAGTAACCAATGACATTTTGAGATTTTTCAATGCCGTCTCACATGAAGCATTCCATTCAAATAACACTCCCTTTTTCAATAACATCCTCATAGGTTCTACAATATTTGAGAAGCTAGCTACAAATTTCGAACACTACTCTGCTAGACCAAGAAATTATTTCAACATGTCTTTATCTGACGGTTGAGGAGCATCTATAATTGCTTTTACTATACTTTTCTTTGGTCTTATACCACCAGCATATATTTCATGACCAAGGTAGTTCACTCGGTCCTTTCTCAGTTGACACTTTTCTTTCTTTATCGTGATACCATGATCAGCAATCCTTCCCAAAACTTCATTCATTAACTCATCATGATCTTCAAAAGACTTGCCTACAATCATTATGTCATCCTGAAAACACAAAACGCTATGCATCCCTTAAAATATGTTTTGCATAACTGTTTGAAACACCACAGAGGCTGAAGCTAATCCGAATGGCATGCGCCGATAGCGATAATCCCCTAATGGTGTGACAAAGTAAGTTAATGTCCTTGACTCTGGATGCAAATTTATTTGGTGATAAGCAGCGGACATATCCAGTACACTAAAAACTTTTCCGCCACCCTTCACACTCAACATCTCTGTTATATTTGGTAGTGGTTGTCTGTTAACCCATATGTTTTGATTAAGTCTCTTAAGTCTATGCATAGACAAATCTTATTTTCTTCTTTGGGTGCGACGACTATCGGAGCAACCCATTCCGATGATTCAATCAGCTTAATAATCTTACATTTCAACAGTTTATCAAGTTCCTTCTGCAATGGTTCTCTCATTAACAATGGTATAGGTCTAACCTTATGCACAACTGGGCTAGCATTCTTTTTCCAAATTATCCGGTGAGTAAAATTTTTAAGCATACCCAGATCATCTGTGAACACATGGGGAAATGACGCCATTAACTTTTTCCCCCAATCTGAATCATCTTCTGAAACAGGCAAATTACATATCTGTGTAGATTCTATCACCATTACTGGTTCCTTAGCATTAGGATTAAGAATGATATTCAGATCTTTTTGGTGACGCAATCCTAAGAGATTTGACCCCTCTTCAGTTACCTGTTGTTTTTAAAGAACATGTCCATCCATTCCATCCCCACAATGTTTATTTTTTTTCCACCATAACCCACAGCACATATCGGAATGTTGTAAATTCTTCAGATTCCTTTTTAATCCTTTCACGTTTCACTTTCTTTAGATATCAGCGTGAATAAACTACCTGAATCCGCTAACACTTTAATTCCAATATTACCAAAAATAATTTTCTCTGTACTTTCCATTTTTATACCTTTGTTTTCATTAACAATTATTTCTTTTTCTGACATTTCACATTCATCTATAGAAAGCATCAATTCTTCTTTTATCTCTCCTAGATTTTCTATGGTCTTTACAGTAGAACTTTGATTTTTGAATCTACACATCTTAGCTAGATGACCCTTTCTTCCACACGATCTACACGTTACACTTCTAGCACCACACGAGAGGCTGGAAGCAATGTGTCCAGGACATCCACACCTATAACATGTAATGTTACTCCTCACAACTATATTGGGAGCATTAGATGTATTAGAAGTTTTTTCGTTCTTGAAATTAGTTGCATTTGGAACATCTGCCTTAGGAGTTTTTTTAGTCCCACTTAATCCACATCTAAAGATACTACTCCTTTTTCAGAGGATTTATTGTTCATTTTTCCAACATCAATTTCTTTCATCCACACAGCAGTGTGCTTTAGGCTTCTGGCAATTCGTACTGCTTCATCTAGAGTAGGGTCTAGAGATAAAAGTCTTTCTTTAACTTTCTTGTTTTTGGTACAACTAATGATTTGATCACGAATTAAAGATTCTGTTAAATTTTTGTATTCACATGTCACTGCTAGACCATGCTTCGTAGCTACATAAGTCACGATGTCCTCATCTTGAGCTTGTGCACGGCAGAAGAATTTATGTCTCTCAAAAACTACACTAAGTTTAGGCGTAAAATGTTTCTATAGCATCTGTATTCACATTTCATACACATTTACAGGCTGTCCATTACCAATTCCTAAAGAAATCTCTGGGAGGTTGTCATAGATCCTTCTTCCTTCTGTTCCTAAATGGTGTAAAAGGATCACTTGTCTCCTCAATGGACCATATTTATCTCCGCCTATAGCTAAAATATACGTGGTAAAAATGTGTTTCCACCTTTTCCAAGGGATACTAGGCTCACCAGGAAGTGGTAAAAATGAATGCGGAGAAGCCATGCTTTGATCCGACATACCTGCAATTAAATAAAAAATAACAAGCTACCAAAACTAATTAAAATAATAATTTAAAATGATTTATCCCCCAACAACAACCCAAAGCTTCCTTCTCAATGGTTGAGTAAGATCTATCTGCCCCTTGTAGGCGTTGTGACGCAAACTCAATCACACTTTCTCCTTCAGCTGTTCTTTGGGTTAAAACCGCACTTATTCCTACATTACTGGCGTCAGTTGTTAATATTGTTTTCTTCAACGTGAAATATATGCGCTTTAAAGTTCCATTTCCTTCACAGTTGCTCTGCTTGCTTCCTTATGAGATGTACACTCGCGCTGCTTACTTCCAATATATTAGCAGTGCGTGTGTGATTCCAATGCGTCGATAATTAAAAATAACATGTATTTCTAAGCTATTTGGAATTTCTCAATTGGTAGAAAATACAAGTTTTGTTTGCATACGAACTTCAACGCTGACATCCACGAAGATAAGTTAAACTGCTTTAATGTCGTGGACAAGGATATTTTAAAAGAGGCAATAATAATAGTTTAAATGCCACAATGTCAAGACTCCAGCTTCTTATAATATCCAAGCAGCAAATTAGTCTTCTTCTTTACTAACAAACAAGCCTTGGCAAATTCATAAATTTACTCACAGTTTAGAAATTACTCATTTTTTTCTTTCCAGGGGTGGAGGTCACTCAGTCATCTGTCCCCCTGCGCAGAATGTTGTCCTCGTTGCCATGAAATGTAGTAACCACAGAGGCAGTTGTTAATGAATGAAAAGCCTTTATTCATATAAGTACAGCTACACAAGTGTACAGCAACCTCCAACTTCATCAACTAACCATTCTCTCAGAATCTCCCAGTGATGTCATACTATGGCATCACTGGGTTCTACGATGGAATAATTAAATCTCCACACTTACTTACAAATGAGTCATACTCATCTGTATGTTCATCCTGTTTTTCTTTTTAGGTTATCATTACCCTGCCCTTGTGTTTCAGTAACCAAAACAGGGAATCTTTTTACACATTCAATCATATCTTCTCTCCACTCTACTCTTGCCTATCCAACGTGCACTTAAATCGCTGGGTAAAGAACTCTTTACCTCTTTGGAGGATTTATTTCTCTCTTTCTCTGTAGCTATGCTAGCTCATTTGTTAATGACCTCAAACTGTGTAGGTCTGGGATAGGTTTCATGTCATGTATAGTTTGTCTCAAAAAATCTACCTTCTTAACATTAAATTAGACCTCTAACGGAACCTGTAAAGCTTCATCATGTGCAGTATATGTGTTCCATTCTAAAATCCAGGTACACCTATAGTACCCAACCACCTTCATTTCATAGGCTGACGTTCCATCAGTTGGCATTTTCCTGTCCTCTCTAGGCATCTCAGTAACTCTGGGCTTCTACACAAGATTTCCCATTGTTTATTCTCATAACAAACACACCATGAGCTCAAAAAACACTTTAAAACCACAACAAACAATGTAACCATCAACAACCAATATCTGGTAATGGTCACAATATCACAGCAGGGCTTCATCAGTAACCAACTATTCAGAGCACTGGTTGTGATGACGTATTACCAAACCTAGTGCAGAGCCCCTGGCTGTCCAACCAATCACGCACAACATACTCGTTAACAGGAAAAAGCCTTTACAAACCCTTACTTAATCAAATAACTAAGTACCTTTTGACTGTTTAATGTAAAGGAAAGAAAAGTAAAGTACAACAAATGGAACTCTTTAAACCAATGCTCCTTCAAACGATAAGAAAAAATACAACCCTTTTTAAATCGCTTTTGTAAAAAGTAGACTCCTGTCATCCCCAGTCAGTGTACCTGCTACCATGCCCTCAAGCGCAAGTTACACTAATCAAATTAAACACACAACCTAGAAAATACATTTATTGATTCAGAATCCCTATCAATGTGTTAGCAATGCCTCACCCTACACACCACGATGACAGCCTAAATCATCAGTAACTTGAGATCTTGAATTTGGGAAACTCGATAGCCAACTCTATTCAATCCAATAACAAATATTGCTTCAAATACGATTACAAATGTGAAAAGTACATAGATTTTAAGAGACTGTTTGTCCCTGGATAACATGACTAGAGTACACTGGCTTGCTTATGTTAGGAATGCATGTGTGAAAATGGGAATCTCAGAGCTTTTCCCGAACACTGCGCTAGGGGACGGCCTTGATAAAGCCCGACTGAGGTCTCTTGTTTCAGACCATCGATTTAATGAACATAATGTCAAAGCCCAACAATGGAAATCAGTAGTAAATTACCCTTTACTGGTCCCAGCATACAATCTGGAATTCTATTTAACATGTACCTAAATCGGAGGCTTTTGACCGACATCCCTGATTTGACATCCGACCGCTGTATTACGGTTACGGCGGTCGGAATTCAAACCGGCCAGTCAATCTGGCGCACTTCTTATGGGCTCAAGGAGCATGTCAGCCAGTTGGAAGGGCCGCATGATCCCGCGAGGAAGGTGTTTCCGCCTTCGGGATTATTATGAAACTTTCCGAGAGGAAATTCATATCAGCCTTTCAGACATGGATTTTCTGTCAGAGAGTGCCTTTGGGGGGGTTAGCAGGGCCCCTTTTCTCCGTGACCCTCCAGTTGGAGGCTTGGGGGGCAGCTATGGAGCTTGTGCTACAGCCTGGTTATGGCTGCAGCACAAGCTTCCATAGAAATTGGTGCAGTTGCATAGTAATTGTTGTTTCAGGATCGCCAACTTGAGGTCGTGCGGTCCCAAAACCGCAACAGTATTGGGCGGATGTGAGTCCGCCCGACATCACAATTATGCCCTTAACGTTTCAGAATACAGCTTTTAGTTTGTAATTGTTTTAAGGCAGTCACAGAAATTGCTATCAAGAAATCTTCTGTCAGCTTCTTTGCTGACCTGGCTCTTCGAGCAGTAGCAGCACCCCCCTCCCCATAGCGCCTTGAAACCCTCACGGGTAAGTAGCGCGCTTTACAAGTACTCTGATTGATTGATTAATGTGATCTTGATAGTGGATTTTAAAGGATGCAATTCTTAGTTACTGTAGTCATGCATTATTTGATGGATGATTGCATTATGTTGTGCAAAATCTGTGTGGTGAATATTGCCCAATAAAGTTTTATTGACTGACTGACTGACTGACAATAGTACATCATCACAACATTAATCAATCCACCTATTAAGCTCAGGATCTTATTTGCATACCCAAACATTCCTCCACAGTCCCAAGCATCCATTACCACAATCTCATTCTTCAATGCACTTTCACAAGCTCAGTTCTCCCTATTCATAGTTCCAAACCAATCACATTCAGGAATGCGCATCCAGCATAGCTAGTGACTTTCCGGGAGTATTCCAACATCGGAAGATGGGCAAGGATTTAAAAAGTCCCTTCCTTCCCTCATACCTGCCATTAAGACTCAAACATTGCTTTAAATCGTTGGGTGCCTATTTAAAGAGGAGGCGATCTTATACAAATCATTCTCTGCTACCAAGTTTTGTGGGTATTGGACCCCAATAATTAAAACTGAACCCCAATAATTCATACACCCTATTGTTTATCTTAGTCAGTTCAGCTTTGCAATTTCTCTTGATTTAGCAGTAAGAGACACCATCTTTCACAGCATTAAGCCCATCAAATAACAGAGTAAAATCATTTAGAATCTGGCACCACTCAATCATGGAGTTCTAGATAAAAAAAAAAGTTGAAAAGATTTATTACAGGATTTCTCACTGTTAGTTATATATGAAATTGAATATTTGCCATAAAGACACAAAATCAGAATACGACATCTGAAAATAGAACAATAATCCCAATTGAAGGAGTTAAATCTCTCCAGATTCTAGGCGTCAAGCTCATAAAGAGTACTGACACCATTCCAATAGAGCACAGGAAGTCTTTCATAAATCAAATAGACTCACAGGAGGAAAATGGGAAGTAGTCAACAAACCTTCTAAGCTAGGGGTTGTTATACAATATTTGCGCATAAACAATTATCAAAACTGCAGATTTAGCATGGCATGATCATGGTTAGCTCACATTGGACAAGTCAAAAGCAGAATCATAATTCTTAAAACACTTAGCACTAACCCATTTCTTAAGGTACAGATAATCTTCCATTTGCCTCCTCAGCCACTGCACTCTGGAAGTGTGGAATACAATATGAAAAATTTCTCGAACAAAGACCCATACAATTATATTTGTCCACAGACCTACATTGGCGCTTCCAGAGGAAGTCCATCATACTTATACATAGGGAGCATGAAGGAAAGCTTCGTTCATAATACACACTTTGTAAGGACAATTGTCATTTACATCATAGCATTCTGTTCCATGTAAACTGGGGGCAGTGATTGGGAGGGGGAATGAGCCGGAGCAAGATGAGCAAAACACCAAAACCTAATCCATTTTTAAGAAAATGGTGTCTCACACAGAAAATGAAGCATTACTATAATACATTATTAATCACATTTTAAAATACAATAATTACATTGTTTTGAGTACAACATCATTAGTTCACCGGTTGCGACCATATGCATCAATGACAGTACTAATTTGCAAAAATAATTTGTTACTCAAAGTTTCACATCAGAAAAAACTTTACCAAGAGCACAAGCACTTTAGCACTGGTTCGCTGTCGTAAAGCGCACAGAGTTTTAAAAGCCAACAAAAATTGGTACAGAAAGAGGAGGGATGAGGGCAAAATATTTGTAGGTGAATCTACAGAGTAGGCCAGATCCAACACTAAGCTATAAGCATGTCACCTTAGGAGTGGCATTCCCAATTTGTGCGATTACTACTCTGAAATTTTCTCTATTTAGGAATTTACTACCTGGGTTTGTTAGACTCAAGGATTGCTTTTAATAAACAATCTTCTTTGCTTATTCCTAGAGACCAGAAGCCGCTTCACAAACTGGACCTAAATGCCTATTCTTAAATGTTGCATTTTGTGAGCCTGGGTTCAGTCTCACCAAACCTCACTGCAAGCAACTTGAACACAGATGGAGACAAAGACACTGACAAGACCACCTACATATCCACCTTCTGACCTAAGCATCAGTAAATCATAGCTATGGCAACTCGGGTAATCCATTGCAAGCTAGTTGTTCACACCAAGTTTCTCTTCATATTTCTTCTGCCTCCTATCATTCATTCCTTTAGCTATCCAATACTCTCCTGGACCCACTCTTTATTTTTAGTTCCATTCTGGTGAACGGGTATAAGAAACTTTCATCACTTTTCATGTTCCTTTGGAAATAGGCTCCAGATTTTTTTTTGAATGTGTCTGCTGTCTATAAGTCAACCATAGACTGACTAGCACTGATTTTACACATACCAATCAACTTGGTGCCAACTACAAAACAAATTCAGGGGCAGATTTACAAGCCCCTTGCGCCTCTTTTACGCCGCCGTTGCGTCACTTTCGTGACGCAGCAGCAGTGCAAAGCCAGCGCCATGGTGTTGGGTACTTACAATGTGACACATCTGGGAGATGCGTCACTTTGTAAAGCCCTGCGCCACATGTAGGCGTTGCAGCGCAGGGGGGGGCGGGGGGGTACCGGCACAGGAACGCCTCCTAAAAGTGGCTGAGTGAAGTCTACAAGATTTCACTCAGCCACTTTTAAGGGCATGCTGCGTCAAAACCCTGCACCTGCTTGAAGCAGGCGTAAGGATTGACGCAGAATTTTAAGGATAGGACACCCCCAAGCCTTGCTGAAGTTGTGTCACGCTTGAGATGCAACTCCAGCAATGCGCTACCTTTACGGCAGCAGATGCGGCACGCATCTGTCCATTTTTGCCCCATAGTGCGCGGCATTGTAAATGCGGCGCATCCATGGTGGCGGAGCCGTTACGCACAATAACTGGCGCATCCCTGCTGATATGCAAGGAGGAGCCAGTAATTTTAAATCTGCCCCATATGTATTTCTGGCGGGCGGAAAGAATGTTGCCACCTTTCCTCCCTTCCCAGTTAACCATATGTAAAAACATAACCACTGATGAGCCTTAAGGGCAGCTCTCATCAAACTGCAACAGCAGGATGGAAATCATTGGGGCTGGAGAATGTTTTGAGCAATTTCACTAAGCATAGTATTTGGTCATAAATCCATAACACCCACCTCTGGAATGTGTCTAAGATGTCCTTGATACGTCCTACATTACCATTCTTTTGACCATTGATAAAGGATCAAAGAGCTTCAGGCATCTTCCAGTGCTGACTCTTGCTTTTCTTCGGATTCTGGCCTTGCTGCAGTTTACTGGTTAACTTCAGTTTGTTACACAAGTTTAAAAGCATTTAATAATAAAGTCATTCCAGATCTAGATGAGTAATTGTCAATCAATTCCACTGAGACACACAGCAATGAAGGAGCACTGGTATTAGCATACAGCATGCCCTACTGAAGTTGCATGGTTAATAATAATACTTATATAGTAATTGTATATTTTGAAAATGCAGTAGTCCTTTTTCTTCCAGCTCTTTTTTATTCACTTTCTGCTACATTTCTTGCTATTTGTCATTTTCCTCTGAGTTTATATGTTACTTTCTGTACCTTTCTCGTAGATGCCTTTGTTCTTACAGGCTGCATATCTGCCTTCAGTACTTTCTATCTGCATTAGCTGTCTGAGACTGCATCTCTAGTTCTAATTTCCTTACAGCAAATAGGTTGCTAAATATGTGCACATGGACTACTGAAAGATTAGAAATTTGGTTATTTGGCAAACGTGTCTGAGGGGACTACAGCAACTAAAGTCTCATTGGAACTGTGTATACGAATGCCACTACTCTCATCTTTGTGGAGACAGTTCTCCAGCACTTATGGAACTCAGGAGCAACCAGGCAATCCTTTTACCCTTGCGTGCTGTCTCTGGAACCAAAACCTATGGATGATAGTAATCTCCCTGAAATGCCAAGTACTTCCTATGAGTTTTTGAGTCTCAGGGTTGAAGTACCTTACACCTTAGGAGATGTAGGTTTAAAAACTCAGTTGACACACGAATAACATATTAAACATATTGTGCAGCCAGACACGTTTTTAATAAAGAATAGGACTTGTATTCACCTCAAGCTCAGCTGGAGAGAAAATGAGTGAAGGATTAACAATAAATATGCCTCCAACCAATGTAAAACACACCTGTTGCATGTTATATTCACTACATACAACTGAGCGCATAGGGAACATATACATTGAAAAAATGTCATAGGTGATCATACCTAGACAATATAAGCATAGGTAGAAAATAATATTGTTCTGATTTAAGTAAGCCTAACTATTGATGCCTTGTTAACTGCATTTAATTCACTAGCATTTTAAGGCCTGTTTTTCACTTTGAGCTGTTGTCTTGCACGGTGAACAGTCACAATATCAAATTTTTAATATCAAATTCCCAAAATATTGAGTTTTAAATATCGAGTGGACATAAAATCGAGTCACAGAAATATAGGGGTCCATTAGGATGTAGGGTGGATCCTCACCGCCCGCATGGCGGTGGTGATCTGCCCTACACCCATTTCCCAGCCATATTAGTATGGCGGGGGTACCGCTGCGGACGGGAAGACCATCCGCCACTTTTCCACCCGGTCGACAAGTCGCCTGGGCGGAAAAGGGTTTAATATGGTGGCGGTGTCTGTCAGACACCACCATCCATATCAGGATGCAGGCAGGCATGTGGATTTAGAAGTTGAGCACTCGTTGCGGGCCCTCAGGAGGGTGGGGGGCACATGGTAGGTACCTATGGAATGTGCATGTGCATGCACAACATGGCAGGCACCACGCGGTGCCTGCCACGTTGTGTATTCATATGCACAACATGCATTTTTGGCATTGCGGCAGTTGTTGCTAAAAGCACTGCCCGCCCCAAAGTAAAAAATGCAGGATGCACCCACCAGTGTGGCGGGCGCATCCTAATCACCACCACGGGACCGCTGCACTTATGGCAGGTGGTCCCTTTTTACATCAGTATTTCTCCGGCTGCCACCCTAATGATGCCCATAGTGTTAAAGAATCTAGAAATTCAGGTAAGAAATATCAATGTTCATAATATCGAAGTCAGTAATATCGACAGTCATTATATAATTGTTAAAAATATCGAATTTATTTATAGTGTTTTAAGTGTTAGTATATGTGTTAAAAGTATGTATTATTTTTTGTGATGTATGTTTGCATTTTGTTAAAGTAATTCATATTATGTTATTTAATTTTTGTGTAATCTAATTCCATAGCGGGTTGTGGTTTAAAGGGGAATAGGATGGGAAGTAATTTAATTATAGTAAATTAAATATTAATAAATAGGAATTAATAATTCTTTTTAGTTTTAGTTCTGTAGCAGGTTGTGGGTTTAGAGGGGAATAGGGTGGGAAGTAATTTAATTCTAATTAAATAATTATGTATATTTATTTATTGGTATTGATAAATAATTCATTGTTAATTAATTATTAATTGGTAATAAATGTTTATTAATTGGTAATTGATTTTCATTAATTGGTTATTACTTTTTAATAATTGATCATTATATTAATTGTATTAATTTATTATTTGGAGCGGGTTGTGGGTTTATAGGGGAATAGGGTGTGAAGTAATTTAATTGTAATTAAGTAATTATTTATTTTTATGTGTTGGTATTGATAATGAATGTATTTTTAATTAATTAATAATTGGTAATGTAATTGTAATTAAGTCATTATTGAAATTATTTTTATGTATTGATAATTAATTTGGTAATTGATAATTGGTAATTCATTTTATTACTTACACATTTTTGGTAATGACAATTAATGTGTTTTTAAATAAGTATTAATAGGTAATAACTTTAATAATTAATATTTATTGGTATTTATAATTAATTAGTTATTAAATAGTTTGTAATTGGTAATTACTTTTTAATACATTTTTATTGGTATTGATAATTAATTTATATATATATTTAATTATTAAATCATTACTTACCCTACTGTTGCACTCACTGGAGGGTGAATAGTAACTTTTTCACCTACGCTATCCAACACTTTCCCTACTGTTGCACTCACTGGAGAGGGAATAGGAATTTTTACCCTCCCACTATCCAGCACTTTCCCTACTGTTGCACTCACTGGAGTGGGAATAGTATTTTTTACCCCTACGCTATCCAACACTGTATCTACTGTTGCACTGACTGGAGTGGGAATAGTAATTTCTACACCTACGCTATCCAACGCTTTCCCTACTGTTGCACTCTCTGGAGTGGGAACAGTAATTTTTACCCCTACGCTATCCAACACTTTCCCTACAGCTGCACTCACTGGAGTGGGAATAGTAATTTTTACCCTCCCACTATCCAATGCTTTCCCTACTGTTGCACTCAGTGGAGTGGGAATGGTAATTTTTACCCTCCCGCAATCCAGCGCTTTGCCTACTGTTGCACTCACTGGAGTGGGAATAGTAATTTTTACCCTCCCGCTATCCTATGCTAAAAATATTGAATATTTTGCAATATTATTAAGTTAATATATTTATGTGTTAAAATGCATGTTTTTTTTTAAATTACATCAATTATTTATTAGTTTTGAGGTTATTTAAGTATTTATAAGTATGTTTTACTTAATTATATTCATTATTTCATTAATTTTACATTACTTTTAAGACATTTAAAACATTTGAAATGTTAACAAACGATATTATTTACCATGATATTTTGGATTAGATATTTTTGTACTTACATGTTTATGGATAGGAATTCGATATTCTGGTAATCGATATTATCTCCTCGATCTTCTGTCAGTGCCTCGTCTTGCACAAGATGTTTTTCTCTTCACTGCACATGCTGTAACTGTCCAGACGCCTTCTGTTACCTAGTGAATATGCATTTGTTTTCTCACTGGGAGAATATAAGGTAACAGGAAGAATTATTCAAGGGAAGAACTGTCTGATCTGCAAAATGTACACCAAGTATCTTTTCAAGGACTTGTGTCTGTGGCCCATTGTGAAGATGTGAGAAACTGAGGTAAGTGTTATCTACTCCGAATGGTTTACTGAAATCCTATTAAATGCCAAAAACTATGAATGTAATACTTGTATCCCTTTGCAATATTGTGTGTTTATATTAGTGCGTTTTCCAGGAGTAGAGGGGGCTTCTATCACTCATATTTGCGGAGAGCCATCTCTGGGTTTCTTAAGACCAGATCTCTCTTCATGGGAGATTGTTTTTAGCCTATTCCCTGTTGTATTAGAATACCTTCCAGCTTGATGCTTTCTTTTAATTGATGTGCAAAGGATTTATGCTTTTGTATTTAATCTCCCATCTCAATTCTTTATTGAGTTTATGAGCTGATATCTAATTGTATTCCATTCTAATTTAATTTAGATTAAGGAAATTCCGTTATAGAACATTCTTGCTGTATTATTAAAATATTTACTGTTATTCTTACCAACATTATATTTTTACTTCTATATAAATGTAATCTGGATTATATTAATTTTTGATGCTGATGCTTGAAAGGCTAATACTGATTGAATAAAATATGAAACCCTAAACAATTGATAAATAAACCCTTTAACTCTTACAAATAATCATTATTGACTGAACTAAGATCTTTAATGATTGTATTGTCTATAGGTTTGATTTTGATGATTTCTGCTTTTAACTTTTCCTTGTTGACGAACAAAGGTCCATACAACCAATGACAGGGGTTATTTAATGATTACACTTGAAGATGAACGTATAGAAAACCCAACTCCATCAAGTAGTCGCAAGAGGATGGTTATTGTCACAGGACAGAAAGGAGCTGAAATAAACTGCCCATGTTCCTCTAGTCCCAAGACTGAACTTAAAAACTTGAAGAGTTAGCAGTTTAGAAGGCAATTGCCATGGAGGAGGTGTGTGTTTATCAATAGGATTATGTATCGCAAATGTCTTCGTTGAATTTCGTCACTGTGTTGAAGTAATGTGTCTTGTATTGTGGTACAAATCAAAAGACTAGTTGTGCATAAGCACTTGATGTTGAGTAGTTGAAGTCATTATCAGACTTGCAGTTGTCCAAGATACCGGGATAGTAAAGAAACAATAAGTTTTAGTGTTATTTGTCTGAAGAGGTTTTGTGGGGCAGAGTTCATGAGGTACCATCGACCGCACAATTGAGATAGGGTCTAAAATAAATTTTTGTGTTTGTACTAATAATTGATGTTAGTGGAACCTTTTGCACAAAGTAAAAACTATATCAGTCAGGGTGATTTCCCTCTGGTTAAGATTTCATCTGTGTGTGCGGTATTTGGACAAAATATGGTGTTTATAATATTGGGAGACAAAAATATCAGGAAAAAATACTGTGATACAAAAATATTGTGATGCAGAAATATCGTCAAGAATCCTTCTTTTAGTTTAGTTATATCGTTGTTATGTATATTATTATTGTTTAATGTCAGTTTCAATAATATTGTTGTTATCCTTTTCTGATTATTTAATATGTTTTAGTGCATATTTTATTTTATGTGTCATTATTGTTTGTATAATTGTCATTCATTTTGTTTTAATATACTTTGTACATTTCTGTGAAATAGGTTTTTGAATGTAATTGCTAATAGTAATTATTTTTTTGTCAAATCTGTTTATTGGCATTACAAACAAAGGTTCACAGTACATTAGACATTTCAAGAGTGTCAGCTCAGTGATTGGGCATGTTGAGTACACAGTCAGCGACATCATAACATACAAATAAGGAATGCTATGTCACAGGCGTGATAGGTAAAGCGGATAACCGCCCAATACTGGCACAGGCGCAGATTGCCGGGGCAGCCGCCCCAAATTAGGTCTTTGACTGTCCACACGCTGAGCTCGTTGGCATTAGCTAAATTGGGGGTGGATCATCCTATCACCCGACTTATGCATACACATGACTTTACTACAACAACAGTAGATAAGCAAGAAAAGGAAAAAGGAAGAAAACAATGGCAGCATAATCAACAACCCTGGTGCATGATGGTCCTCCACCCCCCTCCCCACCCCCGGCGACCCCCCCCCCCGGCACACACACACATTCCAATCACACTTGGACCTACATTCAAAACCAATATAAACCCAGAAGATGAAGACAGCAGCAACCGCCTACTGAACCAGGAGAAGAGCCCACGGTGCACCACAATTTTAGAGGACACCACCTAGCTCTCCTCCACGCCCATGTCCCAAACCTCTCCAGGGGACTCTAAGATGCTTAGCATGCACTCCCAATGCTTCGCCATTGGTTGTTTTCGGAGCCCCACCGTCTCCTCCCTCCGTATGGCCATCCACTCCGCCCGAGCCCATGCCTGCAAGGAGGAGGTCCAAGCCTGTACACTCGGGGGTCGCTCGCCTTCCAACACCTTGTAAGGAGGCGCGTGGCCACCACCATCCCCAGGTCTAAAAAACAGAAAGACGCCCTGACTTTGGGGGGCCTCTTAAATTGGTGCAGGACTTATTCCGGCCAGTCAAAGGCTATAATGCGTTCAGTGCACCTGCGAAGCAACTCGTCTATTGCACTCCAGTAGGAGCCGAACCTAGGGCAATGCCATAGAAGGTGAAGAATCTCCCCGCATCTGGGGCAAGAAGCATCTGCACGGTGGAAGTATTGATTAATGAGTGCAGGTGTGAGGTAGGCACTATGAACAATATAAAGTTGTATCTGGCGGAAACGTAGATTTCTGGGGATGCGCACCGGGCTTTTAAGAAGTCTCTCCCATTCCTTATCGGATAGTTGCCGGCCCAAATCTCTCTCCCATTTGCCCCTGAGCGCAGCCAAACTAACCCCTGTGTGTGTCCTTAACAACCCGGCAAACCAATGGACCAGGTGCTTGCCCATCCCCATGACATGTAGGTACTGCATGGTTAAGTGCTGTTTAGGCTCTGAGGTCACGTCTCCCCACCGGGCAGTCATTTTCGCCACTATGGAGCGATGCAACAGGAACCCCCCCAGGAGGAAGCCCATCTTCGTGGACCAGCATCTCATACGTCACCAATGTACCGTCTCGAAAGAGGTCACCCAACGTCTGGATGTCTGCTTCTCCCTAGTGTGCCAACATAGGGCGCGTGAGGACTCGCCCACCAGAAAGCCCTCCAAAAGTACCGCCGGGGCATAGGGATGCACCTGTCGGGTAAGAAGAGGGCTCTGCGGAAGCACTTATACGCCGCCGCCAGCAGCAGCGGAGTTGGCCTCGCAGGGGCGGCCAGAGGGTGGAAAAGCCTGACGACACGTTCCAGGGATTACGGCGGCTCAAATGTGGCCGTATCATCTCTACCTCTATCCGCCAGCCAGCGGGCAATCCATTGGAGCTGCACGTCCAGATAGTAATGTTCAAAGCAGGGAGCAGCTAGCCTACCCCCATCTGTCGGCAGGAACAGCTTTGTCAGTGCCAATCGGTGCCGGGACGTGCCCCAAATGAAGTCCCGCAGCGTCGCGTTGAGCGACGAAAAGAAGGAGGCCGGGACATAAAGGGGCAAATTGGCAAAATAGTACATTAGTTGGGGAAGTATGACCATTTTGGCGAAAGCCACCCTGCCCGTTGTAGTTAGCGGAAGTGATGACCAGAAGCAGATCAGGGATCGGAGTGTTGCCACCCCTCTCACTAGATTACCATCAAAAAGATCAGCCGGCTGCCTATAGACATGGATCCCGAGATATTTGAAGGTGTCGATCTGCCATTGGACTCTCGTGTCGCCTAGGCAATACCCCGGATCCTCTATCACAGCATTAAATGCATAAAGGGACGACTTGCCCGCGTTGACCCGGAGGCCAGAGACAACCGCAAACTGTTCCAGCAAGGAGGCCAGACCCTCTGGTATGCGCGCCACATCCTTAACAAACACCAGCAAGTCGTCAGCATAGACCGAGATCTGGTGGATCGCATCTCCCAAGGGGATTCCTGCTCCCAGCCAGGCTAGCAGTCGACCAGCCCTGTCTGCCGTAGCATGTGTCCTGGGCGTATGAGCTGCGTAATTATGGCAACGCAGTTGCTCCATAAGCGCTGCGTGCCGTGTGCGCAGGTCACCTAGTACGCGCGAGTGCTCACCCGACCCCTCACCCTCCCTCTCATACTGGAGGAGCTCCGACTCCAGGCGTGTCAGGGAGGCCAATAGCAATTTACGTATGTTCCATGTGGCCCCCATGCAGTGTCCCCGAGTAGTTGACTTGTGTGCCTCCCACTCCACCGAGGCACTGCTCGCCATCCCTTCGTTGGTCTCAAAGTAAGCTAGAATGGCCGTGCCCAGCGAGGATCGGAACTCAGGATCCTCTAGCGCAGCCGGCTGCAACCGCCATGTGGGGACAGGTGGGCGGTCCACCTCCCGGCTAATCTGAAACCATAAGGGGTTGTGATCGGAGTGTGTTATCCCTAAATATTCCGTTTTGACAAGGAGCGGGAGCAGGGTCTGGGTACCTATAATCCGGTCCAGGCGTACATGCAAATCATGAACGGGGGAGTAGTAGGAGTAAATTCTATCCACGGGGTGCTGCACGTGCCAGAGGTCATGCACCCCCAATGCGCAAGCCAATCCCTGAAAGCGTGCGCATTAGATGCAACCGTCGTAGCCTGGAGAGGGGGCAAGGACCTGTCCAAGTGCACGTCTAGAATCATGTTAAAATCCCCGCCAAGCAGCCAAGGGAGGCCAGCATACGGGTGAAGGATGCGGCTCAGGCCTTCTAGATAGGCAGGCTGGTCTGTGTTCGGGGCGACTCCAGCAAAATTTCCTGACCATTCAGTCACCCCCGCGCTAAGGAGTACCTGCCCTTCGGATCTACCAATGATTCCGTGCAGATGAAGGGGACACCCGCCCTCACCCAGACCAGCGTGCCATGCCCGTGGGCTGAGAAGGTGATGCCGAAGATCTGCCCCGCCAGTGCCTGCGCAATGTTCCTAGTTCGGCCAGTGTCATGTGTGTCTCCTGAAGGAGCGCAATCCCCACCCAGTGACGTTGCAGGTAGGAAAACACAGAGTAGCGGAGCGAAGGGGTGTGCATACCGCGGATGTTTCATGTCAGTATGTTAGTGTGTGTCATGTGTCAAGCCAGGTTGCACGTGCGCAGGGCAAGGGAGGGTTGCAGGCGGGGGGGCAAATGAGCGCCAACAGGGAAGGGGAGTCAGTGTGCCGCTACTGAAACGTAGAAACAATCGTGAAGAGCATAACAAGAAGGGCGAATCCCCAAACAGTGTGTACGTCCAAACTTCAACAAGATCCATCTCATAATGGAGGTCTAACTCAGCACGCTGCTGTTTGGGTGCATGCACTGCCAACAACCGTGATACCCTATACCACTAATTCATAGGACTGAAAAGCGCAGGAGATGCTTCAAATATCTAGGGCTTGTAGCCTTGTCCGGCCAGTGCGGGACGCCCGCAGGGGAGCCCGCCAGCGGAGCAAGAACCCAGCACCCGCCAGCCCCAGCACCGCTACAATATCCACATTCAACCAATCTCGCGGCCTGCCACAGCAGCGCAAGTGCACGTGAAAAAAGCAAACATAGCACCTCAGCGCACATAAGAAGAGCATGGGAAATACATCACAGTCAATTGGATGAGCAAAAGGACGCCCTTTGCATGTCCACCACAAGGTTCATCACAGGAGGAGGTCCGCTGTTTGCGGTGTCACCACTGGCATGACCGCATCTTCAGAGAGTATCGTAGATGGGGACGACGGGCCGCTTGTGTCTGGTTCACTGCTCGTCTGAGAGGACCTACGGGCCGCACCCTGCTCTGCTCCCAAGTTTACCACCGCTTCAAGCGCTTCCTGGCGTTCCAAACGCATTTTCTCCAGGTTGGGTGCAGCGGGCCGGGGCCCCGACCCCGGCGAGTGCCCCGTCTCCTGCGTCTCCCTGCTCTCTGTACCTGCCAGTCCCACTCTTCTGTGTCCACGGGTCGTGCGCCTTTCCACTGCCCCGTCTCCTCCAGCCAGTCCCAGACGTCAGATGGTGCATCAAAGATGCAGGCTCCCTCCTTGGTGATCACCCGGAGGCGAGAGGGAAACAGTAGGGAGTACGGCAGTCCCAGTTGCCTTTTCACCGCCATGTAGGTGCTCCTCCTTCTCTGTACCATCACCGTGTAATCAGGGAAAAACATCACCAGGCTGTTCCCTACAGTCAGGTTATCCAGCTTCCTTGTTTCACGCAGCACCACATCCCGGTCGCGGTAATTGAGCAGTTTAAAGAGAAACGGTCGAGGCCGGGCCCCAGGTCGGGGCCTCTCCGCCGGCACCCTGTGCGCTCTTTCCACTACAAAGTGTGGCAACAACATCTCCTGGGTCAGGAGGTCCTTCGGCCAAATTTTCGGTATACCTCTCTGGGTCCTTCCCTTATTCACCTTCAGGCAGCCCAACCACCCAGATGTTGTTGCGCCGGGAGCGCCCTTCCGCGTCCTCCATGCGATCTTCCAGCACATGGACAATGTCTATGATGTCCTGAAGCACCGAAGCATGATTCTGCACCACGGGCTGCAATTCCTGAAACAACTGGCGGTGCTCAGAAACGGACTCCACCAGTTTGCGGTGATCAGCATGGAGCAGAGTGAAGTCCGACATGACCTTGTCTATCCGGGCCTCCAGAGATACCTTCGTTTGTTCCAGTGTGTTGCCAATGCGTTCCACTGCTGCCAACACTGTGTCCATTTTGGCAGCCAGGGCCACCACAGGACCCAGCCCGTCGCCCTGCAACCCACGTGAGAGGCCCAGTTCGTCAGCTGCTTGCTGCTTCTGCAGCGACTAAACCCAGAGCTTGCCTATCGCCACAGTGATCAAGTCCAGCATGCCTTGTATAACCTTATGCACCCAGCACCCTCCCCGGGCGCAGCGCCAGGCACGCTCCTAGATCCGCCGCCCCAGGGTCCACAGCTGGCAAACTGGAGCCGGCGACAAAAGGCCGCCCAGGTCCGATGCGGCAGCCTGAAGACTCACAGCCCTGTCCAGAAGACTGCAGCGGAGAGGCGCCAGGGGGTGCCAGCCACAGTATGCCACGCAGAATCTCGACCCCACAGCCCACTGTCTCAGGCAGCACGTTGTCTTTGCCAGGGAGAGCACCGCAGCCCTCCTCAGTCCCCTGGATGCTCCCTCCACGTGACCTCCTCCAAAGTGATCCACTGCCTTAACCACTCACCCAGGGCCTCGCTGCAGGGCAGGATGATCCAGGCGCCAGCCACAGTCCCAGGGCCCTCTTCCCCGCCGCCGATCTGAGGCAGGGTAGCTGACCGGTCCCTGCACTGCTCGGCGGACACGCACTGCCAGCGGCGGTCTCCGAGCACCCAGGTCACCCTCAAAGGCCGCCCGCCGCCGCTGTCTCCGTTTCAGCCCCCTAGGCACTACCCTGTTCGGGTAGTGTAGGGGGTTGTGCTGGGGGTAGATTTAGGGTTTAGGGTAGTGCAGTGGTGTTTGGGTAGTATAGGGGGTCATGCTGGGGGTAGTGTTTTAGGGTTCAGGGAAGCGCAGTGGGGTTTGTCTACTGTAGGGGGTAGTGTTTTAGGGTTTATGGTAGTGCAGTGGTCTTTGTGTAGTGTAGGGGCTCGTGCTGGGGTAGTGTTTTAGGGTTTAGGGTAGTGCAGTGGTGTTTAAATAGTGTAGGGGGTGGTGCTCACCAGGGAGTTAACTGGAAGTCTACTGCTGGTAGTGAAAGTGATTGTTCAGTCTGCATGTCAGAATTTTCAAAATAAATATAAGAGGATTTGAGATCTCTCCGAGATCTCACTTAAAACATGTCCTAATTGTTCTTCCTACAGCACTATCCATAATTTCTATGACAAAATAAACCCCCTTATTTTGTTCCTTTTTAAATTAAATGTTTTAAGTGTTACCAGTTTATTCAAAGCAAGATGGCTTCAGGTGTGCCATAATTTTGTCATAAGTAAGACTGTTAGCGCTCTAGTTGTTCTTTAGAACACTCTGGGTAGCTGCAGTAGAACACAAAGGAATTAACTGCCAGGCTGCTTCTGTTGAAATAGAACAGGAAGATATTTGAGATCTCACTTAAAACATGTCCTAATTTTTCTTCCTACAGCACTAGCCATAATTTCTATGACACAATAAACCCCCTTATTTTGTTCCTTTTTAAATTAAATGTTTTAAGTGCTACCAGTTTATTCCAAGCAAGATGGCTTCAGGTGTGCCATAATTTTGTCATAAGTAAGACCGTTAGCGCTCTAGTTGTTCTTTGAACACTCTGGGTAGCTGCAGTAGAACACAAAGGAATTAACTGCCAGGCTGCTTCTGTTGAAATATAACAGGAAGATATTTGAGATCTCACTTAAAACATGTCCTAATTTTTCTTCCTACAGCACTAACCATAATTGTTATGACAAAATAAACCCCCTTATTTAGTTCCTTTTTAAATTAAATGTTTTAAGTGTTACCAGTTTATTCCAAGCAAGATGGCTTCAGTTGTGCCATACTTTTGTCATTAGTAAGGCTGTTAGCGCTCTAGTTGTTCTTTAGAACACTCCGAGAAGCTGCAGTAGAACACAAAGCAATCAACTGACAGGCTGCTCCTGTTGAAATATAACAGGAAGATATTTGAGATCTGACTGAAAACATGTCCTATTTTTTCTTTCTACAGCACTAACCATAATTTCTATGACAAAATAAACCCCCTTATTTGTTCCTTTTTAAATTAAATGTTTTAAGTGTTACCAGTTTTTTCCAATCAAGATGGCTTCAGGTGTGCCATAATTTTGTCAATAGTAAGGCTGTTAGCTCTCTAGTTGTCCTTTAGAACACTCTGGGAAGCTCAGTAGAACACAAAGGAATCAACTGACAGTCTCTGCCCTTGTTGGATGTTCATGTTTTACTGAGAATGTCAGACTTCATTATCACATGACTGAGAGAGATAATGTGAATTTACAGAAAATATGCTCCCATTTTAGCTTCTGGAGCACCTTCCAAACCTCTATGGGATAAGCATGATAAAATAGTTTTCTCTCAAACATGATTCATGATATCCCAGCAGAAGGCTTCTTCACATGGTAAAATCGCCCGAATTCCTAAAATGAGTATGGTACCATCAACAAATGATTTATAATGTAACTAAAGTCTTAAAACCTTCTATTAACTGCAATGCTTTTAATGAGGTGCTATCATGTATATTGGTCCCAAGATTGCTGCCAACACTTCTTGGATTAAGTGCTAACAGCCAATCAGATCTCTCAATGAGATAGCTCGTTAGGCTCTGCCCAGATATATAGGTACATTTTTCCTTTAATATCTAAAAAACTACTGAACAGATTGACACCATTTAAGTAAAAGGCACGAGTCCGAACTGAGGACTACCTCTTTGCCAAATTTGGTGTAATTCTGTTCAGCAGTTCGGGCTGTAGATGCGGCTAAAGGTCCCTATGGAAAATTGCATGCCGAAAACACGCTTTGGGACTCCCTTTTTTCTCGGCCCCCGCTTCATGAATCACCCCGAGACTTTCAGGATAGTAGCAGAGCAGAACTGGCCATTAGTATGTGGATTTATTTCTTCAAGACTTTGTCAAAAACCTGCCAAACTATGTGAAGGATACTGGTGACTTTTTATAGAAAGTTCAAGGAATTGAATGGATGGACGATTTACTTTTTATTACATTCATTAGACATTGAATCCTTATATGCCAGCATTGAGCATTCTACGGGCCTGAGAGTCATAGAATACTTTTTGGGTTTTAGATCAATTGAATTTTATCAGCATAATAAGATGCTTTTAAGTCTTATCTCATGGTGCCTGTACAATAATTATTTTTTATTTGGCAGCGATATTTATTTACAGAAATGCGGGGTTGCCATGGGTGCTTGCTTCTCCCTCAGCTATGCATGCTTGCATGTCGGCTGGTGGGAGGAGCAGGTGCTAAAGGTGACACATGCCACTACTTTTAATGAACATGTTTTATATTGGCTTAGATATATCGATGACGTTTTTATTGTATGGCAAGGCAGTGAGTCTAATGCTTCTGAATTTATTGAACAGATCAATATGAATACTGCTAATCTTAAATTTACTTCCAACATCAGTAATAGCAGTATTGATTTTTAGACGTTAAAGTTTAGCAAAAGGAAGGGAAACTGTGTACCACCTTATATAGAAAAGACACTGCGGGCAATTCAACATTGCATACCAGCAGTGCCCACCCTAAACATATGCTTGACAATCTCCCATATGTAATAACAATGAGGATCTGAACAGATGCACAGAGGAGGCATATCAAAGATTCAGACAAAGGGGCTACAATGTGAAAATTCCTAAGGCGGCTATGATTAAGACAAATTCAAGAACAAGAGAATCATTACTTATGAATACCATAGAGAAAACTAGTCAGGGTGATTCTGCCCTGAGACTGATTACTGCCTTCAGTAAACAAGAGAGAAAATTGAAAGCCATTGCCAAATGTCACTGGCCAATTATTTTGACTGATGGTGTCCTGTCCTCAAGATTTCCATTGCAACCCACGGTGACCTATAGGAAAGGCATCGCGATGCGCATGCAGATAGGAAAGTGTTGCCCAGAAGTAGCAGAGGCCAGAACATGGCAGCATACTAAAAATGGCTTTAAAAGGTGTAACACTTGCAGAGCCAGCACGTTTTCTAAATATACCACACATTATATATCTCCTTGTAGTCCTAACCAAATAGCCATCAAGGGTAACTTATCCTGTAGTACGGAATTTGCAGTATATATCCTGACGTGCACTTGCGGATTCCAATATGTGGGGAATACTAAGCTGCAGGTGCATGTCAGGATATTGCAACATCTGCGTGCCATAGTGAACAACGACCCCGCGTATCTGGTAGCACGCCATTTCAAACATGTGCATAACAATGACTTAAATTGTTTGATATATTCTGTGGTGGCAGCTATTTATAAACCTAGACGCGGGGGGATCGAGAAAAAGCACTTAGACAATTGGAATCTAAATTGATTCTTGAACTAGATACGAAGCATCCGTATGGGTTGAATAATATTGAAGACATGCACAATTTCTTATAATTGGTTTATCTCCAGGGTTGGAGATATCATTTATGATGGCCCCCTAGCACTATATGAATATTTACTTACTGGAACCTGTAATGTTTGTATATATTTGTAAATAGAAAGTCATCGCAGCAATGGCCCACAGTGAGGGGATTCAGTTGGGTTTGGATTTTCATTCATGCCGGGTGTCTTCCTTTACTGGGGACCTATTTAATTGAAACTTTTTTAGAAAATGTATTTTATCACATCACTATGGTAATGGTATTTTATTTTCTAATGCACTTTAGGAAACTTCTGGCACTTTAATCTTAGGATGAGATTTTGTCCTAGGTAGGATATTGTGGTGTCCTCTAATACCTAAAATATGAAGGGTGAATCAGTATACCAGGAGAAACTAAATGGGAATATGCATTTAAGCAGGAATTCTTTAGCAGATTGAAGGTCTGATTCAGTAATACAATAGCAGTATTTTGCACAAATATAATGAAATGAAATTGTGTGTCTGATTTTCTGATTGTGTGACCAAGGGCAAGTGGTGCCCAAAATGCGTAACCAGGAAACAAAATAAAATAATGATTTGCCTGCAGTTCCGGTGGTCCGTGACTCCTTTGTAGCTTAAGCAGTGTTTTGACCGGCGCTGTGAAAAAAACCATGGATTTCAGGGGTGTTATAGTTAGCTGGCAATTTCACTCGTACAAAACTATAGAAATTCTTCCGTTATAGTTAGTTCTGCTAACTATAACTCGCGCCCCCGTAATGCACTGCTGATGATGTCACATATTGCATCATTAATGACATGGTCAGTGACATCACTGATGACATCACTGGTGACATCTCAAATGACATCACTGATGATATCACTGATGACATCATCCAGTGAATGTGGTTTAGTTTGAAATTTAAATATGTATCATATACATACCAAGCTATATTGAAGATTGAGTGGATATATAACGGTCTGGATGGAGGATTTAGTAGCTGTCTGGCTGTCTATTCAAGTAAGATATTAAAAGTGTCTCATTTAATACATGGATTAGTAACTAAACTATGTGAATGTGTGTATCCCTGTCTCTGTTGTTGTATAATATGCTGCATCAGTTGGTCACTAACTACATGAGTGTGTATATTAGTTATTGATTAGTTGGGTGAGTATTTGTAAGAGTCAGTGATTGTTAGAGTAACTATATGAATGAGTGTATAATTGTAATGGTGATTTTTTAAAATATTAACTATGAATTACTATGTGTTTGAATAAATTAGGTGTTGTAGAACAATTGCGTAAGTGAGTAAATGTAAGTGTGATTAATTCTTTTCATGGGTGAGTAGGATGACGGCATAACCGACTAAGATGACTGCTGATGTGTCAATGTCTATATATGTGTATAAGTGCATTTTGATAGTGTTCTATTACTTAGTGACTGAATGTATATATGATTCTGTTGTTGAATGGGTAGTTGTGTTTGTAGACTTAGGAATCAGTTAGTGGGTATGTAGTAACTGGCATTGGTGTGTCAATGGTTTCCAATATGGTACTCTGTATTTTACAGTGAGTGATGAAAGGTAATACTAGTGTATGATGAGGTGTATCAGATTGTCACATGGATGATGTCATCAGTGATGTCATCAGTGATGTCACTGACCATGTCATGAATGATGCAATATGTGGCATCATCAGCAGTGCATTGCGGGCGCGCGAGTTATAGTTAGCAGAACTAACTATAAAGGAGGAATTTCTATGGTTTTGTATGAGTGAAACGGCCACCTAACTATAACCCCCTGAAATCTATGTTTTTTTCTGTGAATTTCTAAAGTTTTTTTATGCTAATTTCTAACTATAACGTCTCTGAAACCTATGGTTTTTTTCAGTGAATTTCAAAGCTTTTTTAAATGCTAATTTCTAACTATAACGTCTCTGAAACCTATGGTTTTTTCAGTGAATTTCAAAGCTTATTAAAATGATAATTTTTAGGTGTGATAGTAGTTATACCTATTTTTTTGTACTGATTTTCTACAGTTTTTTGTAACTGTTTATGCATGAATATTTTATTCATTAAATAACATTATATATTTTTCTGAAAATTGCAAAAAAAAACAATTTTATAAAAATTCAAACTGAAATATTGATAAATTTTTTGGTTTTCATATTTCATTTTAATATATTTATATGAATTTCTTTTAAAAAAATCCCCAAATTTGTTCAGAGTAGCATACGCAGAGCTGCTGTAGAGCTAGAGAAACCAGGTCAGTAGAGCGGCTTTAGAGCGAGAGAACCAGATCAGCAGAGCTGCTTTAGAGGGAGAGAACCAGGTCAGGAGAGCTGCTTTAGAGTCAAGGGACCAGGTCTGCAGAACTGCTCTTGAACCAGAGAACCAGGTCAACAGAACTGCTTTAGAACTATTGAACCGGGTCAGTAGAGCTGCTTTAGAGCCAGAGAACCAGGTCAGCAGAGCTGCTTTAGAGCCAAGCCCATAATCCTTGTCAAGTATTTATTTATGGCACAGCAAACGACTGAGATAACGCGTTTCGAACAACCCTATATGTATGTGTGTATATATATATACATACATATATAAACATATATATAAACTGCATATCTATATAAATCCAAATATAAATGCATGCATACATATACATATATGCATACATATGCACATTATGTACATGAAAGTTTGAAAAACACTAATAAAAGCAAAGCTTAAAAGCCACCTAATTACAAACAGAATTGCTTTAACTTAAACGAGGGCGAGACCTATTGCATTTTCAATGCTTCTTTACTTTGGTTCCATCAAGAAGGCATTCAGATGTGTCACACATTTGCCATAAATTCTGAATGTTGGCACTTTAGTTGCTCATCAGATCACTGTAGTAAAGCTACTGATCACCAGGGAGGTCTGCTGATGGTATTCAAAGTGGATTTGAGAAGTCAAAATGTGCCCTAATTTTTCTTTCTGCAGCACTAATCATAATTTTCATGGCAAAATGAACCCCCTCATTTTGTTCCTTTGCAATTTAAATGTGTTAAGTGTTACCACTTTATTCCAATCAAGATGGCTTCAGGTGTGCCATACTTTTGTCATCAGTAAGACTGTTAGCGCTCTAGTTGTTCTTTAGAACACATTGTGACATTCTGTCATTGGGCTATACTTGGGCTACATCTGGGTGATATTTGTGCTACATTTGAGCTCTTTTGTCTCTGGTGGCCATATTGGGTGACTAATGTGTTATGAAGTTTCCTAATTTCCTCATTTACTACAGTCTCCTCAGTAGGAAATACTTTCAGTTTTTTACTTTGATTCCATAAAGAAGGCATTCAGATGTATCACACATTTGCTGTAAATTCAGAATGTTAGCCCTCTAGTTGCTTATTAGATCACTGTAGTAAAGCTACTGCTCACCAGGGAAGTCTGCTGCTGGTATTGAAAGTGCATGTTTCAGTTTGCCTATGGGAATTTTTTTATGAAATAGAAGAGGATTTGAGAAGTCTCTCAAAATGTGCCCTCATTTTTCTTCCTGCAGCACTAATCATACCTTCTATGACAAAATGAACCCCTCATTTTGTTCCTTTCTAAATTAAATGCTTTATGAGTTACCACTTTATTGCAATCAAGATGGCTTCAGGTGTGCCATACGTTTGTCAAAAGTAGGACTGTTAGCGCTCTAGTTGTTCTTTACTCAGATGTGAGTCCCTTGCTCACTGCACCATCAGGATTCAAGCAAGCCGGGCCGACGACGGCTGAAATGCCAGAAACCGGTCCCCGGAAGCTTGTTTCCTTCCCAGTGTAAGAATTGGCTTGGTAGTTGGGTTTGCCCTGTTCCCATCATGCACTGGGACAGGAACAGACTAATTTGCATATAGCCAGGTTCTGAACTGGGATGGTGCAGTGAGCTAAAAAACAGTGTTGGATCTAGCCCTGATCTCTTGACTGGGTGAGAGTATTCTGCTTAATTCAGAAACTCTGTCCATCACCACCCCTTGTTGTTAAATATTTTTACCACCCTAAGCGTGGAAGGGTATACTCAGATGTGAGTCCCTTGCTCACTGCACCATCAGGATTCAAGCAAGCCGGGCCAACGACGGCTGAAATGCCAGAAACCGGTCCCCGGAAGCTTGTTTCCTTCCCAGTGTAAGAATTGGCTTGGTAGTTTGGTTTGCCCTGTTCCCATCATGCACTGGGACAGGAACAGACTAATTTGCATATAGCCAGGTTCTGAACTGGGATGGTGCAGTGAGCTAAAAAACGGTGTTGGATCTAGCCCTGATCTCTTGACTGGGTGAGAGTATTCTGCTTAATTCAGAAACTCTGTCCATCACCACCCCTTGTTGTTAAATATTTTGTCCACCCTAAGCGTGGAAGGGTATACTCAGATGTGAGTCCCTTGCTCACTGCACCATCAGGATTCAAGCAAGCCGGGCCGACGACGGCTGAAATGCCAGAAACCGGTCCTCGGAAGCTTGTTTCCTTCCCAGTGTAAGAATTGGCTTGGTAGTTTGGTTTGCCCTGTTCCCATCATGCACTGGGACAGGAACAGACTAATTTGCATATAGCCAGGTTCTGAACTGGGATGGTGCAGTGAGCTAAAAAACGGTGTTGGATCTAGCCCTGATCTCTTGACAGGGTGAGAGTATTCTGCTTAATTCAGAAACTCTGTCCATCACCACCCCTTGTTGTTAAATATTTTGTCCACCCTAAGCGTGGAAGGGTATACTCAGATGTGAGTCCCTTGCTCACTGCACCATCAGGATTCAAGCAAGCCGGGCCGACGACGGCTGAAATGCCAGAAACCGGTCCCCGGAAGCTTGTTTCCTTCCCAGTGTAAGAATTGGCTCGGTAGTTTGGTTTGCCCTGTTCCCATCATGCACTGGGACAGGAACAGACTAATTTGCATATAGCCAGGTTCTGAACTGGGATGGTGCAGTGAGCTAAAAAACGGTGTTGGATCTAGCCCTGATCTCTTGACTGGGTGAGAGTATTCTGCTTAATTCAGAAACTCTGTCCATCACCACCCCTTGTTGTTAAATATTTTGTCCACCCTAAGCGTGGAAGGGTATACTCAGATGTGAGTCCCTTGCTCACTGCACCATCAGGATTCAAGCAAGCCGGGCCGACGACGGCTGAAATGCCAGAAACCGGTCCCCGGAAGCTTGTTTCCTTCCCAGTGTAAGAATTGGCTTGGTAGTTTGGTTTGCCCTGTTCCCATCATGCACTGGGACAGGAACAGACTAATTTGCATATAGCCAGGTTCTGAACTGGGATGGTGCAGTGAGCTAAAAAACGGTGCTGGATCTAGCCCTGATCTCTTGACTGGGTGAGAGTATTCTGCTTAATTCAGAAACTCTGTCCATCACCACCCCTTGTTGCTAAATATTTTGTCCACCCTAAGCGTGGAAGGGTATACTCAGATGTGAGTCCCTTGCTCACGGCACCATCAGGATTCAAGCAAGCCGGGCCGACGACGGCTGAAATGCCAGAAACCGGTCCCCGGAAGCTTGTTTCCTTCCCAGTGTAAGAATTGGCTCGGTAGTTTGGTTTGCCCTGTTCCCATCATGCACTGGGACAGGAACAGACTCATTTGCATATAGCCAGGTTCTGAACTGGGATGGTGCAGTGAGCTAAAAAACGGTGTTGGATCTAGCCCTGATCTCTTGACTGGGTGAGAGTATTCTGCTTAATTCAGAAACTCTGTCCATCACCACCCCTTGTTGTTAAATATTTTGTCCACCCTAAGCGTGGAAGGGTATACTCAGATGTGAGTCCCTTGCTCACTGCACCATCAGGATTCAAGCAAGCCGGGCCGACGACGGCTGAAATGCCAGAAACCGGTCCCCGGAAGCTTGTTTCCTTCCCAGTGTAAGAATTGGCTTGGTAGTTTGGTTTGCCCTGTTCCCATCATGCACTGGGACAGGAACAGACTAATTTGCATATAGCCAGGTTCTGAACTGGGATGGTGCAGTGAGCTAAAAAACGGTGTTGGATCTAGCCCTGATCTCTTGACTGGGTGAGAGTATTCTGCTTAATTCAGAAACTCTGTCCATCACCACCCCTTGTTGTTAAATATTTTGTCCACCCTAAGCGTGGAAGGGTATACACAGATGTGAGTCCCTTGCTCACTGCACCATCAGGATTCAAGCAAGCCGGGCCGACGATGGCTGAAATGCCAGAAACCGGTCCCCGGAAGCTTGTTTCCTTCCCAGTGTAAGAATTGGCTTGGTAGTTTGGTTTGCCCTGTTCCCATCATGCACTGGGACAGGATCAGACTAATTTGCATATAGCCAGGTTCTGAACTGGGATGGTGCAGTGAGCTAAAAAACGGTGTTGGATCTAGCCCTGATCTCTTGACTGGGTGAGAGTATTCTGCTTAATTCAGAAACTCTGTCCATCACCACCCCTTGTTGTTAAATATTTTGTCCACCCTAAGCGTGGAAGGGTATACTCAGATGTGAGTCCCTTGCTCACTGCACCATCAGGATTCAAGCAAGCCGGGCCGACGACGGCTGAAATGCCAGAAACCGGTCCCCGGAAGCTTGTTTCCTTCCCAGTGTAAGAATTGGCTTGGTAGTTTGGTTTGCCCTGTTCCCATCATGCACTGGGACAGGAACAGACTAATTTGCATATAGCCAGGTTCTGAACTGGGATGGTGCAGTGAGCTAAAAAACGGTGTTGGATCTAGCCCTGATCTCTTGACTGGGTGAGAGTATTCTGCTTAATTCAGAAACTCTGTCCATCACCACCCCTTGTTGTTAAATATTTTGTCCACCCTAAGCGTGGAAGGGTATACTCAGATGTGAGTCCCTTGCTCACTGCACCATCAGGATTCAAGCTAGCCGGGCCGACGACGGCTGAAATGCCAGAAACCGGTCCCCGGAAGCTTGTTTCCTTCCCAGTGTAAGAATTGGCTTGGTAGTTTGGTTTGCCCTGTTCCCATCATGCACTGGGACAGGAACAGACTAATTTGCATATAGCCAGGTTCTGAACTGGGATGGTGCAGTGAGCTAAAAAACGGTGTTGGATCTAGCCCTGATCTCTTGACTGGGTGAGAGTATTCTGCTTAATTCAGAAACTCTGTCCATCACCACCCCTTGTTGTTAAATATTTTGTCCACCCTAAGCGTGGAAGGGTATACTCAGATGTGAGTCCCTTGCTCACTGCACCATCAGGATTCAAGCAAGCCGGGCTGACGACGGCTGAAATGCCAGAAACCGGTCCCCGGAAGCTTGTTTCCTTCCCAGTGTAAGAATTGGCTTGGTAGTTTGGTTTGCCCTGTTCCCGTCATGCACTGGGACAGGAACAGACTAATTTGCATATAGCCAGGTTCTGAACTGGGATGGTGCAGTGAGCTAAAAAACGGTGTTGGATCTAGCCCTGATCTCTTGACTGGGTGAGAGTATTCTGCTTAATTCAGAAACTCTGTCCATCACCACCCCGTGTTGTTAAATATTTTGTCCACCCTAAGAGTGGAAGGGTATACTCAGATGTGAGTCCCTTGCTCACTGCAACATCAGGATTCAAGCAAGCCGGGCCGACGACGGCTGAAATGCCAGAAACCGGTCCCCGGAAGCTTGTTTCCTTCCCAGTGTAAGAATTGGCTTGGTAGTTTGGTTTGCCCTGTTCCCATCATGCACTGGGACAGGAACAGACTAATTTGCATATAGCCAGGTTCTGAACTGGGATGGTGCAGTGAGCTAAAAAACGGTGTTGGATCTAGCCCTGATCTCTTGACTGGGTGAGAGTATTCTGCTTAATTCAGAAACTCTGTCCATCACCACCCCTTGTTGTTAAATATTTTTTCCACCCTAAGAGTGGAAGGGTATACTCAGATGTGAGTCCCTTGCTCACTGCAACATCAGGATTCAAGCAAGCCGGACCGACGACGGCTGAAATGCCAGAAACCGGTCCCCGGAAGCTTGTTTCCTTCCCAGTGTAAGAATTGGCTTGGTAGTTTGGTTTGCCCTGTTCCCATCATGCACTGGGACAGGAACAGACTAATTTGCATATAGCCAGGTTCTGAACTGGGATGGTGCAGTGAGCTAAAAAACGGTGTTGGATCTAGCCCTGATCTCTTGACTGGGTGAGAGTATTCTGCTTAATTCAGAAACTCTGTCCAGCACCACCCTTTGTTGTTAAATATTTTGTCCACCCTAAGCGTGGAAGGGTATACTCAGATGTGAGTCCCTTGCTCACGGCACCATCAGGATTCAAGCAAGCCGGGCCGACGACGGCTGAAATGCCAGAAACCGGTCCCCGGAAGCTTGTTTCCTTCCCAGTGTAAGAATTGGCTTGGTAGTTTGGTTTGCCCTGTTCCCATCATGCACTGGGACAGGAACAGACTAATTTGCATATAGCCAGGTTCTGAACTGGGATGGTGCAGTGAGCTAAAAAACGGTGTTGGATCTAGCCCTGATCTCTTGACTGGGTGAGAGTATTCTGCTTAATTCAGAAACTCTGTCCATCACCACCCCTTGTTGCTAAATATTTTGTCCACCCTAAGCGTGGAAGGGTATACTCAGATGTGAGTCCCTTGCTCACGGCACCATCAGGATTCAAGCAAGCCGGGCCGACGACGGCTGAAATGCCAGAAACCGGTCCCCGGAAGCTTGTTTCCTTCCCAGTGTAAGAATTGGCTTGGTAGTTTGGTTTGCCCTGTTCCCATCATGCACTGGGACAGGAACAGACTAATTTGCATATAGCCAGGTTCTGAACTGGGATGGTGCAGTGAGCTAAAAAACGGTGTTGGATCTAGCCCTGATCTCTTGACTGGGTGAGAGTATTCTGCTTAATTCAGAAACTCTGTCCATCACCACCCCTTGTTGTTAAATATTTTGTCCACCCTAAGCGTGGAAGGGTATACTCAGATGTGAGTCCCTTGCTCACTGCACCATCAGGATTCAAGCAAGCCGGGCCGACGACGGCTGAAATGCCAGAAACCGGTCCCCGGAAGCTTGTTTCCTTCCCAGTGTAAGAATTGGCTTGGTAGTTTGGTTTGCCCTGTTCCCATCATGCACTGGGACAGGAACAGACTAATTTGCATATAGCCAGGTTCTGAACTTGGATGGTGCAGTGAGCTAAAAAACGGTGTTGGATCTAGCCCTGATCTCTTGACTGGGTGAGAGTATTCTGCTTAATTCAGAAACTCTGTCCATCACCACCCCTTGTTGTTAAATATTTTGTCCACCCTAAGCGTGGAAGGGTATACTCAGATGTGAGTCCCTTGCTCACTGCACCATCAGGATTCAAGCAAGCCGGGCCGACGACGGCTGAAATGCCAGAAACCGGTCCCCGGAAGCTTGTTTCCTTCCCAGTGTAAGAATTGGCTTGGTAGTTTGGTTTGCCCTGTTCCCATCATGCACTGGGATAGGAACAGACTGATTTGCATATAGCCAGGTTCTGAACTGGGATGGTGCAGTGAGCTAAAAAACGGTGTTGGATCTAGCCCTGATCTCTTGACTGGGTGAGAGTATTCTGCTTAATTCAGAAACTCTGTCCATCACCACCCCTTGTTGTTAAATATTTTGTCCACCCTAAGCGTGGAAGGGTATACTCAGATGTGAGTCCCTTGCTCACTGCACCATCAGGATTCAAGCAAGCCGGGCCGACGACGGCTGAAATGCCAGAAACCGGTCCCCGGAAGCTTGTTTCCTTCCCAGTGTAAGAATTGGCTTGGTAGTTTGGTTTGCCCTGTTCCCATCATGCACTGGGACAGGAACAGACTAATTTGCATATAGCCAGGTTCTGAACTGGGATGGTGCAGTGAGCTAAAAAACGGTGTTGGATCTAGCCCTGATCTCTTGACTGGGTGAGAGTATTCTGCTTAATTCAGAAACTCTGTCCATCACCACCCCTTGTTGTTAAATATTTTTTCCACCCTAAGAGTGGAAGGGTATACTCAGATGTGAGTCCCTTGCTCACTGCAACATCAGGATTCAAGCAAGCCGGACCGACGATGGCTGAAATGCCAGAAACCGGTCCCCGGAAGCTTGTTTCCTTCCCAGTGTAAGAATTGGCTTGGTAGTTTGGTTTGCCCTGTTCCCATCATGCACTGGGACAGGAACAGACTAATTTGCATATAGCCAGGTTCTGAACTGGGATGGTGCAGTGAGCTAAAAAACGGTGTTGGATCTAGCCCTGATCTCTTGAGTGGGTGAGAGTATTCTGCTTAATTCAGAAACTCTGTCCATCACCACCCCTTGTTGTTAAATATTTTGTCCACCCTAAGCGTGGATGGGTATACTCAGATGTGAGTCCCTTGCTCACTGCACCATCAGGATTCAAGCAAGCCGGGCCGACGACGGCTGAAATGCCAGAAACCGGTCCCCGGAAGCTTGTTTCCTTCCCAGTGTAAGAATTGGCTTGGTAGTTTGGTTTGCCCTGTTCCCATCATGCACTGGGACAGGAACAGACTAATTTGCATATAGCCAGGTTCTGAACTGGGATGGTGCAGTGAGCTAAAAAACGGTGTTGGATCTAGCCCTGATCTCTTGACTGGGTGAGAGTATTCTGCTTAATTCAGAAACTCTGTCCATCACCACCCCTTGTTGTTAAATATTTTGTCCACCCTAAGCGTGGAAGGGTATACTCAGATGTGAGTCCCTTGCTCACTGCACCATCAGGATTCAAGCAAGCCGGGCCGACGACGGCTGAAATGCCAGAAACCGGTCCCCGGAAGCTTGTTTCCTTCCCAGTGTAAGAATTGGCTTGGTAGTTTGGTTTGCCTTGTTCCCATCATGCACTGGGACAGGAACAGAGTAATTTGCATATAGCCAGGTTCTGAACTGGGATGGTGCAGTGAGCTAAAAACCGGTGTTGGATCTAGCCCTGATCTCTTGACTGGGTGAGAGTATTCTGCTTAATTCAGAAACTCTGTCCATCACCACCCCTTGTTGTTAAATATTTTGTCCACCCTAAGCGTGGAAGGGTATACTCAGATGTGAGTCCCTTGCTCACTGCACCATCAGGATTCAAGCAAGCCGGGCCGACGACGGCTGAAATGCCAGAAACCGGTCCCCGGAAGCTTGTTTCCTTCCCAGTGTAAGAATTGGCTTGGTAGTTTGGTTTGCCCTGTTCCCATCATGCACTGGGACAGGAACAGACTAATTTGCATATAGCCAGGTTCTGAACTGGGATGGTGCAGTGAGCTAAAAAACGGTGTTGGATCTAGCCCTGATCTCTTGACTGGGTGAGAGTATTCTGCTTAATTCAGAAACTCTGTCCATCACCACCCCTTGTTGTTAAATATTTTGTCCACCCTAAGCGTGGAAGGGTATACTCAGATGTGAGTCCCTTGCTCACTGCACCATCAGGATTCAAGCAAGCCGGGCCGACAACGGCTGAAATGCCAGAAACCGGTCCCCGGAAGCTTGTTTCCTTCCCAGTGTAAGAATTGGCTTGGTAGTTTGGTTTGCCCTGTTCCCATCATGCACTGGGACAGGAACAGACTAATTTGCATATAGCCAGGTTCTGAACTGGGATGGTGCAGTGAGCTAAAAAACGGTGTTGGATCTAGCCCTGATCTCTTGACTGGGTGAGAGTATTCTGCTTAATTCAGAAACTCTGTCCATCACCACCCCTTGTTGTTAAATATTTTGTCCACCCTAAGCGTGGAAGGGTATATTCAGATGTGAGTCCCATGCTCACTGCACCATCAGGATTCAAGCAAGCCGGGCCGACGACGGCCCAAATGCCAGAAACCGGTCCCCGGAAGCTTGTTTCCTTCCCAGTGTAAGAATTGGCTTGGTAGTTTGGTTTGCCCTGTTCCCATCATGCACTGGGACAGGAACAGACTAATTTGCATAAAGCAAGGTTCTGAACTGGGATGGTGCAGTGAGCTAAAAAACGGTGTTGGATCTAGCCCTGATCTCTTGACTGGGTGAGAGTATTCTGCTTAATTCAGAAACTCTGTCCATCACCACCCCTTGTTGTTAAATATTTTGTCCACCCTAAGCGTGGAAGGGTATACTCAGATGTGAGTCCCTTGCTCACTGCACCATCAGGATTCAAGCAAGCCCGGCCGACGACGGCTGAAATGCCAGAAACCGGTCCCCGGAAGCTTGTTTCCTTCCCAGTGTAAGAATTGGCTTGGTAGTTTGGTTTGCCCTGTTCCCATCATGCACTGGGACAGGAACAGACTAATTTGCATATAGCCAGGTTCTGAACTGGGATGGTGCAGTGAGCTAAAAAATGGTGTTGGATCTAGCCCTGATCTCTTGACTGGGTGAGAGTATTCTGCTTCATTCAGAAACTCTGTCCATCACCACCCCTTGTTGTTAAATATTTTGTCCACCCTAAGCGTGGAAGGGTATACTCAGATGTGAGTCCCTTGCTCACTGCACCATCAGGATTCAAGAAAGCCGGGCCGACGACGGCTGAAATGCCAGAAACCGGTCCCCGGAAGCTTGTTTCCTTCCCAGTGTAAGAATTGGCTGGGTAGTTTGGTTTGCCCTGTTCCCATCATGCACTGGGACAGGAACAGACTAATTTTCATATAGCCAGGTTCTGAACTGGGATGGTGCAGTGAGCTAAAAAACGGTGTTGGATCTAGCCCTGATCTCTTGACTGGGTGAGAGTATTCTGCTTAATTCAGAAACTCTGTCCATCACCACCCCTTGTTGTTAAATATTTTGTCCACCCTAAGCGTGGAAGGGTATACTCAGATGTGAGTCCCTTGCTCACTGCACCATCAGGATTCAAGCAAGCCGGGCCGACGACGGCTGAAATGCCAGAAACCGGTCCCCGGAAGCTTGTTTCCTTCCCAGTGTAAGAATTGGCTTGGTAGTTTGGTTTGCCCTGTTCCCATCATGCACTGGGACAGGAACAGACTAATTTGCATATAGCCAGGTTCTGAACTGGGATGGTGCAGTGAGCTAAAAAATGGTGTTGGATCTAGCCCTGATCTCTTGACTGGGTGAGAGTATTCTGCTTAATTCAGAAACTCTGTCCATCACCACCCCTTGTTGTTAAATATTTTGTCCACCCTAAGCGTGGAAGGGTATACTCAGATGTGAGTCCCTTGCTCACTGCACCATCAGGATTCAAGCAAGCCGGGCCGACGACGGCTGAAATGCCAGAAACCGGTCCCCGGAAGCTTGTTTCCTTCCCAGTGTAAGAATTGGCTTGGTAGTTTGGTTTGCCTTGTTCCCATCATGCACTGGGACAGGAACAGACTAATTTGCATATAGCCAGGTTCTGAACTGGGATGGTGCAGTGAGCTAAAAACCGGTGTTGGATCTAGCCCTGATCTCTTGACTGGGTGAGAGTATTCTGCTTAATTCAGAAACTCTGTCCATCACCACCCCTTGTTGTTAAATATTTTGTCTACCCTAAGCGTGGAAGGGTATACTCAGATGTGAGTCCCTTGCTCACTGCACCATCAGGATTCAAGCAAGCCGGGCCGACGACGGCTGAAATGCCAGAAACCGGTCCCCGGAAGCTTGTTTCCTTCCCAGTGTAAGAATTGGCTTGGTAGTTTGGTTTGCCCTGTTCCCACCATGCACTGGGACAGGAACAGACTAATTTGCATGTAGCCAGGTTCTGAACTGGGATGGTGCAGTGAGCTAAAAAACGGTGTTGGATCTAGCCCTGATCTCTTGACTGGGTGAGAGTATTCTGCTTAATTCAGAAACTCTGTCCATCACCACCCCTTGTTGTTAAATATTTTGTCCACCCTAAGCGTGGAAGGGTATACTCAGATGTGAGTCCCTTGCTCACTGCACCATCAGGATTCAAGCAAGCCGGGCCGACGACGGCTGAAATGCCAGAAACCGGTCCCCGGAAGCTTGTTTCCTTCCCAGTGTAAGAATTGGCTTGGTAGTTTGGTTTGCCCTGTTCCCATCATGCACTGGGACAGGAACAGACTAATTTGCATATAGCCAGGTTCTGAACTGGGATGATACAGTGAGCTAAAAAACGGTGTTGGATCTAGCCCTGATCTCTTGACTGGGTGAGAGTATTCTGCTTAATTCAGAAACTCTGTCCATCACCACCCCTTGTTGTTAAATATTTTGTCCACCCTAAGCGTGGAAGGGTATACTCAGATGTGAGTCCCTTGCTCACTGCACCATCAGGATTCAAGCAAGTCGGGCCGACGACGGCTGAAATGCCAGAAACCGGTCCCCGGAAGCTTGTTTCCTTCCCAGTGTAAGAATTGGCTTGGTAGTTTGGTTTGCCCTGTTCCCATCATGCACTGGGACAGGAACAGACTAATTTGCATATAGCCAGGGTCTGAACTGGGATGGTGCAGTGAGCTAAAAACGGTGTTGGATCTAGCCCTGATCTCTTGACTGGGTGAGAGTATTCTGCTTAATTCAGAAACTCTGTCCATCACCACCCCTTGTTGTTAAATATTTTGTCCACCCTAAGCGTGGAAGGGTATACTCAGATGTGAGTCCCTTGCTCACTGCACCATCAGGATTCAAGCAAGCCGGGCCGACGACGGCTGAAATGCCAGAAACCGGTCCCCGGAAGCTTGTTTCCTTCCCAGTGTAAGAATTGGCTTGGTAGTTTGGTTTGCCCTGTTCCCATCATGCACTGGGACAGGAACAGACTAATTTGCATATAGCCAGGTTCTGAACTGGGATGGTGCAGTGAGCTAAAAAACGGTGTTGGATCTAGCCCTGATCTCTTGACTGGGTGAGAGTATTCTGCTTAATTCAGAAACTCTGTCCATCACCACCCCTTGTTGTTAAATATTTTGTCCACCCTAAGCGTGGAAGGGTATACTCAGATGTGAGTCCCTTGCTCACTGCACCATCAGGATTCAAGCAAGCCGGGCCGACGACGGCTGAAATGCCAGAAACCGGTCCCCGGAAGCTTGTTTCCTTCCCAGTGTAAGAATTGGCTTGGTAGTTTGGTTTGCCCTGTTCCCATCATGCACTGGGACAGGAACAGACTAATTTGCATATAGCCAGGTTCTGAACTGGGATGGTGCAGTGAGCTAAAAAACGGTGTTGGATCTAGCCCTGATCTCTTGACTGGGTGAGAGTATTCTGCTTAATTCAGAAACTCTGTCCATCACCACCCCTTGTTGTTAAATATTTTTTCCACCCTAAGAGTGGAAGGGTATACTCAGATGTGAGTCCCTTGCTCACTGCAACATCAGGATTCAAGCAAGCCGGGCCGACGATGGCTGAAATGCCAGAAACCGGTCCCCGGAAGCTTGTTTTCTTCCCAGTGTAAGAATTGGCTTGGTAGTTTGGTTTGCCCTGTTCCCATCATGCACTGGGACAGGAACAGACTAATTTGCATATAGCCAGGTTCTGAACTGGGATGGTGCAGTGAGCTAAAAAACGGTGTTGGATCTAGCCCTGATCTCGTGACTGGGTGAGAGTATTCTGCTTAATTCAGAAACTCTGTCCAGCACCACCCCTTGTTGTTAAATATTTTGTCCACCCTAAGCGTGGAAGGGTATACTCAGATGTGAGTCCCTTGCTCACTGCACCATCAGGATTCAAGCAAGCCGGGCCGACGACGGCTGAAATGCCAGAAACCGGTCCCCGGAAGCTTGTTTCCTTCCCAGTGTAAGAATTGGCTTGGTAGTTTGGTTTGCCCTGTTCCCATCATGCACTGGGACAGGAACAGACTAATTTGCATATAGCCAGGTTCTGAACTGGGATGGTGCAGTGAGCTAAAAAACTGTGTTGGATCTAGCCCTGATCTCTTGACTGGGTGAGAGTATTCTGCTCAATTCAGAAACTCTGTCCATCACCACCCCTTGTTGTTAAATATTTTGTCCACCCTAAGCGTGGAAGGGTATACTCAGATGTGAGTCCCTTGCTCACTGCACCATCAGGATTCAAGCAAGTCGGGCCGACGACGGCTGAAATGCCAGAAACCGGTCCCCGGAAGCTTGTTTCCTTCCCAGTGTAAGAATTGGCTTGGTAGTTTGGTTTGCCCTGTTCCCATCATGCACTGGGACAGGAACAGACTAATTTGCATATAGCCAGGGTCTGAACTGGGATGGTGCAGTGAGCTAAAAACGGTGTTGGATCTAGCCCTGATCTCTTGACTGGGTGAGAGTATTCTGCTTAATTCAGAAACTCTGTCCATCACCACCCCTTGTTGTTAAATATTTTGTCCACCCTAAGCGTGGAAGGGTATACTCAGATGTGAGTCCCTTGCTCACTGCACCATCAGGATTCAAGCAAGCCGGGCCGACGACGGCTGAAATGCCAGAAACCGGTCCCCGGAAGCTTGTTTCCTTCCCAGTGTAAGAATTGGCTTGGTAGTTTGGTTTGCCCTGTTCCCATCATGCACTGGGACAGGAACAGACTAATTTGCATATAGCCAGGTTCTGAACTGGGATGGTGCAGTGAGCTAAAAAACGGTGTTGGATCTAGCCCTGATCTCTTGACTGGGTGAGAGTATTCTGCTTAATTCAGAAACTCTGTCCATCACCACCCCTTGTTGTTAAATATTTTGTCCACCCTAAGCGTGGAAGGGTATACTCAGATGTGAGTCCCTTGCTCACTGCACCATCAGGATTCAAGCAAGCCGGGCCGACGACGGCTGAAATGCCAGAAACCGGTCCCCGGAAGCTTGTTTCCTTCCCAGTGTAAGAATTGGCTTGGTAGTTTGGTTTGCCCTGTTCCCATCATGCACTGGGACAGGAACAGACTAATTTGCATATAGCCAGGTTCTGAACTGGGATGGTGCAGTGAGCTAAAAAACGGTGTTGGATCTAGCCCTGATCTCTTGACTGGGTGAGAGTATTCTGCTTAATTCAGAAACTCTGTCCATCACCACCCCTTGTTGTTAAATATTTTTTCCACCCTAAGAGTGGAAGGGTATACTCAGATGTGAGTCCCTTGCTCACTGCAACATCAGGATTCAAGCAAGCCGGGCCGACGATGGCTGAAATGCCAGAAACCGGTCCCCGGAAGCTTGTTTTCTTCCCAGTGTAAGAATTGGCTTGGTAGTTTGGTTTGCCCTGTTCCCATCATGCACTGGGACAGGAACAGACTAATTTGCATATAGCCAGGTTCTGAACTGGGATGGTGCAGTGAGCTAAAAAACGGTGTTGGATCTAGCCCTGATCTCGTGACTGGGTGAGAGTATTCTGCTTAATTCAGAAACTCTGTCCAGCACCACCCCTTGTTGTTAAATATTTTGTCCACCCTAAGCGTGGAAGGGTATACTCAGATGTGAGTCCCTTGCTCACTGCACCATCAGGATTCAAGCAAGCCGGGCCGACGACGGCTGAAATGCCAGAAACCGGTCCCCGGAAGCTTGTTTCCTTCCCAGTGTAAGAATTGGCTTGGTAGTTTGGTTTGCCCTGTTCCCATCATGCACTGGGACAGGAACAGACTAATTTGCATATAGCCAGGTTCTGAACTGGGATGGTGCAGTGAGCTAAAAAACTGTGTTGGATCTAGCCCTGATCTCTTGACTGGGTGAGAGTATTCTGCTCAATTCAGAAACTCTGTCCATCACCACCCCTTGTTGTTAAATATTTTGTCCACCCTAAGCGTGGAAGGGTATACTCAGATGTGAGTCCCTTGCTCACTGCACCATCAGGATTCAAGCAAGCCGGGCCGACGACGGCTGAAATGCCAGAAACCGGTCCCCGGAAGCTTGTTTCCTTCCCAGTGTAAGAATTGGCTTGGTAGTTTGGTTTGCCCTGTTCCCATCATGCACTGGGATAGGAACAGACTAATTTGCATATAGCCAGGTTCTGAACTGGGATGGTGCAGTGAGCTAAAAAACGGTGTTGGATCTAGCCCTGATCTCTTGACTGGGTGAGAGTATTCTGCTTAATTCAGAAACTCTGTCCATCCCCACCCCTTGTTGTTAAATATTTTGTCCACCCTAAGCGTGGAAGGGTATACTCAGATGTGAGTCCCTTGCTCACTGCACCATCAGGATTCAAGCAAGCCGGGCCGAGGACGGCTGAAATGCCACAAACCGGTCCCCGGAAGCTTGTTTCCTTCCCAGTGTAAGAATTGGCTTGGTAGTTTGGTTTGCCCTGTTCCCATCATGCACTGGGACAGGAACAGACTAATTTGCATATAGCCAGGTTCTGAACTGGGATGGTGCAGTGAGCTAAAAAACGGTGTTGGATCTAGCCCTGATCTCTTGAGTGGGTGAGAGTATTCTGCTTAATTCAGAAACTCTGTCCATCACCACCCCTTGTTGTTAAATATTTTGTCCACCCTAAGCGTGGATGGGTATACTCAGATGTGAGTCCCTTGCTCACTGCACCATCAGGATTCAAGCAAGTCGGGCCGACGACGGCTGAAATGCCAGAAACCGGTCCCCGGAAGCTTGTTTCCTTCCCAGTGTAAGAATTGGCTTGGTAGTTTGGTTTGCCCTGTTCCCATCATGCACTGGGACAGGAACAGACTAATTTGCATATAGCCAGGGTCTGAACTGGGATGGTGCAGTGAGCTAAAAACGGTGTTGGATCTAGCCCTGATCTCTTGACTGGGTGAGAGTATTCTGCTTAATTCAGAAACTCTGTCCATCACCACCCCTTGTTGTTAAATATTTTGTCCACCCTAAGCGTGGAAGGGTATACTCAGATGTGAGTCCCTTGCTCACTGCACCATCAGGATTCAAGCAAGCCGGGCCGACGACGGCTGAAATGCCAGAAACCGGTCCCCGGAAGCTTGTTTCCTTCCCAGTGTAAGAATTGGCTTGGTAGTTTGGTTTGCCCTGTTCCCATCATGCACTGGGACAAGAACAGACTAATTTGCATATAGCCAGGTTCTGAACTGGGATGGTGCAGTGAGCTAAAAAACGGTGTTGGATCTAGCCCTGATCTCTTGACTGGGTGAGAGTATTCTGCTTAATTCAGAAACTCTGTCCATCACCACCCCTTGTTGTTAAATATTTTGTCCACCCTAAGCGTGGAAGGGTATACTCAGATGTGAGTCCCTTGCTCACTGCACCATCAGGATTCAAGCAAGCCGGGCCGACGACGGCTGAAATGCCAGAAACCGGTCCCCGGAAGCTTGTTTCCTTCCCAGTGTAAGAATTGGCTTGGTAGTTTGGTTTGCCCTGTTCCCATCATGCACTGGGACAGGAACAGACTATTTTGCATATAGCCAGGTTCTGAACTGGGATGGTGCAGTGAGCTAAAAAACGGTGTTGGATCTAGCCCTGATCTCTTGACTGGGTGAGAGTATTCTGCTTAATTCAGAAACTCTGTCCATCACCACCCCTTGTTGTTAAATATTTTTTCCACCCTAAGAGTGGAAGGGTATACTCAGATGTGAGTCCCTTGCTCACTGCAACATCAGGATTCAAGCAAGCCGGGCCGACGATGGCTGAAATGCCAGAAACCGGTCCCCGGAAGCTTGTTTCCTTCCCAGTGTAAGAATTGGCTTGGTAGTTTGGTTTGCCCTGTTCCCATCATGCACTGGGACAGGAACAGACTAATTTGCATATAGCCAGGTTCTGAACTGGGATGGTGCAGTGAGCTAAAAAACGGTGTTGGATCTAGCCCTGATCTCGTGACTGGGTGAGAGTATTCTGCTTAATTCAGAAACTCTGTCCAGCACCACTCCTTGTTGTTAAATATTTTGTCCACCCTAAGCGTGGAAGGGTATACTCAGATGTGAGTCCCTTGCTCACTGCACCATCAGGATTCAAGCAAGCCGGGCCGACGACGGCTGAAATGCCAGAAACCGGTCCCCGGAAGCTTGTTTCCTTCCCAGTGTAAGAATTGGCTTGGTAGTTTGGTTTGCCCTGTTCCCATCATGCACTGGGACAGGAACAGACTAATTTGCATATAGCCAGGTTCTGAACTGGGATGGTGCAGTGAGCTAAAAAACGGTGTTGGATCTAGCCCTGATCTCTTGACTGGGTGAGAGTATTCTGCTCAATTCAGAAACTCTGTCCATCACCACCCCTTGTTGTTAAATATTTTGTCCACCCTAAGCGTGGAAGGGTATACTCAGATGTGAGTCCCTTGCTCACTGCACCATCAGGATTCAAGCAAGCCGGGCCGACGACGGCTGAAATGCCAGAGACCGGTCCCCGGAAGCTTGTTTCCTTCCCAGTGTAAGAATTGGCTTGGTAGTTTGGTTTGCCCTGTTCCCATCATGCACTGGGATAGGAACAGACTAATTTGCATATAGCCAGGTTCTGAACTGGGATGGTGCAGTGAGCTAAAAAACGGTGTTGGATCTAGCCCTGATCTCTTGACTGGGTGAGAGTATTCTGCTTAATTCAGAAACTCTGTCCATCACCACCCCTTGTTAAATATTTTGTCCACCCTAAGCGTGGAAGGGTATACTCAGATGTGAGTCCCTTGCTCACTGCACCATCAGGATTCAAGCAAGCCGGGCCGACGACGGCTGAAATGCCACAAACCGGTCCCCGGAAGCTTGTTTCCTTCCCAGTGTAAGAATTGGCTTGGTAGTTTGGTTTGCCCTGTTCCCATCATGCACTGGGACAGGAACAGACTAATTTGCATATAGCCAGGTTCTGAACTGGGATGGTGCAGTGAGCTAAAAAACGGTGTTGGATCTAGCCCTGATCTCTTGAGTGGGTGAGAGTATTCTGCTTAATTCAGAAACTCTGTCCATCACCACCCCTTGTTGTTAAATATTTTGTCCACCCTAAGCGTGGATGGGTATACTCAGATGTGAGTCCCTTGCTCACTGCACCATCAGGATTCAAGCAAGCCGGGCCGACGACGGCTGAAATGCCAGAAACCGGTCCCCGGAAGCTTGTTTCCTTCCCAGTGTAAGAATTGGCTTGGTAGTTTGGTTTGCCCTGTTCCCATCATGCACTGGGACAGGAACAGACTAATTTGCATATAGCCAGGTTCTGAACTGGGATGGTGCAGTGAGCTAAAAAACGGTGTTGGATCTAGCCCTGATCTCGTGACTGGGTGAGAGTATTCTGCTTAATTCAGAAACTCTGTCCAGCACCACCCCTTGTTGTTAAATATTTTGTCCACCCTAAGCGTGGAAGGGTATACTCAGATGTGAGTCCCTTGCTCACTGCACCATCAGGATTCAAGCAAGCCGGGCCGACGACGGCTGAAATGCCAGAAACCGGTCCCCGGAAGCTTGTTTCCTTCCCAGTGTAAGAATTGGCTTGGTAGTTTGGTTTGCCCTGTTCCCATCATGCACTGGGACAGGAACAGACTAATTTGCATATAGCCAGGTTCTGAACTGGGATGGTGCAGTGAGCTAAAAAACGGTGTTGGATCTAGCCCTTATCTCTTGACTGGGTGAGAGTATTCTGCTCAATTCAGAAACTCTGTCCATCACCACCCCTTGTTGTTAAATATTTTGTCCACCCTAAGCGTGGAAGGGTATACTCAGATGTGAGTCCCTTGCTCACTGCACCATCAGGATTCAAGCAAGCCGGGCCGACGACGGCTGAAATGCCAGAAACCGGTCCCCGGAAGCTTGTTTCCTTCCCAGTGTAAGAATTGGCTTGGTAGTTTGGTTTGCCCTGTTCCCATCATGCACTGGGATAGGAACAGACTAATTTGCATATAGCCAGGTTCTGAACTGGGTTGGTGCAGTGAGCTAAAAAACGGTGTTGGATCTAGCCCTGATCTCTTGACTGGGTGAGAGTATTCTGCTTAATTCAGAAACTCTGTCCATCACCACCCCTTGTTGTTAAATATTTTGTCCACCCTAAGCGTGGAAGGGTATACTCAGATGTGAGTCCCTTGCTCACTGCAACATCAGGATTCAAGCAAGCCGGGCCGACGACGGCTGAAATGCCACAAACCGGTCCCCGGAAGCTTGTTTCCTTCCCAGTGTAAGAATTGGCTTGGTAGTTTGTTTTGCCCTGTTCCCATCATGCACTGGGACAGGAACAGACTAATTTGCATATAGCCAGGTTCTGAACTGGGATGGTGCAGTGAGCTAAAAAACGGTGTTGGATCTAGCCCTGATCTCTTGAGTGGGTGAGAGTATTCTGCTTAATTCAGAAACTCTGTCCATCACCACCCCTTGTTGTTAAATATTTTGTCCACCCTAAGCGTGGATGGGTATACTCAGATGTGAGTCCCTTGCTCACTGCACCATCAGGATTCAAGCAAGCCGGGCCGACGACGGCTGAAATGCCAGAAACCGGTCCCCGGAAGCTTGTTTCCTTCCCAGTGTAAGAATTGGCTTGGTAGTTTGGTTTGCCCTGTTCCCATCATGCACTGGGACAGGAACAGACTAATTTGCATATAGCCAGGTTCTGAACTGGGATGGTGCAGTGAGCTAAAAAACGGTGTTGGATCTAGCCCTGATCTCTTGACTGGGTGAGAGTATTCTGCTTAATTCAGAAACTCTGTCCATCACCACCCCTTGTTGTTAAATATTTTGTCCACCCTAAGCGTGGAAGGGTATACTCAGATGTGAGTCCCTTGCTCACTGCACCATCAGGATTCAAGCAAGCCGGGCCGACGACGGCTGAAATGCCAGAAACCGGTCCCCGGAAGCTTGTTTCCTTCCCAGTGTAAGAATTGGCTTGGTAGTTTGGTTTGCCTTGTTCCCATCATGCACTGGGACAGGAACAGAGTAATTTGCATATAGCCAGGTTCTGAACTGGGATGGTGCAGTGAGCTAAAAATCGGTGTTGGATCTAGCCCTGATCTCTTGACTGGGTGAGAGTATTCTGCTTAATTCAGAAACTCTGTCCATCACCACCCCTTGTTGTTAAATATTTTGTCCACCCTAAGCGTGGAAGGGTATACTCAGATGTGAGTCCCTTGCTCACTGCACCATCAGGATTCAAGCAAGCCGGGCCGACGACGGCTGAAATGCCAGAAACCGGTCCCCGGAAGCTTGTTTCCTTCCCAGTGTAAGAATTGGCTTGGTAGTTTGGTTTGCCCTGTTCCCATCATGCACTGGGACAGGAACAGACTAATTTGCATATAGCCAGGTTCTGAACTGGGATGGTGCAGTGAGCTAAAAAACGGTGTTGGATCTAGCCCTGATCTCTTGACTGGGTGAGAGTATTCTGCTTAATTCAGAAACCCTGTCCATCACCACCCCTTGTTGTTAAATATTTTTTCCACCCTAAGAGTGGAAGGGTATACTCAGATGTGAGTCCCTTGCTCACTGCAACATCAGGATTCAAGCAAGCCGGGCCGACGATGGCTGAAATGCCAGAAACCGGTCCCCGGAAGCTTGTTTCCTTCCCAGTGTAAGAATTGGCTTGGTAGTTTGGTTTGCCCTGTTCCCATCATGCACTGGGACAGGAACAGACTAATTTGCATATAGCCAGGTTCTGAACTGGGATGGTGCAGTGAGCTAAAAAACGGTGTTGGATCTAGCCCTGATCTCGTGACTGGGTGAGAGTATTCTGCTTAATTCAGAAACTCTGTCCAGCACCACCCCTTGTTGTTAAATATTTTGTCCACCCTAAGCGTGGAAGGGTATACTCAGATGTGAGTCCCTTGCTCACTGCACCATCAGGATTCAAGCAAGCCGGGCCGACGACGGCTGAAATGCCAGAAACCGGTCCCCGGAAGCTTGTTTCCTTCCCAGTGTAAGAATTGGCTTGGTAGTTTGGTTTGCCCTGTTCCCATCATGCACTGGGACAGGAACAGACTAATTTGCATATAGCCAGGTTCTGAACTGGGATGGTGCAGTGAGCTAAAAAACGGTGTTGGATCTAGCCCTGATCTCTTGACTGGGTGAGAGTATTCTGCTCAATTCAGAAACTCTGTCCATCACCACCCCTTGTTGTTAAATATTTTGTCCACCCTAAGCGTGGAAGGGTATACTCAGATGTGAGTCCCTTGCTCACTGCACCATCAGGATTCAAGCAAGCCGGGCCGACGACGGCTGAAATGCCAGAAACCGGTCCCCGGAAGCTTGTTTCCTTCCCAGTGTAAGAATTGGCTTGGTAGTTTGGTTTGCCCTGTTCCCATCATGCACTGGGATAGGAACAGACTAATTTGCATATAGCCAGGTTCTGAACTGGGATGGTGCAGTGAGCTAAAAAACGGTGTTGGATCTAGCCCTGATCTCTTGACTGGGTGAGAGTATTCTGCTTAATTCAGAAACTCTGTCCATCACCACCCCTTGTTGTTAAATATTTTGTCCACCCTAAGCGTGGAAGGGTATACTCAGATGTGAGTCCCTTGCTCACTGCACCATCAGGATTCAAGCAAGCCGGGCCGACGACGGCTGAAATGCCACAAACCGGTCCCCGGAAGCTTGTTTCCTTCCCAGTGTAAGAATTGGCTTGGTAGTTTGGTTTGCCCTGTTCCCATCATGCACTGGGACAGGAACAGACTAATTTGCATATAGCCAGGTTCTGAACTGGGATGGTGCAGTGAGCTAAAAAACGGTGTTGGATCTAGCCCTGATCTCTTGAGTGGGTGAGAGTATTCTGCTTAATTCAGAAACTCTGTCCATCACCACCCCTTGTTGTTAAATATTTTGTCCACCCTAAGCGTGGATGGGTATACTCAGATGTGAGTCACTTGCTCACTGCACCATCAGGATTCAAGCAAGTCGGGCCGACGACGGCTGAAATGCCAGAAACCGGTCCCCGGAAGCTTGTTTCCTTCCCAGTGTAAGAATTGGCTTGGTAGTTTGGTTTGCCCTGTTCCCATCATGCACTGGGACAGGAACAGACTAATTTGCATATAGCCAGGGTCTGAACTGGGATGGTGCAGTGAGCTAAAAACGGTGTTGGATCTAGCCCTGATCTCTTGACTGGGTGAGAGTATTCTGCTTAATTCAGAAACTCTGTCCATCACCACCCCTTGTTGTTAAATATTTTGTCCACCCTAAGCGTGGAAGGGTATACTCAGATGTGAGTCCCTTGCTCACTGCACCATCAGGATTCAAGCAAGCCGGGCCGACGACGGCTGAAATGCCAGAAACCGGTCCCCGGAAGCTTGTTTCCTTCCCAGTGTAAGAATTGGCTTGGTAGTTTGGTTTGCCCTGTTCCCATCATGCACTGGGACAGGAACAGACTAATTTGCATATAGCCAGGTTCTGAACTGGGATGGTGCAGTGAGCTAAAAAATGGTGTTGGATCTAGCCCTGATCTCTTGACTGGGTGAGAGTATTCTGCTTAATTCAGAAACTCTGTCCATCACCACCCCTTGTTGTTAAATATTTTGTCCACCCTAAGCGTGGAAGGGTATACTCAGATGTGAGTCCCTTGCTCACTGCACCATCAGGATTCAAGCAAGCCGGGCCGACGACGGCTGAAATGCCAGAAACCGGTCCCCGGAAGCTTGTTTCCTTCCCAGTGTAAGAATTGGCTTGGTAGTTTGGTTTGCCCTGTTCCCATCATGCACTGGGACAGGAACAGACTAATTTGCATATAGCCAGGTTCTGAACTGGGATGGTGCAGTGAGCTAAAAAACGGTGTTGGATCTAGCCCTGATCTCTTGACTGGGTGAGAGTATTCTGCTTAATTCAGAAACTCTGTCCATCACCACCCCTTGTTGTTAAATATTTTTTCCACCCTAAGAGTGGAAGGGTATACTCAGATGTGAGTCCCTTGCTCACTGCAACATCAGGATTCAAGCAAGCCGGGCCGACGATGGCTGAAATGCCAGAAACCGGTCCCCGGAAGCTTGTTTCCTTCCCAGTGTAAGAATTGGCTTGGTAGTTTGGTTTGCCCTGTTCCCATCATGCACTGGGACAGGAACAGACTAATTTGCATATAGCCAGGTTCTGAACTGGGATGGTGCAGTGAGCTAAAAAACGGTGTTGGATCTAGCCCTGATCTCGTGACTGGGTGAGAGTATTCTGCTTAATTCAGAAACTCTGTCCAGCACCACCCCTTGTTGTTAAATATTTTGTCCACCCTAAGCGTGGAAGGGTATACTCAGATGTGAGTCCCTTGCTCACTGCACCATCAGGATTCAAGCAAGCCGGGCCGACGACGGCTGAAATGCCAGAAACCGGTCCCCGGAAGCTTGTTTCCTTCCCAGTGTAAGAATTGGCTTGGTAGTTTGGTTTGCCCTGTTCCCATCATGCACTGGGACAGGAACAGACTAATTTGCATATAGCCAGGTTCTGAACTGGGATGGTGCAGTGAGCTAAAAAACGGTGTTGGATCTAGCCCTGATCTCTTGACTGGGTGAGAGTATTCTGCTCAATTCAGAAACTCTGTCCATCACCACCCCTTGTTGTTAAATATTTTGTCCACCCTAAGCGTGGAAGGGTATACTCAGATGTGAGTCCCTTGCTCACTGCACCATCAGGATTCAAGCAAGCCGGGCCGACGACGGCTGAAATGCCAGAAACCGGTCCCCGGAAGCTTGTTTCCTTCCCAGTGTAAGAATTGGCTTGGTAGTTTGGTTTGCCCTGTTCCCATCATGCACTGGGATAGGAACAGACTAATTTGCATATAGCCAGGTTCTGAACTGGGATGGTGCAGTGAGCTAAAAAACGGTGTTGGATCTAGCCCTGATCTCTTGACTGGGTGAGAGTATTCTGCTTAATTCAGAAACTCTGTCCATCACCACCCCTTGTTGTTAAATATTTTGTCCACCCTAAGCGTCGAAGGGTATACTCAGATGTGAGTCCCTTGCTCACTGCACCATCAGGATTCAAGCAAGCCGGGCCGACGACGGCTGAAATGCCACAAACCGGTCCCCGGAAGCTTGTTTCCTTCCCAGTGTAAGAATTGGCTTGGTAGTTTGGTTTGCCCTGTTCCCATCATGCACTGGGACAGGAACAGACTAATTTGCATATAGCCAGGTTCTGAACTGGGATGGTGCAGTGAGCTAAAAAACGGTGTTGGATCTAGCCCTGATCTCTTGAGTGGGTGAGAGTATTCTGCTTAATTCAGAAACTCTGTCCATCACCACCCCTTGTTGTTAAATATTTTGTCCACCCTAAGCGTGGATGGGTATACTCAGATGTGAGTCCCTTGCTCACTGCACCATCAGGATTCAAGCAAGCCGGGCCGACGACGGCTGAAATGCCAGAAACCGGTCCCCGGAAGCTTGTTTCCTTCCCAGTGTAAGAATTGGCTTGGTAGTTTGGTTTGCCCTGTTCCCATCATGCACTGGGACAGGAACAGACTAATTTGCATATAGCCAGGTTCTGAACTGGGATGGTGCAGTGAGCTAAAAAACGGTGTTGGATCTAGCCCTGATCTCGTGACTGGGTGAGAGTATTCTGCTTAATTCAGAAACTCTGTCCAGCACCACCCCTTGTTGTTAAATATTTTGTCCACCCTAAGCGTGGAAGGGTATACTCAGATGTGAGTCCCTTGCTCACTGCACCATCAGGATTCAAGCAAGCCGGGCCGACGACGGCTGAAATGCCAGAAACCGGTCCCCGGAAGCTTGTTTCCTTCCCAGTGTAAGAATTGGCTTGGTAGTTTGGTTTGCCCTGTTCCCATCATGCACTGGGACAGGAACAGACTAATTTGCATATAGCCAGGTTCTGAACTGGGATGGTGCAGTGAGCTAAAAAACGGTGTTGGATCTAGCCCTGATCTCTTGACTGGGTGAGAGTATTCTGCTCAATTCAGAAACTCTGTCCATCACCACCCCTTGTTGTTAAATATTTTGTCCACCCTAAGCGTGGAAGGGTATACTCAGATGTGAGTCCCTTGCTCATGCACCATCAGGATTCAAGCAAGCCAGGCCGACGACGGCTGAAATGCCAGAAACCGGTCCCCGGAAGCTTGTTTCCTTCCCAGTGTAAGAATTGGCTTGGTAGTTTGGTTTGCCCTGTTCCCATCATGCACTGGGATAGGAACAGACTAATTTGCATATAGCCAGGTTCTGAACTGGGATGGTGCAGTGAGCTAAAAAACGGTGTTGGATCTAGCCCTGATCTCTTGACTGGGTGAGAGTATTCTGCTTAATTCAGAAACTCTGTCCATCACCACCCCTTGTTGTTAAATATTTTGTCCACCCTAAGCGTGGAAGGGTATACTCAGATGTGAGTCCCTTGCTCACTGCAACATCAGGATTCAAGCAAGCCGGGCCGACGACGGCTGAAATGCCACAAACCGGTCCCCGGAAGCTTGTTTCCTTCCCAGTGTAAGAATTGGCTTGGTAGTTTGGTTTGCCCTGCTCCCATCATGCACTGGGACAGGAACAGACTAATTTGCATATAGCCAGGTTCTGAACTGGGATGGTGCAGTGAGCTAAAAAACGGTGTTGGATCTAGCCCTGATCTCTTGAGTGGGTGAGAGTATTCTGCTTAATTCAGAAACTCTGTCCATCACCACCCCTTGTTGTTAAATATTTTGTCCACCCTAAGCGTGGATGGGTATACTCAGATGTGAGTCCCTTGCTCACTGCACCATCAGGATTCAAGCAAGCCGGGCCGACGACGGCTGAAATGACAGAAACCGGTCCCCGGAAGCTTGTTTCCTTCCCAGTGTAAGAATTGGCTTGGTAGTTTGGTTTGCCCTGTTCCCATCATGCACTGGGACAGGAACAGACTAATTTGCATATAGCCAGGTTCTGAACTGGGATGGTGCAGTGAGCTAAAAAACGGTGTTGGATCTAGCCCTGATCTCTTGACTGGGTGAGAGTATTCTGCTCAATTCAGAAACTCTGTCCATCACCACCCCTTGTTGTTAAATATTTTGTCCACCCTAAGCGTGGAAGGGTATACTCAGATGTGAGTCCCTTGCTCACTGCACCATCAGGATTCAAGCAAGCCGGGCCGACGACGGCTGAAATGCCAGAAACCGGTCCCCGGAAGCTTGTTTCCTTCCCAGTGTAAGAATTGGCTTGGTAGTTTGGTTTGCCCTGTTCCCATCATGCACTGGGATAGGAACAGACTAATTTGCATATAGCCAGGTTCTGAACTGGGATGGTGCAGTGAGCTAAAAAACGGTGTTGGATCTAGCCCTGATCTCTTGACTGGGTGAGAGTATTCTGCTTAATTCAGAAACTCTGTCCATCACCACCCCTTGTTGTTAAATATTTTGTCCACCCTAAGCGTGGAAGGGTATACTCAGATGTGAGTCCCTTGCTCACTGCACCATCAGGATTCAAGCAAGCCGGGCCGACGACGGCTGAAATGCCACAAACCGGTCCCCGGAAGCTTGTTTCCTTCCCAGTGTAAGAATTGGCTTGGTAGTTTGGTTTGCCCTGTTCCCATCATGCACTGGGACAGGAACAGACTAATTTGCATATAGCCAGGTTCTGAACTGGGATGGTGCAGTGAGCTAAAAAACGGTGTTGGATCTAGCCCTGATCTCTTGAGTGGGTGAGAGTATTCTGCTTAATTCAGAAACTCTGTCCATCACCACCCCTTGTTGTTAAATATTTTGTCCACCCTAAGCGTGGATGGGTATACTCAGATGTGAGTCCCTTGCTCACTGCACCATCAGGATTCAAGCAAGCCGGGCCGACGACGGCTGAAATGCCAGAAACCGGTCCCCGGAAGCTTGTTTCCTTCCCAGTGTAAGAATTGGCTTGGTAGTTTGGTTTGCCCTGTTCCCATCATGCACTGGGACAGGAACAGACTAATTTGCATATAGCCAGGTTCTGAACTGGGATGGTGCAGTGAGCTAAAAAACGGTGTTGGATCTAGCCCTGATCTCGTGACTGGGTGAGAGTATTCTGCTTAATTCAGAAACTCTGTCCAGCACCACCCCTTGTTGTTAAATATTTTGTCCACCCTAAGCGTGGAAGGGTATACTCAGATGTGAGTCCCTTGCTCACTGCACCATCAGGATTCAAGCAAGCCGGGCCGACGACGGCTGAAATGCCAGAAACCGGTCCCCGGAAGCTTGTTTCCTTCCCAGTGTAAGAATTGGCTTGGTAGTTTGGTTTGCCCTGTTCCCATCATGCACTGGGACAGGAACAGACTAATTTGCATATAGCCAGGTTCTGAACTGGGATGGTGCAGTGAGCTAAAAAACGGTGTTGGATCTAGCCCTGATCTCTTGACTGGGTGAGAGTATTCTGCTCAATTCAGAAACTCTGTCCATCACCACCCCTTGTTGTTAAATATTTTGTCCACCCTAAGCGTGGAAGGGTATACTCAGATGTGAGTCCCTTGCTCACTGCACCATCAGGATTCAAGCAAGCCGGGCCGACGACGGCTGAAATGCCAGAAACCGGTCCCCGGAAGCTTGTTTCCTTCCCAGTGTAAGAATTGGCTTAGTAGTTTGGTTTGCCCTGTTCCCATCATGCACTGGGATAGGAACAGACTAATTTGCATATAGCCAGGTTCTGAACTGGGATGGTGCAGTGAGCTAAAAAACGGTGTTGGATCTAGCCCTGATCTCTTGACTGGGTGAGAGTATTCTGCTTAATTCAGAAACTCTGTCCATCACCACCCCTTGTTGTTAAATATTTTGTCCACCCTAAGCGTGGAAGGGTATACTCAGATGTGAGTCCCTTGCTCACTGCAACATCAGGATTCAAGCAAGCCGGGCCGACGACGGCTGAAATGCCACAAACCGGTCCCCGGAAGCTTGTTTCCTTCCCAGTGTAAGAATTGGCTTGGTAGTTTGGTTTGCCCTGTTCCCATCATGCACTGGGACAGGAACAGACTAATTTGCATATAGCCAGGTTCTGAACTGGGATGGTGCAGTGAGCTAAAAAACGGTGTTGGATCTAGCGTTGATCTCTTGAGTGGGTGAGAGTATTCTGCTTAATTCAGAAACTCTGTCCATCACCACCCCTTGTTGTTAAATATTTTGTCCACCCTAAGCGTGGATGGGTATACTCAGATGTGAGTCCCTTGCTCACTGCACCATCAGGATTCAAGCAAGCCGGGCCGACGACGGCTGAAATGACAGAAACCGGTCCCCGGAAGCTTGTTTCCTTCCCAGTGTAAGAATTGGCTTGGTAGTTTGGTTTGCCCTGTTCCCATCATGCACTGGGACAGGAACAGACTAATTTGCATATAGCCAGGTTCTGAACTGGGATGGTGCAGTGAGCTAAAAAACGGTGTTGGATCTAGCCCTGATCTCTTGACTGGGTGAGAGTATTCTGCTTAATTCAGAAACTCTGTCCATCACCACCCCTTGTTGTTAAATATTTTGTCCACCCTAAGCGTGGAAGGGTATACTCAGATGTGAGTCCCTTGCTCACTGCACCATCAGGATTCAAGCAAGCCGGGCCGACGACGGCTGAAATGCCAGAAACCGGTCCCCGGAAGCTTGTTTCCTTCCCAGTGTAAGAATTGGCTTGGTAGTTTGGTTTGCCCTGTTCCCATCATGCACTGGGACAGGAACAGACTAATTTGCATATAGCCAGGTTCTGAACTGGGATGGTGCAGTGAGCTAAAAAACGGTGTTGGATCTAGCCCTGATCTCTTGACTGGGTGAGAGTATTCTGCTCAATTCAGAAACTCTGTCCATCACCACCCCTTGTTGTTAAATATTTTGTCCACCCTAAGCGTGGAAGGGTATACTCCGATGTGAGTCCCTTGCTCACTGCACCATCAGGATTCAAGCAAGCCGGGCCGACGACGGCTGAAATGCCAGAAACCGGTCCCCGGAAGCTTGTTTCCTTCCCAGTGTAAGAATTGGCTTGGTAGTTTGGTTTGCCCTGTTCCCATCATGCACTGGGATAGGAACAGACTAATTTGCATATAGCCAGGTTCTGAACTGGGATGGTGCAGTGAGCTAAAAAACGGTGTTGGATCTAGCCCTGATCTCTTGACTGGGTGAGAGTATTCTGCTTAATTCAGAAACTCTGTCCATCACCACCCCTTGTTGTTAAATATTTTGTCCACCCTAAGCGTGGAAGGGTATACTCAGATGTGAGTCCCTTGCTCACTGCACCATCAGGATTCAAGCAAGCCGGGCCGACGACGGCTGAAATGCCACAAACCGGTCCCCGGAAGCTTGTTTCCTTCCCAGTGTAAGAATTGGCTTGGTAGTTTGGTTTGCCCTGTTCCCATCATGCACTGGGACAGGAACAGACTAATTTGCATATAGCCAGGTTCTGAACTGGGATGGTGCAGTGAGCTAAAAAACGGTGTTGGATCTAGCCCTGATCTCTTGAGTGGGTGAGAGTATTCTGCTTAATTCAGAAACTCTGTCCATCACCACCCCTTGTTGTTAAATATTTTGTCCACCCTAAGCGTGGATGGGTATACTCAGATGTGAGTCCCTTGCTCACTGCACCATCAGGATTCAAGCAAGTCGGGCCGACGACGGCTGAAATGCCAGAAACCGGTCCCCGGAAGCTTGTTTCCTTCCCAGTGTAAGAATTGGCTTGGTAGTTTGGTTTGCCCTGTTCCCATCATGCACTGGGACAGGAACAGACTAATTTGCATATAGCCAGGGTCTGAACTGGGATGGTGCAGTGAGCTAAAAAGGTGTTGGATCTAGCCCTGATCTCTTGACTGGGTGAGAGTATTCTGCTTAATTCAGAAACTCTGTCCATCACCACCCCTTGTTGTTAAATATTTTGTCCACCCTAAGCGTGGAAGGGTATACTCAGATGTGAGTCCCTTGCTCACTGCACCATCAGGATTCAAGCAAGCCGGGCCGACGACGGCTGAAATGCCAGAAACCGGTCCCCGGAAGCTTGTTTCCTTCCCAGTGTAAGAATTGGCTTGGTAGTTTGGTTTGCCCTGTTCCCATCATGCACTGGGACAGGAACAGACTAATTTGCATATAGCCAGGTTCTGAACTGGGATGGTGCAGTGAGCTAAAAAACGGTGTTGGATCTAGCCCTGATCTCTTGACTGGGTGAGAGTATTCTGCTTAATTCAGAAACTCTGTCCATCACCACCCCTTGTTGTTAAATATTTTGTCCACCCTAAGCGTGGAAGGGTATACTCAGATGTGAGTCCCTTGCTCACTGCACCATCAGGATTCAAGCAAGCCGGGCCGACGACGGCTGAAATGCCAGAAACCGGTCCCCGGAAGCTTGTTTCCTTCCCAGTGTAAGAATTGGCTTGGTAGTTTGGTTTGCCCTGTTCCCATCATGCACTGGGACAGGAACAGACTAATTTGCATATAGCCAGGTTCTGAACTGGGATGGTGCAGTGAGCTAAAAAACGGTGTTGGATCTAGCCCTGATCTCGTGACTGGGTGAGAGTATTCTGCTTAATTCAGAAACTCTGTCCAGCACCACCCCTTGTTGTTAAATATTTTGTCCACCCTAAGCGTGGAAGGGTATACTCAGATGTGAGTCCCTTGCTCACTGCACCATCAGGATTCAAGCAAGCCGGGCCGACGACGGCTGAAATGCCAGAAACCGGTCCCCGGAAGCTTGTTTCCTTCCCAGTGTAAGAATTGGCTTGGTAGTTTGGTTTGCCCTGTTCCCATCATGCACTGGGACAGGAACAGACTAATTTGCATATAGCCAGGTTCTGAACTGGGATGGTGCAGTGAGCTAAAAAACGGTGTTGGATCTAGCCCTGATCTCTTGACTGGGTGAGAGTATTCTGCTCAATTCAGAAACTCTGTCCATCACCACCCCTTGTTGTTAAATATTTTGTCCACCCTAAGCGTGGAAGGGTATACTCAGATGTGAGTCCCTTGCTCACTGCACCATCAGGATTCAAGCAAGCCGGGCCGACGACGGCTGAAATGCCAGAAACCGGTCCCCGGAAGCTTGTTTCCTTCCCAGTGTAAGAATTGGCTTAGTAGTTTGGTTTGCCCTGTTCCCATCATGCACTGGGATAGGAACAGACTAATTTGCATATAGCCAGGTTCTGAACTGGGATGGTGCAGTGAGCTAAAAAACGGTGTTGGATCTAGCCCTGATCTCTTGACTGGGTGAGAGTATTCTGCTTAATTCAGAAACTCTGTCCATCACCACCCCTTGTTGTTAAATATTTTGTCCACCCTAAGCGTGGAAGGGTATACTCAGATGTGAGTCCCTTGCTCACTGCAACATCAGGATTCAAGCAAGCCGGGCCGACGACGGCTGAAATGCCACAAACCGGTCCCCGGAAGCTTGTTTCCTTCCCAGTGTAAGAATTGGCTTGGTAGTTTGGTTTGCCCTGTTCCCATCATGCACTGGGACAGGAACAGACTAATTTGCATATAGCCAGGTTCTGAACTGGGATGGTGCAGTGAGCTAAAAAACGGTGTTGGATCTAGCGTTGATCTCTTGAGTGGGTGAGAGTATTCTGCTTAATTCAGAAACTCTGTCCATCACCACCCCTTGTTGTTAAATATTTTGTCCACCCTAAGCGTGGATGGGTATACTCAGATGTGAGTCCCTTGCTCACTGCACCATCAGGATTCAAGCAAGCCGGGCCGACGACGGCTGAAATGACAGAAACCGGTCCCCGGAAGCTTGTTTCCTTCCCAGTGTAAGAATTGGCTTGGTAGTTTGGTTTGCCCTGTTCCCATCATGCACTGGGACAGGAACAGACTAATTTGCATATAGCCAGGTTCTGAACTGGGATGGTGCAGTGAGCTAAAAAACGGTGTTGGATCTAGCCCTGATCTCTTGACTGGGTGAGAGTATTCTGCTTAATTCAGAAACTCTGTCCATCACCACCCCTTGTTGTTAAATATTTTGTCCACCCTAAGCGTGGAAGGGTATACTCAGATGTGAGTCCCTTGCTCACTGCACCATCAGGATTCAAGCAAGCCGGGCCGACGACGGCTGAAATGCCAGAAACCGGTCCCCGGAAGCTTGTTTCCTTCCCAGTGTAAGAATTGGCTTGGTAGTTTGGTTTGCCCTGTTCCCATCATGCACTGGGACAGGAACAGACTAATTTGCATATAGCCAGGTTCTGAACTGGGATGGTGCAGTGAGCTAAAAAACGGTGTTGGATCTAGCCCTGATCTCTTGACTGGGTGAGAGTATTCTGCTCAATTCAGAAACTCTGTCCATCACCACCCCTTGTTGTTAAATATTTTGTCCACCCTAAGCGTGGAAGGGTATACTCCGATGTGAGTCCCTTGCTCACTGCACCATCAGGATTCAAGCAAGCCGGGCCGACGACGGCTGAAATGCCAGAAACCGGTCCCCGGAAGCTTGTTTCCTTCCCAGTGTAAGAATTGGCTTGGTAGTTTGGTTTGCCCTGTTCCCATCATGCACTGGGATAGGAACAGACTAATTTGCATATAGCCAGGTTCTGAACTGGGATGGTGCAGTGAGCTAAAAAACGGTGTTGGATCTAGCCCTGATCTCTTGACTGGGTGAGAGTATTCTGCTTAATTCAGAAACTCTGTCCATCACCACCCCTTGTTGTTAAATATTTTGTCCACCCTAAGCGTGGAAGGGTATACTCAGATGTGAGTCCCTTGCTCACTGCACCATCAGGATTCAAGCAAGCCGGGCCGACGACGGCTGAAATGCCACAAACCGGTCCCCGGAAGCTTGTTTCCTTCCCAGTGTAAGAATTGGCTTGGTAGTTTGGTTTGCCCTGTTCCCATCATGCACTGGGACAGGAACAGACTAATTTGCATATAGCCAGGTTCTGAACTGGGATGGTGCAGTGAGCTAAAAAACGGTGTTGGATCTAGCCCTGATCTCTTGAGTGGGTGAGAGTATTCTGCTTAATTCAGAAACTCTGTCCATCACCACCCCTTGTTGTTAAATATTTTGTCCACCCTAAGCGTGGATGGGTATACTCAGATGTGAGTCCCTTGCTCACTGCACCATCAGGATTCAAGCAAGTCGGGCCGACGACGGCTGAAATGCCAGAAACCGGTCCCCGGAAGCTTGTTTCCTTCCCAGTGTAAGAATTGGCTTGGTAGTTTGGTTTGCCCTGTTCCCATCATGCACTGGGACAGGAACAGACTAATTTGCATATAGCCAGGGTCTGAACTGGGATGGTGCAGTGAGCTAAAAAGGTGTTGGATCTAGCCCTGATCTCTTGACTGGGTGAGAGTATTCTGCTTAATTCAGAAACTCTGTCCATCACCACCCCTTGTTGTTAAATATTTTGTCCACCCTAAGCGTGGAAGGGTATACTCAGATGTGAGTCCCTTGCTCACTGCACCATCAGGATTCAAGCAAGCCGGGCCGACGACGGCTGAAATGCCAGAAACCGGTCCCCGGAAGCTTGTTTCCTTCCCAGTGTAAGAATTGGCTTGGTAGTTTGGTTTGCCCTGTTCCCATCATGCACTGGGACAGGAACAGACTAATTTGCATATAGCCAGGTTCTGAACTGGGATGGTGCAGTGAGCTAAAAAACGGTGTTGGATCTAGCCCTGATCTCTTGACTGGGTGAGAGTATTCTGCTTAATTCAGAAACTCTGTCCATCACCACCCCTTGTTGTTAAATATTTTGTCCACCCTAAGCGTGGAAGGGTATACTCAGATGTGAGTCCCTTGCTCACTGCACCATCAGGATTCAAGCAAGCCGGGCCGACGACGGCTGAAATGCCAGAAACCGGTCCCCGGAAGCTTGTTTCCTTCCCAGTGTAAGAATTGGCTTGGTAGTTTGGTTTGCCCTGTTCCCATCATGCACTGGGACAGGAACAGACTAATTTGCATATAGCCAGGTTCTGAACTGGGATGGTGCAGTGAGCTAAAAAACGGTGTTGGATCTAGCCCTGATCTCTTGACTGGGTGAGAGTATTCTGCTTAATTCAGAAACTCTGTCCATCACCACCCCTTGTTGTTAAATATTTTTTCCACCCTAAGAGTGGAAGGGTATACTCAGATGTGAGTCCCTTGCTCACTGCAACATCAGGATTCAAGCAAGCCGGGCCGACGATGGCTGAAATGCCAGAAACCGGTCCCCGGAAGCTTGTTTCCTTCCCAGTGTAAGAATTGGCTTGGTAGTTTGGTTTGCCCTGTTCCCATCATGCACTGGGACAGGAACAGACTAATTTGCATATAGCCAGGTTCTGAACTGGGATGGTGCAGTGAGCTAAAAAACGGTGTTGGATCTAGCCCTGATCTCGTGACTGGGTGAGAGTATTCTGCTTAATTCAGAAACTCTGTCCAGCACCACCCCTTGTTGTTAAATATTTTGTCCACCCTAAGCGTGGAAGGGTATACTCAGATGTGAGTCCCTTGCTCACTGCACCATCAGGATTCAAGCAAGCCGGGCCGACGACGGCTGAAATGCCAGAAACCGGTCCCCGGAAGCTTGTTTCCTTCCCAGTGTAAGAATTGGCTTGGTAGTTTGGTTTGCCCTGTTCCCATCATGCACTGGGACAGGAACAGACTAATTTGCATATAGCCAGGTTCTGAACTGGGATGGTGCAGTGAGCTAAAAAACGGTGTTGGATCTAGCCCTGATCTCTTGACTGGGTGAGAGTATTCTGCTCAATTCAGAAACTCTGTCCATCACCACCCCTTGTTGTTAAATATTTTGTCCACCCTAAGCGTGGAAGGGTATACTCAGATGTGAGTCCCTTGCTCACTGCACCATCAGGATTCAAGCAAGCCGGGCCGACGACGGCTGAAATGCCAGAAACCGGTCCCCGGAAGCTTGTTTCCTTCCCAGTGTAAGAATTGGCTTGGTAGTTTGGTTTGCCCTGTTCCCATCATGCACTGGGATAGGAACAGACTAATTTGCATATAGCCAGGTTCTGAACTGGGATGGTGCAGTGAGCTAAAAAACGGTGTTGGATCTAGCCCTGATCTCTTGACTGGGTGAGAGTATTCTGCTTAATTCAGAAACTCTGTCCATCACCACCCCTTGTTGTTAAATATTTTGTCCACCCTAAGCGTGGAAGGGTATACTCAGATGTGAGTCCCTTGCTCACTGCACCATCAGGATTCAAGCAAGCCGGGCCGACGACGGCTGAAATGCCACAAACCGGTCCCCGGAAGCTTGTTTCCTTCCCAGTGTAAGAATTGGCTTGGTAGTTTGGTTTGCCCTGTTCCCATCATGCACTGGGACAGGAACAGACTAATTTGCATATAGCCAGGTTCTGAACTGGGATGGTGCAGTGAGCTAAAAAACGGTGTTGGATCTAGCCCTGATCTCTTGAGTGGGTGAGAGTATTCTGCTTAATTCAGAAACTCTGTCCATCACCACCCCTTGTTGTTAAATATTTTGTCCACCCTAAGCGTGGATGGGTATACTCAGATGTGAGTCCCTTGCTCACTGCACCATCAGGATTCAAGCAAGCCGGGCCGACGACGGCTGAAATGCCAGAAACCGGTCCCCGGAAGCTTGTTTCCTTCCCAGTGTAAGAATTGGCTTGGTAGTTTGGTTTGCCCTGTTCCCATCATGCACTGGGACAGGAACAGACTAATTTGCATATAGCCAGGTTCTGAGCTGGGATGGTGCAGTGAGCTAAAAACGGTGTTGGATCTAGCCCTGATCTCTTGACTGGGTGAGAGTATTCTGCTTAATTCAGAAACTCTGTCCATCACCACCCCTTGTTGTTAAATATTTTGTCCACCCTAAGCGTGGAAGGGTATACTCAGATGTGAGTCCCTTGCTCACTGCACCATCAGGATTCAAGCAAGCCGGGCCGACGACGGCTGAAATGCCAGAAACCGGTCCCCGGAAGCTTGTTTCCTTCCCAGTGTAAGAATTGGCTTGGTAGTTTGGTTTGCCCTGTTCCCATCATGCACTGGGACAGGAACAGACTAATTTGCATATAGCCAGGTTCTGAACTGGGATGGTGCAGTGAGCTAAAAAACGGTGTTGGATCTAGCCCTGATCTCTTGACTGGGTGAGAGTATTCTGCTTAATTCAGAAACTCTGTCCATCACCACCCCTTGTTGTTAAATATTTTTTCCACCCTAAGAGTGGAAGGGTATACTCAGATGTGAGTCCCTTGCTCACTGCAACATCAGGATTCAAGCAAGCCGGGCCGACGATGGCTGAAATGCCAGAAACCGGTCCCCGGAAGCTTGTTTCCTTCCCAGTGTAAGAATTGGCTTGGTAGTTTGGTTTGCCCTGTTCCCATCATGCACTGGGACAGGAACAGACTAATTTGCATATAGCCAGGTTCTGAACTGGGATGGTGCAGTGAGCTAAAAAACGGTGTTGGATCTAGCCCTGATCTCGTGACTGGGTGAGAGTATTCTGCTTAATTCAGAAACTCTGTCCAGCACCACCCCTTGTTGTTAAATATTTTGTCCACCCTAAGCGTGGAAGGGTATACTCAGATGTGAGTCCCTTGCTCACTGCACCATCAGGATTCAAGCAAGCCGGGCCGACGACGGCTGAAATGCCAGAAACCGGTCCCCGGAAGCTTGTTTCCTTCCCAGTGTAAGAATTGGCTTGGTAGTTTGGTTTGCCCTGTTCCCATCATGCACTGGGACAGGAACAGACTAATTTGCATATAGCCAGGTTCTGAACTGGGATGGTGCAGTGAGCTAAAAAACGGTGTTGGATCTAGCCCTGATCTCTTGACTGGGTGAGAGTATTCTGCTCAATTCAGAAACTCTGTCCATCACCACCCCTTGTTGTTAAATATTTTGTCCACCCTAAGCGTGGAAGGGTATACTCAGATGTGAGTCCCTTGCTCACTGCACCATCAGGATTCAAGCAAGCCGGGCCGACGACGGCTGAAATGCCAGAAACCGGTCCCCGGAAGCTTGTTTCCTTCCCAGTGTAAGAATTGGCTTGGTAGTTTGGTTTGCCCTGTTCCCATCATGCACTGGGATAGGAACAGACTAATTTGCATATAGCCAGGTTCTGAACTGGGATGGTGCAGTGAGCTAAAAAACGGTGTTGGATCTAGCCCTGATCTCTTGACTGGGTGAGAGTATTCTGCTTAATTCAGAAACTCTGTCCATCACCACCCCTTGTTGTTAAATATTTTGTCCACCCTAAGCGTGGAAGGGTATACTCAGATGTGAGTCCCTTGCTCACTGCACCATCAGGATTCAAGCAAGCCGGGCCGACGACGGCTGAAATGCCACAAACCGGTCCCCGGAAGCTTGTTTCCTTCCCAGTGTAAGAATTGGCTTGGTAGTTTGGTTTGCCCTGTTCCCATCATGCACTGGGACAGGAACAGACTAATTTGCATATAGCCAGGTTCTGAACTGGGATGGTGCAGTGAGCTAAAAAACGGTGTTGGATCTAGCCCTGATCTCTTGAGTGGGTGAGAGTATTCTGCTTAATTCAGAAACTCTGTCCATCACCACCCCTTGTTGTTAAATATTTTGTCCACCCTAAGCGTCGAAGGGTATACTCAGATGTGAGTCCCTTGCTCACTGCACCATCAGGATTCAAGCAAGCCGGGCCGACGACGGCTGAAATGCCACAAACCGGTCCCCGGAAGCTTGTTTCCTTCCCAGTGTAAGAATTGGCTTGGTAGTTTGGTTTGCCCTGTTCCCATCATGCACTGGGACAGGAACAGACTAATTTGCATATAGCCAGGTTCTGAACTGGGATGGTGCAGTGAGCTAAAAAACGGTGTTGGATCTAGCCCTGATCTCTTGAGTGGGTGAGAGTATTCTGCTTAATTCAGAAACTCTGTCCATCACCACCCCTTGTTGTTAAATATTTTGTCCACCCTAAGCGTGGATGGGTATACTCAGATGTGAGTCCCTTGCTCACTGCACCATCAGGATTCAAGCAAGCCGGGCCGACGACGGCTGAAATGCCAGAAACCGGTCCCCGGAAGCTTGTTTCCTTCCCAGTGTAAGAATTGGCTTGGTAGTTTGGTTTGCCCTGTTCCCATCATGCACTGGGACAGGAACAGACTAATTTGCATATAGCCAGGTTCTGAACTGGGATGGTGCAGTGAGCTAAAAAACGGTGTTGGATCTAGCCCTGATCTCGTGACTGGGTGAGAGTATTCTGCTTAATTCAGAAACTCTGTCCAGCACCACCCCTTGTTGTTAAATATTTTGTCCACCCTAAGCGTGGAAGGGTATACTCAGATGTGAGTCCCTTGCTCACTGCACCATCAGGATTCAAGCAAGCCGGGCCGACGACGGCTGAAATGCCAGAAACCGGTCCCCGGAAGCTTGTTTCCTTCCCAGTGTAAGAATTGGCTTGGTAGTTTGGTTTGCCCTGTTCCCATCATGCACTGGGACAGGAACAGACTAATTTGCATATAGCCAGGTTCTGAACTGGGATGGTGCAGTGAGCTAAAAAACGGTGTTGGATCTAGCCCTGATCTCTTGACTGGGTGAGAGTATTCTGCTCAATTCAGAAACTCTGTCCATCACCACCCCTTGTTGTTAAATATTTTGTCCACCCTAAGCGTGGAAGGGTATACTCAGATGTGAGTCCCTTGCTCATGCACCATCAGGATTCAAGCAAGCCAGGCCGACGACGGCTGAAATGCCAGAAACCGGTCCCCGGAAGCTTGTTTCCTTCCCAGTGTAAGAATTGGCTTGGTAGTTTGGTTTGCCCTGTTCCCATCATGCACTGGGATAGGAACAGACTAATTTGCATATAGCCAGGTTCTGAACTGGGATGGTGCAGTGAGCTAAAAAACGGTGTTGGATCTAGCCCTGATCTCTTGACTGGGTGAGAGTATTCTGCTTAATTCAGAAACTCTGTCCATCACCACCCCTTGTTGTTAAATATTTTGTCCACCCTAAGCGTGGAAGGGTATACTCAGATGTGAGTCCCTTGCTCACTGCAACATCAGGATTCAAGCAAGCCGGGCCGACGACGGCTGAAATGCCACAAACCGGTCCCCGGAAGCTTGTTTCCTTCCCAGTGTAAGAATTGGCTTGGTAGTTTGGTTTGCCCTGCTCCCATCATGCACTGGGACAGGAACAGACTAATTTGCATATAGCCAGGTTCTGAACTGGGATGGTGCAGTGAGCTAAAAAACGGTGTTGGATCTAGCCCTGATCTCTTGAGTGGGTGAGAGTATTCTGCTTAATTCAGAAACTCTGTCCATCACCACCCCTTGTTGTTAAATATTTTGTCCACCCTAAGCGTGGATGGGTATACTCAGATGTGAGTCCCTTGCTCACTGCACCATCAGGATTCAAGCAAGCCGGGCCGACGACGGCTGAAATGACAGAAACCGGTCCCCGGAAGCTTGTTTCCTTCCCAGTGTAAGAATTGGCTTGGTAGTTTGGTTTGCCCTGTTCCCATCATGCACTGGGACAGGAACAGACTAATTTGCATATAGCCAGGTTCTGAACTGGGATGGTGCAGTGAGCTAAAAAACGGTGTTGGATCTAGCCCTGATCTCTTGACTGGGTGAGAGTATTCTGCTCAATTCAGAAACTCTGTCCATCACCACCCCTTGTTGTTAAATATTTTGTCCACCCTAAGCGTGGAAGGGTATACTCAGATGTGAGTCCCTTGCTCACTGCACCATCAGGATTCAAGCAAGCCGGGCCGACGACGGCTGAAATGCCAGAAACCGGTCCCCGGAAGCTTGTTTCCTTCCCAGTGTAAGAATTGGCTTGGTAGTTTGGTTTGCCCTGTTCCCATCATGCACTGGGATAGGAACAGACTAATTTGCATATAGCCAGGTTCTGAACTGGGATGGTGCAGTGAGCTAAAAAACGGTGTTGGATCTAGCCCTGATCTCTTGACTGGGTGAGAGTATTCTGCTTAATTCAGAAACTCTGTCCATCACCACCCCTTGTTGTTAAATATTTTGTCCACCCTAAGCGTGGAAGGGTATACTCAGATGTGAGTCCCTTGCTCACTGCACCATCAGGATTCAAGCAAGCCGGGCCGACGACGGCTGAAATGCCACAAACCGGTCCCCGGAAGCTTGTTTCCTTCCCAGTGTAAGAATTGGCTTGGTAGTTTGGTTTGCCCTGTTCCCATCATGCACTGGGACAGGAACAGACTAATTTGCATATAGCCAGGTTCTGAACTGGGATGGTGCAGTGAGCTAAAAAACGGTGTTGGATCTAGCCCTGATCTCTTGAGTGGGTGAGAGTATTCTGCTTAATTCAGAAACTCTGTCCATCACCACCCCTTGTTGTTAAATATTTTGTCCACCCTAAGCGTGGATGGGTATACTCAGATGTGAGTCCCTTGCTCACTGCACCATCAGGATTCAAGCAAGCCGGGCCGACGACGGCTGAAATGCCAGAAACCGGTCCCCGGAAGCTTGTTTCCTTCCCAGTGTAAGAATTGGCTTGGTAGTTTGGTTTGCCCTGTTCCCATCATGCACTGGGACAGGAACAGACTAATTTGCATATAGCCAGGTTCTGAACTGGGATGGTGCAGTGAGCTAAAAAACGGTGTTGGATCTAGCCCTGATCTCGTGACTGGGTGAGAGTATTCTGCTTAATTCAGAAACTCTGTCCAGCACCACCCCTTGTTGTTAAATATTTTGTCCACCCTAAGCGTGGAAGGGTATACTCAGATGTGAGTCCCTTGCTCACTGCACCATCAGGATTCAAGCAAGCCGGGCCGACGACGGCTGAAATGCCAGAAACCGGTCCCCGGAAGCTTGTTTCCTTCCCAGTGTAAGAATTGGCTTGGTAGTTTGGTTTGCCCTGTTCCCATCATGCACTGGGACAGGAACAGACTAATTTGCATATAGCCAGGTTCTGAACTGGGATGGTGCAGTGAGCTAAAAAACGGTGTTGGATCTAGCCCTGATCTCTTGACTGGGTGAGAGTATTCTGCTCAATTCAGAAACTCTGTCCATCACCACCCCTTGTTGTTAAATATTTTGTCCACCCTAAGCGTGGAAGGGTATACTCAGATGTGAGTCCCTTGCTCACTGCACCATCAGGATTCAAGCAAGCCGGGCCGACGACGGCTGAAATGCCAGAAACCGGTCCCCGGAAGCTTGTTTCCTTCCCAGTGTAAGAATTGGCTTAGTAGTTTGGTTTGCCCTGTTCCCATCATGCACTGGGATAGGAACAGACTAATTTGCATATAGCCAGGTTCTGAACTGGGATGGTGCAGTGAGCTAAAAAACGGTGTTGGATCTAGCCCTGATCTCTTGACTGGGTGAGAGTATTCTGCTTAATTCAGAAACTCTGTCCATCACCACCCCTTGTTGTTAAATATTTTGTCCACCCTAAGCGTGGAAGGGTATACTCAGATGTGAGTCCCTTGCTCACTGCAACATCAGGATTCAAGCAAGCCGGGCCGACGACGGCTGAAATGCCACAAACCGGTCCCCGGAAGCTTGTTTCCTTCCCAGTGTAAGAATTGGCTTGGTAGTTTGGTTTGCCCTGTTCCCATCATGCACTGGGACAGGAACAGACTAATTTGCATATAGCCAGGTTCTGAACTGGGATGGTGCAGTGAGCTAAAAAACGGTGTTGGATCTAGCGTTGATCTCTTGAGTGGGTGAGAGTATTCTGCTTAATTCAGAAACTCTGTCCATCACCACCCCTTGTTGTTAAATATTTTGTCCACCCTAAGCGTGGATGGGTATACTCAGATGTGAGTCCCTTGCTCACTGCACCATCAGGATTCAAGCAAGCCGGGCCGACGACGGCTGAAATGCCAGAAACCGGTCCCCGGAAGCTTGTTTCCTTCCCAGTGTAAGAATTGGCTTGGTAGTTTGGTTTGCCCTGTTCCCATCATGCACTGGGACAGGAACAGACTAATTTGCATATAGCCAGGTTCTGAACTGGGATGGTGCAGTGAGCTAAAAAACGGTGTTGGATCTAGCCCTGATCTCTTGACTGGGTGAGAGTATTCTGCTTAATTCAGAAACTCTGTCCATCACCACCCCTTGTTGTTAAATATTTTGTCCACCCTAAGCGTGGAAGGGTATACTCAGATGTGAGTCCCTTGCTCACTGCACCATCAGGATTCAAGCAAGCCGGGCCGACGACGGCTGAAATGCCAGAAACCGGTCCCCGGAAGCTTGTTTCCTTCCCAGTGTAAGAATTGGCTTGGTAGTTTGGTTTGCCCTGTTCCCATCATGCACTGGGACAGGAACAGACTAATTTGCATATAGCCAGGTTCTGAACTGGGATGGTGCAGTGAGCTAAAAAACGGTGTTGGATCTAGCCCTGATCTCTTGACTGGGTGAGAGTATTCTGCTCAATTCAGAAACTCTGTCCATCACCACCCCTTGTTGTTAAATATTTTGTCCACCCTAAGCGTGGAAGGGTATACTCCGATGTGAGTCCCTTGCTCACTGCACCATCAGGATTCAAGCAAGCCGGGCCGACGACGGCTGAAATGCCAGAAACCGGTCCCCGGAAGCTTGTTTCCTTCCCAGTGTAAGAATTGGCTTGGTAGTTTGGTTTGCCCTGTTCCCATCATGCACTGGGATAGGAACAGACTAATTTGCATATAGCCAGGTTCTGAACTGGGATGGTGCAGTGAGCTAAAAAACGGTGTTGGATCTAGCCCTGATCTCTTGACTGGGTGAGAGTATTCTGCTTAATTCAGAAACTCTGTCCATCACCACCCCTTGTTGTTAAATATTTTGTCCACCCTAAGCGTGGAAGGGTATACTCAGATGTGAGTCCCTTGCTCACTGCACCATCAGGATTCAAGCAAGCCGGGCCGACGACGGCTGAAATGCCAGAAACCGGTCCCCGGAAGCTTGTTTCCTTCCCAGTGTAAGAATTGGCTTGGTAGTTTGGTTTGCCCTGTTCCCATCATGCACTGGGACAGGAACAGACTAATTTGCATATAGCCAGGTTCTGAACTGGGATGGTGCAGTGAGCTAAAAAACGGTGTTGGATCTAGCCCTGATCTCGTGACTGGGTGAGAGTATTCTGCTTAATTCAGAAACTCTGTCCAGCACCACCCCTTGTTGTTAAATATTTTGTCCACCCTAAGCGTGGAAGGGTATACTCAGATGTGAGTCCCTTGCTCACTGCACCATCAGGATTCAAGCAAGCCGGGCCGACGACGGCTGAAATGCCAGAAACCGGTCCCCGGAAGCTTGTTTCCTTCCCAGTGTAAGAATTGGCTTGGTAGTTTGGTTTGCCCTGTTCCCATCATGCACTGGGACAGGAACAGACTAATTTGCATATAGCCAGGTTCTGAACTGGGATGGTGCAGTGAGCTAAAAAACGGTGTTGGATCTAGCCCTGATCTCTTGACTGGGTGAGAGTATTCTGCTCAATTCAGAAACTCTGTCCATCACCACCCCTTGTTGTTAAATATTTTGTCCACCCTAAGCGTGGAAGGGTATACTCAGATGTGAGTCCCTTGCTCACTGCACCATCAGGATTCAAGCAAGCCGGGCCGACGACGGCTGAAATGCCAGAAACCGGTCCCCGGAAGCTTGTTTCCTTCCCAGTGTAAGAATTGGCTTAGTAGTTTGGTTTGCCCTGTTCCCATCATGCACTGGGATAGGAACAGACTAATTTGCATATAGCCAGGTTCTGAACTGGGATGGTGCAGTGAGCTAAAAAACGGTGTTGGATCTAGCCCTGATCTCTTGACTGGGTGAGAGTATTCTGCTTAATTCAGAAACTCTGTCCATCACCACCCCTTGTTGTTAAATATTTTGTCCACCCTAAGCGTGGAAGGGTATACTCAGATGTGAGTCCCTTGCTCACTGCAACATCAGGATTCAAGCAAGCCGGGCCGACGACGGCTGAAATGCCACAAACCGGTCCCCGGAAGCTTGTTTCCTTCCCAGTGTAAGAATTGGCTTGGTAGTTTGGTTTGCCCTGTTCCCATCATGCACTGGGACAGGAACAGACTAATTTGCATATAGCCAGGTTCTGAACTGGGATGGTGCAGTGAGCTAAAAAACGGTGTTGGATCTAGCGTTGATCTCTTGAGTGGGTGAGAGTATTCTGCTTAATTCAGAAACTCTGTCCATCACCACCCCTTGTTGTTAAATATTTTGTCCACCCTAAGCGTGGATGGGTATACTCAGATGTGAGTCCCTTGCTCACTGCACCATCAGGATTCAAGCAAGCCGGGCCGACGACGGCTGAAATGACAGAAACCGGTCCCCGGAAGCTTGTTTCCTTCCCAGTGTAAGAATTGGCTTGGTAGTTTGGTTTGCCCTGTTCCCATCATGCACTGGGACAGGAACAGACTAATTTGCATATAGCCAGGTTCTGAACTGGGATGGTGCAGTGAGCTAAAAAACGGTGTTGGATCTAGCCCTGATCTCTTGACTGGGTGAGAGTATTCTGCTTAATTCAGAAACTCTGTCCATCACCACCCCTTGTTGTTAAATATTTTGTCCACCCTAAGCGTGGAAGGGTATACTCAGATGTGAGTCCCTTGCTCACTGCACCATCAGGATTCAAGCAAGCCGGGCCGACGACGGCTGAAATGCCAGAAACCGGTCCCCGGAAGCTTGTTTCCTTCCCAGTGTAAGAATTGGCTTGGTAGTTTGGTTTGCCCTGTTCCCATCATGCACTGGGACAGGAACAGACTAATTTGCATATAGCCAGGTTCTGAACTGGGATGGTGCAGTGAGCTAAAAAACGGTGTTGGATCTAGCCCTGATCTCTTGACTGGGTGAGAGTATTCTGCTCAATTCAGAAACTCTGTCCATCACCACCCCTTGTTGTTAAATATTTTGTCCACCCTAAGCGTGGAAGGGTATACTCCGATGTGAGTCCCTTGCTCACTGCACCATCAGGATTCAAGCAAGCCGGGCCGACGACGGCTGAAATGCCAGAAACCGGTCCCCGGAAGCTTGTTTCCTTCCCAGTGTAAGAATTGGCTTGGTAGTTTGGTTTGCCCTGTTCCCATCATGCACTGGGATAGGAACAGACTAATTTGCATATAGCCAGGTTCTGAACTGGGATGGTGCAGTGAGCTAAAAAACGGTGTTGGATCTAGCCCTGATCTCTTGACTGGGTGAGAGTATTCTGCTTAATTCAGAAACTCTGTCCATCACCACCCCTTGTTGTTAAATATTTTGTCCACCCTAAGCGTGGAAGGGTATACTCAGATGTGAGTCCCTTGCTCACTGCACCATCAGGATTCAAGCAAGCCGGGCCGACGACGGCTGAAATGCCACAAACCGGTCCCCGGAAGCTTGTTTCCTTCCGAGTGTAAGAATTGGCTTGGTAGTTTGGTTTGCCCTGTTCCCATCATGCACTGGGACAGGAACAGACTAATTTGCATATAGCCAGGTTCTGAACTGGGATGGTGCAGTGAGCTAAAAAACGGTGTTGGATCTAGCCCTGATCTCTTGAGTGGGTGAGAGTATTCTGCTTAATTCAGAAACTCTGTCCATCACCACCCCTTGTTGTTAAATATTTTGTCCACCCTAAGCGTGGATGGGTATACTCAGATGTGAGTCCCTTGCTCACTGCACCATCAGGATTCAAGCAAGTCGGGCCGACGACGGCTGAAATGCCAGAAACCGGTCCCCGGAAGCTTGTTTCCTTCCCAGTGTAAGAATTGGCTTGGTAGTTTGGTTTGCCCTGTTCCCATCATGCACTGGGACAGGAACAGACTAATTTGCATATAGCCAGGGTCTGAACTGGGATGGTGCAGTGAGCTAAAAAGGTGTTGGATCTAGCCCTGATCTCTTGACTGGGTGAGAGTATTCTGCTTAATTCAGAAACTCTGTCCATCACCACCCCTTGTTGTTAAATATTTTGTCCACCCTAAGCGTGGAAGGGTATACTCAGATGTGAGTCCCTTGCTCACTGCACCATCAGGATTCAAGCAAGCCGGGCCGACGACGGCTGAAATGCCAGAAACCGGTCCCCGGAAGCTTGTTTCCTTCCCAGTGTAAGAATTGGCTTGGTAGTTTGGTTTGCCCTGTTCCCATCATGCACTGGGACAGGAACAGACTAATTTGCATATAGCCAGGTTCTGAACTGGGATGGTGCAGTGAGCTAAAAAACGGTGTTGGATCTAGCCCTGATCTCTTGACTGGGTGAGAGTATTCTGCTTAATTCAGAAACTCTGTCCATCACCACCCCTTGTTGTTAAATATTTTGTCCACCCTAAGCGTGGAAGGGTATACTCAGATGTGAGTCCCTTGCTCACTGCACCATCAGGATTCAAGCAAGCCGGGCCGACGACGGCTGAAATGCCAGAAACCGGTCCCCGGAAGCTTGTTTCCTTCCCAGTGTAAGAATTGGCTTGGTAGTTTGGTTTGCCCTGTTCCCATCATGCACTGGGACAGGAACAGACTAATTTGCATATAGCCAGGTTCTGAACTGGGATGGTGCAGTGAGCTAAAAAACGGTGTTGGATCTAGCCCTGATCTCTTGACTGGGTGAGAGTATTCTGCTTAATTCAGAAACTCTGTCCATCACCACCCCTTGTTGTTAAATATTTTTTCCACCCTAAGAGTGGAAGGGTATACTCAGATGTGAGTCCCTTGCTCACTGCAACATCAGGATTCAAGCAAGCCGGGCCGACGATGGCTGAAATGCCAGAAACCGGTCCCCGGAAGCTTGTTTCCTTCCCAGTGTAAGAATTGGCTTGGTAGTTTGGTTTGCCCTGTTCCCATCATGCACTGGGACAGGAACAGACTAATTTGCATATAGCCAGGTTCTGAACTGGGATGGTGCAGTGAGCTAAAAAACGGTGTTGGATCTAGCCCTGATCTCGTGACTGGGTGAGAGTATTCTGCTTAATTCAGAAACTCTGTCCAGCACCACCCCTTGTTGTTAAATATTTTGTCCACCCTAAGCGTGGAAGGGTATACTCAGATGTGAGTCCCTTGCTCACTGCACCATCAGGATTCAAGCAAGCCGGGCCGACGACGGCTGAAATGCCAGAAACCGGTCCCCGGAAGCTTGTTTCCTTCCCAGTGTAAGAATTGGCTTGGTAGTTTGGTTTGCCCTGTTCCCATCATGCACTGGGACAGGAACAGACTAATTTGCATATAGCCAGGTTCTGAACTGGGATGGTGCAGTGAGCTAAAAAACGGTGTTGGATCTAGCCCTGATCTCTTGACTGGGTGAGAGTATTCTGCTCAATTCAGAAACTCTGTCCATCACCACCCCTTGTTGTTAAATATTTTGTCCACCCTAAGCGTGGAAGGGTATACTCAGATGTGAGTCCCTTGCTCACTGCACCATCAGGATTCAAGCAAGCCGGGCCGACGACGGCTGAAATGCCAGAAACCGGTCCCCGGAAGCTTGTTTCCTTCCCAGTGTAAGAATTGGCTTGGTAGTTTGGTTTGCCCTGTTCCCATCATGCACTGGGATAGGAACAGACTAATTTGCATATAGCCAGGTTCTGAACTGGGATGGTGCAGTGAGCTAAAAAACGGTGTTGGATCTAGCCCTGATCTCTTGACTGGGTGAGAGTATTCTGCTTAATTCAGAAACTCTGTCCATCACCACCCCTTGTTGTTAAATATTTTGTCCACCCTAAGCGTGGAAGGGTATACTCAGATGTGAGTCCCTTGCTCACTGCACCATCAGGATTCAAGCAAGCCGGGCCGACGACGGCTGAAATGCCACAAACCGGTCCCCGGAAGCTTGTTTCCTTCCCAGTGTAAGAATTGGCTTGGTAGTTTGGTTTGCCCTGTTCCCATCATGCACTGGGACAGGAACAGACTAATTTGCATATAGCCAGGTTCTGAACTGGGATGGTGCAGTGAGCTAAAAAACGGTGTTGGATCTAGCCCTGATCTCTTGAGTGGGTGAGAGTATTCTGCTTAATTCAGAAACTCTGTCCATCACCACCCCTTGTTGTTAAATATTTTGTCCACCCTAAGCGTGGATGGGTATACTCAGATGTGAGTCCCTTGCTCACTGCACCATCAGGATTCAAGCAAGCCGGGCCGACGACGGCTGAAATGCCAGAAACCGGTCCCCGGAAGCTTGTTTCCTTCCCAGTGTAAGAATTGGCTTGGTAGTTTGGTTTGCCCTGTTCCCATCATGCACTGGGACAGGAACAGACTAATTTGCATATAGCCAGGTTCTGAGCTGGGATGGTGCAGTGAGCTAAAAACGGTGTTGGATCTAGCCCTGATCTCTTGACTGGGTGAGAGTATTCTGCTTAATTCAGAAACTCTGTCCATCACCACCCCTTGTTGTTAAATATTTTGTCCACCCTAAGCGTGGAAGGGTATACTCAGATGTGAGTCCCTTGCTCACTGCACCATCAGGATTCAAGCAAGCCGGGCCGACGACGGCTGAAATGCCAGAAACCGGTCCCCGGAAGCTTGTTTCCTTCCCAGTGTAAGAATTGGCTTGGTAGTTTGGTTTGCCCTGTTCCCATCATGCACTGGGACAGGAACAGACTAATTTGCATATAGCCAGGTTCTGAACTGGGATGGTGCAGTGAGCTAAAAAACGGTGTTGGATCTAGCCCTGATCTCTTGACTGGGTGAGAGTATTCTGCTTAATTCAGAAACTCTGTCCATCACCACCCCTTGTTGTTAAATATTTTTTCCACCCTAAGAGTGGAAGGGTATACTCAGATGTGAGTCCCTTGCTCACTGCAACATCAGGATTCAAGCAAGCCGGGCCGACGATGGCTGAAATGCCAGAAACCGGTCCCCGGAAGCTTGTTTCCTTCCCAGTGTAAGAATTGGCTTGGTAGTTTGGTTTGCCCTGTTCCCATCATGCACTGGGACAGGAACAGACTAATTTGCATATAGCCAGGTTCTGAACTGGGATGGTGCAGTGAGCTAAAAAACGGTGTTGGATCTAGCCCTGATCTCGTGACTGGGTGAGAGTATTCTGCTTAATTCAGAAACTCTGTCCAGCACCACCCCTTGTTGTTAAATATTTTGTCCACCCTAAGCGTGGAAGGGTATACTCAGATGTGAGTCCCTTGCTCACTGCACCATCAGGATTCAAGCAAGCCGGGCCGACGACGGCTGAAATGCCAGAAACCGGTCCCCGGAAGCTTGTTTCCTTCCCAGTGTAAGAATTGGCTTGGTAGTTTGGTTTGCCCTGTTCCCATCATGCACTGGGACAGGAACAGACTAATTTGCATATAGCCAGGTTCTGAACTGGGATGGTGCAGTGAGCTAAAAAACGGTGTTGGATCTAGCCCTGATCTCTTGACTGGGTGAGAGTATTCTGCTCAATTCAGAAACTCTGTCCATCACCACCCCTTGTTGTTAAATATTTTGTCCACCCTAAGCGTGGAAGGGTATACTCAGATGTGAGTCCCTTGCTCACTGCACCATCAGGATTCAAGCAAGCCGGGCCGACGACGGCTGAAATGCCAGAAACCGGTCCCCGGAAGCTTGTTTCCTTCCCAGTGTAAGAATTGGCTTGGTAGTTTGGTTTGCCCTGTTCCCATCATGCACTGGGATAGGAACAGACTAATTTGCATATAGCCAGGTTCTGAACTGGGATGGTGCAGTGAGCTAAAAAACGGTGTTGGATCTAGCCCTGATCTCTTGACTGGGTGAGAGTATTCTGCTTAATTCAGAAACTCTGTCCATCACCACCCCTTGTTGTTAAATATTTTGTCCACCCTAAGCGTGGAAGGGTATACTCAGATGTGAGTCCCTTGCTCACTGCACCATCAGGATTCAAGCAAGCCGGGCCGACGACGGCTGAAATGCCACAAACCGGTCCCCGGAAGCTTGTTTCCTTCCCAGTGTAAGAATTGGCTTGGTAGTTTGGTTTGCCCTGTTCCCATCATGCACTGGGACAGGAACAGACTAATTTGCATATAGCCAGGTTCTGAACTGGGATGGTGCAGTGAGCTAAAAAACGGTGTTGGATCTAGCCCTGATCTCTTGAGTGGGTGAGAGTATTCTGCTTAATTCAGAAACTCTGTCCATCACCACCCCTTGTTGTTAAATATTTTGTCCACCCTAAGCGTCGAAGGGTATACTCAGATGTGAGTCCCTTGCTCACTGCACCATCAGGATTCAAGCAAGCCGGGCCGACGACGGCTGAAATGCCACAAACCGGTCCCCGGAAGCTTGTTTCCTTCCCAGTGTAAGAATTGGCTTGGTAGTTTGGTTTGCCCTGTTCCCATCATGCACTGGGACAGGAACAGACTAATTTGCATATAGCCAGGTTCTGAACTGGGATGGTGCAGTGAGCTAAAAAACGGTGTTGGATCTAGCCCTGATCTCTTGAGTGGGTGAGAGTATTCTGCTTAATTCAGAAACTCTGTCCATCACCACCCCTTGTTGTTAAATATTTTGTCCACCCTAAGCGTGGATGGGTATACTCAGATGTGAGTCCCTTGCTCACTGCACCATCAGGATTCAAGCAAGCCGGGCCGACGACGGCTGAAATGCCAGAAACCGGTCCCCGGAAGCTTGTTTCCTTCCCAGTGTAAGAATTGGCTTGGTAGTTTGGTTTGCCCTGTTCCCATCATGCACTGGGACAGGAACAGACTAATTTGCATATAGCCAGGTTCTGAACTGGGATGGTGCAGTGAGCTAAAAAACGGTGTTGGATCTAGCCCTGATCTCGTGACTGGGTGAGAGTATTCTGCTTAATTCAGAAACTCTGTCCAGCACCACCCCTTGTTGTTAAATATTTTGTCCACCCTAAGCGTGGAAGGGTATACTCAGATGTGAGTCCCTTGCTCACTGCACCATCAGGATTCAAGCAAGCCGGGCCGACGACGGCTGAAATGCCAGAAACCGGTCCCCGGAAGCTTGTTTCCTTCCCAGTGTAAGAATTGGCTTGGTAGTTTGGTTTGCCCTGTTCCCATCATGCACTGGGACAGGAACAGACTAATTTGCATATAGCCAGGTTCTGAACTGGGATGGTGCAGTGAGCTAAAAAACGGTGTTGGATCTAGCCCTGATCTCTTGACTGGGTGAGAGTATTCTGCTCAATTCAGAAACTCTGTCCATCACCACCCCTTGTTGTTAAATATTTTGTCCACCCTAAGCGTGGAAGGGTATACTCAGATGTGAGTCCCTTGCTCATGCACCATCAGGATTCAAGCAAGCCAGGCCGACGACGGCTGAAATGCCAGAAACCGGTCCCCGGAAGCTTGTTTCCTTCCCAGTGTAAGAATTGGCTTGGTAGTTTGGTTTGCCCTGTTCCCATCATGCACTGGGATAGGAACAGACTAATTTGCATATAGCCAGGTTCTGAACTGGGATGGTGCAGTGAGCTAAAAAACGGTGTTGGATCTAGCCCTGATCTCTTGACTGGGTGAGAGTATTCTGCTTAATTCAGAAACTCTGTCCATCACCACCCCTTGTTGTTAAATATTTTGTCCACCCTAAGCGTGGAAGGGTATACTCAGATGTGAGTCCCTTGCTCACTGCAACATCAGGATTCAAGCAAGCCGGGCCGACGACGGCTGAAATGCCACAAACCGGTCCCCGGAAGCTTGTTTCCTTCCCAGTGTAAGAATTGGCTTGGTAGTTTGGTTTGCCCTGCTCCCATCATGCACTGGGACAGGAACAGACTAATTTGCATATAGCCAGGTTCTGAACTGGGATGGTGCAGTGAGCTAAAAAACGGTGTTGGATCTAGCCCTGATCTCTTGAGTGGGTGAGAGTATTCTGCTTAATTCAGAAACTCTGTCCATCACCACCCCTTGTTGTTAAATATTTTGTCCACCCTAAGCGTGGATGGGTATACTCAGATGTGAGTCCCTTGCTCACTGCACCATCAGGATTCAAGCAAGCCGGGCCGACGACGGCTGAAATGACAGAAACCGGTCCCCGGAAGCTTGTTTCCTTCCCAGTGTAAGAATTGGCTTGGTAGTTTGGTTTGCCCTGTTCCCATCATGCACTGGGACAGGAACAGACTAATTTGCATATAGCCAGGTTCTGAACTGGGATGGTGCAGTGAGCTAAAAAACGGTGTTGGATCTAGCCCTGATCTCTTGACTGGGTGAGAGTATTCTGCTCAATTCAGAAACTCTGTCCATCACCACCCCTTGTTGTTAAATATTTTGTCCACCCTAAGCGTGGAAGGGTATACTCAGATGTGAGTCCCTTGCTCACTGCACCATCAGGATTCAAGCAAGCCGGGCCGACGACGGCTGAAATGCCAGAAACCGGTCCCCGGAAGCTTGTTTCCTTCCCAGTGTAAGAATTGGCTTGGTAGTTTGGTTTGCCCTGTTCCCATCATGCACTGGGATAGGAACAGACTAATTTGCATATAGCCAGGTTCTGAACTGGGATGGTGCAGTGAGCTAAAAAACGGTGTTGGATCTAGCCCTGATCTCTTGACTGGGTGAGAGTATTCTGCTTAATTCAGAAACTCTGTCCATCACCACCCCTTGTTGTTAAATATTTTGTCCACCCTAAGCGTGGAAGGGTATACTCAGATGTGAGTCCCTTGCTCACTGCACCATCAGGATTCAAGCAAGCCGGGCCGACGACGGCTGAAATGCCACAAACCGGTCCCCGGAAGCTTGTTTCCTTCCCAGTGTAAGAATTGGCTTGGTAGTTTGGTTTGCCCTGTTCCCATCATGCACTGGGACAGGAACAGACTAATTTGCATATAGCCAGGTTCTGAACTGGGATGGTGCAGTGAGCTAAAAAACGGTGTTGGATCTAGCCCTGATCTCTTGAGTGGGTGAGAGTATTCTGCTTAATTCAGAAACTCTGTCCATCACCACCCCTTGTTGTTAAATATTTTGTCCACCCTAAGCGTGGATGGGTATACTCAGATGTGAGTCCCTTGCTCACTGCACCATCAGGATTCAAGCAAGCCGGGCCGACGACGGCTGAAATGCCAGAAACCGGTCCCCGGAAGCTTGTTTCCTTCCCAGTGTAAGAATTGGCTTGGTAGTTTGGTTTGCCCTGTTCCCATCATGCACTGGGACAGGAACAGACTAATTTGCATATAGCCAGGTTCTGAACTGGGATGGTGCAGTGAGCTAAAAAACGGTGTTGGATCTAGCCCTGATCTCGTGACTGGGTGAGAGTATTCTGCTTAATTCAGAAACTCTGTCCAGCACCACCCCTTGTTGTTAAATATTTTGTCCACCCTAAGCGTGGAAGGGTATACTCAGATGTGAGTCCCTTGCTCACTGCACCATCAGGATTCAAGCAAGCCGGGCCGACGACGGCTGAAATGCCAGAAACCGGTCCCCGGAAGCTTGTTTCCTTCCCAGTGTAAGAATTGGCTTGGTAGTTTGGTTTGCCCTGTTCCCATCATGCATTGGGACAGGAACAGACTAATTTGCATATAGCCAGGTTCTGAACTGGGATGGTGCAGTGAGCTAAAAAACGGTGTTGGATCTAGCCCTGATCTCTTGACTGGGTGAGAGTATTCTGCTCAATTCAGAAACTCTGTCCATCACCACCCCTTGTTGTTAAATATTTTGTCCACCCTAAGCGTGGAAGGGTATACTCAGATGTGAGTCCCTTGCTCACTGCACCATCAGGATTCAAGCAAGCCGGGCCGACGACGGCTGAAATGCCAGAAACCGGTCCCCGGAAGCTTGTTTCCTTCCCAGTGTAAGAATTGGCTTAGTAGTTTGGTTTGCCCTGTTCCCATCATGCACTGGGATAGGAACAGACTAATTTGCATATAGCCAGGTTCTGAACTGGGATGGTGCAGTGAGCTAAAAAACGGTGTTGGATCTAGCCCTGATCTCTTGACTGGGTGAGAGTATTCTGCTTAATTCAGAAACTCTGTCCATCACCACCCCTTGTTGTTAAATATTTTGTCCACCCTAAGCGTGGAAGGGTATACTCAGATGTGAGTCCCTTGCTCACTGCAACATCAGGATTCAAGCAAGCCGGGCCGACGACGGCTGAAATGCCACAAACCGGTCCCCGGAAGCTTGTTTCCTTCCCAGTGTAAGAATTGGCTTGGTAGTTTGGTTTGCCCTGTTCCCATCATGCACTGGGACAGGAACAGACTAATTTGCATATAGCCAGGTTCTGAACTGGGATGGTGCAGTGAGCTAAAAAACGGTGTTGGATCTAGCGTTGATCTCTTGAGTGGGTGAGAGTATTCTGCTTAATTCAGAAACTCTGTCCATCACCACCCCTTGTTGTTAAATATTTTGTCCACCCTAAGCGTGGATGGGTATACTCAGATGTGAGTCCCTTGCTCACTGCACCATCAGGATTCAAGCAAGCCGGGCCGACGACGGCTGAAATGACAGAAACCGGTCCCCGGAAGCTTGTTTCCTTCCCAGTGTAAGAATTGGCTTGGTAGTTTGGTTTGCCCTGTTCCCATCATGCACTGGGACAGGAACAGACTAATTTGCATATAGCCAGGTTCTGAACTGGGATGGTGCAGTGAGCTAAAAAACGGTGTTGGATCTAGCCCTGATCTCTTGACTGGGTGAGAGTATTCTGCTTAATTCAGAAACTCTGTCCATCACCACCCCTTGTTGTTAAATATTTTGTCCACCCTAAGCGTGGAAGGGTATACTCAGATGTGAGTCCCTTGCTCACTGCACCATCAGGATTCAAGCAAGCCGGGCCGACGACGGCTGAAATGCCAGAAACCGGTCCCCGGAAGCTTGTTTCCTTCCCAGTGTAAGAATTGGCTTGGTAGTTTGGTTTGCCCTGTTCCCATCATGCACTGGGACAGGAACAGACTAATTTGCATATAGCCAGGTTCTGAACTGGGATGGTGCAGTGAGCTAAAAAACGGTGTTGGATCTAGCCCTGATCTCTTGACTGGGTGAGAGTATTCTGCTCAATTCAGAAACTCTGTCCATCACCACCCCTTGTTGTTAAATATTTTGTCCACCCTAAGCGTGGAAGGGTATACTCCGATGTGAGTCCCTTGCTCACTGCACCATCAGGATTCAAGCAAGCCGGGCCGACGACGGCTGAAATGCCAGAAACCGGTCCCCGGAAGCTTGTTTCCTTCCCAGTGTAAGAATTGGCTTGGTAGTTTGGTTTGCCCTGTTCCCATCATGCACTGGGATAGGAACAGACTAATTTGCATATAGCCAGGTTCTGAACTGGGATGGTGCAGTGAGCTAAAAAACGGTGTTGGATCTAGCCCTGATCTCTTGACTGGGTGAGAGTATTCTGCTTAATTCAGAAACTCTGTCCATCACCACCCCTTGTTGTTAAATATTTTGTCCACCCTAAGCGTGGAAGGGTATACTCAGATGTGAGTCCCTTGCTCACTGCACCATCAGGATTCAAGCAAGCCGGGCCGACGACGGCTGAAATGCCACAAACCGGTCCCCGGAAGCTTGTTTCCTTCCCAGTGTAAGAATTGGCTTGGTAGTTTGGTTTGCCCTGTTCCCATCATGCACTGGGACAGGAACAGACTAATTTGCATATAGCCAGGTTCTGAACTGGGATGGTGCAGTGAGCTAAAAAACGGTGTTGGATCTAGCCCTGATCTCTTGAGTGGGTGAGAGTATTCTGCTTAATTCAGAAACTCTGTCCATCACCACCCCTTGTTGTTAAATATTTTGTCCACCCTAAGCGTGGATGGGTATACTCAGATGTGAGTCCCTTGCTCACTGCACCATCAGGATTCAAGCAAGTCGGGCCGACGACGGCTGAAATGCCAGAAACCGGTCCCCGGAAGCTTGTTTCCTTCCCAGTGTAAGAATTGGCTTGGTAGTTTGGTTTGCCCTGTTCCCATCATGCACTGGGACAGGAACAGACTAATTTGCATATAGCCAGGGTCTGAACTGGGATGGTGCAGTGAGCTAAAAAGGTGTTGGATCTAGCCCTGATCTCTTGACTGGGTGAGAGTATTCTGCTTAATTCAGAAACTCTGTCCATCACCACCCCTTGTTGTTAAATATTTTGTCCACCCTAAGCGTGGAAGGGTATACTCAGATGTGAGTCCCTTGCTCACTGCACCATCAGGATTCAAGCAAGCCGGGCCGACGACGGCTGAAATGCCAGAAACCGGTCCCCGGAAGCTTGTTTCCTTCCCAGTGTAAGAATTGGCTTGGTAGTTTGGTTTGCCCTGTTCCCATCATGCACTGGGACAGGAACAGACTAATTTGCATATAGCCAGGTTCTGAACTGGGATGGTGCAGTGAGCTAAAAAACGGTGTTGGATCTAGCCCTGATCTCTTGACTGGGTGAGAGTATTCTGCTTAATTCAGAAACTCTGTCCATCACCACCCCTTGTTGTTAAATATTTTGTCCACCCTAAGCGTGGAAGGGTATACTCAGATGTGAGTCCCTTGCTCACTGCACCATCAGGATTCAAGCAAGCCGGGCCGACGACGGCTGAAATGCCAGAAACCGGTCCCCGGAAGCTTGTTTCCTTCCCAGTGTAAGAATTGGCTTGGTAGTTTGGTTTGCCCTGTTCCCATCATGCACTGGGACAGGAACAGACTAATTTGCATATAGCCAGGTTCTGAACTGGGATGGTGCAGTGAGCTAAAAAACGGTGTTGGATCTAGCCCTGATCTCGTGACTGGGTGAGAGTATTCTGCTTAATTCAGAAACTCTGTCCAGCACCACCCCTTGTTGTTAAATATTTTGTCCACCCTAAGCGTGGAAGGGTATACTCAGATGTGAGTCCCTTGCTCACTGCACCATCAGGATTCAAGCAAGCCGGGCCGACGACGGCTGAAATGCCAGAAACCGGTCCCCGGAAGCTTGTTTCCTTCCCAGTGTAAGAATTGGCTTGGTAGTTTGGTTTGCCCTGTTCCCATCATGCACTGGGACAGGAACAGACTAATTTGCATATAGCCAGGTTCTGAACTGGGATGGTGCAGTGAGCTAAAAAACGGTGTTGGATCTAGCCCTGATCTCTTGACTGGGTGAGAGTATTCTGCTCAATTCAGAAACTCTGTCCATCACCACCCCTTGTTGTTAAATATTTTGTCCACCCTAAGCGTGGAAGGGTATACTCAGATGTGAGTCCCTTGCTCACTGCACCATCAGGATTCAAGCAAGCCGGGCCGACGACGGCTGAAATGCCAGAAACCGGTCCCCGGAAGCTTGTTTCCTTCCCAGTGTAAGAATTGGCTTAGTAGTTTGGTTTGCCCTGTTCCCATCATGCACTGGGATAGGAACAGACTAATTTGCATATAGCCAGGTTCTGAACTGGGATGGTGCAGTGAGCTAAAAAACGGTGTTGGATCTAGCCCTGATCTCTTGACTGGGTGAGAGTATTCTGCTTAATTCAGAAACTCTGTCCATCACCACCCCTTGTTGTTAAATATTTTGTCCACCCTAAGCGTGGAAGGGTATACTCAGATGTGAGTCCCTTGCTCACTGCAACATCAGGATTCAAGCAAGCCGGGCCGACGACGGCTGAAATGCCACAAACCGGTCCCCGGAAGCTTGTTTCCTTCCCAGTGTAAGAATTGGCTTGGTAGTTTGGTTTGCCCTGTTCCCATCATGCACTGGGACAGGAACAGACTAATTTGCATATAGCCAGGTTCTGAACTGGGATGGTGCAGTGAGCTAAAAAACGGTGTTGGATCTAGCGTTGATCTCTTGAGTGGGTGAGAGTATTCTGCTTAATTCAGAAACTCTGTCCATCACCACCCCTTGTTGTTAAATATTTTGTCCACCCTAAGCGTGGATGGGTATACTCAGATGTGAGTCCCTTGCTCACTGCACCATCAGGATTCAAGCAAGCCGGGCCGACGACGGCTGAAATGACAGAAACCGGTCCCCGGAAGCTTGTTTCCTTCCCAGTGTAAGAATTGGCTTGGTAGTTTGGTTTGCCCTGTTCCCATCATGCACTGGGACAGGAACAGACTAATTTGCATATAGCCAGGTTCTGAACTGGGATGGTGCAGTGAGCTAAAAAACGGTGTTGGATCTAGCCCTGATCTCTTGACTGGGTGAGAGTATTCTGCTTAATTCAGAAACTCTGTCCATCACCACCCCTTGTTGTTAAATATTTTGTCCACCCTAAGCGTGGAAGGGTATACTCAGATGTGAGTCCCTTGCTCACTGCACCATCAGGATTCAAGCAAGCCGGGCCGACGACGGCTGAAATGCCAGAAACCGGTCCCCGGAAGCTTGTTTCCTTCCCAGTGTAAGAATTGGCTTGGTAGTTTGGTTTGCCCTGTTCCCATCATGCACTGGGACAGGAACAGACTAATTTGCATATAGCCAGGTTCTGAACTGGGATGGTGCAGTGAGCTAAAAAACGGTGTTGGATCTAGCCCTGATCTCTTGACTGGGTGAGAGTATTCTGCTCAATTCAGAAACTCTGTCCATCACCACCCCTTGTTGTTAAATATTTTGTCCACCCTAAGCGTGGAAGGGTATACTCCGATGTGAGTCCCTTGCTCACTGCACCATCAGGATTCAAGCAAGCCGGGCCGACGACGGCTGAAATGCCAGAAACCGGTCCCCGGAAGCTTGTTTCCTTCCCAGTGTAAGAATTGGCTTGGTAGTTTGGTTTGCCCTGTTCCCATCATGCACTGGGATAGGAACAGACTAATTTGCATATAGCCAGGTTCTGAACTGGGATGGTGCAGTGAGCTAAAAAACGGTGTTGGATCTAGCCCTGATCTCTTGACTGGGTGAGAGTATTCTGCTTAAGTCAGAAACTCTGTCCATCACCACCCCTTGTTGTTAAATATTTTGTCCACCCTAAGCGTGGAAGGGTATACTCAGATGTGAGTCCCTTGCTCACTGCACCATCAGGATTCAAGCAAGCCGGGCCGACGACGGCTGAAATGCCACAAACCGGTCCCCGGAAGCTTGTTTCCTTCCCAGTGTAAGAATTGGCTTGGTAGTTTGGTTTGCCCTGTTCCCATCATGCACTGGGACAGGAACCGACTAATTTGCATATAGCCAGGTTCTGAACTGGGATGGTGCAGTGAGCTAAAAAACGGTGTTGGATCTAGCCCTGATCTCTTGAGTGGGTGAGAGTATTCTGCTTAATTCAGAAACTCTGTCCATCACCACCCCTTGTTGTTAAATATTTTGTCCACCCTAAGCGTGGATGGGTATACTCAGATGTGAGTCCCTTGCTCACTGCACCATCAGGATTCAAGCAAGTCGGGCCGACGACGGCTGAAATGCCAGAAACCGGTCCCCGGAAGCTTGTTTCCTTCCCAGTGTAAGAATTGGCTTGGTAGTTTGGTTTGCCCTGTTCCCATCATGCACTGGGACAGGAACAGACTAATTTGCATATAGCCAGGGTCTGAACTGGGATGGTGCAGTGAGCTAAAAAGGTGTTGGATCTAGCCCTGATCTCTTGACTGGGTGAGAGTATTCTGCTTAATTCAGAAACTCTGTCCATCACCACCCCTTGTTGTTAAATATTTTGTCCACCCTAAGCGTGGAAGGGTATACTCAGATGTGAGTCCCTTGCTCACTGCACCATCAGGATTCAAGCAAGCCGGGCCGACGACGGCTGAAATGCCAGAAACCGGTCCCCGGAAGCTTGTTTCCTTCCCAGTGTAAGAATTGGCTTGGTAGTTTGGTTTGCCCTGTTCCCATCATGCACTGGGACAGGAACAGACTAATTTGCATATAGCCAGGTTCTGAACTGGGATGGTGCAGTGAGCTAAAAAACGGTGTTGGATCTAGCCCTGATCTCTTGACTGGGTGAGAGTATTCTGCTTAATTCAGAAACTCTGTCCATCACCACCCCTTGTTGTTAAATATTTTGTCCACCCTAAGCGTGGAAGGGTATACTCAGATGTGAGTCCCTTGCTCACTGCACCATCAGGATTCAAGCAAGCCGGGCCGACGACGGCTGAAATGCCAGAAACCGGTCCCCGGAAGCTTGTTTCCTTCCCAGTGTAAGAATTGGCTTGGTAGTTTGGTTTGCCCTGTTCCCATCATGCACTGGGACAGGAACAGACTAATTTGCATATAGCCAGGTTCTGAACTGGGATGGTGCAGTGAGCTAAAAAACGGTGTTGGATCTAGCCCTGATCTCTTGACTGGGTGAGAGTATTCTGCTTAATTCAGAAACTCTGTCCATCACCACCCCTTGTTGTTAAATATTTTTTCCACCCTAAGAGTGGAAGGGTATACTCAGATGTGAGTCCCTTGCTCACTGCAACATCAGGATTCAAGCAAGCCGGGCCGACGATGGCTGAAATGCCAGAAACCGGTCCCCGGAAGCTTGTTTCCTTCCCAGTGTAAGAATTGGCTTGGTAGTTTGGTTTGCCCTGTTCCCATCATGCACTGGGACAGGAACAGACTAATTTGCATATAGCCAGGTTCTGAACTGGGATGGTGCAGTGAGCTAAAAAACGGTGTTGGATCTAGCCCTGATCTCGTGACTGGGTGAGAGTATTCTGCTTAATTCAGAAACTCTGTCCAGCACCACCCCTTGTTGTTAAATATTTTGTCCACCCTAAGCGTGGAAGGGTATACTCAGATGTGAGTCCCTTGCTCACTGCACCATCAGGATTCAAGCAAGCCGGGCCGACGACGGCTGAAATGCCAGAAACCGGTCCCCGGAAGCTTGTTTCCTTCCCAGTGTAAGAATTGGCTTGGTAGTTTGGTTTGCCCTGTTCCCATCATGCACTGGGACAGGAACAGACTAATTTGCATATAGCCAGGTTCTGAACTGGGATGGTGCAGTGAGCTAAAAAACGGTGTTGGATCTAGCCCTGATCTCTTGACTGGGTGAGAGTATTCTGCTCAATTCAGAAACTCTGTCCATCACCACCCCTTGTTGTTAAATATTTTGTCCACCCTAAGCGTGGAAGGGTATACTCAGATGTGAGTCCCTTGCTCACTGCACCATCAGGATTCAAGCAAGCCGGGCCGACGACGGCTGAAATGCCAGAAACCGGTCCCCGGAAGCTTGTTTCCTTCCCAGTGTAAGAATTGGCTTGGTAGTTTGGTTTGCCCTGTTCCCATCATGCACTGGGATAGGAACAGACTAATTTGCATATAGCCAGGTTCTGAACTGGGATGGTGCAGTGAGCTAAAAAACGGTGTTGGATCTAGCCCTGATCTCTTGACTGGGTGAGAGTATTCTGCTTAATTCAGAAACTCTGTCCATCACCACCCCTTGTTGTTAAATATTTTGTCCACCCTAAGCGTGGAAGGGTATACTCAGATGTGAGTCCCTTGCTCACTGCACCATCAGGATTCAAGCAAGCCGGGCCGACGACGGCTGAAATGCCACAAACCGGTCCCCGGAAGCTTGTTTCCTTCCCAGTGTAAGAATTGGCTTGGTAGTTTGGTTTGCCCTGTTCCCATCATGCACTGGGACAGGAACAGACTAATTTGCATATAGCCAGGTTCTGAACTGGGATGGTGCAGTGAGCTAAAAAACGGTGTTGGATCTAGCCCTGATCTCTTGAGTGGGTGAGAGTATTCTGCTTAATTCAGAAACTCTGTCCATCACCACCCCTTGTTGTTAAATATTTTGTCCACCCTAAGCGTGGATGGGTATACTCAGATGTGAGTCCCTTGCTCACTGCACCATCAGGATTCAAGCAAGCCGGGCCGACGACGGCTGAAATGCCAGAAACCGGTCCCCGGAAGCTTGTTTCCTTCCCAGTGTAAGAATTGGCTTGGTAGTTTGGTTTGCCCTGTTCCCATCATGCACTGGGACAGGAACAGACTAATTTGCATATAGCCAGGTTCTGAGCTGGGATGGTGCAGTGAGCTAAAAACGGTGTTGGATCTAGCCCTGATCTCTTGACTGGGTGAGAGTATTCTGCTTAATTCAGAAACTCTGTCCATCACCACCCCTTGTTGTTAAATATTTTGTCCACCCTAAGCGTGGAAGGGTATACTCAGATGTGAGTCCCTTGCTCACTGCACCATCAGGATTCAAGCAAGCCGGGCCGACGACGGCTGAAATGCCAGAAACCGGTCCCCGGAAGCTTGTTTCCTTCCCAGTGTAAGAATTGGCTTGGTAGTTTGGTTTGCCCTGTTCCCATCATGCACTGGGACAGGAACAGACTAATTTGCATATAGCCAGGTTCTGAACTGGGATGGTGCAGTGAGCTAAAAAACGGTGTTGGATCTAGCCCTGATCTCTTGACTGGGTGAGAGTATTCTGCTTAATTCAGAAACTCTGTCCATCACCACCCCTTGTTGTTAAATATTTTTTCCACCCTAAGAGTGGAAGGGTATACTCAGATGTGAGTCCCTTGCTCACTGCAACATCAGGATTCAAGCAAGCCGGGCCGACGATGGCTGAAATGCCAGAAACCGGTCCCCGGAAGCTTGTTTCCTTCCCAGTGTAAGAATTGGCTTGGTAGTTTGGTTTGCCCTGTTCCCATCATGCACTGGGACAGGAACAGACTAATTTGCATATAGCCAGGTTCTGAACTGGGATGGTGCAGTGAGCTAAAAAACGGTGTTGGATCTAGCCCTGATCTCGTGACTGGGTGAGAGTATTCTGCTTAATTCAGAAACTCTGTCCAGCTTCACCCCTTGTTGTTAAATATTTTGTCCACCCTAAGCGTGGAAGGGTATACTCAGATGTGAGTCCCTTGCTCACTGCACCATCAGGATTCAAGCAAGCCGGGCCGACGACGGCTGAAATGCCAGAAACCGGTCCCCGGAAGCTTGTTTCCTTCCCAGTGTAAGAATTGGCTTGGTAGTTTGGTTTGCCCTGTTCCCATCATGCACTGGGACAGGAACAGACTAATTTGCATATAGCCAGGTTCTGAACTGGGATGGTGCAGTGAGCTAAAAAACGGTGTTGGATCTAGCCCTGATCTCTTGACTGGGTGAGAGTATTCTGCTCAATTCAGAAACTCTGTCCATCACCACCCCTTGTTGTTAAATATTTTGTCCACCCTAAGCGTGGAAGGGTATACTCAGATGTGAGTCCCTTGCTCACTGCACCATCAGGATTCAAGCAAGCCGGGCCGACGACGGCTGAAATGCCAGAAACCGGTCCCCGGAAGCTTGTTTCCTTCCCAGTGTAAGAATTGGCTTGGTAGTTTGGTTTGCCCTGTTCCCATCATGCACTGGGATAGGAACAGACTAATTTGCATATAGCCAGGTTCTGAACTGGGATGGTGCAGTGAGCTAAAAAACGGTGTTGGATCTAGCCCTGATCTCTTGACTGGGTGAGAGTATTCTGCTTAATTCAGAAACTCTGTCCATCACCACCCCTTGTTGTTAAATATTTTGTCCACCCTAAGCGTGGAAGGGTATACTCAGATGTGAGTCCCTTGCTCACTGCACCATCAGGATTCAAGCAAGCCGGGCCGACGACGGCTGAAATGCCACAAACCGGTCCCCGGAAGCTTGTTTCCTTCCCAGTGTAAGAATTGGCTTGGTAGTTTGGTTTGCCCTGTTCCCATCATGCACTGGGACAGGAACAGACTAATTTGCATATAGCCAGGTTCTGAACTGGGATGGTGCAGTGAGCTAAAAAACGGTGTTGGATCTAGCCCTGATCTCTTGAGTGGGTGAGAGTATTCTGCTTAATTCAGAAACTCTGTCCATCACCACCCCTTGTTGTTAAATATTTTGTCCACCCTAAGCGTGGATGGGTATACTCAGATGTGAGTCCCTTGCTCACTGCACCATCAGGATTCAAGCAAGCCGGGCCGACGACGGCTGAAATGCCAGAAACCGGTCCCCGGAAGCTTGTTTCCTTCCCAGTGTAAGAATTGGCTTGGTAGTTTGGTTTGCCCTGTTCCCATCATGCACTGGGACAGGAACAGACTAATTTGCATATAGCCAGGTTCTGAACTGGGATGGTGCAGTGAGCTAAAAAACGGTGTTGGATCTAGCCCTGATCTCGTGACTGGGTGAGAGTATTCTGCTTAATTCAGAAACTCTGTCCAGCACCACCCCTTGTTGTTAAATATTTTGTCCACCCTAAGCGTGGAAGGGTATACTCAGATGTGAGTCCCTTGCTCACTGCACCATCAGGATTCAAGCAAGCCGGGCCGACGACGGCTGAAATGCCAGAAACCGGTCCCCGGAAGCTTGTTTCCTTCCCAGTGTAAGAATTGGCTTGGTAGTTTGGTTTGCCCTGTTCCCATCATGCACTGGGACAGGAACAGACTAATTTGCATATAGCCAGGTTCTGAACTGGGATGGTGCAGTGAGCTAAAAAACGGTGTTGGATCTAGCCCTGATCTCTTGACTGGGTGAGAGTATTCTGCTCAATTCAGAAACTCTGTCCATCACCACCCCTTGTTGTTAAATATTTTGTCCACCCTAAGCGTGGAAGGGTATACTCAGATGTGAGTCCCTTGCTCACTGCACCATCAGGATTCAAGCAAGCCGGGCCGACGACGGCTGAAATGCCAGAAACCGTTCCCCGGAAGCTTGTTTCCTTCCCAGTGTAAGAATTGGCTTGGTAGTTTGGTTTGCCCTGTTCCCATCATGCACTGGGATAGGAACAGACTAATTTGCATATAGCCAGGTTCTGAACTGGGATGGTGCAGTGAGCTAAAAAACGGTGTTGGATCTAGCCCTGATCTCTTGACTGGGTGAGAGTATTCTGCTTAATTCAGAAACTCTGTCCATCACCACCCCTTGTTGTTAAATATTTTGTCCACCCTAAGCGTGGAAGGGTATACTCAGATGTGAGTCCCTTGCTCACTGCAACATCAGGATTCAAGCAAGCCGGGCCGACGACGGCTGAAATGCCACAAACCGGTCCCCGGAAGCTTGTTTCCTTCCCAGTGTAAGAATTGGCTTGGTAGTTTGGTTTGCCCTGTTCCCATCATTCACTGGGACAGGAACAGACTAATTTGAATATAGCCAGGTTCTGAACTGGGATGGTGCAGTGAGCTAAAAAACGGTGTTGGATCTAGCCCTGATCTCTTGAGTGGGTGAGAGTATTCTGCTTAATTCAGAAACTCTGTCCATCACCACCCCTTGTTGTTAAATATTTTGTCCACCCTAAGCGTGGATGGGTATACTCAGATGTGAGTCCCTTGCTCACTGCACCATCAGGATTCAAGCAAGCCGGGCCGACAACGGCTGAAATGACAGAAACCGGTCCCCGGAAGCTTGTTTCCTTCCCAGTGTAAGAATTGGCTTGGTAGTTTGGTTTGCCCTGTTCCCATCATGCACTGGGACAGGAACAGACCAATTTGCATATAGCCAGGTTCTGAACTGGGATGGTGCAGTGAGCTAAAAAACGGTGTTGGATCTAGCCCTGATCTCTTGACTGGGTGAGAGTATTCTGCTCAATTCAGAAACTCTGTCCAGCACCACCCCTTGTTGTTAAATATTTTGTCCACCCTAAGCGTGGAAGGGTATACTCAGATGTGAGTCCCTTGCTCACTGCACCATCAGGATTCAAGCAAGCCGGGCCGACGACGGCTGAAATGCCAGAAACCGGTCCCCGGAAGCTTGTTTCCTTCCCAGTGTAAGAATTGGCTTGGTAGTTTGGTTTGCCCTGTTCCCATCATGCACTGGGACAGGAACAGACTAATTTGCATATAGCCAGGTTCTGAACTGGGATGGTGCAGTGAGCTAAAAAACGGTGTTGGATCTAGCCCTGATCTCTTGACTGGGTGAGAGTATTCTGCTCAATTCAGAAACTCTGTCCATCACCACCCCTTGTTGTTAAATATTTTGTCCACCCTAAGCGTGGAAGGGTATACTCAGATGTGAGTCCCTTGCTCACTGCACCATCAGGATTCAAGCAAGCCGGGCCGACGACGGCTGAAATGCCAGAAACCGGTCCCCGGAAGCTTGTTTCCTTCCCAGTGTAAGAATTGGCTTGGTAGTTTGGTTTGCCCTGTTCCCATCATGCACTGGGATAGGAACAGACTAATTTGCATATAGCCAGGTTCTGAACTGGGATGGTGCAGTGAGCTAAAAAACGGTGTTGGATCTAGCCCTGATCTCTTGACTGGGTGAGAGTATTCTGCTTAATTCAGAAACTCTGTCCATCACCACCCCTTGTTGTTAAATATTTTGTCCACCCTAAGCGTGGAAGGGTATACTCAGATGTGAGTCCCTTGCTCACTGCACCATCAGGATTCAAGCAAGCCGGGCCGACGACGGCTGAAATGCCACAAACCGGTCCCCGGAAGCTTGTTTCCTTCCCAGTGTAAGAATTGGCTTGGTAGTTTGGTTTGCCCTGTTCCCATCATGCACTGGGACAGGAACAGACTAATTTGCATATAGCCAGGTTCTGAACTGGGATGGTGCAGTGAGCTAAAAAACGGTGTTGGATCTAGCCCTGATCTCTTGAGTGGGTGAGAGTATTCTGCTTAATTCAGAAACTCTGTCCATCACCACCCCTTGTTGTTAAATATTTTGTCCACCCTAAGCGTGGATGGGTATACTCAGATGTGAGTCCCTTGCTCACTGCACCATCAGGATTCAAGCAAGCCGGGCCGACGACGGCTGAAATGCCAGAAACCGGTCCCCGGAAGCTTGTTTCCTTCCCAGTGTAAGAATTGGCTTGGTAGTTTGGTTTGCCCTGTTCCCATCATGCACTGGGACAGGAACAGACTAATTTGCATATAGCCAGGTTCTGAACTGGGATGGTGCAGTGAGCTAAAAAACGGTGTTGGATCTAGCCCTGATCTCGTGACTGGGTGAGAGTATTCTGCTTAATTCAGAAACTCTGTCCAGCACCACCCCTTGTTGTTAAATATTTTGTCCACCCTAAGCGTGGAAGGGTATACTCAGATGTGAGTCCCTTGCTCACTGCACCATCAGGATTCAAGCAAGCCGGGCCGACGACGGCTGAAATGCCAGAAACCGGTCCCCGGAAGCTTGTTTCCTTCCCAGTGTAAGAATTGGCTTGGTAGTTTGGTTTGCCCTGTTCCCATCATGCACTGGGACAGGAACAGACTAATTTGCATATAGCCAGGTTCTGAACTGGGATGGTGCAGTGAGCTAAAAAACGGTGTTGGATCTAGCCCTGATCTCTTGACTGGGTGAGAGTATTCTGCTCAATTCAGAAACTCTGTCCATCACCACCCCTTGTTGTTAAATATTTTGTCCACCCTAAGCGTGGAAGGGTATACTCAGATGTGAGTCCCTTGCTCACTGCACCATCAGGATTCAAGCAAGCCGGGCCGACGACGGCTGAAATGCCAGAAACCATTCCCCGGAAGCTTGTTTCCTTCCCAGTGTAAGAATTGGCTTGGTAGTTTGGTTTGCCCTGTTCCCATCATGCACTGGGATAGGAACAGACTAATTTGCATATAGCCAGGTTCTGAACTGGGATGGTGCAGTGAGCTAAAAAACGGTGTTGGATCTAGCCCTGATCTCTTGACTGGGTGAGAGTATTCTGCTTAATTCAGAAACTCTGTCCATCACCACCCCTTGTTGTTAAATATTTTGTCCACCCTAAGCGTGGAAGGGTATACTCAGATGTGAGTCCCTTGCTCACTGCAACATCAGGATTCAAGCAAGCCGGGCCGACGACGGCTGAAATGCCACAAACCGGTCCCCGGAAGCTTGTTTCCTTCCCAGTGTAAGAATTGGCTTGGTAGTTTGGTTTGCCCTGTTCCCATCATGCACTGGGACAGGAACAGACTAATTTGAATATAGCCAGGTTCTGAACTGGGATGGTGCAGTGAGCTAAAAAACGGTGTTGGATCTAGCCCTGATCTCTTGAGTGGGTGAGAGTATTCTGCTTAATTCAGAAACTCTGTCCATCACCACCCCTTGTTGTTAAATATTTTGTCCACCCTAAGCGTGGATGGGTATACTCAGATGTGAGTCCCTTGCTCACTGCACCATCAGGATTCAAGCAAGCCGGGCCGACGACGGCTGAAATGACAGAAACCGGTCCCCGGAAGCTTGTTTTCTTCCCAGTGTAAGAATTGGCTTGGTAGTTTGGTTTGCCCTGTTCCCATCATGCACTGGGACAGGAACAGACCAATTTGCATATAGCCAGGTTCTGAACTGGGATGGTGCAGTGAGCTAAAAAACGGTGTTGGATCTAGCCCTGATCTCTTGACTGGGTGAGAGTATTCTGCTTAATTCAGAAACTCTGTCCATCACCACCCCTTGTTGTTAAATATTTTGTCCACCCTAAGCGTGGAAGGGTATACTCAGATGTGAGTCCCTTGCTCACTGCACCATCAGGATTCAAGCAAGCCGGGCCGACGACGGCTGAAATGCCAGAAACCGGTCCCTGGAAGCTTGTTTCCTTCCCAGTGTAAGAATTGGCTTGGTAGTTTGGTTTGCCTTGTTCCCATCATGCACTGGGACAGGAACAGAGTAATTTGCATATAGCCAGGTTCTGAACTGGGATGGTGCAGTGAGCTAAAAACCGGTGTTGGATCTAGCCCTGATCTCTTGACTGGGTGAGAGTATTCTGCTTAATTCAGAAACTCTGTCCATCACCACCCCTTGTTGTTAAATATTTTGTCCACCCTAAGCGTGGAAGGGTATACTCAGATGTGAGTCCCTTGCTCACTGCACCATCAGGATTCAAGCAAGCCGGGCCGACGACGGCTGAAATGCCAGAAACCGGTCCCCGGAAGCTTGTTTCCTTCCCAGTGTAAGAATTGGCTTGGTAGTTTGGTTTGCCCTGTTCCCATCATGCACTGGGACAGGAACAGACTAATTTGCATATAGCCAGGTTCTGAACTGGGATGGTGCAGTGAGCTAAAAAACGGTGTTGGATCTAGCCCTGATCTCTTGACTGGGTGAGAGTATTCTGCTTAATTCAGAAACTCTGTCCATCACCACCCCTTGTTGTTAAATATTTTGTCCACCCTAAGCGTGGAAGGGTATACTCAGATGTGAGTCCCTTGCTCACTGCACCATCAGGATTCAAGCAAGCCGGGCCGACAACGGCTGAAATGCCAGAAACCGGTCCCCGGAAGCTTGTTTCCTTCCCAGTGTAAGAATTGGCTTGGTAGTTTGGTTTGCCCTGTTCCCATCATGCACTGGGACAGGAACAGACTAATTTGCATATAGACAGGTTCTGAACTGGGATGATACAGTGAGCTAAAAAACGGTGTTGGATCTAGCCCTGATCTCTTGACTGGGTGAGAGTATTCTGCTTAATTCAGAAACTCTGTCCATCACCACCCCTTGTTGTTAAATATTTTGTCCACCCTAAGCGTGGAAGGGTATACTCAGATGTGAGTCCCTTGCTCACTGCACCATCAGGATTCAAGCAAGCCGGGCCGACGACGGCTGAAATGCCAGAAACCGGTCCCCGGAAGCTTGTTTCCTTCCCAGTGTAAGAATTGGCTTGGTAGTTTGGTTTGCCCTGTTCCCATCATGCACTGGGACAGGAACAGACTAATTTGCATATAGCCAGGGTCTGAACTGGGATGGTGCAGTGAGCTAAAAACGGTGTTGGATCTAGCCCTGATCTCTTGACTGGGTGAGAGTATTCTGCTTAATTCAGAAACTCTGTCCATCACCACCCCTTGTTGTTAAATTTTTTGTCCTCCCTAAGCGTGGAAGGGTATACTCAGATGTGAGTCCCTTGCTCACTGCACCATCAGGATTCAAGCAAGCCGGGCCGACGACGGCTGAAATGCCAGAAACTGGTCCCCGGAAGCTTGTTTCCTTCCCAGTGTAAGAATTGGCTTGGTAATTTGGTTTGCCCTGTTCCCATCATGCACTGGTACAGGAACAGACTAATTTGCATATAGCCAGGTTCTGAACTGGGATGGTGCAGTGAGCTAAAAAACGGTGTTGGATCTAGCCCTGATCTCTTGACTGGGTGAGAGTATTCTGCTTAATTCAGAAACTCTGTCCATCACCACCCCTTGTTGTTAAATATTTTGTCCACCCTAAGCGTGGAAGGGTATATTCAGATGTGAGTCCCTTGCTCACTGCACCATCAGGATTCAAGCAAGCCGGGCCGACGACGGCCGAAATGCCAGAAACCGGTCCCCGGAAGCTTGTTTCCTTCCCAGTGTAAGAATTGGCTTGGTAGTTTGGTTTGCCCTGTTCCCATCATGCACTGGGACAGGAACAGACTAATTTGCATAAAGCCAGGTTCTGAACTGGGATGGTGCAGTGAGCTAAAAAACGGTGTTGGATCTAGCCCTGATCTCTTGACTGGGTGAGAGTATTCTGCTTAATTCAGAAACTCTGTCCATCACCACCCCTTGTTGTTAAATATTTTGTCCACCCTAAGCGTGGAAGGGTATACTCAGATGTGAGTCCCTTGCTCACTGCACCATCAGGATTCAAGCAAGCCCGGCCGACGACGGCTGAAATGCCAGAAACCGGTCCCCGGAAGCTTGTTTCCTTCCCAGTGTAAGAATTGGCTTGGTAGTTTGGTTTGCCCTGTTCCCATCATGCACTGGGACAGGAACAGACTAATTTGCATATAGCCAGGTTCTGAACTGGGATGGTGCAGTGAGCTAAAAAATGGTGTTGGATCTAGCCCTGATCTCTTGACTGGGTGAGAGTATTCTGCTTCATTCAGAAACTCTGTCCATCACCACCCCTTGTTGTTAAATATTTTGTCCACCCTAAGCGTGGAATGGTATACTCAGATGTGAGTCCCTTGCTCACTGCACCATCAGGATTCAAGAAAGCCGGGCCGACGACGGCTGAAATGCCAGAAACCGGTCCCCGGAAGCTTGTTTCCTTCCCAGTGTAAGAATTGGCTGGGTAGTTTGGTTTGCCCTGTTCCCATCATGCACTGGGACAGGAACAGACTAATTTTCATATAGCCAGGTTCTGAACTGGGATGGTGCAGTGAGCTAAAAAACGGTGTTGGATCTAGCCCTGATCTCTTGACTGGGTGAGAGTATTCTGCTTAATTCAGAAACTCTGTCCATCACCACCCCTTGTTGTTAAATATTTTGTCCACCCTAAGCGTGGAAGGGTATACTCAGATGTGAGTCCCTTGCTCACTGCACCATCAGGATTCAAGCAAGCCGGGCCGACGACGGCTGAAATGCCAGAAACCGGTCCCCGGAAGCTTGTTTCCTTCCCAGTGTAAGAATTGGCTTGGTAGTTTGGTTTGCCCTGTTCCCATCATGCACTGGGACAGGAACAGACTAATTTGCATATAGCCAGGTTCTGAACTGGGATGGTGCAGTGAGCTAAAAAATGGTGTTGGATCTAGCCCTGATCTCTTGACTGGGTGAGAGTATTCTGCTTAATTCAGAAACTCTGTCCATCACCACCCCTTGTTGTTAAATATTTTGTCCACCCTAAGCGTGGAAGGGTATACTCAGATGTGAGTCCCTTGCTCACTGCACCATCAGGATTCAAGCAAGCCGGGCCGACGACGGCTGAAATGCCAGAAACCGGTCCCCGGAAGCTTGTTTCCTTCCCAGTGTAAGAATTGGCTTGGTAGTTTGGTTTGCCTTGTTCCCATCATGCACTGGGACAGGAACAGACTAATTTGCATATAGCCAGGTTCTGAACTGGGATGGTGCAGTGAGCTAAAAACCGGTGTTGGATCTAGCCCTGATCTCTTGACTGGGTGAGAGTATTCTGCTTAATTCAGAAACTCTGTCCATCACCACCCCTTGTTGTTAAATATTTTGTCCACCCTAAGCGTGGAAGGGAATACTCAGATGTGAGTCCCTTGCTCACTGCACCATCAGGATTCAAGCAAGCCGGGCCGACGACGGCTGAAATGCCAGAAACCGGTCCCCGGAAGCTTGTTTCCTTCCCAGTGTAAGAATTGGCTTGGTAGTTTGGTTTGCCCTGTTCCCATCATGCACTGGGACAGGAACAGACTAATTTGCATATAGCCAGGTTCTGAACTGGGATGGTGCAGTGAGCTAAAAAACGGTGTTGGATCTAGCCCTGATCTCTTGACTGGGTGAGAGTATTCTGCTTAATTCAGAAACTCTGTCCATCACCACCCCTTGTTGTTAAATATTTTGTCCACCCTAAGCGTGGAAGGGTATACTCAGATGTGAGTCCCTTGCTCACTGCACCATCAAGATTCAAGCAAGCCGGGCCGACGACAGCTGAAATGCCAGAAACCGGTCCCCGGAAGCTTGTTTCCTTCCCAGTGTAAGAATTGGCTTGGTAGTTTGGTTTGCCCTGTTCCCATCATGCACTGGGACAGGAACAGACTAATTTGCATATAGCCAGGTTCTGAACTGGGATGATACAGTGAGCTAAAAAACAGTGTTGGATCTAGCCCTGATCTCTTGACTGGGTGAGAGTATTCTGCTTAATTCAGAAACTCTGTCCATCACCACCCCTTGTTGTTAAATATTTTGTCCACCCTAAGCGTGGAAGGGTATACTCAGATGTGAGTCCCTTGCTCACTGCACCATCAGGATTCAAGCAAGCCGGGCCGACGACGGCTGAAATGCCAGAAACCGGTCCCCGGAAGCTTGTTTCCTTCCCAGTGTAAGAATTGGCTTGGTAGTTTGGTTTGCCCTGTTCCCATCATGCACTGGGACAGGAACAGACTAATTTGCATATAGCCAGGGTCTGAACTGGGATGGTGCAGTGAGCTAAAAACGGTGTTGGATCTAGCCCTGATCTCTTGACTGGGTGAGAGTATTCTGCTTAATTCAGAAACTCTGTCCATCACCACCCCTTGTTGTTAAATATTTTGTCCACCCTAAGCGTGGAAGGGTATACTCAGATGTGAGTCCCTTGCTCACTGCACCATCAGGATTCAAGCAAGCCGGGCCGACGACGGCTGAAATGCCAGAAACCGGTCCCCGGAAGCTTGTTTCCTTCCCAGTGTAAGAATTGGCTTGGTAGTTTGGTTTGCCCTGTTCCCATCATGCACTGGGACAGGAACAGACTAATTTGCATATAGCCAGGTTCTGAACTGGGATGGTGCAGTGAGCTAAAAAACGGTGTTGGATCTAGCCCTGATCTCTTGACTGGGTGAGAGTATTCTGCTTAATTCAGAAACTCTGTCCATCACCACCCCTTGTTGTTAAATATTTTGTCCACCCTAAGCGTGGAAGGGTATATTCAGATGTGAGTCCCTTGCTCACTGCACCATCAGGATTCAAGCAAGCCGGGCCGACGACGGCCGAAATGCCAGAAACCGGTCCCCGGAAGCTTGTTTCCTTCCCAGTGTAAGAATTGGCTTGGTAGTTTGGTTTGCCCTGTTCCCATCATGCACTGGGACAGGAACAGACTAATTTGCATAAAGCCAGGTTCTGAACTGGGATGGTGCAGTGAGCTAAAAAACTGTGTTGGATCTAGCCCTGATCTCTTGACTGGGTGAGAGTATTCTGCTTAATTCAGAAACTCTGTCCATCACCACCCCTTGTTGTTAAATATTTTGTCCACCCTAAGCGTGGAAGGGTATACTCAGATGTGAGTCCCTTGCTCACTGCACCATCAGGATTCAAGCAAGCCCGGCCGACGACGGCTGAAATGCCAGAAACCGGTCCCCGGAAGCTTGTTTCCTTCCCAGTGTAAGAATTGGCTTGGTAGTTTGGTTTGCCCTGTTCCCATCATGCACTGGGACAGGAACAGACTAATTTGCATATAGCCAGGTTCTGAACTGGGATGGTGCAGTGAGCTAAAAAACGGTGTTGGATCTAGCCCTGATCTCTTGACTGGGTGAGAGTATTCTGCTTAATTCAGAAACTCTGTCCATCACCACCCCTTGTTGTTAAATATTTTGTCCACCCTAAGCGTGGAAGGGTATACTCAGATGTGAGTCCCTTGCTCACTGCACCATCAGGATTCAAGAAAGCCGGGCCGACGACGGCTGAAATGCCAGAAACCGGTCCCCGGAAGCTTGTTTCCTTCCCAGTGTAAGAATTGGCTGGGTAGTTTGGTTTGCCCTGTTCCCATCATGCACTGGGACAGGAACAGACTAATTTGCATATAGCCAGGTTCTGAACTGGGATGGTGCAGTGAGCTAAAAAACGGTGTTGGATCTAGCCCTGATCTCTTGACTGGGTGAGAGTATTCTGCTTAATTCAGAAACTCTGTCCATCACCACCCCTTGTTGTTAAATATTTTGTCCACCCTAAGCGTGGAAGGGTATACTCAGATGTGAGTCCCTTGCTCACTGCACCATCAGGATTCAAGCAAGCCGGGCCGACGACGGCTGAAATGCCAGAAACCGGTCCCCGGAAGCTTGTTTCCTTCCCAGTGTAAGAATTGGCTTGGTAGTTTGGTTTGCCCTGTTCCCATCATGCACTGGGACAGGAACAGACTAATTTGCATATAGCCAGGGTCTGAACTGGGATGGTGCAGTGAGCTAAAAACGGTGTTGGATCTAGCCCTGATCTCTTGACTGGGTGAGAGTATTCTGCTTAATTCAGAAACTCTGTCCATCACCACCCCTTGTTGTTAAATATTTTGTCCACCCTAAGCGTGGAAGGGTATACTCAGATGTGAGTCCCTTGCTCACTGCACCATCAGGATTCAAGCAAGCCGGGCCGACGACGGCTGAAATGCCAGAAACCGGTCCCCGGAAGCTTGTTTCCTTCCCAGTGTAAGAATTGGCTTGGTAGTTTGGTTTGCCCTGTTCCCATCATGCACTGGGACAGGAACAGACTAATTTGCATATAGCCAGGTTCTGAACTGGGATGGTGCAGTGAGCTAAAAAACGGTGTTGGATCTAGCCCTGATCTCTTGACTGGGTGAGAGTATTCTGCTTAATTCAGAAACTCTGTCCATCACCACCCCTTGTTGTTAAATATTTTGTCCACCCTAAGCGTGGAAGGGTATACTCAGATGTGAGTCCCTTGCTCACTGCACCATCAGGATTCAAGCAAGCCGGGCCGACGACGGCTGAAATGCCAGAAACCGGACCCCGGAAGCTTGTTTCCTTCCCAGTGTAAGAATTGGCTTGGTAGTTTGGTTTGCCCTGTTCCCATAATGCACTGGGACAGGAACAGACTAATTTGCATATAGCCAGGTTCTGAACTGGGATGGTGCAGTGAGCTAAAAAACGGTGTTGGATCTAGCCCTGATCTCTTGACTGGGTGAGAGTATTCTGCTTAATTCAGAAACTCTGTCCATCACCACCCCTTGTTGTTAAATATTTTGTCCACCCTAAGCGTGGAAGGGTATATTCAGATGTGAGTCCCATGCTCACTGCACCATCAGGATTCAAGCAAGCCGGGCCGACGACGGCCGAAATGCCAGAAACCGGTCCCCGGAAGCTTGTTTCCTTCCCAGTGTAAGAATTGGCTTGGTAGTTTGGTTTGCCCTGTTCCCATCATGCACTGGGACAGGAACAGACTAATTTGCATAAAGCCAGGTTCTGAACTGGGATGGTGCAGTGAGCTAAAAAACGGTGTTGGATCTAGCCCTGATCTCTTGACTGGGTGAGAGTATTCTGCTTAATTCAGAAACTCTGTCCATCACCACCCCTTGTTGTTAAATATTTTGTCCACCCTAAGCGTGGAAGGGTATACTCAGATGTGAGTCCCTTGCTCACTGCACCATCAGGATTCAAGCAAGCCGGGCCGACGACGGCTGAAATGCCAGAAACCGGTCCCCGGAAGCTTGTTTCCTTCCCAGTGTAAGAATTGGCTTGGTAGTTTGGTTTGCCCTGTTCCCATCATGCACTGGGACAGGAACAGACTAATTTGCATATAGCCAGGTTCTGAACTGGGATGGTGCAGTGAGCTAAAAAACGGTGTTGGATCTAGCCCTGATCTCTTGACTGGGTGAGAGTATTCTGCTTAATTCAGAAACTCTGTCCATCACCACCCCTTGTTGTTAAATATTTTGTCCACCCTAAGCGTGGAAGGGTATACTCAGATGTGAGTCCCTTGCTCACTGCACCATCAGGATTCAAGAAAGCCGGACCGACGACGGCTGAAATGCCAGAAACCGGTCCCCGGAAGCTTGTTTCCTTCCCAGTGTAAGAATTGGCTGGGTAGTTTGGTTTGCCCTGTTCCCATCATGCACTGGGACAGGAACAGACTAATTTGCATATAGCCAGGTTCTGAACTGGGATGGTGCAGTGAGCTAAAAAACGGTGTTGGATCTAGCCCTGATCTCTTGACTGGGTGAGAGTATTCTGCTTAATTCAGAAACTCTGTCCATCACCACCCCTTGTTGTTAAATATTTTGTCCACCCTAAGCGTGGAAGGGTATACTCAGATGTGAGTCCCTTGCTCACTGCACCATCAGGATTCAAGCAAGCCCGGCCGACGACGGCTGAAATGCCAGAAACCGGTCCCCGGAAGCTTGTTTCCTTCCCAGTGTAAGAATTGGCTTGGTAGTTTGGTTTGCCCTGTTCCCATAATGCACTGGGACAGGAACAGACTAATTTGCATATAGCCAGGTTCTGAACTGGGATGGTGCAGTGAGCTAAAAAACGGTGTTGGATCTAGCCCTGATCTCTTGACTGGGTGAGAGTATTCTGCTTAATTCAGAAACTCTGTCCATCACCACCCCTTGTTGTTAAATATTTTGTCCACCCTAAGCGTGGAAGGGTATACTCAGATGTGAGTCCCTTGCTCACTGCACCATCAGGATTCAAGCAAGCCGGGCCGACGACGGCTGAAATGCCAGAAACCGGTCCCCGGAAGCTTGTTTCCTTCCCAGTGTAAGAATTGGCTTGGTAGTTTGGTTTGCCCTGTTCCCATCATGCACTGGGACAGGAACAGACTAATTTGCATATAGCCAGGTTCTGAACTGGGATGGTGCAGTGAGCTAAAAAACGGTGTTGGATCTAGCCCTGATCTCTTGACTGGGTGAGAGTATTCTGCTTAATTCAGAAACTCTGTCCATCGCCACCCCTTGTTGTTAAATATTTTGTCCACCCTAAGCGTGGAAGGGTATACTCAGATGTGAGTCCCTTGCTCACTGCACCATCAGGATTCAAGCAAGCCGGGCCGACGACGGCTGAAATGCCAGAAACCGGTCCCCGGAAGCTTGTTTCCTTCCCAGTGTAAGAATTGGCTTGGTAGTTTGGTTTGCCCTGTTCCCATCATGCACTGGGACAGGAACAGACTAATTTGCATATAGCCAGGTTCTGAACTGGGATGGTGCAGTGAGCTAAAAAACGGTGTTGGATCTAGCCCTGATCTCTTGACTGGGTGAGAGTATTCTGCTTAATTCAGAAACTCTGTCCATCACCACCCCTTGTTGTTAAATATTTTGTCCACCCTAAGCGTGGAAGGGTATACTCAGATGTGAGTCCCTTGCTCACTGCACCATCAGGATTCAAGCAAGCCGGGCCGACGACGGCTGAAATGCCAGAAACCGGTCCCCGGAAGCTTGTTTCCTTCCCAGTGTAAGAATTGGCTTGGTAGTTTGGTTTGCCCTGTTCCCATCATGCACTGGGACAGGAACAGACTAATTTGCATATAGCCAGGTTCTGAACTGGGATGGTGCAGTGAGCTAAAAAACGGTGTTGGATCTAGCCCTGATCTCTTGACTGGGTGAGAGTATTCTGCTTAATTCAGAAACTCTGTCCATCACCACCCCTTGTTGTTAAATATTTTGTCCACCCTAAGCGTGGAAGGGTATACTCAGATGTGAGTCCCTTGCTCACTGCACCATCAGGATTCAAGCAAGCCGGGCCGACGACGGCTGAAATGCCAGAAACCGGTCCCCGGAAGCTTGTTTCCTTACCAGTGTAAGAATTGGCTTGGTAGTTTGGTTTGCCCTGTTCCCATCATGCACTGGGACAGGAACAGACTAATTTGCATATAGCCAGGTTCTGAACTGGGATGGTGCAGTGAGCTAAAAAACGGTGTTGGATCTAGCCCTGATCTCTTGACTGGGTGAGAGTATTCTGCTTAATTCAGAAACTCTGTCCATCACCACCCCTTGTTGTTAAATATTTTGTCCACCCTAAGCGTGGAAGGGTATACTCAGATGTGAGTCCCTTGCTCACTGCACCATCAGGATTCAAGCAAGCCGGGCCGACGACGGCTGAAATGCCAGAAACCGGTCCCCGGAAGCTTGTTTCCTTCCCAGTGTAAGAATTGGCTTGGTAGTTTGGTTTGCCCTGTTCCCATCATGCACTGGGACAGGAACAGACTAATTTGCATAAAGCCAGGTTCTGAACTGGGATGGTGCAGTGAGCTAAAAAACGGTGTTGGATCTAGCCCTGATCTCTTTACTGGGTGAGAGTATTCTGCTTAATTCAGAAACTCTGTCCATCACCACCCCTTGTTGTTAAATATTTTGTCCACCCTAAGCGTGGAAGGGTATACTCAGATGTGAGTCCCTTGCTCACTGCACCATCAGGATTCAAGCAAGCCCGGCCGACGACGGCTGAAATGCCAGAAACCGGTCCCCGGAAGCTTGTTTCCTTCCCAGTGTAAGAATTGGCTTGGTAGTTTGGTTTGCCCTGTTCCCATCATGCACTGGGACAGGAACAGACTAATTTGCATATAGCCAGGTTCTGAACTGGGATGGTGCAGTGAGCTAAAAAATGGTGTTGGATCTAGCCCTGATCTCTTGACTGGGTGAGAGTATTCTGCTTAATTCAGAAACTCTGTCCATCACCACCCCTTGTTGTTAAATATTTTGTCCACCCTAAGCGTGGAAGGCTATACTCAGATGTGAGTCCCTTGCTCACTGCACCATCAGGATTCAAGCAAGCCGGGCCGACGACGGCTGAAATGCCAGAAACCGGTCCCCGGAAGCTTGTTTCCTTCCCAGTGTAAGAATTGGCTGGGTAGTTTGGTTTGCCCTGTTCCCATCATGCACTGGGACAGGAACAGACTAATTTGCATATAGCCAGGTTCTGAACTGGGATGGTGCAGTGAGCTAAAAAACGGTGTTGGATCTAGCCCTGATCTCTTGACTGGGTGAGAGTGTAGTGTAGCTCCTATTTTCCCAATAGGCTCTGCGCATTGGAATAGTACCTACAGCAGTAAAGGCCTAGGCCAGACGTTAACTAGGTCTACTACTGTCGATACTAGACTTAATTTTTGGGTTTGCCAGCTAAGCTCAGAGTTCGCTAGAAACTTTCTCGAATGTTCAAGGAAGGAATTAACTCCCCTGATTAGACAAGAAGGGATTTAGTTTCTGACAACCATAGAACATGACAACTTTGCTCTCCCCTAATCAAGAGTCAATCTCGAGAGTCGTGTGAGCACAAGGCAATTATTTTACTCAGTCAGTACGTGCATTCTTAGTCTCATCAGAATGTAGAGAAAAGGAAGAGACGGGCGTGTTCAATAAAAAGGTGTTATTTATTGATCAGTCTCTTTTCTCATACATGAGAAATGGATCGATATTATTGCAATACTTATAGTTAAGTAAAGTGCATACATTACAAGCAATAGTATAAAATAATACTGTAAAAACATTGATATGGTTTCTGAGCCATATGATGTTTAAAATGATTAAAATATATTTACATACACATATACATTTGACTAAACGTACTCAACTGGTGTTTCTAAATACGCCTACCCCGTGTACCTGACCTAAGTCTAATGCGTGGGCGGGAATAGAAAGTTACAGTTTAAGTTAAGTTTGTTTTTGCCAAGTGAATAACTAAAGAATTCTCTGTGAGGGGTTATTCAGTTCTGTACCTGGAAGGTAGGATGAATGAGGAATGGTATCTCTTTCTCTGCTCTCGATATTCCAGGCTGCCTGCGAGGGCTGCCCAGAAGCGCCGGTGCTGGGTCTCTCGGCTTGAGATAGCAGCGCGTCTCTCAGCGCGTCAGGAAGGCGGGGCTGCTGCCAGCGGGGTCTGCTTCTGCTCTCGGCTTCGGCAAGTATGGCTGCTCCGTCTTGTCACCACGCGTGTGTTTGCATAGGGCAAGGTCGGCAATATTTATACCTTAAAGGTGCCGAGATTGACGTAAGGATGGACATAGATACGTCAATAAAGATGTCATACGACTTGCTCGTTAGCACATTCTTTACTAAAGTTCTCTGTGAAATCAAAACAATGGCCGCACGGATTATCCAGGTTGTCATAGGTTTGATTTGTTATGAGAACGTCGTATGCCTTATCAGGGGCTGGAGGAATGTCGCTTGTCTAATTAGATCTCAAGCGTTATGACCTAATCAGATAACACGTTCCTGTGCCGTAGTGTGACTGCGTCAGATAACGGTATCTGCATCATGGGGGTTTTCTTGCCTCATGGGCTGACTGTTAGTTAACTTGATAGTTAGTTTAACCAGAATAGGGTCAGGAATAGGGGGACTGATTCAGAACCTATAGAAATACACGACACCCACTCCACGCTAACTATGGTCATATCTACTAATCTATGCATAGTATAACATAGTACAACATACTATAGAGTATAGTGTATACCTTACCACCCCAAAATACATAAATGCATTTCGAAATTTTCAAATATACTGAAAAATTGCAGTCTTATATATTGTATGCACTTAAGCTATGAATTAAATGCAAAAGTAAACACGCATTTTTATGCATTATTGCTTATCGGTATATGAGAAATACACATGAAATGGAACTTAATATGGCTATACAGAAAGGAAGTCCGAGACCATTTCATCACATAATAAAATATTTGTGAACATACCAGCGGGCAACTAAAGTCTATAAAGTATCTAAAAATAGAAATTTTAGTTCTCTAGGAATAGTTTCTTACTTTAAGCAGAAGATCAGTGTCCCGGGAAAAAAATATGTAGAAAAATATTTTAAGGGCCATGCTGAAAAAATTGCTGTCCGTGAGCTGGAGTTAAATTGTTCATGTGACTTTATTTTTAAAGTTGAAGGCCGAATTCGGGGAACGCCGTGTGCGAGTTTACTCAAAAGTCTCTATTTCTGTTCTGGAGAGAACATCATATCATTCAGGCTTTCGAAAAAACTGTCAACAGCTTCATGGGAAAGTTCCACTAAGTCGGAAATAGGGGTAACCATGCATTCGTGCGCATGATTGTCTCCATTGACATTCTGAATTGCATTGCTGACAGAAGGTCGTACCTGTTCGATGCTGCTTTCATCTTGAACTTCACTACTCTTCAATCGTAGTGGTGAAGATTCCAGGAATGCCGTCATCAGGATTGGCAGCCTTTGAGGGCAGCACAAAGCGTGAACCTTGGTAGGAACCAACAGTGTATCTGCATCCACTGGCGCATCCGATTGTAGCGTCAGACAGGTGTCTAACACGCATTCTTCTCCGCATAGCAGACACCTTAGTACAGGTAAAACACACCTTTGCCACATTGGTCGAAATGATAGAAACCAAGTCATGTTTAGGTCTCTAAGCCGGGAGAGTCCCAGGATTTTTGATATCCGGTCCCGGTATCCAATGGCTAGGATCGTATCTTCCATTGTCGCGAGAGTTTGATCTGTGACATGGGTTGCCATAACAAAAAATAAGGACTAGGAATAGGATTCCTGCAATTAGTCCCAGGATCAGGGGAAGTCCGCCAAAAATCGAATGGACGAAATCTGGAAAAATACCCAGTATGGCTTTGAATGGTGTTAATGCCATCGAAAATACTGTCTTAAATACCTTTGAGACCCCAGTGGTATCAGAAATATTTAAGATTTCGCTTAGGATTTCCGCGAAATGTACGGGGGAATTAGTTGATAATAATGTATGTATCTCTGCAGTCGTCCTTGCGACTTGTAGATCATACGTTTCTTTTGATGACGTGAGCCTTGTAGGCGTCTGAAGAAGCACTGTTTTCATTCTGCTTAAAGTGTCTATTCGAATAGAAGTAATTTTCAAATTGGGCCATGCCCTTGCCTCCCTGTCTGGAAAGGAGCTGGGGAACAAAGAACGTCCACAGCACTTGACCTTCGCCGTTGTAGTTACTAGATAAGGAGTCCCGGGCATAAGACTGCAACATCTGCGGTCTACACTAAGAATGTAACTCCCATTATAGAGTCTTTGAAAGAATGGTTCTATTTCAGTTGCAGGTGCGCCTTGCTGGTGACATGAAAGGTTGTATGAATTCCCTTCACAGGCTCCATGCAAACTAATTCCGTTACACAGAAGCGTGCCGCTTAGTGACATAGCACAATTGTTGCCACTAAGAAACACTTTCTGTCCTTTATTACTGACACATGCATGTGAATAGGGCAGGTTCCAAGTTGTTTTAAGGTACCCCTTTCCCAATTTCTCGTACATGCCAGCCTGTATATATTTTTGGCAGTATTGAAACCTGAAGGTTGAGATTGGAATATTTATGATTCCGTTGATTATCCATTCACTGACAGGTCGTTCTGACATTGTCAACGGTAATCTTTCTAGTTTTTCAATGCTCAAGATTGTATAATCAGCACCCTTTTGCGCCATACCGATTTGTCTATCAGTAAGGTTAAAGATTTGGAATAGTGACGTTGTGTTGATTAAACGCCAAGGCACATAGCCTGAACGCAGATTTTGTAACGTCCAGCCAAGCTGTACAATGGAACGCAATTGTGACTGACCATGTTGTAATAACAGTAAGTCTTGCGATAATATATCGATTGCTGAAGACACAATGCTGTCCAATGAAAAAATTCTGGAGGACAGAGTCATTAACCCATTGTCCACTACAGAAAGTGATTTTTCCAAATTGATACGGTCAATTTCCCGTATTCTTTCTGCTGTCTCAATTTGAGTAACCTTCCAGGCCTCATTGTATGCTGCATATACAGAGGCTGCTATGAAACGCTTTTGACGCTGTTTGCGTGGTCCCAGTATGAAATCACGCAAGTCAGCACCATCAGTAAGTAAAGTTAGGTGTTGCTTAATTTCAGGCAGTGTGGAAGTTTGTAGCCATTGAAGGCATAATTTGCCCACACTGTAGGTTGTTATTATCCCTGGGTGATGTCTTTGGGGATATCTTGGGTCTGGCCTGGTCATTTTGAAACCCTGTGTTTTATTCAGGAATCTATCTTGACAGTTATTTGTATCTGTGGGCCAGATCAACCATTGTTTCCAATCAGGATGTGTTCTGTTTTGGTTTAATATATGGTTTACGTCTATCTCTTCATCTGTATCAGAGTTATTGCTAAACATTGTTGGCTTTGGAATAGACGGATTATTTAAATCTTTGATTTTGGCTAAGCCAAGACAGGTGGTTTGTTGAACAGTGTCATTTAAAAATATCATTTGTTCTGGGATCATGCAGGCTCTAAACAAAGCTTCTAAACCCTGTACTTGCCATTCTTTTGTACCCCAAACACTTTTCAGATCAACATTTTTGTCCCAATAATCAAATCCAAAAGTATTCATTTTATCAAAGAATGAATCTGAATATATCAATTTTGTGTTGGTTATCATGGTTTTCATCCCTGTCTTGTTTGACAATTTAAAATAGAATGTTTCAGCATTACTTATGTTAAAACCTGAAAAATATGAATATTTGTCATACACGGTTCTAGAGCTCCCTTTTGGAGGTGTAGCACAATGTTCCCATTGATTATAATTTAAAACATTTCTAGGTTGTGCAGATTTATGAAAAAAATGGTTATCATAATGGTTATAGCAATACATACTATCATAATTTGTAGAACCTTGCAAATAATCATGTTTTGTAAATTTAGCAGACATTACTAAGTCAGACATCATGTTGTTAATACTTTCGAAGTCCCAATCATCAGCAAATGAGTTTGGTTTTGCAAAATCACTCAAGGAGATCTTGATTTGGTGTGGATATTTCAGGATCTCGACCGGACCATAAATTTCATAGTCAGTGTTGTCCCAGGCTACCCCACCAGGTATAGGATTGGCTGTGAAGTTGGCTGAAGAAAGTTCTGAAGAAAGTTCTCTTTTCTCGACGTGTGAAGATGTGTGTGGTTTGAGGATCAAGTTGATGTTCTGACTTGCTGTGTCCATTTTAGCATATTTTCCCTCAATGAAGCGTCCCAAAGTAAATACCATGATGAGCCAAAGTATGAGGATAAATGCACCAAAACCCACCCAAAATTCAATCCATGGAGAAACCAGATATGTTTCTTTCAGTTGTTTCAAAAGTTCCTTAGCTTTGTCTTTAAAGGATTTTGATGATGGCTGTGTCTTTGATTCACTGAAGCCTTCAGAGGAATCATCGAAGTTGATGAAGTACCCGGATGCAGTTCTGTCAATTGTTCCAATTGCTTCAGGATTTTTGTTTCCTGCATTGTCACTCGGTACTTCATTGTAGATTGGTGTGTCTCTGCTAAATGTTTTTATTTGGGTTTTCAGAGGTCTGAGTTCTATTGCATTGTTGCATAGTCCTTCTTGTTCTTCTGTAGGCGTTTCGAATGTGATGAGCCTTTTTGTTAGGACCTCTGTGCTGGTAGCAAACCTTGGTGTTCTGCTACTTATTGGGAGTCCACTTGGCCTACTGTTTGTTATCGGCCACATGTTGTGGTTTTACCAGGTCGATGGATACAACTCGGTTCTCCTTTTTTCCAGCAAGTGGCGGTAGTACAACTGATCTTGTCCCGTTGACAGACAAGACAGGAACTGCTTTTCTGTAAGAAGGCCCAAATTCCTTCTTTACCGCGATCTTCTCCCTGACTAGATCCCCGACTTTTGGAATCCAGACAGGTCTTGCTGGGACAGGTGGTGATTCTTCAGTGGTTGTTGGCTGTTGTTTCAACTGTATGTTGCTCAGGTCTTTTCTTGTTTTGTTTAAGTCCTGAAAAATAGCCAAACGGTCTTTGACATCAAAGGTTTTTTCTATTACCACTGAAGTCTGACTATCAAGGTCAGAGATCAACATCCTAGTTCCGAATAATAATTCGTACGGACTGAATCCCTTCAGAGAATTTCTTGGCAAGTTATTTAGACTACGTTGGACACTTATTAGATGTTTGACCCACCCAGCTCCCGAACCTAATTTCCTTTCTATTATAGATTGCTTTCTGCCTTGGTTTTTTCTTTACACCATCCCGTACCCTCAGGAAGGAAGTGAGAAGATTCCCGCTGGGCTGTGCTCATTTGGCCATGTTTCCCCCCCAGGCTGGATTGCCTGAGTGAAAACAATGGTCGAACGTAGCATGCTCTTAGCGTATATGCCATTTAGACTCGCGAATCTTTGTATAACAGTCCGGACGTCAGCCGAGTGCTGTGGATCTACATTATAAGTGGAAACTAGCCTGTATATGTTAATCGCAAGCCATTCTTTTTACTGGTGATGTTATCTGCAGTCGGATTCCACCGTATTTTATTTTTTCTCTCCCCACTGCGATTTCTGTTGCAGTTTGGGCAGTTTTTTACAAACATGGTATGATGTAGGCTCATGCCTGGCCACCAGTACCGTGATTGTAAATCTTCCAGAGAATCTTTTAGTTTGAGGTGTCCAAGACCCTCACCCATATGTGCGTCTGCGATTAACAAGCTTCTCCTGTCCATGTTTGGAATCACTCTATCCCCCACTCCAGGGATTCGAGCAAAAGGGACGGAGTTTGCATCGATTATGTATGTGTAATTGAGTGGATAGTTGATCGGTAACGCTGAGCAGTCGCCTTTTGATGACGTTTTCACCGCCAGCAATGTTTCACCGTCAATGTATTTTAATGTACGCTTTTTTCGAACTACGGGAGCCGATTTAGTGGCTGCCGCTGCGGCTGTTTCAGCCAATGAATTCCCTACAACGTGAACGCCATCACGTTGATGACTCAGTGAGTGTGTCACGTGAGTCTTTGGTAGTTCTTTTTGTAAAAGAGCTATTTGTTCCCAGAGCAGTTTCTGCTTTATTGATGCATCTGTGTCATCTTTGTAACCGTTCTGAATCCATGTCTGCAAATCGCTGTTATATGATTTGACGCAGTAATATGAGTCTGACACTATAAGTGTCGGGAATTCGCGATCCGCATTATCTAGCGCCATTTTCAATGCTATTATTTCAGTTTGTTGTTCTGAATTAGTTTCTACCGAGTGTGATTTTGTTAATAGAGGTTTTAATATACCTCCGCGCCACACTTCTTTTGTAATCTCACAAGTGGGGTTGTATGCTTGTTCTCCCCAAACGGAGGGTTGAGCATGTCCGTCTGTATAGATTACACAGGCGTAATGTCGTAGAGGCAGAATGTCGATTGGCAGAGGATACGTCTTTTCATATTTTAGATTTTTTAGAAAATTGTCAACCATGCTATGCTTGATAATTCATATCCTACGTACAAGACTGTCAGATGGGCAATTCTGGACTTTTTAAAGTTGAATTTGTAACCCTCTGCAGCGAACCCAAGTATTATGGTGTTCACTCTTTTCAAGTGAGTCTCCAAGTCATCATCTGTTAAGTAAATGCCATCAACATAAGATAATGCCTCATCATCATATAGTTGTAGTAATTCTGTTACTCTCGCTGAGAATACCCCCGGGCTGTTCTTGTACCCCTGGGCTAACCGACAGAATTGTTTTTGAGTGCCATTTACTGAGAATGCAGTTAAATATCTGCTCTCTGGTGCTATGTTTTGACAAAAGAATCCATTGGAGATGTCCAAGGTTGTTTTGTATTTTTTGCGCACTATGTTATTCATTAGTGCAGCACTGTGTGAGTTTTGCACTGCAAAAGTTTTGCAACATGTGTTAAGGTGTCGGTAATCCAAAACTAGACGGTATGAATTGTCTGGTTTGGAGACCGGAAACAAAGGGTTGTTCATTTGTGAGGTGCAAGTTTCAATCACCCCCTGGTATTCTAGCTGATCTAGTATTTCATTTACCTGTTTTTTAGCTTCTTGCTTAATTGGGTACTGCCTTTGTGCAGTAGGTTGTGATTTTAACTGGATTTTGTGAGGAGGAGAATCCTCATCCCATCCTACATGATTTTTATATAAAGCAGGTGCTAAGGCCACTGCCCACTTTCTAGCAAGTGTGTATTTTTTATGAATCGGTATTTGATTCGAGAAGGCAGGCATAATTACTTCTTCGCCATGAGGGCACTCCCTGACAAACTCTGGTGGCCAGTCTTTTTCAGCTAGAAGGATGTCATAGCCTTTGGAGAGGTTATCCCAAAATAGTCCCCTAATTTTCCTAGTCTTATCTCCCTCTATACGTAATGTTATCTCGTATATCTTGTGGGGCTTGCTAACTCTGGTGTCTGCAGTTTCCACTTGAAGGTATTCATTCGTGTCCACTGTCTCCAGATGATTCATAAGGACTTTGCGAGCTATGCTCACCTCTGCTGCGCTGTCTAGCATTGTCTGAGCCCACTCTCCATTTTTCAGTTGTGTCCTCAGTATTCTCGGCATTGTTAACTACCTTGATACTGGCTACCTTCTTTTTTGGAAATTGTAATTTCTTTTTTAGCTGAGCAGGTTCCTTGTCTTTGGACTTGGCGTGCTCTTCTGATCGTCCTCTTCTTTCCGATTTCTGCGAGGAATTCTGAAAAGATTGAGAGGGACGTGTATCAATGTCTTGATATCTATCAGGTTTTTTAATATTATCCCTATTTCTAAGGTTATATCTATTCCCAGAGGGGTCACTCTGTGGTGACCTCTGTCTTTGGTTTGGAGATTTCTCTCTTCGCCTGGGAGACCTTCCTCTGGACTGGAATTTCTTTTCTTTAGGATTGGATTGTTTGTTTCCATCCCAGTTCTTTTTTGGTGAATTATTACTAAAAATTATTTTTTCTGGACTTGTAGTCAGTTGCGGTTTTACTGGTATTCCACCTAGACTATCTCTGCCTAGTTCTTCATAGGATTTTTCTATGATTCTGGCAATTTCAGCTGGTTGGTCTGCTATATCTGTCTCTTTTAACCTCTGGCGGATCGCCACGTTTGCTGCTTCACCTTTTATGTTGTCTAATAATATAGCCGAGACCTGCTTGAAGTCTTTTAGTAATTTCATACCAAGAGTTAAAGCAGGTTCTGGACCGTATTCATCTTGAATTTGTTTTAGCACATCTGGTATTACCGAAATGGATGGAACACCGTGCGTTTTTGTGTAGATGGAAGCAAAGACTGTACCCCAAGTGTCACAGTCCTCAATGTGTGGTGCGATTCCCATTGGGAGACATATAGTCAGAATCCTGTGTTTTTCCAGCGGGGTGGTGTCAGGAAACACCGCCTCTATTTGGGTGATTTTCTGTGCCAACCAGAATGGTATCTGTTCCCGTTTAGCTGGAACTTTACCTAGGCAGGATTGGATGTTCTGTGGTGTACTTTTATTTGTGTTCCCCTGGTGAGGGGTCAGCTGTTGAAGTTTAATCGTTGGCTGAATTGTTGAAGTCCGCATTACATACTGAACTAATTGTCTATGAATTTTTAGTAGTTGTTTTAGCTGTATTAACAGCTCTGCTGCAGGCATTCTATCGATGTCTGGATGTGGTGTGTATCCGGCTAAGACCGGCCACGTTGCTCCTGGTCTTCCTAAAGGACGGAGCCTTGTAATGTGATTATTGTGTTTTAGGGCGCCATCAAATAAGAGCAAATGCTCTTGGAATTTGAGTGGTACTTCCACCTCCTCGAAAGGAGTGTATGTTTCAGGAGGTTCCTCTACTTTGTAATAGTGGAAGTACTTTGTTATAGCATTAGCTGCTGGAAAATGTATCCATGTATAGTATACCTCTGTCTGCCGATATTCGTGTGCCTCAATTACGAATATGACTGTGCCACCTCTAGGTGTCAGTCCATTTCTATAAGTTTTAAGGTTATAGATCTCCTTTTTATGACCGGAATGAGTGTTATATTCGGGTCTGCTGCTTGCATGGTAGCATCAGCATCTGCGAGTTCAGTAGCTAATCTAACTGCCTCTCTTTCGTCATCACTCTCTGCCATTTTACAGACAGGATGGTATTATGTCTATTTGCAGATCAGGTTTCTTTATGGAACAGAGATTAGATGCACAATATTTTGGAACTGTTTATCCTTCAACGTTGACTATACCAAGAACCATACATAGGAGTTCCCTCCTGCGAGGTGTTGGAGGATATAACCTTTCACCCACTCCAGACGTCTTTGGAGTATTCGGGAAAAGGGGTCTGAGTGAGAAAGCACGACTGAGTTACTCTAAATGTCTTACGTTAGTTTTATCGCCCTTTCCAAACGTGTTGGGCGCCATGCAGTGTAGCTCCTATTTTCCCAATAGGCTCTGCGCATTGGAATAGTACCTACAGCAGTAAAGGCCTAGGCCAGACGTTAACTAGGTCTACTACTGTCGATACTAGACTTAATTTTTGGGTTTGCCAGCTAAGCTCAGAGTTCGCTAGAAACTTTCTCGAATGTTCAAGGAAGGAATTAACTCCCCTGATTAGACAAGAAGGGATTTAGTTTCTGACAACCATAGAACATGACAACTTTGCTCTCCCCTAATCAAGAGTCAATCTCGAGAGTCGTGTGAGCACAAGGCAATTATTTTACTCAGTCAGTACGTGCATTCTTAGTCTCATCAGAATGTAGAGAAAAGGAAGAGACGGGCGTGTTCAATAAAAAGGTGTTATTTATTGATCAGTCTCTTTTCTCATACATGAGAAATGGATCGATATTATTGCAATACTTATAGTTAAGTAAAGTGCATACATTACAAGCAATAGTATAAAATAATACTGTAAAAACATTGATATGGTTTCTGAGCCATATGATGTTTAAAATGATTAAAATATATTTACATACACATATACATTTGACTAAACGTACTCAACTGGTGTTTCTAAATACGCCTACCCCGTGTACCTGACCTAAGTCTAATGCGTGGGCGGGAATAGAAAGTTACAGTTTAAGTTAAGTTTGTTTTTGCCAAGTGAATAACTAAAGAATTCTCTGTGAGGGGTTATTCAGTTCTGTACCTGGAAGGTAGGATGAATGAGGAATGGTATCTCTTTCTCTGCTCTCGATATTCCAGGCTGCCTGCGAGGGCTGCCCAGAAGCGCCGGTGCTGGGTCTCTCGGCTTGAGATAGCAGCGCGTCTCTCAGCGCGTCAGGAAGGCGGGGCTGCTGCCAGCGGGGTCTGCTTCTGCTCTCGGCTTCGGCAAGTATGGCTGCTCCGTCTTGTCACCACGCGTGTGTTTGCATAGGGCAAGGTCGGCAATATTTATACCTTAAAGGTGCCGAGATTGACGTAAGGATGGACATAGATACGTCAATAAAGATGTCATACGACTTGCTCGTTAGCACATTCTTTACTAAAGTTCTCTGTGAAATCAAAACAATGGCCGCACGGATTATCCAGGTTGTCATAGGTTTGATTTGTTATGAGAACGTCGTATGCCTTATCAGGGGCTGGAGGAATGTCGCTTGTCTAATTAGATCTCAAGCGTTATGACCTAATCAGATAACACGTTCCTGTGCCGTAGTGTGACTGCGTCAGATAACGGTATCTGCATCATGGGGGTTTTCTTGCCTCATGGGCTGACTGTTAGTTAACTTGATAGTTAGTTTAACCAGAATAGGGTCAGGAATAGGGGGACTGATTCAGAACCTATAGAAATACACGACAAGAGTATTCTGCTTAATTCAGAAACTCTGTCCATCACCACCCCTTGTTGTTAAATATTTTGTCCACCCTAAGCGTGGAAGGGTATACTCAGATGTGAGTCCCTTGCTCACTGCACCATCAGGATTCAAGCAAGCCGGGCCGACGACGGCTGAAATGCCAGAAACCGGTCCCCGGAAGCTTGTTTCCTTCCCAGTGTAAGAATTGGCTTGGTAGTTTGGTTTGCCCTGTTCCCATCATGCACTGGGACAGGAACAGACTAATTTGCATATCGCCAGGTTCTGAACTGGGATGGTGCAGTGAGCTAAAAAACGGTGTTGGATCTAGCCCTGATCTCTTGACTGGGTGAGAGTATTCTGCTTAATTCAGAAACTCTGTCCATCACCACCCCTTGTTGTTAAATATTTTGTCCACCCTAAGCGTGGAAGGGTATACTCAGATGTGAGTCCCTTGCTCACTGCACCATCAGGATTCAAGCAAGCCGGGCCGACGACGGCTGAAATGCCAGAAACCGGTCCCCGGAAGCTTGTTTCCTTCCCAGTGTAAGAATTGGCTTGGTAGTTTGGTTTGCCCTGTTCCCATCATGCACTGGGACAGGAACAGACTAATTTGCATATAGCCAGGTTCTGAACTGGGATGGTGCAGTGAGCTAAAAAACGGTGTTGGATCTAGCCCTGATCTCTTGACTGGGTGAGAGTATTCTGCTTAATTCAGAAACTCTGTCCATCACCACCCCTTGTTGTTAAATATTTTGTCCACCCTAAGCGTGGAAGGGTATACTCAGATGTGAGTCCCTTGCTCACTGCACCATCAGGATTCAAGCAAGCCGGGCCGACGACGGCTGAAATGCCAGAAACCGGTCCCCGGAAGCTTGTTTCCTTCCCAGTGTAAGAATTGGCTTGGTAGTTTGGTTTGCCCTGTTCCCATCATGCACTGGGACAGGAACAGACTAATTTGCATATAGCCGGGTTCTGAACTGGGATGGTGCAGTGAGCTAAAAAACGATGTTGGATCTAGCCCTGATCTCTTGACTGGGTGAGAGTATTCTGATTAATTCAGAAACTCTGTCCATCACCACCCCTCGTTGTTAAATATTTTGTCCACCCTAAGCGTGGAAGGGTATACTCAGATGTGAGTCCCTTGCTCATTGCACCACCAGGATTCAAGCAAGCCGGGCCGACGACGACTGAAATGCCAGAAACCGGTCCCCAGAAGCTTGTTTCCTTCCCAGTGTAAGAATTGGCTTGGTAGTTTGGTTTGCCCTGTTCCCATCATGCACTGGGACAGGAACAGACTAATTTGCATATAGCCGGGTTCTGAACTGGGATGGTGCAGTGAGCTAAAAAACAGTGTTGGATCTAGCCCTGATCTCTTGACTGGGTGAGAGTATTCTGCTTAATTCAGAAACTCTGTCCATCACCACCCCTTGTTGTTAAATATTTTGTCCACCCTAAGCGTGGAAGGGTATACTCAGATGTGAGTCCCTTGCTCACTGCACCATCAGGATTCAAGCAAGCCGGGCCGACGACGGCTGAAATGCCAGAAACCGGTCCCCGGAAGCTTGTTTCCTTCCCAGTGTAAGAATTGGCTTGGTAGTTTGGTTTGCCCTGTTCCCATCATGCACTGGGACTGGAACAGACTAATTTGCATATAGCCAGGTTCTGAACTGGGATGGTGCAGTGAGCTAAAAAACGGTGTTGGATCTAGCCCTGATCTCTTGACTGGGTGAGAGTATTCTGCTTAATTCAGAAACTCTGTCCATCACCACCCCTTGTTGTTAAATATTTTGTCCACCCTAAGCGTGGAAGGGTATACTCAGATGTGAGTCCCTTGCTCACTGCACCATCAGGATTCAAGCAAGCCGGGCCGACGACGGCTGAAATGCCAGAAACCGGTCCCCGGAAGCTTGTTTCCTTCCCAGTGTAAGAATTGGCTTGGTAGTTTGGTTTGCCCTGTTCCCATCATGCACTGGGACAGGAACAGACTAATTTGCATATAGCCAGGTTCTGAACTGGGATGGTGCAGTGAGCTAAAAAACGGTGTTGGATCTAGCCCTGATCTCTTGACTGGGTGAGAGTATTCTGCTTAATTCAGAAACTCTGTCCATCACCACCCCTTGTTGTTAAATATTTTGTCCACCCTAAGCGTGGAAGGATATACTCAGATGTGAGTCCCTTGCTCACTGCACCATCAGGATTCAAGCAAGCCGGGCCGACGATGGCTGAAATGCCAGAAACCGGTCCCCGGAAGCTTGTTTCCTTCCCAGTGTAAGAATTGGCTTGGTAGTTTGGTTTGCCCTGTTCCCATCATGCACTGGGTCAGGAACAGACTAATTTGCATATAGCCAGGTTCTGAACTGGGATGGTGCAGTGAGCTAAAAAACGGTGTTGGATCTAGCCCTGATCTCTTGACTGGGTGAGAGTATTCTGCTTAATTCAGAAACTCTGTCCATCACCACCCCTTGTTGTTAAATATTTTGTCCACCCTAAGCGTGGAAGGGTATACTCAGATGTGAGTCCCTTGCTCACTGCACCATCAGGATTCAAGCAAGCCGGGCCGACGACGGCTGAAATGCCAGAAACCGGTCCCCGGAAGCTTGTTTCCTTCCCAGTGTTAGAATTGGCTTGGTAGTTTGGTTTGCCCTGTTCCCATCATGCACTGGGACAGGAACAGACTAATTTGCATATAGCCAGGTTCTGAACTGGGATGGTGCAGTGAGCTAAAAAACGGTGTTGGATCTAGCCCTAATCTCTTGACTGGGTGAGAGTATTCTGCTTAATTCAGAAACTCTGTCCATCACCACCCCTTGTTGTTAAATATTTTGTCTACCCTAAGCGTGGAAGGGTATACTCAGATGTGAGAATGAAGTCTGACATTCTCAGTAAAACATGTACATCCAACAAGGGCATAGACTGTCAGTTGATTCGGTTGTGTTCTACTGCAGCTTCCCAGAGTGTTCTAAAGAACAACTAGTTTTATTTAACAACAAGGGCTATATGCAAATTAGTCTGTTCCTGTCCCAGTGCATGATGGGAACAGGGCAAACCAAACTACCAAGCCAATTCTTACACCGGGAAGGAAACAAGCTTCCGGGGACCGGTTTCTGGCATTTCAGCCGTCGTCGGCCCGGCTTGCTTGAATCCTGATGGTGCAATGAGCAAGGGACTCACATCTGAGTATACCCTTCCACGCTTAGGGTGGACAAAATATTTTAAACAAGGGGTGGTGATGGACAGAGTTTCTGAATTAAGCAGAATACTCTCACCCAGTCAAGAGATCAGGGCTAGATCCAACACCGTTTTTTAGCTCACTGCACCATCCCAGTTCAGAACCCGGCTATATGCAAATTAGTCTGATCCTGTCCCGGTGCATGATGGGGGCAAACCAAACTACCAAGCCAATTCTTACACTGGGAAGGAAACAAGCTTCCGGGGACCGGTTTCTGGCATTTCAGCCGTCGCCGGCCCGGCTTGCTTGAATCCTGACGGTGCAATGAGCAAGGGACTCACATCTGAGTATACCCTTCCACACTTAGGGTGGACAAAATATTTAACAACAAGGGGTGGTGATGGACAGAGTTTCTGAATTAAGAAGAATACTCTCACCCAGTCAAGAGATCAGGGCTAGATCCAACACCGTTTTTTAGCTCACTGCACCATCCCAGTTCAGAACCCGGCTATATGCAAATTAGTCTGTTCCTGTCCCAGTGCATGATGGGAACAGGGCAAACCAAACTACCAAGCCAATTCTTACACTGGGAAGGAAACAAGCTTCCGGGGACCGGTTTCTGGCATTTCAGCTGTCGTCAGCCCGGCTTGCTTGAATCCTGATGGTGCAATGAGCAAGGGACTCACATCTGAGTATACCCTTCCACGCTTAGGGTGGACAAAATATTTAACAATAAGGGGTGGTGATGGACAGAGTTTCTGAATTAAGCAGAATACTCTCACCCAGTCAAGAGATCAGGGCTAGATCCAACACCGTTTTTTAGCTCACTGCACCATCCCAGTTCAGAACCCGGCTATATGCAAATTAGTCTGTTCCTGTCCCAGTGCATGATGGGAACAGAGCAAACCAATCTACCAAGCCAATTCTTACACTGGGAAGGAAACAAGCTTCCGGGGACCGGTTTCTGGCATTACAGCCGTCGTCGGCCCGGCTTGCTTGAATCCTGATGGTGCAATGAGCAAGGGACTCACATCTGAGTATACCCTTCCACGCTTAGGGTGGACAAAATATTTAACAACAAGGGGTGGTGAAGGACAAAGTTTCTGAATTAAGCAGAATACTCTCACCCAGTCAAGAGATCAGGGCTAGATCCAACACTGTTTTTTAGCTCACTGCACCATCCCAGTTCAGAACCCGGCTATATGCAAATTAGTCTGTTCCTGTCCCAGTGCATGATGGGAACAGGGCAAACCAAACTACCAAGCCAATTCTTACACTGGGAAGGAAACAAGCTTCCGGGGACCGGTTTCTGGCATTTCAGCCGTCGTCGGCCCGGCTTGCTTGAATCCTGATGGTGCAATGAGCAAGGGACTCACTTCTGAGTATACCCTTCCACGCTTAGGATGGACAAAATATTTAACAACAAGGGGTGGTAGTGGACAGAGTTTCTGAATTAAGCAGAATACTCTCACCCAGTCAAGAGATCAGGGCTAGATCCAACACCGTTTTTTAGCTCACTGCACCATCCCAGTTCAGAACCCGGCTATATGCAAATTAGTCTTTTCCGGTCCCAGTGCATGATGGGAACAGGGCAAACCAAACTACCAAGCCAATTCTTACACTGGGAAGGAAACAAGCTTCCGGGGACCGGTTTCTGGCATTTAGGTGTGGCAGGGTATACTCAGACATGAGTCCCTTGCTCACTGCTCCATCAGGATTCAAGCAAGCCGGGCCGACGACGGCTGAAATTCCAGAAACCGGTCCCCGGAAGCTTGTCTCCTTTCTGGTGAAGAATTGGCTTGGTAGTTTGGTCTGCCCTGTTCCCATGATGCACTGGGCCAGGGACAGACTAATTTGCATATAGCCAGGTTCTGAGCTGGGATGGGGCAGTGAGCTAAATAACGGTGATGGATCAAGCCCTGATCTTTGGACTGGGTAAGAGTGGTCTGCTTAATTCAGACACTCTGTACATCACCACCCCCTTTTCTGAATCGTTTTTGGCCGCTATAGGTGTGGCAGGGTATACTCAGACATGAGTCCCTTGCTCACTGCTCCATCAGGATTCAAGCAAGCCGGGCAGACGACGGCTGAAATGCCAGAAACTGGTCCCCGGAAGCTTGTCTCCTTTCTGGTGAAGAATTGGCTTGGTAGTTTGGTCTGCCCTGTTCCCATGATGCACTGGGCCAGGGACAGACTAATTTGCATATAGCCAGGTTCTGAGCTGGGATGGGGCAGTGAGCTAAATAACGGTGATGGATCAAGCCCTGATCTTTGGACAGGGTAAGAGTGGTCTGCTTAATTCAGACACTCTGTTCATCACCACCCCCTTTTCTGAATCTCAGGAGAAGTGAGGCACAAGAGAGCACAAGAGTGGAAAACGCGAAAAAGGGGCAGGGTTGAGACCCCCTGACCCCCTAGCCCTTCTCAGAGGGTCCCAGAAGGACCACCAAGTGCAAATAAAGTTTTATCTTTTTTTTAAATCGCGGTGTACGCGTACGGTGCGCGTACCCCGCAATTTTTTTGAATTTTTTTTAAATTTATTCCCCCTGAGAAGGGCTAGAGGGTTGGGGCGTCTCTACCCTGCCCTCTTTTCGTGTTTTCCACTCTTGTTTTGGGCTCTCTTGTGCCTCAGTTCTCCTGAAAAACAAGATGGTGGCCAACACTTCCTGGTTTGGACAGTTTGGATTGTTGACAGTCGACTGCCAGCCAATCAGATACTCGCTCGCGCACGTAAGGGTACGCGCACGTACGCGTATGGTACGCGTACCGTACGCGTACGGTGTGCGTACAGTGAGCGCATATAGATATATAATTTGCTCAAATTAAATTTTCTCAACAACTACTGGAGGGATTTTCACCAAACATAGCAAAGGCACATTTGCATACCAGGCCCTACCATTTTGCCAAGTGTGGTGTAATTCCATTCAGCCGTTTGGGCTGTAGCCGTGTCTAAAGGTCCCTATGGAAATTAACATGAAGAAAACACGTTTTGGGACCCCCCTTTCGGCCCCCCTTGACGAATCCCCTCGAAACTTTCAGGGAAGGAGTGGAGCGGAGCTGGCTAAAATTCTGGAAAATTACACACAGATTCCTCAATCGGCGCCAAAGTTATTTCCAATAGAATGTTGAGAGCATATAGATATATAATTTCCTCAAATTCAAATTCTCAACAACTACTGGATGGATTTACACCAAATATAGAAAAGGCACTACTGCATACCTGTCCCTACCATTTTGCCAAGTTTGGTGTAATTCCGTTCAGCCGTTCGGGCTGTAGCCGTGTCTAAAGGTCCCATAGAAAATGCCATTTGAAAAAAGTCAAATTCAATTTTCTCAAGAACTACTGGAGGGATTTTCACCAAACATAGCAAAGGCACATCTGCATACCAGGCCCTACCATTTTGCCAAGTTTGGTGTAATTCCATTCAGCCGTTCGAGCTGTAGCCTTGTCAGAATGTCCCTATGGAAATTAACATGGGAAAAACATGTTTTGGGACCCCCTTTTTTCTCGGTCCCCGCTTTACGAATCCCCCCGAAACTTTCAGGGAACGAGCGGAGCGCAGCGAGGCAAATTTAGGGAAAATTACTGTCAGATCCCTCAATCAGCACCAAAGTTATTCCCAATAGAATGTTCGGAATTTCCTATGGTAACTAGGTCCTAACTATATATACCTACTGGCGACCGCCAGTAGGTAATATATATATACATATATATATTCACTGAAAAAACCGTAGGTTATAGACCATATATAGTTAGGAATTAGCATTTACAAAACCTTGAAAATTCACTGAAAAGACCATAGGTTATACACCATATATAGTTAGGAATTAGCATTTATAAAACCTTATTTTACTCACACAAAACCAATGAAATTCCATATATAGTTAGTGGTACTAACTATATATCACGCACCCGCAATCCACTGCTGATCATGTCACATATCACATCATTCATGACATGGTCAGTGACATCACTGATGACATCACTGATGACATCTCAAATGACATCACTGATGACATCACTGATGACATCTCAAATGACATCACTGATGACATCACTGATGACAACATCCAGTGACTGTATTTTTCTGTAAAGTTAAAATATGTCTTACATATTTAAGAATGAGTGGATGTATAAGTGTCTGGATGAAGGATTTAGTAGGGGCATGACTGACTGTATGAGTGACTGATTAAATGTGTCTCACTGAGTGCATGGGTTAGTGACTAAACTGTCTTAATTTGTGCATCATTATGTCTGTTGTTCTGTAAACTGCTGCATGTGTTGATCAGTAGCTATATGATTAACTATATGGGTTATTGATTGGTTGCCCAAGCATTTTTATGGGAGACTGAGTGTGTGTGTGGGTGGCTGGGAGGTGTATGACTCTGTGCATAGATGTGTGAGCAGTTGATTCATTAGATGTATGGGTTCAAAAGTGCATGTGGAAACAGCTGTATGGGCGGTTGACTGTGTGCATGAGTGTATTGGTGAGTGAATGGCTATCTCAGTGCTACATGTCAAAGTAAGTACATATGTAAAATACAGTACATGTGAGAGTTGACATATATAAATAACTGTGCATAAGAGCCAGTGAATGTGTGAGTGGCTGTATGGATCATTGTGAACTTGTATCCAGGATTGTATAAGTGAGTAAATATGTTTTAGTATATGTTTGAATAAGTAAGGTGTGTATAACTGTATAGTTGAGGAAATGGAGGTGTGATTGATTCTTTGCATGACTGACTATGTGTGTGAGTAACTCCATGGATGAGTGACAGTCTGTGAGTGTCTGTTTATACTGAGTGTATCTAAGGTTATATAAGAGTCTGAAGAGGTTCATCATAATATCACATGAATGATGTCATCAGTGATGTGATCAGTAATGTCAAATGAGATGTCATCAGTGATGTCATTTGAGATGTCATTTGAGATGTCATCAGTGATGTCATCAGTGATGTCATTAGTGATGTCATTTGAGATGACATCAGTGATGTCATCAGTGATGTCATTTGAGATGTCATCAGTGATGTCATCAGTGATGTCATTTGAGATGTCATCAGTGATGTCATCAGTGATGTAATTTGAGATGTCATCAGTGATGTCATCAGTGATGTCACTGACCATGTCATGAATGATGTCATATGTGACATCATCAGCAGTGGATTGCGGGTGCGTGATATATAGTTAGTACCACTAACTATATATGGAATTTCATTGGTTTTGTGTGAGTAAAATAAGGTTTTATAAATGCTAATTCCTAACTATATATGGTGTATAACCTATGGTTTTTTCAGTGAATTTTCAAGGTTTTGTAAATGCTAATTCCTAACTATATATGGTCTACAACCTATGGTTTTTTCAGTGAATTTCATTGGTTTTTTAAAAGCTAATATCTATAGCTGTAAAATTTATTCTTCTTTAAATCCCAAAAAATATTTTATATGTTTATTAATAATTTTTTTTAAATATTTTTTTTGTTTCGCTCCCGGTCCGCGAACCGGGAAGCTTCCCGTTAGCTCACTTTGATTCCGCGACCCGGTCCGCGAACCGGTAAGAAATCAACATAGTGACGGTATCGCGTTGCCGCGTAATGCGTCTTATGACGTACTGCGTTAGCGCACCCGGAAGTGCCCCGGGGCGCGGACCGAGGCGCGAAACGCAGCTCCCCGGAAGCGATCTGCGGCGCGTCGCGAAAGCGCGACGTGTGGCGTTGCCGCGTAATGCGTCTTGTGACGTATCGCGTTAGCGCACCCGGAAGTGTCCCGGGGCGCGGACCGAGGCGCGAAGCGCAGCGAACCGGAAGCTAACCGGGGAGCGTTCCGCAGCGCGTAACATGAGCGTGAGAGGTCATGTGACTTGGTAATAAAACTTTTCATTGGTTCATTTCACTTTTGGTTTCATAATAATGGAAGCTAGGTCAGGTGACCTAAAAATAACACTTTTCATTGGTTGAGAACTTTTGCTTTTCCCAAATGATGAAAACCCCTCCTTCTTTCCTCACTCTGACTTTCATCTTGGTGAGAGAAAGACCCTTTTACTTTATTGAGAAATGGCTTCCATTGTTGCTTCAGGTAGTGTTCCCCCACCACCACCCCCACCTCCTCAAGGGAAGAAAGGACCACCTGCTCAACCAATGTTTGAGGAAGATCAAGAAGAGGAGGAAGAGGAGGAAGAGCCTGAGTTTTTGCCAGAGGAGCCCAGGAGGTACAATAGAAAAGAAAATTACATCTGGCAATTTTTTACATTTCCAGCAGGGCAAAAAAAAGTTATCGCAAGATATGTGTTTTGCCGTATTTGCAAAGATCGACTGTCAAGGGGCACTGACAAGAAGTACAGCTTCGGCAATTATACGATGCACAGGCATATGAGTAGGTGGCACCCAAATAATTATAGTGCTGCCCAGCTTCGTGATGGACAACAAAATCCCCTGGCAATGGTGAGAACATCTGCTGTGAAAGAAATATCGGGACCAGAGGCGAGGGAGGTGATCCCGAACATTCAAATAGAGATGGGGGATGTAAGGCAAGTGTGCGTGTGGTGCGGCCAAACACTTTGCAACGGAGAAAGAAGCATTATTCTTAAAATGAGAGCTATCAGAAATCATGACTGCCCGAAACGCCCCAAAAAATATATTCTTCTTTTTTTCGTTGCTCCTGTTGAGCCCTTCTCAATGAATCATTTTTGTTTCCCCCCTCCCCCCCAAAAAAACAAAAAAATTACAAAATGTTCAGAAAAAACAAAAAAAATATAAAAAAAATTCAGAAAAATAATTAAAAAAATTTAAAACAACAAAAACCAAAAAAAAAGTTCTTTTCAGAACTACCTCCCCATTATAAAAAAAATTGGTAGAATTTTTGAAACTCTGCCAATCTCTATTTCTTATAGTTCGCTTCCGGTACGCGAACCAGGAGCGAACCAAAAAAAATTTTTTTAAAAAAAGAACAGTAAGTATAAGGGAAGGAAACAGACAGTTATGTTAAAAGAAAGACAGCTACAGGGAGTAAAGAAAACATACTGTTACCCGCAATCCACTTCTGATCATGTCACATATTATATCATTCTTGACATGGTCAGTGACATCATCAGCAGTGGATTGCAAGTAACAGTATCTTTTGTTTACTTCCTATAGCTGTCTTTCTTGTAACATAAATGTCTGTTTCCTATCCTTATACTTACAGTTCTTGTTTGAAAAAAATTTTGAGATCATTCAGAAACAGTAACATTAATAGAGACAGAATGAGTGAATAATAATGAAGAAGTATGAGAAGAGAGGGACTGAGAAAAATACTGGAAGGAGTAGAATAATTAAGTAATAGAGAAAGGAATGAGAGAAGTAGCAAACGCAGGAAAGTAAGGATTAAAGAAATGAAGCAGTAGAACTAATAGATGTTAAATGTGATAGATTAAATGATTGATTCAGTATGACGATAAGGTGTGTCCTCTCCAAAATTTTGTTTAAGATGAGGCCTACTTAGGGTTGCATATCAAATTTATGCTTGTTTGAGAATACAGAGGAGATAATACATGTGAAGGCCTACCATTGAAGTAAAACATGTCCACTTCACTCTTGAACAACGGCCAGACCTCTTCTGTGTCCATAGACAGACCTAAAGTTCATCTGCACAATGTCATCCGTAAACTTAGAAAACACAAGTAATGTAATTGAAAAACGTGGAGTTTCTTTTGCTCATTTCAAAATCACATCACCTGTGTTGCCTTTGCTTAGGTATCTCATAGTGCAGATGTAGTTCAGCATATGAAACAGTACACAGAAGTGCAGCAGTGTATGCATTAATACATGTGAAGGCCTACCAATGAAGTAAGTCATGTCCACTTATTACATCATTCATGACATAGTCAGTGACATCATCAGCAGTGGATTGTGAGTTAAAAGAGTAGAAAACATTTACCTTATAATTCTTGTTAACTTTTTCAAATATTTTTTCATACTTTCAATCTGTAAAAGAGAGAAGAAACATTTCAAAAATATTAAAACATGTATTTAAAAATTTGAAAAGACAAGGGAAAAGGTTCAAGAAGAAACAGTTTTTCAAAAACTTTGAGATTTACAGAAGCCTCTGCTGCTATACGTCCCCTACACAATGCTAAAGATATATATTTTAAACAAACAGTATCTTGATGCTGATGAAGTGAGGCCTATTTTGGAACATGGTGCATCTTTTGCACTGCTGATGTCTCACAATAGTGATGCAATAGCAGCGCAAAAAAGATGTAAAGCCATCATAAAATTGTGTCTAACATTTTAAATGATTCTTTCAGGATACAAATAAGATGTGTCCTTTCAAGAGGTTTCTTTAAGGTGAGGCCTATTCAGTTTTCAAAAAAAAAACAGTACCCAGAAGTGCAGCACTGTAAGCATTAACTTTGACACTTACAGAAGCCTCAGTTTCTCCATATCTACCTCACATTTCTAAATGTATATCATAAGTACAAAAAGTAGAACATTAATTATACATGTTAAATGGTTTATTTTTGCTGTTCTCAGAATGTATCAAATTTCACTAAAAACAGTGACTTGAAGGTATTCATCATGTAACAGCGGGGAAAAAAAAACACAATCAAAATGATTGTGTTTAAAAAACCCATACAACATCAGAAATCAAAATTCAGAACTCCTTAAAGTTAACTTACTTTCCATGACGTCCAAGGATGTCCTATGAACAGCTTACACTCTTTTGTGCTGTTATTACTTTCAGCCCGCCACTTTCTGAAAGAAAATCTCCATCGTTTTTAAAAACACGTTACATGCAATAAATGACTTCTTGCTCTCTACCACAATTTTCCACAAGGCCAAATCTTGTCAGAGCCATTTATAACTCTTGGATTTCTTGTAAGCCAATCCCGTCATTTGGCATTTCCGCAACTTTCAGAATTAAAATGTTGAAGATCATTTTCACAATCCTGGAATAGTAATATCTTCCCCTTCTTGCTCAGTCATGTTCTACATTTCCTATGACACTGATACTGCTTACTATGAAGCAGACTTACACTACCTCTATGACTGCTACAATTATTTAATTCTCTACATCACTTTTAATCACAAAGCAATGTAAAACAGTAGACAGCATTGCAGACTTACATTCCCTCTACTCCATGTTTTGATTGGCTGCTTCAATTAGCTTATAAAATGAAACAGTTTTTCTGAACTCATTGAAAGTGCACATATTTCTTCATGACGTCCAGTCCTATGGTTAGAAGTTATGTCTCTGAACTACACTTATCCTCAAGGCCAAATTGTGTAGGAGCCATTAGAACTTCTTGAAATTCCACAGAGCACATCCCGAGATTATTTCCCTAAAATTTTGGTTTTAAAAACACCAGGTAAGAGTTTTTAAGGTCATACGGCAATTTTTTTTTGAAAATTAAAACAGAATCATTGCAGAATGACCAGCCATTTCTACACTTTAAATAAGCTGTGTAATGTCCTGATGTTATTGAAGGGCCGTCATGATATATAATTGCTGCAGTTACAAAAGTCCTTCCTGATATTGACAACTGCGAAGCTACAATTTTTTTTATTAAAGTTGTCAATTTTGTTCCATCAGGCCTACATCGTTGGAACATTAAAATGACATACTGGCCATATGTTCGTATAAATAATGTGGACATCATTTCAGATTTACATTGGCTACACTCCATGTTGTGATCAGCTGCTTTTACTAGCTTATTAAAGGAGACTGATTTACTGTCTGGCAAAGTTAAATATATAAATCTTTCTGAGTCTACACTAGTAGTACTTGATACCATACAGTTCTCGCAGTCATGCTGCCATTGATAAGAAAGCCCAAACAGGTGATCTACATCTACACCTTCAGCATGCAATACATCAAGCATATACATTAAAAACTCCTGACAATCTTGCTGAATATTTTGAGAGAATTTTTTAGAGAAAACAAAACATTAACCACTACATTAGCATAGCAGTTGACACCAGAACTGTTTTCAAACTGAAAACCAACAACATCTTCAACAGAATCCTTTTTGTTTCTGCTTGTAATTTTAGGTTCATTGACTTTTTGTCTTTTTGCTACAACCTCCCCAGTATTGTTCTCATTTCTTCGTTTCCGGCCTACCACACGTTTCTCAAACAAAGGATACTGAGGCAAATGTGGCGCATACTCTCTTCTTAACCTATTGTATTCCTTAACACAATCTAGATCCGCACAAATGTTTGTGACATCACACTCAATCAAGTACAATCCCGATAAAGTTCTAACTCGTGACAATGCCACATATGCCATACCCTCCTTGAACACAGAACTGCCAATATTCACCAATGCACTGTCTACACTTAAACCTTGCGATTTATGGATTGTCACCGCATATGCCAAGCAAACAGGAAACTGCTTACGGCGAACATATAAGTCTTTTACAAGCAAAAATCTAGCAGAACAACGACCAATTAGCTGTACTTCCTCAATGCCATCAAATTTAATTTTTAAAAATTCAATTCCATCTCTATTTCTGTATTTCACAAAATCAACAACATTACCCATTGATCCATTTACCAGACCTCTTTCAACATGTAAATTCCTTCTTAAAATTATACGGCAGTTCAAGCACACATTCAGAGTCTTTTCAAAACCTGCAGTTTTAGATATACTCTTCTCTAATGAATCCAATTTTGTTTTCAGATTCTCAGACAAAATAATTGTTGATCCCATATGCTCTACTCTATCAATAGCTTCCAGTTTCACAATCTCTTGCTTTTCTAAATGCAACATTTTGTTGTTAAATTTGGCACATTCTGCAAGAGTTGGCATCAAACATATTCCAGATTTCTTCTCAGTAATTTTCTGAAAAATATTCTCAGGCACAACATCTTGTTCTGGATATAAATTTGACAGTAATCGTGCATGTAAAGCTTCTTTCCGATGCTCGGTCACTTTTCCAATTCTAACATCTTGTAGAATAGTCTTGTAAACTTCATCCTTCGCCTGACGCATATTTTCATGCAGTTCAGCATAATTGAAGTTTAACCATATATTGACGTTGCCAATGCTGCCTAGGCACTTCCTGGTATCTTCATGCGTGAGCATTTTGAACACAGGTTGCCCTTTCACTGGTGTCAGCTGCAGAAGATCTCCGAAAACAATGATGTGTTTGCCACCAAATAACACATCATACTCTGTTTTGAGAACTTCTTGCATCCTCAAATGCACAAAGGCAAGCATGACATTGGAAACCATGCTTACTTCGTCAATGATAAGAAGTTTCATTTTCCTCAAGATTCTTGAAACTTCAAAACAAGCATCTCCAGATAGCTTGTGATATTGTAATTTGTTGTCATGCTCCACTGGCAGCATCAGTAAACGATGTAAAGTAATCCCTTTAATATTATGTGCTGCCAGTCCAGTTGGAGCAGTGACAACACAAGACAGCGATGACTCTGTCCTTTCCTGCAAATAGCATGAAATTGCTTTAATGAGGAAACTTTTTCCAGTTCCCGCTTCTCCACTCACGTACAGTCGGACAGGCTTCAACGACGTACATGAGCACTCTTTCTTATCATGACTTAATCCCTGATCAATTTGCATGGTAACTTCGTCATATATTTTCCTCTGCTCAACGTTGAGTTGTCTTTCCAACTCTTCTAAGTTAACCGCATCCTCTTGAGCATGTGCCATGGCTCTTTCCACTTCATTCATAGCAGTGGCAGCTTCATTTTCGATAACAGGTCCTCCTAGTGGATCCTGACTCAATGAAGCAGAACTCTGACTGTCCTGAGAACTGTCTCTGGCAATCTCGGCTGCAATCGTTGCTTCCTGCTCAATTTCCGCATTCAACATTTCTACATATTTGGGAAAAGAAGGACATTCTATGGTCTCCTTGGCGGCATTGAAAGAGTCTTCGTAACAGAGGAAATCTCGAAGCAGTTCCTCTTCTGCACGCCAAGGCTTAAAAAGTTGCAAAAGTGCTAAATAGAAAAACTCCTTTTTTTCAGGAGATTCGCCACTCAATTTTCGATGGTTTACCAAGTGGCATTTTCTTTGCTTGACCAGACATCCCTCACTTCCTATTACAGCATACACTCCTTTCTCAGTATCTTCTTTGATGTTCCTCTTGAATATGTAATTTTGCAGAACCTCATACAGACAAACCTTCTCGAGGTGACTGCTTCGATTTGGATAATATGTATCCAACATGTTTGTCTTCAAAATGTCGGTACTGTTTGGCTCCTTTTCCGCCAAATACTCAATTTCCCGCACAGGTTTGAGAACTCGATTACGCGTTGCTGCAAGACCAAGACTCGCCCAAATAATACTCCTGGACTTGGCATAGAGACTTGCTGAAGACAACCGGTCAGAACATTCGTACGCTCCGATTTCTCGATGCGACAACATCTTCAGACTGAAACTGTACAACTTCTTGCTGAGGCTCTTTTCATGGGAAATGTCCTCCCACATATCCTTCAATTCTGTCTTCTCTTTTTTGGTGATGTAAGACGTCACATACCGAGCCACAGCCATACAGTTATCAGCCACAAACTGTATATCCATGTTAGCATTCCACATGGACAAAATCACCGGGTTGTAGTCGTTGATGTACTTGGACTCTTCGTTCCTCTTCAAATTGTAAGTGTTTTTAGGTGATTTCTTCATGACATTGTGTCGCAGCGAAGACATCAAACTGTTTACTCTTCCTTTAGAAATCACCGGTCGTGGAAAGCCGAAACGACATTTAGTGTAGAACTTGTCTTTGTTTCGGAATTTACGACGGCAGTACTTTCCACATCGATGGCTTTGGAAACGCAGAACTTTTTCTCTTAGGCTTTTCTTCTCCTTTGCGTTTGGAACAGCACACGTAGAATACTGTTGGATGAAACTCATCACTGAGTCTTCTGGATCCGTTCCAAATTTAGGTGCATCCTTGATCCACAGCAACATATGTATATGAGGAGCACCTCTTGCTTGGTACTCCTTTCTCCAGAAGAAATCCAACACCTCTCCAAGAGGTGGATTCTTCTTATTCATGATGAAAGACATCATAGCTTCAAATCTATGATTGAAGTACCTACATACATTGACTGGATCCAAAGAGCACAGTTCTCCGGGTGTCTTGAATTCGATGTTATCTACGTTAGCATTTGCCTCTCGTAGAAATTCAAGTAAGTCTTCCCAGCCATACTCGGCACAGCTCAGAGTGAGGAACCATGTGGGAGTACCTAAGTTCCTCAGCATACATTTTAAATCACCATGACGACGGTACCAGTACTCATTAGTACCACGCTGACACGCCATGAGATTAATTCGGTGAGAATCCAAAATACTGTCTTGGACATTGACTTTATCCATAAAGTCACTTGCCGAGATGTTTTGCATGTGTATACCACTTTTCAAGATGTGGTTCACTGCATATGACAGTCCAGACAGATCGCTTTCAAACAGGAGATGAAACAAATAAGGAATGCATTGTCGAAACCTAGCATCTCCTGCATACAATCGCAAAGTCCGGTATTCAGAAGCAGGAATTTGATGAGGTCGCTCATCATATCTTCCTCCCTGACCTGTTGGAAAAAGCTGTGGGAAACACCGAGCTTCCAAACTTTCCTCCCAAACACTAATGGGACTCCCTTTGGCTTGTTTCATTTGAAACAACTCAATAGCATTCCCCATGACTTCCTTGGAATGCAAAGGATGAACACTATAATGTTCATATATTTCTTCACTAGTAGAGGGTTCTACTTTCTCAATTTGACCAGCACACAAATCGCTATCCTCTTCCTCACTTACTTCCTCTTCTGCAACATATACATTCTTATAGTATTTATTATTTTTTTTCAAATACAATGTCGCCTTTTTAACTTTCCTAACATCTACTAAATCTTGCCATATTTTCTTATTCTTTGTCGGAACCCCATTAACTAAGATAACCAGAGGTTCCTCTTCCACTTTTTCTACTCCAATTGTGTTAATGTTTTTCTTCAAATCTAGAGGCAAATAAACAACTCTTCCCTTTAATCCTCTCTGTAAATCTGATGGAGGCAATTTCCCTGTCTTTGGCTCCATTCTTACAATAGCCTGAAAGGGATGGATACTTTGAATCAAAATAGATTCATAAGTATTTAAATCCTTCAATTCAGAAGGAATCTCAACCAATTCCAGATTATTATGAACTGCTCTAGCAGGCATCTGGTTTTGATTTAATTTGCAACAACAATAAGTACACACACGTTGATCCAATCCCAAATCAAAACAATTTTCTACCATCAAGTATGTTGCAAAATCCTTCCATTCACTATTATTTTCCCTTTCACTTTTTGCATATAAATCCACTAACTTAGTCTGATTCTTATAATAAGTGCGTCGACAACACACACAAGTGAAATTAGGCCTCTCACTTGATTTCACCTCAAACGTCGCAATTTCCCTCTGGAAATTATCTGTACTGGAAACCTGTACACTATCTTCCACATGACCCTCTTCTTCTTGCTCAATTTCAACATTCTCCTCTTTACTTCCAAAGTAACAAAACTCAATTTCTTCACTTATATTCTTCACATCTATTTCAGAACCATGCAAAAGAGCAGCGCATCATTTTTTAAGCATAATTGCTGGACTCTTAGCATAATACAACATTCTAACTAATTTCCTCACTTTATTATGATGCACTGCTAGCATCCTGAAATGATGAAAAACACTCTGGCATACTCTCCTGGAAAGACAAGCCAGTGAATGACCATGCAAACCTGTCACTTCTCTTACTCTGCAAGGATCTAATTCTTGCAACAACCTTATTTTCTGCTTCAAACTTTTCTTATTAAATGACCGTACAAAATCACAAAGCAAATTGATGGAATCCTGTCGCACACTGCAAATACTACTACACTTCCAGGTGTACACAGGACCCTTAGCACGTCTTCCTAAAACCTCATTACCTAACACCTCTTCTGCCTCTGTTGTCACAAGTTTTTCTTTTTCAACTGGACAACCATCTTTCACTTCATAAGCACGACCACTGGTGTCAACTGCATGCACCAAATCATTATCCTGGAAATAACTCTCCTCATTAAAAAATGCCTCACAGCTTGAACTATGCATCCATTCTCCAGAAAAAACTTCACAAAAATTACTACGATTAACTATTCTCTTCCATCTACTATTTCTTTTGAAATCATAAATTGCCTTGTTTAGCTTCCTAATTCTATTGATTATCAAAATAAATAACTTACGTTTAATTTCAAATGCCTGATCAATAACTTTCTCAACTTTTTTTTTTCTCTTATAAAAAACCAGTTTATGTTGACGTTTCTTAATATTTTTTAACAAATTGCCAATTATCCTGTTGCGGAACATTCGTTTACGAATCTCCCTAAACTGTTGTTTCCTTCTACTATCATGCACAGAGTTATCTCTTGCTCTAGCAGTAACATTTTTCATTGGCCTTTCCTTTCCATTTGAATTCCTTCTCGTTTTATGGACTGAAACATTTTCTGTAGTAATATTTTTTTTACTACACATATTTCTTATGAATTGTTTTGTGCTCTTACCCGGTGCTTTCTTCGTGACTTGACAAATCTTTTTGTTAGAGGACAGCTGCTCATTTTTTTTCACCTGCTGTCTTTGACGTTTTGCAGCCTTTCTCTGTCTTTCTATTGTAGGCATGGTGAAATCTTGAAATGATCTGCAGTTGAATCTGTGGTAAAATCTAATAAAAAATGTTATTAACCAGTATTACCAAACAGTAAAACAATAACAGTGATCAAAAACTTAACACACTACTTGACATTTTAAATAGAAGATTTTTTAGTCCTTGCAAATTTACAATACAGAAATACCAGAAAAGAAATGACATTTATATTTATGTTACCTATGCTATTTTATATGTGAATCTGATCTAATTTTATGAGCATATTTTAATATTTTATTGAAGACACTACACATAACCTGCTTTTGAAGGTGTCTTTATTTTTAAATTAAACGGTTTACCTTTTTACTTTTTATTAATTATAAATTTTAAAAATAAATGTTTATATTTCCATAGGCTCAAGCAGGTCAGCTTCCCATCCTATGTCATATAATTCGGACAAATCTGCATCCTCATCACGCTCTTCTTCATCCTCAGGATTTAAATCATCCAAGGGATCAACATCCACTGATGTTTCAATTACAAGTTCAATGATGAGGTCAAAATCAACTGATTGCAGATTGTCGCTCATGTTGAGGTTGTCTTTATCTTTAAAGAAAGATAACAACAATGAGATGTTGCAGAGTAAGAGACAAATCTCAGAGATTATAATAGTAAAATTGTTTAACAAGAGTAACATTTTGCAGTTATTATTTAGCCATATCCAGCGATGCTGAGCAGGTGAAGCCTATGTCTAATTTTTCACTGAACAGGACTCATCTCTTCTTAACCTTGGATAAGCCTCACCGACTCTGTGTCCCCTGCACATACTTAAATGTAAAGGGGCAGATTTATGTTAAATGGCACATCCCCAGGCATGCACCAGTTAACGTGCACCACTGCTCTGCCACCCATGGTGTGCCGCATTTACAATCAGATAGTAGAAACCTGCGTCAAAACCCTGCGCCTGCTTGAAGCAGGCATAGGTCTTGACACAACATTGTGGAGATGGTGCACCCCTGAGTGTTGCTGGAGCTGCATCGCACTTGCGATACAACTCCAGCAATGCGCCACCTTAACGGCACAGATGCGTCACGTATCTGTGCTATTTTTGCCCCATGCTGCGCCGCATTGTAAATGCAGCACACCATGGGTGGCGGAACAGCGGCGCAGGATGACTGGCACATCCCTAGTGATGCGCCAGTCATCATAAATCTATCCCTAAGCTTCTTATCTTGTTAGAGATGAACTGCCATATGTATCATCAAAATATTTTGCATTTCCTAAATAGCGAATTTTAAGGAATAAATAGCGATTCTTTACCATTCCTAATTTGCGATGAGCAAATTGCTAATTGCAAGTTACCCATTCATTTCCATGGGCTAGGAGGCTCATAGGAATGAAGGTTTAATTTGCGATTAGCAATTTGCTCATCACAAATTAGGAATTTTTCCAAGGGTGCAGGGGTGTCTCAAGAACACCCTGCTGCACCCCTGAAAAAGAAATTTGGGGGCATATGGCGCACATACATGCCCTAAGGGCATGTGTTGGCGTCATATGGGACCTTTTGTTTTTTTAAAAAAAAGCTTTTTGAAAAGAATTCACAAATTACCACCAATTTACCACAATAGTTTCCAAATCCTTAATGTCATTTTTACATATTTTTTGTTTGATACATTGCATTTAAGTAGTCACAAAATTTGCAAATCCTTCAGTGCAATTGCAAAATAAGGAATAGCAAATTTTGCTACTCCTTATTTTGCATCAAACTTGTTTGATACATACCATTTGTCTAATTTACATTTGCAAAGGCCGAAATTCGTAGAATTTTGATCTTTGCGAATGCTAATTAGCTTGATACATATGGCCCCAAGTGAGGCCTGTCTTGCGACATGGTGCATCTTTTGCATCACTGCTGCATTGGTTTCATGTGGTACGTTTTTTTTACACCATGACACATCTGCCTAAATGCATCAATTTGTAATTTTGTCGCCTCATAGCAAATCTTTTGCACCGCCGCTGCATCATAAAAGTGACGCACAGTGGCACAAAAGAGGCATACACCTATCATAAATCTGTCCCTAGCATTTTAAATGATTAATCCAGGATGACAATAAGGTGTGGCCTATCCAAAGGTTTGTTTAAGTTGAGGCCTACTCAGGATTGCAGATTAAAGTTACGCTTGATGAAGAATACAGAGGAGATAATACATGTAAAGGCCTACCAATGAAGTAAGTAATGTCCACTTTATTGCGCCAGTCATCATAAATGTATCCCTAAGCTTCTTATCTTGTTAGAGATGAACCACCATATGTCCCATCAAACTATTTTGCATTTCCTAAATAGCAAATTTTAAGGAATAAATAGCAATTCTTTACCATTCCTAATTTGCAATGAGCAAATTGCTAATTGCAAATTACCCATTCATTTCCATGGCCTAGGAGGCTCATAGGAATGAAGGTTGCAATTTGCGATTAGCAATTAGCTCATCACAAAATAGGAATTTTTTCAAGCGTGCAGGGGTATCTCAAGAACACCCTGCTGCACCCCTGAAAAAGAAATTTGGGGGCATATGGCACACATACATGCCCTAAGGGCATGTATGGGCGTCATATGGGACCTTTTGTTTTTTAGAAAAAAATGCTTTTTGAAAAGAATTCGCAAATTACCACAAACTAGAAGTTGGTGGTAGTTTCCAAATCCTTAATATCATTTTTTACATATTTTTTGTTTGATACATTGCATTTAAGGAATCGCAAAATTTGCAAATCCTTCAGTGCAATTGCAAAATAAGGAATAGCAAATTTTGAATTAAGGACATTTTAAGTCATTTCCACATGTGCAGTGTTTTCAAATTATGATTTGAAAATCGTTTTTGGGGAAAAGTAATGGTTTGCAAATTTATGACAAGGACATAATGGTGTATGCTTCTCTATAAGGCATTTCAGTGTCTCTGATGTAATTTTTCCCATATTACATTATAAGACCTTTCCCCATGGAGCACATTCCTTGTAAATATGCTCCCACCTGTGCATGGCGAATTTAGATTTTGACTGTTTGAGTCACATAGCCATGTTAAAAGTGACCCAAAAAAATTGCAAACGTTTTAAAAAAACACATTCATGTGTCTTAAGGACATTTTAAGTCATTTCCCCATGGACAGTGTTTTCTAAGTGGCGCAAAAGAGGCATACACCTATCATAAATCTGTCCCTAGCATTTTAAATGATTAATTCAGGATGACAATAAGATGTGGCCTATCCAGAGGTTTGTTTAAGGTGAGGCCTACTCAGGATTGCAGATTAAAGTTACGCTTGATGAAGAATACAGAGGAGATAATACATGTAAAGCTCTACCAATGAAGTAAGTGATGTCCACTTCATTGCGCCAGTCATCATAAATGTATCCCTAAGCTTCTTATCTTGTTAGACATCAACCGCCATATGTATCATATAACTATTTTGCATTTCCAAAATAGCGAATTTTAAGGAATAAATAGCGATTCTTTACCATTCCAAATTTGCGATGAGCAAATTCCTAATTGCAAATTACCCATTCATTTCCATGGGCTAGGACGCTCATAGGAATGAAGGTTGCAATTTGCGATTAGCAATTAGCTCATCACAAAATAGGAATTTTTCCAAAGGTGCAGGGGTGTCTCAATAACACCCTGCTGCACCGCTGAAAAAGAAATTTGGGGGCATATGGCGCACATAAATTTTAACAACATTCCTTTACCTCAAAAACGATTTTCAAATCATAATTTCAAAACACTGCACATGGGAAAATTACTTAAAATGTCCTTAAGACACATAAAAGCGTTTTTTGATTGCCTTTGCAGCATGTTTATATCACTTTTAACATGGCTATGTAACACAAACATTCAAAATCTAAATTTGCCATGCACAGATGGGAGCATATTTACAAGCAATTTGCGCCACAGAGAAAGGTCTTACATTAAAATGGGAATAATACCATCAGGGACAGTCAATTGCCTTATAAAGAAGCATACACCATTATGTCCTTCTCATAAATTTAAAAACAATTCATTTTCCTCAAAAACGATTTTCAAATCATAATTTCAAAACACTGCACATGGGAAAATGACTTAAAATGTCCTTAAGACACATGAAAGCGTTTTTTGATTACCTTTCCAGCATGGTTGGGTCACTTTTAACATGGCTATATAACACAAACATTTAAAATCTAAATTTACCATGCACAGGTGGGAGCATATTTACAAGCAATTTGCGCCACATAATTCATAATTTTCTCCTTAAAGCACACTATTCTCTATCTAAATTAAAGAAATATTTTCTCACCTTAGCAAATACTTTGAGTTTGAAAACAGTCTCAGAAACACACCAATTTGTCTTCAGCAGAGCAAAAGGTATGCACTCCAGAGTCTGCAGCTATGAAAAGCACAGAAATGCTGTAATTCTTCACACATATCTCTCATGTCACCCAATCAAAAGTCTTCCCTCACTTTTTTTCAAATGAAAACCCATCCCCCCTCTGCCATTTCTGCCTTATCATGGCAACCACCTCTTGGAAGACCTCTGTTGTTTGCAAGTTCACACAACAATGTTGCAATTGAACTCTGAACTCTCAGTGCACCTGCATATCCAGTGCATTCTTTCATTTAATGATTTTTTATTGACCACTCAAAATACATCTTTCAAAGAACACATCTGTGCACCCTAACTTTCTGTTTTCAGCAATCAAAATCCACCAATCACTGTTACTGCTTCATGAACACAGAAACTCCACAGTTTTTTTTCATTTTACACTCTCATTTTTTCAACAGCCATTTCATTGCCACACTTCATCTGACTGCAGGAGAACCTTCTCTCACCATGTTTTCTGTCTGGATTGTTGGACATAGTTATATTCACTGGGCTCAAAGGTACGTTGAAAACAGGAATTTACCTAACCTCAATTTACAAGATGTGGAAATTAAGTGGTTTGGCCACAGAGGATTAAAATGTCACCAATTGATACCATTGGTGAAAACCTTTATGCATTTGCCCAAACCTGACCTGTTAATTGTGCACTGTGGAGGTAATGACTTGGGCACTTTGACTGGTGTAGGTCTGGAAATGCTTTTAAAGGACACCTTTGAGCAATTAATGGCACTTTTTCCTCAGACTGCCTTGGTATATTCAAATATATGCCAAAGACAGAAATGGAGGTGGTCCAAGCAATTTTGTCCACAAATTGAGAAGTCGAGGAAGCATGTAAACAAATCTGTTTCAGCTTACATGAGAGACCATGGAATGGGCTCCCTGTACAACAATAACTTGCGTTACTACATGCAAGATATCTACAGAGGAGATGGAGTTCACTTCTCAGATGAGGGCAACAGAATTTTCACTCTGAATTTAAGAATGTGCATTGGTACCTACTTATAAGTACCTAAATGTACCATAAACCCAAAAGCTCTTCTCAGAGCTACCCTACATCTAATCACTCACAATTATTATTTTACTCTAACATTTTTCACTAATTTTCAACAAAGTACGCTCCCTGGGGCGCTACCCGGTACGCGAACCGGGAGCTAACCTCGCGAAATTTTTAAAAAAAATGGTTTTTTTTCGCACATATAAGCCTCCTCAGCCACCCTCACAAAACCTAGGGGGTCAAGATAACTCTACCGTGCCCCCTTCTACCCATTCTGAACATTATTTGCCCTCCATCTTGTATTTTAATTCGACCGAAACACAAAATGGTGGACTCCCGGAACGCTGAAGGTCCGCGAACCGAGGCGCTCAACGGTTCGCGTACCGGGTCGCTCCCTGGGAAGCGCACCATCAAAAAAGGTGGGAAAGTAGTTCACAGAAAAGCCACTGGAGAGAATTTCACCAAATATAGATTAGCTCATACTACATACCAATCCCTACCATTTTCACAAATTTGATTGGAATTCCATTTAGTCATTTAGCCTGTAGACCTCTCTAAATACCCTGAGGTAAATTACTTCACAAAACACATCTGAAGTGTTGGAATTGACAACCAATGAAAATGTTACTTTCATTTTCTACTTTTTTTACCTGACATTTGATTGGTTATGTACCTGAATATATATAAAGGAAGAGAGAGAAACACAGCCATTTTGACTACTACTTCCTGAACTACATTGCAAGATCATTTTCACTCACAACTTAAACTTGTTTTTAGAAGGTGAGATATTATTTTATAAATTTGAAAACATTTTCAGATAGTTATATACTATCCCTCTGTAAGAGTTAGATATTGAGAAAGGCTTCTTTATTTTAATTATGGATTGATTTAGGTTTCTGTGGTATAATTATGAATTTACTTAGGCTTCTTCACAGGCACTTTTTAATAGTACTACTTCACGCCTGAAACCATACAGTGACCATAGATTACTTCTCTGTTATAAACTCACAAGTACCTGTCTGAACTTAAACCCAACAGTGCCCTATCTCTACTGATATATTTATTTTTTATGCAAATTACAGCAATAAAATGGAAGGTGAGCAGAATGTTTCCTTCGAAATTGTTCTGTAGAACAACACAGAAAAAGATATTGAAGACAATGATGACTCAGATTTCATGGATGAATCACGGGACCATGAATTAGTTCAATGTGTAGAATCTGTGGATCATTTACTTCATTATGATGACGGTCAAATGTGGGAACTTATGTTCACTCAACAAGAGGACATACCGGACAGTCAAATGCTAGACGTTCTATTAAATTTTGAAAAACAATCCGAAAAATAAAATTGTATGTAATATTAAAAAATTGTTTGAGTCTTTAATCATTTTTATATGTAATTCATAAACTAGTTAAATGTTAGAAATGTTATTACATTTTCAAACACAATCACAATAATAAATAATTGCTTAAAAAAAAAAAAAATTAAAAATAATCAACAAAACCAACAATCAATTAACATACTGCATTTGAAAAGTCTCTCATTCATTTTTCATTGCAGTACGCTGCCCAGAACGCTTCCCGGTTCGCGGACCGGGCGCTACCCACGAAAAAAAACAAAATTTTTTTTTTTTTTTTTTGCCCCGCGGTGCCCTTTTAAAGCCTCCACATTAAACCTAGGGGATCAGGGAGGATCTACTATGCCCCCTTATGGTTATTTCCACCTTTGTTTTGGCCTCCTCTTGTCTCTCAATCCTACCGAGAGACAAGATGGCGGCCGCTCCGGACTGTTTAGAATGTTGACAGACACCGGAGAGCCAATCAGCTTCGCTACGCGAAGTTCCGTTACGCGAAAAGTCCGCGAACCGGAGCGCTGCCCGGTCCGCTGTTACAGATATATATCTTTTTTTAAACGTTAATTTCTCAAAATCCACTGAAGCACATATATTGAGACCTACAAAAGGCACATCGGGCTACCAGTCCCTACAATTTTGCCAAGTTTCGTGCAAATCCATTCAGCCGTTCGGGCTAAAAGTGAGGCCAACCGCCCTATGGAAAACTCAATGTTAAAAACACGTTTTGGGACCCCCCTTTTTTCTGGGCCCCCCCTTGACGAAACCCCCCCAAATTTTCAAGGGCTGCTCAGAAACACAATGTTCCATTTTCCAGAAAATTTCAGCCAATTCCGTCCACAAACGCAAAAGTTATTAGACATAGAATTTTCAAAAATCCCATAGGGAAAAAATCCTAACTATATATACCTACTGGCGACCGCCAGTAGGTAATATGTATATATATATATATTACCTACTGGCCAGTAGGTATATATAGTTAGGATTTTTTCTCTATGGGTTTTTTGAAAATTCTATGTCTAATAACTTTGGCGTTTGTGGACGGAATTGGCTGAAATTTTCAGGAAAATGGCACATTTTGTTTCTGAGCAGCCCCTGGAAATTTGGGGGGGGTTCATCAAGGGGGGGCTGAGAAAAAAGGGGGGTCCCAAAACGCGTTTTTCCAATGTTAATTTCCATAGGGCGGTTGGCCTCACTTTTAGCCCGAACGGCTGAATGGATTTGCACGAAACTTGGCAAAATTGTAGGGACTGGTAGCCCGATGTGCCTTTGCTAGGTCTCAATATATGTGCTCCAGTGGATTTTGAGAAATTAACGTTCAAAAAAAGATATATATCTGTAACAGCGCACCGGGCAGCGCTCCGCTACGCGTACTTTTCGCGTTACGGAGCTTTGTGAAGCAAAGCTGATTGGTTCTCCGGCGTCTGTAAACATTCCAAACAGTCCGTAGCGGCCGCCATCTTGTCTCTCGGTAGGATCGAGAGACAAGAGGAGGGCAAAGCGAAGGGGCAAATGACCATAAGGGGGCATAGTAGATCCTCCCTGACCCCCTAGGTTTGATGTGGAGGTTTTAAAAGGGCCCCGCGGGGCAAAAAAAAATAAATAAATAATAATCGAACGGCTGAATGGATTTGCACGAAACTTGGCAAAATTGTAGGGACTGGTAGCCCGATGTGCCTTTGCTAGGTCTCAATATATGTGCTCCAGTGGATTTTGAGAAATTAACGTTCAAAAAAAGATATATATCTGTAACAGCGCACCGGGCAGCGCTCCACTTCGCGTACTTTTCGCATTACGGAGCTTTGTGAAGCGAAGCTGATTGGTTCTCCGGCGTCTGTAAACATTCCAAACAGTCCGTAGCGGCCGCCATCTTGTCTCTCGGTAGGATCGAGAGACAAGAGGAGGCCAAAGCGAAGGGGCAAATGACCATAAGGGGGCATAGTAGATCCTCCCTGACCCCATAGGTTTGATGTGGAGGCTTTAAAAGGGCTCCGCGGGGCAAAAAAAAAAAAAAAAATCGTTTTTTTGGTGGGGTGCGCCCGGTTAGCGTAACGGGAAGCGGACTGGGGAGCGTACTACAAGGAAAGAAGAATGATTGACTTTTAACTTATTGTATGTTTATAGACTTTTTTTTAACTTTTTTTTCTGCTGAGTGACGTCTCGGCCTATCTCCACGGGATGCAGTCCCTACCATCTCGGCGTTTAAGCCCAGGGGGACCGGTAGTGTGGGAGAGATAACGGGGCATATTATCAAGGGGGTTTATCTCCGCTTTTTTGGCTTTAAAAGCCAAGAAAGCGGAGATAAAATTATCTCCGTATTACCTAGCTGTCGCTAACACCAGTTAGCGACCGCTAGTAGGAGATAGCGACCATCTTGGGCCCCACTTTGCATGTCAGTGATATTTATCACTAATGACATGCAAAGTGGGCATGCCAAGATGTTAGCGACTGGAAACAGTCGCTAACATCGCTATCTCCTATTACCAACTTTTGGAGATATTCGCGCTAAGCGCGAATATCTCCAAAAAGTAACACCTGCCCTGAGCAGTTCTTAGCCATATTATCCAATGGGAGGTGGATAACATGGCTAAGAGCATTAGCTCGGTAATGCATGAATATCGCTGACTTTTCAGCGATATTCATGCATTGCGGCCGTTTTTTATCGCATTTGCGATAAACCTTGATAATAGCAAGGTTTATCTGCGATAATTTCTGACGATGCTTAGCGGTAAAAAATTTGTTGCTAAGCATCGTTAGCGATAAATATCGCTTAACTTTGGTAATATGCCCCAACGTCTGTTAACGTTCGATTCGAAGGAAATCAGGAAGTGTTGAAAAACATTGTCTGCGCCATCTTGCCTTTTTTCAAATGCCACACTTTTGTCGTGCACGGCAGCCATTTTAGATGCCTTGACCAGACCCACTCTCTGCACGCTGTCGATCCGTAGCATGGCTCCCCACCCTCGCAAGCATCTCCCCCAGGCACTGGTCACCCCCGCTCTGTGTCTTATGCATGGGCAATAAACCTCCCCCCATCTGCGCTGCTCTTCCCTGAGAATCACACTCTGTGCCCGCCCGACACCTCCCTTTCGCCCTATTCACTACCGCACCCTCTGACACTCCTCTTCCTCTGTGTCCGATTGTCCAGGCCGGTCCCAGGCTATCAGCTAGCCCTGCAGATGTAGTTTATGGCCCCAGCTGTAAAGAATCACCCCTCTTCAAAGGAGTTATAGTAGATCAAGGCCCACACCCGATGAGATCCGTCACACCACACGCGTTCCTACTATCTGAAAACCATCCTGTATTGTGATTGGGGAGGGGACCGAGCCTGAAGCGGAAGATTCCAGGGATGACTCTTTGTACATCAAAGTTTTTACAATTATGTGTCACATTAAAAATATATAGCACTCCAACAAAGTAGTAGGATTATAAAACTTTAATAACTTATAAATATATACAACAAAACAAAAACAGTAAAAACATTTAAACATTTTTAGGGAAAAAGAAGGAACAATGGTCAGTAGCGGTCGGTTGTGCGCATAGTCCCAAGGCAGCACAACGTCCAGATTTCTGGACGGCACCCAGGTGATGTTGCCTGGGTGCCGCACTGATTTGGGTATCCGGCGTGGGGCGTCCCGGGGGGTGGGTCGTCAGTAGCGGTCTGTTGTGCGAATAGTTCCAAGGCAGCAGAACGCGCTGAAATGTGGATGGCACCAAGGTGACGTCCAGTAAGTTGCCGCCCTCCGAATAACGGCGTGGGGCGCCCCGGGGGGGGGGGGGAGGCGGCGTGAACGGGCCTCCCCAGGTGGAGTCTCGTCTGCTGTAGTGGGGCGCCCCTTTACCGTTTCAGTTGCCATTCCTTCCGCTTTTGGTCCACTGTGTCAAAATCCGCCATTCAGCTGAGTTGCACCCAATGTTGCGGTGCAGCGATAGGCGGCTGTCACAGGACTCTCAAAATGGCGGCAGGCTCTTTCCTTTTTGGGCCTGGTCCACTGAAATGGCCCTGGGACACCTTGGAAATCGGACGCTTGTCTGCTAGGTCTTGGACCCCATTCTCGAAAGCGTCCCCTCCGCCTTGAGGATTCTACAAAAGTCTTGGGGGCCCCCGACTCCTGCAGGCTTCCGGTGGGGAGCGGCTGCCATGATTGCTCGCGGAATGACCACGACGGAGCCACGAGATGGTGGTGCTCTCATGCTGACGCCAGCTTCAGTCTGAAACATCCAGAAACAAGGTGGGGCTTTCATCGTTTGGGAAAAAAAAAAGTTTTCATCCAATGAAAAGTGTTATTTTTAGGTCATATGATCAAGCCTTCCATCATTAGGAAACCAAAAGTAAAATGAACCAATGAAAAGTTTTATAAACAAGTCACATGACCTGTTATGCGGCATAGGGTATAAAAAGCGTAGAAAATCCGTTGGCACGTGAGGCGGCGTCAGTAGCGGACCGATGTGCGAATAGGCCGAAGGCAGCACAACGCGCCAAGATCCGGATGGCACCGAGGTGGTGTCGAGCAAGTTGCCGCACTGGTGTGGCCATCCTACAATGCTGAAAGTCGGCGTGGGGCGCCCCGTTGGCCTGTGAGATGGCGGCAGTAGCGGACCGATGTGCGAATGGGGCCAAAGGCAGCGCAACAATATTTTCTGAATAGAAGACACCACAAGGCGCTGAGATGCCAAGATCCGGATGGCACCGAGGTGGTGTCTAGCAAGTTGCCGCACTGGTGTGGCCATCCTACAATGCTGAAAGTCGGCGTGGGGCGCCCCGTTGGCCTGTGAGATGGCGGCAGTATCGGACCGATGTGCGAATGGGGCCAAAGGCAGCGCAACAATATTTTCTGAATAGAAGACACCACAAGGCGCTGAGATGCCAAGATCCGGATGGCACCGAGGTGGTGTCTAGCAAGTTGCCGCACTGGTGTGGCCATCCTACAATGCTGAAAGTCGGTGTGGGGCGCCCCGTTGGCCTGTGAGATGGCGTCAGTAGCGGACCGATGTGCGAATGGGGCCAAAGGCAGCGCAACAATATTTTCTGAATAGAAGACACCACAAGGCGCTGAGATGCCAAGATCCGGATGGCACCGAGGTGGTGTCTAGCAAGTTGCCGCACTGGTGTGGCCATCCTACAATGCTGAAAGTCGGCGTGGGGCGCCCCGTTGGCCTGTGAGGTGGCGTCAGTAGCGGACCGATGTGCGAATAGGGCCAAAGGCAGCGCAACAATATTTTCTGAATAGAAGACACCACAAGGCGCTGAGATTCGGTTAGCACCGAGGTGGTGTCTAGCAAGTTGCCGCACTGATGTGGCCATCCTACAATCCTGCTCCGAATAACGGCGTGGGGTGCCCGAAGGGGGGGGGAGGCGGCCTGAACGGGCCTTCCTAGGTGGAGGCTCGTCTGCTGTAGTGGGGCGCCCCTTTACCGTTTCAGTTGCCATTCAGCTGAGTTTCGGCCGCTCTTGATGCTACAGCGACAGGCGGCTGCAACAGGACTCTCAAAATGGCGGCCTGTTCTTTGGATTTGGGCCTGGTCGACTAAAATGGCCCTGGGACACCTTAGAACTCGGACGCTCGAATTTTTTTTCCTTTCCTCTACATGCAAAAAAAGGTAAATGCCCGGTACGTTACACGCTTCATCTGCCACGATGTACTCTCCAGAGGAACCGAAAAAAAATATAGTTATGGTAACTATACCATGCATCGTCATATGGAGAGGTGGCACCGATTAATTATAGTGCTGCATAAAAGAGAGATTTGGAGGAGAACCCCCGACCTGCCAGTACATTCATCAAAGAAGTGGCACTGACAGCATCAGAGGCAAGGGAAACGGTCCCAAATATTTAGAAGAACTTTGGAAAGATTAAAATGACATGTTTAGATTGTGGCAAATTAATTTCATGTGGACAGATGAGTGTTACTCTAATAAATACAGCATATGAACATCATCATAGTCGATGGTTGGTAGAGACATTTTGACTATATCCTGGACCTGCCCGTCCTCGCCCAAAATGGCGCCGGAATAAATGGGACTCGTAAGTCCTTGTTGTGTACTGGTTGCACAACCTTGATATCACGAGATACGTATGCAGTTTTGAAGCACATGGCGGGCGGGGAGGAGAATAGATTGAATATTTCGATATCCCTATTGATATTAAGTTCTGATGTGTTATTGATTACTGTACTATTGAAAGTTCGAATTAACGTCACCCATGGTACTTGCCCGCAAATGTATATCTAGATAATTTTATTGTAACTGGCCCTGTCGTATTTTAATTATAAAATGTACGTCCACCGATTCCGCAACTGTTAGACACCTTAGTTCTTGCAACCAAATGGCCCGCCCGTTACGTTCCTCTACAGTGTAAATGTCTACTCATCATATACGATTACTTGTTGCTCCGTGGCCGGCCCACGTGGTTATAGGCCCGTATTTGTATACTGACATTTTCACAATAAAGGTTTTTAAAAGAAAACATGGTAGTAGTATTTACATTGGTAAAGTTTTTAATAATAGTCACTGTTTTAGAATCAGTAAAAGGCAAGTGAAATAAAGCAGACCAATTACATGAAGGGTAAAAGGTATAATACGCAGGAACGCAGTGAAGATAAATGGTCAAGGGCTGTTGTGTTTTCTACTCCTGCAACATAAAGTGATCGATAAGAATCTCATATTCAGGCGTATCGGCGACTAAGACAGCAGGCCGACCCTCTTTTGCTCAACTTCTCCGTCATGGGACGAAGAAACGCCCTTTTTCTCGAAAAAGGAATATATTTTACTTGCAGGACAGTTGTAAATTTTCCGGGAAAGTACATAAGCCTGGAACATTATAACATATATTTAAGAAAAAATAATGTTCGAAAGTAATAAAAAGCGTAATTTTTAGGTCATATGACCAAGCCTTTCATCATTAGAATAAGAAAAGTAAAATGAACCAATGAAAAGTTTTATTAACAAGTCACATGACCTGTTATGCTTACGTTACGCGCTGCGCGTCGCGCCCCGGATCACTTCCGGATGCGCTAACGCGGCGCGTCATATGACGCATTACGCGACAACGCAGGTCCAGAATATAGTCAAAATGTCTCCACCAACCAGCAGTCGGAACACAACCCCTTTCAGCAGGCTAAATAGTTCTGTTAAATGACAACAGAAGGGACAGGCAACAAGAACCATCAGTCAAAGAGGGGAGGGCTAGTTCTTCTCTACCGGGTCACGTTGGGGCGCTACCGGAACTGATCGAATTGGTAGTCTACAGTGTTTCTGGATGTTTCAGACTGAAGCTGGCGTTAGCATGAGAGCAGCACCATTTCGTAGCTCCGTCGTGGCCATTCCACGAGCAATAATGCTAGCCGCTCCCCACCAGAAGCCTGCGGGAGTCGAGGGCCCCCAAGACTTTTGTAGAATCTTCAAGGCTGAGGGGACGCTTTCGAGAATGGAGCCCAAGCTCTAGCAGACAAGCGTCCGAGTTCCAAGGTGCCGCAGGGCCATTTTAGTGGACCACGCCCAAATCTGAAGAGCCGCCCGCCATTTTGAGAGTCCTGTGGCAGCCGCCTATCGCTGCACCGCAAGAGCGGGAGCAACTCAACTACATGGTGAGCGAGACGCTGTAGTCGAAAGAGCGGGCGGTAAACAGCTGAATAGCGGAAGAGGCACAGTGTAGCAAAAGCGGGCGGAATGGCAACTGAAATGGTAAAGGGGCGCCCCACTACAGCGTGTCTTTAGGTGAAACGGATTGTGGGACAAGGTCAAGAATGGAAGAGTTACCAAAAGGCAAAAAGTTCCGCTTGATCCCGGGAGCCGGCCACCTATGTCGGGGGCGATCTCAGGCTACACCAGGAGAACACGACTTGGGGAGGGAGCCGGAGCCAAGCGCCCCCTCCGAGTCCGCGCCATCACACCGTCCCTCGGGGGCCTCCGTCAAGCGGTTCAGGGTGGCACCGCATCACATTGTTCACAAATGCAGACAAGTCCTCAAACAGCCCCCACTTACTTTGAGAATAGTGAAGCTGAAGCAAGTGCAAATAGGCTTCAGACAGTGTTACAAGCACTCCTCAAAACTTTGAACCATCAGAGTGCATGAGTTTCATGCTCGATCGATTGAGCTAGCCGGATCGGGCAACAAAAAGTATAAAATAGTTATGTAAATAGTTGTTTAATAAAATGTTTTACCCTGTTACTTTGCTGGTGTGTTGTATATATTTGTAATATTTGCATAGAGTTTATCGTTATTTTGGGCGGGGTGGGTGGCGGAGCCGAGCTGTATTGCAGCCATCATGGTGTGGAGTTCAGTTCATCTCACTAGTTTCGTATTTGTCATGAGGGGTTGTTCCTAATGTTTCTATTTTAGCGAGGTCAAAAAGAGATCCCATTAGTGGCCTACTGATTTTGCTAGATTCCTTTTGTTTTTTTACACGATTTTTCGCTATCTGCAAAGACTAAACAGAGTATTGCGACTCTGTGCTTGTTTGTAAATAGAGAATGAACCAAAGAGAACCAATTCTAAAACAGTAAATGCTTGGATAACAATCAATCAAATGGAGAGAGAAGCAGGCACGACGGATACAACGGGGGCAAAGGCCTGCGTTAACTACCTTTCACTATCTGCAAAGAGAGAGTACTCCTAATAGAAATGAGGGGGGGGGCAGCATTCAAAGCAGATCAGTGTGCATAAACACGAAAATGTTTTTTCTTACCACGTACTTGACATTCGACAGCTTATGATATTTGCTATTAAAAAACCATTGAAATTCACTGAAAAAACCATAGGTTATAGACCATATATAGTTAGGAATTAGCATTTACAAAACCTTGAAAATTCACTGAAAAAACCATAGGTTATAGACCATATATAGTTAGGAATTAGCATTTAAAAAACCTTATTTTACTCACACAAAACCATTGAAATTCCATATATAGTTAGTTGTACTAACTATATATCGCGCACCCGCAATCCACTGCTGATCATGTCACATATTACATCATTCATGACATGGTCAGTGACATCACTTATGACATCACTGATGACATCTCAAATGACATCACTGATGACATCACTGATGACATCTCAAATGACATCACTGATGACATCACTGATGACATCACTGATGACATCTCGTTTGACATTACTGATCACATCACTGATGACATCATTCATGTGATAATACGATGAACCTCTTCAGACTCTAATATAACCTTAGATACACTCAGTGTAAACAGACACTCATAGACTGTCACTCATCCATGGAGTTACTCAGACACTTAGTCAGTCATGCAAAGAATCAATCACACCTCCATTTCCTCAACTATACAGTTATACACACCTTACTTATTCAAACATATACTAAAACATATTTACTCACTTATACAATCCTGGATACAAGTTCACAATGATCCATACAGCCACTCACACATTCACTGGCTCTTATGCACAGTTATTTATATATGTCAACTCTCACATGTACTGTTTGTTACATATGTACTTACTTTGACATGTAGCACTGAGATATCCATTCACTCACCAATACACTCCTGCACACAGTCAACTGCCCATACAGCTGTTTCCACATGCACTTTTGAACCCATACATCTAGTCAATCAACTACTCACACATCTATGCAGAGAGTCATACACCTCCCAGCCACCCACACACACACTCAGTCTCCCATACAAATGCTTGGGCAACCAATCAATAACCCATATAGTTAATCATATAGCTACTGATCAACACATGCAGCAGTTTACAGAACAACAGACATAATGATGCACAAATTAAGACAGTTTAGTCACTAACCCATGCACTCAGTGAGACACATTTAATCAGTCACTCATACAGTCAGTCATGCCCCTACTAAATCCTTCATCAAGACACTTATACATCCACTCATTCTTCAATATGTAAGACATATTTTAACTTTACAGAATTATACAGTCACTGAATGTAGTCATCAGTGATGTCATCAGTGATGTCATTTGAGATGTCGTCAGTGATGTCATCAGTGATGTCATTTGAGATGTCATCAGTGATGTCATCAGTGATGTCATTTGAGATGTCATCAGTGATGTCATCAGTGATGTCACTGACCATATCATGAATGATGTAATATGTGACATGATCAGCAGTGGATTGCGGGTGCGCGATATATAGTTAGTACAACTAACTATATATGGAATTTCAATGGTTTTGTGTGAGTAAAATAAGGTTTTTTAAATGCTAATTCCTAACTATATATGGTCTATAACCTATGGTTTTTTCAGTGAATATATATATATATATATATTCACTGAAAAAACCATAGGTTATAGACCATATATAGTTAGGAATTAGCATTTACAAAAGCTTGAAAATTCACTGAAAAAACCATAGGTTATAGACCATATATAGTTAGGAATTAGCATTTACAAAACCTTCTTTTACTCACACAAAACCATTGAAATTCCATATATAGTTAGTTGCACTAACTATATATCGCGCACCCGCAATCCACTGCTGATGATGTCACATATTACATCATTCATGACATGGTCAGTGACGTCACTGATGTGAGGAAAATTGAATTTTGCCCTGCTATGTGTCCCTACGTGTTCCCCATCATGTAATATATGTGCATGATTTCTATGCATGTTCCCTCATGACCGAGAATAAAGACGCATTTACAGTTGCGTCCAACGTTAGTATGTCAGTTATCCAGTCCTCCGTGAAAGCAATGTGAATTAGGCTTTCAGGCCTATGTTGCCAACGTATTTACATGGTGCACGTTAAATCATCGAGTTGCACCCGTTTCTAGGGCTCCACAGGGCCCGGACACAAGATCCAGGCCTCCAGTCTCCTGAATCACTCCGAGAGATGCAGCCCCGCCCGCATCCCTGACCCTTCCCTTACTTCCTGCCAAGCAACGCGGTGCCCGGCTCGGCCTGGCCTGCCTGCCAAGAATATGTTATGCCTACAGTTATCTGTTCAGCTCCCCGGCTTCACATTCCTAGCTAACAAACGGGATAAACATATCCATCTACAGTCTAGTCTTTCTGTCTCCATGCAAGTGATTTCCTGAATTAGTATCCATAGAAGATCCATAGTTCACGCAATACATGAAGAAATATATGCATACACTAGCTTTAGTGACAAGTAGCCTTTGCCCTGATGACTTTTAGAATCAAGCAACATGTACCCTAAACACAAGATATCAGATATGCTATAGGTACAGGTCGTTCTGACATCCCAGACTTCAGTCTCCTCTACTAGTGCCAGAAGTCAGCGCCCCCCAGCCCTCCCCAGTTACACGTCATGACTCGTTTTGCGCGCACCAGTAGGTTAAAGGTTCCATCTGCCCATGAAGCCCCCTCCATGTGTCCACCCACTTATGACACTTCTGTGACGTCTACATCACACACCTCCGTACACGCCCTGTGCACGCCTTCTTTTCACGCCCACATGTTCTTATCTTTCCTTTTTCACTTGTTACGCCTACTGTATTCAATGCAACTGTACTGTTTTACTATATATACTGTATGATGTTAATGAAATGTTGAGATCGAGGTCGAGATTGTCCCTTCCTGAACCTTAGTAGGTGATGGAACCCGATGTCCATTGGCTCGAGCCACTTAATTAAAGCCCGTATGACTCAGATACCACGGACTCTGCCTCTCATTTATTGAGCTATCCTTTTCCTTTAATGCATAGAAAAATAGTACCGGTAATTTATTTATTTACCACATAATGGCGCCCGAACAGGGACGTCCCCTTTCCCCACGCGCCGGCGATGTAACGCAGGCCCCCTGACCCCTTCTACAGCCGTGACGGACCCCTTCTGCGCACCTGCAGGTTTTCCTGCTAAACTCCCTCAGGCCCACGGAGGAGACGGAGACTGCGGTCCAGCATCCAGACGAGGCGGTGAGGAATGCGGGGAGTCCCGACCAGAGCCCAAGCCGAGAGAGCAAGGTCCGAGGTATCCAGAGGCCCACCTGTTTCCGAAGCCCGAAGCGCATGCGTAGTGCGTAGCAGTAACCAGACGTCGTAGCAGTCCAGTCCAGTCCAGTCCAGTTTCCGAGGCCTTCAGTTTTGCTTCCCGGTGAGTACCGTTGCTGGGAACGCATCTAGACGGGTTCATTAATTTGTGCCCGGTCCAGACAGGTTTGGGTACACAGATCCGGTCCGACGTGTTCACCTAGGTGGATACGGTATGACGTGTCTCTTTATGAGACCGGTATGTTCTGTACTGTTTTAGCAGTGCATCCAGTAATTTTGTTTTCTAGTATAGTCTCTCGAGATTTCCAGTATTATGTTTTCAATGTACTAGGTAGTATCTGTTCGAACTGTTTTTAATGTGTTTTTGATGTCGTGGTATGAATGATTTGTTTTGCTATTTATTACTGTGTTCATTGTGTATTGTGTTTAAGTTCGAGTACGTTCAAATATGCCTCTGTTTTCAAAGTTACGTCAGATAGGAACCAGAAAAGGGATACTCGAAGAATCAGTTCCTGTCCCACCTAGGGACAGTCCCGGACATTTCATGTATCATAAACATGGCTTAGATGCCATATTGTATTTAGACTTATGGGTAGATTATACCAAAAATCTGGAAGAGAAATATAGATGGCCTGTTTCAGGAACCTGGGATGCTGAGTGCATCATGAGAGTAGAGGAAGCATTATGGAAAAAGAAAGCCAGACAATCCCAGAAAGATGCCATAGAATTGTGGCGTAAAGAATCGCATAAAAGAACAGAAAAAGAAATCAGAAAAGCAGAACTAAGTAGAGAATCATCAGAAAAAGCCCAAGAAAGGGAACTACTAGAAGAAGGTGAACGAGTAAGAGCAGAACAGTTAGACAGACAAAGAAATGCCCTTATTAAAGGCATGTATCCCCTTCTCGCCGAGGGCCTGCCTGAAGCGACCCCGGAAGCACCCTGTAATTTACCGCCACCATTGATCCCGACTAAGCTACGTCATAAACCGACCGCAGCTGAAATTTTCCTTTCTTCCTATTTAGACTATACTGTCCCAGAATATACAAATCCGCTTCCTCCCCCGCCTGCTCAACCTCAAAACCCTGTTGATAACACAATTACTGTTCCTCCAGCCACTGGTCCCGGGAATCCTTTTAATCCGCCAGTAACCCAGGACCAATCCACATCACGTATGCCTACTTTACCAGTCACATTACCAGCGACCGCACATCCAGTATTAGTTGACGATTCTAGTTCAGGAGGAGCAGGGGGAGGTATCCCTATCACCCCCCCTCAAGCAAAACGAATGACGCTAAGAGACGTAGCATTATAACGTACGCCAAAAGTGGCTACATACGCAGCCCTCAAACAGTACCTTACTGATTGTAGATATGATCCAGTGCCAGGCGAAGATCACATGATATTATATTCCGTACGTCTGCGACGAGTTGCAAGCTATTTGACTCTCTTACCTGGAATGGGGGAACATTTAGACAGAATATATCATTTCATTCGAACAGGGGAAAGACCAGAAAGTATTCACGAGGCTATGGCCCACAGGAAAGTCGAGACTCAAAATATGATCCTGCAGTTTTTGATAAATTGTTTAATAAGAGAACAAGACCAGCCTGGTAAAGACAAAGACGAGATGAAAGTCCTGACAAGATGGAGTGACAACATAGCAGACGGAAAACACAGTAAACAAAGTTGTATAGAAACAATGTATAGAAAGATTCGTAAAGAAATTCTAGGCATACACGAAAGGGAGAAAGCAACGAGAGAACCCGAGAAAGAGAATGATACATCAGACGAAGATGTAGACACAGAGAATCCAGATAGAATAGCGTATGTAGGTAGGACGAGACCTTTTGATAGATCCACACGCCTAGAATGTAAGAAAACTTTTCTTCCTCCCGTACCAGAACAGTGGGGTATATTATCAAGGGGTTTATCTCCGCTTTTTTGGCTTTAAAAGCCAAGAAAGCGGAGATAAAATTATCTCCCTATTACCAAGCTGTCGCTAACACTAGTTAGTGACAGCTAATAGGAGATAGCGACCATCTTGGGCCCCGCTTTGCATGTCAGTGATATTTATCACTAATGACATGCAAAGTGGGCGTGCCAAGATGTTAGCGACTGGAAACAGTCGCTAACATCGCTATCTCCTATTACCAACTTTTGGAGATATTCGCGCTAAGCGCGAATATCTCCAAAAGCTAACACCTGCCCTGAGCAGTTCTTCACCATGTTATCCAATGGGAGGTGGATAACATGGCTAAGAGCATTTGCTCGATAATGCATGAATATCGCTGACTTTTCAGCGATATTCATGCATTGCGGCCGTTTTTTATCGCATTTGCGATAAACCTTGCTAATAGCAAGGTTTATCTGCGATAAAAATCGCCGATGTGCGGCGATAATTTTTGTCTCTAAACAAGTTAGAGACAAAAATTATCGCTAGTTGTTGGTAATATACCCCAGTGTTCTCTTGAGCATTTATTCCAAGCTACCGACAGAGTTCTGAAACAACGTATAGGTTACAGTGAGCTTAGTACTATGCACGAACAGGAACTAGCCCGATCAGCAGTTCAATGGACTAGTAATTCTAGCAGATTTAAAGACGAAGTAGTGGCCCAAACATTTCTGAATCTTCCCCCAGACGAACAGCGACTGGTGTGTATGTACATGATCCAGCTCCTCATTACACTGTATGAAAGTCAGCATTCTGACCCAGGTCCCCTATATAATATATTGGACGAGTTACTTCTAAACAGATGGAAAGGCCTAGGTACCGATTTGATTAATGTCATTTTAGAACAACGCCACAAATACAGAACGTTCCAGACTCCACATTTCGTTCCTGTTCCACCCCCAGTAAGGAAGACATTTTACATAGATAGACAGAATCCTTTGCGAGAAGTGCATCCTGTTAAGGGAACGGGAGGTGCACTCGAACGAGTATTTGTTTACACCCCTTTAACGAAAATAGAACTACTGGAAATGAAAAAGTTAGTGCCCTGTCACGATAAAGATCCAGCAGGGTTCCACCGTGAATTAAAAGACATGCTCCGCATGGGAGAATACACGTATCCCGATATCATTAAAATGTTAAAGGTCCTGTTGCCTGCGGGCATATATGAAAAACTTAAAGAAAAAGAATGGGAGGTGGGAGAGAAAAAGATTAACTGGGCCGAATTAGAGAACGAAGATAAAACACGAGTTCCTGGTACCGGTCTCGGGGAAAAAGCCAAAGCATTACCCGAGTTGTTAATACAAGTCTTGCCAAGATTACTAACCACGAAAAAGGAAGACTGGGATGCCATCTCAGCCTGTAAACAGAAACAAGATGAAGACACTAGTGATTTTTATTCCAGATTTGACAAATGTTTCATTATTAATAGCGGCTTGAAAACAAGTAGTGAGTCGTATCCACATCTTTTTGTTACCAAATTAGTAGAGAATTCTTTATCACAAGTTAAAAATCGAGTACTGAAAGTTGAGAGTACCTGGCAAGCTAATACCCCGTCCCAAATGTTACAAATGTTACAGTACCACCAGAACCGAATCAGAGAAGAGCAAGAACACGAAAGGAGACGTATGAAAGACACAACAAATGAAAGTACTAGTTGCACAGTCTGTTCGGGTAGATAGTCAGAAGAGGGGTACGACTCAGACCAGTCATTCTGCAGCTCCCGTTAAAGGGACATGCAATTACTGTAAACAGCCAGGTCACTATATAAACGAATGTGCTGTTCTGAAACACAACATAGCTACTGGTAAGACGAAAGAGAGACCGCGTCCTCCTAGACAGGAACATGTTCCGCAAAATACGCAACCACCGCAGAACGCACAACAGACAGTAACAGTACCGCAGCCTATAGCTGCCACACAACACGTTACACAACAGATGTACCAGTACGCACAGTCAGATTATCCAGATTATCAGCAGTATTCATGAAACAGCCTAGAGAGGGAGGTTGGCTTGCCTCTCATCGAGGTTCCTGTAGATCAAGAGGGTCCCTATGTACACAGTCAAGTGTTAGGGAAAGACAGAAAATTTTTGATTGATACAGGGGCAAGTAGGACTACCATCAGTCATGACGAGGTTCCAGGGGCTCCTCTCTCAGGCTCAAGAAATGTTTCCCTGGTATTTTCAGGAAAGCCTATTGTTAATGAAATATCGAAACCAGTTTCCCTAGAAGTTGGTCCATTGTCCCGAACTACAGACTTGTTACTTACGAAATCATGTCCAGAAAATTTACTTGGTATTAAAACATTGAAAGAATTAGGTGCAGTGATTTGTTGTTCTCCGGAAGGAGTGAGATTGTTTTTACGTGATTTTAAAGGACATTATGTGTTAAGAGATTTTGATCCACGATTACTGAATGTACCACAGCATTTATGGGCGCAAGGTCCAACGGATGTAGGTTATATGCACATTACACCATATCGTGTCACTCTGAAACAAGGAATTGTACTACCCCGAATCCGGCAATACAAGTTACCACCTGAGGCTGTAGCAGTCTTATCGAAAATTATTGACGAGCTCATTGCTCAAGGAGTGGTTGTAGAAACTGACTCCAATGTATGTAATTCTCCGATCATTCCGATTCTTAAACGTACTGACCCAAATGCACCTCCAGTTTATCGACTAGTGATTGACCTTCGAGAACTTAATAAATGTATCATACCCCAGTACCCAGTGGTTCCAGATATCTCTTCCCTATTGACTGCTATTGATTCCGAAGCAGCGTTCTTTACTGTCATCGATCTTAAGAACGCCTTCTTTAGTGTCCCCATCCACCTGGACAGCCAGTTCCTTTTCGGATTCTGTTTAAATGGAAGAAGCTATAAATTTATACGTGCACCTCAAGGGTTCACAGAAAGTCCTAGTATTTACAGTCAAGCACTGAAACGACAACTAGACAGTATTCACATGCCAACCGACACTGCCCTACTCCAGTACGTTGATGACCTATTGATCACAGCCCGTACAGAACGTGACTGCGAACGTGCGTCACTGACAGTCTTGTATTTTCTGGCAGAAATGGGGCACAAGGTGTCCCCTTCGAAATTGCAATTCTGTGTCCAGCAAGTGGTATACCTTGGACACTTGCTGTCCAAGAGGGGTAGACAGCTGACACCTGACCGTGTCCAGTTGGTTGCACATCTTCCACAGCCCAAGACACAGAAGGAGGTACGAGCTTTTATCGGCCTTACTTCTTACTGCAGACAATGGATCCCTCAGTACGCATATCTAGCCAAGCCACTGATACAATTGACAACACAGGAGACAGCGACATCGACTGTCCTCCCTTGGACCCAGGAACATACACTTGTTTTCGAAGAATTAAAGAAAGCTTTATGTCAAGCACCTGTTTTAGCGACACCAAACTACAGCAAACCTTTTACACTTTTTGTCACTGAACGCGATGGTACAGCATTATCAGTTCTCACACAAGATCAAGCAGGACAACACAAGCCTTGTGCTTATTTTTCTAGCACATTAGATCCAGTAGCCCAGGCTTTGCCTGCATGCCTCAAATCAGTTGCAGCCACAGCTTTAGCTATCAGACAAAGTGATTCCATAGTGTTAGGACACCCCCTGACAGTACAAGTTCCACACTCCGTGGAAGTTCTTTTAAACCGAACACAGACTCAGCACTTGACAATTGCACGGTTGACAGGATATGAACTGACACTGTTTCAGCCACACATAGAGATCAGACGCTGCAACATTTTAAATCCTGCTACACTGTTACCCCCGATTACCTCAAATCCTGCCGCACATGACTGTGTGGAAGTTATTAACACCATGACAAAGCCAAGACAAGACTTGACGGACATTGCATTACCTGACCCAGACCTGACACTTTACGTGGATGGTTCATGTATGAGAACAAGTACAGGAGAGTTAGTAGCAGCATATGCAGTGACTACTGAAACTGAAGTTATAGAAACACATCGTATTGACACCCTGTCTGCTCAAGCAGCAGAGCTTATCGCTCTGACCCAAGCCTGCATACGAGCCAAGAACCTGAAAGTAAACATATATACAGATTCACGTTATGAATTTCGGAGTCGTGCACGACTTTGGAGTCCTCTGGCAAGAAAGAGGTTTTATGACCTCTCATGGAGCAAAGATTCAGCATGGCCCCCTCATTCAAGCTCTGATAGAAGCAATACATTTACCTACGGCTATAGCCATTATGAAGTGCAAAGCACATACGAAAGTCACTGACACCATTTCCCAGGGTAACGATCTGGCAGATCGAACAGCCAAGCTTACAGCTCAGACTCCAGACATTCCAGTTAACACGACAAAGACAGATGTTTCAGTCCTGACGACTTGTATGACAGTCAAAGACCCTACACAAGATGTACTAGACATACAGACACACGCTACTCCAGACGAAATCAAGAAATGGTCTGAACAAGGAGGGGTCCAGACAGATCAGGGATGGTTGACGAAGGGAAAAGCCACATGGCTTCTCCCCGACTCTATGGTTCAAGTCATCATTAATACAGCACACAGTCCAGCACATTTAGGAGAAAAAGCCATGTTAGACAGCATCCAGAACCTCTGGTTTAACAAGCATTTACGAGCAGCAGCGAAGCAGAAAGTGCGTACCTGCATGATCTGTTGTCAGTTCAATCCAGGTAAAGGTGTCCCCGTGGAACAAGGTGGATTTCATCCTCCTGACCATCCTTTTGAAGTCCTCCAGATGGATTATATCCAGATGGATCGATGTCGAGGATTCAAGTATGTCCTCGTAGTTGTCTGCGCTTTGTCCAGATGGACAGAAGCATATCCAGTCCCAGATTATACTGCCGCGACCACTGCCAAGCAGTTGGTTCGTGAGTTTTTCCCTCGATACGGTTTACCCCGTGTCGTGTATTCAGATAACGGACAGCCATTCTCGTCCGAACTCATGAACCAGGTATCACTTCTGTTAGGGTACCAGTGGAAATTCCACTGCGTACGACACCCCGAGGCAGCTGGCCTCGTCGAGCGACACAATCAAACTCTGAAAACACGATTAGCGAAGGTCTGTGCAGAAAAAGGTGTAGATTGGATGGTAGCCCTGCCGGTTGCCCTCTTCTATATGCGAATGGTCGCTCACTCTAGATCTGGTTTGTCACCCTACGAAGTCGTTTTTGGTCGTCCCCCGAACATGTGGGGTACACCTATGCCTCGTAAAATCACTGATGTTGACAGTAACATGCTGACAGATTACCTGGCTTCCTTGATGTCTGCACTACTCTCTTGTCGTTCACAGGTCGCGGCTGCCTTTCCAGTCACATCAAGCGTTTCCATGGACTGTGTCCAAAGACTTTTTTCAAGGACTGCCCCGATACTGACTTTAAACTTCCCCTGTTAGAGAAAACTCCGCAGCAGGAGTATAAAGTCAAATTGAGGTCTAGTAAGTCAGACAGCGTTTAATTGTTTAAGTCCCCCTCGGGTGAAGCGGTTAGACAGGTTTCTGACATGTATGAGATAGACCCACATAGTGAGAGAGATAGACGAAACTTCAAGAAAATGAAATATTGTAAAAATCTCCGAAGTAGATGCATTGTTACATTATTGTTTATGTTTTTCTGAGTCTTACGATTACATGTATAAGTTGTTTATTACACGTATTTTTTCCTCCTCTCGATTCACATGTACTCCTGTCCTCTAATGATACAGTAGAGCACACATTTAGTGAACTACCCTCTCACGAGTTATCCTATCGACTTGCAATGCGCAACAATACTTTTATTCGTATGTTACACTATTCGCACCAGACCAGCAATGCCACTAATTGCTGGGTATGTGATCGACTCCCCCCTTTTCAGACAGTGAAGGGAGCTCTGCCACTCTTTCCCTATCCGTTTTCACACAATGGTTCGTGTGGAGCATGGTTCACATTAACGTCATCTTTAGACGATAAGTCCCTTCTGAATACAGTTATGAATGAAACCTGTTTCCCAGACAAGGACGGTCTTACACATAGGATAGGGTTAGATCTAGAAAATGAAGTATATGATCTAGGTAATTTTTCCTCTAACCTCATGGTTTTGAATGTTCAGTCCGAGACCAATTCAGACTTGCCTTCTATAACAGTTCTACCAGTGAAAGGCGAATTATGTGTTAGAAAGAATGGTTCAGTACACCTAGGACACAGTGATTGTACTACTGTGGTCGAGTACAGTGACAGTGGAAAATCTACTTTCAAAGCTTCACGTCATTCCTATTTTATATGTGGTCAGACCGCTTATGTACGTTTGCCCCTAGATTGGGATGGAACATGTTATATTGCATTCCTACTGCCACCAGTTTTCCTAGCCCCGTCCGATTATCACCAAAATACACATCTAGTACACGTTAGACATAGAAGGGAGATCGAGTCCCCAATTGTCGATCAGACTGAAACTGCATTGGAACAGTATACGGATTTCAATAAAGGTTTCTTTTTCTTCATAGGCCCCGTCCAGAATAGTAAATTAATACGCAGGTTAACCAGAACCCTTGAAGCAGTAGTGAATGAGACTACTTCCGCCCTAGGTAACTTAACAGAAGAGCAGTCTGCTATGAGATTTGTTGTTCTTCAGAACCGCCTTGTTCTTGACGTCATACTGGCCGATAGGGGCGGAGCTTGTAGAGTCATCGGATCTAGTTGTTGCGTTTTCATTCCTAATAACGCACCGTCTGTGTATTCAGCAATAACTAGACTTCATAAAATAGCTCATCAGCTACATCAGAATCCAGGCACCTGGACTTGGTCCGGCTGGCTCTGGAGTGTAATATCTGCCTGGGGATGGAAAGTACTGTCATTCCTGGGAGTAGTAGTAATGATCATATTCAGTTGTTGTCTCTGTTTACAATGTGGCCCAGCGATTTGCGGCTTGTGCGCTACAGCTTGTATTCCACGTCCACAATCCCATTCCCAAATGAAAAAAGACGAGCAAATGATGCTGTATGAACAGATAGATGGTCTCATGAATATTGATGCTTCCTGAAGGGAACGTAGGGAACAAGGAGGGAATGAGGAAAATTGAATTTTTCCCTGCTATGTGTCCCTACGTGTTCCCCATCATGTAATATATGTGCATGATTTCTATGCATGTTCCCTCATGACCGAGAATAAAGACGCATTTACAGTTGCGTCCAACGTTAGTATGTCAGTTATCCAGTCCTCCGTGAAAGCAACGTGAATTAGGCTTTCAGGCCTATGTTGCCAACGTATTTACATGGTGCACTTTAAATCATCGAGTTGCACCCGTTTCTAGGGCTCCACAGGGCCCGGACACAAGATCCAGGCCTCAAGTCTCCTGAATCACTCCGAGAGATGCAGCCCCGCCCGCATCCCTGACCCTTCCCTTACTTCCTGCCAAGCAACGCGGTGCCCAGCTCGGCCTGGCCTGCCTGCCAAGAATATGTTATGCCTACAGTTATCTGTTCAGCTCCCCGGCTTCACATTCCTAGCTAACAAACGGGATAAACATATCCATCTACAGTCTAGTCTTTCTGTCTCCATGCAAGTGATTTCCTGAATTAGTATCCATAGAAGATCCATAGTTCACGCAATACATGAAGAAATATATGCATACACTAGCTTTAGTGACAAGTAGCCTTTGCCCTGATGACTTTTAGAATCAAGCAACATGTACCCTAAACACAAGATATCAGATATGCTATAGGTACAGGTCGTTCTGACATCCCAGACTTCAGTCTCCTCTACTAGTGCCAGAAGTCAGCGCCCCCCAGCCCTCCCCAGTTACACGTCATGACTCGTTTTGCGCGCACCAGTAGGTTAAAGGTTCCAGCTGCCCATGAAGCCCCCTCCATGTGTCCACCCACTTATGACACTTCTGTGACGTCTACATCACACACCTCCGTACACGCCCTGTGCACGCCTTCTTTTCACGCCCACATGTTCTTATCTTTCCTTTTTCACTTGTTACGCCTACTGTATTCAATGCAACTGTACTGTTTTACTATATATACTGTATGATGTTAATGAAATGTTGAGATCGAGGTCGAGATTGTCCCTTCCTGAACCTTAGTAGGTGATGGAACCCGATGTCCATTGGCTCGAGCCACTTAATTAAAGCCCGTATGACTCAGATACCACGGACTCTGCCTCTCATTTATTGAGCTATCCTTTTCCTTTAATGCATGGAAAAATAGTACCGGTAATTTATTTATTTACCACAGATGACATCACTGATGACATCTCAAATGACATCACTGATGACATCACTGAAAACAACATCCAGTAATTTTATGTTTCTGTAAAGTTTAAATATGTCTTACATATTGAAGAATGAGTGGATGTATAAGTGTCTGGATGAGGGATTTAGTAGGTGCATGACTGACTGTATGAGTGAGTGATTAAATATGTCTCACTGAGTGCATGGGTTAGTGACTAAACTGTCTTAATTTGTGCATCATTATGTCTGTTGTACTGTAAACTGCTGCATGTGTTGATCAGTAGCTATATGAGTAACTATATGGATTATTGATTGATTGCCCAAGTATTTGTATGGGAGACTGAAGGTGTGTGTGGCTGGCTGGGAGGTGTGTGACTCCATGCAGATCAATGTGTACTTGTATCAGTAATTGTATAAGAGAGTAAGTATGTGTGTAGTATATGTTTGAAAATGTAAGGTGTTCTATGTTTAACTGTATAGATGAGAAAATGGAAGTGTGATTGATTCTTTACAGGACTGACTAGGTGTGTGAGTAACTCCATGGATGAGTGGCAGAGTGTGAGTGTCTGTATAGGTGTATGAGTGCATATGATAGTGTTGTAAAGATGAGTGACTGTATGTATGAATAATTGTATGGGTGAATGAGTGAATGTGTGTGTAGACGTAGGAATCAGTGAGTGCGTATGTAGTAACTAGTATTGGTGTGTCAAAGGTTTCAAAAATGATACTCTGTATTTAACACTGGGTGTAACAGAGGTTATATTAAAGTGTGAGGAGATGCATTGTATTGTCACATGAATGATATCATCAGTGATGTGAGCTTTGATGTCAAATGAGATGTCGTCAGTGATGTCATCAGTGATGTCATTTGAGATGTCATCAGTGATGTCATCAGTGATGTCACTGACCATGTAATGAATGATGTAATATGTGACATCATCAGCAGTGGATTGCGGGTGCGCGATATATAGTTAGTGCAACTAACTATATATGGACTTTCAATGGTTTTGTGTGAGTAAAATAAGGTTTTGTAAATGCTAATTCCTAACTATATATGGTCTATAACCTATGGTTTTTTCAGTGAATTTTCAAGGTTTTGTAAATGCTAATTCCTAACTATATATGGTCTAGAACCTATGGTTTTTTCAGTGAATTTCAATGGTTTTTTAATAGCAAATATCAAAAGCTTTAAAATGTATTCTTCTTTAAATCGAAAAATATATTTTATATGTTTTTAATACCATTTTTTTATATATATTTTTTTGTATAATTTTTTTTGTTTCGCTTCCGGTCCGCGAACCGGGTAGCTTCCCGTTAGCTCAATTTGCTGCCGCGACCCGGTCCGCGAACCGGTAAACGTTCCGTTTGCGCAACTGCCGCGTTAGAAAACAACATCGTAACGCGTCGCGTAACCGCGACGTATCGCGTTGTCGCGTAATGCGTCTTATGACGCGCCGCGTTAGCGCACCCGGAAGTGCTCCGGTGCGCGAAGCAAGGCGCGAAGCGCAGCTTCCCGGAAGCGATCCGGGGCGCGGCGCGGAGCGCGTAACGTAAGCATACCAGGTCATGTGACTTGTTAATAACACTTTTCATTGGTTCATTTCACTTTTGGTTTCCTAATGATGTAAGGCTAGGTCATGTGACCTAAAAATAACACTTTTCATTGGTTTAGAACTATTTTTTTTCCCAAATGATGAAAACCCCTCCTTGTTTCCTCACTCTGACTTTCATCTTTGTGAGATGAAGACCTTTTTTCATCACTTAGCAATGGCAAGTGTTGTAGCTTCAGCTGGTGCACCCCCACCACCACCACCACCTTTTAGGAAGAGAGGACCACCTCCTCAGGTTATGGTTCAGCAAGAGGAGGAAGAAGAGGAAGAAGAGGAAGAGGAAGAAGAGAGGCATTTTTTGCGAGAAGAGCCTAGGAGGTCCCGTGTCAAAGTGAATTTTATTTGGCAATTTTTCAAATATCCCCAGGGCCAAAAAAAAGTGAATGCTCGGTATGTAACTTGCCTTATTTGCAAAAAAGATCTGTCCAGAGGGACAGATAAAAAATATAGTTATGGCAATTATACGATGCATCGCCATATGGAGAGGTGGCACCCTAACAACTACAGTGCTGCGCAGGTACGTGACCTGCAGGATAACCCCCCTCCTGTGGCCAGAAGATCAAATGTTGAGAAAGTGACGGGACCAGAGGCGAGGGAGACGGTCCCAAATATACAGATGAGGTTCGGGACAATCGAACAAGTGTGCGTGCGTTGCGGTCAGTTGATTTGCTACAGAGAAAGTAGCATCAATTTAATCAACTTAGCAATTGACAATCATGATTGTCCAAAACGCCCCAGAAAATAAATTATCTTTTTTTTTTGTTGCTCCTGTTGAGCCCTTTAGAATGAATCATTTTCGTCCCCCCCCCAAAAAAACAAAAAAAATATAAAACCGTTCAAAAAATACAAAAAAAGTTTAAAAAAATTCCGAAAATAATAAAAAAAAATAAAACAACAAAAATAATTTTAAAAAAAGTTCTTTTCAGAACTACCTCCCCTTTATAAAAAAATTGCTAGAATGTTTAGCACTCTGGCAACCTCTATTTCTTTTGGTTCTTTTCCCGGTTCGCTCGCCGGTACGCGAACCGGAAGTGAACCAAAAAAATAAATGTAAAAAAATAAAGAAGAGTAAGTATAAGGGAAGGAAACAGAGAGTAATGTTAAAAGAAAGACAGCTATAGGGAGTAAACCTGAGATACTGTTTAATAGATCTATTTACCGAAGAAAAGATGGAAGAGGGTATAATTGTGAAAAACAAAATAGATAAGGATGTGAAAGAAAAAAAGGAGAGCAGAAGAATAATAAACAAGAGTTTCTTAGAGAATGTGAGTGAATGTTCAAAATAAGATTAAAACATGTGGAATAACAGAGAGAAAAAATAGAAAGCAGAAAAGAAGAAGTAACAGAAAAGGAATGATTGAAACAGCAAAGAAATGTAAATAACATAGGGGCATATTATCAACATAGGCGATAAAATTATCGCTGCTTTTATCGGCAGAAATCTGCTGCTAAAGCCGCTTTTGTGGCAGAAAACTGCCGCTAAAGCCGCTTTTGCGGCAGTTTTATGCCGATAAAAGCAGCGATAATTTTATTGCCTGTGTTGATAATATGCCCCTTAGTGTGCTTGAACTACAGGGAGAAAGCATAATGAACAAGTAGTGAAAGAGTGATCAGTCAGAGACAGTGAGAGTAATAGAGACGGAGTGAGTGAACAAGAGTGAGGAACTATGAGAACAGAGGGACTGAGAAAAGGAGTGGAAGGAGTAGAGTAAGTAAGTAATAGAGAAAGGAATGAGGGAAGTAGCAAAGGCAGGAAACTGAGGGTTAAAGAAATGAAGCAGTGGAACTAATAGAAGTTAAATGTGATAGAAATGTAACGAAAAGAGTACAAAACACTTACCTTATAATTGTCGTTAACTTAGTCACTTGTTATTTTTATACTTTCAATCTGTGAAAGAAACAACAAAAATTTGAAAAATATTAAAACATGTATTTAAAAATTAGAAAAGACAAGGGAAAAGATTGACAATCATCCAATTTTACAAAGAAATAAAGTTAGAGATAAACCTGCAGAAAAAAAAGAGAAAGAAACGGTGATAGACAGTCAGAGACAAAAAGAAATTTAAATAGAGTAAATTACTTAAAAAGAAAAAAAGAAGATACTTTCAGTGACAGAAAAGAAGGATAGAAGAGTAAACTAAATTGAAGTTGTGTAAGCTACTAAAAGAAAGTGAGTAAAGTAAACTATATAAGGAAAGGGTGAATAAGGAAAATAGAGTGAGAGAGAGAGGAGACAGAGGAAGTGAAGGAAAGAGTGTCAGATACAGACTGAGTGAGGCATCTACACAATGTGATTCGTAATGTTAGGAAACACAGGTAATGTATTTGAAAAACGTGCAATTTTTTTTGCTCAATCCACAATCACATCACTTGTGTTTCCTTTGCTTAGGTATCCCATTGTGCAGAAGTAGTCTAGCATATGAATGAGTACGCAGAAGGTGAGCACTGTATGCAACAACTTTGACACTTACAGAAGCCCCAGCTTCTCTATGCCCCCTACACAGTCCTAAATATATACATTTTAAACTGACGGTATCTTGTTGCAGATGAAGTGAGGTCAATCTTGCAACATGGTGCATCTTTTGCACTGCTGCTGCGTCACAAAAGTGACGCAATGGCGGCGCAAAAGAGGCGCACGGCCATCATAAATCTGCCCCTAACATTTTAAATGATTGTTTCAGGATGCCGATAAGGTGTGGCCTATCCAGAGATTTGTTTGAGGTGAGGCCTACTCAGGGTTGCAGATTAAATTTAGGCTTATTGAAGAGTACAGAGGAGATAATACATGTGCAGGCCTACCAATGAAGTGAGTCATGTCCACTGCACACTTGAACAAAGGCCACACCTCCTCTGTGTCCCTGGACAGGCCTAAACCTCATCTGCACAATGTGATTCGTAATGTTAGGAAACACAGGTGATATAATTGAAAAACGTGCAAATATTTTTGCTCATTTCACAATCACATCACCTGTATTTCCTCAGCTTAGGTATCTCATTGTGCAGATTTAGTCTAGCATATTCAAGAGTACGCAGAAGGTGAGGACTGTATGCAACAGAGCAATGTACATTACTCACCTCCCTTGACACTTACAGAAGCCTCAGTTTCTCCATGCCTCCTACACAGTTCTAAATGTATATCATAAATACAAAAAGGTACAGAAATAATTATACATGTTAAATGGTTTATTTTTGCTGTTCTCAGAATATATCAAATTTCACTAAAAACAGTGAGTTGAAGGTATTCATCATATAACAGCGGGGAAAAAAAACAAAATCAAAATGATTGTGTTTAAAAAACCCATATAACATAACCAATCAGAAATCAGAACTCCTGAAAAGTAACTTACTTTCCATGACGTCGAAGGATGTCCTATGAACAGCTTATACTCTGTTGTGCTGTTATTATTTTCTGCCCGCCACTTTCTGAAAGGAAAGCTCCATCGTATTGACAAATATGTTACATACAATAAATGACTTCTCGCTCTCTACCGCCCTTCTCCTCAAGGCCAAATCGTGTAAGAGCCATTTATAACTCTTGGAATTCTTCTAAGCAAATCCCGTCATTTTCTTTTTCCGCAACTTTCAGAAAGAAAACGTCCAAGATCACTTTCACAATCCTGTACTAGTAATATCTCAACCTTCTTGCTCATTCATGTTCCACATTAACTTTTCACTCTGTACTACACTTATCCTCAAGGCCAAATAGTGTAGGAGCCATTAGAACCTCTTGAAATTCCTCAGAGCAAATCCTGAGATTCCTACCCTAAAATTTTGGTTGTAAAAACACCAGGTAAGAATTTTTAAGGTCAAAAGGCAATTTTTTTTTTAAAGTTAAAACAGAATCATTGCAGAATGACCAGCCGTGTCTAGACTTCAAATAAGCTGTGTAATGTCCTGATGTTGTTGAAGGACCATCATGATATATAATTGCTGCAGTTACAAAAGTCCTTCCTGATATTGACAACTGCGAAGCCACAACATTTTTAATTAAAGTTGTCAATTTTGTTCCATCAGGCCTACATCGTTGGAACATTAAAATGACATACTGGCCATATGTTCGTATAAATAATGTGGAGAGCATTGCAGACTTACATTGGCTACACTCCATGTTGTGATCAGCTGCTTTTACTAGCTTACTAAAGGACACTGATTTACTGTCTGGCAAAGTTAAATATATAAATCTTTCAGACTCTACACTAGTAGTACTTGATACCCTACAGTTCTCGCAGTCATGCTGCCATTGATAAGAAAGGCCAAACAGATGATCTACATCTACACCTTCATCTTGCAATACATCAAACATATACATTAAAAACTCCTGACAATCTTGCTGAATATTTTGAGAGAATTGCATTTGACCTGAACATTTGTCTAACAGATTTCGAATTTCAGACACACTTTCTATTTTTGTTCTATCAGTGCTACATTTCTCTAACACAGAATTCAACAAACTGCAAAATCTTTGATCCGAATTGACCACAATCTCTTCTTTTAAAGTTTCTAGAGAAAAGACAACATTAACCACTACATTAGCATAGCAGTTGACACCAGAACTATTTTCAAATTGAAAACCAACAACATCTTCAACAGAATCCATTTTTTTTCTGCTTATAATTTCAGGTTCATCGACTTTTCGTCTTTTTGCTACAACCTCCCTACTATTGGTCACATTTCTTTGTTTCCGGCCTACCACACGTTTCTCAAACAAAGGATATTGAGGCAAATGTGGCGCATACTCTCTTCTTAACCTATTGTATTCCTTAACACAATCTAGATCCGCACAAATGTTTGTGACATCACACTCAATCAAGTACAATCCCGATAAACTTCTGACTTGTGACAATGCCACATATGCCATACCCTCCTTGAACACAGAACTGCCAATATTCACCAATGCACTGTCTACACTTAAACCTTGTGATTTATGGATTGTCACCGCATATGCCAAGCAAACAGGAAACTGCTTACGGCGAACATATAAGTCTTTTACAAGCAAAAACCTAGCAGAGCAACGACCAATTAGCTGTACTTCCTCAATGCCATCAAATTTAATTTTTAAAAATTCAATTCCATCTCTATTTCTGTATTTCTCAAAATCAACAACATTACCCATTGATCCATTTACCAGACCTCTTTCAACATGTAAATTCCTTCTTAAAATATACGGCAATTTAAGAACACATTCAGAGTCTTTTCAAAACCTGCAGTTTTAGATATAGTCTTCTCTAATGAATCCAATTTTGATTTCAAATTCTCAGACAAAATAATTGTTGATCCCATATGCTCTACTCTGTCAATAGCTTCCAGTTTCACAATCTCTTGGTTTTCTAAATGCAACATTTTGCTGTTGAAGATGGCACATTCTGCAAGAGTTGGCATCAAACATATTCCAGATTTCTTCTCAGTAATTTTCTGAAAAATATTCTCAGGCACAACGTCTTAGTCTGGATACAAATTTGACAGTAATCGTGCATGTAAAGCTTCTTTCCCATGCTCGGTCACTTTTCCGATTCTAACATCGTGTAGAATATTCTTATAATCTTCATCCTTCGCTTGACGCATATTTTCACGCAGTTCAGCATAATTGAAGTTTAACCATATATTGACGTTTCCAATGCTCCCTAGGCACTTCCTGGTATCTTCATGCGTGAGCATTTTGAACACAGGTTGTCCTTTCACTGGTGTCAGCTGCAGAAGATCACCGAAAACAATGATGTGTTTGCCACCAAATAACACATCTTACTCTGTTTTGAGAACTTCTTGCATTCTCAAATGCACAAAGGCAAGCATGACATTGGAAACCATGCTTACTTCGTCAATGATAAGAAGTTTCATTTTCCTCAAGACTCTTGAAACTTCACAACAAGCATCTCTAGATAACTTGTGGTATTGTAATTTGTTATCATTCTCCACTGGCAGCATCAGTAGACGATGCAAAGTAATACCTTTAATGTTATGTGCTGCCAGTCCAGTTGGAGCGGTGACAACACAAGACAGCGATGACTCAGTCCTTTTCTGTAAATAACATGAAATTGCTTTAATGAGGAAACTTTTTCCAGTTCCCGCTTCTCCACTCACGTACAGTCGGACAGGCTTCAACGACGTACATGAGCACTCTTTCTTCTCATGACTTAATCCATGATCAATTCGGTTGGTAACTTCATCATATATTTTCCTCTGCTCAACGTTGAGTTGTATTTCCAAGTCTTCTAAGTTAACCACATCCTCCTGAGCATGTGCCATGGCTCTTTCCACTTCAATCATGGCAGTGGCAGCTTCATTTTCGATAACTGGTCCTCCTAGTGGATCCTGACTCAATGAAACAGAACTCTGACTGTCCTGAGAACTGTCTCTAGCAATCTCGGCTGCAATCATTGCTTCCTGCTCGATTTCCGCATTCAACATTTCTAGATATTTGGGAAAAACAGGACATTCTATGGTCTCCTTGGTGGCATTGAAAGAGTCTTCGTAACAGAGGAAATCTCCAAGCAGTTCCTCTTCTGCACGCCAAGGCTTGAAAAGTTGCAAAAGAGCTAAATAGAAAAACTCCTTTCTTTCAGGAGATTCGCCACTCAATTTTCGATGGTTTACCAATTGGCATTTTCTTTGCTTGACCAGACATCCCTCACTTCCAATTACAGCATACACTCCTTTATCAATATCTTCTTTGATGTTCCTCTTGAATATGTAATTTTGTAGAACCTCATACAGACAAACATTCTCGAGGTGAGTGCTTCTATTTGGATAATATGTATCCAACATGTTAGTCTTCAAAATATCGGTACTGTTTGGCTCCTTTTCCGCCAAATACTCAATTTCTCGCACAGGTTTCAGAACTCGATTACACGTTGCAGCAAGACCAAGACTCGCCCAAATGATACTCCTAGATTTGGCATAGAGACTTGCTGAAGATAACCGGTCAGAACATTCGTAAGCTCCGATTTCTCGATGCGACAACATCTTCAGACTGAAACTGTACAACTTCTTACTGAGGCTTTTTTCATGGGAAATGTCCTCCCACATATCCTTCAATTCTGTCTTTTCTTTTTTAGTGATGTAAGATGTCACATACCGAGCCGCAGCCATACAGTTATCAGCCACAAACTGTATATCCATGTTAGCATTCCACATGGACAAAATCACTGGGTTGTAGTCGTTGATGTACTTGGACTCTTCGTTCCTTTTCAAATTGTATGTGTTTTTAGGTGATTTCCTTGTCACATTATGTTGCAGCGAAGACATCAAACTGTTCACTCTTCCTTTAGAAATCACCGGTCGTGGAAAGCTGAAACGACATTTTGTGTAGACTTGTCCTTGTTTCTGAATTTACGACGACAGTACTTTCCGCAACGATGGCTTTGGAAGCGTAAAACTTGTTCTCTTATGCTTTTGTCTTCCTTTGTCTTTGGAACAGCACATGTAGAATACTGTTCTATGAAACTCATCACTAAGTCATCCGGATCTGTTCCAAATTTGGGTGCATCTTTGATCCATAGCAGCATATGTATATGAGGAGCACCTCTTGCTTGGTACTCCTTTCTCCAGAAGAAATCCAACACCTCTCCAAGAGGTGGATTTTTCTTGTTCATGATGAAAGCCATCATAGCTTCAAACCTATGATTGAAGTACCTGCATACATTCACTGGATCCAAAGAGCACAGTTCTCCGGGTGTCTTGAATTCGATATTTTCAATGTTTCCATTTGCCTCTCGTAGAAATTCAAGTAAGTCTTCCCAGCCATACTCGGCACAGCTGAGAGTGAGGAACCATGTGGGAGTTCCTAAGTTCCGCAGCATACATTTTAAATCACCATGACGACGGTACCAGTACTCATTAGTACCACGCTGACACGCCATGAGATTAATCAGGTGAGAATCCAAAATACTGTCTTGCACATTGACTTTATCCATAAAGTCCCTTGCCGAGATATTTTGCATCTGTACACCACTTTTCAAGATGTGGTTCACTGCATATGACAGTCCAGACAGATCGCTTTCAAACAGGAGATGAAACAAATAGGGAATGCATTGGCGAAACCTAGGATCTTCTGCATACAATCGTAAAGTACGGTATTCAGAAGCAGGAATTTGATCAGGTCGCTCATCATATCTTCCTCCTTCACCTGTTGGAAATAGCTGTGGGAAACACCGAGCTTCCAAACTTTCCTCCCAAACACTAATGGGACTCCCTTTGGCTTGTTTCATTTGAAACAACTCAATAGCATTCCCCATGACTTCCTTGGAATGCAAAGGATGAACACTATAATGTTCATATATTCCTTCATTTTAAGAGGCTTCTACTTTCTCAATTTGACCAGCACACAAATCGCTATCCTCTTCTTCACTTACTTCCTCTTCTGCAACATATACATTCTTATAGTACTTATTTTTTTCTTCAAATACAATGTTGTCTTTTTGACTTTCCTAACATCCACTAAATCTTGCCATATTTTCTTACTCTTTGTCGGAACCCCATTAACTAAGATAACCAGAGGTTCCTCTTCCACTTTCTCTACTCCAATTGTATTAATGTTTTTCTTCAAATCTAGAGGCAAATAAACAACTCTTCCCTTTAATCCTCTCTGTAAATCTGATGGAGGCAATTTCCCTGTCTTTGGCTCCATTCGTACAATAGCCTGAAAGGGATGGACACTTTGAATCAAAATAGATTCATAAGTATTTAAATCCTTCAATTCAGAAGGAATCTCAACCAATTCCAGATTATTATGAACCGCTCTAGCAGGCATCCGGTTTTGATTTAATTTGTTACAACAATAAGTACACACACATTGATCCAATCCCAAATCAAAACAATTTTCTACCATCAAGTATGTTGCGAAATCCTTCCATTCACTATTATTTTCTCTTTCACTTTTTGCATATAAATCCACTAACTTAGTCTGATTCTTATAATAAGTGCGTCGACAACACACACAAGTGAATTAGGCCTCTCACTTGATTTCACCTGAAACGTGGCAATTTCCTTCTGAAAATTATCTGTACTGGAAATCTGTACACTCTCTTCCACATTACCTTCTTCTTCTGGGTCAATTTCAACATTCTCCTCTTTACTTGCAAAGTAACAAAACTCAATTTCTGCACAAATATTCTTCACATCTACTTCTGAACCATGCAAAAGAGCAGCGCATAATTGTTTAAGCATAATTGCTGGACTCTTAGCATAATACAACATTCTAACTAATTTCCTCACTTTATTATGATGCACTGCTAGCATCCTGAAATGATGAAAAACACTCTGGCATACTCTCCTGGAAAGACAAGCCAATGAATGACCATGCAAACCTGTCAGTTCTCTCAATCTGCAAGGATCTAAGTCTTGCAACAACTTAATTTTTTGTTTCAGACCTTTCTTACTATATGTACGTAAGAAATTACAAAACAAATCAATTGATTCCTGTCGCACACTGCAAATACTACTACACTTCCAGGTGTACACTGGACCCTTAGGACGTCTCCCTAAAACTTCATCACCTAACACCTCTTCTGCCTCTGTTGTCACAAGTTTTTCTTTTTCAACCACACATCCATCTTTCACCTCATATGCTCGACCACTGGTGTCAACTGCATGCACCAAATCATTATCCTGCAAATAACTCTCCTCATTAAAAAATGCCTCACAACTTGAACTATGCATCCATTCTCCTGAAAAAACTTCACAAAAATTACTACGATTAACTGTTCTCTTCCATCTACTATTTGATTTGAAATCATAAATTGCCTTGTTTAGTTTCCTAATTCTATTGATTATCAAAATAAATAACTTTCGCTTAATTTCAAAAGCCTGATCAATAATTTTCTCTACATCTTTCTTTCTCTTATAAAAAGCCACTTTCTGTTGACTTTTCTTAATATTTTTTAACAAATTGCCAATTATCCTATTGCGGAACATTCATCTACGAATGTCCCTAAACTGATTTTTCCTTCTACTACCATGCACAGAGTTATCTCCTGCTCTAGCAGTAACATTTTTGAGTGGCCTTTCCTTCCCATTTAAATTGGCTCTCTTTTTCTGGACTAAAACATGTTCTGTACAGATACTTTTTCGTCTGCAAATGTTTCTTAAAAAAGATTTCGTTGTCTTACCCGGAGCTTTCTTGGTGACTTGACAAGTTTTTATTGTAGAGGACTGCTGCAAGCATTTAGTAAGCTGCTGTGTTTGACGTTTTGTAGCCTTTTTCCTCCTGTCCTTCGAAGGCATCGTATAATTTTTAAATGATCTGCAGACCTCTTCTGTGACCCTGGACAGGCCTAAACCTCATCTGCACAATGTGATTCGTAATGTTAGGAAACACAGGTGATGTAATTGAAAAATGTGGAATTTCTTTTGCTCATTTCACAATCACATCACCTGTGTTTCCTTTGCTTAGATATCTCATTGTGCAGATGGAGTCTAGCATATCAAAGACTACGCAGAAGGTGAGCACTGTATGGAACAATTTTGACATTTACAGAAGATTCAGCTTCTCCATGCCCCCTACACAGTCCTAAATGTTTACAGTTTAAACTGACGATATCTTGTTGGAGATGAAGTGAGGCCTATCTTGCAACATGGTGCATCTTTTGCATCACTGCTGCATCACAAAAGTGATGCAACAGCGGCACAAAAGAGGCGCACGGCCATCAAAAATGTGCCCCTACCATTTTAAATGATTGATTCAAGATGACGATAAGGTGTGGCCTATCCAGAGGTTTATTTGAGGTGAGGCCTACTCAGGGTTGCAGATGAAATTTAGGCTTATTGAAGAGTACAGACAAGATAATACATGTGCAGGCCTAACAATAAAGAGAGTCATGTCCACTGCACTCTTGAACAAAGGCCAGACCTCTTCTGTGTCCCTGGACAGGCCTAAACCTCATCTGCACAATGTGATTCGTAATGTTAGGAAACACAGGTGATGTAATTGAAAAATGTGGAATTTCTTTTGCTCATTTCTCAATTACATCACCTGTGTTTCCTCAGCTTAGTTATCTCATTGTGCAGATGTAGTCTAGCATATCCAAGAGTACACAGAAGATGAGGACTGTATACAACAGAGCAATGTACATTACTCACCTCCCTTGACACTTACAGAAGCCTCAATTTAATATTTCTCAGTTCAATATTTATTTAAAGAAGCAGACACCAATATGACCTTCTCATAAATGTAAAAAGTGTTTTGTTTTTAAAAAAAAACGATTTTCTGGTCATAATTTGAAAACACAACACAGGTCCTATGTAGAAGCACACCCTATCAGTACTTAAATCAGCCAAGCACACATGGGGGCGTATTTACAAGGACCTTGCACCACGGGGAAATGTCTTAAATTAAAATGGGAAAAATAACATCAAAGGGACTCAAAGGCCTTGTAAATATGCCCCAAGCAACCTATGAAACTCTAGCAGTACATATGAAGAAACCTAATTGATTTCAAAAAACGTTTTTAAACACATCATGTTAAGCAATTATATACCTACATTCATGGGGAAGTGACTTAAAATGCCCTAAGACACATGAAAGCGTTTTTTTAAGGCCCTTGCACCATTTTAGCGTCACTTTTAACATGGCTATGTAACTCAAAGAATCAAAATCTAAATTTGCCAAGCACACATGGGGGCGTATTTACAAGGACCTTGCACCACGGGGAAATGTCTTAAATTAAAATGGCAAAAATAACATCAAAGGGACTCAAAGGCCTTGTAAATATGCCCCCAGCAACCTATGAAACTCTAGCAGTACATATAAAGAAACCTAATTGATTTCAAAAAACGTTTTTAAACACATCATGTTAAGCAATTATATACCTACATTCATGGGGAAGTGACTTAAAATGCCCTAAGACACATGAAAGCGTTTTTTTAAGGCCATAGCACCATTTTAGCGTCACTTTTAACATGGCTATGTAACTCAAACAATCAAAATCTAAATTTGCCAAGCACACATGGGGGCGTATTTACAAGGACCTTGCACCACGGGGAAATGTCTTAAATTAAAATGGCAAAAATAACATCAAAGGGACTCAAAGGCCTTGTAAATATGCCCCAAGCAACCTATGAAACTCTAGCAGTACATATCAAGAAACCTAATTGATTTCAAAAAACGTTTTTAAACACATCATGTTAAGCAATTATATACCTACATTCATGGGGAAGTGACTTAAAATGCCCTAAGACACATGAAAGCGTTTTTTTAAGGCCCTTGCACCATTTTAGCGTCACTTTTAACATGGCTATGTAACTCAAAGAATCAGAATCTAAATTTGCCAAGCACACATGGGGGCGTATTTACAAGGACCTTGCACCACGGGGAAATGTCTTAAATTAAAATGTGAAAAATAACATCAAAGGAACTCAAAGGCCTTGTAAATATGCCCCAAGCAACCTATGAAACTCTGGCAGTACATATCAAGAAACCTAATTGATTTCAAAAAACGTTTTTAAACACATCATGTTAAGCAATTATATACCTACATTCATGGCGAAGTCACTTTTAACATGGCTATGTAACTCAAAGAAACCAAATCTATTTGTAAAACACTTGACACAAAGCAACATTTTAAATACACAACTTTCTTCATAATTTTCTCCTTAAAGCATACTAATCTCTATTTAAATTAAATGAATCTTTTCTCACCTTAGCAAATACTTTTTGAGTTTCAAAACAGTCTCAGACACACACCAATTTGTCTTCAGCAGAACAAAGGGTATGCACTCCAGAGGCTGCAACCAACAATGGCACAGAAATGCTGTAATTCATCACACATATCTCTCATGTCACCCAATCAAAACTCTTCCCTCACTTTTTTCAAATCAACACCCTTCCCCCCTCTGCCCTTTCTGCCTTTTTTGCATAGCAACCACCTCCTGAACGACCTCTCATGTTTGCAACTTCACACAACAATGTTTCAATTGAACTCTGAACTCTCAGTACACCTGCGTATCCAGTGCAATCTTTCATAAAATGATTTTTTCTTGACCATTCAAATTACATCTTTCAAAGAACTCATCCATGCACCCTAACTTTCTGTTTCCAGCAATCAAAATCCACCAATCACTGCTACTGATTCATTAGCACAGAAACTCCACAGTTTTTTTCATTACATACTCCTACTGTTTCAACTGCCATTTCATTACCACACTTCATCTGACTGCAGCAGAACCTCCTCTCACTATGTTTTCTGTCTGGATTGTTGGACATAGTTACATCCATTGGGCTCAAAGGTATGCTGATAACAGAAATTTACACAACCTCAATTTACAAAATGTTGAAATCAACTGGATTGGCCACAGAGGATTAAGATGTCACCAATTGATACCATTGGTGAAAACCTTTTTGCATTTGCCAAAACCTGACCTGTTAATTGTGCACTGTGGAGGAAATTATTTGGGCACTTTGACTGGGGTAGGTCTGGAAATGCTTTTAAAGGACACCTTTGAACAATTGATGGCTCTTTTTCCTCAAACTGCCTTGGTATATTCAAATATATGCCAAAGACAGAAATGGAGGTCGTCCAAGCAATTTTCTCCACAAATTGAGAAATCGAGGAAGCATGTAAATAAGTCTGTTTCAGCTTACATGAGAGACCATGGAATGGGCTCCATCTACAACAATAACTTGCGTTACTACATGCAAGATATCTACAGAGAAGATGGAGTTCACTTCTCAGATGAGGGGACCAGAGTTTTCATCCTGAATTTAAGACTATGTATTGGTACCTACTTATAAGTACCTAAATCTACTACAGACCCAAAAGCTCTTCTCAGAGCTACCCTTACTATGATCACTATAAACAAATTTTAAATGTAACTTTTTTTTTACTAATTTTCACAATTTACTCTTTCCGGAGCGCTACCCGGTACGCGCACCGGACGCTAACCGCGCGAAAATTTAAAAAAAAATGTTTTTTTTTCGCACATATCGGCCTCCTCAGCCACCCTCAGAAAACCTAGGGGGTCAGGATACATCTACCGTGCCCCCTTCTACCCATTCTGAACATTATTTGCCCTCCATCTTGTATCTCAATTCTACCGAAACACAAAATGGAGGACTCCCGTAACGCTGGCGGTTCGCGTACCGGGGCACGCACCGGGAAGCGCTCGCTGAAAAAAGGTGGGAAAGTAATTCACAGAAAAACCACTGGAGACACTTTCACCAAATATAGATGAGCTCATACTACATACCAATCCCTACCATTTTCACAAATTTGATCGGAATTCCATTTAGCCATTTAGCCTGTAGACCTCTCTAAATACCCTGAGGTAAATTACTTCACAAAACACATCTATAGTGTTGGAATTGACAACCAATTAAAATGTTACTTTCATTTTCTACTTTTTTTACCTGACATATGATTGGTTATGTACCTGAATATATATAAAGAAAGAGAGAGAAACACAGCCATTTTGACTACTACTTCCTGAAGTACATTGCAAGAGCATTTTCACTGACAACTTAAACTTGTTTTTAAAAGGTAAGATGTTATTTTGAAAACTAAAGTATATTGTGCACTTTAAGTTAATATGGAAAACTGTTTCTGATAGTTATATACTATCCCTCTGTAATAGTTATAGATTTAGATAGACTTTTCTGTTATAGTTATGGATGGATTTAGGCTTGTCGTGTATAATTATGAATTTACTAAGGTTTCATCACATACACATTTTTATATTTCTACTACCAGTCTGATACTATAGACTGCCCAAAGATAAATTCACTGTTAAATTAATCCCAACAGTGCCCTATGTCTACTGATATATATTTTTTTTATGCAAATTTCAGGCAAAATGGAAGGAGAACAAAAAGTGTCATTTGAAATTGTCCTTGATGAGACCAATCAAGAAAACATTGAACCAAATGACATTGAATTCATGGATGAATCACAGGACCATGAACTACTACAATGTGTACAATCTGTCGATTTCCTCCTTCAAAATGAGGACATGTTGCAAGTTATGTTCACTCAAAATAAGGACATTTCGGACACTCAAATGTTGGAAGTTATGTTCACTGAAAATGACGACATTTCGGACAGTCAAATGTTAGACGTTCTATTAAATTTTGAAAAACAATCACAAAAATAAAAAAAAACAAAAAAAAACAACAAAACAAACAATCAATAAACATACAATATTTGAAAAGTCTATCATTCTTTTTTCCTCATAGTACGCTCCCCGGACCGCTTCCCGGTGCGCGTACCGGGCGCTCCCCACGCAAAAAAAATTTTTTTTTTTTTTTTTTGCCCCGCGGGGCCCTTTTAAAGCCTCCACATCAAACCTAGGGGGTCAGGGAGGATCTACTATGCCCCCTTATGGTCATTTCCCCCTTTGTTTTGGCCTCCTCTTGTCTCTCGATCCTACCGAGAGACAAGATGGCGGCCGCTCCGGACTGTTTAGAATGTTGACAGACACTGGAGAGCCAATAAGCTTCGCTTCGCGAAGTTCCGTTACGCGTCAAGTACGCGAACCGGGAGCTAACCGGGGCGCGCTTACAGATATATATATTTTTTGGAGCGTTAATTTATCAAAATCTACTGGAGCACATATATTGAGACCTAGCAAAGGCACATCGGGCAAACAATATCTACAATTTTGCCAAGTTTCGTGGAAATCCATTCAGCCGTTCGAGCTAAAAGTGAGTCCAACCGCCCTATGGAAAATTGCATGGGAAAAACGCGTTTTGGGACCCCCCTTTTTTCTCGGTCCCCCCTTGACGAAACCCCCCAAATTTTCAGGGGCTGCTCAGAAACAAAATGATCCATTTTCCTGAAAATTTCAGCCAATTCCGTCGTCAAACGCCAACGTTATTCGACATAGAGTTTTCAAAAATCCCATAGGAAAAAAATCCTAACTATATATACCTACTGGCGACCGCCAGTAGGTAATATATATATATATATATATATATATATATATATATATATTATATATATATATATATATATATATATATATATATATATAACAACTCACAAGTGCCCAAAGCTTTAGGAGGCACTCACCAACTGATAAGGCAGCAGCGTGATAAAGCAGCTCGAAGAATCTGATAAGTAAGCCTTACGCAGGGAAGATCGCAGAGGGTCCAGTTGTCGGACTTGGTCTCCACTGCAGCAGCCTTAACCTGCGGAGTTCCGCAGGGGTCAGCTCTCTCACCGCTCCTCTTTAATATATATCTCCAGCCTCTGATTTATGCTCTTAACCATATGGATTGCCAAGTCTACAACTACGCCGACGACACCCAGATCATTATACAAATTGAAGATACATCTGGAGCCCAGGATAGATTACATAACATCTTAAAGTTCACAAGCAACTGGATGTCCTCCAACTCCTTAAAAATTAACCCAGAGAAGACTGAGGTGTTGCCCATAACCATCTCGGGAAACCCTTGGAACGATTGCCTCTGGCCTAAGGAGCTGGGGAGGACTCCGGTACCAGCTGCGGTGGTGAAAAGCCTGGGCATCCACATTGACGGGAAACTGTCAATGAAGAATCAGGTGTCGTCGGTGGTGGGTACATGCGTCGGCCTTCTTAGGCAATTGCGGAAAATCTCGCAGATGCTGTCTTTCTCTACCTTGAGAACGGTAGTGTCTGCAACAATCTTAGGGCGCCTCGATTATGGAAACTCCCTTTATGTTGGACTCCCTCAGCAGCAACTCTCAAGATTACAGATTGTAATGAATGATGCTGCGAGGTTGATCTTTGGAAAGGCTAGAAGAGAACATGCTTCCCCTCTCCTATGCCAACTACATTGGCTTCCAATTAGGCAAAGGATTTTATTTAAGGGCATGTGCATTGCGCATAAGGCAGTTTATGGCAATGCTCCTAGATACATCAAAGATAAGCTGAGACACTACCTCCCCAAAAGAACACTACGCTCATCTGAGGAGTCTTTTCTAGTTTGTCCTCGCTACCGCACGACCACCTATGGTGGGCGTGCTCTTTCTACTACTCTACCGGCAGCTTGGAATAAACTACCGCTCTGCTTGAGGAAAGAACCAAACTTACTGCCTTTTAGGCGCAAGTTAAAAACGATTCTGTTCCGAGAAGCGTGGGGCTTGGCATGATTTGGGTGATCTTCTCCTCTGTACTGATTCGGCTGTTTACACCATAAGCGCTTAGAGACCTATCGGTGATAATTGCGCTATACAAGTTGAATAAATAAATACGCGTTTTGAACAGAAAGTTCTTGATCACAGGCAGGGCGGCTGCATTCATACAAGAAAACAACTGTTGATTGACACCCTTAATTTATTCACCTCAGGTAGGTCACATGATAAGGTAAAGCATTCTGGTAACAGTAGTTTCCCAACTGTGTCACTCATTAATGTCATTCTGTGCACACAATTGCAAATCAATATTGCAGTCCCGTCCTCATTACAAATTGTATCCGGCCATAAGTGGGCTCTTTTCAAACTGCTCATTTGCACTGCTTTGATCCGAAAGCCAAGTGTTGGTCCAAAACAGAGCCTCGTATGTGCGAAGCCCCTGGCCCGCGTGTAGTAGCGCGGATGGTGCACTCCTCACAGCAGGACTGGCGCGTAAACATAACAACCCACAAGTGCCCAAAGCTTTAGGAGGCACTCACCAACTGATAAGGCAGCAGCGTGATAAAGCAGCTCGAAGAATCTGATAAGTAAGCCTTACGCGTTTCGAACAGAAAGTTCTTGATCACAGGCAGGGCGGCTGCATTCATACAAGAAAACGACTGTTGATTGACACCCTTAATTTATTCACCTCAGGTAGGTCACATGATAAGGTAAAGCATTCTGGTAACAGTAGTTTCCCAACTGTGTCACTCATTAATGTCATTCTGTGCACACAATTGCAAATCAATATTGCAGTCCCGTCCTCATTACAAATTGTATCCGGCCATAAGTGGGATCTTTTCAAACTGCTCATTTGCGCTGCTTTGATCCGAAAGCCAAGTGTTGGTCCAAAACAGAGCCTCGTATGTGCGAAGCCCCTGGCCCGCGTGTAGTAGCGCGGATGGTGCACTCCTCACGGCAGGACTGCCGCATAAACATAACAACTCACAAGTGCCCAAAGCTTTAGGAGGCACTCACCAACTGATAAGGCAGCAGCGTGATAAAGCAGCTCGAAGAATCTGATAAGTAAGCCTTACGCGTTTCGAACAGAAAGTTCTTGATCACAGGCAGGGCGGCTGCATTCATACAAGAAAACGACTGTTGATTGACACCCTTAATTTATTCACCTCAGGTAGGTCACATGATAAGGTAAAGCATTCTGGTAACAGTAGTTTCCCAACTGTGTCACTTTCTTGTATGAATGCAGCCGTCCTGCCTGTGATCAAGAACTTTCTGTTCGAAACGCGTAAGGCTTACTTATCAGATTCTTCGAGCTGCTTTATCACGCTGCTGTCTTATCAGTTGGTGAGTGCCTCCTAAAGCTTTGGGCACTTGTGAGTTGTTATGTTTACGCGGCAGTCCTGCCGTGAGGAGTGCACCATCCGCGCTACTACACGCGGGCCAGGGGCTTCGCACATACGAGGCTCTGTTTTGGACCAACACTTGGCTTTCGGATCAAAGCAGCGCAAATGAGCAGTTTGAAAAGAGCCCACTTATGGCCGGATACAATTTGTAATGAGGACCGGACTGCAATATTGATTTGCAATTGTGTGCACAGAATGACATTAATGAGTGACACAGTTGGGAAACTACTGTTACCAGAATGCTTTACCTTATCATGTGACCTACCTGAGGTGAATAAATTAAGGGTGTCGATCAACAGTCGTTTTCTTGTATGAATGCAGCCGCCCTGCCTGTGATCAAGAACTTTCTGTTCGAAACGCGTAAGGCTTACTTATCAGATTCTTCGAGCTGCTTTATCACGCTGCTGCCTTATCAGTTGGTGAGTGCCTCCTAAAGCTTTGGGCACTAGTGAGTTGTTATGTTTACGCGGCAGTCCTGCCGTGAGGAGTGCACCATCCGTGCTACTACACGCGGGCCAGGGGCTTCGCACATATGAGGCTCAGTTTTGGACCAACACTTGGCTTTCGGATCAAAGCAGCGCAAATGAGCAGTTTGAAAAGAGCCCACTTATGGCCGGATACAATTTGTAATGAGGACGGGACTGCAATATTGATTTGCAATTGTGTGCACAGAATGACATTAATGAGTGACACAGTTGGGAAACTACTGTTACCAGAATGCTTTACCTTATCATGTGACCTACCTGAGGTGAATAAATTAAGGGTGTCAATCAACAGTCGTTTTCTTGTATGAATGCAGCCGCCCTGCCTGTGATCAAGAACTTTCTGTTCGAAACGCGTAAGGCTTACTTATCAGATTCTTCGAGCTGCTTTATCACGCTGCTGCCTTATCAGTTGGTGAGTGCCTCCTAAAGCTTTGGGCACTTGTGATTTGTTATGTTTACGCGGCAGTCCTGCCGTGAGGAGTACACCATCCGCGCTACTACACGCGGGCCAGGGGCTTCGCACATACGAGGCTCTGTTTTGGACCAACACTTGGCTTTCGGATAAAAGCAGCGCAAATGAGCAGTTTGAAAAGAGCCCACTTATGGCCGGATACAATTTGTAATAAGGACGGGACTGCAATATTGATTTGCAATTGTGTGCACAGAATGACATTAATGAGTGACACAGTTGAGAAACTACTGTTACCAGAATGCTTTACCTTATCATGTGACCTACCTGAGGTGAATAAATTAAGGGTGTCAATCAACAGTCGTTTTCTTGTATGAATGCAGCCGCCCTGCCTGTGATCAAGAACTTTCTGTTCGAAACGCGTAAGGCTTACTTATCAGATTCTTCGAGCTGCTTTTTCACGCTGCTGCCTTATCAGTTGGTGAGTGCCTCCTAAAGCTTTGGGCACTTGTGAGTTGTTATGTTTACGCGGCAGTCCTGCCGTGAGGAGTGCAACATCCGTGCTACTACACGCGGGCCAGGGGCTTCGCACATACGAGGCTCTGTTTTGGACCAACACTTGGCTTTCGGATCAAAGCAGTGCAAATGAGCAGTTTGAAAAGAGCCCACTTATTGCCGGATACAATTTGTAATGAGGACGGGACTGCAATATTGATTTGCAATTGTGTGCACAGAATGACATTAACGAGTGACACAGTTGGGAAACTACTGTTACCAGAATGCTTTACCTTATCATGTGACCTACCTGAGGTGAATAAATTAAGGGTGTCAATCAGCAGTCGTTTTCTTGTATGAATGCAGCCGCCCTGCCTGTGATCAAGAACTTTCTGTTCGAAACGCGTAAGGCTTACTTATCAGATTCTTCGAGCTGCTTTATCACGCTGCTGCCTTATCAGTTGGTGAGTGCCTCCTAAAGCTTTGGGCACTTGTGAGTTGTTATGTTTACGCGGCAGTCCTGTCGTGAGTAGTGCACCATCCGCGCTACTACACGCGGGCCAGGGGCTTCGCACATACGAGGCTCTGTTTTGGACCAACACTTGGCTTTCGGATCAAAGCAGCGCAAATGAGCAGTTTGAAAAGAGCCCACTTATGGCCGGATACAATTTGTAATGAGGACGGGCCTGCAATATTGATTTGCCATTGTGTGCACAGAATGACATTAATGAGTGACACTGTTGGGAAACTACTGTTACCAGAATGCTTTACCTTATCATGTGACCTACCTGAGGTGAATAAATTAAGGGTGTCAATCAACAGTCGTTTTCTTGTATGAATGCAGCCGCCCTGCCTGTGATCAAGAACTTTCTGTTCGAAACGCGTAAGGCTTACTTATCAGATTCTTCGAGCTGCTTTATCACGCTGCTGCCTTATCAGTGGGTGAGTGCCTCCTAAAGCTTTGGGCACTTGTGAGTTGTTATGTTTACGCGGCAGTCCTGCCGTGAGGAGTGCACCATCCGTGCTACTACACGCGGGCCAGGGGCTTCGCACATACGAGGCTCTGTTTTGGACCAACACTTGGCTTTCGGATCAAAGCAGCGCAAATGAGCAGTTTGAAAAGAGCCCACTTACGGCCGGATACAATTTGTAATGAGGACGGGACTGCAATATTGATTTGCAATTGTGTGCACAGAATGACATTAATGAGTGACACAGTTGGGAAACTACTGTTACCAGAATGCTTTACCTTATCATGTGACCTACCTGAGGTGAATAAATTAAGGGTGTCAATCAACAGTCGTTTTCTTGTATGAATGCAGCCGCTCTGCCTGTGATCAAGAACTTTCTGTTCGAAACGCGTAAGGCTTACTTATCAGATTCTTCGAGCTGCTTTATCACGCTGCTGCCTTATCAGTTGGTGAGTGCCTCCTAAAGCTTTGGGCACTTGTGAGTTGTTATATGTATATATATATATATATATATATATATATATATATATATATATATATATATATATATATATGTTTCAATAAGTATTCCATTCGTTAAAACAGACGTACTCGACACACTAGAGTTGCTGGTGCACGAAAAATTTAGATAATTGTTCGTCAAACAATAAATTGGCGAAAAAATGCCAGTAAAATAATGAGACAATTAACAGGCATATAGATAGCGTAGATATTGTCAAAGTACTCCAATCTATGTCAGGTTCCATGTTTTATGAGGAACATATTCCATAACGGTCGATGTATAACGTCCATATCAATAAAGTTTTGGAAATTCAAACAAGTCTCGTTAGAACACAAATAAAACGTTTAAAATAAAACATTATAAAACGAGATTTGTGTATGATCATAACTGCGCTAACTAAAAGTGCATGCCTCAGTGGGCAGACTGAATAAATGGTTCCACACCCAAGTGGCCAAATGTAAGAGTCAATTCATTACATGCTGATATAGCCTGACAAGGTCCGCTTCTATGCCCCAGTGGGCCTATATTATAGCATTTTTTCGCCAATTGGTTGTTTGACGAACAATTATCTAAATTTATGTGATAACACTTACTGGTAGTAAAAGCACTTTATATATTTGTAAATACTGTTTACTTGGCAATTCAAAGCAATATAATTACAGTTTCTCATTTATTTTGATTCTACTACCAATGGCCGCCATGAATGTTCACTGTTTGTACACAAAGGGGGATTAGTCCTATTTATATGTTAAACAATGAATTAAAAGGACACCTTTGTTTTTTCACGGCTGAAACGTGATCAAGCCGAAAGGTGAAACGCGTTGTTTCCTGCCAAATTAAGTTTTTCGTGCACCAGCAACTCTAGTGTGTCGAGTACGTCTGTTTTAACGAATGGAATACTTATTGAAATTTATTGGGTGACCGGGAGCCCTACCTCGACCCGCCCATGAGCGGGACTGGCGTTTTACTGTTGAGCCTATATATATGGGGTGGGCATGGTCCATTAGACGGAGTTTTATTTTTTAGGTTACTTCTAACCACAAGAATTTTAGAATTGTTTTGTTTTGCACCAATGTATTGGTCACTGTGTTTTTATTTTTTTCTTCTGGATTTTTAACTGTCTGTATATTTCATGAGGTATGAATTTAATAATGTTTTAAATCATTTATGTATGTATATGCTTTTATGAGAATTCTCGAATAAAGCCTCTTGAACTGAACTGAACTGAATATATATATATATATATATATATATATATATATTCACTGAAAAAACCATAGGTTATAGACCATATATAGTTAGGAATTAGCATTTACAAAACCTTGAAAATTCACTGAAAAAACCATAGGTTATAGACCATATATAGTTAGGAATTAGCATTTAAAAAACCTTATTTTACTCACACAAAACCATTGAAATTCCATATATAGTTAGTTGCACTAACTATATATTGCGCACCCGCAATCCACTGCTGATGATGTCACATATTACATCATTCATGACATGGTCAGTGACATCACTGATGACATCACTGATGACATCTCAAATGACATGACATGAGATCTCTTTTGACCTCGCTAAAATAGAAACATTAGGAACAACCTGTTGAAAATAGCAATGCGTATGTATATAAGCGGCGTTCATTTGTGTTCACAGTACCCCTTGTTGATTGTTTCAATCGAGCATTGAATTGTTCGAAGTTAATTCTCTTAACGATCTTCTCTACCTGCAAACGAGGAAGAATAGGAATATTCTATCTCCCTTTGCAGATAGTGAAGGGTAGGTAACGCAAGCCTTTAACACGTCGTACCTATTTCATTCCTCATTGATTGATTGATTGTCCGAACATTGACTGTTTGGGAATTAGTTCTTTTTGGAGGTATTCCCTGTTTGCAAATAAACGTAGGAAAATCTTTGCAAGTAGTGAAAGGGTACGTAATGCGGACCGTTCTCCCCCGTTGTAATCTGTCATGCCTATCTACTCCCCACTGATTGATGCACCTTTTTCACCCGGACCATTTACTAGAGATACGTCATCTGGCCCGACCAGAGAGCACCCCTAGTGAAAAGGACATATGCAATAATAACGAAGTGATCACTGTATCCTGTTAACAGAAACTTTACCATGAAACAACCTGGAAAGAAAAAAATAGGAAAACGAAAATCAGTAGGCCACTGATGAACATGAACTTTTATTAAACAACGAACAAAGAAACGATAACATAACGTAATGATAAAACCTATTAATGTCCTAGAAACAAGAAAACGTTAAAATATGCCAGTGGTGAGAGACCAGAAAAACAGTAAGAGAAACCAAATCACCCCTCGCTGTCCCACCGCCTGCCACGCCAAAAAAATCGATAGACTAGGGAGTAGAACATCCACCCCCACTCTGGAAACTTCCAAGGTGGGGCAGGGTTCCGGCTACGCCCAGCCGGGAGCAGCCCATATAAGGCAGGTCCTGCTGCCACGCCTCGGCCAGGAGATCCTAACGTAGGGTGTAGCCGGAGGAGAGGCCGAGACCAGCGGGACCCGGCCAGGGGATTGCCTTTACAACGCTGAACAGTTGCAGGGGGGGGGAATGTCTCCTCGACCCTCCCCTCTCTCTCCCAGTCCGGCCGCGGTGGCCCTTGAGAGTTGCAGGTAGTCCCGCCACATGCTCTTCCGGTCCGACCACCAACGGTCGGGGGGCCGAGGCCGACGGGATCCGGCTGCAGCCGATAAACCAAGAAACCCGTTCATGGGGCCAGAGCCAGGGGCGTCCGGCCGACATCCACCGGAAGCCCGGCCCGAAGACGGACGGGACACTTCTTTCTTTTATAATGGCTGCGACAACACTGGAGGGGGATGTCTTGCACATGCCTCCGACCCCCCCCTCGTCCTCATCGCCTGGTCCGGCCATAACAAATCTCAAGCGAGACGCCGTGGGGTGCACTGGGAGTGCGAACAGGCCTCTCCCGCCTCCCCAGGTGGAGGCTTCCCAGCTGCACCCTCAGCGCTCCAGGCGGTGGCATCCTAACAACTCCAGTGCTGCACAGTTTCGGAACGACCTAGATAACGGTTCTTCCACTGTGGCCATGCTGCAACGTCTCGCCCGGCAGGGTGGAGCCCGTCCGCTCATGTGACCCCGCGATCGCCGGTAGCTGCCGAACTCTCAAAATGGCGGTCGACCTGGCAAGAGCGGGCCCAACATAAAGAAATGGCCCGGTCACTGGTTGACTCCACCACCGTAGTCCTCCACGACCTTGAAGATTCTAGAGGAGCCGCGGGAGTCTCCGACCCCCGATGGGGAATGACTGCCATGATCGCCCGTGGAGTGACGAAACTGTATCCGCGGGACGTCGGCGCTCCCATGCTGGCGCCAGCCTCACTTTGAATTACTACAATCCTGCAGACCTCACTTCCGGTGAAAGCACAGTGTGACCCGGTAGGAAAAATTATTGCACCCCCTCCCCTTTTTGACTGATAGTTCAAACCACCGATCCTTTCCTTTGCCCTTTTAACGGAACTTTGGACTGCCTCCCCCTCTTTTACATTTTCTAGAGAAAACAAAACATTAACCACTACATTAGCATAGCAGTTGACACCAGAACTGTTTTCAAATTGAAAACCAACAACATCTTCAACAGAATCCTTTTTGTTTCTGCTGTGACCCTGCTACAGCACAGGCATTGTCCCCAGCAGTAATTCTGCAATGCCGGTAAGAATAGCTGTGGTGCCTACTGGACTCACTCACCCCCGCGGCGCCCCACGCCGTTATTTGCTGGTCGGCAACTTGCTAGACATCACTTTCGTGCCATCTAGATTTCAGCGCGTTCTGCTGCCTTGGAACTATTCGCACAACAGACCGCTACTGACAAGAATATTTCATTATTGGTCCTGTCAATTTCAATAAATCTATTGGATAATTAAAAAGAAATTGCCACGGTCTCTTCGTTGTTTAAATGTTTTTACTGTTTTTGTTTTGTTGTATATATTTATATGTTATTAAAGTTTTATATTCCTACTACTTTGTTGGAGTGCTATATATTTTTAATGTGACACATAATTGTAAAAACTTTGATGTACAAAGAGTCATTCCTGGAATCTTCCGCTTCAGGCTCGGTCCTCTCCCCAATCACAATACAGGATGGTTTTCAGATAGTAGGAACGCGTGTGCTGTGACGGATCACATCGGGTGTGGGCCTTGATCTACTATAACTCCTTTGAAGAGGGGTGATTCTTTACAGCTGGGGCCATAAACTACATCTGCAGGGCTAGCTGATAGCCTAGGACCGGCCTGGACATTCGGACACAGAGGAAGAGGAGTGTCAGAGGGTGCGGTAGTGAATAGGGCGAAAGGGAGGTGTCGGGCGGGCACAGAGTGTGATTCTCAGGGAAGAGCAGCGCAGATGGGGGAAGGTTTATTGCCCATGCATAAGACAGAGAGCGGTGGTGACCAGTGCCTGGGGGAGATGCTTACGAGGGTGAGGAGCCATGCTACGAATCGACAGCGTGCAGAGAGTGGGTCTGGTCAAGACATCTAAAATGGCTGCCGTGCACGACAAAAGTGTGGCATTTCAAAAAAGGCAAGATGGCGCAGACAATGTTTTTCAACACTTCCTCATTTCCTTCGAATCGAACGTTAACAGACGTTGGGGCATATTACCAAAGTTAAGCGATATTTATCGCTAACGATGCTTACCAACCAATTTTTTACCACTAAGCATCGTCAGAAATTATCGAAGATAAACCTTACTATTATCAAGGTTTATCGCAAATGCGATAATAAACGGCCGCAATGCATGAATATCGCTAAAAACTCAGCGATATTCATGCATTACCGAGCTAATGCTCTTAGCCATGTTATCCACCTCCCATTGGATAACATGGCTAAGAACTGCTCAGGGCAGGTGTTACTTTTTGGAGATATTCGCGCTTAGCGCGAATATCTCCAAAAGTTGGTAATAGGAGATAGATATCTTGCATGTTGTAATGCAAGTTATTGTGGTATATGGAACTCATACCATAATCTCTCAGGAAAGCAGAAACTGATCCTTTTGGAACCGCCTAAAAAGGCCTAGGGGGTGAGGAGTACTCTACTTTGCCCCCTTTTCACGTTCCGAACTATTTTATTTTACTCTCTTCTGTAATTACACAAAATAGCAGCGATAAGATGCATCGGAGACACACAGTGAGAGAAAGGAGGCCGGAGATGAAGAAGACATGTCAAATACACATTGGAGATAATATAGTGGCAGAAGGGAAGTAAATATGAGTAAACTTACCATGTAACATAAAAATGTTGCACTCTATACTATAAGTCTCATTTTATACTACAATCACTTCGCTACAACCTCATAAATTAAAAATAAAAATAAATAATGTCTCAAACAATTTTTGATTTCTAAATATAAATTTATTCTTCAGAATTTTCTAAATTTGAAACAACTACTAACATGTCCTCATCAGTAATTTCCTCTTCAATCATCTCATCTGGAATCTCCTCATTAAAAGTCTGCAATGATGATTCTTGTAACTCTATGGTCTCCAAACACTCGATAAATTCGCCATCAAGAGATTGATCAAAAAAATCATTCAAGTCATCTCCTCCTTCTGACAATATTTCATTATTGGTGCTGTCAATTTCAATCAATGTAGTGGAATCATTCAAGTCATCTCCTCGTGACAATATTTCATTATTGGTGCTCTCAATTTCAATCAATGTAGTGGAATCATTCAAGTCATCTCCTCCTTGTGACAATATTTCATTATTGGTGCTGTCCATTTCAATCAATCTAATGGAATCATACAAGCCATCTCCTCCTTGTGACAATATTTCATTATTGGTGCTCTCAATTTCAATCAATGTAGTGGAATCATTCAAGTCATCTCCTTGTGACAATATTTCATTCTTGGTGCTGTCCATTTCAATCAATCTAATGGAATCATACAAGTCATGTCCTCCTTGTGACAATATTTCATTATTGGTGCTCTCAATTTCAATCAATGTAGTGGACAATTCAAAAGAAATTGCCACGGTCTCTTCATTGTGAGCCATTTTATTTTGAAATTGCTTGCTGTAAATTGCAGAAAAAAATAATCACTTTCATTTATCGTTTTTAGTAATACATAATATAAAACTAACTTCATCAAGTATTTAGTATAACAGAAGGACAGCAAATAAATAACAGAAAACATTTTTCAAATTATCTTCAAGTGTACAACATAGTTCCCCTTACAAATTAACAACTCACCTTTTTAAAAGTAGCAGAAGTGTTAGTACTGTGTAAATCAAACACCAGAAATTCACCACCAAAAATTCCTCACAAATGTACCTCAGACAGTAGTATCACAAAATGGCTGTGGTTTCCTCTCATTTGACATATATACATAACCAATTAACTTTCATCACACACAAATACAAAACCAAAGTAACATTTTAATTGGTTCTAAATTTCAACACTTTCAAATGTGTTTTCCCCATGCAATTTTCCATAGAACATTTACATACGTCTACAGCCTGAATGGCTGAACGGAATTACACCAAACTTGGCAAAATGGTACATCAAACCTAAGAGGTCAGGAAGGATCTACTATGCCCCCTTATGGTCATTTCCCCCTTCGCTTTGGCCTCCTCTTGTCTCTCAATCCTACCGAGGGACAAGATGGCGGCCGCTACGGACTGTTTGGAATGTTGACAGACGCCGGAGAACCAATCAGCTTCGCAAAGCTCCGTAACGCGAAAAGTACGCGAAGCGGAGCGCTGTTACAGATATATATCTTTTTTTCAACGTTAATTTCTCAAAATCCACTGGAGCACATATATTGAGACCTAGCAAAGGCACATCGGGCTACCAGTCCCTAATATTTTGCCAAGTTTCGTGCAAATCCATTCAGCCGTTCGATTATTATTATTTTGGTTTTTTTTTGCCCCGCGGGGCCCTTTTAAAACCTCCACATCAAACCTAGGGGGTCAGCGAGGATCTACTATGCCCCCTTATAGTTATTTCCCCCTTTGTTTTGACCTCCTCTTGTCTCTCGATCCTACCGAGAGACAAGATGGCGGCCGCTACGGACTGTTTGGAATGTTGACAGACGCCGGAGAACCAATCAGCTTCGCTTCACAAAGCTCCGTTGCGCGAAAAGTCCGCGAACCAGAGCGCTAACCGGTCCGCTGTTACAGATATATATCTTTTTTTAAACGTTAATTTCTCAAAATCCACTGGAGCACATATATTGAGACCTACAAAAGGCACATCGGGCTACCAGTCCCTACAATTTTGCCAAGTTTCGTGCAAATCCATTCAGCCGTTCGGGCTAAAAGTGAGGCCAACCGCCCTATGGAAAACTCAATGTTAAAAACACGTTTTGGGACCCCCCTTTTTTCTCGGCCCCCACTGGACGAACTTCCCCCAAATTTTCAAGGGCTGCTCAGAAACAAAATGTGCCATTTTCCTGAAAATTTCAGCCGATTCCGTCCACAAACGCCAAAGTTATTAGACATAGAATTTTCAAAAAACCCATAGAGAAAAAATCCTAACTATATATACCTACTGGCGACCGCCAGTAGGTAATATATATATATATATATATATATATTATATATTTATACATAACGCAAATCCCAAAATAAGCAGCGCTCTCAAAAACCAAAACGCCACGCCAAGTTTCAAGTCCAAGGGTGTTTATTTCCACTTACAACATGTTTCGGCTTAAGGAAGCCTTGATCACGTAAGTGAAAATTTGCATAAACAGTATTAATAAAGTTACAGGCAGGCCTTAGACATCGACAAGGGACATACATTACATCTGCCCGGAGGCTGACATCTTTAAAGGAGGTAATGATGCACGTTGTCAAGAGTAAGTTTGTAGTTATCATACGTGCATGCATAAAACCATTCCTGTTCAGATGTACGAATTGAGCGCCAATGCACAATAAGGTGAAACAAGTATATTATGCACGATAACCAAGTAAGAAGCCAAACAGTATTCAATGGTTGCCATCTTGGAACATATACTTGTAAATACTTTCACAGGTTTTAGCATTGTTCTCCACCCAAATATTAACTAGGTCGTATATTCAAATGATATTGTGTCAAACTGAACATTGTAAGACAGAATTAGCAAATAAATTATGACTGCACTCGTATCATGGGGAAATCCCAAGCGACTGCCACACTCCGCGGACTAGCTCCCAAATTGATCACAAGTGCAATAATGCCCACTGGTCCTGGTCCAGCAGTATCTGACAGGGCTTCCTTAAGCCGAAACATGTTGTAAGTGTAAATAAACACTCTTGGACTTGGAAACTTAGCGTGGCGTTTTGGTTTCTGAGAGCGCTGCTGATTTTGGGATTTGCGTCATTTGAGTACAGGCGTGCTCGGTCGAAATGCATGCCACCTCCCACGGGGCCACCAGCAGTCGGGACGGAGCAATTTTGGGAAAGGATATATATATATATATATATATATATATATATATATATATATATATATATATATGTATATATATATATATATATATATATATCTTGCACACCCCCTCACAAGGAAGGATTGAGCACGCACTCACGAGGGTGTCAGATTTTCCCAATTTTCAGTTTATTTTTAAGATTTCCAGCATTTCAGTCAAAAGAACCGACGCGTTTCGCTGCTCCCACACGCAGCTTGCTCACGGTTAAACATTAGATTATTACAAACCCCTCCTATTTCTACAGGGTAACCGCCAAACCGTTTTGTTTGCAATACCTCACTTCCTGTATCTTTACCGGAAGTGACTTGGGGATTGTAGTTTTTTACCTCCATAAAAACTACAAATTCACGTTGTTGTCAACATAAATACATTTGAATTCATTAAATGCGCATTACCAATGTTGTATAATTCAGGATTATTACAAATCTCATTTTATGACTATCTTCTCATATGTATACATCCTATCACGGCTATTTTGCGTACTGTTCATCATTTCATCATTGTTACGTTTTCTGCCCTCCAGTAGGCTTAGGATCACACTGTTTTACAATCCACATTGCATATTTATCAATGCACTTTTATATGTGTTTGCTCCGCACTATTTCATCATTTACTTAAACCATCTTGTTAGCCCTCTAGTGGGCATTACGATGTGTCTTGCAGATTTAAACCATGCATAGGTAACACGTTACTATTCTCTAAATTATACATGTGGTTGACGCCCCTCTCCTTTGATGTCATTGCAACCGTATCCTTTAGTCAAATTCATTTCAAATCCCCTCTTAACTATATTATAGTCCTTCTTGAATATTGTCCTGTGTTATTCGAACCATATTTCAGATAAACCATACTGTCCCACAGTCTTATTCCCACGCGTCACAGATGTACATATAATTCTTCACTCTGATTGAGCCCCATCGGGGTCATTGTCCTGAAGTTTAGAATTTGACGCGATTCCCTGCATCTCAAAGTTTAAAAGAATCCTTGAGCATGTAAGAGCGACGGTGAATAAGGACAGAAATAATGCTGTGGCAAAGCATATGGAGACCTCACACAACAGTGATTGGACATTGTTGAAATTCTATGCTTTGGAAACAATCCTCCCACATGAGAGGGGGGGGATAGAGAAAAAACTTTGAGATGCAGGGAATCGCGTCAAATTCTAAACTTCAGGACAATGACCCCGATGGGGCTCAATCAGAGTGAAGAATTATATGTACATCTGTGACGCGTGGGAATAAGACTGTGGGACAGTATGGTTTATCTGAAATATGGTTCGAATAACACAGGACAATATTCAAGAAGGACTATAATATAGTTAAGAGGGGATTTGAAATGAATTTGACTAAAGGATACGGTTGCACTGACATCAAAGGAGAGGGGCGTCAACCACATGTATAATTTAGAGAATAGTAACGTGTTACCTATGCATGGTTTAAATCTGCAAGACACATCGTAATGCCCACTAGAGGGCTAACAAGATGGTTTAAGTAAATGATGAAATAGTGCGGAGCAAACACATATAAAAGTGCATTGATAAATATGCAATGTGGATTGTAAAACAGTGTGATCCTAAGCCTACTGGAGGGCAGAAAACGTAACAATGATGAAATGATGAACAGTACGCAAAATAGCCATGATAGGATGTATACATATGAGAAGATAGTCATAAAATGAGATTTGTAATAATCCTGAATTATACAACATTGGTAATGCGCAATTAATGAATTCAAATGTATTTATGTTGACAACAACGTGAATTTGTAGTTTTTATGGAGGTAAAAAACTACAATCCCCAAGTCACTTCCGGTAAAGATACAGGAAGTGAGGTATTGCAAACAAAACGGTTTGGCGGTTACCCTGTAGAAATAGGAGGGGTTTGTAATAATCTAATGTTTAACCGTGAGCAAGCTGCGTGTGGGAGCAGCGAAACGCGTCGGTTCTTTTGACTGAAATGCTGGAAATCTTAAAAATAAACTGAAAATTGGGAAAATCTGAAACCCTCGTGAGTGCGTACTCAATCCTTCCTTGTGAGGGGGTGTGCAAGATAAATTAAGGCTGGGCTCAGCTGAGGAGTATCGCACCGAATACAGAAGCGCCAGGGGTCTTGCGAACTAGGAGCCATCCCGGAACATATATATATATATATATTCACTGAAAAAACCATAGGTTATAGACCATATATAGTTAGGAATTAGCATTTACAAAACCTTGAAAATTCACTGAAAAAACCATAGGTTATAGACCATATATAGTTAGGAATTAGCATTTAAAAAACCTTATTTTACTCACACAAAACCATTGAAATTCCATATATAGTTAGTTGCACTAACTATATATCGCGCACCCGCAATCCACTGCTGATGATGTCACATATTACATCATTCATGACATGGTCAGTGACATCACTGATGACATCACTGATGACATCTCAAATGACATCACTGATGATCGGACACAGAGGAAGAGGAGTGTCAGAGGGTGCGGTAGTGAATAGGGCGAAAGGGAGGTGTCGGGCGGGCACAGAGTGTGATTCTCAGGGAAGAGCAGCGCAGATGGGGGGAGGTTTATTGCCCATGCATAAGACAGAGAGCGGTGGTGACCAGTGCCTGGGGAAGATGCTTGCGAGGGTGAGGAGCCATGCTACGAATCGACAGCGTGCAGAGAGTGGGTCTGGTCAAGACATCTAAAATGGCTGCCGTGCACGACAAAAGTGTGGCATTTCAAAAAAGGCAAGATGGCGCAGACAATGTTTTTCAACACTTCCTCATTTCCTTTGAATCGAACGTTAACAGACGTTGGGGCATATTACCAAAAGTTAAGCGATATTTATCGCTAACGATGCTTACCAACGAATTTTTTACCGCTAAGCATCGTCAGAAATTATCGAAGATAAACCTTGCTATTATCAAGGTTTATCGCAAATGCGATAATAAACGGCCGCAATGCATGAATATCGCTAAAAACTCAGCGATACTCATGCATTACCGAGCTAATGCTCTTAGCCATGTTATCCTCCTCCCATTGGATAACATGGCTAAGAACTGCTCAGGGCAGGTGTTACTTTTTGGAGATATTCGTGCTTAGTAATAGGAGATAGATATCTTGCATGTTGTAATGCAAGTTATTGTGGTATATGGAACTCATACCATAATCTCTCAGGAAAGCAGAAACTGATCCTTTTGGGACCGCCTAAAAAGGCGTAGGGGGTGAGGAGTACTCTACTTTGCCCCCTTTTCACGTTCCGAACTATTTTATTTTACTCTCTTCTGTAATTACACAAAATAGCAGCGATAAGATGCATCGGAGACACACAGTGAGAGAAAGGAGGCCGGAGATGAAGAAGAGATGTCAAATACACATTGGAGATAATATAGTGGCAGAAGGGAAGTAAATATGAGTAAACTTACCATGTAACATAAAAATGTTGCACTCTATACTATAAGTCTCATTTTATACTACAATCACTTCGCTACAACCTCATAAATTAAAAATAAAAATGAATAATGTCTCAAACAATTTTTGATTTCTAAATATAAATTTATTCTTCAGAATTTTCTAAATTTGAAAGAACTAGTAACATGTCCTCATCAGCAATGTCCTCATGAAAAGTCTGCAATGATGATTCTTGTAACTCTATGGTCTCCAAACACTCGATAAATTCGCCATCAAGAGATTGATCAAAAAAATCATTCAAGTCATCTCCTCCTTGTGACAATATTTCATTATTGGTGCTGTCAATTTCAATCAATGTAGTGGAATCATTCAAGTCATCTCCTCGTGACAATATTTCATTATTGGTGCTCTCAAATTCAATCAATGTAGTGGAATCATTCAAGTCATCTCCTCCTTGTGACAATATTTCATTATTGGTGCTGTCCATTTCAATCAATCTAATGGAATCATACAAGTCATCTCCTCCTTGAGACAATATTTCATTATTGGTGCTCTCAATTTCAATCAACGTAGTGGAATCATTCAAGTCATCTCCTTGTGACAATATTTCATTCTTGGTGCTGTCCATTTCAATCAATCTAATGGAATCATACAAGTCATGTCCTCCTTGTGACAATATTTCATTATTGGTGCTCTCAATTTCAATCAATGTAGTGGACAATTCAAAAGAAATTGCCACGGTCTCTTCATTGTGAGCCATTTTATTTTGAAATTGCTTGCTGTAAATTGCAGAAAAAAATAATCACTTTCATTTATCGTTTTTAGTAATACATAATATAAAACTAACTTTATCAAGTATTTAGTATAACAGAAGGACTGCAAATAAATAACAGAAAACATTTTTCAAATTATCTTCAAGTGTACAACATAGTTCCCCTTACAAATTAACAACTCACCTTTTTAAAAGTAGGAGAAGTGTTAGTACTGTGTAAATCAAACACCAGAAATTCACCACCAAAAATTCCTCACAAATGTACCTCAGACAGTAGTATCACAAAATGGATGTGGTTTCCTCTCATTTGACATATATACATAACCAATTAACTTTCATCACACACAAATACAAAACCAAAGTAACATTTTAATTGGTTCTAAATTTCAACACTTTCAAATGTGTTTTCCCCATGCAATTTTCCATAGGACATTTACATACGTCTACAGCCTGAATGGCTGAACGGAATTACACCAAACTTGGCAAAATGGTACATCAAACCTAAGAGGTCAGGAAGGATCTACTATGCCCCCTTATGGTCATTTGCCCCTTCTCAATCCTACCGAGACACAAGATGGCGGCCGCTACGGACTGTTTGGAATGTTGACAGACGCCGGAGAACCAATCAGCTTCGCAAAGCTCCGTAACGCGAAAAGTACGTGAAGCGGAGCGCTGTTACAGATATATATCTTTTTTTGAACGTTAATTTCTCAAAATCCACTGGAGCACATATATTGAGACCTAGCAAAGGCACATCGGGCTACCAGTCCCTAATATTTTGCCAAGTTTCGTGCAAATCCATTCAGCCGTTCGATTATTATTATTATTTTTTTTTTTTGCCCCGCGGGGCCCTTTTAAAACCTCCACATCAAACCTAGAGGGTCAGCGAGGATCTACTATGCCCCCTTATGGTCATTTGCCCCTTCGCTTTGGCCTCCTCTTGTCTCTCGATCCTACCGAGAGACAAGATGGCGGCCGCTACGGACTGTTTGGAATGTTGACAGACGCCGGAGAACCAATCAGCTTCGCTTCACAAAGCTCCGTTGCGCGAAAAGTACGCGTCCTGGAGCGCTGCCCGGTCCGCTGTTACAGATATATATCTTTTTTTAAACGTTAATTTCTCAAAATCCACTGTAGCACATATATTGAGACCTACAAAAGGCACATCGGGCTTCCAGTCCCTACAATTTTGCCAAGTTTCGTGCAAATCCATTCAGCCGTTCGGGCTAAAAGTGAGGCCAACCGCCCTATGGAAAACTCAATGTTAAAAACACGTTTTGGGACCCCCCTTTTTTCTCTGCCCCCCCTTGACGAAACCCCCCCAAATTTTCGGGGGCTGCTCAGAAACAAACTGTGCCATTTTCCTGAAAATTTCAGCCAATTCCGTCCACAAACGCCAAAGTTATTAGACATAGAATTTTCAAAAAACCCATAGAGAAAAAATCCTAACTATATATACCTACTGGCGACCGCCAGTAGGTAATATATATATATATATATATATATATATATATATATATATATATATATATATATATATATATCATGTGATCAAGGGAGGGATCTCCCGAAACGCGTTATGGCGGCAATGGGTAAATAAAGAAAAGCATGATAATTACCGGGTCCACGCTCGTTTGTTCTGCAGGAGTGGAAGTGAAAGCGAGAAATCAAGCATAAATGGGAGTCATTTTTAACTCACCTGGAAAGAAGCTGCCTTTGAAGAAAGGACGAAAGTCTTGAAACGCGCCAGGCAAAAGAATCTAACTTGAAAGGGAATGCGAGTTGTCAGAGAAGGCTTTCGAGCAGGCTGGCTGCAGTGTGCGTCGTGTGTGAGCTCCAGGGCACTTTGGTTTACAAAATTAATTAACACGATGGCCCCGTCGTGACTGGACTGCACCATCTTGGACACTAAGAAGCTGTGGTTTAAACTGATTAAACCAATGCAGCGCAGCAAGCCAGACGTAATGAACTTGCAAGCCCTTCAGGATCCTACTAAGGAAACAATTGCTTTTAATTATTTTCGTGAGTACAGAACCTACTAAGGTAAATGCAATGTGACTCCCATTTACGAACTTCTAGCTCCAAGATGCACCATGCTACTGGTTTGAACTTAGCACAACCCACTGTGGGTCACATGGTTAATTTGAATAAATGGGAGTAATTTGTAACTCACCTGGAAAGAAGCTGCCTTTGAAGAAGGGACGAAAGTCTTGAAACGCGTCAGGCAAAAGAATCTAACTTGAAAGGGAATGCGAGTTGTCAAAGAAGGCTTTCGAGCAGGCTCGCTGCAGTGTGCATCGTGTGTGAGCTGCAGGGCACTTTGGTTTACAAAATTAATTAACACGATGGCCCCGTCGTGACAGGACTGCACCATCTTGGACACTAAGAAGCTGTGGTTTAAACTGATTAAACCAATGCAGCGCAGCAAGCCAGACGTAATGAACTTGCAAGCCCTTCAGGATCCTACTAAGGAAACAATTGTTTTTAATTATTTTCGTGAGTACAGAACCTACTAAGGTAAATGCAATGTGACTCCCATTTACGAACTTCTAGCTCCAAGATGCAACATGCTACTGGTTTGAACTTAGCACAACCCACTGTGGGTCACATGGTTAATTTGAATAAATGGGAGTAATTTGTAACTCAGCTGGAAAGAAGCTGCCTTTGAAGAAGGGACTAAAGTCTTGAAACGCGTGAGGCAAAAGAATCTAACTTGAAAGGGAATGCGAGTTGTAAGAGAAGGCTTTCGAGCAGGCTGGCTGCAGTGTGCGTCGTGTGTGAGCTTCAGGGCACTTTGGTTTACAAAATTAATTAACACGACGGCCCCGTCGTGACAGGACTGCACCATCTTGGACACTAAGAAGCTGTGGTTTAAACTGATTAAACCAATGCAGCGCAGCAAGCCAGACGTAATGAACTTTGTAGCCCTTCAGGATCCTACTAAGGAAACAATTGCTTTTAATTATTTTCGTGAGTACAGAACCTACTAAGGTAAATGCAATGTGACTCCCATTTACGAACTTCTAGCTCCAAGATGCACCATGCTACTGGTTTGAACTTAGCACAACCCACTGTGGGTCACATGGTAATTTGAATAAATGGGAGTAATTTGTAACTCACCTGGAAAGAAGCCGCCTTTGAAGAAGGGACGAAAGTCTTGAAACGCGTCAGGCAAAAGAATCTAACTTGAAAGGGAATGCGAGTTGTCAGAGAATGCTTTCGAGCAGGCTGGCTGCAGTGTGCGTCGTGTGTGAGCTCCAGGGCACTTTGGTTTACAAAATTAATTAACACGACGGCCCCGTCGTGACAGGACTGCACCATCTTGGACACTAAGAAGCTGTGGTTTAAACTGATTAAACCAATGCAGCGCAGCAAGCCAGACTTAATGAACTTGCAAGCCCTTCAGGATCCTACTAAGGAAACAATTGCTTTTAATTATTTTCGTGAGTACAGAACCTACTAAGGTAAATGCAATGTGACTCCCATTTACGAACTTCTAGCTCCAAGATGCACCATGCTACTGGTTTGAACTTAGCACAACCCACTGTGGGTTACATGGTTAATTTGAATAAATGGGAGTAATTTGTAACTCACATGGAAAGAAGCTGCCTTTGAAGAAGGGACGAAAGTCTTGAAACGCGTCAGGCAAAAGAATCTAACTTGAAAGGGAATGCGAGTTGTCAGAGAAGGCTTTCGAGCAGGCTGGCTGCAGTGTGCGTCGTGTGTGAGCTCCAGGGCACTTTGGTTTACAAAATATATATATAATAAATATGCATTTATGTTTAATATATATATATATATATCTTTATATAAACACAATTATATGTATATATATATCTGTTTACGTGTTTATGTAATTATATATTTATATATGGTATTATCATTAATTAAATCTATTTAATTGACATTATAATAAACTTCCATTTTAAAATATTTAACATTTACTACTTTAAACTCGATTTATATTAAAAAAACTATGTTTGTTTGATTTTTGATGATATTAGTGTCAACGATATTTATTTTCTGATATTTTTGTACCTACCATTATAAGTGTAGAAACATGATATTTTGGTAAAGAACATTTTTGACTCTATATTTGTATCAAACAATATTGTTTACCTCAATATTATGTCAGTGTTGCATGTGTGTATGTTTAAGGAGAGCAGCTTATGCCATAGAGAAAGAAAAGTATTAGAATAGAGCAAGGAGAGCAGCGCAAAATTACACGAAAGCTCAATTTATTTATTTATTTTTAAAATTTCTAAAGCGCGCAAATACCTTACGGTGTCTCGGCGCTAGTGTAAGCAGATTACGAGGGTTGTGAAAAGATGTGACTGGTTAAAGAGCCATGTTTTAAGATGTTTTCGAAAGGAAAACAGCGAAGTGTGTTCCTTGATCTGGGGAGGAATCTGGTTCCATAGTTTTGATGCAGCCACTACAAAACGTCTGTCTCCCCATGTTACCTTTTTTGTTGGAGGAATTTGGAGCTGTTGGGCCGTGGATGACCGCAGTGTTCGACTGGGTTGATAGATTTAAAAAGCGCTTTTGAAGAAGTCGGGACCATTATTGTTCAAGGCCTTGTGAGTAATGCACATGGCCTTGAACTTTATCCTACTTCTTATGGGTAGCCAGTGAAGCTCTCGAATTGTAGGAGAGATAGAGGCGTGTTTTGGTATCCCCATGAGGATCCTTGCAGCAGCATTTTGAACAAGCTGTAGCTTGCTCACCACTTGTTCCTGTGCATTGAGCAGTAGGCCATTGCAATAGTCCACCTTGGATAGTACCAAGGAGGACATTAAAGTTTTACCAGCAGTGGGAGGAAGAAAAGGGAGCAGTTTCTTCACCATTCTCAAAGTGAAAAAGGAGGCCGAGACCACGGCATTGGCGTGACTAAGGAACGTAAGCTTACTGTCAAAAAGCACGCCCACGTTTTTCACCTTGGCTACTGGCAATGGAGGCATACCCAGTTCCGAAGGCCACCAGACCGGAGACCAAGACGGAGTCAGTTCACCAAAAACCAATACCTCCGTCTTGTCGGAATTTAGCTTTAAGCAATTCCGGTTCATCCATGTGCTGATTGCCTTCATGCCTGCCTGAAAATTCGCTGCCACAGCTTCTCCATTTTTGTGTATCTCCAGGACCAGCTGTGTGTCGTCGGCGTACGATGTAAGCCCTATGCCGAATGACTTGATTACCCTCGCCAAGTCCGACACGTAGATGTTGAAAAGTGTCGGACTTAGCGAGGAGCCCTGGGGGACACCACAAGGGAGAGAGAAATCAGGGGAGCTGAAATTTCCCATCTTCACAGACTGTATCCTGTTGGCCAGAAAGGATGCTAGCGTTGCTCTGGCCCTGCCCTGGATGCCGAGGGCGGCGACACGGTCGATCAGAATAGAATGAGAATGGTATGAAGAACAATATAGATGGAACAAATGTGTATCGCACCAGAACTCTCCCATGTCTCAGTGTGAGAAATTGGTGCTTTTTCTATTAAAAAAGGTGCAGGACATTCAACTCTGACTGACACTTGACTGGGGGGACAACTCCCAGCGAAGTACCAGTCTGCCGGCTCCTGTCCCCGAGGCCCTAAACACCTCAGTCACCACATTTGTCAGTCAGGACTTGAATTCTTGGGACATGCTGAACTTACCTCAATTACTGTCACTAGTACACTCCATACGTTCTGGTTCCGCTAATGATCCTCTCCCCCAGCAAAACTCTGCACCATGGACCCAATATATTGCGGCCATTGTAGGACTCCTCAACTCCTCTTTACAGGAGGGGCATATTCCACAGTCATGGAAGAATGTCATGGTTTTGCCTCTTTTGAAGAAGCCTAACCCGGATCCTTACAACTGGGTCCAATTACAAACCAATTTCTATGCTCCCGATTCTGTCTAAAATGTAAAATCTTGGTGAGACATGTCAAGAAACAACTCTTGGGCTTTGTGGAGTCATCAATCTCTCTTCATCCATCTCAGTCAGGCTTTAGAGCAGGACACAGTACCAAATCCAATCTTCTAGGAGTCACAGAAGATCTCAGGCCACTCCTGGATTAAGGTGAGACGGCAGCGCTTATCTTGCTCAATCTCAGTGCTGCATTTGATTCTGTCTTGCATATTACGCTCTTAGAGAGACTGGCAATATGGAGTCTCTGGGAATTATCTTGGATGGCATCCTTTTTAAATGCCAGAACTACACAGTTTGCCTCAGCCAGCACCGCTTCTTCAAGATACACCCTCACTTCAGGGTTTTCTCAAGGTTTAGATTTAAGTCCGGCGCTATTTAACATCTATGTTCCCCCAATGGCTGACTTGGTTGAAAGTTATGGCCTTACCTTATCTTCCTATGCCCATGATACCCAATTCATTTTCTCTCTGACTTCCACTCAAAACCACAACCCTGAGGCCTTGAACTCATGCCTGGGCCTGGTTGCCTCATCGATGAATAATAACTCAACTATGCTGAATGGAGACGAGACCAAGGTACGGGTTTTGGGAAAGATCCCATCCCTCTGGAGCCCACACCACTGGCCAGAAACCTTGGGTGCACTTCCTGCTTCGGTTCATAAAGTTAAGAACCTCAGCTTTCTCCTGAACAAAAAGTTATCTATGAAGCCTCAGGTTGGGAAGGTGGATGATACCTGCTTTGCTATCCTGAAATGGCTGCGAAAAATGATTTGGATACTTCCATCCTCAGCCCAAAGGACAGTCATCAAAGCACTTATCCTGTCTCGATTGGACTACGGTAACATCCTATATGTGGGGGCAGGCAAAGCCTCCATAAGATAGTTTCAAGTGGTTCAAACTTGACAGCCAGGCTGCTCTACAGACTCCTGAAGAACGCATCTGTTTCTTCTCCCCCCCGTGAGCTCCATTGGCTAAAAGTGAAGAAACTGATTCACTTCAAAGCCCTGTGCTATGTGCACAGAGCAAGACCATGTGTCAACCCATCATATCTTCATGAAATGGTGAGACCACACAAGCTGGCCCATTCCCTACACTCCAGTGATGTTTCTCTGTGCATCGCTCCCAGAATCAAACAGGCATATATGGAAGGCCAGTCACGCGCATACCCAAGCCCTAAGCTTTGGAATGCCCTACCTAAAACCTTCAGAAGCTATTCCTTGATGACTATTTTTCAAAAACAGCTGAAGGCCTTTCTGTTCTTAGTCAGCATTGCCTGGTTAGACACATCCTATTGCTAAAGTGCAGAGAAAACCTGTGTGGGTAGCTGAGCACTACACAAGATTAATAATAATAATATTAATAGTTGAGGTACCAAGAATGTACCCAGCAACAGAAAAACCTAAAAAGAATCAGAAACAGGGAAATGATGATGAGGAGTCTGCAATAAAAAACTAACAGCGATAGTTATTCAGTTGAGGACAAATATTGATGCTTTATGGTCTTTACAACCACCACCTTAGGTGGCTCTATCAGCAGGTACATAAGATGTTACAACCACTAGTAGCACAGTGGCTACAGCTCCTGTTGACCTAAATATAATCGAGATTAAGAGACCACTTCCAGCACTTCAGAATGCAACTACACCTGTCAAAGCAGCTGTTTCTGTAATTAGTCCAGGTGTTAGTGCTTCTATTGTATCTCTCCCCACCCCAGTGTCACAGGTTGTGTCAGCTCTGACCATAGCAGTTCCAATAGCAACTGCACCACAAGATATCATTCAGAACCCTATTGTTCTAGGTGTGGTAGGTGTGAAAGACGTGACAGGGTTTATTCTGACTCTCAAAACTCACAGATTGTTGCCTGGACCCCACCACAGAATGTTGAATTGTTAAGAGATGGCAGAAGAATTGTTTTAATTTCACCAATTTCACAGGGAGAGACGGGATTCTTTGATGATGGGATTTTCCTCCATGGCCTCAGGAAACTCCTGAAAATAAAGGAACAGGAGAAACAAAGAGACTAACTTCTTGCTAGTAAAGGGTGAGATCTGAAGGTGGAATTTGAAAAAATGATTAGAGGATGTTTACTGAGAGGTTTCATGGCGCTAAATCTAGCATGTGCCGGGGCCAGCAAGGATTATACCTGGGCCTGTGTGAATAACCATGTTTTGAGCAGCCTCCAGAAATTTAGGAGATTGTTACAGGACCGAATCTCCAAAGGAAGGGAGTTCCAAAGTCTGGGGGCAAGAGTCACGAACCTGCGCCCGCCCTGGCAATGGAGCTTGAAGGAGGGGGTGGCCAGAAGATGGAGATTGGCAGAACGGAGGTTGCAAGAGGGGATGTACCTCGGTAGAAGGTTATTAATGAATCGGGGGCTGCGGCCATGGAGGGACTTAAAAATGTTGCAGGCCGTCTTGAAAGCAACGCGTTGGGGAATTGGGAGCCAGTGATGTTTTTTTGCCGATGGATCAATCTGGCCGCCTGATTTTGGACCAGTTGGAGACTTTTGCCGAGGAAGTGTGGGAGGCCTAAATAAATAGAGTCGGCATAGTCCAGGTGCGATAGTGCCAAAGCCATCACCACCTGGATCAAGGCCGATCGGGTGACCATCCGACTGATCTTCCTGATCTTGCAGAGCTGGAAGAAGCAGGAGGACACAACCGTGCCTACTTGGGCTTTTGGGGAGAGATCCTTGTCAATGCTCACTCATAGGCTTTTTGCCGAGGAAGTAGGTATAGGAGGAGGGCCGAGTTCTGGAGGCCAATATTGTGGGCCCCTGAGTGTTTAACTCTTGCCGTTTAGGACTAGGTCGGTTTTCTCGGGGTTCAGCTTCAGATGGTTAAGAGCCATCCATTGGCGGATATGAAGCAGAGTGCCCTGGAACTCACGGATGGATTCAGGGGAGTTATTTACTGTGGAAATCAGTTGAAGATCATCGGTATAATTGAAAGTGATGGCCTTAAACTCCTTCAGAGACTGGATCAGGGGGACAAATACAAGTTAAACAATAAGGGGGACAGTGAGGATCCCTGAGGGACCCCACAGGATGTGGGGAGTTTAGGAACAGTGAAAGGGGCTAGGCGGACAGCTTGAGTGCAGTCGCTGAGGAAGGACCTAATCCAACTGTAGGCCGAGTTGCGGGTGCCGGGCTGTTTGACATGGTCCAATAAGAAGGTATGATTGACCGTGTCAAACGTGGCCGAGAGGTCCAGGAGGACCAGGGCCCATGGGATTCCTTTATCTGCATTTCCTCGGAGGGTATCCATGACTGCAGTGATGACCGTCTCGGTGGAGTGGGCGGGGCGAAACCCAGCTTGGTGGGGTTCTAGGTAATTGGACTGTTCTATGAAGGTGGAAAGATGAGTGGTTACGTGCGCCTCAAGTACTTTAGCCAAATAGGGAAGAAGGGAGATGGGCCTGTAGTTTGAGGGGTTTAATGGGTCTGCTCCCGTTTTTTTCAAGAGGGGGACATCTGCCTTCTTAAAGGCTATGGGGACCCTCCCCTGGAGCAATGATTGGTTAAGGAGAGTCAGGACAGGAGACAAGAGGACCAAGAAGGTTTCCTTTAAGATGTGCGGGGGACAGCAGTCCCTGCGAGAACCAGATTTTACCCTAGCCAGTAGAGTTTGTAGAGAGTGAGCATCTATGGGTGGGAAGTGGTCAAGGGTGTGGGTGTTGGGTATCATGGCCGGGGAATCCGCCTTAGGACCGGCGACTGGGATGCTAGCTTTAATGGTGGCGATCTTATCCAGGAAATATTTATTGAGGGAGTCGCATAGTTGTTGAGTAACCGCGGTTTTGGGGAGGATTCTCTCATTATTGGACAGCTCGTTGACTATAGCAAAGATGTCTTTTGATTTATTATTTGATTTTTTGATTTTTTCCGAGAAGTAGGCGGCTTTGGCTGAGATGATGGCTTTTTTATAGTCTGTGCGGGCGACCAAATATAGAAGTTTAGCATCCGGGGCGTAGGCCAGCCTCCATCTCTGCTCTTTTTGGCGGGTGTCTATTATTCGAGCCCTAAGGTCAAGGGAGAACCATTTCTGGGCTACAGAGCGGTGGGCGATTTTGAATTTTTTAACTCTAAGTTCAGTTCAGTTCAGTTCAGTTCAGTTCAAAAACTTTATAGCGGTTAATTGTAACCATAAAAGCACATACAAATACAATCTACAGTTTTTAAACATACCATGATAATTTAAGATCAATTCATATATACATCGTCTTAAATTCATCGGAATGGGAAGAGATAAGATTTTAAAATTTGTAAAAATTTAATTTAAAATTACAAATACATAAAAATGATAAAATAACCCTTGATGTACACCTTCACTCCCTACGACTCTACAATAGAACTGAGTGCAATATGTGCACCAGTTTTAACTGATCAGATTCCTTCGAGTTAACCACATTGAGAACAGGAACTTTGCTACAGCAGCCACTATCACTGCATTGGTGTCAGATTTCAAGATCCTGAAAAAAGCAAGATAGTTCTTAATACCCAAGTTGTTACACAACTGGATTATCCACTTTCTCCGGATATTGCCATAGGCCGGACAGAAGAGGGTAACGTGTACAAGAGTTTCATCCTCTATTCGACAGCCTGGGCAGGGGCGTGCAGGACCCCCAGTCCACCTGTCAGTCGTTGAATATCAAGGCAGAGTTCCATATCTAAATTGAAGATCAAGCTTCTTCGCTAAGGTAGGTTGTATGGTATCTATCTCCTGTTCGAAGCTTTAATGTGACTTATGATCCAGGAAGGCATCAGTTAGACTTGAAGGTTTAGCTGAGCAATGTACTTTCCTTAGATTAAAGTGTTTTATAATGTGAACCAAGGTTTTCTTGGAGATAGCTGAGCAAGAGGCCTCAGGATTGGACCAGAGATTCTCGAGCCCAATAAAGGTAAGAATCTGCCTTACAAAGCATAGCCAGGGAATCCTGCCTGCGCCTGAAGAGGCCATCACCACCTTTAATTCCTCCTTGTAGCTTGCCAACCCGGGAGTACTCCATAGCCTCCTCCAATAAAGGAGTGGGCTTGAGGCGATGGCATCTGCAATCGGGCAAATATTCAAATCCAACCTAAGCGGGACTAGCGGAGTGTTTCTTGACAGGGTCAAGATTTGCCTGATAAAGTTGTTTTCTGTTATGGATAGCTCGTATGATGGTAAGTGTCCCCAAAGTTCCGCCCCATAGAGGGATGAAGACCTAGCTTGGACTTTGAATATTTCCAGTGGGGCACATACTATTTTGTGTACACAGTTTTTTGCGACTTTTAAAATCCCCCCTACGGCCTGTGTTAATCTTAGATTGGCCTTGGCCATTTGTGGACCCCACCCCATTTTGTCATTCAGGGATAGACCTAGATAGTCAAAGATTGGGACCCTTTCCAGGGGTCTACCTTCCATCGTCAGATGGGGGCAATTGGTGGTTCTAGCGTTGAATACCATGTACTTGGTCTTGTCGATGTTAACCACCAGGTTTCTTTTATTACAGAAATTAATGAACTGGTTCAACACCCGCTGCATGCCTATTGGCAATTTAGAAAGCAGCAGGGTGTCATCTGCAAACATTAATGCGGGGATTCTTTGGGAAGCCAGTTTTGGGGAATCGATGTCTTTGATAGTAAGAAGATCTTCTATGAGCCCATTGAGAAAGAGGGAAAAGAGGGTTGGGGCGAGCACACAACCCTGCCTGACCCCCTTCTCTACCGGGAACGGCCCCATTAATTGGCCATACTTGCCAAAGCGAACTCTGGCAAAAGTACCTTCGTGGAGATGTTTGAATTGATAGCATAAGTATGGTGGAACCCCCTTAGCTAGTAAGATGGTCCAGAGCTGGTTCCGGTCCACCATATCAAATGCGGACTTCAGGTTCACGAAGGTTAAGTATAGGCTACCCCCATCCAAAACAACATGCTTCCAATAAAGGACCTGGAGCCGGAATAATTGATCAGTTGTTGACGTTTTGGCCCTAAAACCCGCCTGAAGCGGGGTCAAAATATTATTTTCATTGATCCAGTCCTGTAAACGTTGTAAAAGAAGCCTAGCATAGATTTTCTGGCTCACATCGATACGGCTTATAGGCCTATAGTTAGATGGTTCAAGCGGGGAACCCTTCTTAAAGATGGGGATTATCTCCGCCCCAACCAGGTACATGGGAGAGGTAACCCCTGTAGAATTGCATTGTATAATATAAGAAGGTATGGGACCCAAACTATCGGTTCATCTCTAAAAAGGTCACCTGGGATCCTATCCAGCCCCGGAGCTTTATTAGGTTGCAGGCTAAATACAGCCGTTTGAACCTCGGCCAATGAGAAAGGTGGTATGCACCACGTAGGATCCGGGGTCAGAAGGCTTGGAGGGGCCTCACTTCTCGATGTGAGGGGGTTAGAGTAGAGCTCTTTAAAATGTAGAGACCAAGATTTTTCGGGGATGTTTGGGTCAATCGTGGTTTTGCCTTCTGGTTTCCCGGTGTGAACAAGATTCCAGAAGTTTTTATAAAAATAACAATGGTTTGGGGTGGCCTCAAAAAGGTCCTAATGAGAATATAGTATAACTTTAACTCTGAAATCAATCCTGGGAGAGGGTCTTTGCAAACAACAGTACCATACAATTGAAATACTTTATTAATCGTTTCACAATTCAGTATTTTATATTTTATATTTCAGGTGCTCACAGATGTGACAAAGTGCTCATAGTGACTGAGTGAAAAGAATAAAAACAGCTATATACAAAGTGTCACAAACAAGGTTAATCCCCACAGAAAAATATATACAATGCAATGGGGGAGTTTCCTTGAAGGGGTCGACGGCGTTTTGATCTAATGTGATTTCTAGATCATCATCAGGACGTGAGCTTTCTTCAGAAATATATTTAGCAGAACTGTGTACATCCAAGATTGGAGAACAGGGTTCTGTGGCTGTTGTGACTGAATCCAACTGCGCGGCGTCTATGTAGCAGAGCTCAAAGAATTAAATTCCTGGTATATTTTAAGGCGTTTCCATCATTGTCAATATTTTAATATTATGTTCAGAATATCATGGGAGAGGAGCAATTTCCTGCGATTTACGATCCGTAGTTTGTCGCTGTGAGTAAGTGGGCAAAGAAACAAGGCAAGATTTGGAAACACTCATATACCACAGAAGCACATGGGAAACCACCAGCAGTACTCCCAGATAAAGATAATTCTCTAACTTTCCCTATTAGAGAGATACCAGGTGGAGGGTATTTTCATGTACCATGGATTAGAGGTGATCTTGCGACTTTCACAAATAACTTTCCAAAATTGACAGAGAAAACTACCCAGTGGTAAACACAAGTTGACAGATTTGTAAAAATGTCAAAGGTTTTGAAGACAGACTTGAATATTTTCTTTGACAGTGTGGTAATAAGTAATTTATGGACTGAATCTAAAAAATATGATGAGGTGATTACCTTTATGAAAGCTAAAGTTCCTGCGAGGGATATTGGTGGGTTGAAGATCAACAGAACTACTCAAGAAACTAAGGAATTAGTGCATGATTACTATGAACTTATTGAAGGTATTTAAACAGTACAGGGGACAGAAAAATCCCTGAGGTATGCAAAATACGGTAATAATGAGTAAGAGATGAAGCAGAATAGGCTTAAAGAAAAATTCTCGTTGGCCCAGACTTGGCTGGCTACAAGGGTTCCAGAATCAGTTGTATGCAGGGAACGTTGATGGAATCCAGGTGGTTTATTTCCAAAGACAGATTCCCCAAGGTTGAATAGGTGTTTCTCAAGGTAGAGGTTTAGGTGTTCTAAAAGATCCAAACTCAGGGCTTGACATTGCAATGTTTAAATAATCGACTCCTTGTCACTAATGCAACAGACTCGGGTCCTGGAAGAGGGAGTAGAGACAGAATCCTAACCGAGTAAGTGGTAATGGCAATTGCAAGGTGTGAATCAACCGCAATTACAAAACGTTCCAGTTCGGGTTCCAGTCCAGTGAATGCAGATGCCAACACAGTCACAAGTCCCTATGATGCAGGTCCCAAAAGCTCCAATGGCCCACGGAATATAGGTAATAGTAGATTCAATATGAATCAAGCATCAAGGGCAAATTCAAATCTGTAATAAAATCAGAACCCATTTCAACAGTTCCCCATCTTGGAGAGCGAGATGTTTGATACTGACATTTCAAAATGATGATGCCTGAGGGAAGAGGTAGATTGCGCACCAGATGCAGTCTAAGACGTAGACTAAAGTGGACCATTTGTTGAAGAAGAGGTAAATGGTTACCAAGTGTAATTTCTCATCAACACTGGCACTACCCGTTTCAATCTTAGAACAGCAGAAGTCCCAGACCTACCTCTCTCGGAAAAGAAGATCCAAGTAGTGCAAGTCACAAATAACGTACCCTGTTTCGAAGAATGTCTCTGTAAAAATGGGTTCATTTGAGAAAGTTCATCAATTTGGATTGTGTGTTTCAAGTTCTGTAAATTTGTTAGTAAGTGATCTTTAATTCAAGTTAAATTGCACCATCTACTGCACTCCAAATGGTGTTAAATTTACAACACATGATGAAGATGTTGAATTTAAAATGGCCCAACAAGAAACAGCTGTAGGACTGTATCCTGTAAGAATGGTAGAGGATTGACCTCCTGATTTGTGAGATAATGAAAAATCCGAAGTATAGGATTTTTCAGGGAAATACATCGGACTATCAAAGATGTACACTAATAAAGGTGTAGAACCAGGCCACCTTAAAAGAAAGAAAAATGCACTCTTTACGAGAACACCATCATATAATCGTATGCCTGAAAAATGTGGCTGGAATTACTCCAATGATTGAAAACACACTAAAACAAGGCCTTTCAAAGGAAATTATCAGAAGTACTTGCAGTTTGTGTATGATGGATATTTAGAAGCCTAACAGCAAGTATCGAAGTGTGAGGGAGCTTCAAATAAATTAACAAAATTATATCTCCATCTTATCCTGTGGTGCTGAATCCAACTACAATATTATTTCATATTCCCTGCCATGGGGAGTGGTTTAACATTGTTGATCTCTGTCAGGCCTTTTTCTCTGTCCTATTGAATGAATACAGTCTATTTTTGTTTCCACTTGTATTCAGAGATAGAGTTTTGAAATGGTGCTTTCTGATTTCATCAGATCTTGAAAAAGAAAATTAAAACTCTGCAAATGTCTTCCAATTCAGTTCTCATACAGTAAATAATGACTTACTCGTGGCACCAAGTACAAAAGAAGGTTGCAAACAAGACACAATTGCTCTTTTGAACAATTTGGCTGTGATCAGACACAAGGGTGTCCCTGAGCAAATTGCAATACTGTCAGAAAGATGTCCTATATATGGGACATTTAATTGAAAAAGGAATGAGAAAGGTGTCACAAGAGAGAATCAAGACCATGCTAAAAATAAGTCCACTTAGAACACAGTGGATACCCAGTTGTTTTCCTAAAGGACAGACCTTTACTGAGGCTCATGCACTAGAATGTGCCTAATCTGCTTCAATGGGTTAACAAATGCTTGAAAGCATTTCTAGAGCTGAGAGAAAGTCTCTGTTGTGCCCCAGCACAGATTACAGTAAGATGTTAACATTATTTTGCATTGAGAGGGAGGGCTGCACTCTCTCAAAGCTTGCTAAATTACATTTTGACTCTCGAAGACTTGTGGCATATTTTTCTACTACTCTTGACCCTCTTGCCTCAGGACTGCTCGGCTGCCTTAAAGCAGTTGCAGCATTTAGTGTCAGTGTTGAGAGAAGTGAGAGCACAATGACGGGGCATCCTCTTACAGTGATGGTTCCTTATTCTGTGGAGATTTTGCGTACTCGTACCAAACTCCAGGATTTGACAAACAGCAGACTTACAAAACATGAACAACAAATTCTAGTTGCAGACAACAAGATTCTAACGAGGGGACAAACTCTCAATCCAGCTACATTGTTACGATTGCTTGAAAATGAAATTGATGGAGATGAGGTAGAACATGACCTCCTTGATGTTATAGATGTATGCATCAAGTCAAGACCACACATTAAGGATGAACCTCTCAATGAGCCTGACTATGCAATTTTTGTGTAAGGCTCATGTTTAAAGGACAATAAATGGACTATGAGAGCAGCTTATGCTGTATGTACAAGTCAGGAAGTAGTGGAAGTCTCCTGGCTTCAAGATGTTACCTCTGCACAAGTGGCAGAATTAATTGCCGTTACACAAGCTTGTAATCTATCAGCTCAATTGCGTGTAACAATGTTGACAGATAGTCAGTATGTCTTTGGTGATGTCCATGACTTTGGGCTGTTGTGTTCACAGAGTGGATTAATGACATCATCTGAATCACTTATCCAAAACTGAGAATATGCGATGAAACTGTTGGAGGCTGTCAATTGCCACAAGAAATTGCGGTAGGTAAATGTGCAGCCCACAGAAGTGACAATGACTATGTCACAGTTGGAAATAGATATGCCAGAGAAGTTACTCGGTAGAGTGCGATTGTGGCATGCACATTTCATGGGGAATATACAAATGAATCTGATGAGCACACCACTGTTTCAATGCTTTTTGTCAATAGCTGATACGCAGGAAGAAATCCAAAAAATTATATGAAGAAGTTTCAGAGGTAGAACAGCAAGGATGGATCAGAGCAGGATGTGACAACATTGCAAATGACATTTGGGTTTTAGCAGATGGAGGACTAGTGTTGCCAGATAGCCTGTTGTTTCCCATGATGCAACATTTCCATGGCCCTGCACATATTGGGAGGAATGCAAGGGTTAGATTGTTCAGGTAGAACTAATTTAATCCTTATTCAGAGTTCTAGCTGAGGAACCATGCCATGTGTGCTTGATATGTCTGCAGATAATTGTAGGGAGAAGAACAACTATAAAACTGAGTCACATAGGAAGACCCTGAGGACCCTTTAACCGGATGCAGTTGTATTTTATCAAGATGCCTGTTTTTAATGGGCTGAGATATATTCTGGTTACAGTGTGCATTTTCTCTTGATGTGTGAAAGCTAGGCCTGGGCGGTAAACGCTGCTCCGCTCGTGGAGTTTGCAGAGTTTTTCACACTCCATGCTGAGTTCCCAAAAAGTCAGCATAGCAGTGCAGAGAGGAGTTTTTCCTCTCTCACGGCTCACCAACGTTAAGTTGGTGAGCACAAGCAAGCGAGGAAAATCCAACACTAGCCTACTTCCCGGCAAGAAACTTCAACACGCGTTGTCGCGGCAGCTCACTGTATATATAAGCTTGTTTGTGCCTCCTTTTCTGCTGTATATATTCCTTCATGTGTTACTTTCATCGGTCACCTTTCACGAGCACTTGTGCACGGTATCACAGGTTACATGACATTTAATCAATCAATCACAGCATTTGTAAAGCGGCCTACATACCTGTGAGTGTCTCAAGGGGCTAAGGGGGGGGAGCTGCTACTGTTCGAAGAGCCAAGTCTTGAGGAGTCTCCTGAAGGTTAGGAGGTCTTCGGTCTGCCGTAGGAGGATGGGGAGGGTGTTCCACGTCTTGGCAGCGAGGTGGGAGAATGATCTACTGCCTGAGGTCATTCTTTGGAAGCAGGGGACGGTGGCGAGGGAGTGGTCTGCGGAGCAGAGTTGGCGGGCGGGGTTGTAGAGGCTGAGTCGGCTGTTGAGGTACGCTGGTCCGGTGTCATGGAGTGCTTTGTGTGCGTGGGTGAGGAGCTTGAAGGTTATCCTCTTGTTGATGGGGAGCCAGTGCAGGTCTTTCAGATGGGGTGTGATGTGGCTGCGATGGGAAATGTCGAGGATCAGGTGTGCGGAGACGTTCTGGATGCGTTGGAGTGGGTTCAGGAGTTTGGCCGGGGCCCCTGCTTAGAGTGCATTGCCGTAGTCCAGTCTGCTGCTGATGAGGGCCTGGGTGACTGTCCTTCTAGTTTCGGTGGGGATCCACTTGAAGATCCTGCGAAGCTTGCGAAGAGTGTTGAAGCAGGAGGAGGAGACGGCGTTGACCTGTTTTGTCATGGAGAGTGTGGAGTTGAGGATGATCCCCAGATTTCGTGCATGGTCAGTGGGTGTAGGGGGTGCTCTTAGTGCTGTTGGCCACCAGGAGTCTTCCCAGGCCGAGGGGGTGGAACCGAGGATGAGGACCTCCTTCTTGTCCAAGTTCGGCTTCAAACGGCTGTTCCCCATCCAGTCGGCGATAGCCTTCATTGCTTTGTGGAGGTTGGTTTTGGCGGTGTGGCAGTCCTTGGTGAGCGAGAGGATAATCATCGGCATAGGAGATAATGTTGAGGTCATGCTGTCGGGCGACGTGGGCGAGTGGAGCCATAATGACGTTGAACAGCGTTGGGCTGAGGGATGAGCCTTGAGGTTGGCCGCAGGTGACCTCAGTGGCTTTGGAGCAGAAGGGGGAGAGGGGGACGCTCTGGGTTCTCCCGGAGAGGAAGGAGGTGGTCCATTCCAGGGCCTTCTCTTGGATTCCGGCGAGGTGGAGGCGTGCTCCTAGTGTGCAGTGGCAGACTGTGTTGAATGCAGCTGATAGGTCCAGGAGGATGAGGGCCGCTGTTTCTCCGTTGTCGAGCAGGATCCTGATGTCATCAGTGGCGGCGATGAGGGCAGTTTCGGTGCTGTGGTTGCTGCGGTACACGGACGGGGGCGGATCCAGGATGTTGTTCTCTTCGAGGAAGTTGGTCAGTTGTTTGTTGATGGCCTTTTTGATGACCTTCGCCAGGAACGGGAGCAGGGAGATGGGACGGAAATTCTTGAGGTCCTTGGGGTCTGCCTTGGGTTTCTTTAGTAGGACGTTGATCTCTGCGTGCTTCCAACTCTCCAGGAAGGTCGGTGTCTCGAAGGAGATGTTGATGGTTTTCCGGAGGTGGGGTGCGATGATGCTGCTGGCTTTGTTGAAGATGTGGTGTGGGCAGGGGTCTTCCGGGGATCCAGAGTGGACGGTGTCGTCGTCGTTGATGTTGGTCCAGGTGAGCAGGCCGTTAGTGTGGGTGGGGTCGTGGGAGTGGATGTGTCGGTGGTTGTCGGGGTGGTGATGGCGTCGAAGCTGTCGTGGATGTCTGCGATCTTGCGATGGAAGAAGGTGGCCAACGAGTCGCACAGGTCTTGTGAAGGTGGGATGTTGTTGGTGTTGGAGCTGGGGTTGGAGAGTTCCTTCACGATGTTGAAGAGCTCTTTGCTGTTGTGTGCTTTGTTGTCTATGTGGTCTCTGAAAGTGGTCCTTTTGGCGGATCTGATGAATTGGTGGTGTTGGCGGGTGGCGTTTCTTTGGGCTGAGTAGCTTTCTGGTGTTCTTTTGCGGGTCCAGTTTTTTCTAGTTTTCGGCAGGTTAGCTTGAAGGCCTGGAGGTCTTCAGTGAACCAGCTGACTCTCTTGCTTCTGTGGGGCTTCTTGAGCGGGTTGAGGGTGTTGGCGCAGTCGTTGATCCATTGTCTGAGGCTGCGGCGTCGGGGTCGGTCGGGTCCACGGGTGGGCTCTGGGCAAGGGTGGCGGTTATCTGGTCCTCGGTGATCTTGCCCCAGCTGCGGCGAGGCATCTGCTGGGTGTGGTGGGTTTCCGGAAGGTGAAGTGGATGCATCGTCCAGTGGAGTTCGGTGGTGCGGTCGAAGAAGATGTGAGTGCTCGCTGAGAAGATGGGGTCAAGTGTGTGGGCGGCGGAGTAAGTGGGTGTTGTGACGAGTTGTCTGAGTCAGAGGTTGCAGAGGTTGTCAATCAGGGCGGAAGAGTTGGTGTTGTTGTTGTTCTCGAGGTGGAAGTTCAGATCCCCGAGGAGGATGTAGTCCATGGAGGCGAGGGCATGTGTGCTGATGAAGTCGGTGATGGAGTTGCTGAACTGCAGTCGGGGTTCGGGGGTCTGTAGATGAGGGTGCCTCTGAGGGTGGTGTTGGGGTCGGTGAAGATCTGGAAGTGCAGGTGTTCGGCAGTGTTGAGAGTGTCGTTGGCGTGTATCGAGATTTTGAGAGTGTTCCTGTGGACGATGGCAATTCCTCCTCCTATTCCGTTGGTACGGTCCTTGCAGGTGATCTTGTAGCCTTCCGGGATGGCTATGGCGATGTCAGGTGCCGAGGAGGAACTTAGCCCGGTCTCCATCAGGAAGGCAACGTCTGGGGCGTTGGTGTCGAGTAGGTCCCAGAGTTCGACTGCATGTTTGCCGGCAGAGCGGGTGTTGAGGAGGATACATCTGAGGAAGTTGGGTCCTTCGGTGGGTGGGTTGGCGGGCTGGATGCTTGTGAAGCTGCAAATCATGCAGGAGAAGGGTCCTTGGATGCGCTTTGGGGTGGCCAGGCAGCAGGTGCGGGATCATCCGGTGTTGAGTGCGTGGAGGGTGCTGGAGTTGTAGCAAAGGTAGGCGTCGTGGGGTTTGCGGGGGCCAGGGGTCCTGGCCCTGGGCACGGTCCAGGTGCGAACGGGCGCATACGGGCTTGCTTTAGGCGCGCATCCAGTGCCAGCGATGTGCCTGCTGAGCGCAGCCGCGCAGCGGCCTCCATATGAGGTGGTGTGGGAGGGAGGAGCAGCTGGGAGGTGTAACACATTGCCTTCTGTTGATGGATTCATTTGTTTTTGTGTTGAAGACAGAATTTACTTAAATATAGGTGGAAAGGATTTATATGAAAAACTGTCTCACTCCACGTTCTTGTGTTTTCCTATGCCCCTCCAGAGCAATTTATTTTGCACTTCAACTATTCCTCTTTCACACGATACCCCTTGAGACATTGTTTATGTTGTACATAATTACCCTGGTCTCTACTGGGTTTATGGATAACCTCCTGTAGTTTGTTTTCACATTTACAAAAGGAGAAATCAGTTTAGAAAGAGACACATTGGGATAACTAGCTGTGAACACACATTTGAAGTTCTTTGCAGACTTGTACAAATATTAACAGGAGACAAAGCAGTTATTTCTGGAGCCTATTTTGTTTTGTGGACAGGACACATATTTCCATTTACCTGCTGTTTGGGTGGGTTTTTGCTATTTAGCTTTATTGTTTCGCAAGATCTAGCATGTAAATAGCATAGATGCTTACACATCATCATCATCATCATTTGAGTTTTATAAAGCGCATGGTTACACTAGCAAGTGTGTCCCCGCGCTGCTCGCTACAGTTGATTCCTAGAGTCCAAGGCATGTATGTTTGCAGAGTCCTTAGTCCGGTCTAATCTTTGGGGAAGAGAACAGTTTTCAAGTGTCTTCGAAAGTTAGACTCGGAGGGTTCCAGCCGCAGTTTTTCTGGCAGCTGGTTCCATATCCTAACGGTCGTGACTCTAAAGGATTTCCCACCCATTCTAGCCGTTTTGACCTTCGGGACCTGTACTTGCCCAGTGCCGCATGATCTGAGTTGACGGGTGGGTTCGTATCGTTTCAGAAGCCCAAGCAGAGACCTTGGGCCTCTGCCATGAAGAATGCGATGTCCTACATATAGGGCTTTGAAAGTTACCCGTTCCCTAATCGGGAGCCAGTGGAGTGTTCTCAATGCTTTTTTTGTTGATGCCCTTCTAGGGAGTTGTAGGATAAAGCGGGCCGCTGCACTCTGTATTCGTTGTAGTCTCGAGAGGCTTTTTTCGCTGGCCCCTAGATACAGCACATTTCCATAGTCCAACCTTGATGTTATTAAGGTATGGACCAGGGTCTGGCGTACCGGTATGGTCATTAGGTCCAGCGTTTTCCTAAGGACCCGCAGTATCCCAAAACAGGTGCCTGCCACCTGTTTGGTTTGATGGTCGAACGATAGGTTTCTATCTAACCATACTCCTAAGTTCTTCACTAGATTACTAGGTGTGGGCAGTTCACCCAGTTCTTCCGGCCACCAGGCTGAGGTCCACACTGATGGGGATTTACCTACGATCAATACCTCCGTCTTATTCCCATTAAGCCGGAGGCAGTTGTCCGCCATCCATCGTGCCACCTCCTGCATGCAGGACGTGAAGTTGTTAGCGCATTGCTCCTCTGGCTGCGTTAGGGTCACAATCAGTTGTGTATCATCTGCATACGACACCGTCTCAACCCCATATGTGTCTGTGATACCCCCTACTAGGGCCACATACAGATTGAATAGGGTGGGGCTGAGACTGGAGCCTTGTGGCACTCCCTGATTGAGTTTGATTTCTTTAGATCTGAACTGGCCCTGAGCGACCTGAAAGGTTCGATCTGTGAGGAATGATTTAAACCATTCCCATGCTTTCCCTCTCACCCCTCCCTTTTTGAGGCACTGTAGCAGTGTGTGATGAGCTACAGTGTCAAAAGCGGCACTGAGGTCAAGGAGAATCAGTGCCGCCGTCTGGCCTTCGTCTGCATACCTTCGTAGGGCTTCCGTTGAGGATAGCAGGTCCGACTCGGTCGAGTGTAAAGCTCGAAAGCCCGACTGTGAAGGGTGGAGCAGTCCGTTAGTTTCAGCAAAATCCGAGAGTTGTTTATTAGCTGCTTTCTCAGCAATTTTTGCAAAATAGGGGAGGAGGGAAATGGGTCGTAAATTGTCCAGTTTTTCTAGACTGATATTAGGTTTTTTCCTCAAGGGAAGTACTATTGCTGTTTTCCATGCAATAGGAACTACTCCTGTTTCAAAGGAGAGGGCCAGGAGATGACTAATATATGGCTCCAGGGTGGTTATGCTGCCATGTAGTCTTTTTGGGGTTGCTGGATCACTTGGTGAACCTGATTTGATGCTACATGCTATGTGGCATATTGTTTCCGGAGAGGGTGCTATAAGTGCCGAGAGACAATTAATCTCTTGTGCATTCAGGGCACTTTCTACCATCCCAACCCCTGCTCTGGCTGTATCTGGGAAGCCAGCGTAGATTTTGTCTACTTTGGTAGCAAAAAACTCTGCTATTTGATTGCAAGTTTCCGCAGACCCAGCCATGGGGGCTGCTAGAGGTGCAAGGTCAGAGAGTTCCCTATAGACTAGGAACATTTCCTTCATGGAGCTGTCTGCCTCTGTAATTCTAGTGCAGAAATAGGATTTCCTAGTTTTCCGGATTAATGCGTGGTATATCTTTAGGCCATTCTTATATTCAGCTCTCTCTGTCTCAGAGTAGCCCTTCCGCCATTTCTTCTCTAAGTTTTTACATTTCGCTTTTTCCTCTCGTAGTTCAGTATTAAACCAGGGGGCGGATTTGGATCTCCTCGCCGGAGCCTTTTGAGTCCATGGTGCTGTGTGGTCTAGCATTTTTAGGAGTCGCCGATTTAGTGCTATACAGGCGGATTCTATTTCTTCGCCCTCGGGGGGGCCTCCTGCTATTATAGCTTTATTGAATGCCTCCGCGGAAAATTTTGCCCATTTCCTACGTGTATTAGCGGAGCTAGGTTCATTCTGAGGTCCCTTGTTCGGGACCGCCACCCGAAAAGTGACTAGGAAATGATCTGACCAGATAACAGGGGTAGGGGGCTCTACAGTTAGAGTGTCTCAATTAGCGAAAACAGGGTCTAGGAGATGGCCCTGAGAGTGCGTGGGGCTTTCTGATTTAAGCAGCATCTGTATGCCTTCTAGCTCCTGTTTGAGTTCCTGAGCTTCAGTGTTCCTAGGGTCGTCAAAGTGATAATTTAGGTCCCCTAGGAGGAGGAATCTCTCGTGTTTGAGAGCGGAAAGCGTGAGGGTTTCCATCAGTTCGGTGGCAAAACTGGCTACAGGCCCCGGGGGCCGATATATCAGGAATCCCCTGATACAATACCCCTGATGTACAGAAATGGAAAAGGACCCTGTTTCACTGTTAGCAAGATCCCTTCCCTCTAAGTTGCAGACCAGATCTTGTTTATGTATTATGGCAATTCCTCCCCCCTTCCCTTTTGGCCTGTCTATTCTCTTAATGTCGTATCCCGGTGGAAGGACCCCCAGTATGTCTGGTGCCGATGTGGTATTCAGCCACGTCTCCGTCAAGAATAAGGCATCCACCTGACCATCCATAAGATAGTCGTGTATCTCCATCTTGTGTTTTCCTAGGGAGCGGCAATTTAGAAGGGCAAGATTGAGTATCTTACCTTTATATCTGACCCCAAGTTGTCTATTAACAGAGAAGGAGCAGTGTGAACACTTCTTATCTCCGTTCTTAATGTTGAGACTATGCAGACAGGTATTTTCTAGGGGAGGACATAGGTTTTTAAGTTCTACGGAGCTATAGTGCTTTGGGATACAGCTCCCCGCAGAGATTTTTGCCCCTAGCCCCGGTCGGTCACGGACGGGCACAGACGGGCTTGCCTTTGGCGCGCCTTCGGCGCGCTTCCGGCGCGCCCGCTGCGCCCGTCCGCTGCGCTTCCTGTGAGGGCCTGACATTTGAGGCAGAGTGGACTAGGGTCCTCAATGACTCTGTCTCACAGACACATACATAGTACTATTGATGGGACACAATTAGTGGGAGATATTTTAGAGCAATCATTCCACCAGTGGGAGTAGTTTTATATGATGAGGAAATTAGAACATTCCCTACTGTTGTAGATAAACTGATACTAGCACGACTGGAGCTTTGTTAACATTCTGTACTTTCTTGAGCTGTTTTGGGTGACACCAGAGTAGAGTGCATTGCCATTGTCGAGTCTTCTGGAGATGAGTTTGTGTGTGACCGTCTTTCTGGATTCTGTGTGGATCCATCTGAATATCTTTCGGAGCAGGTGGAGTGTGTGGAAGCTAGCTGAGGAAGCTGCATTGATTTGGCAGATCATTGTGAGCGATGAGTCCAGTATGTTGCAGAGGTGGCATGTGTGTTCCATCAGTGTGGGAGGGGATACCAGAGCAGCTGGCCACCAAGGGTCATCCCAGGCTGAAGAGGTGGGTCCCAGGATGACTACCTCAATCTTGTTTGAGTTGAGCTTGAGGAATCTATCTTTCATCCAGGTAACAACATCCTTCATTCTGCTGTGGAAGTTGGTACTGATGGTAAGGGACAGGATCAGCTGGGTGTCATCAGCATAGGAGGCTATGTTGAGCACATGGCTTCGTACGTTGGCTGCGAGGGGAGCCATGTGGACGTTGAAGAGGGTGGAGCTCAGGGAGGAACCCAGTGGCACTCTGCAGCTGATATCTGTAGGTTCTGAAAGGAACGGGGGTAGTCTTACTTACTGAGTCATACTGGTGAAAAAGGAGTGGATCCAGTCCAGTGCCTTGTTGCAGATGCCGGCATCATGGAGTCTCATGATTAGGGTGCGGTGGGAGACAGTGTTGAAGGTGGCTGAGAGGTGCAGTAGGATGAGGGCTGCGGTCTCTCCTAAGTCGAGGAGGAAGCAGATGTTGTCAGTGGCGGCGAGAAGTGGGGTCTCCATGCTGTGGCTGCTTTAGAAGCCGGATTGGAAGGTGTTTAGGATGTGGTTTACTTCTAGGAATGTAGAGAGTTGGATGTTGATGGCCTTTCCACCCATCAGGGATAGGGAGTTGTTGCCACGACTTTTCCTTTTGCAAATAAAAATGCACACAAGCAGAAAAGTGCAAAAGTCTATGTCAAATTCCATGAGAAAAAATTGTAATAGGTATTCATACTTAGACAAGATAAGCATACATAAGCAATAATAATGTGCTGATATAGGTTAGCCTTACTGTTTATTCCATATTAACTGCAAATAATACACTAGCATTGAAAGGACTGTTTTGCACTTTGAGCTGTTGCCGTGCACAATATGTTTTTCTCTTCACTGAAGATATTGTAACATTCCAGAGGCCTTCTGTTAGCTAGTTAATATCATTTGCTCTGTATTAGACAACTGATAGTCAGGTTTTTATCAGGAGGCAAGGAGACAGGAGTTTGGAAGATTTATCTGAAGAACTGTCTGATTTGGACAAAGTATCTTTTTAATGACTTGTGTCTGTGACCCACTGTGAAGACGTGAGCAAATGGGAAGTTTGCCTAATCCTAAGTGTTTACTATTCCTATTGAATGTTGTGAACAAAGAATGTAATACATGTTCCCATTTGCAATATAGCGTGTTATATTAGTGGATGTTGTGAGAGTAGTGGGGGCTTCTCACACTCACTTTTGCTGGTGATCCAGCTCTGAGGTTCTTGAGACCAGATCTCTTTTCATTGGAGATTGTTTTTGAGCCTATTCCTTGTTTTATTAGATGTCTGCTGATTTATAGCTGAGAATACTTTCCAGCTTGACCCTTTCTTTCAATTGATGTGGTAAGGCTTTATGCGTATTAATGTATTCTCTCATCAGAACCCTTTATTGGGTTTTTGAACTGACATCTAATTCTATTCCATTCTAATTTAAGTTAGGTTAGAGAAATTCCTTTTTGCATTTTCCTTAAATGAAATGCTGATTACTGAAGTATATCAATTTCTAATGCTGATTCTTGAAAGACTAATACTTATTGCATACATAATCAAACCTTAGGAAATTGATAACCAAAACCCTTTAACTTCCACAAATTCTATTTGTTGACTGTACTAACGATTTTATGATTTTATTGTCCATATGGGTTGATGTAGATGATTGGTCCTTTTAACTTCTCTGTGTCAATGAATAGAGATCCAAATGACCAATGGCGGGTTATTTAATGATTATACTAGAAGATTAAGGTATAGGAACAGCTGCTCCATCACATGTTACATTCACTGTATGGATTTGAGAACATGTGTATATTTAAAGATGCAAATGCATCCAATGCTCTTTGTGTCTGATCTGTGGCATCAATTCAGGAAGTTCTGAAGTGTATCTTCCCTCTTTGCTCAGGCATGTGGCAGTGATAAGAGTTTCTGTTGATATTTTGAAGGCTTCTTGAGGTTAGATTGCCAGAGCAAGGCCCATGGGAAATGTTGGAAATAGATGGCATGCTCAGGATTTGTGCAGCTCATGTCAGTGACAGCCCAACTTGGCAGCGGTGTTCAGTTTGCCGTGGTGGCCAACAGTATAAAAAAGCACATTAAAGTGTATAACACAACAAGCATATTGTCAGAATGTGAAAAACCTGTATCGATAAAAGAATATGTTAAGCACTCATCTGGAAAGCTGTGTTCAAGATCTCATGAGCACACACATTTCATCGCAATGACAATGCAAAATAGTTATGATCTCAGACGTCTGCCTAATTCATACCGTTGCTTCTCAATATGAGGCTAAAAACAACCACAGCTATCATGTATCGGGGCAGGTTCTCAGCGCATGAATATTCCACCTCTTTTCTTTCAGGATCACGCAAGCATCACTCGTTCAACTTTAGTGTAATACTTTATCCCAGACTGATAAATTAGGGCAGCAACAGAGACTTTCACTCCAGCTAGTCTAGTTCTTACATTTATACTGATATACAGGCTGCATTGAATCAGTGATGCCAATTGATATTCTGGCACACAGGGACTGTTCATAGGCAGAGTTAATAGCAGTAGGTGCCAGGCCAATTCGTCACTCAGATCTTCTGCGACCTTTTAAAATTTGGAGGCACTTAAACAATTCCTAGATAGATTTACCAATCAAATATTCTAGAAGGATTCCTGTGTTTGAGATATTGCCAGCTCTTGTCTCTCTGCTGGAAAATCAGCCGTGATGAATATTGGAGAAATGGTACTCTCTAGGAGAATTTAGTGCGACACTTTGGAGGATGCAGTCAAATTCTGGGGTGCTGCTCTGGAAATCATTGGACAGTAGTGCCTCCTGCCTGACCCAGAGAACTAGGAATAAGTATCTGAAAGGGGCACAGCCTCTAAGATCTGCTGCTTGAAATGAATGGAAGCAAAAGGGTCCATGGTGGATACAGGTCTGTCGGTGGCAGAGACAGACAGTGCCACTTTTAAAGCATTTATCCCTGTGTCAGGGCGGGAGTGCTGCAGGCTTTCGGAAACGCTTTTTAAAATTTAATGACCTTTTTAATTGTAACGCTCAGAAATTGCAACTGACTGTGGGGAAATTAACGATGCTTTGGGAATTTTTACCTGCTTTGTCTGACTGTGCCTGTGTTGCCCGCCCCGTTCTGCCGCGTCCATTGTGGGCGTTTGTTGCGGAGGGTGAGGAGCCCATCACTTCCGGGTTTACAGGAAGGAGTTTAGCGGTCTAGTTTCGCCATCCTGCCCCCTGCTTAATGCAGGGAGGAAAGCGGGCACTCTGTGGATACAGGTCTGTCGGTGGCAGAGACGGACAGTGCCACTTTTAAAGCATTTATCCCTGTGTCAGGGCGGGAGCGCTGGAGGCATTCGGAAACGCTTTTTAAACTTTAATGACCTTTTTAATTGTAACGCTCAGAAATTGCAACTGACTGTGGGGAAATTAACGGTGCTTTGGGAATTTTTACCTGCTTAGTCTGACTGTGCCTGTGTTGCCCGCCCCGTTCCGCCGCGTCCATTGTGGGCGTTTGTTGCGGAGGGTGAGGAGCCCATCACTTCCGGGTTTACAGGAAGGAGGTTAGCGGTCTTGTTTCGCCGTCCTGCCCCCTAATTAATGCAGGGAGGACAGCGGAAGGCGCGCCAAAGGCAAGCCCGTCTGTGCCCGTCTGCGGCCAGACGGGGCTAGGGGCCCAAGCCTCTGCCCAAAAACCCTCTGAAGCTCCCATAAGACTAAAGTTCTCTAAAGAACAGATGGAACTTATGTGTCTGCCCATGGAGGCGGCCTGTAAGCATGGGTTGCGGGCTGAATCTATGCCCCATAGGTGCAAGGTCTGCACATATAATCCAATGGAAGATTTGGGGCATGAGAGGGAGGGCAAGACATAAACCCTGATACAGGTGAACTGTCGCTCCCTAAAGAAACATAGACTCGAAATTTTTGATCTTTTAATCGATCACCAGCCAGATGTTCTCTTCTTAACGGAGACCTGGTTGGATGGGGAGTCTGCGCCGGATATCCTTGAAGCACTCCCCAACGAATACGGTATGCTGAGGCTTGATCGTGGTATTCAACGTGGGGGGGGATTGCTCTGGTGCATAAACTGGAGGTGATATGCACCCTGGATGCAGTGTGCATCAAAAATAGCGAAGCAGGCATATTTTCAATTAAAACCTCGCCCAACCTGATCATAAATGGTTACCTCATTTACTGCCCACCGGGGGGGGGGGGCATCGCAATTCATTAATAGCTAGATGGAGATGGTGGCTCAGCCCGCTCTACGCTATAACAGGCTCCTAATCTTAGGGGACCTTAATTTGCACTTGGAGGAGGAGGGTAACAAGGAAGCACAGGGGGTGATTGCTACGTTGGAGTCATTTATGCTAAAACTCCAATCTCTGATGCCTACCCACCAGGCGGGCCACCTTCTCGATCATATTTTTGCTAATTGGGGCTTCAGCCCCCGATTAGGGTACCATGGTCAGATCACTACCTGATTCAGCTCTCTATACCAGGCTTGCCTAAAAGTCCCGTGCAAGTTAGATCAGTGGCGCACAAACGTAGGCAATGTGGGAAACTCAATCAGGCAGCCTTGGAGCTTGCCTTGAGGCGAAATTGTCCCCCACTGAGAGAGAACCTAGATGAAGCTTGGAAGGAATATGAGGACTGGTTGACCAGGGCCCTAGATAGGGTCGCGTCGTGGACGAACAGTGCCCCAGTGAGACGTACTAAGACGATGCTGTGGTTCAACGCTGATTTAAGAGCAGCCAAGTCCATATGCAGAGGTTTAGAACGCGCTTGGCGCAAAAACTATGATGGGACGGCCAGGCTGGAATATAAGAAAAGCCTGAAAGAGTACCATGGCCGGATAAGGAGAACTAAAAGAGAATTCCTAAATAAAAAAATTGAGCTAGCGGAGAATTCCTCCAAGGAACTCTTCTCCATATACAAGGAGTTTACCTCACTTAAGAGAACTCTTGCTCCGGATACGTACTCCAAGGAGGTCTGCGAGACGCTCGTGGACTACTTTGTGCAGAAGGTCGAGACCATGTATCGGTCCTTCCCAACGGGAGCTGATGAGATACATACTGTACGAGTCGGAGAAACGAGGCTAAGGGGAGATAAGGGCCTTAACCAGTTTGTAATCCCTGACCAACCAGAACTGATGAAGATAGCTCTGAGTATCCAGTCAGGCTCCCCAATGGATGCGGCTCAACCTAAGATCTTTAGGGACCAGTTGGAGCTCCTTATAACTCATATAGGACGTTTGGCAGAGCTATCCTTTCAGGCAAACTATGTGCCCCCTGATTGGAAAACAGCTCAGGTAATCCCAATAAAAAAAGGCCAATCTCAACCTGTCCCATCTGGACAATTTTCGCCCCATTTCACTCTTACCTTTCTGTGCTAAAGTGGTGGAGAAAATTGTTAATGCCCAGATAGGTAAATCCATGGAGGAATGCCAACTTCTCCACCCCTCACAGTCTGTCTTTTAAGGTATCGCTCCCGTCATAGGTATGTCCAAGGTTGCAGAGAGTAATATGACTATATATCTTCCTTCTCTTTCTTTTTCCCCCATCTTATCTTCCCCATTCAACATCTGCCTAAACCTTTCTGTTGGAATTTGATAGCAATAAATTGCCACTCTTAAAATATGAGAATGTATCGAATTAGAGCCAAGATTGTTTGCCGTTGGTAAGATCTCACCATTCAGTAAGATCTTGTAACACATGAATAAGCGAGTAAATGAGTTTAGTATTATTATCTGAAACATCACTTTTTTTAGAATACCGTAAATATTGAATGATACTCGTCGTACTTAGTGGTTATGTACGAATTGAGTGTATCACGGGTATAAGTAGTCTCTAAATGCAGTTACGGCCACATCATGAGAAATAATATACTTTATCCACCTGAATCTGTGCACAGAAACATGGTAGGTTTATATTTCAGACTTGCAGTAATCGTTATAAATACTTTAGGACTCCACTCTAAGATGGCGGCACTGTAAGTTCACATCAGACGTGAACAAAACGTAAGACCTGTAGAACACGGAAGTACCACGATATCGCACTCAAAGTTGGCCCGCAAACCTAAGCCTTTATAGACGGTTACCTTCATTTAAAACCTGACTGCTAGCAGATAGATGGCGGACGTATCAGTTTGTCTTCACGGGAGAATCAATGAACGAGTAAGTTACAGGAGAGGAGCGCTTATAAATGTAATAGTTCAGGTTAGGACTACTCAAACATAACAAATAAATTGAAGTTTAAACCGCTTAAGTATTACGTAAGTCGGGTACTAATATTTGGACACAATGTAATATTTGTGTTTATATTATAGAAATATAATCGTCCTTTCAATGGGGGCAGCAAATTCAAAGAAATCAACTAAGACATAGATATTGAAGATCGAGTGATGGCTCGTGTAAAGGTACGCATAATTATGGCCATGATCGTAGTCTTTCTAAACTTGGTAACCTCTTTTTGTAGACAATACTGATACCTAGCTATATATTATTGCTTGACAGGTAGCCCCCTATACATCGAGTGGCCACGAGAATTCTTTTTATAGCTCTCCGTTTGTAACATAGAATCTAAGAAATTAAAAAACATCAAGAGAATGGTAAAGGTACGTAAGGAAAAGAGGCCTGGCAATCTAAAGGTAATAGTCTATATATTGAGCCGGTTTAGACTATGTTTCTTTTTAAAAATACTTTACAGATTGGTCTGCCGCGCCCTCTACCCTTGTTCGAATAGTGCCGGGAGCACCTATTAAAAGCCGGCAGATACCGGAAATGTTATGCCCTTCGCCGCTATCAAGTCTGAGTAACTAGCAAACTAATACAGGTAAATGCATGCTATGCTATCTCTCAGTTAGGTTTTAGAGGTTAGAATGGATCCGTTAGATAAGATAGATAGACAACCCACAGGTATTGATAGAATCCAAATCCCCAGTAGTGGAACATGTTTTCCTAAAAACAAAACTTTTTTCTTTTAACTTCAGATAATCCATAAGGGACTCCCCGCACTGTGGTATTACTCTCTGGAAACCAGTACATATTTAGTGTAACCATTATATCAAGGCCATGTTTGTACAGAAATGAGTAGTTGAATTTTCATGTATATAGAGATGTAAATAGTGTATATAATGTATAGTTGGTTACAGCAAGATAAATAATCGTGTTTAAATTATATGTATTGATCATGTTGGAACTGAGAAGTAATGATGGGTGTCATGGTGTAGCTTTGATCTGCTGGTATTAAGAGCAGACTCAGAAGAAAAAGAGATTTAACATGTGTGTTTATATATGTAAATATTGTAATCTGTTTGACGTTGACTTTTGAACTAAGAAAATATGAACAATTAACTAAAATAAGTTTTCTTTAATTTATAGTTCCAATATATGTGAAAAGAAACACAGAATTCCTGATGAAGGCACAAGCCGAAATGCGTTGAGTGAAAGGAATTGTGTTTCTAGATATTAAGTTGTATCTATTGGTATATTGTGTTTAACAAATTGTGAATCAAATATTTATATTAAGGGAAAAAAATGTTTATATAAAATATTCAAAAAAATTGTGTAATAGAATGTTTACGAAATATTGAGATGATAATAAAAAGAATACAAAGGAGAAAACATATTATGGTATTCTTATAGAGTGTCATAGGTTAACGTCAATTTGATATTTTAAGAATAATGCATAGAACCCGATGCTGAGCCTTTTTTCCTAAACATTTGGAGCCACCCACTCCACGGAATTGGCTCTACTTTTTTCCACAGAACTGCTTCGGAGGAAAGTAGATGAAGTGCGGATGGCCGCTCTGCTGCTGCTAAACCTTAGTGCGGCATTCGATACCGTCTCGCACCCTCTACTACTTGCCCGCCTTAGGGAGGCGGGGATTGTAGGGCCGGCTCATGAGTGGCTGTGTTCGTTCCTTGCAGATAGAAGGTTCCAAGTCCACTGTCCCCCCTTTAAATCTGAGGTACGATCCTTAAAGCAAGGGCTTCCTCAGGGCTCTATTCTGAGCCCTACCTTATTCAATCTCTATATGGAACCCCTTGCCAAGATAGTGGAAGCTTACGGGGTGGAGATAGTGTCCTACGTTGATGACACAGCGTGGTGGCCGCCTGAATTAGGGCCCACCCCCAACCCCTCTGAGCAGGTGAAAAACCTGGGAGTACGACTGGACGTCAATCTGTCCTTTGAACACCATATCAGAGGGGTTGCAGGCAAATGCTATGGCATTCTAAAAAGTCTGCGAAAAACCTTGGACCTACTCCCCGCTACTGGTAGGAAAACGCTAATTCATACCCTGGTCACTTTCCACCTGGACTATGGGAACTCACTGTATATCTGTCTGAGTAAGAAAGCTCTGCACCAACTTCAGTGCACGCAGAATGCGGCCGCCAGGTTGGCATTGAATCTTCCCCGGAAGTCATCTGGGAGCCGTGCCCTAGCCACCTTGCATTGGCTTCCCATTCGGGAACGTATTGTGTTCAAAACGATGTGCATGGCCCACCGCATCGCACAGGGTAAGGGACCTATCTATCTACAAAATTTGCTGACTATGTATCGTCCTAGGCGGCTACTGAGATCCCTAGGTAGTATGCTCTACCAGGTTCCGTGTATTTATAAAGCACAGATGGGCGTTCGCTCTTTTCGATACCTGGCCAGTAAACAGTGGAATGCACTTCCGATCGAGCTCCGTATGGAGCCATCTGAGGTGAGGTTTCGTCAGAAATTGAAAACTCACCTATTCCCCAAGTAGCTAGGTCCAACTCCACTCCGACCCTCTTTGTGCTCCCTGTCGGACAGTTATTTTAGCTTTGCTTGGTCTGTATCCATAGCGCAGGGAAATTTATTATTAGTATTATTATTATTATTATTATTATTAATGGAAGCAAAAGAGTCCATGCTGAGAAGTTTGATTGCACCATGCACTCTGAGGACTGCGTCTGCTGCACAATCTGGAACTACAGCCATGTGGACTAGCTTGCTTTAAAAGTACTAAAGAGTAGACTCCCTGCAAGCTACAGGTTAACAGAGCTCACCTAGAACATCACCACCAAGAATCCTCAGCCTAGAGTACCACCAGTGGCTTTATAAGGGTGTTGTCCAAGGGGATTGTCTCAAACTTACAAGTACCGTATTGGAGCTTCCAGAGCATTGGAGTACATTTTGGACACTTTGATGCCCTTTGGGGAACTTCAGGAAGAAGGTCCAGAAGTTTGGAGAACTTTGAAAAAAAGCTCCATAAGTGGACCCCCTCAACCTGGTCATCCAAGCCAGAGACCTTCAGCTGCGAGCCGGACCGCCGTCCAGATTCGTTGTTTTTAAATGATTGACATACCTGTCTTTGAAGTTAAGGATGCCAGCTTGCAGCCAAGCTAGCGAGGTTTGAGCATGGGAATAATTTTCTAAGACCTATTCTGAGCCCTATATTATGTTAGTGGGTTTATTGCCAGTGACAGATATGCGTTTGCCACTACTAATAACCCCAGAAAAGAATGTTTTAATCACTTCTCGAAGCTTTGTGCAACTGGATAACGGTATACCATACAGTCCTATTCAGTACTCCATATCATTACCATTAACAATGAAAAACTAGAGGGAGCTTAACCAGAATTCAGAGTTTTCTCACCACTAGTTGAGAGGTCCCCTGCATGCTGAGGGTTGACAAAACTGTGATTTTTGATCTAAAAATAGACATCACTTTTACAAATATTTCACAAAATGACGTACATTTCCTAAAATGCTCTTGGCTAGCATCTCAAATGAAATTTACACACAAGGGCTTACTCCAGGTAAAAAACAAGTCACAAAGGATACCAGCAGGAGACTGGTTAGAGAACAAATGCACTTCAACCACAGTTATGGCGTTCTTTCGTGGACTTTTCTTCGTGCTGTCTGGTTGAAAAGTAAGCAAAATTTAACGATAGCAAAATTGCAAAAATTAATTTATAAAATCAATGTAATGCCAATATACTAATTTCATGCGATTTTGGAGACATAATTAAACTTTCACTCAGGCCTACTTATATCCTAGAGTTCTCTCTCAAACAATAACCATTTTTTTTTCGAATCACAGATAACACTTAATCTCCCCATTATGCTTCTATAATGAAGAGTCAGGGTTTGTTATGATACTATTTCATCTGACTCGTGCATAGCAGCTCAAATTATTATTTACTTCTGATCAGTCAAACTATTGGGGACAAGAGGAGTACTTTGAAGTTAATTCTTCAAAGAGAGTATGAATCTCGCCAAAGGATCAAACATATTCTAATTGTCTCATTCTCTGTCAGTTGAGGTTTACAACTGACATCTTGATTGCTGCAGTTAATTCTATGTTTTCTACAAGGCGCATCATATGAGATGTAGGCGAAAATAAAAAAAACAACAAGTTAAACAATGGTGGTTTTCTAATGCCAGTGATTTCACTGATTCCTGCCACAAAAATACTATGATCCATCCGTTGCCCATAGTATAGCTTATTTCATAAAAATTATATTATTCTGTTCGATTTTTGAATACATTAAAATCATCATGTTGGTGAAGAACAAAAGAGTTAGTCATAGTAGACGTGATAAAAAAAATACACGGTGCACCTAAAAGACAGATAGAAGAACTATCAAAAACGTGGATGAAAATGGCAGCTAAAATGGAGGGGGGGCTAATCAATGATGATTCTGAAAGAGATAACGTCCAGTCTTTATTCAGTAATAAAGCGTCCGGATTTCTTTCCCAGGGATTTGTTTTCTGATTGACACACTTTCAGCAGTAAGAGACCTGTTTTTCCAAATTGTGTGCTACATTAATGGTCCTACTACTCGTTGGTTATATCTTTAGTAACTTTAGCTGACAACAAACATTATGTTTGCTCATTAGTAGGCAGTAGGCAGTAGCATGAACACTGGATTCTAAATCTATCTATTGAGTGTTATGATGTAACAACAATGGAAAACCCAAGCTGTATTTTCTTGTGTTGTATCAACAGAGGAAGTGCTTAGTTTCTGGGTGTTACCCGACTCACCCAGGTCTCCAGAGACCAAAAAAAAAATAGCGAGTAAATGGCAGATGTCAGTCTCACCACCTTCTTTCATCTTTCTTGGGATTCCACAGATCCAAGGAGAACATGGTGACGTTCTGCATTGACCATGGTAGTTGAAGACCTGCACTGACAGGGAGTTTCAAGCTGCACTGACACAGCTCTGGGAGAGTACACCTTTGTATGGGGACAGGGAGAAAAAGCACAAAAGGTGATGTTAAAGAGTGCATAATCAAATATTGTTTACCTGATGTCACTTAGAAGCCCTCATTGAATGAACATTCTTTTTTATTTAAGTAACTCATTTATATTTATTGTAAAACAGTGAGCCCTATTCAGAGAGATACATTTACAAGAGTAGATTTACTCACATGTAAATTTACTCTTGCACATAGGTGTAAGTCTACACGTTTACACTATTTACTGTTTCTGAATGTAGATTTACACTTGAGGGTAGACATACTGATCTCTATCCCTACAGTTCACGGGTTGAAGACTGACTATTTACACGCAAGAGGAGATTTCCCATTGATAAAGCAGAGAGAAAAAAATTAAAGTGTAATACATGGTGTAAAGAAGAATAAAAACATGTAATGTAAAATAAAAATGTAAATTAATGTAAAATAATGTTTATTAACCTTGAACTAGTAAATTAAGTGTACAGTGTATATCCTCATCAAATGAAAGATTCATTAAAGAAACGTAATAATATATTAAATAATTTTAAAATATTTTAATCAAAAGGTAAAAGTTGCCTACACCAGTTTTTTAATATCCAAGGCATATTTATTATATTAAATTAACATTTATCTATTTTTGTATTAATTTCAAGTATATATTTAGTCACTGCCTCTATTGTTTTCTATTGAACTTAGTGACACTGTCTATGAGTGACTATAACAACACAAAACAGATGATGGATGTGTAGTATTGTGGGACGTGCTGGGCCTAGGACCAGCACACGAGGTCGAGAGGGTGGCGGAAGAGGAGGAGTGAAGGAGGGCAGATTAGACAAGGAACAGGAGAGCAGTGGTTGCGTTTAAATAAAGCTCCCACCACAGAATCGTGTCAGTGTTGTGTATCTATGTACAGCGACACTACAACTGGCGACAAAGGTGGTCGTGGACCTTTCCTGCAGGACCTTGCCTGCATTACCTGTGTGCTGGTGTGAGCTCCGCTGCCTCGGAGCTGCTGTGCTGTGCCGCGGACCGGGAGCCCACCCGGTCGCGTTGTGCCCTTGCTGTGTTCACCGTCCACTCCGCTGCCTCGGAGCTATGGGGTTCCACCGTGCCCTGGGAGTCAACCCCAGTTGCCTGTGCCTCCTGCTGTGCCCCTTGATTGCCGCAACCCGGTAGCCCACACCGGTCGAGTGTGTTTCTGCGGTGCACTCTGCTGGTCGCAATCCAGAAGCCCACCCCGGATGCACAGGTTCTGGGCTGTGAGTGCCCGTGTTGCTGCTGCTGTCTGCAGGCATCTGTGGTGGAGTGCGAGGTCTCGTATTGCACCCGGTGGCTGTGTTTGTCATCCCTGAAGGTACCGGTGCCTGCCTGTTCCCGCGCTGCTGCCACTGAATGAGTCAGGCCTGGTACTCTCGCGAGGAGCGAGATTTTACCAGTGGCCATCTTTAAATCAGGCGCCTCAACCAATCCCCTGCGAGGAGTGTCCGGCGGCCATCTTGAGGTAAGGCAACTGCTGAGAATCATATCATACAATGAAAATGATTAACAGATGAGCTGCCATGTGTTTCAACCACATTACAGATCAACATTAATGTAAAAAGTGGACTGCACGCTTGTCCTGTCGCCTGTACTTGATCACCATTAATGCTAGTGGTTGTAATTATATGTCAAATGGCTGTTGGGACTGCTCCTTTCCTAGGCTCTCTGCTGTTGAGCCTACACCATATCATAAGTGTGGTTTAGCATCAACTGCACTGCATTTGCGCCCAGTGACAGGCGCTGTGAAGTTTCCTGTGTTTAGACTCTTCACTACAAATCAGTTGCTCAACCATATTTTGCACGTTCATATACGATGTCTGGATCTCCAACCTCAAGATAGCGTCATGCCTCTGCTAGCGCCAGCACCAGGCCGGAGTCCCCCACGTCCACAGCGCAAATGAGTGGAAACAGACTTGGCATGCTCGGAGTCCCTTTTCTACGCCCGCCGTCCTCATATTGGGGGGAGGCATGGGCCTTCGCTGGCAGGAATGGCTAGAGAATTTTGAAGACTTCTTGAAAGGGACACATTTGACTGAGGAGTAGCAGCAACTGATTGCACTACGCAATTTTATCACGAAAGATGTTGATCAGATTATAAAGGAACTTCCAGCTGACGCTGCTTCGTCCTATGCAAATGTGCGTGACGCACTAAACATAACATTTCTTCACAAATGGAACATTGATTATAAAAGATACACATTCAATCTGGCATCTCAGGAAAAGGTAAGCCCATGAGTACATTCATTATGCATCTTCGACGCTTGGCCCGCTACTGTGAATTTGACGCTTTCGGTATGGAAGATGCCCTTCGCCTGAGAATCATAGAAGGATGCCAGTCTGAGCTGTCACGCAGACGTCTACTAAAGAAAAGTTACTCTCTGGATAAGATTGAAGAAATTACGTGAGTACATAATCAGGCAGAAGAACATGCAAAGCGAATGGAAGCTGGAAGAGGTGAAAAACGAGAACAGGCATTCCGGCTCCAATCTCGCAACACCAACAGGTCTTACCCTGCAAAGCAACGATCATCTAGACCCAAAATTCTGTCTCACCATACAAATTGTTGTCGTTGCAGTACCAGTCAGATGGACAAATGACAGAAGCGCCAACTTAAATGTTATTACTGTGGCTATGACTTCTTTCACACCGAGACTTGCCCTGCACTAGGCCAAAGATGTAGGAAGTGTGGCAGGGACAATCCCTTTGAGAACGTCTGCGGAGCACCTCGCAAAGACACTCACAGAGACATTTACAGACAATCCAGACAATCCAACACTCGCCATCATGCTAAAGCAGTGTGGGATCGCAGAGATTCTTCCACTGGCTCTTCAAAGTCCTGTTGTCATTCTCATGACACATATCAATCACGTCGATCACAATTTCGTGAGTCGAGATCACTGTTACCAATATCGCAAGACATTGATGAATATGTATGCATGGTCGCGGATCCGGACAGGCTGAAGAAATACCCGCGACTACATCTTCAAATGTGGTACAAAAGGGGGTGGTGGCATTCCAGCCGTCTTCAGCCTAGCTTGCTTGAATCCAGTGGCAAAGTGAGCAAGGGACTCACATCTGAGCATACCCTGCCACACTTATGGCGGCCAAAAGCGGTACAAAAGGGGTGGTGATGGACAGAGCATCTGAATCAATCAAACACTCACACCCAGTCAAAAGATCTGGGTTTAATCCATCACCGTTCTTTAGCCCACTCTGCCACCCCAGTTCAGACATGGCTATATGCAAATCAGTTTGACCCTGTGCCTCATGGGAACAGTCCAGCCCGAACTGCCAAGCCATGTCTTCCCTGGACCGGAAACAAGCTTCCGAGGACCGGTTTCTGGCATTCCAGCCGTCTTCAGCCCGGCTTGCTTGAATCCAGTGGCAAAGTGAGCAAGGGACTCACGTCTGAGCATACCCTGCCACACTTATGGCGGCCAAAAGCGGTACAAAAGGGGGTGGTGATGGACGGAGCATCTGAATCAATCAAACACTCACACCCAGTCAAAAGATCTGGGTTTAATCCATCACCGTTCTTTAGCCCACTCTGCCACCCCAGTTCAGACATGGCTATATGCAAATCAGTCTGACCCTGTGCCTCATGGGAACAGTCCAGCCCGAACTGCCAAGCCATGTCTTCCCTGGACCGGAAACAAGCTTCCGAGGACCGGTTTCTGGCATTCCAGCCGTCTTCAGCCCGGCTTGCTTGAATCCAGTGGCAAAGTGAGCAAGGGACTCACGTCTGAGCATACCCTGCCACACTTATGGCGGCCAAAAGCGGTACAAAAGGGGGTGGTGATGGACGGAGCATCTGAATCAATCAAACACTCACACCCAGTCAAAAGATCTGGGTTTAATCCATCACCGTTCTTTAGCCCACTCTGCCACCCCAGTTCAGACATGGCTATATGCAAATCAGTCTGACCCTGTGCCTCATGGGAACAGTCCAGCCTGAACTGCCAAGACATGTCTTCCCTGGACCGAAACAAGCTTCCGAGGACCGGTTTCTGGCATTCCAGCCGTCTTCAGCCCGGCTTGCTTGAATCCAGTGGCAAAGTGAGCAAGGGACTCACCCCCTTTTGTACTACATCTTCAAATGGACACACACATTGCCAAGTTTGTTCTGGACTGTGGAACATCTCTCAACTATATTTCAGTTGCAGAATGCACTACAATGAGTCCACCACCACACTTGCATAAAGCTGCCGTGCAGGTGTATACATGGATGTCAAAGGAACCTCTTCTTTGTTTAGGACAATTTCCGACTAATCTCACATACAAAGACAGGACTATTCCGGCCCCTATTCATGTCATTGACGGTCCTGAAGCAGATTTTCTTCTTAGCTTGCCCACAGCGGAATGACTTTGACTAGTCACTATGGAAATGAGCTTTAGAGCCATTACCAACACGCCATACCTCTTGTTAGACCCTCGTAACCAGAGCTGAGTTTAGGTTACTACGGAAGCTAGCCTAGAGCCATTACTAATACTTTGTACCTCCGGTTAGCATTTCATCACCAGAGCCGATTTTAGATCTCCAGGCTGATTATTTTATTCTGTTTTACTTTTTATTCATCTTTTGTTTATTATTTTATAATTTTTTATTTTGGACAGAAATCGTTTGTGCATCAGCATTGCAGCCTACATTGATCCAGCAGTGAGAGAATCAGTCTCGCATTTATTGTTATGAATCCATTAAGTAAGTAGAGATATCGTGACCGATATTTCATGTGTCCACATAAGGATGAAGAATGCTTAGAGTATATATTCTCTGGCATATCTGTATTAGAAGTTAAAGTTCCCTCTAACCATTTTGATTATTGTTTTTTTATCTTCCTTCTCTGTATGGGCCTTTAGGGTACTCTGTCCTTTTATAAGTGTCTATACATCTTTTACATCCAAGCCTATCTTGTATTTTCACTAATGTTTTCTATTTTCCTCTTTCTTTTATCACCCTTTCTATTTAGAATGGATGTTTTGACCTAACTTACTGGCTAGTTGTTTCCTCTGACTATATGAGCACAGAAGTTCAATTTAAATCTATCCTTATTTGTATGGATTTGAAACTTGTCTTTGAAGGGACCTATGAACATATTACATGCCTTTTTGCACAGTGTATAATTGTCATTAGCCTTTTGCTATCTTAATTAATTGATATAAATATTTGTTTTATATAAATTGTTATATTGGATTTTTTTAGTTTCCTTGAAAATGTATGTATTGTTATTTTGTATTTAGGTAATAGAGTTTGTTCCTGAAGAAGGCGCTGGTTCACCGAAACGCGCATCGATAATGAACTCTTCCCTTATTAATATATTTTGTTTAATAATTGAATTGTTTTTGTTCATGTATGTCTTTTTTAGTCTGTATTTTTGATTAATTCATGTGCTTTTAATTGACTGTGAAATAAAAAGAAGTGTTTTAATTTAATCTCTTTTAATGTTTTGACAATTGAACACTGTGTCCTTTTACCTACAATTGGTCCCCTACCTTTCTATTATTGAATAGACAAGTAATTACAAACTGCCTAGGTTGTTATTTTCTCAAATGTTGATCATGAACCTGACATAGTTCACAAGTTTCCAAAGTTATTCACCGGACTCACAAAGATGGCTCATTGTCAGGTTCAATTGCAAATAAATGAACGTGTGACCCCCATAGCACAACATCACAGAAAAATTCCATTTCACCTTCAACAGTCCATAGAGGAGGAACTGCAGGATCTTCTCCGGGCTGACTTCATTGAGAGAACATCAGGACCCACTCCTTGGGTCTCTCCAGTGGTCGTAGTGCCAAAAAAGGGCTCACCTGGCAAAGTGCGTCTCAGTGTGGATATGAGAGCACCCAACACCGCCATTAAAAGAGAAAGACACCTGGGGCCTCACATCAGCGACATGATTGCGTCACTCAACGGTGCGCAAATATTCTCCAAACTAGACCTCAACAAGGGCTATCACTAGCTGTAACTCCACGATAAATCGAAATATATCACAACATTCTCAACTCACCAAGGTCTGTTCAGGTACAAAATTCTCAGCTTTGGGGTCTCATCTGCCGCTGAGATTTTTCAAGAGGCCATCAAGAAGGTAATTCTTCACATTCCCAACACTCTAAACTACAGTGATGACATCCTTTTCTATGGAGCAACAATGCAAGAACACGACAAGGTGCTGGACCGAATCTGTCATGCTCTTTGGATGCCAATCTCACTTTAAATAAAGACAAATGGAATTCCACAAATCCAAACTGAAATTCGTCTGACACATCTTCTCAGGCACCGACTTGAAACCTGATCCGGAAAAGATTGCAGCTTTGAATGATACCCCCAGGCTGTGAGAAGCTGGGGATGTGCGTTCATTTTTAGTCATGGCAAGCTACTGTGTACGCTATATCAAGGATTATGCCACTATCAGTTACCCTCTGAGAAAGCTGACCAAACAAGGCCACCCTTTCCAATGGACCTCAAGATGTGATCAAGCTTTTCATGCGATCAAAGCTGCGGTTAAATCTGCCAACAACCTTGCATATTTCAATCCTAGATGAAAAACTGAAATCACCGTGGATGCGAGTCCCATAGGACTTGGAGCTATATTAGCTCAATATGACAGAGAGAGTGATCAGCGGTATATTGTAGCATATGCCAGTCGGAGTCTCACGGACACTGAGAGAACATACTCTCAGCCCGAAAAGGAAAACCTGGTGGTGGTCTGGGCATGCGAAAATTTACACTCCTTTATTTACAGAAAACACTTCACACTTATCATGGACCACCAGGCCCTAATAACCATCTTCGGAAATCCCGAGCCAAAATGCCACCCAGAATAGAGCGTTTGGGCATCCGCCTTCAAGAGTATACCTATACCATCATCCACAAACTGGGAAAAGCTGCAAATCCAGCTGACTATATGTTCAGACATCCCAAGGCAACGTCCAAATGCAATCCATCATTAGCGGAGGAACACATCCATTTTTTAGTGGCTCAAGCCAAATCACCCATAGTCCCGTTGGACGCCATCCTTGAGGCTACCAATGAAGAAGCCACACTACAAAATGTGAAGCATTGCATTCAGACAAACAGTTGGAGGCATATGGAGGAATCCGGACAGAGTGAACAAATTGACAGTCATGAACTGTCCACTTTCAGACATGTTGAAGGATGAACTGTCCATCAACTCAGATGGTCTTGTACTAAGGGACAAACGGAACATAATTCCAAAATAGTTGCGCCAAGGAGTCATCAACCTAGCGCATGAAGGGCACAGAGGTATTGTAGCCACAAAGAGGTCGCTGCAGGAGCGAGTCTTGTTCCCTACGCTTGATCAGATGGTTGAACTTACACTGAAAGACTGCCCACAGTGTCAGTTAGTAAGTTCAGAGGATCCACCTGTGCCTCTCCAAATGTCTGAACAGCCGGATGGCGTTTGGCATCGTGTCGCAGTAGCCTTCTTTGGCCCATTACAATCTGGCAAGTATATTCTGGATGTAAAGGACGAATACTCACGTTTCCCAATTGTGCACCTCATAGCGTCAACCAAAGCTGCTACCACTATACCTGTACTGGATGAGGTTTTTGCAGCATGAGGCATGGAGCATACCGAAGATAGTGAAAACAGATAATGGCCCACCATTCAATGGGCAAGAATTTGCCCCATTTGCGAACCAGCTGAATTTCAGACACCGGAAGATTACTCCATTGTGGCAACAGGTCAATGGAATGGTGGAAATATTTATGGCCACTCTAAAGAAGATCATCCAGCACGCAGAACTTTCAAAGTGTGATGTACAAGTGGCTTTAAATTAGGTATTACGAGCAAATCGAACCACACCACATACTACCACAGGCAGATGTCCTGCAACATTAATGTTTGGTCGCACAGTGTGCACAAGAATACCAGCTTGGGAAGACGTAGCTAGTGGTATTCATCAAGACTCTGAGCACGAAGAATTAGCAGCAAGAGACAGACTGAAAAAGGACTCGGAGAAGATGAAGGAATACACAAACAGACAGAGAAAAGCTGCACACCATCCATCCATGAGGGAGACTGGGTATTGGTGCGGCAAAAACAACAGAGAATAGCAGACTGTCGATATCATGCATGCCGACTGTTGATGACAAAACAAAAAGGGACCATGATCAAGGCTGCGTCAGAGGACAAGAGGATCACAAGGAATGTGACGCATTTTCAGAAATGCATGCCCAATGTCAGAGAAGCGTTGACTGCACCCTGCAGTGTGGTAAAAGGAGATGCACCTGAGTCAGTAAGTGATCATCGACCTTCCACGTCTCCTGACGAAGGGGAGCAGGCAACTCAAGAGGTAGCTCTCAGGCCACAGCGAACTCATCGAAGACCCATTCGCCTGTTTGAAGAACTGTAACTATGTTGTTTTTTCTTATTATTTACTCTGGCATGCACAGAACCATCTGAGGTATTTCAAGTTGTTTAAGAAGGGCGAAGATGTAATATTGTGGGACGTGCTGGGCGCTAGGACCAGCACACGAGGTCGAGAGGTGGGAGGAGAATTGGTGGAGAAAGAGGAGGAGTGAAGGAGGGCAGATTAGAGCAGGAACCGGAGAGCTATGGCTGCATTTAAATAAAGCTCCCACCACAAAATCGTGTCAGTGTCGTGTATCTATGCGCAGCGACACTACAGGGTGGAATTCTGAACAATGTCAAACATTCAACCTCAGTACAGAGATCTGGGCCTAAAATCATCCTTTTTTGCTCACCACACCATTCCAGTTTAGACTTTGCACCTGCAAATCTGTCTTGAACCTACTTCCCATGTGCACAGTCCAGCCTGAACAGTGAGGCCAGGTCCTCCCTGGACAGGAAAAAAGAATCCTGGGACAGCTTTTAGGGTATTACCCCTCATCAGACAGGCTAGCTTGAATCCAGCTTAAATACCCAGGTCCTTTGACTACATTGGGTCAACCCCTGTTTTATAACAGTTAGCTTGAATCCAATGGCATAGTGACCACGGGACCCATGTCTGGGCATACCCTTTCCACTTGGGGTGACTATAACAACACAAAAAGATGATGGGCGGAATGCTGAACAATGTCAAACATTCACCCCCAGTGCAGAGATCTTGGCCTAAATCCATTGTTATTTTGCTCACCACAGGATTCCAGTTTAGAGCAAGCCATATGCAAATCAGTCTTAACCCTGCTCCCCATGTGCCCAGTCCAGCCCGAACTGCCAGGCCTAGTCCTACCAGGACTGGAAGGAAACAAGCATCCAGGGACAGATTATGGGGCATCGCCACATATCAGCAAGGCTAGCTTGAATCCAAATGCATAGTGACCACGGGACCCATGTCTGGGCATACTCTTCCCACTTAGGATGACTATAGCAACACAAAAATATGATGGGCAGAATGCAGAACAATGTCAAACAGTCACCCCAGTGCAGAGATCTTGGCTTGAATCCATCATTTTTTTGCTGATCACTATATTCCAGTTTAGACCCAGCCACATAAAAATCAGTCTTGACCCTGCTCCCCATGTTCACAGTCCAGCCCGAACTACCAGGCCAGTCTGTGAGTGGCCATGTCTGGTGCTAGGCCTACTTTCAGGCTGAGCTGCCTTACATTTACTACTGTGATGGGTTCTTTTTGTCTATAGAAAACTTAAAAGTGTAGTTTGTGAATATCATTCGTCTTAATCTTTTGTGAGTGAGTATTTGTATTTGCCTGTCCACCCTTAAACCCTTCTTTTACCTCTTCCTAAGTTCCTCCCATTTATGAGTAAGTATTTCTCATTTTCCAGCTCATACAAAATCTGGGGAACTCCAGAGCTGCTGTGATTAGATTTCTAACACTCTTATTCAAGGACCATTTCCAGTGCATCAATATTGAATTACACAGCCAGTCGGACTACAGTTCTAACATTAGCCCACTAAGCAATCCTGCAAAGGTAGTGTTTTATTATCAGTCCCAATGGATACGTTTAGGGACACAGTGGAAATGTTAACAATCTTTTCTTTATGAATAACACAATCAAAGATAGCCTTAAGAAATGAGGACATGTAATTTAAGATGTTTCTTTTAAAATTGTCAGCCCAGTGCATTAAAACAGTAACTCTACAGATTGTAAAAATAAAAGCAGTTAGATGTGGTCAGTGAAAAAAGAGAACATTCCTGCATATTTCTGACATCATAGCACCCGCAACTATTCCTAAGCACTATGCTAAATCTCAGCTATAGTGTTAAATAGCAAACCTGCCTTTCGAAGTTCAGAATTTCTTAGCATGAATCGCATATCATACCTTTGAATAGCTTGCTTCAGCTATTCTTTATCAGAATTTTGCCAAGGAATCAAAAATAAGTGCTTTCATTGAAGGTCACCTTCAACAGGGCTTGCCAAATTAATCCTTCAACTGAGAATGTTGGTCTCAGCAATCTGGAATGACCCCTGGTGATAATTCTAGTGTGAAGACCTCTCTTAATTAATGGTCAAGTCTTGGGGATGAAATACTATTTGATCAATGACTTTATCTTATGTTTCCAAAATAAAACACGGTTTGAAAATACTAACACTGTGCAAGACCAAACAAGAACTAAAATGGTGCATCAGCTCAGTCCGTGTGTTGAAATTAAGCCTCCTTCTTTATAAATAATAAGCTTACAAAGTAAGGGAATATATTTTCCAAAAACCCCATCCATTAACACAAACAGAAAAACATGTCATCCTGCTGAGTGGGTGATTATGATGATATCAAAAAGAATTTGTGTTCTACAGAAATGTCACACTTTCCATTATAGATAAAGAAAGCTACCAAAAGACAAATAATACAAAGACTAATTAAGTGAGAACTGTCACAGTGTTCTTGGCACAGCCGCTCCCCCTTGTCACTCCCCCATTTACTACCAAAACGTATTCCTATGTGTGTGGAGAGCTCCACACAGAAAACATAAGAATGATTGTCTCCTCATGTATTAATGTGGGCCTTAGTGTGGTGCACTTGTTATGTAAGTTATAGAGTGTTTGTAAACATGAAGAAAAAATGACAATCTCTAGTGCAAAATTATTCACACCAAAAAGCAGTTAGATATTTATTGTAAAAAATTGAATCAATTTATTGCAAGTTACATTTTAATAAAATGTTGTGGCTCAGAATTTGTAGAGTCATGAAGTATATTTTATCAATCTTATATGTACCTAAAGTGTGTTGACAAAATAAACATGCTGGCATAATTCTGGTGACAGGATACTCTCCTGGGTGATATGCATGCAAACAAAATTGACAGAGCATTAATCTCTCCTTTCAGATTCTCACTCATCATCTGGAAATACAAAGCAGAAGGAGGAAAAACCATTTTTTTTGTTATTTTGAAGTGCAGAAGACGAACCCCTCAGTTGCAGCAAAGATCGACCAGCCACACCAGTCATGAGTGTTAATCAAGTTGTTTAGTCAGGCAGATAAACAGACGCATTTTGACCACAGCAGTGGTCTTGGTCATCCCCCAACCAAGAGAGCGCCAGGAAGTGCGTTTGGAGAGTGGTAGAGAAAGGGGGTGTGGCCTGTAGCCACATCTAAGCAATCCCACTTAGTTAGTTGGCCCCACGGACCCCCAGCAGTAAAGGAGACTTAAATCCCCATCCAAGGGAGCTAGTTTGAAGAGTGGTGGGCAAAGGGGGGGGTGGTCTGCTATGAGAATTTAGCAATCCTGCTGTGTGGGATTCACTGGAGGTAATAGGATGGCTAGTTGCCTCCAAGTATGTCCTTGGGGGCCAACTACCCCTCACGTTACCTCCACTAAGTCCCATACAGTGGGTTTGCTAAGTAGTCTTCGGAGGCCATGCCTCCCCTTTCTCCACCGCTCTGCAAATGCACCTCCTGGCAAATTACTGATTGGAGATGAAGTCCACTTTACTCCTGAGGGACTTTGGTGGCCAAGAAGCCTTCCTGGTACCTTCTGTAAGTCCTATGTAACAGAATTCCGGAGCGCTTGTCGGAGGCCCAGCCCCCCTTCTCCATCACTCTGCAAATGTGACTACTAGTTAAAGAAGCATTTGCAATGTAATAGGTTGTGCATTTGTGAAAGTTATGGCTATTGGTGTGGTAAATGTAAAAGTGTTTTACTAATGTGTTTTGGAGTGGAGTGGATGTACATGGTGTGTCATGGGATTATGTTGTGCAGTGAAATTATGTGGATGGAAAGTATGTGGTATTTAGTGTATAGGAAATATGTAGAGTGAGATTATGTGTTATGGAGAGTACTTATGTGGTATGGTATGGTAGTCTGAGTTGGGGAGTGATAATCTCAGGTTTAGTCGTCCTCATTTCCAAAGAAGCTAAACTATAAACTCAATGAGACAAAAAAAAAGAAGAACCACTGAGGAGCACTTCTGGACCTAGTCGGAGGTATGAGCAGGGCAACTGGAATTATGCGACTGTTCGGTTGCACCGCTTTTTTGCATAGATAGACATTTTCAAACTTCTTTCTGCAGTTCCCTTGTTTCTTCCTGCACCTCTCTTGCTTCTTTCTGCACCCCTTTTGCCTCTTTCTGCACCTCTGTTGCCTCTTTCTGTACCTCTCTTGCCTCTTTCTATACTTCGCTTGCCTATTGCTGCACCTCTCTGACCTCTTTCTGCACCTCTGTTGCTGCTTTCTGTACCTCACTTGCTTCTTTCTGCATCCTCTTACCTCTTTCTGCACCCCTCTTCCATCTTTCTGTACATCCCTTGCCTTTTTCTACACCCCTGTTCCTTCTTTCTGCAACTCTCCTGCCTGTTTCTACACCTCTCTTGCCTCTTTCTGCACTTCTCTTCCCTCTTTCTGCACCTGTGTTGCTTCTTTCTGCACCCCAGTTCCCTCTTTAAGCACCTCTCCTGTCTGTTTCTGCACATGTCTTCCTTCTTTCTGCACTTCTCTTCCCTCTTTCTGCACCCCCTTGCCTCTTTCTATATCTCTTTAGCCTCTTTCTGCACCTCTTTTGCCTCTTTCAGTTCCTGTCCTGCCTCTTTCTGCATCTCACTTGCCTCTTTCTGCACTTCACTTCCTTTTTTCTATACTTTTCTTGATTCTTTCTACAATTCGCTTTTCTGTTTCATCACTTTTCTTGCTTCTTTCTGCACCTCTGTTGCTTCTTTCAGCACTTCTCTTGCCTCTTTCTGCACTTCATTTGCCTGTTTCTGCAACCCTCTTTTCTCTTTTATCACTTCTCTTGCTTCTTTCTGCACCTCTGTTGTTTCTTTCTGTACCCCTCTTGCCTTCTTCTGCACCCCTCTTCCCTCTTTCTGTACTCCTCTTATCTCTTTCTTTACCCCGTTCCCTCTATCTGCACCTCTCTTGCCTTTTTCTGCACCTCTCTAGACTCTTTCTGCATGTCTGTTTGTTCTTTTTGTACTTATCTTGCCTCTTTCTACACCTCTCTTGCCTCTTTCTGTACTTCTTTTGCTTCTTTCTGCATTTCTCTTGTTTCTTTCTACACCTCTCGCTTTTTTCTGCGCCCCTCTTGCCTCTTTCTGCACCCCTTTTCCTTCTTACTGCTCCTCTGTTGGTTCTTTCTAAACCCATCTTGCTTCTTTCAGAATCTCTCATGCATATTTCTGTACCCTTATTGCCTCTTTCTGCACTCCTCTTCCCTCTTTCTGCACCTCTCTTACCTCTTTCTGCACCCCTGATTCCTCTTTCTACAGTTCTCTTACCTCTTTCTGTACCTCTGTTGCTTCATTCTGCACTTTTCTTGCCTCTTTATGCACTCCTCTTGCCTCTTTCTGCACCCCTCTTTCCTCTTTCCAAACCTCTCTTACCTGTTTCTGCAACCCAGTTCTTCTTTTAATCTTCTTTATCTTTATTGTTTAAGTTATTTAAAACCATAACAATATCATAGTACAAATATGGAATCCATGTAAACTATATACAAAAGTTAAAAAACATATTAAATATTTTAGACCTAAAAACCGATAGCGGTGTCCTTATTATGAGGCACTTTAAAAATGTGTTTAAAAATTCTACAACATCATATTATTGTCAAATTATGTTTTTTGCAGCTAAATGACGTATAAAACATTTTAAACATTTTTATAAAATTGCAATAAAGTTCTGAACATCATTGTTATTATGTTCCTTTAGATTACTAGACATTATTGATCATGTAGTGTGACATTATTTTTCTCATAAAACAATAGGAATTTCATCAATTTACAAGTCAGCTGTGGGTCTGTAGTGCCAAGTCCTCTAATGATTGCAGATCTACAAGTTCGAATACCTCTATCATTAAAAGCCTTTTTTAGTAGAGCAATGCGTTTCATTTTTAGGCAGGGGCAGATCCATATTAGATGGATAATATCTTGCCTACTCCACATAGGCTACACGATTTGACGCCGGTATGCTTCCATGATGGTTGTTCAGCCAGGCTTGGTAATACCCCAAATCTAGTTGCCATTAGTTTGCGTTTCAAGATACTCCGCTGGTCGGAGTGATGTGTAAGATTGCAGAAACATCAAGGCGTGGGATCTTTTTGCTAGGGTACCTTTATCTTCCAGTAGTGATTGTAGTTTTGCCGCCTTATTTGTTAATCTACGGAAGACTTGGAAGGAGGGGTTTTTCACCCATAGATCCATCGTCTCGGTGTCGTTCAGTGCTATTTTCAAGAATTTGCCATCACTTGAGTTTGGGTCGTCCTGGGCTTGCCACAAGGCGTCATTTAATAAATTGGATCGATTCTGCCACAGTTTATACCAAGTTTTAATCACAGCATATTTTCTCCCAATTTCTTGCTTGATAAGGCCGAATTCCAATTGGACTTGTGCCGGGGCTGCTGACTGCGGTAGACCAAATACTTTTTTGTAGGCCTTAATTTGTAAAGAGTCAAGAATGTTTCCATCTTTGCCATTTAACACTATGTTAGCATAGGTTATTGCCGGTAGCAGCTTCGCAGCCATCACTGAGATTAGTGGCGTGAATGACGTACCATATAGCTTTTTTACGGTAGCACAAAAAGCATAAATAATTCCATTTCCTTTTTTTAAAGATATTGTTTCCGAAATTGAAAGTTTAGTCTTTTGTCTATGTATACCCCCAAATACTTGTAGGTGTTTACTATTCCAAGGCACGTCTCTCCCATTTTGAATTGATATTGATAACGTGTGCAGTTCGTGAGTGACATAGCTTTTGTTTTCGTATTATTTATTTCCAATGCGTTGGTATTAATGAACATCAAAAGTTCATTAAGTGCTCTTTGGAGACCTACTCGGGTCAGGCTAAACAAAACACTATCGTCTGCATACGAGAGGTGCATTATGGGCAATGTTCCCAAGCGGGGTGGATGTGTATTTGCTTGATCCAGTCGGGGTGAAAGGTCTGACATAAAGAGATTAAATAAATGGGGGGCTAATACACAGCCTTGTTTTAATCCAGTCTTAGTTTGTATCTTTTTGGATATTTTAGTTCCATTCGCCAATTTGACCCAGACCCACGTACCCGTATACAGTTGTATAATGGGACGTAATATTGTTTTTGGGAGACCGAAATTCTGTAGTTTGGTCCAAAGTAGTCCGCGATTCACGTGGTCAAATGCAGATTTGAAATCTATGAAACACAATTGTAGCGGTCTTCGCTGGCGTTTGCACTTTTCAGCAATTATGGCAGAGCTAAGATATTTGTTCTAGTGCCACATCCTTTACGGAATCCGGTTTGATTTAATGGAATCAGCCCATTTGTATTTGACCATTCTACCAGATCCTCCAGGATTAATGAGGCAAAATATTTTGCTTCCACGTCCATAAGTGCAATTAACCGATAATTTGCCGGATCAGCTCTATCACCTCCCTTGAAGATCGGATTTATGATTGATCGCTTGTGGGGATGGTTGTTGTTAAACTGATTTTGTTATAGAGACCTGATAACGATTTTGCCCAATAGTCGGGATCAGCCTTGAATATGGCCTGGGGGATGCCATTTGGGCCTGGGGCCCCGTCGTTGCGACCCTTTTTTATTATTCTGGCAGTATCTTCTACTATGTGGCATTGCCTTTCCAGGGCTATAATAGTTCCGGCCTCTTGGGATCATGGGTAGTTCTTCCCCAATAGTTCTGTAATAAGGGTTTTGCTATTAACATTGAATGCACCTTTCGTGGACGATGTGTGATCTTTAAATATTTTATTTAGATGGAATGCCCATACATTCTCTGATACCGAGGCATTGTTGATCAGTTTTTTGATCTTTTTGTGCCGTTCACTAGTTCCCAAAAGAGCTTATTGTTTGCTTGCTTAGCACTAAAGAGTAGTTTCGTCCAGAAGGTCTCCTGCAGCGCTTTCTGATCCTTCCAGATTTGGTTTTTATACCGCTTCTTGATGGTCCTTATATCCCGCCATATATGATTTGGGACTTTCTGTGTGTTGTTTTTCCTCACCATCTTTCTCAGCTCTTTTCTTAGCACATAGGCCTTCCTGGACATTTTTATTTCGAGCTTGATCCTTCTAGTCTGGTCATAAATAACTTTGTGTGCATGAATCAATAGTGCGTTAGCAAATATGGGCCAGCTCTCTACTAGATTTTTACCTGATGTAATCTTAGCTTCAAATATTTCTTTTGCTAATGTTGTGAGCTCTGGTAAGGTTTCTGCTGACTATCTTATTCTTTTCAAATTTATTGTGGTCAATTGACCCATCTCGATGGGAGCTAGATGATGTTTTTTATGGCCTGTATCCAGTTCGAATACCTGATATGAGTGATCACTTCGGGTGGAATATTTGATCTGATACTTCGTCACACGAGCGAGTAGAGGAAGCGTTAAAATATTATAATCTAAGATTGACTGCGCGTGGGCACCCTGATAGGTCCAGCGCGGAGGAGTATCGTCTTCGGTTCTCCCATTTAAGACTCGCAAGCCTAGATGTTCTAGTGTCAGGACCAGCTTTTGCCCATTTAAGTCATGTCTCTTTAGTAGTGAGGAGGATTGTGGGGGAACAGACCATTGCTCGTTGTCCGCTGTGAGCTGGTCGTCATCATCTGGTGTATAAATTAGATTTGAATTAAATCCCCGGTTATTATTATCTCCCACGCTGGGTTTTCAAATCTGATGGACGTGACTAATTGCATCAGTTGTTCAGATTGAACCTCTTTTTTCCTCGGGTTTGGATGAAGGTAGAGATTTATTAGTATTACTGTTGTTTGATTTTTTTTCCCCTGGACCATTTAAATTACTTGTAGGTCTGCTGTCGCACTCGGTAGTTGTTCTGTTTTTAGATTTAGAGCAGTTGAAAAGTAAATTGCTAAGCCACCCTTCCATATTTGTGTGTTCTAGTTGCCTTTACTTGATGAAGTGTATAGTTAGCCACATCCTTACACTCCATCATCCATGTTTCTTGGAGTCCGATGATGTCATATTGTTCCCAATATGCTGGTATATTCTCTTCCTCTAGTTCCTTTTTTGCACCCGCGATATTCCAAGAGAGGAATTTTACGGTACTATTATTGGCGCATTTACCCTTTGTGGGAAGTCATTCCACTTTCCGAACATTTAAGGCTGTTGCCATCCAATTCCATTCATTATCATCTTGTTGTTTGATGGGGCTCCCCGTAGACTCCTTGACGGGGTTGGTTTTTCCTATAGCATTTTGTAGTACTGAATATACTGGGACGTTCCATCGTTCTTCTTTAGAATTCTTTAGTACCGTTAGTAGAGGTGATGGATATCGTCTCATTGTTGGTCTTTTCATTGTGATACCCCAACTTTCGAACTCTTGTCTGGCATTCATTATTATAGCTACTATTTCCTCGTTTTCCAGGTCGATAATGTTTTTTCCATGCTGCTATTTTCTTCTTTCTCAATGAATTCGATTGACAGCAGGTCAGATGTAGTCAAATGCTTTAAGGTGGAGATTTCAGCTATTAATCTTAATATGTTACCTCTATTGAGGAGATCTTGTCGCCCCTGTGAGATATAGTGGGGAGTCAGTATGATCTGTTTGTTCAATATATTTCTATATTGTTTCCCGTTGGTTTAACTATAGGTGCTGAACATGGAAGTACCTTCCTTTGTCTGATTCCATGTCTGTCACCTGGTCGCTTATTAATTTTGATTGTTAGTTTTTCCTTGGGTGCGTCATCTGCTGAAGATTTAGTGAGCTCCCTCTCTGTGATGCCCTTTATTAGAGCTGGGTTGTTCCTGTCATCAGCTGATTGCTTCACTGGAGAAAATTCTGATATCTCTCTTTGGATGCTTCCATGACTGTCACCTATTTGTGTATTCATTTTAATGACCAATTTTTCTTTCAACCTCTCTTCTTTTGGGAATGGGAAATTTCTTGACCCCGTCTCAGTAATGCCCTTTCCTTCCACTGCATTTCTCCTGATGTCCAATGATCTCTTCTCTTGAATCGGGTTTAATACTTCTCTTTTTTTCTTTCCTGAGATGACCCCTGTTGATTTATTGATTTTAATTGTGAGGTTTACCTTTTTTTTCCACCTCATGTGGGTGGTATACTTGCTCCTGCTCTGGGCAACCCATTGCTTGTACAGGATTATTCCTGCTAGCGGGTGATCGTTTTGCGGGAGTAATTTCCAATGGACGTTGGATTAGTGTTTGATTTATTTGCATGTTATTAAGTGATTCGTCTGCTTGTATATTATGACTTAATGAAGTCAGCAGGGTGTGGTCTCCTTGTTGACATTCTTCCTCTACTGTGGACCTTTGGTCTGTTTGTGTACGTGGCTTTTCAGGACCTGTCTTATTTTTTGTTTCGAAGATATGGAACCATTTCCTACTGGTATTTGTATCTTGTATTGCGCTGGGATTATTCTTCCTAGATTTCCTCGCTCTTTTTCTCTGCCTCTTTGTTTGCCGACATATCTCTGTTTTGGTTTGGCCATCTTGTAAGGCCTGCTCTACATTTGCATGGATCAGGTTTTTGTCTAAGATCCTTATCCCTTCACTGTTATTCATTGGCTGATCCTTCCCGGAATTACTGTTTTTCTTATTGAGACTTTCGGCTTTAGCCGAGATTATTGATGTTTCTGCTATAAAAGATACATTTGTGTCGCCAGTTATGAGACTTGGTAAGATTAGTTTTGAGGTCTTACTCACACGATTTGTGTTTATTTCCCCACCATCATTGGTCGTTATCCTTTCATTTAGAATACTTAATAAAATTGCTGGAACATTGATTAGCTTGTCAATTATTGTGCCACAAAGCAATCTTTGCCTAGTGCTACATTTCTTTCATGCTCCTTAATAGTCAGATCTGCTAGTGTTTCCAATTTCGTATTGATTCCTACGATGTATGAGGCGATTATATTAATCAGGTCCATCTGGATATCTAGCTTGTCTGACTGCATATTGAGTACTGTTATTGTTGTTTCTAGCACTTTTAATAGTGACGCATATGCTGATTGCTGGATGCCATCTTTTATTTCCAATACGGGCGTTCCTTTTCTACTATCTCCATTGTTATTTTGTTCCAGATCTTTATCTGCTGTCAGTCTGTTATTCTGAACAGGATTTGTACTGTTGGCACTTTGTTGCAGCCGTCCCGTCAGATCATGATCGCTTTTTTCCATATTGAAGCTTAACACCTTCAATGCTATGGAGATTTTTCTCCTACGCTGAAGATCCTTATTTCCCATTGTCCATGACAAGGTCAGCTCGTCATAAGCACACGTTCAGTGTACTGCATGACGAGCTGACCTTGTCATTAGCATTATTAATGGGCTCTGGGACTGAATGGGCTGCTCCAATGTACTTGTTATATCGATTATAGGATGCGTAGCCTCTTGCGCTTTCTGTTACTACTTGATAATACTAGTTGAAGACTACTGCTTATGGCTGGAGACTACTAGTTCCCCACCATCACAAAAATAGTCTGGCTCTCAAATGCCTCTGGTAGAATTATTGGCTCCTGCCACTAACTTAACCTGGGCCTCTGCTGCATCCGCCGCTTTAAGATTGATGTTAATTTATGTTAGTGGCTCCTTCTGCCTTACGATTAATATTAGCGATTTCTGCTGCTTTTGTTATAGCTTTTCCGAGCTTCTGATGTTTTAAATTGCTGCGACTCCCGCTTTTAACTTAAAGTTTTGCGGCTGTTGTGCCCGTCGTGCCTCGCTCTCCTGCTCCTGGGTTGCTCACAGTCATGCTAGCTAGCTACATAAATCACACTGCTTTAGGCTTCCTTGCCTTATGTTGCCTTGCTTCAAATCCTTAGTACCCTTGCAAAAGCTATGCCAACTGCGGGGGAACTCCTGTCTTCTCCCCTGCACCTCAGAATGAGTATCTGCTTGTTCATTTTTTTTGGGGCTGGGCTAGCTTAGCTGGCTGCTTAGTTGACTGACAGACCTGGAGATCAGAAGCACGCTCATAGCACCATGCCCGCTCCCACTTACTTACAGTTTCCTCCAATTTAGCGGTTCAGGCACACAATTATCCAAAGTGCACCGTCTCGGTTGGCTTCGTCCGTCCTGCAGGGGTACCAGTACCAAAGCCTCCTCACAGCGCGGGGCAGCACCAGAGTAAACTGGAGCCTCTCCTTCCCTGCTCTCAAGCTGTCAAGCTCTGTTCTCAAGCTCGCAGGCTCCCAGGCTCTCACAGCAATTTTTGCAACCACTCTGCTGGTTTCCACTGTTTCCCACTCTGCTGGCATGCACTCAAATTGCAAATTGCAAATTCACGATTTTCTTAGCTATTTTTCCGCTGTATGGTGGCCACCCGCGGCACTCCTGGAACCCGCGGCACCACGGCACCCACGTCGCAGCCTCCCCTTCTGCTTCTGGTACTTCCACGGTAATTGGATGTATCGGACCACCTGGAGTGGGCTACGTAAGCTGCCTCGTCAATACCGGGCTGCACCCGCGGCAACCTCGACGCCTTCCGCACTCTAGGCACCCGTTCGACACCCGCTCTTAGCAGAATGGCAGCATATTGGCGCAACAGTGGGTCGAGCATTGACCGGTGTCTAGGCACAATGGATGGCTCTAGCGACTCCTACCACGTTGGGTGGCTCTTGCGGCTCCAGGAGAAAGCTCTCTCACTTGCTGCTTGCGTGCAGCTCTACCTCGCATGTGTCGGCGAATCCGGAAATCGTAGGACCCCAGTTCCCTCTTTCTGTACCTCTCTTGCCTGTTTCTGTAACTCTATTGCCTCTTTCTGTAACCCAGTTGCCTCTTTCTGCACCTCTCCTTCCTGTTTCTGTACCTCTCTTGCTTCTTTCCATACCTCTCTTGCTTTTTTATGTACCCTCTCGACTCTTTCTGTACCTCTGTTGGTTCTTTCTGCAATTCTCTTGCTTCTTTTGTACCTCTCTTACTTCTTAATGCACCCCCTGCCTCTTTCTGTACCCTCTACCCTCTTTCTGCACCCCCTTTTCCTCTTTCTGCACCTCTCTTGCCTCTTTCTGCACTACTCTTGCCTCTTTCTGCCCACCGTTGTTTCTTTCTGCACTTCTCTCTCTTCTTTCTGCATCTTTATTGCTTCTTTCTGCACCCTGTTGCCCCTTTCTGCACTAGCCTTCCCTCTATCCACACATCTCTTGTTTCTTTGAACATCTCTCTTGTCTCTTTGTGCACATCTCTTGCCTTTTTCTGCACTTCTGTTGTCTCTTTCTACACCTATGTTGCTTCTTTCTGCACCCCTCTTGCCTCGTCCTGCACTTCTGTTGCTTCTTTCTGCACTTCCGTTGCTTATTTCTGCACCCCTCTTGCCTCTTTCTGCACTCCTTTTCCCTCTTTCTGTGACTCTATTGCTTCTTTCTGCATCTCTCTTGCTTCTTCCTGTACTCCTCTTGCCTCTTTCTGCACGACTGTTGGTTCTTTCTGCACTCTTCTTGCTTCTTTCAGCACTTCTCTTGTCAATTTTCAATGTCAGCACCCCTCTTGCCTCTTTCTGCACCCCTCTTCCTTATTTCTACATCTCTCTTGCCTCTGTCTGCACCCATGCTCCTTCTTTCTGCATCTTGTTTGTGCAACTTTCTTGCCTCTGTTGCTTCTTTGTGCACTTCCCTTGCTTCTTCCTGCATCCCTGTTGCCTTTTGCAGCACCCATTTTACTTCTTTCTGCAATTCTCTTGCTTTTTTGTACCTCTCTTACTTCTTTCTGCACCCCCTGCCCCTTTCTGTACCCCTCTACCCTCTTTCAGTACCCCCTTTTCCTCTTTCTGCACCTCTATTGCCTCTTTCTGCACTTCGCTTGCCTCTTTTTGCACCACTGCTGAGTATGCACTTCTCTTGCTTCTTTCTGCACCTCTCTTGTTCTTTCTGCACCCCTGTTGCCTCTTTCCGCACTAGTCTTCCCTCTTTCCACACACCTCTTGTTTCTTGTGCACCTCTCTTGTCTCTTTGTACACCTCTCATGCCTTTTTCTGCACTTCTGTTGCTTCTTTCTGTACCACTCTTGCCTCTCTCTATACCCCTCTTCCTTTTTTCTGAACCTCTCTTGCCTCTTTCTGCCCTCCTCTTCCCTCCTGCTGTGCTTCTCCTACTTCTTTTTGTACCTCGCTTGCTTTTTTCTGCAACGCTCTTGTGTCTTCCTGCACCCCTCTTCCTGCACCTCTCTTGCCTACTTCTATAGTTTTCCTGCCTCTTTCTGTAACTCTGTTGCTTCTGCACTTCTCTTGCCTCTATCAGCACCTCTCTTGCTACCGTTTGCATCAATGTTAGTTCTTTCTGGAGTTCTCTTGCTTCTTTTTGCACCTATCTTGCCTTTTTTTGCACATCTCTTTCCTCTTTCTGTACTTCTCTTGCCTCTTTCTGCACTTCTTTTGCTTCTTCCTGCACTTTTCTTGTTTCTTTCTGTGCTTATCTTGCTTCTTTCTGTACTTCTCCTACTTTATGTACCTTTCTTCCTTTTTTGCAGCTCTATTCCCTCTTTATGCACTTCAATTGCTTCTTTCTGCGACTTTCTTCCTCTTTCTGTATGTTCTACCTATGCAGGCATAGTTAGAAATTAGCATATAAAAACCTATGAACTTCACTGAAAGAAACCACAGGTTTCAGGGACGGTATAGTTAGGGATTAGTATTTAAAGAACCTTTGAAATTAATTGAAAAGAACGCAGGTTTCAGGGATGTACAAAACCAGCCGTTATAGTTAGCTGAGCTAACTTTAAATTGTGCCCCTGCAATGCACTGCTGATGATGTCACATATTACATCACTCATGAAATGGTCAGTGACATCACTCATGACATCACTGAAGACATCTCAAATGACTACACTGAATGACATTACTGATGAAATCATCCAGTAACTGAATGTTGAAGTCATCAGCTGGTTTTGTACGAGTGAAATGTCAGCCTAACTATAACATCCCTGAAACCTGTATTTTTTTTAATGTGTTTATATATATATATTCACTGAAAAAACATAGGTTTCAGGGGAGTTATAGTTAGCTGGACATTTCACTCATACAAAACCATCGAAATTCCTCCTAAAACTCGCGCCCCTGCAATGCACTGCTGATGACGTCCCATATTCCATCACTCATGACATGGTCAGTGACATCACTGATGACATCACTGATGACATCTCAAATGACATCACTACTGACATAATCCAGTGACTGTGTGTTTCTGTAAAGTTTAAATATGTTTAATATATATAGGGAAAGGCATGTTGAAGAATGAGTGGGTGTATAAGTGTCTGAAAGGATGATTTACCAGGTGCGTGACTGATTAAACATATCTTACTGAATGCATGGGTTAGTGACTAAACTTTGGGAATGCCTGTATCCGTCTGTCTGTTGGTGTGTAACCAGCTACATGGGTTTGTGCATAACTACATGAGTGTCTATATGTGTTATTGATTGGCTGTCTGAGTATCTGTATGGGTGCCTGAGTTTTTATGTTGGTGGGGTGTGTGTGACATAGATGTGTGAGTGGGTGATTCACTGGGTACATGGTTTCAAGAGTGCATCTGTGATGGACTGTATGGGCGGGTGACTGTGTGTATGGCTGTGTTAGTTTGTGAATGTATATCTCAGTGGTTCATGTGTGAGTAACTACATATGTGAAAGGCAGTATATATGTCTGTTGGTGTATATAAATGGTTATAAGTGAGAGTGTGTGATTCTGAGAGTGGCTGTATGGATGGGTGTGTGCTTGTGTCAGTGGCTGAGGGGAGGAAAAAGAAAGCCCCCAGGAGCAGACACAGACAAACCAGAAGGGGTGGCTGGAAGTGGAAGAGGAAGAGGCAATGGGAACCCAAGAGTCACCCGGAGCAAGAGATGGGCAAGATGGTGATTAAAGCAGACAACTTAACCATTGTGAATTTAACATCAAGACAATTAACAACGATGTATGAATCTGTACTGAAGCTAGGTCTATCTTTCTGCCCACAGAATTGTTTTGAATTCACATAAACCAGGATCGACCTCTTCAAATTCATGCGGAACTTCAAGCTGCACAAATACTTTCAGTTAAAATCTACGATCAAGGAAGCCAGACAACTTAAGGGGAAAATCAAAGACACATATCTGTTGTCAGTGGATGATCTCACAACACTGGACTTATTGGAGGAGTTGCGTCAAGGAATCAACAGGGGCTAGCAACGAGGAATCAATAACACAAAGGACTAGAGGCCTAGGGCTAGAACAATAGGCACCAGTCAGCAAATTTAAGCCAGCCTCACACTTTTTACCACAAATGCCCCAAGACGCAATTGATATTTTCTAGGAGGCAGTCATTGAAGATCTGGTGAAGCTTCGTGAAAAGGGCAGTTGTATGCCAATGGGAAGAAACCTAACGAAAGCCCAGGAAGAGGCTCTAACAAATTTACTAAAAGAAACTACTGTGATCTGTTAACCCTCTGATAAAGGGGGAAACATTGTCCTTATGTCGAGGGAACAATATGTGGGGGAGGCTCTACGTCAACTAACAGATAATCGTTATTATGAATTGACAACAAAGACCAGATATCACGACAGTGTGACACAATACCATATACTAATTAAGAAATGGCATGATAAACCTATGCTGGCTACCGAGGAATATCTTTTTCTCAGAACCACCAATCCGGTAATTCCCACTTTTTAACACTTACCGAAGATTCATAAGGACAGGGTAAGGCTACCTGGTAGGCCCATAGTATCATCTTTGGGAAGTCTTACTGAAAATGTGTCTGTCTTTGTGGATCATTTCCTATTCCAATCAGTATCATAGCTATCTTCGTACATCAGATATACTAAGGACTTCATTGCCCGTATTGAGAACTTAGAATGGGAACCATCATTCAGCTTGATAGTACTGGACATCACAAGTCTCTACACGTGCATAGATAATGGACACAGACTAAATGTGGTGGAATTTTTCCTGAGCAAAAGATCACAAAAATTTGTGGAACACAATAAGATGTTGATTGAGCGCATTGAATTTTGCTTGCTAAGTAACATTTTTTGTTTCAGGGGGATCTTTATAGACAGGTCTCGGGAACCGCGATGTGCACCTGCTTCGTGCCCAGCTACACAAATTTATTCGTGGGCTGGTGGGAGGAGCAGGTGGCATGGTCCCCGTTGAATGCTGGATGGAAAAAAAATATAGTAACCTGGCACAGATACATCGACAACCTCTTCCTGGTTTGGAGGGGGTCCGTTGACAACGCAAGAAGATATATTGAACATCTTAATAAGAACAATGTTAACCTACAGTTCACAGGTGAGATTAGTTAATTGGCAGTGAACTATCTCGACCTTAAAGTTGAGATACGCGATGGCAAGATTTCAACTGCCCTGTATCGTAAGCCGACTGCGGGCAATAGCACGTTACATGCTACAAGCATCCAGTAAAACTGAAGAATAGTATACCCTATGGGGAATACTTGCGGTTAAAACAAAACTGTTCTAAAGAGTGTGACTTGGTCAAAGCAGCTAGAGACAGCCTTGAGAGATGTGTTGCCAGAGGTTACAATACAGACCTATTAGAGAACACACTTAAGAAAGTGAGCAACATACCGAGAGAAAAACTGATAGGAAAAAGCAAAAGAAAAAAGAAAAATGATTAGGGCAAATTTTGTCTAATCACCACCTATTCAGAGAATGCTGATTCTCAAAGAAACATCCTCCGTAGGAACAGGCATTTTTTGAGCACAGATTTAATTATTGGGATGGATATCACGCCAGTTCCACAGGTAACCTTCAGAAAAGCTAGGTCGCTTAGAGACAGACTTGTCCACAGTCATTTAGATACCATCACAGCAAAACAAGGGGCATTGAGTGATATGAGAGGCTTTTATCCTTGCAGAAAGTGCAAGGTTTGCGCTTTCAGCAAAAGAATACTGACATATGAGATCAAGGGGAAGAAAAGACGGAAAGCCATTAACAAATTCATGACATGCCAAACCACACATGCAGTTTACTGCCTGATGTACCATTGTAATCTAAGGTACATCGGTAGTACCATACACAGTGTGAAGATAAGGGTTTTGGAGCACATGCATGCAAAAGCAAACAAGGATTTGAGCTATCCAGTGGCGAGGCACTTTGCCACATAAAAGCAATAGTGATTTACAGCAGTACTTTAGCTTGGATCATGTTCCCCCACACATCAGAGAGGAGACTGAGTGTTAAAGTTAAGGAGACTGGAGTCAAGATATATTATTGATTTACAACCAAAGACTCCAAATGGACTGAACAGTGGTGAGGAGCTAACAGTACACCTAGGGATCTAGGGTGTGCACTTGAGTGCATGCAGAGTAAGCGTTGTATGAATTTTAGATTGAAAAACACTGCATTGTAAATTTTCTGAAACTTCTTAAACATGTATATATTGATAGGTTTTTAGAATTGGCCGATACACGGCTAGATTCTTATTACTAAGAAGGACAAGGGGCGGTTCCGAGTAGGTGAATGGCAATTAGCTGATACATGGCAAGATCTGTAAACACAGTGTGATAGAGGCATCACTTAACATTAACCACGACCTTGATCTAAGGCAACAAAATGCACTATATTGAAAATATGTATACACACTACCTATGTAAATATCGGAATGGCACAATAATATGATTGGTATCAGGCAGTGATTGTCGAAACAAAATGTACATAGAAACTTGTATATATTGAAAATATGCATTTACTGACGTGGTTCATGCCATTTTGCACACTTCAAGATGGCGCCAAAACTCAGTGGCGTAATTGTCCTTCTTTGCTCTCATAGCCCTAAAGTATGGTATTTAAAATGGCGCCAAGTAGTGTAAAATGTAAACACTGAAGCAGGGAGACCCCAAAACACGTTTGTGAAGTGCAATGAATAAAACTGGTTGCAAAGCATAACCCCGCGAGTGCTACTGCTAGAGGGTTTTGGAGCATATACTTGACACGGGGCACCGCCGTGTAAGGTGCAGAGGAGCGGCTATATATAGGTATATATTTTACCTACTGGCAGTTATAGTTAGAACCTAGTTTCCATAAGAAACGCATTTATTTTTTGATTTGCTAATAACGTTGGCGTAGTTTGACGAATTTTTGCAAAATTCTCACAAAAAAGGTCTATCCAGGTCAGCTCCTATCCTGAAAGTTTGGGGGTGATTCATCAAGCGGGGGCTGAGAAAAAAGAGGAGTCCAAAAACACGTTTTCCATGTTAATTTCCATAGGAAATTTTGAGACAGGCTATAGCCCGAACTGCTGAACGGAATTACCCCAAATTTGGCAAAAAGGCAGTGCTTGGTTCAGAAAGTGAACTTTTTGTTTTTTAAATGATGTAAATCTGTTCAGTAGTTGCTGAGAAATGTAAAAAATAAGAGTCAAAAAATCAATTTCCAATCGGAAACTTTGGGCAAGGCTACAGCCGAAACTGCTCAACGGAATTACCCCAAATTTGGCAAAAAAGTAGAGCTTGGTTTAGAAAGCGAGAAAGCGACCTTTTTTGTAAATGGTGTAAATCCATTCAGTAGTTGCTGAGAAATTGAAAAAATGTAAGTTTTGATATCCATGACCACAATGGAGTTGCGACCACGAGCTTCATTCTAATTGGCTGTCAACACACCAAACCAGGAATTGTTGGCAGCCATCTTGTGACTCGGTGGAACTGAGTCACAAGAAAACAGAGAAAAAAAGATATAAAACAATAAAAGGGGGGCAGGATAGAAATACCCTGACCGCCTAGGCCTGCTCAGGGGGTCCCAGAAGGACCCCCAGGGCCCAAAAAAAGCATTTTTTTAAACTTCTGCGCAATTCGCGCTGGGGTCACGAATCCTGCTGAATTCTTTTTTTAAATGAAACACGTTTGATTTTAATTAGGCCCCTAGGTGGGCTAGGTCCCGGAGGCATTTCTTAAAAAATAAATGCGGGCCCGCTTGGGCCCCCGCAGCCCGGGGGACCACCACCTCCCTGGGGCTTATTATAATGTATACGGGGGACACTACTGCCCCCCACAGCCCCAGGGACTGCCATCTCCCCGTGGCTCCTTTTAAAAATACAAATTCTGTGTCAATCAATCAATCAATCAATGAACTTGTAAAGCGCACTACTTACCCGTGAGGGTCTCAAGGCGCTGGGGGGGTGGCTGCTACAACTTGAAGAGCCAGGTTTTGAGAAGCCTTCTGAAGGTGAGCAGGTCTTGGGTCTGTCGCAGATGGAGCGGGAGGGTGTTCCAGGTCTTGACTGCGAGTAAGGAGAAGGATCTGCCGCTGGACTTTGTTCGTTGGATGCACGGGACAGCGGCCAGGGAGCGGCTGGCGGAGCGGAGCTGGCGGGCACGGGTGTGGAAGTTGAGTCTGTTGTTCAGGTAGACTGGTCCGGTTTTGTGGAGTGCTTTGTGTGCATGGATGAGGAGTTTGAAGGTGATCCTCTTGTTGACGGGGAGCCAGTGCAGGTCTCTCAGGTGGGAGGTGATGTGGCTGCGGAGTGGGACATTCAGGATCAATCGGACAGAGTTGTTTTGGATGCGTTGTAGTCGTTGCAGGAGTTTAATCGGGATTCCTGCGTAGAGTGCGTTGCCGTATTCCAGCCTGCTGCTGACGAGGGCTTGGGCCACCGTTCTTCTGGTTTCGGGTGGTATCCACTTGTAGATCCTGCGAAGCAGGTGGAGGGTGTTGTAGCAGGAGGAGGAGATGGCGTTGACCTGCTTTGACATGGAAAGGGAGGAGTCGAGGATATATTCTAGGTTGTGTGCGTGGTCTGTGGGTGTGGGAGCTGCTCCCAGTGTGGTCGGCCACCAAGAGTTGTCCCACGCAGAGGGGGTGGGGCCGAGGATGAGTACTTCCGTCTTGTCCGAGTTCAGTTTCAGGCGGCTGTTACTCATCCATTCGGCGACGGCCTTCATTCTCTCGTGGAGGCTGGTTTTGGCGGTGTGCGGGTTCTTGGTGAGGAAGAGGATAATCTGGGTGTCGGCGGCATAGGAAATGATGTTCAGGTTTTGCTTGCAGGCCACTTGTGCGAGGGGGAACATGTAGACATTGAACAGAGTTGGGCTGAGGGATGAGCCCTGGGGTACGCCGCATATGATGTCGGTGGCTTCGGATTGGAAGGGTGGGAGGCAGACTCGCTGTGTTCTGCCGGAGAGGAAGCAGGAAGGACGTGGTCCAGTCCAGGACCTTCTTCTGGATTCCGGCTTCTTGGAGGCATATTCTTAGTGTGCGTTGGCAGACTGTGTCGAAGGCGGCTGATAGGTCCAGGAGGATGAGGGCTGACGTTTCGCATTTGTCTAGTTTGCACCTGATGTCGTCTGTGGCTGCGATGAGGGCTGTCTCGGTGCAGTGGTTTTGCCTGAATCCAGACTGGGAAGGGTCGAGGATGTTGTTGTCCTCGAGGTGGCGTGTCAGTCGTATGTTGGCGATTTTCTCTATAACCTTCGCTGGGAATGGGAGCAGGGAGATGGGCCGGAAGTTCTTGAGGTCTTTGGGGTCCGCCTTGGGCTTCTTGAGGAGGGTGTTGATTTTGGCGTGTTTCTAGCTTTCCGGGAATGTTGCTGTGTCGAAGGAGATGTTGATGACCTTCCGTAGATGAGGTGCGATGGCTGCGTCATCTTTGTTGAAGACGTGGTGTGGGCAGGGGTCTGACCAAGACCCTGAGTGGATGGAGCTCATGACTATGTGTGTCTCGTCGGCATTGACGTGGGACCAGGATGTCATCTGGTTGGTGCAGGTGGTGTTCGGGGTAGGGTCTGTAGCAGTCGGGGCGGGTGAGGTGTTGAAGCTGTCGTGGATTTCGGCGATCTTGTGATTGAAAAAGGTGGCCAGTGAGTCGCACAGTTCTTGCGAGGGCGGGATCTCATTGGTGTTGGCGCTGGGGTTGGAGAGTTCCTTCACTATTTTGAAAAGCTCTTTGCTGTTGTGTGCTTTGTTGTCCAGGCGGGCTTGGAAGGAAGATCTCTTGGCTGTTCAGATGAGGTGGTGATGTCTGCGAATGGCGTCCTTGTGGGCTGCGAGGCTGTCTGGTGTGTGGTCATGGAGCTATTTCTTCTCCAGCTTTCGGCAAGTACGTTTGGAGATCTGGAGCTCTTCTGTGAACCAGGCGGATTTCTTGCTGGAGTGGTTGGTTGAGGGTTTCTTGAGTGGCGTGAGGGTGTTGGCACAGGCGTTGATCTGCTGTCTGAGGTTGCGGGCGGTGGCTTTTGTGTTGGTGGGGTCGGTCGGCGGGTTCTGGCCGAGGGTGAGGGTCAGCTGGTCTTCGGTGACTTTGCCCTAGCATTGGCGAAACAGCTGTTGGGTGCGGTGGTGCGTGGTTGGTTTCTTGAAGGTGAAGTGGATGCAGCGGTGGTCGGTTCAGTGGAGTTCGGTGGTGTGGTTGAAGGTGATGTGGGTGCTTGAGGAGAGGACGGGGTCAAGTGTGTGGCCGGCAGCGTGAGTGGGTTCGGTGACGAGTTGTTGATCAGGGAGGTGAAGTTGGTGTCATTGTTGTTCTCGAGGTGGAAGTTCCGGTCCCCGAGGAGGATGTAGTCCGTGGAGGCGAGTGCATGGGTGCTGGCGAGGTCATTGATGGAGTAACTGAAGGGGGCTCGGGGTCCGGGAGGTCTGTAGATGAGTGTTCCTCTGAGGGTGGTGTTGGGGGCGGCGCGGATCTGGAAGTGGAGGTGTTCGGCGGCGTTGAGGGAGTCGTCTGCGAGGGTGAGGACCTGGAGGGTGGACTTGTGGACGATGGCTCTACGTCCTCCAATTCCGTTTGTGCGGTCTCTGAGGTTGATCTTGTAGCCATCCGGGATGGCTATGGCGATGTTAGGTACAGAGCAGTCATTCCACCAGGTCTCGGTCAGGAAGGCAACGTCTGGGGCGGATGTGTCGAGCAGGTCCCAGAGCTCGACCCTGTGTTTCCGTGCGGACCGGGTGTTGAGGAGTATGTCCCAGAGGTGGGTGGGTCCAGTTCTTGGAGGTTTGGTGGTCCAGTTGCAAGTGTGGCAGATGAAGGATCCGTGGATGTGCTTGGGTGCAGCCTGGAAGCAGCGGTGTTCTCGGCCGGTGTTGAGATCGTTGAGGGTGTTGGCATCGTATCGGCGTCTGGCACCGTGGCGGGTCCGGAGTTCAGGGGGTCTGGCGCTGGGCGTGGTCCAGGCGTGGACGGGCGCAGACGGGCTTGCTTTTGGCGCGCCAGCGTCCACTGTGCAGCGGCTGCCATTTAAGGCGGTGAGGTAGGGAGGAGCAGCTGGGAAGCGGGAGCGGGGCGACGAGGGGGCGTGACCGTAGGGGTGAGCGGCGGTAAGAGGAGAGTAGACACGAGCGGGGTTGTGGGGGGAAATGCGCTGTGTGGCGGGAAAACAAAAATAAAATAATAAAGATAAAAATAAAATACGGAGCAGGGGAACAGGAGCGGAAAGAGGGGGAAACACCAGCCCAGAAGGCTTCAGCCCCAAGCAGACTGCGAACAGCGGCAGAGGGGGGCGGCTGGCGCAAACCCACGATCGGCTCAGAGCGGGCTGAGGAGCAGGTGGAGCTGTTTGGGCAGCAGGGGGGTGACCTGGCCTGCAAGCAGGGTCAGGGGTCACTGTGTGGAGGAATCAAGCCACCCCACAGACCAAGGGGACCACCACCTTGCCGGGGCACTAAATTTGAAAATCCGTAATGGACCCCCAAGCCCCGATACCACCACCTCCCTGGGGCTTCACTCATGTTGGAAGGGGGGCTGTGCGGCCCCCCTCCTGGAGCCTGTGATTGCCCTGGGGACTACCACCCCACAGGGCCAGCTCCTGCAGTGTACTGGAGTTCCCACCCCCGGGACATTGGTGTTTGCTCTGACAGGGCGGGAGCCATGCGGCTCTCACCCTGCCATAGCAAACTTACTTCGGATTTTGGAAGCGAGAGCAGGGAAACCTACTCTCTCTTTCAAAATCAAAAGCCTATTGGTGCCATCAGCTCCCCATGTGGAAAAGCAATGGCGGCTCCCGCAGGAGGCGGGGAGCCGGCGAGGCCATGGGGGCATTGGGGCTCCCCCCACGGTCCCCAACGAATAGGGCCGGCCCCAGGGGATGGGGTCCCCTGGGCTAGAAGTAGCCCGGGAGGGGGGCCATGCAGCCCTCCCCTCAAATAAAATATTAAATAAATAAAGGTTTGCCCCGGGGTAAGGGGTCCTTGAGCCAATAGAGGCTTCCGGAGGGGGGCCACGCAGTCACCCCTCCTGTAAAAAAAAATATATGTGGGCCATTCCCCGGGGGATGGTGTCCCCAGGGCCAGAATTGTTTGTCTCATTTTTTGTTTTTTTAATCATGAACATGTGGGCATGCTTCGGGGTATGTGGTCCTCGAGGTGAATGTAAATTAGTGAAAGTGGGCGTTTAAAGAAAAAATGTCGCAACTCTAGCGCAGCTGTCAGCACAGCCCCCCAAGTGAACGCGATGGGTGCGTGGCTCTCAGCCCTAGCGGTGTGCGGAATTTGTGTAATCGCATTATGCAAATTTCCACGAAACGGTAAAAAATATCCGCGAACACGCATAAATTCCGGAAACACGCAGAATTGCTTGTTTGCGATGCTTTTTTACTGTTCGCAATCGCTGCTTGCGTGCTCGGGGGAAATATCTCACGAACACGCATTTGAGAACGCGAACAAGCAAAAAATTTGGCGAAGTCGCAGAACGCAGAATTTTGGACAATTTCGCTTTCTCCGCGGAATGCGAAATTACCCAAATTACCTAAATGCCGCAAATTCCGCGAACGGAACGGAATTTACCGCCCAGGCCTACTTAGCGCGGTCCCCATTTGAAAGCGATTGGTGCAGGGCTTGTAATATACTTTTGTACTCCAGTATGGATTTGCAGTGCCATCGCTTACGGTGCACGGTGCATGCACGACTCCAGAAAATTCCAGAAGCATTTTGGGTTCATTTAGAAGTCAGTTGGCTACATGTTATTGTAGTTTTTTGTAATGCATTTAAATGTTGTTTAATATAAATTCTGTGTATTATTATGTGTGTTTTGGAATAGGGATTGGTGATTATGGTAGTTTGTTTCAGTGTGTGGATATGTACATTAGTAGTATACTGCATAATTTTAGGTGTTGATTTCAAATTGGAAGTGCACATGTTGAGTTAAGGTATTAGTGATGAGACTAGATTGTATTAGTCTCTAGACAGGTACAGTTGAAATATCCCACTTTTTTGGTCTTTGGTTTAAAATTGAAGTTTGTTCTGTGAATTTATGGGGTGTACATAGTGTTGTGATACAGAGATTTCCATTTATGTTTTTCAGTAATATGGTGAGACTTATAGCAGAGATTTGTGAATGATTCCTGCTTTGTATTTGGGTAGTATACCGCATAATTGTAGGTGTTGATTTCAAATTGGAAGTGCATATGTTGAGTTAAGGTATTAGTGATGAGACTAGTTTTTATAAGTGTTCAGAGAGGTGCAGTTGAAATATGCAACATAATTGTTGGTGTTTAGTTTAAAATTGAAGTTTGTTCTGTGAATTTATGAGGTGTAGATAGTGTTGTGGTAGAGAGATATCCATTTATGTTTTTCAGTAATATGGTTAGAGTTATTGCAGAGAAATGTGAAGGGTTCCTGCTTTTTATGTGGCTAGGTGGAACATCAAAAGTAGTTGAAAAATTGAAAAGTAGCAGCAAAGATTCATGCACTACTTCAATCCCATAAGCACTGTCATTGGAGAGGAGCCATCGCCCTGTCAGTACTCACACACTCCTCCAATCACCCATACTGCACTATACACTTATCCAATCAGTCTGCAAACACTCAAGTACATACATTCCCCATCCATTCTCTTTGCAGCACTGTAAAAAATTAAGTCACTACACTCATACTCAAGCAATGGTACAGGCACTAAGATATGCACGCCTACAAATCCTCTGTGCAGTATCCATGCAGATCTCTAACTTCCTACATTCTACTGATTAACTTGTCCAATTACCCAGGTAGGACCTATGCAGTCTAATAATCTCTCTATCACTCCCCATGCACTTTTACAGTGAGGTATTCAGCACTATGTACTTATGTAATCACTTTGCCAATACACAAGCAGTTATAAATTTACCATGCAATCTCTTTCCAGTTCTTTAATGATGTAGTCAGTATCCACATACACATGCAATGACCTAGGTACTAACTCATGCAGTGTTAAAATCTTCTGAGGACCAGTATTACAGTGCAGCCATCACTCTGTCAGTACCCATACACTCCTTCAATTACGCAGCCAGTTTTGTGTCATTATCTAATCACTGTGCTAAAACAGAAACACTTATAAATTCACCATGTACTGTCCTAGCAGTAGACTAATCATCCAGTCAGGATGTGTGTACTCATAAAATGACCCAGGCAGTAACCATACATTTCAAAGTAGAAGTGCAGTGTGTCAAGTTTTAAAAGGTGCATGGATGTGTGTGTGAAGTATGTCTGTACTTGCATATGTTGCGTTAAGGGATTTTTGATGAGACTAGTTTTTATAAGTGTCTAGAGTGGTACAGTTGAAATATGTCACATCATTTTTGGTGTTTGGTTTAACATTGCTGCCACCTAACCACCTTCACAGTACTGATTCACTCATCCAAATATCTAGGTAGTACCTATGCAGTCTAGGAATTACCCTGTCAGTGCAAGCACTTCTCGAATCACCCATCCAGCACTATCTACTTATGCAATCACTCCGCCAAGACCTAAGCACTTATAAATTCACCATACACACTTTTTGCAGCACTGCAATGATTTCAGTTACTAGTCACGTACTTATGAAATGGCCTAGCTACTAACACAATCATAGCTACAATACTCTCTGCACTATCCATGCACACCTCTAACCATACTGCTGATTAACTCCTGTAATTACCCATGTACTACTCATGCAGTTTCAGGCACTCTTCTTGTAGTATTTTAGTCACTAGCCATGTACTCATGCAATGGCCCAGACACTAACACAAACACTGCTACAATACTATGTGCACTATCCATGCAGATCCTCTAACCAGGTACATACTATTAATTCACTCCTCTAATTACCCAGGTACTATCCATGCAGTCTAGCAATCCTCCTGTCAGTCCAATGTACTTGTCCAATCACCCATCCAGTACAATCTACTTATCCAATCACTATGCCAATACCTCACTATGTATAAGTTCACCATTGCCTTGTTACTACCACAAGCATAGCTACAATCCTCTGTGCACTATCCATGCACACCTCTAACTAGCTACATATTACTAATTCACTCCTGTAATTAGCTATGTACTATTCATGCAGTCTAGGAATCCTTCTGTCACTCCATATGCGGTTCTCCAATCACCCATCCAGCACTATCTACTTATGCAATCACTCCGCCAATAACTAAGCACTTATAAATTCACCATGCACTCTCTTTGCACAACTGTAATCATTCCAATTACTAGTCACATACTTTTACAATGGCCTAGAAACTTACACAAACACTGCTACAATACTCTGTGCACTATCCATGCAGACCTTTAACCAGCTACATATTACTGATTCACTCCTGTAATTACCCAGGTAGTACCCATGCAGTATAGGAATCTTTCTGTCAGTCCCCATGCACTTCCCCAATCACCCATGCAGAACTATCTACTTATCCAATCACTCTGCCAATATCCAAGCTCTTATAAATGCACTCAGGCTCTCTCCTTGCAGTATTGTAATGTTTTAGTCACTAGCCATGTACTCATGCAATGGCCCAGACTCTTACACAAACACTGCTATAATACTCTGTGCACTATTCATTCAGATCCTCTAACCAGGTACATACTATTGATTCACTCCTCTAATTACCCAGGTAGTATCCATGCAGTTTAGGAATCCTCCTCTGAGTCCCATGCACTTCTCCAATTACCCATCCAGCACTATCTACTTATCCAATCACTCTGCCAATACCTAAGCACTTATACATTCACTATGGCCTTGGTACTATCACAAGCATAGCTACTCTGTGCACTATCCAGGTATATCTCAAACTATCTACATACTACTGATTCACTTATCTAATTACGTAGGTACTAAGTATGCAGTCTAGTAATCCCTCTGTCAGTCCCCATGCACTTCTCCAATCCCCCATCCGGCACTATCTACTTTTTCAACCAATCCAAGCACTTATAAATTCACTATGTACTCTTTTTTCAGCACTGTATTCATTCCGGTTAGTAGTCATGGACTTATGGAATGGCCTGAGTACTAACACAACCATAGCTACAATACTCTGTGCACTATCCCTGCACACCTCTAACCAGCTACATACTACTGATTTACTCTTCCCAGGTAGTACCCATGCACTCCAACCATCCCTCTGTCACTTCCCACGCAGTCCTCCAATCACCCATCCAGCACTATGTACTTATCCAATCACTCCGCCACTACCCAACCACTTATACATTACCATGCACTCTCTCTACAGTACTCTAGTCATCCAGTCACTACCCATTTACTCATGCAATGACTCAGGCACTAACTTGTGCACTGCTACAATCTTGCATGCACTACCCATGCAGACCTCTAACTACCTAGACACTACTGATTCACTCCTCCAATTACCCAGGTAGTACCCATGCTCTCCAGCAATCTCACTGTCACTCCCCATGCACTCCTCCAATCACCCATCTAGCACCATGTACTTATTCAATCACTCTGCCAATACAAAAGCACTTATACATTTACAACGCACTCTCCTTGCAGTATTCTAATTATCCAGTCACTACCCATGTACTTATGCAATGACTCAGGCACTAACTTGTGCACTGCTACAATCCGCCATGCACCTACCCATGCACACCTCTAACCATCTACAGACTACTGATTCACTCCTCCAATTATCCAGGTAGTTAGTACCCATGCACTCCAGCAATCACTCTGACACTCCTCTGGCACACCTCCAATCACCGAGCTATTATCCATGAACTCATTTAATCACATTCCACTACCGAAACATTAATAAAGCAACCATGCAGCAGTGTTACAGTTCAGTAATCACCCACACAGTTTCCATATTCTCATACAATCATTAAGGACATTTTTCGTTTTATAACCAATAAAGGTGGTTCAGTGAGAACCATTGTTTTTTTTTTGTCGGAACAAATTTTCATTTTTTTTATATTCAACATTTTAAACTTTTTTTGTGTGTTTTTTATTTTAAGAACAACAAGCAAAAATTATGATCAGACATGAACTCACTAATAAAAATAAAAGCACATCATAAAAAGAAAAATTAACATTTATGTACTTTTAGAGCAGCGGATATAACATCCAGACACTGCTCTCCCATACACACTGTGGTGTCACACTTTACACAACTAACAGCAGCATTAAAAGAATTATGGTATAATGTGGGGCCTTGGAGGAGATACATGTTGAGGGAGCATTCAATTGTCTACGACCCTCCTCTCTTGCGAGATGCACTGAATGTATGGTCTCCAAATGCTTCTTCATGCTGTTGGTATCGAATGAATATTTTTTCTCAGATCCTCTCGACAATATTTTCTTACAGATTCTGCAAGTAACTTTTTTGAGTGTTCACTTTTTTTTCGTCCTCGGGAACGCTGAAAAGAGCCCACACAATGCTCTTGCATCCGTTGTATCTCCTCCATGGCCAGCGGATCAATCTCAGCAAAACTAGAAGCCATTTTTGTTTAATAAAATAAACAAACACAAAAATGAAAAAAGTTTTAAATAGAACTGGAAAACAGGTCTTGTCTCTATCAAAGACAAAAAATAAGGGGAACATCAATAGGATGGATCCTCCCTCTTCAACAATGAAATTAATTTAAACCAATCAGCTTTTTTCTCCTTGTACTGACAGAAAGTCGCGTAGGGTGCGCGCACCCGTCACCCACCCATTGTGCACTTGCGAAATATCGTATACATAATGAAACACTATAAATAGACATTTCTATAAACATGTAATAAGTAAATTAGCAAAACTGTACATTCTATTATCATATTCAAACTTCCTCTAGTCATTTTTTCAACTTTAAAAATACGCCGCAGTCGCAACTTGGGCGCGATCTCGGCGCGATTACTGCATGACCCCGGAAATACATGCGGGGAGAGGCCGCGCAAACTAAGCAACTACACCATGCATTTCGTAACTTTACTTTCGTCTATATTATATTGAAAATAATATTCCAAAAATATGTTTATAAATACATTTAGAGAAATACTTAAAGGAAAACAATTATTTATATGAAATTTACAAAATATTTAATATTTCACAAATTACGCCGAAATCGCGACCCCCCGAGCGACTTTTTCAAAGGACTACTGGAATTCTCGTTGCCATTGTGTAGGGTGCGCGAAGGGTGCGCGACATCTGTATAATATATTTTTTTTCAAAAAGAATAAATATAGTTTTCCTAACTAAAAACTTATACACAACTTAAAAAATATATATATATGCATATATATATATTGAAAATAAAACAAACAATATAATTGAGGCACATTAGACTTACATATTTTTATTTTGAAAAAAAACATTGAAATTCACTGAAAAAAACATAGATTTCAGGGACGTTATAGTTAGAAATTAGGATTTAAAAAACCTGAGAAATTCAGTGAAAAAAAACATAGGTTTCAGGCATGTTATACAGAGATTAGCATTTAAAAAACCTTTGAAATTCACTGAAAAAACCACAGGTTTCAGGCACGTTATAGTTAGTTGGACAATTATTTTGTATAAAACCATAGAAATTCTGGCGTTATAGTAAGTTCAGCTAACTTTAACTTGCGCCCCCGCAATGCACTGCTGATGGCATCACATATTACACCATTCATGACATGGTCAGTGACATCACTGATGACATCATTGATGACATCTCAAATGATATCACGGATGACATCACAAGGGCACAAGGTGTCTGATGTTGGTTCCTTCCGATTCTGCCCATACAATGCAGGAGCGATGAATGACCCGATCCACTACCCTTGCCCATAAGCGACCCACTGAAATTAACACAATGAGTCAGCAGAGGGGCAACGGACAGGGGGTGGGGAAAGGGAATTGACAAATAAGGGATCCCAGGATTTCTTCTAGGGACTACTGCAATGACCAGTGTTCTTTTCTCCACGTGACTGCACCTACAATAACAAGTATTGGTTACAGTCTAACACGTATGGCATTACATATACAACATAGTGCCTCTTAATGTGACCATGCCCAATATAACCCAACACCTCCTTACCCACAAGCGCTGAATCCGAAGACTTGTGGAGATCTCCAATCACGATGGGGTAAGATAGTCAAAGCCAGGAAAAGGGAGGGGAAGTTTAAACTGGGAAAACGCTCTGGGAATCACAGGGCATCAATATAGGAGGAAAAAGTCGTTATAACGACTAAAAAAACCTCCTTCCCGGTTCAATGATAGTACCCAGGAAATACGGGGAAATGAGCAGGGGAAAGACGCTGTGTATCGCCGGCTTCCAACGCGGCATCTGCTGGACCCGGAAGCGTCTGAACTTCACTCCACCTCCGCACAACGATATGGAAAGGGTGGAAAAGACGCGGAAGTGCCTGTACCGCGATTCCCACAATGCCACAAATGTTCGTGATAGTAATCCAGCCGGACCACCATCAATCACTCATGAGAGCGCTGGAGCCCCAGCAACCCCCAAAACCCAGCCGGGTTAAAAGGCTCAAACTAGACAACAAACAAGGGAGCACAACAAGATGGGAGGGCCAAACACATCCAAGGGTTACGTACAGCAGGACAAAAAACAAGGGACAGGGTAGGAAGGGCAAGGAAACCAAAGAGCCCAAAAACGTGTTGAATAGCTCACGAGCCCGTGAACTACAGCCACAGTGTCCCAATTACAAAAATGTCCCTAGCGCAAGACCAGGAACCACACGACTAGATATCAAGCACGGTGGACAGACAGGGAGAAGGCAGCTTATAACTCCCCCCAGCAGGTCACATGAGCTCACAGACATGGCAACAAAAAGAGGACTATGCATGAATCCTAACAGTACCCCCCCCCCCAAAAACCCTCCCCACCGGGCGAGGCTTGGAGGGATGCTGGCGATGGAACAAACGAACCAACCGGGGAGCATGAACCCCTCCAGCCGGTTCCCAGGTACGGTCCTCAGGGGAGTACCCTTTCCAAACGACCAGATAAAACAAGCGACCCCTCCTCCTTTTGGAATCCAGGATGGCCCGGACCTAGAATTCCTCCTGACCATCCACAACCAAAGGGGGAGGCGGGGGCAACACCTGGGTAGAGGGCACATAGGGCTTCAACAAGGACGTGTGAAACACAGGGTGAACCCTATATTCATTGGGCAGGTCGAGTTTCATAGCCACGGGATTAATAACCTGCACTATCGAAAAAGGACCCACATATCTAGGCTGTAATTTACGGGACCCACCAAGTCTGAGGTTCCTAGTGGCCAACCATACCCGCTCACCCACTTGATAGGTAGGAGCAGGTGCCCTGTGTTTATCAGCCTGTTCTTTCATACTAGCCTTAGCTGCCAGCAACTGTACCCGGGCAACGCCCCAAATATCACTCAGCCGCTTACACACATCATCAATGGCTGGTACTCGCCCCGTAGGTTGGATAGCCAGTGCCCTAGGATGGTAACCCAGCGAGCAGAAGAAGGGAGTCATACCCAGAGCGGAATGCAAGCTGTTATTATACGCAAACTCCGCTATGGGCAGAGCCGTGACCCAATCACATGCCAGGGAAGACACTAAACACCTAAGATATTGCTCCATGGTCTGGTTAGTGCGCTCAGTCTGTCCATCAGATTGCGGATGATAAGCAGAAGACAATCTAATCTCCACCTTTAGCACAGAGCACAACTCAGTCCAAAAATGGGACACAAACTGAGCCCCCCGATCTGTCACCACCGCAGATGGCAGCCCATGTATCCGCACGATGGAGGACATAAACACCAAAGCCATTTCTCTGGCCGTAGGGATCTTGGGAAGCGGGATGAAATGCGACATTTTTGTGAACAAATCGACTACTACAAGAATGGCGGTAAAACCGGAAACAGATGGAAGCTCGGTCACGAAATCCATACTAATAGTATGCCATGGAGCGGGAGGGACCTCCAACGGACGCAACAACCCTGACGGTTTACAGTGAGTGGGCTTACTGGTGGCACAATCCGGGCAAGCTGCCACATAACCCTGGATGTCCTGTGCCAACGTCTCCCACCAAAACCACCGCATACACATCTCCTTTGTCTTCGGTATCCCAGGATGTGCTGCCAGAGCAGACGAATGACACCACTCCAGAACCTTTCCTCTCAATGTAGGGGGAACAAACATCCTACCCTCACAATACAGCAACCCATCCTGGACCGAAACATGGGGTAATGACAACCATGGGGCTAAATCCAATTGACGTAGCCGATCCCTCACCAATGACGGAAAATCCTCCGTTGCTACCACCTCTATGATCCTGTCACCAGCAATCATGGGTCTATCTTCCTTTCCCTGTCCCAGCTCCCTTGAATCTACATGGATGCGGGATAGGGCATCAGATTTAACCTGCTGTGCTGCGGGCCTATAAGTGATGACAAAATCAAATTCATTAAAGAAAAGTACCCAACGCATCTGACGAGGTGTCAAAGCACGTGCAGAACGAAAGAACTCCAAGATTTTGTGATCCGTGTAAATCGTAATGGTGTGTCGGGCTCCCCACAAATAATGCCTCCATTCCTCAAAGGACAACTTAACGGCCAACAGCTCTCTTTCGGCCACGGTGTAATTACGCTCCGCTGGCAGCAAGGTCTTAGAGAAATAGGCAATGGGATGCATGCAACCGTTCTCAACGTCCCTTTGGGACAACACCCCACCAACAGCACACAACGAGGCATCTGTCTCAACAAAAAACGGCAGGGCAGGATCAGGATGTACCAATACAGGCGCCGACGTAAATTTCTCCAGCAACTGCTGAAAGGCCTCCTGTGCCTCAGAGGACCAAACAAAAGGAATCCCCTTCCTCAATAATCGAGTCAAGGGGGCCACAATATCAGAAAAATGGGAAATAAAACACCTATAAAAATTGGCGAATCCCAACAGAACCTGAATATGTTTGGCCGATGTTGGAACAGGCCAGGTGATAATGGCCTCGATCTTTCTTGGATCCATCCGGACACCTCCTGCCGAAACAATAAACCCCAAGAACTCCACCTGAGGGGTGCTGAACTGACACTTCGCTAACTTTGCATATAGATGATGATCTCGCAATTTCTGCAGCACTTGTGTCACGTGTTGTTGATGATCAGCCCCTGTCTCCGAGAAAATTAAGATATCATCTAGATATACGATGACACTCCTATCCAGATACTCCCGAAGCACCTCATTAATAAAGAACTGGAAGGCCGCCGGCGCAGTGCATAATCCGAACGGCATTACACAATATTCATACAGGCCCATGTTTGGTCTTAAACGCCGTCTTCCACTCATCCCCAGAGCGGACACGCACAAGATGGTAAGCACCCCGCAAGTCCAACTTGGTGAACACTGTCGCCTTGCGGAGTTGGTCTAACAACACGGGAATGAGTGGAAGCGGGTATTTGTTTTTTACTGTGGCTTTGTTCAATGTTCTATAGTCCACACATGCCCGCAATGTGCCTTCCTTTTTTGGAATGAAAAAGATCGCCGATGATACTGGCGAACAGGAGGGACGAATGAACCCCAATCTCAACATCTCATCAAGGTATTCCTTGAGATGCAACTCCTCAGGTTCCGAGAGAGCATACACCCGACTACAGGGGAGTGGAGCACCTGGTATCAAATCGATCTTACAGTCAAAAGACCTGTGAGGGGGAAGAGCTTGCGCCTGGTCTATATCAAACACTTCCTTATATGCCTTGTACTGTGATGGTACCAAACCCGCGTCAGTTACGGCACAAGACAACGGAAACGCCTTCTCGCCTGCCTCTTGATAGCAATGCTTCAAGCAATGAGGTGAATCCAGAGACACTAACCGTTGCACCCAATCAATCCTGGGATTGTGCTCCTGCAGCCAAGGCACACCCAATACCAAACCAAAGGAAGGGGCATCTATTAGATCAAAACACACCATCTCAGAGTGTCCATTCTCACACACCAGACACAAAGGCACAGTCCGCCTAGTGATAGACCCTGACGTTAGTTCCGTACCTTCTATCGCCCTCACGGGCTCTGGCTGGTCCTTCACACATCAGGGAATCCTCAATTTCTCTGCAAGCGCGATGTCAAGGAAATTCCCTGTAGCCCCGGAATTCAATAACACCGACACTGACACTCTATTGTCCCCGAAGAGCAACAAATGGGCGTTAATGATAAAGTGCCTCGGCACCCTATCTATGGCTCCAAGTACCTCATACGTTCTCTGCTTTCTCTCCTTGCTCTCAAAACCACCCTCATGATACAAACATGCTATCTTCTTACTGTATGAGGCACCAGAAGGCTTCACTGGGCATTCCCTAGCAAAGTGACCACCCTGGCCACAATACAAACACAGGCTCAATTCTCTGCGTCGCTTCTTTTCATCACTGGACAACGGACCTCTAACCCCACCAATTTCCATGGGTTCAGGCACCGTCTTCGTATCCACGGTTGTCTTATTGTCCGATTTCACATACCCCCCCCCCCCGAGACGCCTGAAAGCGGCTTTTTTCCCCCCGTCTCTCTGATAGTCGATGGTTTAACTTAACCACAAGATCTATAAAAGCAGCACAATCGACCGGGGGATCCACCACTTGTGACACCACATCCTTAAGATCCTCGGAAAGACCCTGATAGAACAATGAGGTCCTCTTATCCTCAGGCCAATGGGTTTCGGACACAAGACGATTAAAGGTAGAAATATACGTCAGCAAATCCTGTCTGCCCTGCCGCAACTTCAACAGTTCCCCATCACTAGCCTGCATGAAAGCATGTTTCGCAAACAATCCATGCATTAATTTGTGGTAAATAAATAAATAATACCCTATTTTTGACTAGGCATATATCATAACAGATAGCTCAATAAATAAGAGTCAAGATTCGAGGTAGTAGGAGTTTCTGCAGGTTTATTACAGCATAAGGACAGGATCAGGACAACCTGCATAGGAACAGAATGGCAGGGCTAGAGTGGCCCGGCAGCTGCCGGGGCTGGATCTGGGATGAGCGCGCCAACTTCTAATAACAATGCATGAACTTATATACATAACGCAAACACATAACATTACATTGCAGTAGGCGTAGCAGTGGGTGGAGCAGAAGGCGTGACGCGTAGCGGTCGCGAAAGATAACAGTAAAAGTAGGTGTAACTGGGCGTATACATAGACATGTGGTGCAGACGTAACAGAATATGTCATGAATGGGCGGAAACATAGGAGGGGGCTACCTAAGGAGCCGGGACCTCTAACCTGATGGTGCGCGCAAACTGGCAATGACGTATCACTAGGAGAAGCTGGGGGCTATGAACTCTGTGCTAGGAGCAGAGACTAAAGTCTGGAGGGTCGGAGCGACATGTACCTAAACTCTATCTAGTATCTGATGTTTAGGGAACATGTTGATATAAACTAGAAGTCATGAGGGGAGAGGCTAACTTGATTCTAAGACTGGACCATGCATTATTCTACATGTAATGCGTGATGAAGAATATTAAATGACCAGTAAATGCAGTATTTCTCTAACGTGGAGACGGGAAGGCTAGACAATGACGGAAACTATTGATGCAGTTCAGTAGCTTAGGAATGCAGAGAAGGAGGACTGAACTGATAACTGGAACTATAACATACTTTTGGCAGACTCAGAGGCAGAGCCAAGCTACACCGGGCACTGCGAGGCAGGGAGTAAGTGAAAGGTCGAGGATACAGGTGGGGGCTGTATCGCTCCTCAACGAGGCTTCAGGAGACAGGAGCTGAATCTGATGTCCAGGCCCTTTTGAGGCCTAGAAACGGGGACTTTATAATGAAATAACGTGCACACTGAGAAACGTGGCAACATTACTTTACATAGGCCTGATATTCGTAGTATTCACGAGGACTGGAAACTGGCATACTAGAGGTGGACACAACTGTAATTGCGTCTTTAATCGGACATGGGGAATAACATATGCATATTGTTCATGCACACATAACATATGATGGATGAGGCGTAGGGACACAGAACATGGCAAAATTTACTTTTCCACATTCCCTCCTTGTCACTACGTTTCCATCAGGAAACATCAATATTCATGATACCATCTATCATTTCATACAGTATCATTTGCTCGTCTCGAATTGTCTTGGAACGGGATTTAGAACGGGGCTTGGGACTAGGAATACAAGAGGTAGCACAAATGCCGCAAATCGCAGGGCCACATTGTATACAGAGGCAGCAGCTAAATATGATCGCTACTGCAATACCTAGAAAGGACATTACTTTCCATCCCCAGGCGGAAATTATATTCCAGAACCAACCGGACCATGTCCAGGTGCCTGGATCTTGGTGTAACAGATGGGCAATTTTATGGAGTCTGGTTATAGCTGAATAAACAGACGGCGCGTTATTAGGAATGAAAATGCAGCAACTAGATCCGAGAACTCTACAGGCCCCGCCCCTATCGGCCAGTATGACGTCAAGGACGAGACGATTCTGTAAAACGACAATTCTCATAAAGGATTGCTCTTCGGTTAAGTTACCTAGTGCGGAGGCAGTCTCATCTACTACTGCTTCAAGGGTTCTTGTTAACCTACGGATTAGCTTACTGTTTACAACTGTACCTAAATAAGGGAACACACCTTTATCTATATCAATGAATTGTTCTGCAGCAGTTTCAGTATAATCGACAATCGGGAGGTTTCTCTTGTGTCTAGTATGTACTAGATGTGTGTTTCTATGATAGTCAGGTGGGGCTAGAAAAACAGGTGGCAGTAGGAAGGCAATGTAACAGGTTCCCTCCCAATCGAGGGGCAGATGAACATATGCGGTTTGACCACAAATAAAGTAAGAATGACGTGAAGCTTTGAAAATAGATTTCCCACTGTCACTATACTTGACAATAGTAGTACAATCACTATGTCCTACGTGTACGGAACCCTTATTTCGGACACATAATTCGCCTTTGACTGATAGTACTGAAATAGCAGGTGAGTCTGGAGTAGTATCAGACTGAACATTCAGGACCATGAAATTCGACGAATAATTACCTAAATTATACACTTCATTTTCTAGATCTAAACCTGTTCTGTGGGGGAAACCTTGCTTGTCTGGGAAACATGTGCTGTTAAGAAAAGACATATCTGTTGAGGATGACGTTAACGTGGACCATGCTCCACACGAACCATTATGTGAGAATGGATAAGGAAAGAGTGGCAGAACTCCCTTCGGTGTCTGGAAAGGGGGGAGTCGACCACACACCCAACAATTAGTGGCATTGCTGGTCTGGTGTGAGTAATGTAACATACGGATAAATGAATTGTTACGCATAGCGAGGCGGTAAGCATATTCGTGAGGAGGCAGATCACTAAACGTGTGCTCTACTGTAACATTAGCAGACTTATTTACATGAGGAACTGGAAAATACAGGAAAAATGCATAGCTGATGCAAGAAATCATAATGCTGATGAATAATATGAAGCTTAGAAAAATGATACATTGAATTGAGCTTTGACTGACTCTCTCACTATGGGGGTCTATTTTATACATGTCAGAAACAGTCTAACCGTTTCACCTAGGGGAGGACTTATACAATCAAACTGACTGACTTATTTTACTAGACCGGAGCTTTAACTTATACTCCTGCTGCGGAGTTTTCTCTAACAGGGAAGGGGTTGTAGCAATGTCTTTTGCGGGACAGTCCTTAAGAACAATATTCTGGCAAGTCTTGATATCCTGGAAAATGTTTTTAGAGACCGGTTTCAGTCCTTTAAAAAGTTTAACGTGAGAAAGGTGTATCCATCCTTTTCGGCCTTCCAATTTCACGGCTGTACGGGTGGTGAGGAGGACCTGACGGGGCTCCTTCCAACGAGGTTCCAGCGGACTTGATCTGTCAAAGTTTCGGATCATCACCAGCGAACCTGGAACGATTTCATGCGGTGCCACCTCGGTATTGTCTGGAAATGCGGCGGCAACCTGTGAACGACATGAGTTGAGGGCAGACATCAAGGAAGCTAGGTAATCTGTCAGCATATTACATGAAACATCGGTAATACTTCGGGGTCTAGGAGTACCCCACATATTAGGGGGGCGGCCGAATACGACCTCATACGGGGACAGACCTGATCTGGAATGTGCGACCATGCGCATATAAAACAAAGCGACTGGCAGAGCTACTAGCCAGTCCACACCTTTTTCTTTGCATACTTTGGCGATTCGAATTTTCAGGGTCTGATTATGTCTCTCGACTAGACCGGCTGCTTCGGGATGGCGTACACAATGGAACTTCCACTGGTACCCTAACAACAGGGAAACGTGCTTCATGAGTTCAGATGAGAATGGCTGACCGTTATCAGAATATACGACTCTAGGGAGTCCATATCTAGGGAAGAATTCACGAACCAACTGCTTGGCAGTGGTCGCGGCTGTGTAATCTGGGACTGGATATGCTTCTGTCCATCTGGACAAAGCGCATACAACTACAAGGACATACTTGAAACCTCGACATCGCTCCATCTGAATATAATCCATCTGGAGGACTTCAAAAGGGTGGTCAGGAGGCTGGAAACCACCTTGTTCCACCGGGACACTTTTACCTGGATTAAACTGACAACATATCATACAGGTACGAACTTTCTGCTTGGCTGCAGCTCGTAAATGCTTGTTGAACCAAATGTTCTGGATACTGTCTAACATAGCTTTTTCTCCTAAATGTGCTGGACTATGTGCGGTATTAATAATGACTTGAACCATAGAGTCGGGGAGAAACCATGTGGCTCTACCCTTCGTTAACCATCCTTGATCTGTCTGGACCCCTCCTTGTTCGGACCATTTCTTGATTTCATCGGGAGTAGCATGTAACTGGATATCTATGACATCTTGTGTAGGGTCCTTAACTGTCATACATGTAATCAGATCTGGAGTATGTGTCTGTGTCGGATTAGCTTGAATGTCTGGAGTCTGTGCTGTAAGCTTGGCTGTGCGATCTGCTAGATCATTACCTTGAGAAATAATGTCAGTAACTTTCGTATGTGCTTTGCATTTCATAATAGCAATAGATGTCGGTAAATGTATGGCATCTAACAGGGCTTGAATAAGGAGACCATGCTGAATCTTGGTTCCATGAGAAGTCATGAAACCTCTCTCTTGCCAGAGCACTCCGAAGTCGTGTACAACTCCAAATGCGTAACGTGAATCTGTGTAAACATTGACTTTCAGGTTCTTGGCGTGTATACAGGCTTGTGTCAGAGCAACTAGCTCTGCTGCTTGAGCGGACAGGGTATCAATGCGGTGTGTTTCAATAACTTCGGTGTCAGTAGTCACTGCATACGCGGCGACTAATTCTCCTGTACTAGTTCTCATACATGAACCATCCACATAAAGTGTCAGGTCAGGATCTGGTAACGGAATGTCTGTCAGGTCTTGTCTTGGCTTTGTCGTAATGTTGACTACTTCCACACAGTCATGTGTGTCAGGATTTGAATTAACTGATGGTAACAGTGTAGCAGGATTCAGGACGTTGCAGCGTCTAATTTCTATGTGTGGCTGGAACAGTGTCAATTCATAACCTGTTAAACGTGCAATTGTCAAGTGCTGAGTTTGTGTTCGGTTTAAAAGAACTTCTACGGAGTGTGGAACTTGTACTGTCAGGGAGTGTCCTAAAACTATGGAATCACTTTGTCTGATAGCTAGTGCTGTGGCTGCAACTGACTTGAGGCACGCAGGCAACGCCTGGGCGACTGGATCTAATGTGCTCGAAAAATAAGCACAGGGCTTGTATTGTCCTGCTTGATCTTGTGTGAGAACAGATAATGCTGTACCTTCGCGTTCTGTGACGAAAAGTGTAAAAGGCTTACTGTAGTTCGGTGTAGCTAGAACTGGAGCTTGGCATAAAGCTTTCTTTAACTCGTTGAAACTAAGTGTATGGTCAGATGTCCAAGGGAGGACAGTCGATACGGCTGCCTCCTGTGTCGTTAACTGTATCAGTGGCTTGGCTAGAAATGCATACTGGGGAATCCATTGTCTACAATAAGAAGTAAGGCCGATAAAGGCACGTACCTCCTTCTGGGTTCTGGGCTGGGGAAGACTCGCTATCAACTGGATACGGTCGGGTGTCAACTGCCTACCCCTCTTGGACAGCAAGTGTCCTAAGTATACCACTTGCTGGACACAGAATTGAAGCTTCGAAGGGGACACCTTGTGCCCCATCTCGGCTAGGAAATACAGAACTGTAAGGGATGCTCGCTCGCATGCACGTTCAGAACGGGCTGTGATCAGTAGATCATCGACATACTGGAGCAGGGCAGTGTCAGTTGGCATATGAATGTTGTCTAGTTGTCTCTTGAGTGCTTGACTGTAAATACTAGGGCTTTCTGTGAAACCTTGAGGAGCGCGTGTGAACATATAGCTCCTTCCATTTAAACAAAATCCAAAAAGAAACTGGCTGTCTGGATGAATAGGAACACTAAAGAATGCGTTCTTGAGGTCTATGACAGTAAAGAACGTGGCTTCGGAATCAATGGCTGTCAACAGGGAAGAGATATCTGGGACAACTGGGTACTGTGGAATAATACATTTATTAAGCTCTCGTAAATCAATCACTAATCGATATACTGGAGGTGCATTTGGATCAGTACGTTTCATGACTGGAATGATCGGAGAATTACATACATTGGAGTCAGTTTCTACAACTACTCCTTGTGCAATGAGCTCGTCAATAATTTTGGACAAGGCTGCTACAGCCTCGGGTGGCAATCTGTACTGTCTGATTCGTGGTAACACTACACCTGGTTTGAGAGTCACACGATAGGGTGTGATTTGCATATAACCTACATCAGTTGGACCTTGCGCCCATAAATGCTGCGGAACATTAGACAGTCTGGAATCAAAATCTCGTAATACATAGTGACCCTTAAAGTCACGTAGGAACAGACGTATTCCCTCTGGGGAACAGCAAATAACTGCACCTAACTCTTTCAGTGTTTTAATGCCTAATAGGTTTTCTGGACATGACTTAGTAAGTAACAGATCAGTAGTACGGGACAATGGACCTACTTCTAGAGTAACTGGCTTTGAAATCTCATTAACTATCGGTTTTCCTGAAAATCCAAGGGAAACATTTCTTGAGCCTGAGAGCGGAGCCCCTGGAACTTCGGCATGACTAATTGTAGTCCTACTTGCCCCTGTATCAATCAAAAACTTTCTGTCTTTCCCTAATACTTGACTGTGGACATAGGGACCTTCTTGATCTACAGGTATCTCGATGAGAGGCAAGCCTACCTCCCTCTCTAGGCTGTTTCATGAATATGGCTGGTACTCTGGATACTCAGACTGCGCATACTGGTACATCTGTGATGTGACATGCTGTGTTGCAGCAATAGGCTGCGGTACTGTAACTGTCTGTTGTGCATTCTGTGGCTGAGGAATCTGTGAAACTTGTTCTTGTCTAGGCGGACGTGGTCTTTCTTTAGTCTTACCAGTAGCTATGTTGTGTTTCAGAACTGCACACTCATTTATAAAATGACCTGGCTGTTTACAATAATTGCAGTTCCCTTTAACGGGAGCTGCAGGATGACTGGCTTGATTCGGACCCCTCTTCTGACTGTCTTGAGGAACAGATTGTGCAACTAGCACTTTCATTTTTGTGTCTTTCATACGTTTTCTCTCGTGTTCTTGCTCTTCCCTGATTCTATTCTGGTGATACTGGAGCATCTGGAGCATCTGGGACGGAGTATTAGCTTGCCAGGTGCTTTCGACTTTCAAAACTCGATTTTTAATTTGTGGACTTGAATTCTCGACTAATTTAGTAACGAAAAGGTGAGGGTATGACTCACTACTTGTCTTGAGGCCACTGTTAATACTAAAAAAAATTTCAAACCTAGAATAAAAATCACTAATATCTTCATCTTGTTTCTGTTTACAGGCTGAGATTGCATCCCAGTCTTCTTTTCTCGTTGTCAATAATCTGGGTAAAACTTGTATTAATAATTCTGGTAACTCTTTACATTTATCTCCAAGACCGGTACCTGGTACTCGTGCCTTGTCTTCAGCTTCTAGAGCTGTCCAATCGATCTCTTTCTCTCCCACCTCCCATTCTTTTTCCTTTAGCTTTTCATACACCCCTGCGGGTAGCAGAACCTTTAACATTTTAATGATATCTGGGTAAGTGTATTCTCCCATACGGAGCATGTCTTTTAATTCTCGATGGAACCCTGCTGGATCTTTGTCATGACAGGGAATTAATTTCTTCATTTCAAGGAGTTCCATCTTTGTGATTGGAGTGTATACAAACACTCGTTGCATTTCGCCACCCGTTCCTCTCACTGGGTGGACTTCTCGTAACGGGTTCTGTCTGTCTATGTAAAATGATTTACTTTCTGGGGGTGAGACATGAACAAAATGCGGGTTCAAGAACGTTCTATATTTGTGACGTTGTTCTAGAATGACACTAATTAAATCGGTACCTAGACCTCTCCATTTGTACTGGAGTAACTCGTTCAGGACATCATGTAACGGGCCTGGATCAGAGTGCTGACCCTCATACAGAGTAATGAGGTGCTGGATCATATACATACCCACCAGTCGCTGCTCGGCTGGGGGCAATTTCAGAAACATTTGTGCCACTATTTCGTCTGGAAAAGTGGTAGAATCAGTAATCCATCGGACTGCTGATCGGGCTAGTTCTTGTTCATGCATAGTACTTAATTCACTGTAACCGATTCGTGATTTCAGAATGTGATCGGTAGCTTGGAACACTTGTTCTAGAGAACCTTGTTCTGGTACTGAATGATGGAAAATGGACTTGGGTTCTAGACGTAAATGGCGATCTGGAAATCTAGATTTTCCTACGTACGCTATTCTGGCGGTATTCTCGTCGTCTTCCTCTTCAGGATCAGAGGTACTTTCTTTCTCGCTTACTTGGGCTGCTTTACGCTGTTCGTGTATCTTTATTATTTCTTTACGGATTTTCTTGTACATACTTTCCATGGCACCGACGGTCTTGTGCTTACCCTCGGCTATATTATCACTCCACCTTGTCAGGATTCTCATTTCGGCAGAATCTTTAGACGGGTAATCTTGTTCTCTTATTAGACAATTAATCAGAAACTTTAATATCATGAGCTGGATCTCGGCTTTCCTTTGAGACATGGCTTCGTGAATACTTTCTGGATCATCCCCTGTACGGATGAAACGATATATTCTGTCTAGATCTTCTTTCATATTCGGTAAGGTGACTAGATACTCGGCCACCTTTCTTACGCGGAACGAATATAAAACCATATTATCCTCGCCTGGGACTGGATCATAGACACATTCGGCAAGGGATTTTCTTATTTCTGCTACAGTCTGATGTCTAGGCGTACGCTGTGACGCTTGTGCATGTAATTCGGCTAACGTTAAACGCTTGTGTGGCGGCGGGGTTTGAGGAGGACCTCCTCCTGCGGCCCCTAAACTAGAATCATCGACGGACATTCTTCGTGGCGGAGCGGGAAGTTGAAATGCTGGCTGGACCGGGGGTACCGTAGCAGGTACTCCGGTGTCTGGAAGAGCGGGAAGTGCCTGATTTACAGGGACTGGCGGAGCGCGAACAGGATTTGCATATTCTGGGACTGTGTCGTCCAAATAGGACGAAATAAAAATATCAGCTGCGGTCTGTTTGTGACGTAGCTTGGTCGGAACTAATGGTGGCGGGAAATTACTGGATGCCTCTGGGGTCGCTTTTGGCAAGCCCTCGGCAAGAAGAGGATACATACCCTTAATAAGGGCATGCCTCTGTCTGTCTGACTGTTCGGCTTTGACTTGTTCACCTATCTCGATTAATTCTCTTTCTTGGGCTCGTTCTTGGGATTCTCTACTTAACTCTGACTTTCTGACTTCCTTTTCGGTTCTTCTATGCGCTTCTTTACGCCATAACTCGATGGCATCTTTCTGTGACTGTCTGGCTTTCTTTTTCCATAATGCTTCTTCTACTCGCATGATACATTCGGCATCCCATGTACCCGATACGGGCCATCTATACTTTTCTTCTAACTGTTTGGTATACTCTACCCATAAATCTAGATACAATATGGCGCTTATGCCATGTTTCTGATACATAAAATGACCTGGACTGTCCCTAGGCGGGACAGGAACTGCTTCCTCTAATAAACCTTTTCTAGTTTTTAACTGACGTAACTTTGAAAATATAGGCATAATTGAACTGTAATCTGGACACAATACAATACACAATAAACATGAAATCACGTCACACTCATACCACAACATTAAAATACATGAAGAACATTATAAATAACAGTTCGAACAGAATATTACCTGGAATACTGAGAACAGAAATACAAGAATTTTCTCGAGAACGGAACAGACTAGAGTTACTGGATGCACTGCTGTAACAGTACGGAACATACCGGTCCCATAAAGGGACGCATCAAGACCCGTATCCACCTAGGTGAACACTTCGTTTGTGAGTCTGGGTACCACCAACCCACGGACCAGGAGTCAATTTAGATTGGTCCTGTCTAGATACTACCCCAGCAATGGTACTCACCGGGCAGCACGGAACGGAAAGCCTCGGACTGGACTGGACTGATGGCGACGAACTTCGGACTTCGGACTTCAGTTACGGGTGGGCCTCCGGATACCTCGGACCTTGGACTCTCGGCTTGGGCTCTGGTCGGGACTCGCCGCATTCCTCCACCGTCTCGTTTGGATGCTGGACCGCCTCCTCCGTCTCCTCCGTGGGCCTGAGGGATACTTGAAGCAGAAATATCTGCACTTGGCCAGTATGGTTCCGTCACGACTGCAGAGGGTCAGGGGGTCGGCGTGGCTTCACCGACGCGTGGGGAAAGGGCAAGTCCCTATTCGGGCGCCATTATGTGGTAAATAAATAAATAATACCCTATTTTTGACTAGGCATATATCATAACAGATAGCTCAATAAATAAGAGTCAAGATTCGAGGTAGTAGGAGTTTCTGCAGGTTTATTACAGCATAAGGACAGGATCAGGACAACCTGCATAGGAACAGAATGGCAGGGCTAGAGTGGCCCGGCAGCTGCCGGGGCTGGATCTGGGATGAGCGCGCCAACTTCTAATAACAATGCATGAACTTATATACATAACGCAAACACATAACATTACATTGCAGTAGGCGTAGCAGTGGGTGGAGCAGAAGGCGTGACGCGTAGCGGTCGCGAAAGATAACAGTAAAAGTAGGTGTAACTGGGCGTATACATAGACATGTGGTGCAGACGTAACAGAATATGTCATGAATGGGCGGAAACATAGGAGGGGGCTACCTAAGGAGCCGGGACCTCTAACCTGATGGTGCGCGCAAACTGGCAATGACGTATCACTAGGAGAAGCTGGGGGCTATGAACTCTGTGCTAGGAGCAGAGACTAAAGTCTGGAGGGTCGGAGCGACATGTACCTAAACTCTATCTAGTATCTGATGTTTAGGGAACATGTTGATATAAACTAGAAGTCATGAGGGGAGAGGCTAACTTGATTCTAAGACTGGACCATGCATTATTCTACATGTAATGCGTGATGAAGAATATTAAATGACCAGTAAATGCAGTATTTCTCTAACGTGGAGACGGGAAGGCTAGACAATGACGGAAACTATTGATGCAGTTCAGTAGCTTAGGAATGCAGAGAAGGAGGACTGAACTGATAACTGGAACTATAACATACTTTTGGCAGACTCAGAGGCAGAGCCAAGCTACACCGGGCACTGCGAGGCAGGGAGTAAGTGAAAGGTCGAGGTTACAGGTGGGGGCTGTATCGCTCCTCAACGAGGCTTCAGGAGACAGGAGCTGAATCTGATGTCCAGGCCCTTTTGAGGCCTAGAAACGGGGACTTTATAATGAAATAACGTGCACACTGAGAAACGTGGCAACATTACTTTACATAGGCCTGATATTCGTAGTATTCACGAGGACTGGAAACTGGCATACTAGAGGTGGACACAACTGTAATTGCGTCTTTAATCGGACATGGGGAATAACATATGCATATTGTTCATGCACACATAACATATGATGGATGAGGCGTAGGGACACAGAACATGGCAAAATTTACTTTTCCACAAATTCCTTAAACGCAGGGTAGTTGGTCAACACCTGATCATCACTCTCTACCAAGGGTATAGCCCATTGGGCAGCAGTACCAGCCAAAAATGATATCGTAAAAGCTACTTTGGCCGAATCATTGGGGAAAGCAGTAGGCTTACACATAAAGTGTAATTGACACTGATTCATAAAGGTGCCAAACTTTTCGCTATCCCCAGTAAATCTCTCGGGCGGAGCTAAGGGCACCGGAACAGGTGTATTCACTGTAACTGCTACAGGTACCCCACTACCAGAGCTCTGACCCATCCCACCACCGTATTGAAAGGTTGCAGGCTGCAAAACTGGAACCTGAGCCCTATGCTGCCCTTTCTCTCTACTAATCAGAGCCCCGACTTCCTGTTTCAATGCTACGTTTTCCTGCCGTAAATCGTGTATTTGGTCTTGTAGGGCAGCTAATGCGCCCATCACGTCCTGTAATGTGGGAACCACAGCAGTTCCACCTACAGCCCCTGTTGATTCTTCCATCATCGCTCAGGCACTGTAATTATAACGTGGGCTTGATATTCTGTTGGTTCCTTCCGACTCTGCCCATACAATGCAGGAGCGATGAATGACCCGATCCACTACCCTTGCCCATAAGCGACCCACTGAAATTAACACAATGAGTCAGCAGAGGGGCAACGGACAGGGGGCGGGGAAAGGGAATTGACAAATAAGGGATCCCAGGATTTCTTCTATGGACTACTGCAATGACCAGTGTTCTTTTCTCCACGTGACTGCACCTACAATAACAAGTATTGATTACAGTCTAACACGTATGGCATTACATATACAACATAGTGCCTCTTAATGTGACCATGCCCAATATAACCCAACACCTCCTTACCCACAAGCGCTGAATCCGAAGACTTGTGGAGATCTCCAATCACGATGGGGTAAGATAGTCAAAGCCAGGAAAAGGGGGGGAAGTTTAAACTGGGAAAACGCTCCGGGAATCACAGGGCCATCAATATAGGAGGAAAAAGTCGTTATAACGACTAAAAAAAACTCTTTCCCGGTTCAATGATAGTACCCACGAAATACGGGGAAATGAGCAGGGGAAAGACGCTGTGTATCGCCGGCTTCCAACGCGGCATCTGCTAGACCCGGAAGCGTCTGAACTTCACTCCACCTCCGCACAACGATGTGGAAAGGGTGGAAAAGACGCGGAAGTGCGTGTACCGCGATTCCCACAATGCCACAAATGTTCGTGATAGTAATCCAGCCGGACCACCATCAATCACTCATGAGAGCGCTGGAGCCCCAGCAACCCCCAAAACCCAGCCGGGTTAAAAGGCTCCAACTAGACAACAAACAAGGGAGCACAACAAGATGGGAGGGCCAAACACATCCAAGGGTTACGTACAGCAGGACAAAAAACAAGGGACAGGGTAGGAAGGGCAAGGAAACCAAAGAGCCCAAAACGTGTTGAATAGCTCACGAGCCCGTGAACTACAGCCACAGTGTCCCAATTACAAAACTGTCCCTAGCGCAAGACCAGGAACCACACGACTAGATATCAAGCACGGTGGACAGGGAGAAGGCAGCTTATAACTCCCCCCAGCAGGTCACATGAGCTCACAAACATGGCCACAAAAAGAGGACTACGCATGAATCCTAACAGTACCCCCCCAACAACCCTCCCCACCGGGCGAGGCTTGGAGGGATGCTGGTGATGGAACAAACGAACCAACCGGGGAGCATGAACCCCTCCAGCCGGTTCCCAGGTACGGTCCTCAGGGGAGTACCCTTTCTAATCGACCAGATAAAACAAGCGACCCCTCCTCCTTTTGGAATCCAGGATGGCCCGGACCTCGAATTCCTCCTGACCATCCACAACCAAAGGGGGAGCGGGGGCAACACCTGGGTAGAGGGCACATAGGGCTTCAACAAGGACGTGTGAAACACAGGGTGAACCCTATATTCATTGGGCAGGTCGAGTTTCATAGCCACGGGATTAATAACCTGCACTATCGAAAAAGGACCCACATATCTAGGCTGTAATTTACGGGACCCACCGAGTCTGAGGTTCCTAGTGGCCAACCATACCCGCTCACCCACTTGATAGGTAGGAGCAGGTGCCCTGTGTTTATCAGCCTGTTCTTTCATACTAGCCTTAGCTGCCAGCAACTGTACCCGGGCAACGCCCCAAATATCACTCAGCCGCTTACACACATCATCAATGGCTGGTACTCGCCCCGTAGGTTGGATAGCCAGTGCCCTAGGATGGTAACCCAGCGAGCAGAAGAAGGGAGTCATACCCAGAGCGGAATGCAAGCTGTTATTATACGCAAACTCCGCTATGGGCAGAGCCGTGACCCAATCACACGTCAGGGAAGACACTAAACACCTAAGATGTTGCTCCATGGTCTGGTTAGTGCGCTCAGTCTGTCCATCAGATTGCGGATGATAAGCAGAAGACAATCTAATCTCCACCTTTAGCACAGATCACAACTCAGTCCAAAAATGGGACACAAACTGAGCCCCCCGATCTGTCACCACCGCAGATGGCAGCCCATGTATCCGCACGATGGAGGACATAAACACCAAAGCCATTTCTCTGGCCGTAGGGATCTTGGGAAGCGGGATGAAATGCGACATTTTTGTGAACAAATCGAATACTACAAGAATGGCGGTAAAACCGGAAACAGATGGAAGCTCGGTCACGAAATCCATACTAATAGTATGCCATAGAGCGGGAGGGACCTCCAACGGACGCAACAACCCTGACGGTTTACAGTGAGTGGGCTTACTGGTGCCACAAACCGGGCAAGCTGCCACATAACCCTGGATGTCCTGTGCCAACGTCTCCCACCAAAACCACCGCATACACATCTCCTTTGTCTTCGGTATCCCAGGATGCGCTGCCAGAGCAGACGAATGACACCACTCCAGAACCTTTCCTCTCAATGTAGGGGGAACAAACATCCTACCCTCACAATACAGCAACCCATCCTGGACCGAAACATGGGGTAATGACAACCATGGGGCCAAATCCAATTGACATAGCCGATCCCTCACCAATGACGGAAAATCCTCCGTTGCTACCACCTCTATGATCCTGTCACCAGCAATCATGGGTCTATCTTCCTTTCCCTGTCCCAGCTCCCTTGAATCTACATGGATGCGGGATAGGGCATCAGATTTAACATGCTGTGCTGCGGGCCTATAAGTGATGACAAAATCAAATTCATTAAAGAAAAGTACCCAACGCATCTGACGAGGTGTCAAAGCACGTGCAGAATGAAAGAACTCCAAATTTTTGTGATCCGTGTAAATCGTAATGGTGTGTTGGGCTCCCCACAAATAATGCCTCCATTCCTCAAAGGACAACTTAACGGCCAACAGCTCTCTTTCGGCCACGGTGTAATTACGCTCCGCTGGCAGCAAGGTCTTAGAGAAATAGGCAATGGGATGCATGCAACCGTTCTCAACGTCCCTTTGGGACAACACCCCACCCACAGCACACAACGAGGCATCTGTCTCAGCAAAAAACGGCAGGGCAGGATCAGGATGTACCAATACAGGCGCCGACGTAAATTTCTCCAGCAACCGCTGAAAGGCCTCCTGTGCCTCAGAGGACCAAACAAAAGGAATCCCCTTCCTCAATAACCGAGTCAAGGGGGCCACAATATCAGAAAAATGGGAAATAAAACGCCTATAAAAATTGGCGAATCCCAACAGAACCTGAATATGTTTGGCCGATGTTGGAACAGGCCAGGTGATAATGGCCTCGATCTTTCTTGGATCCATCCGGACACCTCCTGCCGAAACAATAAACCCCAAGAACTCCACCTGAGGGGTGCTGAACTGACACTTCGCTAACTTTGCATATAGATGATGATCTCGCAATTTCTGCAGCACTTGTGTCACGTGTTGTTGATGATCAGCCCCTGTCTCCGAGAAAATTAAGATATCATCTAGATATACGATGACACTCCTATCCAGATACTCCCGAAGCACCTCATTAATAAAGAACTGGAAGGCCGCCGGCGCATTGCATAATCCGAACGGCATTACACAATATTCATACAGGCCCATGTTTGGTCTTAAACGCCGTCTTCCACTCATCCCCGGAGCGGACACGAACAAGATGGTAAGCACCCCGCAAGTCCAACTTGGTGAACACTGTCGCCTTGCGGAGTTGGTCTAACAACACGGGAATGAGTGGAAGCGGGTATTTGTTTTTTACTGTGGCTTTGTTCAATGTTCTATAGTCCACACATGCCCGCAATGTGCCTTCCTTTTTTGGAATGAAAAAGATCGCCGATGATGCTGGCGAACAGGAGGGACGAATGAACCCCAATCTCAACATCTCATCAAGGTATTCCTTGAGATGCAACTCCTCAGGTTCCGAGAGAGCATACACCCGACTACAGGGGAGTGGAGCACCTGGTATCAAATCGATCTTACAGTCAAAAGACCTGTGACGGGGAAGAGCTTGCGCCAGGTCTATATCAAACACTTCCTTATATGCATTGTACTGTGATGGTACCAAACCCGCGTCAGTTACGGCACAAGACAACGGAAACGCCTTCTCGCCTGCCTCTTGATAGCAATGCTTCAAGCAATGAGGTGAATCCAGAGACACTAACCGTTGCACCCAATCAATCCTGGGATTGTGCTCCTGCAGCCAAGGCACACCCAATACCAAACCAAAGGAAGGGGCATCTATTAGATCAAAACACACCATCTCAGAGTGCCCATTCTCACACACCAGACACAAAGGCACAGTCCGCCTAGTGATAGACCCTGACGTTAGTTCCGTACCATCTATCGCCCTCACGGGCTCTGGCTGGTCCTTCACACAACAGGGAATCCTCAATTTCTCTGCAAGCGCGATGTCAAGGAAATTCCCTGTAGCCCCGGAATTCAATAACACCGACACTGACACTCTATTGTCCCCGAAGAGCAACAAATGGGCGTTAATGATAAAGTGCCTCGGCACCCTATCTATGGCTCCAAGTACCTCATACGTTCTCTGCTTTCTCTCCTTGCTCTCAAAACCACCCTCATGATACAAACATGCTATCTTTTTACTGTATGAGGCACCAGAAGGCTTCACTGGGCATTCCCTAGCAAAGTGACCACCCTGGCCACAATACAAACACAGGTTCAATTCTCTGCGTCGCTTCTTTTCATCACAGGACAACGGACCTCTAACCCCACCAATTTCCATGGGTTCAGGCACTGTCTTCGTATCCCCGGTTGTCTTATTGTCCGATTTCACATACCCCCCCCCCGAGACGCCTGAAAGCGGCTTTTTTCCCCCGTCTCTCTGATAGTGGATGGTTTAACTTAACCACAAGATCTATAAAAGCAGCACAATCGACCGGGGGATCCACCACTTGTGACACCACATCCTTAAGATCCTCGGAAAGACCCTGATAGAACAATGAGGTCCTCTTATCCTCAGGCCAATGGGTTTCGGACACAAGACGATTAAAGGTAGAAATATACGTCAGCAAATCCTGTCTGCCCTGCCGCAACTTCAACAGTTCCCCATCACTAGCCTGCATGAAAGCATGTTTCGCAAACAATCCATGCATTAATTCCTTAAACGCAGGGTAGTTGGTCAACACCTGATCATCACTCTCTACCAAGGGTATAGCCCATTGGGCAGCAGTACCAGCCAAAAATGATATCGTAAAAGCTACTTTGGCCGAATCATTGGGGAAAGCAGTAGGCTTACACATAAAGTGTAATTGACACTGATTCATAAAGGTGCCAAACTATTCGCTATCCCCAGTAAATCTCTCGGGCGGAGCTAAGGGCACCGGAACAGGTGTATTCACTGTAACTGCTACAGGTACCCCACTACCAGAGCTCTGACCCATCCCACCACCGTATTGAAAGGTTGCAGGCTGCAAAACTGGAACCTGAGCCCTATGCTGTCCTTTCTCTCTACTAATCAGAGCCCCGACTTCCTGTTTCAATGCTACGTTTTCCTGCCGTAAATCGTGTATTTGGTCTTGTAGGGCAGCTAATGCGCCCATCACGTCCTGTAATGTGGGAACCACAGCAGTTCCACCTACAGCCCCTGTTGATTCTTCCATCATCGCTCAGGCACTGTAATTATAACGTGGGCTTGATATTCTGTTGGTTCCTTCCGACTCTGCCCATACAATGCAGGAGCGATGAATGACCCGATCCACTACCCTTGCCCATAAGCGACCCACTGAAATTAACACAATGAGTCAGCAGAGGGGCAACGGACAGGGGGCGGGGAAAGGGAATTGACAAATAAGGGATCCCAGGATTTCTTCTAGGGACTACTGCAATGACCAGTGTTCTTTTCTCCACGTGACTGCACCTACAATAACAAGTATTGATTACAGTCTAGCACGTATGGCATTACATATACAACATAGTGCCTCTTAATGTGACCATGCCCAATATAACCCAACACCTCCTTACCCACAAGCGCTGAATCCGAAGACTTGTGGAGATCTCCAATCACGATGGGGTAAGATAGTCAAAGCCAGGAAAAGGGAGGGGAAGTTTAAACTGGGAAAACGCTCTGGGAATCACAGGGCCATCAATATAGGAGGAACAAGTAATTATAACGACTAAAAAAACCTCCTTCCCGGTTCAGTGATAGTACCCAGGAAATACGGGGAAATGAGCAGGGGAAAGACGCTGTGTATCGCCGGCTTCCAACGCGGCATCTGCTGGACCCGGAAGCGTCTGAACTTCACTCCACCTCCGCACAACGATGTGGAAAGGGTGGAAAAGACGCGGAAGTGCGTGTACCGCGATTCCCACAATGCCACAAATGTTCGTGATAGTAATCCAGCCGGACCACCATCAATCACTCATGAGAGCGCTGGAGCCCCAGCAACCCCCAAAACCCAGCCGGTTTAAAAGGCTCAAACTAGACAACAAACAAGGGAGCACAACAAGATGGGAGGGCCAAACACATCCAAGGGTTACGTACAGCAGGACAAAAAACAAGGGACAGGGTAGGAAGGGCAAGGAAACCAAAGAGCCCAAAAACGCGTTGAATAGCTCACGAGCCCGTGAACTACAGCCACAGTGTCCTAATTACAAAAATGTCCCTAGCGCAAGACCAGGAACCACACGACTAGATATCAAGCACGGTGGACAGGGAGAAGGCAGCTTATAACTCCCCCCAGCAGGTCACATGAGCTCACAGACATGGCAACAAAAAGAGGACTACACATGAATCCTAACAGTACCCCCCCAACAACCCTCCCCACCGGGCGAGGCTTGGAGGGATGCTGGCGATGGAACAAACGAACCAACCGGGGAGCATGAACCCCTCCAGCCGGTTCCCAGGTACGGTCCTCAGGGGAGTACCCTTTCTAATCGACCAGATAAAACAAGCGACCCCTCCTCCTTTTGGAATCCAGGATGGCCCGGACCTCGAATTCCTCCTGACCATCCACAACCAAAGGGGGAAGCGGGGGCAACACCTGGGTAGAGGGCACATAGGGCTTCAACAAGGACGTGTGAAACACAGGGTGAACCCTATATTCATTGGGCAGGTCGAGTTTCATAGCCACGGGATTAATAACCTGCACTATCGAAAAAGGACCCACATATCTAGGCTGTAATTTACGGGACCCACCGAGTCTGAGGTTCCTAGTGGCCAACCATACCCGCTCACCCACTTGATAGGTAGGAGCAGGTGCCCTGTGTTTATCAGCCTGTTCTTTCATACTAGCCTTAGCTGCCAGCAACTGTACCCGGGCAACGCCCCAAATATCACTCAGCCGCTTACACACATCATCAATGGCTGGTACTCGCCCCGTAGGTTGGATAGCCAGTGCCCTAGGATGGTAACCCAGCGAGCAGAAGAAGGGAGTCATACCCAGAGCGGAATGCAAGCTGTTATTATACGCAAACTCCGCTATGGGCAGAGCCGTGACCCAATCACACGTCAGGGAAGACACTAAACACCTAAGATATTGCTCCATGGTCTGGTTAGTGCGCTCAGTCTGTCCATCAGATTGCGGATGATAAGCAGAAGACAATCTAATCTCCACCTTTAGCACAGAGCACAACTCAGTCCAAAAATGGGACACAAACTGAGCCCCCCGATCTGTCACCACCGCAGATGGCAGCCCATGTATCCGCACGATGGAGGACATAAACACCAAAGCCATTTCTCTGGCCGTAGGGATCTTGGGAAGCGGGATGAAATGCGACATTTTTGTGAACAAATCGACTACTACAAGAATGGCGGTAAAACCGGAAACAGATGGAAGCTCGGTCACGAAATCCATACTAATAGTATGCCATGGAGCGGGAGGGACCTCCAACGGACGCAACAACCCTGACGGTTTACAGTGAGTGGGCTTACTGGTGGCACAAACCGGGCAAGCTGCCACATAACCCTGGATGTCCTGTGCCAACGTCTCCCACCAAAACCACAGCATACACATCTCCTTTGTCTTCGGTATCCCAGGATGCGCTGCCAGAGCAGACGAATGACACCACTCCAGAACCTTTCCTCTCAATGTAGGAGGAACAAACATCCTACCCTCACAATACAGCAATCCATCCTGGACCGAAACATGGGGTAATGACAACCATGGGGCCAAATCCAATTGACGTAGCCGATCCCTCACCAATGACGGAAAATCCTCCGTTGCTACCACCTCTATGATCCTGTCACCAGCAATCATGGGTCTATCTTCCTTTCCCTGTCCCAGCTCCCTTGAATCTACATGGATGCGGGATAGGGCATCAGATTTAACCTGCTGTGCTGCGGGCCTATAAGTGATGACAAAATCAAATTCATTAAAGAAAAGTACCCAACGCATCTGACGAGGTGTCAAAGCACGTGCAGAACGAAAGAACTCCAAGTTTTTGTGATCCGTGTAAATCGTAATGGTGTGTTGGGCTCCCCACAAATAATGCCTCCATTCCTCAAAGGACAACTTAACGGCCAACAGCTCTCTTTCGGCCACAGTGTAATTACGCTCCGCTGGCAGCAAGGTCTTAGAGAAATAGGCAATGGGATGCATGCAACCGTTCTCAACGTCCCTTTGGGACAACACCCCACCCACAGCACACAACGAGGCATCTGTCTCAACAAAAAACGGCAGGGCAGGATCAGGATGTACCAATACAGGCGCCGACGTAAATTTCTCCAGCAACCGCTGAAAGGCCTCCTGTGCCTCAGAGGACCAAACAAAAGGAATCCCCTTCCTCAATAACCGAGTCAAGGGGGCCACAATATCAGAAAAATGGGAAATAAAACGCCTATAAAAATTGGCGAATCCCAACAGAACCTGAATATGTTTGGCCGATGTTGGAACAGGCCAGGTGCTAATGGCCTCGATCTTTCTTGGATCCATCCGGACACCTCCTGCCGAAACAATAAACCCCAAGAACTCCACCTGAGGGGTGCTGAACTGACACTTCGCTAACTTTGCATATAGATGATGATCTCGCAATTTCTGCAGCACTTGTGTCACGTGTTGTTGATGATCAGCCCCTGTCTCCGAGAAAATTAAGATATCATCTAGATATACGATGACACTCCTATCCAGATACTCCCTAAGCACCTCATTAATAAAGAACTGGAAGGCCGCCGGCGCATTGCATAATCCGAACGGCATTACACAATATTCATACAGGCCCATGTTTGGTCTTAAACGCCGTCTTCCACTCATCCCCGGAGCGGACACGCACAAGATGGTAAGCACCCCGCAAGTCCAACTTGGTGAACACTGTCGCCTTGCGGAGTTGGACTAACAACACGGGAATGAGTGGAAGCGGGTATTTGTTTTTTACTGTGGCTTTGTTCAATGTTCTATAGTCCACACATGCCCGCAATGTGCCTTCCTTTTTTGGAATGAAAAAGATCGCCGATGATACTGGCGAACAGGAGGGACGAATGAACCCCAATCTCAACATCTCATCAAGGTATTCCTTGAGATGCAACTCCTCAGGTTCCGAGAGAGCATACGCCCGACTACAGGGGAGTGGAGCACCTGGTATCAAATCGATCTTACAGTCAAAAGACCTGTGAGGGGGAAGAGCTTGCGCCTGGTCTATATCAAACACTTCCTTATATGCCTTGTACTGTGATGGTACCAAACCCGCGTCAGTTACGGCACAAGACAACGGAAACGCCTTCTCGCCTGCCTCTTGATAGCAATGCTTCAAGCAATGAGGTGAATCCAGAGACACTAACCGTTGCACCCAATCAATCCTGGGATTGTGCTCCTGCAGCCAAGGCACACCCAATACCAAACCAAAGGAAGGGGCATCTATTAGATCAAAACACACCATCTCAGAGTGTCCATTCTCACACGCCAGACACAAAGGCACAGTCCGCCTAGTGATAGACCCTGACGTTAGTTCCGTACCATCTATCGCCCTCACGGGCTCTGGCTGGTCCTTCACACAACAGGGAATCCTCAATTTCTCTGCAAGCGCGATGTCAAGGAAATTCCCTGTAGCCCCGGAATTCAATAACACCGACACTGACACTCTATTGTCCCCGAAGAGCAACAAATGGGCGTTAATGATAAAGTGCCTCGGCACCCTATCTATGGCTCCAAGTACCTCATACGTTCTCTGCTTTCTCTCCTTGCTCTCAAAACCACCCTCATGATACAAACATGCTATCTTCTTACTGTATGAGGCACCAGAAGGCTTCACTGGGCATTCCCTAGCAAAGTGACCACCCTGGCCACAATACAAACACCGGTTCAATTCTCTGCGTCGCTTCTTTTCATCACTGGACAACGGACCTCTAACCCCACCAATTTCCATGGGTTCAGGCACCGTCTTCGTATCCCCGGTTGTCTTATTGTCCGATTTCACATACCCCCCCCCCGAGACGCCTGAAAGCGGCTTTTTTCCCCCGTCTCTCTGATAGTCGATGGTTTAACTTAACCACAAGATCTATAAAAGCAGCACAATCGACCGGGGGATCCACCACTTGTGACACCACATCCTTAAGATCCTCGGAAAGACCCTGATAGAACAATGAGGTCCTCTTATCCTCAGGCCAATGGGTTTCGGACACAAGACGATTAAAGGTAGAAATATACGTCAGCAAATCCTGTCTGCCTTGCCGCAACTTCAAAAGTTCCGCATCACTAGCCTGCATGAAAGCATGTTTCGCAAACAATCCATGCATTAATTCCTTAAACGCAGGGTAGTTGGTCAACACCTGATCATCACTCTCTACCAAGGGTATAGCCCATTGGGCAGCAGTACCAGCCAAAAATTATATCGTAAAAGCTACTTCGGCCGAATCATTGGGGAAAGCAGTAGGCTTACACATAAAGTGTAATTGACACTGATTCATAAAGGTGCCAAACTTTTCGCTATCCCCAGTAAATCTCTCGGGCGGAGCTAAGGGCACCGGAACAGGTGTATTCACTGTAACTGCTACAGGTACCCCACTACCAGAGCTCTGACCCATCCCACCACCGTATTGAAAGGTTGCAGGCTGCAAAACTGGAACCTGAGCCCTATGCTGTCCTTTCTCTCTACTAATCAGAGCCCCGACTTCCTGTTTCAATGCTACGTTTTCCTGCCGTAAATCGTGTATTTGGTCTTGTAGGGCAGCTAATGCGCCTATCACGTCCTGTAATGTGGGAACCACAGCAGTTCCACCTACAGCCCCTGTTGATTCTTCCATCATCGCTCAGGCACTGTAATTATAACGTGGGCTTGATATTCTGTTGGTTCCTTCCGACTCTGCCCATACAATGCAGGAGCGATGAATGACCCGATCCACTACCCTTGCCCATAAGCGACCCACTGAAATTAACACAATGAGTCAGCAGAGGGGCAACGGACAGGGGGCGGGGAAAGGGAATTGACAAATAAGGGATCCCAGGATTTCTTCTAGGGACTACTGCAATGACCAGTGTTCTTTTCTCCACGTGACTGCACCTACAATAACAAGTATTGATTACAGTCTAACACGTATGGCATTACATATACAACATAGTGCCTCTTAATGTGACCATGCCCAATATAACCCAACACCTCCTTACCCACAAGCGCTGAATCCGAAGACTTGTGGAGATCTCCAATCACGATGGGGTAAGATAGTCAAAGCCAGGAAAAGGGAGGGGAAGTTTAAACTGGGAAAACGCTCTGGGAATCACAGGGCCATCAATATAGGGTGAAAAAGTCGTTATAACGACTAAAAAAACCTCCTTCACGGTTCAATGATAGTACCCAGGAAATACGGGGAAATGAGCAGGGGAAAGACGCTGTGTATCGCCGGCTTCCAACGCGGCATCTGCTGGACCCGGAAGCGTCTGAACTTCACTCCACCTCCGCACAACGATGTGGAAAGGGTGGAAAAGACGCGGAAGTGCGTGTCCCGTGATTCCCACAATGCCACAAATGTTCGTGATAGTAATCCAGCCGGACCACCATCAATCCCTCATGAGAGCGCTGGAGCCCCAGCAACCCCCAAAACCCAGCCGGGTTAAAAGGCTCAAACTAGACAACAAACAAGGGAGCACAACAAGATGGGAGGGCCAAACACATCCAAGGGTTACGTACAGCAGGACAAAAAACAAGGGACAGGGTAGGAAGGGCAAGGAAACCAAAGAGCCCAAAACGTGTTGAATAGCTCACGAGCCCGTGAACTACAGCCACAGTGTCCCAATTACAAAACTGTCCCTAGCGCAAGACCAGGAACCACATGACTAGATATCAAGCACGGTGGACAGGGAGGAGGCAGCTTATAACTCCCGCCAGCAGGTCACATGAGCTCACAGACATGGCCACAAAAAGAGGACTACGCATGAATCCTAACATCTGAAACACGTCAGTCTTGAGGTCTCTGAAATGCGCCAGTCTTGAGGATTGCAATAAATTAAGATCTGCCTCATTTTGCTGGGTTTGAGTCTCTGTTCGTCGAATGGAAGTGCAGAGAATTTAAGTTGTTTTTGCAAATATATATATATATATATATATATGGCTTGGGTAGTTGTTAACATCAGTGAAACAACCCATCATGGTTAGCATTAATATCAGGTACCAGTATAGGAGACATAATTTACAGACTTATATTTCCATAGTTTGTAGTACATAAATTGTTTATGTTTAGGGTAATTATGTATTTTGACACATAATATCCCGTGTTTAGGTGTGCTAAATTGGATGAGATTTAATATAATGGTTTTTAAAATGATAAAATTATTTATTCGCTTTTATCGATATATTTTGCCATAAAGTATAGATTTGCCACCATGCACTATCAATTTTCAAAAGAGCATATGTATTTATACAGCAATTGTTTGAAAATGTTCAGGGATTACCCCACTACTGCACTTTGGTTTCTGTTTTCTATGTCCATTGATACAAGATACACCCCCCATTGCAATGTCAGCCAATGAAATGTACTGTTTCTCATGCACTTGCACTTTAAATTTTGCTCACTTCCCTCATTGCGTCATGTGACCAAGGCCTCTGGGCAGGCCGAAACGTTATGCTGGCGAGGTGTGCCTGAATAAAGAACTCACCTGCATTCTGGGTCTTCCGTTTCTTTCTCTGCCGTGGTTCTGGATAGAGGGCGGGCCGCTGATTGAAACAGACAGGCATATATATATATATATTTTTTTTTTTTTTTTCAGCCAAACACTCTCCTCCATACTCACTCTATGCCTGAAAGGGTTTTGTTTTGATATATATATATATATATATATATATATATATATATATATATATATATATATATATATATATATATATATATATATATATATATATATATATATATATATATATATATATATATATATATATATATATATATTCACTGAAAAAACCATAGGTTATAGACCATATATAGTTAGGAATTAGCATTTAAAAAACCTTATTTTACTCACACAAAACCATTGAAATTTCATATATAGTTAGTTGCACTAACTATATATCGCGCACCCGCAATCCACTGCTGATCATGTCACATATTACATCATTCATGACATGGTCAGTGACATCACTGATGACATCACTGATGACATCTCAAATGACATCACTGATGACATCACTGATGACAACATCCAGTGACTGTATTTTTCTGTAAAGTTAAAATATGTCTTGAGTGGATGTATAAGTGTCTGGATGAAGGATTTAGTAGGTGCATGACTGACTGTATGAGTGAGTGATTAAATGTGTCTCACTGAATGCATGGGTTAGTGACTAAACTGTCTTAATTTGTGCATCATTATGTCTGTTGTTCTGTAAACTGCTGCATGTGTTGATCATTAGCTATACGAGAGGCTATATGTGTTATTAATTGGTTGCCCAAGTATTTCTATGGGAGATTGAGTTTGTGTGGGGGTGGCTGGAAGGTGTGAGACTCTATGCATAGATGTGTGAGCAGTTTATTCACTAGGTGTATGAGTTCAAGAGTGCATGTGGAAACAGCTACATGGGCAGTTGACTGTGTGCATGAGTGTATTGATGAGTGAATGGATATCTCAATGCTACATGTCATAGTAAGTACATATGTAAAACACAGTACATGTGAGAGTTGGCATATATAAATAACTGTGCATGAGAGCCACTGAATGAGTGAGTGGTTGTATCGATCATTGTGAACTTGTATCAGGGATTGTATAAGAGAGTAAATATGTGTTAGTATATGTTTCAATAAGTAAGGTGTGTTTAACTGTATAGTTGAAGAAATGGAGGTGAGATTGTTTCTTTGCATGACTGACTGGGTGTGTGAGTAACTCCATGGATGAGTGGCAGTGTGTGAGTGTCTGTATACACTGAGTGTATCTAAGGTTATATTAGAGTCTGAAGAGGTTTATCGTATTAGCACAAGAATGATGTCAAATGAGATGTCATCAGTGATGTCATTTGAGATGTCATCAGTGATGTCATCAGTGATGTCACTGACCATGTCATGAATGATGTAATATGTGACATGATCAGCAGTGGATTGCGGGTGCGCGATATATAGTTAGTGCAACTAACTATATATGGAATTTCAATGGTTTTGTGTGAGTAAAATAAGGTTTTTTAAATGCTAATTCCTAACTATATATGGTCTATAACCTATGGTTTTTTCAGTGAATTTTCAAGGTTTTGTAAATGCTAATTCCTAACTATATATGGTCTATAACCTATGGTTTTTTCAGTGAATTTTCAAGGTTTTGTAAATGCTAATTCCTAACTATATATGGTCCATAACCTATGGTTTTTTCTGTGAATTTCATTGGTTTTTTAACAGCTAATATCTGTAGCTGTAAAATGTATTCTTCTTTAAATCCAAAAATATATTTTATATGTTTATGAATAATTTTTTTTTTAAATATTTTTTTTTCTTCGTTCCCGCTTCGCAAATCGGGAAGCTTCCCGTTAGCTGACCTTGATGCCGCGAAATAGACCGCGAGCCGGTAAACGTTTCTTTACCGCAAGTGCCGCGTTACAAAACAACATCGTGACGCCTCCCGTCCGCATGACGTTTCACGTTGTCGCGTGATACGTCATATGACGTACTACGTTAGCGAACTGGTACGCGAAGCGAGTCGCAAAGCGCAGGTTTCTGGAAGCAAACCGGGAGGCCCTGCAAAGCGCTTAACGTAAACACAGCAAGTCATGTGACTTGGTAATAACACTTTTCATTGGTTCATTTCACTTTTGGTTTCCTAATGATGTAAGACTAGGTCATATAATCTAAAATGAACACTTTTGATTGGTTGAGAACTCTTGTTTTTCCCAAATGATGAAAATCCCTCCTTCTTTCCTCACTCTGACTTTCATCATTGTGAGAGAAAGACCCTTTGAGATCACTGAGCAATGGCTTCTTTAGTAGCTTCAGCTGGTGCTTCCCCACCACCTCCACCACATCCAAGGAAGAGTGGACCACCTGCTCAAGTTATAATTCAACAAGAAGAAGAAGAAGAGGAACAGGAGGACGAGCACGAAGAGAGGCAGTTTTTGCCTGAGCAGCCCAGGACGTCTCACCGGAAAGAAAACTTCATTTGGCAATTTTTTAAAATTCCCAAAGGTCAGAAAAAAGTAAATGCAAGATACGTAACTTGCCTTATATGTCAAGATAGACTGTCCAGAGGGACCGACAAAAAATACAGTTTCGGAAACTACACAATGCATCGCCATATGACTAGGTGGCATCCTAACAACTACAGTGCTGCACAGTTTCGGAACGACCTAGATAATCTCCCTATTATGGCCAGAAGATCTGTTGTACCGGAAGTAACGGGACCAGAGGGCAGGGAGATGGTGCCAAATATACAAATGAGATTTGGTGAAGTAAAACACACCTGCGTATTTTGCGATGGATTCATTTCCTACGGAGAAAGAAGCATCACTCTGATCAACAGAGCTATTGACTATCATATGCAAGTTTGTCCGAAACGCCCAAAATAATAAATACTTCTTTTTTTTGTTTTGTTGCTCCTGTTGAGCCCTTTACAATGAATCGTTTTCATTGCCCCCTCCAAGAAAAACCCAAAAAAATATAAAATTGTTCCGAAAAATTAAAAAACAGTAAAAAAATGTTCAGAAAAATAAAAAAAAAAGTTCTTTTCAGAACTACCTCCCCGTTATTAAAAAATTGGTACAATATTTGGAACTGTGCCAACCTCTATTTCTCTTAGTTCACTTCCTAGTTCGCTCGCCGGTACGCGAACTGGAAGCGAACCAAAAACAGTAAGTATAAGGGAGGGAAACACACACTTATGTTAAAATAAAGACAGCTATAGGGGAGTAAACTAGAGATACTATTACCCGTAATCCACTGCTGATGATGTCACATATTACATCATTCATGACATGCTCAGTGACATCATCAGCAGAGGATTGCGGGTTTTTTGACAACATGCCTTATCCACGGTTTAATAACGCTGCCTTTTGCTTTATATAAGTTTTCAAATTGTATGAAATATATACCAATAGGTCGTTATGAACCTTTAGGTAGTGCTTTTCTTCATGAGGTCTGGTCGCTTCCATACACATACAGATGTTTCAAAGATGATCAAGAAGTTTATCTGAATGGAGAGGAATGCACTGAGACGCCAGATCATTCACTAATGTGTAGGCACATACAGTTACACGGTTCATGCAACAAACACCGACCAAATATGGCTTGCGTGTTGCAAGGCACGCCAGTTCCTGCTATCATCCCCACGTTCAAGTTGTTGGAAAATGGTAGTTATTTGATGCTCAATAATGAAGATTGTTCTGAGTTAATTAAAAGTATTCCTTTTATCGTAACAGTAAGTGAACGGGTTATTTGCTGCAGAAATGTTCTATTCCCTCCCACACATGAACATAGGGAGTTTTCAATCTGGCCACAAATACCAACCTTGGGACACGTTTCAACGGCATGGCAAGAATAAGAGCTCTTTTGTCTCAGAGAGAGGTGGCTTTGAGTTCGGCCCGTGAAACTTTCGTACTTCACATAGCGAACACCCGTACAGAGGTGCACACCCTTTTCAATTAAGATTTGCCTTTCAATTTCAGCAACATGTTTCCGACTATCTTTAACGCATCCTCCACAAAGTCCCTGACACACTTTTTTAAAGTTGTTACCAGTGGTCTCGTGACTTCATTTGAGAAAATCTTTGGAGTCATCCCTGCTTCCTTTCATTGTATTTTCTGCACTCTGGTTCGTGGATTGGCATTTTTACTTGCATTACCAGCGGACGCTCTTGTGCTTTTTTACATTTTTAAATATGGATGTCCCTCCTATGCAACCTCCGACCCTGCAGCTGCTGACACTGTTCCGCAATCGCATGCTAGAATATTATGGCACAATGCCGTTGGCGATATTAAGCACGGCATATGGATTATCTTTTCGGTTCTCCTACTTCACCTGTGTCCAGCCTGTATTTCACTGCCTGACCTGTGATTTCGATTGGGCCATTGATTTGTGTCTCTGCGGACCGATTTCTCCTGACGTCGACTTTAATCAGCTGATGACTCCTATCATTACTCACGAGTTGGTTTGTCCTGGCGAAAGGATTATGGCTGTGGCATTGATGCATGGACTACTTGGTCCCTGGAATTTACTGGCGGCAGCACAGTCTTTCTTGGAAGAGAGCTTTCTTGAAAACCCACCGAGCTGTCCTCTGATGGTGATAGAGGATCCGGTGCTGGGAGAGCACGTATGTTCTTTTCCGCTTTTAAATTGGATGGCTGAACTGTTTTCGGATGAAGACGGTGACTTCCTATTGGAGGCTGTTGCAGCTTATTTTGCATACACAGTTATGTCATAGACCTTTTTCATGTTTGATATGCTGAGTACTAGCATTTCATTGACAATTCATTGACTTATTTGTCAAGTTTTTATTATTTACCTTGCCTATTGGCTTAAGACTCGATAAAGTACTTGGCTGTTTTATTTTTCTTTAGCATTAAATTTTCCTAGTTTTTAATGCTTTACCTTGCGGACCGTCCACATATAAACTTGCAATCTGCTCTCATGAGATGGCACTTCTATTATCTTATTCAGTTCGTTTCCGGATCATGAGGAGGTGTCATCTAGGTCCTGGATATCTTTACACCGTGTTAAGTTAGCATGGGCTCATTACCGGTTTAAACGCCATTTTTCCTTTTTTGCAACTTCTGCACACGACACTTAGTTGTTGCTTTAGCTTTCCACCTAGTAGTTCATCGTGGTTTACATGAGAATAATATGTTATTGGTCTACTATCTGCTTTACTTGTTAAACTATATCTGTACAGCGAGTGCTAAAGTTTCAAGAACAACACGATACAGAATTGTTATGAGGTCTGATCTCCACGACTTCATACTCATAACATAAGTGCAACTTCTGCCAATTCTGGGCATGAGGCGGGTTTTATATTGCTTTGCCGAACACACATACACAACAGTTGATGCGGTTCACATGAAGAGAGAGCTGGTGTATGGTGATGTGATTCCTTCAAATCTAAGACACTAAAGTATGGGCACGCCCTAAACCAACACAAAGAGACCTTCTTAGCAAATAATATAATATGTGTATTAGGGAGGGTGAGATATAAGCAGCCGCGGGCCGTGGAGGGAGTTACGATGGGGCAGGGAGGCGGGGAGGGGGAGAAGCAGGGTGGAGCCCTCTCTACCTTGCCCCTCCCCCTCCCCGCCTCCCTGCCCCACCGTAACTCCCTCCACGGCCCGCGGCTGCTTATAAGTGTTGCTAACTCTTATTCATTTACAGCATGTTAACATACTGTCACCATTCGCTTTTTATGTACTAGTAACTATGCTGGTAATTTTGCTACTGATAATATGTGTACTTGTATTCTCCACCCTGCTTCTCCCCCTCCCCGCCTCCCTGCCTCACCGTAACTCCCTCCACGGCCCGCGGCTGCTTATAAGTGTTGCTAACTCTTATTCATTTACAGCATGTTAACATACTATCACCATTCACTTTTTATGTACTAGTAACTATGCTGGTAATTTTGCTACTGATAATATGTGTACTTTTATTATCTAAGGTACTACGCCTGAGAAGACGGCATTAGTAAATAAACATTTCAAATACACATCTGTTCTTCTTAACTCCATGTTCTGGTTTCTAAGAAATCTATAACGACCGACTGTTCATGAGTTCCACGTATCCTGAGGTACTATAAGTTCATATTCTGGATTGTCTAAACATTGAGAGTTTGTTATATCCAATGTGACACTGTACCTAGCTTGCTAAGGAGTTTTTGATTACTAACGTGAGTTTTGGGACACCCTAATTCGCCGAGGTTCCAATCCTCTGTCCACAGTTCTGTGTGACAACAGAAACCCTGCGACAGGGGCACCCCCGACCCTTGCTGGAGCTTCATCACACTTGCGATACAACTCCAGCAATGCATTCGCCGAGGTTCCAATCCTCTGTCCACAGTTCTGTGTGAGAACAGAAACCCTGCGACAGGGGCACCCCCGACCCTTGCTGGAGCTTCATCACACTTGCGATACAACTCCAGCAATGCGCCACCTTTACGGCACAGATACATCACGCATCTGTGCTGTTTTTGCCCCATGATGCGCCGCATTGTAAATGCAGCACACCATAGGTGACGGAACAGCGGCACAGAATGACTAACACATCCCTGGTGATGCGCCAGTCATCATAAATGTATCCCTATGCTTCTTATCTTGTTAGAGATGAACCGCCATATATATCATCAAAGTTTTTTGCATTTCCTAAATAGCGAACTTTAAGGAATAAATAGCGATTCTTTACCATTCCTAGTTTGCGATGAGCTATTTGCTAATTAGCCGAATGTAGCCCAATGAAGCCCAATGTAGCCCAATGTAGCCCAAAGATGGCCGCCAGACACACAAAAAAACAAATGTAGCCCAAATATCAGCCAGATGTAGCCCAACTATAGCCCAGTGACAGAATGACCAATCAGCTTCGCAAACCTCCGTTACGCGAAGCGGAGCGCTGTTACAGATATATATCTTTTTTTGAACGTTAATTTCTCAAAATCCACTGGAGCACATATATTGAGACCTAGCAAAGGCACATCGGGCTACCAGTCCCTAATATTTTGCCAAGTTTCGTGCAAATCCATTCAGCCGTTCAATTATTATTATTATTATTTTTTTTTGCCCCGCGGGGCCCTTTTAAAACCTCCACATCAAACCTAGGGGGTCGGCGAGGATCTACTATGCCCCCTTATAGTTATTTCCCCCTTTGTTTTGACCTCCTCTTGTCTCTCGATCCTACCGAGAGACAAGATGGCGGCCGCTACGGACTGTTTGGAATGTTGACAGACGCCGGAGAACCAATCAGCTTCGCTTCACAAAGCTCCGTTGCGCGAAAAGTCCGCGAACCAGAGCGCTGCCCGGTCCGCTGTTACAGATATATATCTTTTTTTAAACGTTAATTTCTCAAAATCCACTGGAGCACATATATTGAGACCTACAAAAGGCACATCGGGCTACCAGTCCCTACAATTTTGCCAAGTTTCGTGCAAATCCATTCAGCCGTTCGGGCTAAAAGTGAGGCCAACCGCCCTATGGAAAACTCAATGTTAAAAACACGTTTTGGGACCCCCCTTTTTTCTCGGCCCCCACTGGACGAACCCCCCCCACATTTTCAAGGGCTGCTCAGAAACAAAATGTGCCATTTTCCTGAAAATTTCAGCCAATTCCGTCCACAAACGCCAAAGTTATTAGACATAGAATTTTCAAAAAACCCATAGAGAAAAAATCCTAACTATATATACCTACTGGCGACCGCCAGTAGGTAATATATATATATATATATATATATATATATATATATATATATATATTGTCATCCAAAGTGCCTGTGCTTTCGGGAAGGCACACGACATTTCTCCGCCCTGCGGGCATATCTCATTAGCATGCTGTCCGCTCTCCAATTTTAAAACTGCCCGACGCGTTTCTGGGAACCTTTTCCCGTCATCAGGGGCTGCCAACAAGGAATAAAGTTCACACACCGGTATTTGCCAGACATGGATTTATTAGCCACACCCCTGGTAGGCGTGTTGTTTAGTACCTCGTCATACCAAGTGTTTCTGGGATGCGTAGTCCGTTCGGTGCATGGAAGTTGCATTTAGAAATTCCTTGAAGAATAATGCTCCTCAATTACCTATAGTAGGCTGGGTATTACGGTTCAGCACGCTGTACTGGAGTCCTGTGCTCGAACCTCCAACTCGTTTGGAAGTGATGGCCTCGAACTGCTGCAAAGGGTGAACGCTGCAACAGCTGATGGTGCTCTCCCCCCGACCAGGCGGCCGGTAAGAATTTTGTCATCCAAAGTGCCTGTGCTTTCGGGAAGGCACACGACATTTCTCCGCCCTGCGGGCATATCTCATTAGCATGCTGTCCGCTCTCCAATTTTAAAACTGCCCGACGCGTTTCTGGGAACCTTTTCCCGTCATCAGGGGCTGCCAACAAGGAATAAAGTTCACACACCGGTATTTGCCAGACATGGATTTATTAGCCACACCCCTGGTAGGCGTGTTGTTTAGTACCTCGTCATACCAAGTGTTTCTGGGATGCGTAGTCCGTTCGGTGCATGGAAGTTGCATTTAGAAATTCCTTGAAGAATAATGCTCCTCAATTACCTATAGTAGGCTGGGTATTACGGTTCAGCACGCTGTACTGGAGTCCTGTGCTCGAACCTCCAACTCGTTTGGAAGTGATGGCCTCGAACTGCTGCAAAGGGTGAACGCTGCAACAGCTGATGGTGCTCTCCCCCCGACCAGGCGGCCGGTAAGAATTTTGTCATCCAAAGTGCCTGTGCTTTCGGGAAGGCACACGACATTTCTCCGCCCTGCGGGCATATCTCATTAGCATGCTGTCCGCTCTCCAATTTTAAAACTGCCCGACGCGTTTCTGGGAACCTTTTCCCGTCATCAGGGGCTGCCAACAAGGAATAAAGTTCACACACCGGTATTTGCCAGACATGGATTTATTAGCCACACCCCTGGTAGGCGTGTTGTTTAGTACCTCGTCATACCAAGTGTTTCTGGGATGCGTAGTCCGTTCGGTGCATGGAAGTTGCATTTAGAAATTCCTTGAAGAATAATGCTCCTCAATTACCTATAGTAGGCTGGGTATTACGGTTCAGCACGCTGTACTGGAGTCCTGTGCTCGAACCTCCAACTCGTTTGGAAGTGATGGCCTCGAACTGCTGCAAAGGGTGAACGCTGCAACAGCTGATGGTGCTCTCCCCCCGACCAGGCGGCCGGTAAGAATTTTGTCATCCAAAGTGCCTGTGCTTTCGGGAAGGCACACGACATTTCTCCGCCCTGCGGGCATATCTCATTAGCATGCTGTCCGCTCTCCAATTTTAAAACTGCCCGACGCGTTTCTGGGAACCTTTTCCCGTCATCAGGGGCTGCCAACAAGGAATAAAGTTCACACACCGGTATTTGCCAGACATGGATTTATTAGCCACACCCCTGGTAGGCGTGTTGTTTAGTACCTCGTCATACCAAGTGTTTCTGGGATGCGTAGTCCGTTCGGTGCATGGAAGTTGCATTTAGAAATTCCTTGAAGAATAATGCTCCTCAATTACCTATAGTAGGCTGGGTATTACGGTTCAGCACGCTGTACTGGAGTCCTGTGCTCGAACCTCCAACTCGTTTGGAAGTGATGGCCTCGAACTGCTGCAAAGGGTGAACGCTGCAACAGCTGATGGTGCTCTCCCCCCGACCAGGCGGCCGGTAAGAATTTTGTCATCCAAAGTGCCTGTGCTTTCGGGAAGGCACACGACATTTCTCCGCCCTGCGGGCATATCTCATTAGCATGCTGTCCGCTCTCCAATTTTAAAACTGCCCGACGCGTTTCTGGGAACCTTTTCCCGTCATCAGGGGCTGCCAACAAGGAATAAAGTTCACACACCGGTATTTGCCAGACATGGATTTATTAGCCACACCCCTGGTAGGCGTGTTGTTTAGTACCTCGTCATACCAAGTGTTTCTGGGATGCGTAGTCCGTTCGGTGCATGGAAGTTGCATTTAGAAATTCCTTGAAGAATAATGCTCCTCAATTACCTATAGTAGGCTGGGTATTACGGTTCAGCACGCTGTACTGGAGTCCTGTGCTCGAACCTCCAACTCGTTTGGAAGTGATGGCCTCGAACTGCTGCAAAGGGTGAACGCTGCAACAGCTGATGGTGCTCTCCCCCCGACCAGGCGGCCGGTAAGAATTTTGTCATCCAAAGTGCCTGTGCTTTCGGGAAGGCACACGACATTTCTCCGCCCTGCGGGCATATCTCATTAGCATGCTGTCCGCTCTCCAATTTTAAAACTGCCCGACGCGTTTCTGGGAACCTTTTCCCGTCATCAGGGGCTGCCAACAAGGAATAAAGTTCACACACCGGTATTTGCCAGACATGGATTTATTAGCCACACCCCTGGTAGGCGTGTTGTTTAGTACCTCGTCATACCAAGTGTTTCTGGGATGCGTAGTCCGTTCGGTGCATGGAAGTTGCATTTAGAAATTCCTTGAAGAATAATGCTCCTCAATTACCTATAGTAGGCTGGGTATTACGGTTCAGCACGCTGTACTGGAGTCCTGTGCTCGAACCTCCAACTCGTTTGGAAGTGATGGCCTCGAACTGCTGCAAAGGGTGAACGCTGCAACAGCTGATGGTGCTCTCCCCCCGACCAGGCGGCCGGTAAGAATTTTGTCATCCAAAGTGCCTGTGCTTTCGGGAAGGCACACGACATTTCTCCGCCCTGCGGGCATATCTCATTAGCATGCTGTCCGCTCTCCAATTTTAAAACTGCCCGACGCGTTTCTGGGAACCTTTTCCCGTCATCAGGGGCTGCCAACAAGGAATAAAGTTCACACACCGGTATTTGCCAGACATGGATTTATTAGCCACACCCCTGGTAGGCGTGTTGTTTAGTACCTCGTCATACCAAGTGTTTCTGGGATGCGTATTCCTTGTTGGCAGCCCCTGATGACGGGAAAAGGTTCCCAGAAACGCGTCGGGCAGTTTTAAAATTGGAGAGCGGACAGCATGCTAATGAGATATGCCCGCAGGGCGGAGAAATGTCGTGTGCCTTCCCGAAAGCACAGGCACTTTGGATGACATATATATATATATATATATATATATATTCACTGAAAAAACCATAGGTTATAGACCATATATAGTTAGGAATTAGCATTTACAAAACCTTGAAAATTCACTGAAAAAACCATAGGTTATAGACCATATATCGTTAGGAATTAGCATTTAAAAAACCTTATTTTACTCACACAAAACCATTGAAATTCCATATATGGTTAGTTGCACTAACTATATATCGCGCACCCGCAATCCACTGCTGATGATGTCACATATTACATCATTCATGACATGGTCAGTGACATCACTGATGACATCACTGATGACATCTCAAATGACATCACTGATGACATCACTGATGACAACATCCAGTGACTGTATGTTTCTGTAAAGTTAAAATGTGTCTTACATATTGAAGAATGAGTGGAAGTATAAGTGTCTGGACAAAGGATTTAGTAGGTGCATGACTGAATGTATGAGTGAGTGATTAAATGTGTCTCACTGAGTGCATGGGTTAGTGACTAAACTGTCTTAATTTGTGCATCATTATGTCTGTTGTTCTGTAAACTGCTGCATGTGTTGATCAGTAGCTATATGATTAACTATATGGGTTACTGGTTGATTGTCCAAGTATTTGTATGGGAGACTGAGTGTGTGTGTGGCTGGCTGGGAGGTGTGTGACTCTGTGCAGATCAATGTGTACTTGTATCAATGATTGTATAAGAAGGTAAGTATGTGTTAGTATATGTTTGAAAATGTAAGGTGCTCTATGTTTAACTGTATAGACAAGAAAATGGAAGTGTCATTGATTCTTTACAGGACTGACTAGGTGTGTGAGTAACTCCATGGATGAGTGGCAGACTGTGAGTGTCTGTATAGGTGTAGGAGTGCATATGATAGTGTTGTAAAGATGAGTGATTGTATGTATGAATGATTGTATGGGTGAATGAGTGAAGGTGTGTGTAGACGTAGGAATCAGTGAGTGCGTATGTAGTAACTAGTATTGGTGTGTCAATGGTTTCAAAAATTATACTCTGTATTTAACACTGGGTGAAACAGAGGTTATATTAAAATGTGAGGAGATGCATTGTATTGTCACATGAATGATATCATCAGTGATGTGGTCATTGATGTCAAATGAGATGTCATCAGTGATGTCATCAGTGATGTCATTTGAGATGTCATCAGTGATGTCATCAGTGATGTCACTGACCATGTCATGAATGATGTAATATGTGACATCATCAGCAGTGGATTGCGGGTGCGCGATATATAGTTAGTGCAACTAACTATATATGGAATTTCAATGGTTTTGTGTGAGTAAAATAAGGTTTTTTAAATGCTAATTCCTAACGATATATGGTCTATAACCTATGGTTTTTTCAGTGAATTTTCAAGGTTTTGTAAATGCTAATTCCTAACTATATATGGTCTATAACCTATGGTTTTTTCAGTGAATTTTCAAGGTTTTGTAAATGCTAATTCCTAACTATATATGGTCTATAACCTATGGTTTTTTCAGTGAATTTCAATGGTTTTTTAATAGCAAATATCATAAGCTGTCGAATGTCAAGTACGTGGTAAGTAAAAACATTTTCGTGTTTATGCACACTGATCTGCTTTGAATGCTGCCCCCCCCCCTCATTTCTATTAGGAGTACTCTCTCTTTGCAGATAGTGAAGGGTAGTTAACGCAGGCCTTTGCCCCCGTTGTAATCCGTCGTGCCTGCTTCTCTCTCCATTTGATTGATTGTTCTCTTTGGTTCATTCTCTATTTACAAACAAGCACAGAGTCGCAATACTCTGTTTAGTCTTTGCAGATAGCGAAAAATCGTGTAAAAAAACAAAAGGAATCGAGCAAAATCAGTAGGCCACTAATGGGATCTCTTTTTGACCTCGCTAAAATAGAAACATTAGGAACAACCTGTTGAAAATAGCAATGTGTATGTACATAAGCGGCGTTCATTTGTGTTCACAGTACCCCTTGTTGATTGTTTGAATCGAGCATTGAATTGTTCGAAGTTGGTTCTCTTAAGGATCTTCTCTGCCTGCAAACGAGGAAGAATAGGAATATTCTCTCTCCCTTTGCAGATAGTGAAGGGTAGGTAACGCAAACCTTTAACACGTCGTGCCTATTTCGTTCCTCATTGATTGATTGTTTGCCCGAACATTGACTGTTTGGGAATTGGTTCTTTTTGGAGGTATTCCCTGTTTGCAAATAAACGTAGGAAAATCTTTGCAAGTAGTGAAAGGGTACGTAATGCGGACCTTTCTCCCCCGTTGTAATCTGTCATGCCTATCTACTCCCCACTGATTGATGCACCTGTTTCACCCGGACCATTTACTAGAGATAGGTCATCTGGCCCGACCAGAGAGCACCCCTAGTGAAAAGGACATATGCAATAATAACGAAGTTATCACTGTATCCTGTTAACAGAAACTTTAGCATGAAACAACCTGGAAAGAAAAGAATAGGAAAACGAAAATCAGTAGGCCACTGATGAACTTTTTATTAAATAACAAACAAAGAAACGATAACAATACGTAATGATAAAACCTATTATTGTCCTAGAAACAAGAAACGTTAGAAGAAAGCCCGTAATAAGAAACCTGAAAACATCGCCCCTCACTGCCCCAAAACGTGTCTGTCCCACCGCCTGCCACGGCCAAATAACGGCAAACTGGGAAAGATACAAGTCAGCAGACATCCGCCCCATTCTAGAAACTTCCAAAGTGCAACAGGTTTTCGGCTACGCCCAGCCGGAAGCAACACATATAAGGTGGGTCCTGCTGCCAACCGTCGGCCAGGAGATCATCACGTAGGGTGTAGCCGGAGGAGAGGCCGAGGCCAGCGGGACCCGGCCAGGGGGATTGACAACACTGGAGAGTTTCAGGGGGGGGAATGTCCGTGTCCTCGACCCTCCCCTCTCTCTCCCAGTCCGGCCGCGGTGGCCCTTGAGAGTTGCAGGTTGTCCCCCCACACTCTCTCCCGGTCCGGCCACCAACGGCCGGGGGCTGGGGCCGACGGTATGCGGCTGCAGCCGATGAGCCAAGGAACCCGTTCATGGGGCCAGAGCAAAGGGCGCCCGGCCGCCAACCGCCGGAAGCCCGGCCCGAAGACGGACGGGACATTTCTTCTTTCTTCTATAATTGCTGCAACAACCCTGGGGGGGGATGTCTTGCACATGCCTCCGACCCCCCCCCCCCTCTCGTCCTCATCGCCTGGTCCGGCCATAACAAATGTCAAGCGAGACGCCGTGGGGTGCACTGGGAGGGAGAGACGGTGCGAACAGGCCTCTCCCGCCTCCCCAGGTGGAGGCTTCCCAGCTGCACCCTCAGCGCTCCAGGCGCCCGGAAAAGGGTTCTTCCACTGTGGCGATGCTGCAACGTCTTGCCCGGCAGGGTGGAGCCCGTCCGCTCATTTGACCCCGCGATCGCCAGTAGCTACCGAACTCTCAAAATGGCGGTCGACCTGGCAAGAGCGGGCCCAGCATAAAGAAATGGCCCGGTCACTGGTTGACTCCACCACCGTAGTCCTCCACGGCCTTGAAGATTCTAGAGGAGCCGCGAGAGTCCCCGACCCCCGCAGACACCCCCGATGGGGAATGACTGCCATGATCGCCCGTGGAGTGACGAAACTGTAGCCGCGGGACGTCGGCGCTCCCATGCTGGCGCCAGCCTCAGTTTGAATGACTAGAATCCTGCAGACCTCAGTTCCGGTGAAAGCACAGTGTGACCCGGTAGGAAAAATTGTTGCACCCCCTCCCCTTTTTGACTGATGGTTCAAACCACCGATCCTTTCCTTTGCCCTTTTAACGGAACTTTGGACTGCCTCCCCCCCCCCCGCGGCGCCCCACGCCGTTATTTGCTGGGCGGCAACTTACTAGACATCACCTTCGTGACATCCAGATTTCAGCGCGTTCTGCTGCCTTGGAACTATTCGCACAACAGACCGCTACTGACAACCCACCCCCCGGGACGCCCCACGCCGGATACCCAAATCAGTGCGGCACCCAGGCAACATCTTCTGAATTTTCATAATTTGAAAGAACTAGTAACATGTCCTCATCAGGAATTTCCTCTTCAATCATCTCATCAGGAATTTCCTCATGAAAAGTCTGCAATGATGATTCTTGTAACTCTATGGTCTCCAAACATTCGATAAATTCGCCATCAAGAGATTGATAAAAAAAATCATTCAAGTCATCTCCTCCTTGTGAGAATATTTCATTATTGGTGCTGTCAATTTCAATAAATGTAGTGGATAATTCAAAAGAAATTGCCACAGTCTCTTCGTTGTTTAAATGTTTTTACTGTTTTTGTTTTGTTGTATATATTTATAAGTTATTAAAGTTTTATATTCCTACTACTTTGTTGGAGTGCTATATATTTTTAATGTGACACATAATTGTAAAAACTTTGATGTACAAAGAGTCATCCTTGGAATCTTCCGCTTCAGGCTCGGTCCCCTCCCCAATCACAATACAGGATGGTTTTCAGATAGTAGGAACACGTGTGGTGTGACGGATCTCATCGGGTGTGGGCCTTGATCTACTATAACTCCTTTGAAGAGGGGTGATTCTTTACAGCTGGGGCCATAAACTACATCTGCAGGGCTAGCTGATAGCCTGGACAATCGGACACAGAGGAAGAGTAGTGTCAGAGGGTGCGGTAGTGAATAGGGCGAAAGGGAGGTGTCGGGCGGGCACAGAGTGTGATTCTCAGGGAAGAGCAGCGCAGATGGGGGGAGGTTTATTGCCCATGCATAAGACAGAGAGCGGGGTGACCAGTGCCTGGGGAAGATGCTTGCGAGGGTGGGGAGCCATGCTACGAATCGACAGCGTGCAGAGAGTGGGTCTGGTCAAGGCATCTAAAATGGCTGCCGTGCACGACAAAAGTGTGGCATTTCAAAAAAGGCAAGATGGCGCAGACAATGTTTTTCAACACTTCCTCATTTCCTTCGAATCGAACGTTAACAGACGTTGGTGCATATTACCAAAGTTAAGCGATATTTATCGCTAACGATGCTTAGCAACGAATTTTTTACCGCTAAGCATCGTCAGAAATTATCGAAGATAAACCTTGCTATTATCAAGGTTTATCGCAAATGCGATAAAAAACGGCCGCAATGCATGAATATCGCTAAAAAGTCAGCGATATTCATGCATTACCGAGCTAATGCTCTTAGCCATGTTATCCACCTCCCATTGGATAACATGGCTAAGAACTGCTCAGGGCAGGTGTTAGTTTTTGGAGATATTCGCGCTTAGCGCGAATATCTCCAAAAGTTGGTAATAGGAGATAGATATCTTGCATGTTGTAATGCAAGTTATTGTGGTATATGGAACTCATACCATAATCTCTCAGGAAAGCAGAAACTGATCCTTTTGGGACCGCCTGAGAAGGCCTAGGGGGTGAGGGGTACTCTACTTTGCCCCCTTTTCACGTTCCGAACTATTTTATTTTACTCTCTTCTGTAATTACACAAAATGGCAGCGATAAGATGCATCAGAGACAGACAGTGAGAGAAAGGAGGCCGAAGATGAAGAAGAGATGTCAAATACACATTGGAGATAATATAGTGGGAGAAGGGAAGTAAATATGAGTAAACTTACCATGTAACATAAAAATGTTGCACTCTATACTATAAGTCTCATTTTATACTACAATCACTTCGCTACAACCTCATAAATTAAAAATAAAAATGAATAATGTCTCAAACAATTTTTGATTTCTAAATATAAATTTATTCTTCTGAATTTTCAAAATTTGAAAGAACTAGTAACATGTCCTCATCAGGAATTTCCTCTTCAATCATCTCATCTGGAATCTCCTCATGAAAAGTCTGCAATGATGATTCTTGTAACTCTATGGTCTCCAAACATTCGATAAATTCGCCATCAAGAGATTGATCAAAAAAATCATTCAAGTCATCTCCTCCTTGTGAGAATAGTTCATTATTGGTGCTGTCAATTTCAATAAATGTAGTGGATAATTCAAAAGAAATTGCCACGGTCTCTTCATTGTGAGCCATTTTATTTTGAAATTGCTTGCTGTAAATTGCAGAAAAAAATAATCACTTTCATTTATCGTTTTTAGTAATACATAATATAAAACTAACCTTATCAAGTATTTAGTATAACAGAAGGACTGTAAATAAATAACAGAAAACATTTTTCAAATTATCTTCAAGTGTACAACATAGCTCCCCTTACAAATTAACAACTCACCTTTTTAAAAGTAGGAGAAGTGTTAGTACTGTGTAAATCAAACACCAGAAATTGACCACCAATAATTCCTCACAAATGTACCTCAGACAGTAGTATCACAAAATGGCTGTGGTTTCCTCTCATTTTAGATATATACATAACCAATTAACTTTCATCACACACAAATACAAAACCAAAGTAACATTTTAATTGGTTCTAAATTTCAACACTTTCAAATGTGTTTTCCCCATGCAATTTTCCATAGGACATTTAGATACGTCTACAGCCTGAATGGCTGAACGGAATTACACCAAACTTGGCAAAATGGTACATCAAACCTAAGAGGTCAGGGAGGATCTACTATGCCCCCTTATGGTCATTTGCCCCTTCGCTTTGGCCTCCTCTTGTCTCTCGATCCTACCGAGAGACAAGATGGCGGCCGCTACGTACTGTTTGGAATGTTTACAGATGCCGGAGAACCAATCAGCTTCGCAAAGCTCCGTAACGCGAAAAGTACGCGAAGCGGAGCGCTGTTACAGATATATATCTTTTTTTGAACGTTAATTTCTCAAAATCCACTGGAGCACATATATTGAGACCTAGCAAAGGCACATCGGGCTACCAGTCCCTAATATTTTGCCAAGTTTCGTGCAAATCCATTCAGCCGTTCGATTATTATTATTATTATTATTTTTTGCCCCGCGGGGCCCTTTTAAAACCTCCACATCAAACCTAGGGGGTCAGCGAGGATCTACTATGCCCCCTTATGGTCATTTGCCCCTTCGCTTTGGCCTCCTCTTGTCTCTCGATCCTACCGAGAGACAAGATGGCGGCCGCTACGGACTGTTTGGAATGTTTACAGACGCCGGAGAACCAATCAGCTTCGCAAAGCTCCGTAACGCGAAAAGTACGCGAAGCGGAGCGCTGTTACAGATATATATCTTTTTTTGAACGTTAATTTCTCAAAATCCACTGGAGCACATATATTGAGACCTAGCAAAGGCACATCGGGCTACCAGTCCCTAAAATTTTGCCAAGTTTCGTGCAAATCGATTCAGCCGTTCGATTATTATTATTTTTTATTTTTTTTGCCCCGCGGGGCCCTTTTAAAACCTCCACATCAAACCTAGGGGGTCAGCGAGGATCTACTATGCCCCCTTATGGTCATTTGCCCCTTCGCTTTGGCCTCCTCTTGTCTCTCGATCCTACCGAGAGACAAGATGGCGGCCGCTACGGACTGTTTGGAATGTTTACAGATGCCGGAGAACCAATCAGCTTCGCTTCACAAAGCTCCGTAACGCGAAAAGTACGCGAACTGGAACGCTGCCCGGTCCGCTGTTACAGATATATATCTTTTTTTGAACGTTAATTTCTCAAAATCCACTGGAGCACATATATTGAGACCTAGCAAAGGCACATCGGGCTACCAGTCCCTACAATTTTGCCAAGTTTCGTGCAAATCCATTCAGCCGTTCGGGCTAAAAGTGAGGCCAACCGCCCTATGGAAAACTCAATGTTAAAAACACGTTTTGGGACCCCCCTTTTTTCTCGGCCCCCCCTTGACGAACCCCCCCCAAATTTCCAGGGGCTGCTCAGAAACAAAATGTTCCATTTTCCTGAAAATTTCAGCCAATTCCGTCCACAAACGCCAAAGTTATTAGACATAGAATTTTCAAAAATCCCATAGAGAAAAAATCCCAACTATATATACCTACTGGCGACCGCCAGTAGGTAATATATATATAAAATAAATATATATATATATATATATATGTATGTATATATATATTACCTACTGGCGGTCGCCAGTAGGTATATATAGTTAGGATTTTTTTCCTATGGGATTTTTGAAAATTCTATGTCGATTAACTTTGGCGTTTGAGGACGGAATCGGCTGAAATTTTCAGGAAAATGGAACATTTTGTTTCTGAGCAGCCCCTGACAATTTGGGGGGGTTTCGTCAAGGGGGGGGCGAGAAAAAAGGGGGGTCCCAAAACGCGTTTTCCCCATGCAATTTTCCATAGGGCGGTTGGACTCACTTTTAGCTCGAACGGCTGAATGGATTTCCACGAAAATTGGCAAAATTGTAGATATTGTTTGCCCAAAGTGCCTTTGCTAGGTCTCAATATATGTGCTCCAGTGGATTTTGATAAATTAACGTTCAAAAAATATATATATATCTGTAACAGCGCTCCGGTTAGCGCCCCGGTTCGCGTACCTGACGCGTAACGTAACTTCGCGAAGCGAAGCTGATTGGCTCTTTGGTGTCTGTCAACATTCTAAACAGTCCGGAGCGGCCTCCATCTTGTCTCTCGGTAGGATCGAGAGACAAGAGGAGGCCAAAACAAAGGGGGAAATGACCATAAGGGGGCATAGTAGATCCTCCCTGACCCCCTAGGTTTGATAAGGAGGCTTTAAAAGGGCCCCGCGGGGCAAAAAAAAATTTTTTTAAAAATTCGTTTTTTTTGCGTGGGGAGCAACCGGTACGCGCACCGGGAAGCGGTCCGGTGAGCGTACTATGAGGAAAAAAGAATGATAGACTTTTCAAATATTGTATGTTTATTGATTGTTCATTTTGTTGGTTTTTTATTTTTTTAATTTAAGTAGCAATATGTAGGTACCAATGCAGAGTCAAAAAATTAATATACACCGTCTCCTTTGTAGATATCTTGCATGTTGTTTCAGAAGTTATTGTGGAATATGGAATCCATATCATAGTCTGTCAGGAAAGCAGAAAGAACATGGAGGCAGGAGATGAAAAAGAGATGTTAAATACACATTGGAGATAATATAGTTGGAGAAAGAAAGTAACTATGAGCAAAATTACTATGTAACATAAAAAAGTTGCACAGTATACTATAAGTCTGACTTTACATTATAATCAATTAGGTACTAGTTTATGAATTACATATAAAAATGATTAAAGTCTCGAACAATTTTTGATTATTAAACATACATTTATTTTTGTAATTCTTTTTCCAAATTTAACAGAACATTTAACAACAAATTGTCGGAAATGTCCTCATTTTCAATCAGCGAATCTACTGCATCTACACATTGAACTAATTCATGGTCCCGTGATTCATCCATGAAATCTGAGTCATCATTGTCCTCAATAACTTTTTCTGTGTGGTTCTCCAGAACAATTTTGAAGGAAATAATCTGCTCTCCTTCCATTTTCTTGCTGTAATTTGCATAAAAAATAAATATATCAGTAGAGATAGGGCACTGTTGGGTTTAAGTTCAGACAGGTACTTGTGAGTTTATAACAGAGAAGTTATCTATGGGCACTGTATGGTTTCAGGCGTGAAGTAGTACTATTAAAAAGTGCCTGTGAAGAAGTCTAAGTAAATTCATAATTATACCACAGAAACCTAAATCAATCCATAATTATAATAAACAAGCCTTTCTCAATGTCTAACTCTTACAGAGGGACAGTATATAACTATCTGAAAATGTTTTCCCAAATTAATTTAAAGTGCATAACATAGTTCTCCTTTCAAATTTATAAAATAACATCTTACCTTTTAAAAACAAGTTTAAGTTGTCAGTGAAAATGCACTTGCAATGTACTTCAGGAAGTAGTAGTCAAAATGGCTGTGTTTCTCTCTCTTTTTTATATATATTCAGGTACATAACCAATCAAATGTCAGGTAAAAAAAGTAGAAAATGAAAGTAACATTTTAATTGGTTGTCAATTCCAACACTTCAGATGTGTTTTGTGAAGTAATTTACCTCAGGGTATTTAGAGAGGTCTACAGGCTAAATGGTTAAATGGAATTCCAACCAAATTTGTGAAAATGGTAGGGATTGGTATGTAGTATGAGCTAATCTATATTTGGTGAAAGTGTCTCCAATGGTTTTTCTGTAAATTACTTTCCCACCTTTTTTAAGCGAGCGCTTCCCGGTGCGCGCCCCGGTACGCGAACCGGCAGCGTTACGGGAGTCCTCCATTTTGTGTTTCGGTAGAATTGAGATACAAGATGGAGGGCAAATAATGTTCAGAATGGGTAGAAGGGGGCACGGTACACGTATCCTGACCCCCTAGGTTTTCTGAGGGTGGCTGAGGAGGCCCATATGTGCGAAAAAAAACAAATTTTTTTTCAAATTTTCGCGCGGTTGCCGTCCGGTGCGCGTACCGGGTAGCGCTCCGGAAAGCGTAAATCGTGAAAATTAGTACAAAAAAAGTTACATTTAAAATTTGTTTATAGTGATCATAGTTAGGGTAGCTCTGAGAAGAGCTTTTGGGTCTGTGGTAGATTTAGGTACTTATAAGTAGGTACCAATACATAGTCTTAAATTCAGGATGAAAACTCTGTTCCCCTCATCTGAGAAGTGAACTCCATCTTCTCTGTAGATATCTTGCATGTAGTAACGCAAGTTATTGTTGTAGATGGAGCCCATTCCATGGTCTCTCATGTAAGCTGAAACAGACTTATTTACATGCTTCCTCGATTTCTCAATTTGTGGACACAATTCGTTTGACCACCTCCATTTCTGTCTTTGGCATATATTTGAATATACCAAGGCAGTTTGAGGAAAAAGTGCCATCAATTGCTCAAAGGTGTCCTTTAAAAGCATTTCCAGACCTACCCCAGTCAAAGTGCCCAAGTCATTTCCTCCACAGTGCACAATTAACAGGTCAGGTTTTGGCAAATGCAAAAAGGTTTTCACCAATGGTATCAATTGGTGACATCTTAATCCTCTGTGGCCAATCCAGTTGATTTCCACATTTTGAAAATTGAGGTTGTGTAAATTTCTGTTATCAGCATACCTTTGAGCCCAGTAGATGTAACTATGTCCAACAATCCAGACAGAAAACATGATGAGAGAAGGTTCTGCTGCAGTCAGACGAAGTGTGGTAATGAAATGGCAGTTGAAACAGTAGGAGTATGTAATGAAAAAAACTGTGGAGTTTCTGTGCTAATGAATCAGTAGCAGTGATTGGTGGATTTTGATTGCTGAAAACAGAAAGTTAGGGTGCATAGATGAGTTCTTTGAAAGATGTAATTTGAATGGTCAAAAAAAATCATTTTATGAAAGATTGCACTGGATACGCAGGTGTACTGAGAGTTCAGAGTTCAATTGAAACATTGTTGGGTGAACTTGCAAACATCAGAGGTCTTTCAGGAGGTGGTTGCTATGGAAAAAAGGCAGAAAGGGCAGAAGGGGGAAGGGTGTTGATTTGAAAAAAGTGAGGGAAGAGTTTTGATTGGGTGGCATGAGAGATATGTGTGATGAATTACAGCATTTCTGTGCCTTTGTTGGTTGCAGCCTCTGGAGTGCATACCCTTTGCTCTGCTAAAGAAAAATTATTTGCTAAGGTGAGAAAAGATTCATTTAATTTAAATAGAGAATAGTATGCTTTAAGGAGAAAATTATGAAGAAAGTTGTGTATTTAAAATGTTGCTTTGTGTCAAGTGGTTTACAAATAGATTTGGTTTCTTTGAGTTACATAGCCATGTTAAAAGTGACGCAAAAATGGTGCAAGGGCCTTAAAAATACGCTTTCATGTGTGTTAGGGCATTTTAAGTCACTTCCCCATGAATGTGGGTGAATAATTGGTTTACTTGATGTGTTTAAAAACGTTTCTTGAAGTCAATTAGTTTTCTTGATATGTACTGCTAGAGTTTCATAGGCTGCTTGGGGCATATTTACAAGGCCTTTGAGTCACTTTGATGTTATTTTCCCCATTTTAATTTAAGTAATTTCCCCGTGGTGCAAGGTCCTTGTAAATACGCCCCCATGTGTGCTTGGCAAATTTAAGTACTGACAGGGTGTGCTTCTACATAGGAGCTGTGTTGTGTTGTCAAAATATGACCAGAAAATCGTTTTTTAAAAAAAAGAAATGCTTTTCACATTTATGAGAAGGTCATAATGGTGTCTGCTTCTTTAAATAAATATTTTACTTTCCACCGTGAATATGTGAGAATATTTTTCCTTGTTTGCCGGTTTAAAACCACGTTTCTTGAAGTCATTAAGGTTTCACAATATGTTCTGCAAGAGTTTCATAGTCACTATGATGATAATGATATACATTTAGAACTGTGTAGGAGGCATGGAGAAACTGAGGCTTCTGTAAGTGTCAAGGGAGGTGAGTAATGAACATTGCTCTGTTGCATACAGTCCTCATCTTCTGCGTACTCTTGGATATGCTAGACTACATCTGCACAATGAGATACCTAAGCAAAGGAAACACAGGTGATGTGATTGTGAAATGAGGGAAAAAAATGCACGTTTTTCAATTAAATCACCTGAGATACCTAAGCTGAGGAAATACAGGTGATGTGATTGTTAAATGAGCAAAAATATTTGCACGTTTTTCAATTATATCACCTGTGTTTCCTAACATTACGAATCACATTGTGCAGATGAGGTTTAGGCCTGTCCAGGGAGACAGAGGAGGTCTGGCCTTTGTTCAAGAGTGCAGTGGACATGACTCACTTCGTTGGTAGGCCTGCACATGTATTATCTCCTCTGTACTCTTCAACAAGCCTAAATTTAATCTGTAACTCTGAGTAGGCCTCACCTCAAACAAACCTCTGGATAGGCCACACCTTATCGGCATCCTGAAACAATCATTTAAAATGTTAGGGGCAGATTTATGATGGCCGTGCGCCTCTTTTGCGCCGTCATTGCGTCACTTTTGTGATGCAGCAGCAGTGCAAAAGATGCACTATGTTGCAAGATAGGCGTCACTTCATCTGCAACAAGATACCATCAGTTTAAACTGTATATATTTAGGACTGTGTAGGGGGCATGGAGAAGCTGAGGCTTCTGTAAGTGTCAAAGTTGTTGCATACAGTGCTCACCTTCTGCGTACTCTTTCATATGCTACACTACATCTGCACAATGAGATACCTAAGCAAAGGAAACACAGGTGATGTGATTGTGAAATGAGGAAAAAAAATGCACGTTTTTCAATTACATCACCTGTGTTTCCTAACATTACGAATCACATTGTGCAGATGAGGTTTAGACCTGTCCAGGGAGACAGAGGAGGTCTGGCCTTTGTTCAAGAGTGCAGTGGATATGACTCACTTCATTGGTAGGCCTGCACATGTATTATCTCCTCTGTACTCTTCAACAAGCCTGAATTTAATCTGTAACCCTGAGTAGGCCTCACCTCAAACAAATCTCTGGATAGGCCACACCTTATCGGCATCCTGAATCATTTAAAATGTTAGGGGCAGATTTATGATGGCCGTGCGCCTCTTTTGCGCCTCCGTTGCGTCACTTTTGTGACGCAGCGGCGGAGCAAAAGATGCGCTATGTTGCGACATATTTACAACTTGATGCATCTAGGCAGATGTGTTACGCTGTAAAATCTTGCCCCACATGAAACCTGCGTCAGGTTTCATGTGGGCGTTTTGTTGCAGGGTGGGCGTTCACTTGCATGAAAGCCCTGTAAAAGTAACACAGTGAAATTTACAAGATTTCACTGAGTCAGCTTTATGGCATTGCTGAATCAAATCCTTACGCCTGTTTGAAACAGGCATAAGGAGTGACGAACCATGCAATGTGTGGCTTGCCCATGTGCATTGCAGTAATCATGTCGCGCTTGCGACGTGATTCATGCAATGTGCTGCTTTTGCGGCACAGATGCGTGACGCATCTGTGCTGTTTTTGCCCCATGGTGCTCCGCATTGTAAATGCGGCACACCATGGGTGGCAGAGCAGCGGTGCACCTTAACTGGCGCATCCCTGGGGATGCGCCAGTTAACATAAATCTGCCCCTTTACATTTAAGTATGAGCAGGGGACACAGAGTCGGTGAGGCTTATCCAAGGTTAAGAAGAGATGAGTCCTGTTCACTGAAAACTTGTACATAGGCCTCACCTCCTCAGCATCGCTGGACATGGTTAAATAATATCTGCAAAATGTTACTCTTGTTAAACAATTTTACTATTATAGTCTCTGAGATTTGTCTCTTACTCTGCAACATCTCATTGTTGTTCTCTTTCTTTAAAGATAATGACAACATCAAGCATGAGTGATAATGAGCAATCTGTTGATCTCGATCTTATCATTGGACTTGTCATTGAAACATCAGTGGAAGTAGATCCCTTGGATGATTTAAATCCTGTGGATGAAGAAGAATATGATGAGGATGCCGATTTGTCAGAATTGTATGACATAGGGTGGGAAGCTGACCTGCTCGAGCCTATGGAACTATAAAGACTTATTTTTAAAAGTTACTGGAAATGAAAAGTAACCATGTTAACCGTTTCAATTAAAATTAAATACAACTTCAAAAACAGCTTGTGTGAAGTGTCTTTAATAAAATAGTGAAATATGCTAATAAAATTAGTTCAGATTCACATATAAAAGAGCAAAGGTCAAATGTAGAAGCATTCCATTTCTTTGCTACTATTTGTGAGTTTTAAATTTGCCAATGCACTAAAAATTATTGTATGTAGAATTGACAAGTAGTGTGTTAATTTTTTGATGACTGTTATTGATTTACTGTTTGGTAATAGTGGTTAATAACATTTTTTATTATATTTTACCACATATTTAACTGCAGATCATTTCAAAATTACACAATGCCTTCGAAGCAAAGAAGGAGAAAGGCTACAAAACGTCAAACACAGCAGCTTACTATATGCTTGCAGCAGTCCTCTACAATAAAATCTCGTCAAGTCACCAAGAAAGCTCCGGGTAAGACAACGAAATCATTCCTAAGAAACATTTCCAGAATAAAAAGTATCACTACAGAACATGTTTTAGTCCAGAAAAAGAGAGCCAATTTAAACGGAAAGCAAAGGCCAATCAAAAATGTTACTGCTACAGCAGGAGATAACTCTGTGCATGGTAGTAGAAGGAAAAATCAGTTTAGGGACATTCGTAGACGAATGTTCCGCAACAGGATACTTGGCAATTTGTTAAAAAATATTAAGAAAGGTCAACAGAAAGTGGCTTTTTATAAAAGAAAGAAAAATCTTGAGAAAATTATTGATCAGGCATTCGAAATTAAGCGAAAGTTATTTATTTTGATAATCAATAGAATTAGGAAACTAAACAAGGCAATTTATGATTTCAAATCAAATAGTAGATGGAAGAGAACAGTTAATCGTAGTAATTTTTGTGAAGTTTTTTCAGGAGAATGGATGCATAGTTCAAGTTGTGAGGCATTTTTTAATGAGGAGAGTTATTTCCAGGATAATGATTTGGTGCATGCAGTTGACACCAGTGGTCGAGCATATGAGGTGAAAGATGGTTGTCCGGTTGAAAAAGAAAAACTTGTGACAACAGAGGCAGAAGAGGTGTTAGGTAATGAGGTTTTAGGAAAACGTCCTAAGGGACCAGTGTATACCTGGGAGTGTAGTAGTATTTGCAGTGTGCGACAGGATTCCATCAATTTGCTTTGTGATTTTCTACGGACATTTAATAAGAAAAGTTTGAAACAGAAAATGAAGTTGTTGCAAGAATTAGATCCTTGCAGAGTGAGAGAAGTGACAGGTTTGCATGGTCATTCATTGGCTTGTCTTTCCAGGAGAGTATGCCAGAGTGTTTTTCATCATTTCAGGATGCTAGCAGTGCATCATAATAAAGTGAGGAAATTAGTTAGAATGTTGTATTATGCTAAGAGTCCAGCAATTATGCTTAAACAATTATGCACTGCTCTTTTGCATGGTTCTGAAGTAGATGTGAAGAAAATTTGTGAAGAAATTGAGTTTTGTTACTTTGCAAGTAAAGAGGAGAATGTTGAAATTGACCCAGAACAAGAAGGTAATGTGGAAGAGAGTGTACAGATTTCCAGTACAGATAATTTTCAGAAGGAAATTGCCACGTTTCAGGTGAAATCAAGTGAGAGGCCTAATTTCACTTGTGTGTGTTGTCGACGCACTTATTATAAGAATCAGACTAAGTTAGTGGATTTATATGCAAAAAGTGAAAGGGAAAATAATAGTGAATGGAAGGATTTCGCAACATACTTGATGGTAGAAAATTGTTTCGATTTGGGATCGGATCTACGTGTGTGTACTTATTGTTGTAGCAAATTAAATCAAAACCGGATGCCTGCTAGAGCGGTTCATAATAATCTGGAATTGGTTGACATTCCTTCTGATTTGAAGGATTTAAATACTTATGAATCTATTTTGATTCAAAGTGTCCATCCCTTTCAGGCTATTGTACGAATGGAGCCAAAGACTGGGAAATTGCCTCCATCAGATTTACAGAGAGGATTAAAGGGAAGAGTTGTTTATTTGCCTCTAGATTTGAAGAAAAACATTAATACAATTGGAGTAGAGAAAGTGGAAGAGGAACCTCTGGTTATCTTAGTTGACGGGGTTCCGACAAAGAGTAAAAAAATCTGGCAAGATTTAGTGGATGTTAGGAAAGTCTAAAAGGCAACATTGTATTTGATGAAAAACAATCAGCACTACAAGAATGTATGTGTTGCAGAAGAGGAAGTAAGTGAAGAAGAGGACAGCGATTTGTGTGCTGGACAAATTGAGAAAGTAGAAGCCTCTAAAAATGAAGAAATATATGAACATTATAGTGTTCATCCTTTGCATTCCAAGGAAGTCATGGGGAATGCTATTGAGTTGTTTCAAATGAAACAAGCCAAAGGGAGTCCCATTAGTGTTTGGGAGGAAAGTTTGGAAGCTCGGTGTTTCCCACAGCTATTTCCAACAGGTCAAGGAGGAAGATATGATGAGCGACCTCACCAAATTCCTGCTTCTGAATACCGGACTTTATGATTGTATGCAGAAGATCCTAGGTTTCGTCAATGCATTCCCTATTTGTTTCATCTACTGTTTGAAAGTGATCTGTCTGGACTGTCATATGCAGTGAACCACATTTTGAAAAGTAGTGTACAGATGCAAAATATCTCGGCAAGGGACTTTATGGATAAAGTCAATGTGCAAGACAGTATTTTGGATTCTCACCTGATTAATCTCATGGCGTGTCAGCGTGGTACTAATGAGTACTGGTACCGTCGTCATGGTGATTTAAAATGTACGCTGAGGAACTTAGGAACTCCCACATGGTTCCTCACTCTCAGCTGTGCCGAGTATGGCTGGGAAGACTTACTTGAATTTCTACGAGAGGCAAATGGAAACATTGAAAATATCGAATTCAAGACACCCGGAGAACTGTGCTCTTTGGATCCAGTGAATGTATGCAGGTACTTCAATAGATTTGAAGCTATGATGTCTTTCATCATGAACAAGAAAAATCCACCTCTTGGAGAGGTGTTGGATTTCTTCTGGAGAAAGAAGTACCAAGCAAGAGGTGCTCCTCATATACATATGGTGCTATGGATCAAAGATGCACCCAAATTTGGAACAGATCCGGATGACTTAGTGATGAGTTTCATAGAACAGTATTCTACATGTGCTGTTCCAAAGACAAAGGAAGACAAAAGTCTAAGAGAACAAGTTTTACGCTTCCAAAGCCATCGTTGTGGAAAGTCCTGTCGTCGTAAATTCAGAAACAAGGACAAGTTCTACACAAAATGTCGTTTCGCCTTTCCACGACCGGTGATTTCTAAAGGAAGAGTGAACAGTTTGATGTCTTCGCTGCGACATAATGTGACAAGGAAATCACCCAAAAATACATACAATTTGAAAAGGAACGAAGAGTCCAAGTACATCAACGACTACAACCCAGTGATTTTGTCCATGTGGAATGCTAACATGGATATACAGTTTGTGGCTGATAACTGTATGGCTGTGGCTCGGTATGTGACATCTTACATCACCAAAAAAGAAAAGACAGAATTGAAGGATATGTGGGAGGACATTTCCCATGAAAAGAGCCTCAGTAAGAAGTTGTACAGTTTCAGTCTGAAGATGTTGTCGCATCGAGAAATCGGAGCTTACGAATGTTCTGACCGGTTATCTTCAGCAAGTCTCTATGCCAAATCTAGGAGTATCATTTGGGCGAGTCTTGGTCTTGCTGCAACGCGTAATCGAGTTCTGAAACCTGTGCGGGAAATTGAGTATTTGGCGGAAAAGGAGCCAAACAGTACCAATATTTTGAAGACCAACATGTTGGATACATATTATCCAAATAGAATCAGTCACCTCGAGAATGTTTGTCTGTATGAGGTTCTACAAAATTACATATTCAAGAGGAACATCAAAGAAGATATTGATAAAGGAGTGTATGCTGTAATTGGAAGTGAGGGATGTCTGGTCAAGCAAAGAAAATGCCAATTGGTAAACCATCGAAAATTGAGTGGCGAATCTCCTGAAAGAAAAGAGTTTTTCTATTTAGCTCTTTTGCAACTTTTCAAGCCTTGGCGTGCAGAAGAGGAACTGCTTGGAGATTTCCTCTGTTACGAAGACTCTTTCAATGCCGCCAAGGAGACCATAGAATGTCCTGTTTTTCCCAAATATCTAGAAATGTTGAATGCGGAAATCGAGCAGGAAGCAACGATTACAGCCGAGATTGCTAGAGACAGTTCTCAGGACAGTCAGAGTTCTGTTTCATTGAGTCAGGATCCACTAGGAGGACCAGTTATCGAAAATGAAGCTGCCACTGCCATGATTGAAGTGGAAAGAGCCATGGCACATGCTCAGGAGGATGCGGTTAACTTAGAAGACTTGGAAAGACAACTCAACGTTGAGCAGAGGAAAATATATGATGAAGTTACCAACCAAATTGATCATGGATTAAGTCATGAGAAGAAAGAGTGCTCATGTACGTCATTGAAGCCTGTCCGACTGTACGTGAGTGGAGAAGCGGGAACTGGAAAAAGTTTCCTCATTAAAGCAATTTCATGTTATTTGCAGAAAAGGACTGAGTCATCGCTGTCTTGTGTTGTCACAGCTCCAACTGGACTGGCAGCACATAACATTAAAGGTATTACTTTGCATCGTCTACTGATGCTGCCAGTGGAGCATGATAACAAATTACAATACCACAAGTTATCTGGAGATGCTTGTTGTGAAGTTTCCAGAGTCTTGAGGAAAATGAAACTTCTTATCATTGACGAAGTAAGCATGGTTTCCAATGTCATGCTTGCCTTTGTGCATTTGAGAATGCAAGAAGTTCTCAAAACAGAGTATGATGTGTTATTTGGTGGCAAACACATCATTGTTTTCGGTGATCTTCTGCAGCTGACACCAGTGAAAGGACAACCAGTTTTTAAACTACTTACGCATGAAGATACCAGGAAGTGCCTAGGGAGCATTGGCAACGTTAATATATGGTTAAACTTCAATTATGCTGAACTGCGTGAAAATATGCGTCAAGCGAAGGATGAAGATTATAAGAATATTCTACAAGATGTTAGAATCGGAAAAGTGACCGAGCATGGGAAAGAAGCTTTACATGCACAATTACTGTCAAATTTGTATCCAGAAGAAGACGTTGTGCCAGAGAATATTTTTCGGAAAATTACTGAGAAGAAATGTGGAATATGTTTGATGCCAACTCTTGCAGAATGTGCCATCTTCAACAACAAAATGTTGAATTTAGAAAACCAAGAGATTGTGAAACTGGAAGCTATTGACAGAATAGAGCATATGGGAGCAACAATTATTTTGTCTGAGAATTTGAAATCTAAATTGGATTCATTAGAGAAGACTATATCTAAAACTGCTGGTTTTGAAAAGACTCTGAATGTGTGCTTAAATTGCCGTATCATTTTGAGAAGGAATTTACATGTTGAAAGAGGTCTGGTAAATGGATCAATGGGTAATGTTGTTGATTTTGAGAAATACAGAAATAGAGATGGAATTGAATTTTAAAAAATTAAATTTGATGGCATTGAGGAAGTACAGCTAATTGGTCGTTGCTCTGCTAGGTTTTTGCTTGTAAAAGACTTATATGTTCGCCGTAAGCAGTTTCCTGTTTGCTTGGCATATGCGGTGACAATCCATAAATCGCAAGGTTTAAGTGTAGACAGTGCATTGGTGAATATTGGCAGTTCTGTGTTCAAGGAGGGTATGGCATATGTGGCATTGTCACGAGTCAGAACTTTATCGGGATTGTACTTGATTGAGTGTGATGTCACAAACATTTGTGCGGATTTAGATTGTGTTAAGGAATACAATAAGTTAAGAAGAGAGTATGCGCCACATTTGCCTCAATATCCTTTGTTTGAGAAACGTGTGGTAGGCCGGAAACGAAGAAATGTGACCAATAGTAGAGAGGTTGTAGCAAAAAGACGAAAAGTCGATGAACCTGAAATTATAAGCAGAAAGAAAAAGGATTCTGTTGAAGATGTTGTTGGTTTTCAATTTGAAAATAGTTCTGGTGTCAACTGCTATGCTAATGTAGTGGTTAATGTTGTCTTTTCTCTAGAAACTTTAAAAGAACAGATTGTGATCAATTCGGATCAAAGTTTTTGCTGCTTGTTGAATTCTGTGTTAGAGAAATGTAGCACTGATAGAACAAAAATAGAAAGTGTGTCTGAAATTCGAAATCTGTTAGACAAATGTTCAGGTCAAACGCAATTCTCTCAAAATATTCAGCAAGATTGTCAGGAGTTTTTAATGTATATGATTGATGTATTGCAAGATGAAGGTGTAGATGTAGATCATCTGTTTGGCCTTTCTTATCAATGGCAGCATGACTGCGAGAACTGTAGGGTATCAAGTACTACTAGTGTAGACTCAGAAAGATTTATATATTTAACTTTGCCAGACAGTAAATCAGTGTCCTTTAATAAGCTAGTAAAAGCAGCCGATCAAAACATGGAGTGTAGCCAATGTAAGTCTGCAATGCTATCCACATTATTTATACGAACATATGGCCAGTATGTCATTTTAATGTTCCAACGATGTAGGCCTGATGGAACAAAATTGACAACTTTAATTAAAAATTTTGTGGCTTCGCAGTTGTCAATATCAGGAAGGACTTTTGTAACTGCAGCAATTATAGATCATGACGGTCCTTCAACAACATCAGGACATTACACAGCTTATTTGAAGTCTGGAAACGGCTGGTCATTCTGCAATGATTCTGTTTTAACTTTCAAAAAAAGATTGCCTTTTGACCTTAAAAATTCTTACCTGGCGTTTTTAGAACCAAAGTTTTAGGGTAGGAATCTCGGGATTTGCTCTGAGGAATTTCAAGAGGTTCTAATGGCTCCTACACTATTTGGCCTTGAGGATAAGTGTAGTACAGAGTCAAAAGTTATTTTTGAGTTTTAAGTAGTTCCTGGAAAAAAAAAGGTTTTCTTACAGAAAGTGGTGGGCACGGATTAGTTAAAGGACAACAGAGTATTTCCCAAAGCAAACGGTGTTCTTACCATAACACTTGAAGTCATGGAAAAATAACTGCACTTTGAATGAGTTCAGAAAAACTGTTTCTTTTAATAGGCTAATTCAAGCAGCCAATCAAAACATGGAGTAGAGGTAATGTAAGTCTGCAATGCTGTCCCCATTATTTGTACAAAATTTTGGTTATAATGTCATTTTAAATTTCCAACTATATAAACCTGATGAAAGTAAGTCTTCAACTTTAATTACAAATGTTGTGGCTACACAGTCATTGATTTTAGGAAGAACATTTGTAACTGCAGCTATTATATGACATGATGGTCCTTTGACAACATCCGCTTATTTAAAATGTAAAAAAAGCTGATGTTTCGGAAATGATTCACATTTGACTATGAAACAATGTTGCCTTTTGACTTAAAAATATTCTTACTTTCTGTTTTCAGAAGAGAGAATTTTGGGTAGGTAACTGGCCTATAATGATTCTAGGAGTTGATATAATTGTATGTACTGTTTTAAATTGCTTTGTGATTAAAAGTGATGTAGAAAATTAAATAATTGTAGTAGTCATAGAGGTAGTGTAAGTGTGCCTCATAGTAAGCAGTATCAATGTCATAGGAAATGTGGAACATGAGTGAGCAAGAAGGGTGAGATATTACTAGTACAGGATTGTGAAAGTGATCTTGAACGTTTTCTTTCTGAAAGTTGCGGGAAAAGAAAATGACGGGATTTGCTTAGAAGAATTCCAAGAGTTATAAATGGCTCTTACACGATTTGGTCTTGAGGAATAGTGCGGTAGAGAGCGAGAAGTCATTTATTGTATGTAACATATTTGTCAAAACGATGGAGCTTTTCTTTCAGAAAGTGGCGGGCTGAAAATAATAACAGCACAACAGAGTATAAGCTGTTCATAGGACATCCTTCGACATCATGGAAAGTAAGTTACTTTTAAGGAGTTCTGATTTCTGATTGGTTATGTTATATGTTTTTTTTAAACACAATCATTTTGATTGTGTTTTTTTTTCCCCGCTGTTATATGATGAATACCTTCAATCACTGTTTTTAGTGAAATTTGATATATTCTGAGAACAGCAAAAATAAACCATTTAACATGTATAATGAATTCTGTACTTTGTATAGTTAATTTTAATTTGTACTCGTCTTATCTCATGCTCACTCATCTTTTACTACCTTCTATCAATCCTCCTTACATACTCACATTGCATTTTGTTTTATTCTCTTTCACCCTTGCTCTCTAACTCCACTTATCTTTCAACCTTTGTTTCCCTAATCCAACTCTGCTTTTTTCTTTTCTCCCTTGCACCATTTTCCAGCTTTTAGACCTTCTGATTCGCTTGTCTTTTCCATCTTTCCTCCCTTTGTTTTCTAAATTAAATATTTTTGGGTTCTCCTTTTTTGGTGCAATCAGTTAGTATAACTCACCCTCACTCATTTATCTTTCTTTGTTGCCTCACTCAGTCTATATCTGACACTCTTTCCTTCACTTCCTCTGTCTCCTCTCTCCCTCACTCTCTTTTCCTTATTCACCCTTTCCTTATATAGTTTACCTTACTCACTTTCTTTTAGTAGCTTACACAACTTCAATTTAGTTTTCTCTTCTATCCTTCTTTTCTGTCACTGAAAGTATCTTCCTTTTTTTTCTCTTAGTAATTTACTCTATTACAATTTCTTTTTGTCTCTGACTGTCTATCACCGTTTCTTTCTCTTTTTTTCTGCATGTTTATCTCTAACTTTATTTCTTTGTAAAATTGGATGATTGTCAATATTTTCCCTTGTCTTTTCTAACTTTTAAATACATGTTTTAATATTTTTCAAATTTTTGTTGTTTCTTTCACAGATTGAAAGTATAAAAATAACAAGTGACTAAGTTATCGACAATTGTAAGGTAAGTGTTTGGTACTCTTTTCGTTACATTTCTATCACATTTAACTTCTATTAGTTCCACTGCTTCATTTCTTTAACCCTCAGTTTCCTGCCTTTGCTACTTCCCTCATTCCTTTTTCTATTACTTACTTACTCTACTCCTTCCACTCCTTTTCTCAGTCCCTCTGTTCTCATAGTTCCTCACTCCTGTTCACTCACTCCGTCTCTATTACTCTCACTATCTCTGACTCATCACTCTTTCACTACTTGTTCATTATGTTTTCTCCCTGTAGTTCAAGCACACTAAGGGGCATATTATCAACACAGGCGATAACATTATCGCTGTTTTTATCGGCAGAAAACTGCTGCAAAAGCGGCTTTAGCAGCAGTTTTCTGCCGCAAAAGCGGCTTTAGCGGTAGTTTTCTGCCGATAAAAGCAGCGATAATTTTATCGCCTGTGTTGATAATATGCCCCTATGTTATTTACATTTCTTTGCTGTTTCAACCATTCCTTTTCTGTCACTTCTTCTTTTCTGCTTTCTGTTTTTTCTCTCTGTTATTCCACATGTTTTAATCTTAGTCACTATCATACATCTTGTTTTATTCCTATTTACTTTCGCTCACTGTTTTCTTAACACTTTCCCTCAGGATTGTTCTTTTAGTCCGGTTCTATCCCTACCTCTCATTCCACATCCTTTACTGTTTTTCTTCTTAATTTGAACATTCACTCACATTCTCTAAGAAACTCTTGTTTATTATTCTTCTACTCTCCTTTTTTTCTTTCACTTCCTTATCTATTTTGTTTTTCACAATTATACCCTCTTCCATCTTTTCTTCGGTAAATAGATCTATTAAACAGTATCTCTGTGTTACTCCCTCTAGCTGTCTTTCTTTTAACATTACTCTCTGTTTCCTTCCCTTATACTTACTCTTCTTTTTTTAATTTTTTTTTTATTCTGGTTCGCTTCCGGTTCGCGTACCGGAGCGCGAACCGGGAAGCGAATCAAAAGAAATAGAGGTTGCCAGAGTGCTAAACATTCTAGCAATTTTTTATAAAGGGGAGGTAGTTCTGAAAAGAACTTTTTTTTAAAATTATTTTGTTGTTTTATATTTTTTTAATTATTTTTCTAAACATTTTTTTACTTTTTTTGTATTTTTTGAACGGTTTTATATTTTTTTTGTTTTTTTGGGGGGGGAACGAAAATGATTCATTATAAAGCGCTCAACAGGAGCAACAAAAAAAAAAGATACTTTATTTTCTGGGGCGTTTTGGACAATTATGATTGTCAATAGCTACGTTGATTACATTTATGCTACTCTCCCTGTAGCAAATCAATTGGCCGCAAAAAATGCACACATGCTTCACAATCCCAAACTTCAGCTGGATATTTGGGACCATCTCCCTCGCCTCTGGTCCCGTCACTGCCTCTTGATTTGATGTACTGGCCACAGGACGGGGGTTATCCTGCAGGTCACGTACCTGCGCAGCACTATAATTTATAGGGTGCCACCTATCCATATGGCGATGCATGGTGTAATTGCCATAGCTGTATTTCTTATCAGTCCCTCTGGACAGAACTTTTTTGCAGATAAGACAGGTAACATAGCGGGCATTTACTTTTTTTTGGCCACGGGGATATTTGAAAAATTGCCAGATGTTATTTTCCTTGACATAGGACGTCCTAGGCTCTTCAGGCAAAAACTGCCTCTCTTGCTCCTCTTCCTCTTCTTCCTCTTCTTCCTCCTCTTGCTGAAGGATAACCTGAGGAGGTGGTCCACTCGTCCTAGGAGGTGGTGGTGGTGGTGGGGGTGCACCAGCTGCAGCTACTACTGAAGCCATTTTTTAGTAAGCAAAATAGGTCTTCCTCTCACAAAGTTGAAAGTCAGAGTGAGAAAAAAGGTGGGGGCTTTCATCATTTTGGAAAAAAATAGTTCTAAACCAATGAAAAGTGTTATTTTTAGGTCACATGACTTAGCCTTACATCATTAGGAAACCAAAAGTGAAATGAACCAATGAAAAGTTTTATTAACAAGTCACATGACCTGTTACGCTTACGTTACGCGCTGCGCGCCGCGCCCCGGATCGCTTCCGGGGAGCTGCGCTTCGCGCCTCGGTTCGCGCTCCGGAGCAATTCCGGGTGCGCTAACGCGGCGCGTCATAGGACGCATTACGCGAGAACGCCATACGTCGCGCTTACGCGACGCGCCACGATGTTGTTTTCTAACGCGGCAGTTGCGCACACGGAACGTTTTCCGGTTCGCGGACCGGGTCGCGGCACCAAATTGAGCTAACGGGAAGCTACCCGGTTAGCGGACCGGGAGCGAAACAAAAAAAAAATTTAAAAAAAAATACATAAAAAAATTGTATTAAAAACATATAAAATATATTTTTCGATTTAAAGAAGAATTCATTTTAAAGCTTTTGATATTTGCTATTAAAAAACCATTGAAATTCACTGAAAAAACGATAGGTTATAGACCATATATAGTTAGGAATTAGCATTTACAAAACCTTGAAAATTCACTGAAAAAACCATAGGTTATAGACCATATATAGTTAGGAATTAGCATTTACAAAACCTTATTTTACTCACACAAAACCATTGAAATTCGCATATATAGTTAGTTGTACTAACTATATATCGTGCACCCGCAATCCACTGCTGATCATGTCACATATTACATCATTCATGACATGGTCAGTGACATCACTGTTGACATCACTGATGACATCTCAAATGACATCACTGATGACATCACTGATGACAACATCCAGTGACTGTATGTTTCTGTAAAGTTAAAATATGTCTTACATATTGAAGAATGAGTGGATGTATAAGTGTCTGGATGAAGGATTTAGTAGGTGCATGACTGACTGTATGAGTGAGTGATTAAATGTGTCTCACTGAGTGCATGGGTTAGTGACTAAACTGTCTTAATTTGTGCATCATTATGTCTGTTGTTCTGTAAACTGCTGCATGTGTTGATCAGTAGCTATATGAGTAACTATATGGGTTATTGATTGGTTGCCCAAGTATTTGTATGGGAGACTGAGTGTGTGTGTGTGGGTGGCTGGGAGGTGTATGACTCTGTGCATAGATGTGTGAGCAGTTGATTCACTAGATGTATGGGTTCAAAAGTGCATGTGGAAACAGCTGTATGGGCGGTTGACTGTGTGCATGAGTGTATTGGTGAGTGAATGGATATCTCAGTGCTACATGTCAAAGTAAGTACATATGTAAAACACAGTACATGTAAGAGTTGACATATATAAATAACTGTGCAAAAGAGCCAGTGAATGTGTGAGTGGCTGTATGGATCATTGTGAACTTGTATCAGGGATTGTATAAGAGAGTAAATATGTGTTAGTATATGTTTGAATAAGTAAGGTGTGTATAACTGTATAGATGAGGAAATGGAGGTGTGATTGATTCTTTGCATGACTGACTAGGTGTGTGAGTACTCCATGGATGAGTGACAGTCTGTGAGTGTCTGTTTACACTGAGTGTATCTAAGGTTACATTAGAGTCTGAAGAGGTTCATCGTATTATCACATGAATGATGTCATCAGTGATGTGATCAGTAATGTCAAATGAGATGTCATCAGTGATGTCATCAGTGATGTTATTTGAGATGTCATCAGTGATGTCATCAGTGATGTCATCAGTGATGTCATCAGTGATGTCATCAGTGATGTCATTTGAGATGTCATCAGTGATGTCATCAGTGATGTCATCAGTGATGTCATCAGTGATGTCATTTGAGATGTCATCAGTGATGTCATCAGTGATGTCATTTGAGATGTCATCAGTGATGTCATCAGTGATGTCCCTGACCATGTCATGAATGATGTAATATGTGACATGATCAGCAGTGGATTGCGGGTGCGCGATATATAGTTAGTACAACTAACTATATATGCGAATTTCAATGGTTTTGTGTGAGTAAAATAAGGTTTTGTAAATGCTAATTCCTAACTATATATGGTCTATAACCTATGTTTTTTTCAGTGAATTTCAAAGGTTTTGTAAATCCTAATTCCTAACTATATATGGTCTATAACCTATGGTTTTTTCAGTGAATATATATATATATCAAAACAAAACCCTTTCAGGCATAGAGTGACGCTTAAATTATGCAAAAAAGAAGGGGAGAACCCTGGGTAGGTCTCAGTTTAGGTGGAAAGCAGCTCCTGTTAGAGCACTCTCAACACCAGCGACACTCTAGATCTGCTCACCTCAAATGTCTGTTTTTCTATCAAGGTTTTTAAGCATAGGATTAGCACAGTGCTATCCACGCAGAGATAGAAAATAACAAAGTCTTTTGCCATTTAAACAGCAAAGTCTTTAAGCATAGGACTAGTACAGTGCAGTCCTTGCCGAGCTGTAAAATAACAAAAGCCATTTATCACTTTTTCACAAAATCAACAACATTACCCATTGATCCATTTACCAGACCTCTTTCAACATGTAAATTCCTTCTTAAAATTATACGGCAGTTCAAGCACACATTCAGAGTCTTTTCAAAACCTGCAGTTTTAGATATACTCTTCTCTAATGAATCCAATTTTGTTTTCAGATTCTCAGACAAAATAATTGTTGATCCCATATGCTCTACTCTATCAATAGCTTCCAGTTTCACAATCTCTTGCTTTTCTAAATGCAACATTTTGTTGTTAAATTTGGCACATTCTGCAAGAGTTGGCATCAAACATATTCCAGATTTCTTCTCAGTAATTTTCTGAAAAATATTCTCAGGCACAACATCTTGTTCTGGATATAAATTTGACAGTAATCGTGCATGTAAAGCTTCTTTCCCATGCTCGGTCACTTTTCCAATTCTAACATCTTGTAGAATAGTCTTGTAAACTTCATCCTTTGCCTGACGCATATTTTCATGCAGTTCAGCATAATTGAAGTTTAACCATATATTGACGTTGCCAATGCTGCCTAGGCACTTCCTGGTATCTTCATGCGTGAGCATTTTGAACACAGGTTGCCCTTTCACTGGTGTCAGCTGCAGAAGATCTCCGAAAACAATGATGTGTTTGCCACCAAATAACACATCATACTCTGTTTTGAGAACTTCTTGCATCCTCAAATGCACAAAGGCAAGCATGACATTGGAAACTATGCTTACTTCGTCAATGATAAGAAGTTTCATTTTCCTCAAGATTCTTGAAACTTCAAAACAAGCATCTCCAGATAGCTTGTGATATTGTAATTTGTTGTCATGCTCCACTGGCAGCATCAGTAAACGATGTAAAGTAATCCCTTTAATATTATGTGCTGCCAGTCCAGTTGGAGCAGTGACAACACAAGACAGCGATGACTCTGTCCTTTCCTGCAAATAGCATGAAATTGCTTTAATGAGGAAACTTTTTCCAGTTCCCGCTTCTCCACTCACGTACAGTCGGACAGGCTTCAACGACATACATGAGCACTCTTTCTTGTCATGATTTAATCCATGATCAATTTGCATGGTAACTTCGTCATATATTTTCCTCTGCTCAACGTTGAGTTGTCTTTCCAACTCTTCTAAGTTAACCGCATCCTCTTGAGCATGTGCCATGGCTCTTTCCACTTCATTCATAGCAGTGGCAGCTTCATTTTCAATAACAGGTCCTCCTAGTGGATCCTGACTCAATGAAGCAGAACTCTGACTGTCCTGAGAACTGTCTCTGGCAATCTCGGCTGCAATCGTTGCTTCCTGCTCAATTTCCGCATTCAACATTTCTACATATTTGGGAAAAGCAGGACATTCTATGGTCTCCTTGGCGGCATTGAAAGAGTCTTCGTAACAGAGGAAATCTCCAAGCAGTTCCTCTTCTGCACGCCAAGGCTTGAAAAGTTGCAAAAGTGCTAAATAGAAAAACTCCTTTTTTTTAGGAGATTCGCCACTCAATTTTCGATGGTTTACCAAGTGGCATTTTCTTTGCTTGACCAGACATCCCTCACTTCCTATTACAGCATACACTCCTTTCTCAGTATCTTCTTTGATGTTCCTCTTGAATATGTAATTTTGAAGAACCTCATACAGACAAACATTGTCGAGGTGAATGCTTCGATTTGGATAATATGTATCCAACATGTTGGTCTTCAAAATGTCGGTACTGTTTGGCACCTTTTCCGCCAAATACTCAATTTCCCGCACAGGTTTGAGAACTCGATTACGCGTTGCAGCAAGACCAAGACTCGCCCAAACGATACTCCTGGACTTGGCATAGAGACTTGCTGAAGACAACCGGTCAGAACATTCGTACGCTCCGATTTCTCGATGCGACAACATCTTCAGACTGAAACTGTACAACTTCTTGCTGAGGCTCTTTTCATGGGAAATGTCCTCCCACATATCCTTCAATTCTGTCTTCTCTTTTTTGGTGATGTAAGACGTCACATACCGAGCCACAGCCATACAGTTATCAGCCACAAACTGTATATCCATGTTAGCATTCCACATGGACAAAATCACCGGGTTGTAGTCGTTGATGTACTTGGACTCTTCGTTCCTCTTCAAATTGTAAGTGTTTTTAGGTGATTTCTTCATGACATTGTGTCGCAGCGAAGACATCAAACTGTTTACTCTTCCTTTAGAAATCACCGGTCGTGGAAAGCCGAAACGACATTTAGTGTAGAACTTGTCCTTGTTTCGGAATTTACGACGGCAGTACTTTCCACATCGATGGCTTTGGAAACGCAGAACTTTTTCTCTTAGGCTTTTCTTCTCCTTTGCGTTTGGAACAGCACATGTAGAATACTGTTGGATGAAACTCATCACTGAGTCTTCTGGATCCGTTCCAAATTTAGGTGCATCCTTGATCCACAGCAACATATGTATATGAGGAGCACCTCTTGCTTGGTACTCCTTTCTCCAGAAGAAATCCAACACCTCTCCAAGAGGTGGATTCTTCTTATTCATGATGAAAGACATCATAGCTTCAAATCTATGATTGAAGTACCTACATACATTGACTGGATCCAAAGAGCACAGTTCTCCGGGTGTCTTGAATTCGATGTTATCTACGTTAGCATTTGCCTCTCGTAGAAATTCAAGTAAGTCTTCCCAGCCATACTCGGCACAGCTCAGAGTGAGGAACCATGTGGGAGTTCCTAAGTTCCTCAGCATACATTTTAAATCACCATGACGACGGTACCAGTACTCATTAGTACCACGCTGACACGCCATGAGATTAATCAGGTGAGAATCCAAAATACTGTCTTGGACATTGACTTTATCCATAAAGTCACTTGCCGAGATGTTTTGCATGTGTATACCACTTTTCAAGATGTGGTTCACTGCATATGACAGTCCAGACAGATCGCTTTCAAACAGGAGATGAAACAAATAAGGAATGCATTGTCGAAACCTAGCATCTCCTGCATACAATCGCAAAGTCCGGTATTCAGAATCAGGAATTTGATGAGGTCGCTCATCATATCTTCCTCCCTGACCTGTTGGAAAAAGCTGTGGGAAACACCGAGCTTCCAAACTTTCCTCCCAAACACTAATGGGACTCCCTTTGGCTTGTTTCATTTGAAACAACTCAATAGCATTCCCCATGACTTCCTTGGAATGCAAAGGATGAACACTATAATGTTCATATATTTCTTCACTAGTAGAGGGTTCTACTTTCTCAATTTGACCAGCACACAAATCGCTATCCTCTTCCTCACTTACTTCCTCTTCTGCAACATATACATTCTTATAGTATTTATTATTTTTTTTCAAATACAATGTTGCCTTTTTAACTTTCCTAACATCTACTAAATCTTGCCATATTTTCTTATTCTTTGTCGGAACCCTATTAACTAAGATAACCAGAGGTTCCTCTTCCACTTTTTCTACTCCAATTGTGTTAATGTTTTTCTTCAAATATAGAGGCAAATAAACAACTCTTCCCTTTAATCCTCTCTGTAAATCTGATGGAGGCAATTTCCCTGTCTTTGGCTCCATTCTTACAATAGCCTGAAAGGGATGGATACTTTGAATCAAAATAGATTCATAAGTATTTAAATCCTTCAATTCAGAAGGAATCTCAACCAATTCCAGATTATTATGAACTGCTCTAGCAGGCATCTGGTTTTGATTTAATTTGCAACAACAATAACTACACACACGTTGATCCAATCCCAAATCAAAACAATTTTCTACCATCAAGTATGTTGCGAAATCCTTCCATTCACTATTATTTTCCCTTTCACTTTTTGCATATAAATCCACTAACTTAGTCTGATTCTTATAATAAGTGCGTCGACAACACACACAAGTGAAATTAGGCCTCTCACTTGATTTCACCTCAAACGTCGCAATTTCCCTCTGGAAATTATCTGTACTGGAAACCTGTACACTATCTTCCACATGACCCTCTTCTTCTTGCTCAATTTCAACATTCTCCTCTTTACTTCCAAAGTAACAAAACTCAATTTCTTCACATATATTCTTCACATCTATTTCAGAACCATGCAAAAGAGCAGCGCATAATTGTTTAAGCATAATTGCTGGACTCTTAGCATAATACAACATTTTAACTAATTTCCTCACTTTATTATGATGCACTGCTAGCATCCTGAAATGATGAAAAACACTCTGGCATACTCTCCTGGAAAGACAAGCCAGTGAATGACCATGCAAACCTGTTACTTCTCTTACTCTGCAAGGATCTAATTCTTGCAACAACCTTATTTTCTGCTTCAAACTTTTCTTATTAAATGACCGTACAAAATCACAAAGCAAATTGATGGAATCCTGTCGCACACTGCAAATACTACTACACTTCCAGGTGTACACAGGACCCTTAGCACGTCTTCCTAAAACCTCATTACCTAACACCTCTTCTGCCTCTGTTGTCACAAGTTTTTCTTTTTCAACTGGACAACCATCTTTCACTTCATAAGCACGACCACTGGTGTCAACTGCATGCACCAAATCATTATCCTGGAAATAACTCTCCTCATTAAAAAATGCCTCACAGCTTGAACTATGCATCCATTCTCCAGAAAAAACTTCACAAAAATTACTACGATTAACTATTCTCTTCCATCTACTATTTCTTTTGAAATCATAAATTGCCTTGTTTAGCTTCCTAATTCTATTGATTATCAAAATAAATAACTTACGTTTAATTTCAAATGCCTGATCAATAACTTTCTCAACTTTTTTTTTTCTCTTATAAAAAACCAATTTCTGTTGACCTTTCTTAATATTTTTTAACAAATTGCCAATTATCCTGTTGCGGAACATTCGTTTACGAATCTCCCTAAACTGTTGTTTCCTTCTACTATCATGCACAGAGTTATCTCTTGCTCTAGCACTAACATTTTTGATTGGCCTTTCCTTTCCATTTGAATTCCTTCTCGTTTTATGGACTGAAACATTTTCTGTAGTAATATTTTTTTTACTACACATATTTCTTATGAAATATTTTGTGCTCTTACCCGGTGCTTTCTTCGTGACTTGACAAATCTTTTTGTTAGAGGACTGCTGCTTATTTTCTTTCACCTGCTGTCTTTGACGTTTTGCAGCCTTTCTCTGTCTTTCTATTGTTGGCATGGTGAAATCTTGAAATGATCTGCAGTTGAATCTGTGGTAAAATATAATAAAAAATGTTATTAACCATTATTACCAAACAGTAAAACAATAACAGTGATCAAAAACTTAACACACTACTTGACATTTTAAATAGAAGATTTTTTTAGTCCTTCCAAATTTACAATACAGAAATAGCAGAAAAGAAATGACATTTATATTTATGTTACCTATGCTATTTTATATGTGAATCTGATCTAATTTTATGAGCATATTTTAATATTTTATTGAAGACACTACACATAACCTGCTTTTGAAGGTGTCTTTATTTTTAAATTAAACGGTTTACCTTTTTACTTTTTATTAATTATAAATTTTAAAAATAAATGTTTATATTTCCATAGGCTCAAGCAGGTCAGCTTCCCATCCTATGTCATATAATTCGGACAAATCTGCATCCTCATCACGCTCTTCTTCATCCTCAGGATTTAAATCATCCAAGGGATCAACATCCACTGATGTTTCAATTACAAGTTCAATGATGAGGTCAAAAACAACTGATTGCAGATTGTCGCTCATGTTGAGGTTGTCTTTATCTTTAAAGAAAGATAACAACAATGAGATGTTGCAGAGTAAGAGACAAATCTCAGAGATTATAATAGTAAAATTGTTTAACAAGAGTAATATTTTGCAGCTATTATTTAGCCATGTCCAACAATGCTGAGCAGGTGAAGACTATGTCTAAATTTTCAGTGAACAGGACTCATCTCTTCTTAACCTTGGATAAGCCTCACCGACTCTGTGTGTCCTGCACATACTTAAATGTAAAGGGGCAGATTTATGTTAAATGGCACATCCCCAGGCATGCACCAGTTAACGTGCACCATTACTCTGCCACCCATGGTGTGCCGTATTTACAATCAGATAGGAGAAAGCTTCGTCAAAACCCTGCGCCTGCTTTAAGCAGGCATAGGTCTTGACGCAACATTGTGGAGATGGGGCACCCCTGAGCCTTGCTTGAGCTGCATCGCACTTGCGATACAACTCCAGCAATCACTACCTTTACAGCACAGATACGTCACGCATCTGTGTCATTTTTGCCCCATGATGCCCCGCATTCTAAATGCAGCACACCATGGGTGGCGGAACAGCGGCGCAGGATGACTGACACATCACTGGTGATGCACCAGTCATCATAAATCTATCCCTAAGCTTCTTATCTTGTTACAGATGAACCGCCATATGTAGCATGAAACTATTTTGCATTTCCTAAATAGTGAATTTTAAGGAATAAATAGCAATTCTTTACCATTCCTAATTTGCAATGAGCAAATTGCTAATTGCAAGTTACCCATTCATTTCCATGGGCTAGGAGGCTCATAGGAATGAAGGTTTAATTTGCGATTAGCAATTTGCTCATCACAAACTAGGAATTTTTCCAAGGGTGCAGGGGTGTCTCAAGAACACCCTGCTGCACCCCTGAAAAAGAAATTTGGGGGCATATGGCACACAAACATGCCCTAAGGGCATGTATTGGCGTCATATGGGACCTTTTGTTTTTTTGAAAAAAAGCTTTTTGAAAAGAATTCACAAATTACCACCAATTTACCACAATAGTTTCCAAATCCTTAATGTCATTTTTTACATATTTTTGTTTGATACATTGCATTTAAGTAGTCACAAAATTTGCAAATCCTTCAGTGCAATTGCAAAATAAGGAATAGCAAATTTTGCTACTCCTTATTTTGCATCAAACTTGTTTGATACATACCATTTGTCTAATTAACATTCGCAAAGGCCGAAATTCGTAGAATTTTGATCTTTGCGAATGCTAATTAGCTTGATACATATGGCCCCAAGTGAGGCCTGTCTTGCGACATGGTGCATCTTTTGCATCACTGCTGCATCGGTTTCATGTGGTACGTTTTTTTTACACCATGACATATCTGCCTAAATGCATAAATTTGTAATGTTGTCGCCTCATAGCAAATCTTTTGCACCGCCGCTGCATCATAAAAGTGACGCACAGTGGCACAAAAGAGGCATACACCTATCATAAATCTGTCCCTAGCATTTTAAATGATTAATCCAGGATGACGATAAAGTGTGGCCTATCCAGAGGTTTGTTTAAGGTGAGGCCTACTCAGGATTGCAGATTAAAGTTACGCTTGATGAAGAATACAGAGGAGATAATACATGTAAAGGCCTACCAATGAAGTAAGTAATGTGCACTTTATTGCGCCAGTCATCATAAATGTATCCCTAAGCTTCTTATCTTGTTACAGATGAACCACCATATGTACCATCAAACTATTTTGCATTTCCTAAATAGCAAATTTTAAGGAATAAATAGCAATTCTTTACCATTCCTAATTTGCAATGAGCAAATTGCTAATTGCAAATTAGCACCGCCGCTGCATCATAAAAGTGACGCACAGTGGCACAAAAGAGGCATACACCTATCATAAATCTGTCCCTAGCATTTTAAATGATTAATCCAGGATGACAATAAGGTGTGCCCTATCCAAAGGTTTGTTTAAGGTGAGGCCTACTCAGGATTGCAGATTAAAGTTACGCTTGATGAAGAATACAGAGGAGATAATACATGTAAAGGCCTACCAATGAAGTAAGTAATGTCCACTTTATTGCGCCAGTCATCATAAATGTATCCCTAAGCTTCTTATCTTGTTACAGATGAACCACCATATGTACCATCAAACTATTTTGCATTTCCTAAAAAGCAAATTTTAAGGAATAAATAGCAATTCTTTACCATTCCTAATTTGCAATGAGCAAATTGCTAATTGCAAATTAGCACCGCCGCTGCATCATAAAAGTGACGCACAGTGGCACAAAAGAGGCATACACCTATCATAAATCTGTCCCTAGCATTTTAAATGATTAATCCAGGATGACAATAAGGTGTGCCCTATCCAAAGGTTTGTTTAAGGTGAGGCCTACTCAGGATTGCAGATTAAAGTTAAGCTTGATGAAGAATACAGAGGAGATAATACATGTAAAGGCCTACCAATGAAGTAAGTAATGTCCACTTTATTGCGCCAGTCATCATAAATGTATCCCTAAGCTTCTTATCTTGTTACAGATGAACCACCATATGTACCATCAAACTATTTTGCATTTCCTAAATAGCAAATTTTAAGGAATAAATAGCAATTCTTTACCATTCCTAATTTGCAATGAGCAAATTGCTAATTGCAAATTACCCATTCATTTCCATGGGCTAGGAGGCTCATAGGAATGAAGGTTGCAATTTGCGATTAACAATTTGCTCATCGCAAATTAGGAATTTTTCCAAAGGTGCAGGGGTGTCTCAATAACACCCTGCTGCACCCTTGAAAAAGAAATTTGGGGGCATATGGCGCACATACATTTTAACAACATTCCTTTACCTCAAAAACGATTTTCAAATCATAATTTCAAAACACTGCACATGGGAAAATTACTTAAAATGTCCTTAAGACACATAAAAGCGTTTTTTGATTGCCTTTGCAGCATGTTTGTATCACTTTTAATATGGCTATGTAACACAAACATTCAAAATCTAAATTTGCCATGCACAGGTGGGAGCATATTTACAAGCAATTTGCGCCACAGAGAAAGGTCTTACATTAAAATGGGAATAATACCATCAGGGACAGTCAATTGCCTTATAAAGAAGCATACACCATTATGTCCTTGTCATAAATGTAAAAACAATTCCTTTTCCCCAAAAACGGTTTTCAAATCATAATTTCAAAACACTGCACATGGGAAAATGACTTAAAATGTCCTTAAGACACATGAAAGCGTTTTTTGATTGCCTTTCCAGCATGGTTGGGTCACTTTTAACATGGCTATGTAACACAAACATTTAAAATCTAAATTTACCATGCACAGGTGGGAGCATATTTACAAGCAATTTGCGCCACAGAGAAAGGTCTTACATTAAAATGGGAAAAATAACATCAGGGACAGTCAATTGCCTTATAAAGAAGCATACACCATTATGTCCTTGTCATAAATTTAAAAACAATTCCTTTTCCCCAAAAACGATTTTCAAATCATAATTTCAAAACACTGCACATGGGAAAATGACTTAAAATGTCCTTAAGACACATGAAAGCGTTTTTTGATTGCCTTTCCAGCATGGTTGGGTCACTTTTAACATGGCTATGTAACACAAACATTCAAAATCAAAATTTTCCATGCACAGGTGGGAGCATATTTACAAGCAATTTGCGCCACATAATTCATAATTTTCTCCTTAAAGCACACTATTCTCTATCTAAATTAAAGAAATATTTTCTCACCTTAGCAAATACTTTGAGTTTGAAAACAGTCTCAGAAACACACCAATTTGTCTTCAGCAGAGCAAAAGGTATGCACTCCAGAGTCTGCAGCTATCAAAAGCACAGAAATGCTGTAATTCTTCACACATATCTCTCATGTCACCCAATCAAAAGTCTTCCCTCACTTTTTTTCAAATGAAAACCAATCCCCCCTCTGCCCTTTCTGCCTTATCTGCATGGCAACCACCTCTTGGAAGACCTCTGTTGTTTGCAAGTTCACACAACAATGTTGCAATTGAACTCTGAACTCTCAGTGCACCTGCATATCCAGTGCATTCTTTCATTTAATGATTTTTTATTGACCACTCAAAATACATCTTTCAAAGAACACATCCGTGCACCCTAACTTTCTGTTTTCAGCAATCAAAATCCACCAATCACTGTTACTGCTTCATGAACACAGAAACTCTACAGTTTTTTTTCATTTTACACTCTCATTTTTTCAACTGCCATTTCATTGCCACACTTCATCTGACTGCAGGAGAACCTTCTCTCACCATGTTTTCTGTCTGGATTGTTGGACATAGTTATATTCACTGGGCTCAAAGGTACGTTGAAAACAGGAATTTACCTAACCTCAATTTACAAGATGTGGAAATTAAGTGGTTTGGCCACAGAGGATTAAAATGTCACCAATTGATACCATTGGTGAAAACCTTTATGCATTTGCCCAAACCTGACCTGTTAATTGTGCACTGTGGAGGTAATGACTTGGGCACTTTGACTGGTGTAGGTCTGGAAATGCTTTTAAAGGACACCTTTGAGCAATTAATGGCACTTTTTCCTCAGACTGCCTTGGTATATTCAAATATATGCCAAAGACAGAAATGGAGGTGGTCAAACCAATTTTGTCCACAAATTGAGAAGTCGAGGAAGCATGTAAACAAATCTGTTTCAGCTTACATGAGAGACCATGGAATGGGCTCCCTGTACAACAATAACTTGCGTTACTACATGCAAGATATCTACAGAGGAGATGGAGTTCACTTCTCAGATGAGGGCAACAGAATTTTCACTCTGAATTTAAGAATGTGCATTGGTACCTACTTATAAGTACCTAAATGTACCATAAACCCAAAAGCTCTTCTCAGAGCTACCCTACATCTAATCACTCACAATTATTATTTTACTCTAACATTTTTCACTAATTTTCAACAAAGTACGCTCCCTGGGGCGCTACCCGGTACGCGAACCGGGAGCTAACCTCGCGAAAAAAATTTTTAAAATGGTTTTTTTTCGCACATATAAGCCTCCTCAGCCACCCTCACAAAACCTAGGGGGTCAAGATAACTCTACCGTGCCCCCTTCTACCCATTCTGAACATTATTTGCCCTCCATCTTGTATCTTAATTCGACCGAAACACAAAATGGTGGACTCCCGGAACGCTTAAGGTCTGCGAACCGAGGCGCTCAACGGTTCGCGTACCGGGTCGCTCCCTGGGAAGCGCACCATCAAAAAAGGTGGGAAAGTAGTTCACAGAAAAGCCACTGGAGACAATTTCACCAAATATAGATTAGCTCATACTACATACCAATCCCTACCATTTTCACAAATTTGATTGGAATTCCATTGAGCCATTTAGCCTGTAGACCTCTCTAAATACCCTGAGGTAAATTACTTCACAAAACACATCTGAAGTGTTGGAATTGACAACCAATGAAAATGTTAGTTTCATTTTCTACTTTTTTTACCTGACATTTCATTGGTTATATACCTCAATATATATAAAGGAAGAGAAGAAAACACAGCCATTTTGACTACTACTTCTTGGTGTACATTTCAATAGTATTTTCACTAATTCCTTCAACTTCTTTCTAAAGGTAAGTTTTTATTTTTAAAACTGAAGTATATTGTGCACTATAAGTTAATATGGTAAACTTTTTCTGATAGTTATATACTATCCCTCTGTAGTAGTTATAGATTTAGATAGACTTCTCTGTTATAGTTATGGATGGAGTTAGGCTTCTCTTGTATAATTATGAATTTACTTACGTTAAATCACATACACTTTTTTATATTCCTACTTCCACTCTGATACTATACACTGCCCAAAGATAAATTCACTGATAAAAACTGCCTATCTAAAATTAATCCCAACAGTGCCCTATCTCTACTAATATATATTTTTTTAATCTAAATTTCAGGCAAAATGGAAGGCAAACAGAAAGTTGAATTTCAAATTGTCCTGCAAGAGAGCAGCCAAGAAATCATTGATGAAAATGATATTGAATTTTTCGATGAAACCTGGGACAATGAACTACTGCAATGTGTACAAGCAGTAGATAACCTCCTTGCAAATGAGGACATTTTACACCCTCAGAGACTACAATGTATATTCCATGATAATTATGAAATTTCTGACAATGAAATGTTAGAAAGTTTAATAAATTATGAAACACAATCACAATAAAAAAAATGCTTAAAAAATAAAGAAAATAAAAAATAATCAACAAAACCAACAATCAATTAACATACAGCATTTGAAAAGTCTATCATTCATTTTTCATTGTAGTACGCTGCCCAGAACGCTTCCCGGTTCGCGGACCGGGCGCTACCCACGCAAAAAAACAAAAAAAAAAAAAATTTTTTTTTTGCCCCGCGGGGCCCTTTTAAAGCCTCCACATTAAACCTAGGGGGTCAGGGAGGATCTACTATGCCCCCTTATGGTTATTTCCCCCTTTGTTTTGGCCTCCTCTTGTCTCTCGATCCTACCGAGAGACAAGATGGCGGCCGCTCCGGACTGTTTAGAATGTTGACAGACGCAGGAGAACCAATCAGCTTCGCTACGCGAAGTTCTGGTACGCGCCCCGGTCCGCGAACCGGGGAGCTGCCCGGTCCGCTGTTACAGATATATATCTTTTTTTAAACGTTAATTTCTCAAAATCCACTGGAGCACATATATTGAGACCTACAAAAGGCACATCGGGCTACCAGTCCCTACAATTTTGCCAAGTTTCATGCAAATCCATTCAGCCGTTCGGGCTAAAAGTGAGGCCAACCGCCCTATGGAAAACTCAATGTTAAAAACACGTTTTGGGACCCCCCTTTTTTCTCGGCCCCCCTTGGACGAACCCCCCCAAATTTTCAGGGGCTGCTCAGAAACAAAATGTTCCATTTTCCAGAAAATTTCAGCCAATTCCGTCCACAAACGCCAAAGTTATTAGACATAGAATTTTCAAAAATCCCATAGGGAAAAAATCCTAACTATATATACCTACTGGCGACTGCCAGTAGGTAATATATATATATATATATATATATATATATATATATATATATATATATATATATATATATATAGAGAGAGAGAGAGAGAGAGAGAGCGAGAGAGAGAGAGAGAGATAGATATATATTACCAATTGGCGGTTGCCAGTAGGTAGTTATAGTTAGGACCTATTATCCATAGGAAATCCACAACATTCTATTTGGAATAACTTTGGTGCCGGTTGATGAATCTGTGAACACATCTAACATGGGCTTCGATTGGAATTCATAGAGCATATTATCAAGGCCATAACGTATCGCCTGTCCTTGATAATATGCCCCACAGATTTTTCTAAAATGGTGGATAATATGCAGTGTTGAAAAACAGAAAAGAAATAATTGGTTGTTTGACAACATTCTACACTGAAAACTAGGGTGCATGTTTCTGTTTTTTAAAAGCATTATTCTTATTGGTTATCAGAAAGTGATTGAAAAGAACATTACGTAGGATAAGCTAGTATATTGAGAAGTCAAGCACACTTGCTGCTTTCATTAGCAACATTGTGTGATGAACTTTTTACCTGTGTGCTCAGTTAAGTGTTCCATTAACTGTTTCTATGGTAACAGACAGAAGGCAGATTGGGGGTAGGGTTGACATTTATGTCATTTGGAAAGGGTTACAATCTGTAACCCAATAAAAATGTGAGTTTCCTTTTGAATTAATGAGGGAAGCAATGTGATTTGATGTGAAGGTGTATAGGTGTTCAAAATGAGAGGGAAACTGTGCCATTATTTGGTTCTCTTGAGAAGTGTTTAAAACAGAGATTCTGTATAAGAAAATCTGCTGTGCGACTGATATACTTCTTATTCTACAAAACAATTTGAAAGCTGAATTATTAATTTGTGAGGGAATGTATGTGGTGCATTTTAATTTTAATCAGACTAATGTGTTTGTCCTGGTAAAGTGAAGGGAATACTTTTTTTTTCTCCAGAATTATATTGTGAGTGTGTGTGCATTTAAAAAGCATTCTGAGATAAGCATTTGTGTATTTTATGTGTTGCACACAGATAACTAAGCTGTTCTCATGTTTTGGTAGAATGAGAAACCAGTTATTTTTTATTTATTTGCAAAAATGACTCAAGTTTCTACATTAAAATGCAGTACTCATTGTAGACTATGAAATGTGTTTTGGTAAAATGCAATGGATAGTGTTGGTTGTCTAGAGTGTCACAGTGAGTCTTGTGTGCATTTAGGAATTATACTCATAGAAGCACTCTATACTAATGAATAGTAGAATATTTTGTGCAATGTGTAGAGTTACCTAAAGTCTTGTTGAGTGGTAAATGTGTTTTGGTATACAAGGGATAGAGTTGAATGCATGAATGAATGAATGAATGAATGAAGGGAAACTTGTACCGGGCAACTAAGCCCAAGGGCATCAAGGTGCCAAAATGGTCATACAGTCTGTAATTCTCCTAATGCACAGTTACGGGTAAGCCTCTACAAAAAACACATTTTTAATGCTTTACGGAAGAGCACAAGGGAGGGTTGTCCTGCCAGTTCAGGGGGAAGGGAATTCCAAAGCCTAGGCACTAAGGTGGAGAAAGCTCTACCTCCCAATCTAGCTTTTGCAAATCTGGGAACTGAAAGAAGATTTTTATTAGACGAGCGGAGAGCTCTGCTGGGGGAGTAAGAGAGGAGGAGGGACCTGATACTCTCTGGGCCAGACCCGTACACAGCCCCATGAGCGAGACAAAGGATCTCGAAAGAAATCCTAGACTGAATAGGCAGCCAATGTAGGTTTTTTTCTGGCCAATGATGCTGAGGAAAGCCTAGGAAGATTGAGGACCATCTTAGCCGCCGCATTTTGCACTATCTGCAAGCGCTGGATAAGGCTCTTGTTAATACCCACATAGAGCACATTGCAGTAATCCAGTCTCGAGGAAACAAGTGCCACGGTCGCTTGCTTCCAGGCATCAGGGGAGAGGTAGTGAGGGATCTTTCTGAGGATCCTGATGATGCCGCAGCAGGTGGAAACAGTCCTGCTGACCTGGCGGTCAAAAGAAAGTGAGGTATCTATCAGTACCCCCAGATTCCTGGCGAATTGAGAAGGAAGGGGACAATCCCCAAGGGAAGCTGGCCACCAGTCGTTTGACCAGACGTCCTGATTGCCCCAAAGATCAGGACCTCTGTCTTCTCCCCGTTTAACTTTAGGAAGTTCTGGATCATCCATTGAGATACTGCCTCCATACAGTTCCTAAAGTTCGGGGCAGAATCACTCATAGACTGTATGAGAGAGACCATAATTTGGTTGTCGTTGGCATATGACAACACCTCAAGCCCAAAGGATCTCACCACCCTGGCAAGTGGGGCCACATAGATGTTAAAAAGTGTGGGACTTAAAGAGGATCCCTGGGGGACCCCACACTGCACAGGTTTAGAGGGAAAGAGAAATTCGCCCAACTTCACCCTTTGTTCTCTTTGGTTGAGGAAAGAGGCCAAGAAGCTCAAAGCCGGACCTCCGACTCCTATCTCCATGAGACGAGGGAGACAGGGTATCGAAGGCCGTCATGAGGTCGAGCAGGACCAGGAGGGTAGTATGGCCCTTATCGACCTTAGAGTGGATGTTGTTAATGACCACGGTAAGGGCAGATTCGGTGCTGTGGGCTCTTCTAAAGCCATGTCGTGACGCATCTAGCAGGATGGAATCATCCAAGAAGGAGCTTAGGTGGCGGTTAAGATGTGATTCAAGTATTTTTTCAGGGGCAGGTAATAGAGAAATTGGCCGAAAGTTTTTCAAAACCCCAGGATCCAAAGTGGCCTTCTTCAGGAGAGGGTTTAATGACCCCCATCTTCCAAGAAAGAGGGAAGATTCCCTCCGTGCTTGCCAAATTTTTCACCTCTAGAAGGGGAGGAATAACCACTTCCCTACAGGCCTTCAAGACCTTAAGCGGACAAGGGTCCAGAGGGGAACCAGATTTGGTGTTGTCAAGAAGATGATTGATCCGTTCCAGAGTAAGGAGAGGGAAATTAAGGAGGCTAGTAGAGGGTCCATCCGCCCGGCACCCCACTATGGGAAGGGCAGGGGAGGAAGGAGAACCCAGCTCAAGATTAAGGAATTCAAGGAAGTTATAGATATCTGCAATTTTTGAATGTAAGAAAATCGAGATTCTATCACATAGCTCCTGGGTTTCCACTATGGGATCCACTGCCTGAGGGGCGGAAAGGGAGTCTATATGCTCAAAAAGGTCTCTGGGGGAGTTCAGGGAGGCAGTCAAGTTAGCAAAGTGAACCCTCTTTCCCTCAATTATAGCTAGCGTGTATTCTTTTAGGAGATGTTTATGTTGTTCCTTCTCTATGGGATCGAAGTCGCCTAAAAAGGTGATATTGGATCTATCAATAAAAGGTTCTAATACCTTCATCACGTCTTGGCTAAAAGCAGATCTGGGACCTGGCGGCCTATAAAATAAGAGGCCAGAGAAGGAGACTGAGGGAGTAGAGTTAATGGAAAAGTACATGACCTGAAATGAGTCTGAGGGAGTAGAGAGGCATTCGGTGCGACAGATGGAGGAGTTTTTATGTAATATTCCTAAGCCTCCTCCTCTTCGTCCAATTCTGTCCATCCTAGTCAGGACATAGCCCTTAGGGATTGCATCTACGAGATCAGGACCTGAGGATTCCGACACCCAGGTTTCAGTAATGAACACCCAGGAGGGTTTCCTTGACGAGACAAAGTCCCTGAAGGCAATGTTATTTTTGATTAAGGATCTCGCATTAATGAGAAAGCCTTCTTCAGTAACCTGGGGTGGGGCTTGGACACCCCAGTGACCGGCTGTGCCTTCAAGGTATTTACTTTTCTAAGGCAGCTATGATTGCATCTGCAACTGAGTGCACCTATGAATGCCTCAGGGCAAAAAGTGTGATGGCAGGGCTTTCTAAGGGGTTTTAGAGCCAAAAGCACTTGCGTTGAGTAAAGGGCACTTACTTGAAGATGGGTAGGGGAGGAGCCAGTATCCCTGGCACCTGGCGCGAACTCAGCGCGGACAGGCGCAGACGAGCTTGACTTTAGCGCGACTTCGGCGCGCGCCTCCTGCGCGCAGCCGCTTAGCGCGGAGGAGAACATGGAGCCTAAATAAGGTGGCGTCTGCATGCAGAGCAGCGCGTGACCCTCCATGACCAATGAGGGCAGAGACTCAAAATGTATGCCGGCGCCCTTCACAGCAAACGGGAAAACCCGTGGTGGACCGGGGCGCTGGCAGAAACAACGAGATGCGGGGGAGGCGAGCCTCTAGCAGGTAGGAGCCAGCAAGAGAGTGTGCAAATATAGCAGAGTCAATTTTAAAAGAAACAACAGTTTTAAAAATGCGACATCGTAATCATGTAGCAGAGTTAATTTTAGAAGAAGCAGCAATTTTAAAAATGAGGCATCGTAATCATGCACTCACCAAATTAAAGCAAACAAACACTGTGCAAAACATGGAGCATAAATAAGGTGGCGCCTGAAAGCAGAGCAGCGCGTGACCCTCCGTGACCAATGAGGGCAGAGATTCAAAATGTATGCCGGCGCCCTCCACAGCAAACAGAAAAACCCGTGATGGACCGGGGCACTGGCAGAAATACCGAGATGCGGGGGTGGTGAGCCTCTAGCAGGTAGGAGCCAGCAAGAGAGTGTGCAAATATAGCAGACTCAATTTTAAAAGAAACAACAGTTTTAAAAATGCGACATCGTAATCATGTAGCAGAGTTAATTTTAGAAGAAGCAGCAGTTTTAAAAACGAGGCATCGTAATAATGCACTCACCAAATTAAAGCAAAAAAAAACAAGTAGAATCACACAGTGAGTCTGTGCATTTAGGAATCACTCTGAGAGAAGCATTTTGGTAGTTCAAATGTTTCCCGACATGTAATTGGTTAAAAACGTATTGTGTTCTCACATTTTGGTAGAATTAGAAAATAGTCATTGGTTATGTGTTTCCAAAATGAGTTTAATATTAATAGTAAAATGCAGTTCTGAAATATATGGAATGCATAGTTGATGTTTTTGCAGACAAATAAGTACATATAGTCTTGCAGTGACACTGCCCACGGTATGATTTCCTACACTACCCAAACACCACTGCACTACTGTAAACCTTTAATCTACCTCCGGCATTACCACCTACACTACCTATTCAACACTTTACTACTCTAAACCTTAAATCTACCCCAGCAGAACCTCCTTCACTACCCAAATATCACTGTAATTTTCTAGAACATTGCTCCAGCACAACCCTAGACAAATACCACTGTACTACCTTAAAAGACTAATTCAGCACAATCTCCTACACTACATGAACACAACTGCACAACCCTGAACCCTAAATCTACCCCCAGCACGACCCCCTACACTACCCATTCACTACTGCACTAAACTAAATGGTAAAACACTACCCCAGCACAATCCCCTACACTTTCCAAACACCATTGCAATATCCTAAACGTTAAATCTACCACAGCATGACACTCTACACTCCTCAAACACTACTGAACTACCTTAGAACACTATCCCAGTACGTCCTCCTATACTACCCAAACACCAGTGCACTACCCTAAACCTTAAACCTACCCCAAACACCACTGTACTTTCCTAGAACATTACCCCAGCGCGACCCCCTGCACTACACAAACACCACTGCTGTACCTTAAACCCTAAACACTATCTGTATCATTACCCTGTACATTACATAAACACCACTACACTATCATAGAACACTAACCCAATACAACGTCCTACACTACCCAAACACCACTGTACTACCCTACTACTCCATTTATAAGAAATATTGTTATTTGTCTAGAATCACACTGTGAGTCAGTGTCCATTTGGGAAAATTGAGAGACAATGATTTTGTTACTTTATATGTTTGCAGATATATAAATACATGCACTCTTGCAGTGTCACTATCCCTAGCATCTTTCCCTACACTACAGAAAGACCAGTGCACTACCCTATACCATTAATCTACCTCCAGCATGATTCCCTACAGTACCCTTTCACCAATGCACTACCCTAAACTCTAAAACACTATACCAGCACGACTAACTACACTACCCATACACTATTGCACTACCTTAAACCTTAAATCTACCTCAGCATGACCTCCTTCAATACCCAAACACCACTGTACTTTCCTAGAACACTAACCCAGCACGACCCCCTACATTACACAAACACCACTGCACTATGTTAAAACCTAAAACACTATCCCTACCATGATCCTGTACACTACATAAACACCACCGCACTACCCTAGAACACTACCCCAGCACAACCTCCTACCCTACCTATTCAGCACTGCACTATCCTAAACTCTAAAACAGTATACCAGCACGACCCACTACAGTACCAAACACCATTGCACTACCCTAAACCTTAAACCTACACCTGCATGACCCCCTACACTATCCAAACACTACTGCACAACCATAAAACACTGCCACGGCACAACCCTCTACACTACACAAAGACCAGTGCACTACTCTAAACTCTAAATGTACCCCTATAATGACCCACTACATTACATAAACACCACTGTACTACCCTAAACACTAAAACACTACCTTGCATGACCCTTTACACTACTCAAACACCATTGCACTACCGTAAACTTTAAATCTACCTTAGCACGACCTCCTACACTACCCAAATGTGACTGTAGTATTGTAGAACACTACCCCAGTATGACTCCCTACACTACCCAAACACTACTGAACTACCCTAAAACACTACCCCATGCATTACACAAACACCACTGCAGTACCTTAAACCCTAAAACACTATCCCTATGATGTCCCCATACCCTACATAACCATCACTCCACTACCCTAGAACACTACCCCAGCACGACCTCCTACCCTACTCAAACACCATTGCACTACCCCAGCATGACCCCCTACACTACACAAACACCACTGCACTACCTTAAACCCTAAAACACTATCCCTAGCATGACCCCGTACACTACATAAACATCACTGCACTATCCTAGAAGAGTATCCCAGCATGAAACTATCCAAACACCATTGCTGTACCCTAAACCTTAAATCTATCCCAGCACGTCCTCTTACACTATCCAAACACTAGTGTAGTATCCTAAACTCTAAAAAAGTACCCTAGCACGACCCCCTACACTTATGAAACACTATTACACTACCATAAACCTTAAACCTACACCAGCACGACCTCCTACACTACTGAAATACCACTGCACTACCCTAGAACAGTACCTCAGCATGACTCCCTACACTAGACAAACAACACTGCACTACTCTAAATTCAAAATCTGTACTGTTGCAAAACCATAGTGACTGTTTATGTACCATGTAGTAATGTATTTACTAAAGTAAAAGTGAAACAAGTATGAATTCACTCAGTATCTTTCCTTATAGTATTGCGATCATTTAGTAAATATGCATGCACTCATTAAGTGCTTCAGGTTTTAGAGTTATGGAGTGGTTCAAACTGCTATACACTATGTATGTAGTGCTCTTACTACCTTCACAGTTGTGCTTCAGGGCTACAATGTTTTAGTCAGAATTTATATGAAAAGTGTTTGTATAGTAATAAAAATGTATAATTTTTTTAAGTTGTTAATAAATACTTATTTATGTTTATTTTTTACAGATACTGTTTATCATCCTTAAAATAAAGTTATCATGCCGGAGAAACAAAGAAGAAGAAAAGGTCAGAAAAAGGATACTTACTTGAAAAAAACTCAACCACAAGTATTGAAAGACCAACATATTGTAACTAAAAAAAGAATAATTTCTAGTAAGATCACAAAGGACTTCATAAGAAATATTACTAGATTTAGAAAAAACTGCAAATGTGCAAAGCAGTGAAAATGTTCCAAGCATAAAAAAGTGCAAAGAATAGGAAAGGAAAAAAAGGCAATGTAAAAACAAAGGATACAGCTCATTGTAAATGAAGAGAAAATCTATATAAAGAATTGCGCAAAAAAATATTTTACAACAGAGTAGTCCATAATTTACTCAAACATACAAAGAAATATAGAAAGAGAACACAATTTTATAAAAAGAAGAAGCATATCGAATCCATTGTTGAAAACGCTTTTGAAGTAAAGAGGAAACTCTTTATTTTAGTAATAAACAGAATTCGATCATTAGATAAACCAATCCATTTAACCACATCGATGCTATGCATTTTCCCCTCCTGTGCTGAGATTTACTTATTCCCATGTTTCATGACGAGCTGGGCTCGTCATGAGCGTGCGAGGAGGCTACCTCATGACGAGCCCAGCTCGTCATGAGCGTGGAAGGGGTTAATGAAGGGCAAAAGTAAGAGGAAAAGAGTAATTAACTGAAGTAATTCTTGTGATTTTTTTTAGGGGAATGGAAACACTCTTAAAGTTCTGAGCCTTTTTATAATGAAAAGAGTTATTTACAGAGCAATAATTTGTTGCATGCAGTTGACACCAGTGGTCGAGCTTATGAGGTTAAAAATGGTTGTCCACTTGAGAAAGAGCAAATGGTTCCTAGAAATGCAGAAGAAGTGATAGCTGATGAAGTTCTATGCAGACGTCCTAAAGCCCCAGTGTACATTTGGGATTGTATCAGTATTTGTAGTGTACGACAAGAATCTATCGATAAATTACGCTATTTCTTACATGCATTTTGTAAAAAAAGTGTTAAACAAAAGTTGAAGCGGTTGCAAGGACTAGACCCTTGCAGAGTGAGAAAATATACTGGTTTGCATGGTCATTCTTTGGCTTGTCTTTCTAAGAAAGTATGTCAAAGTGTTTTTCACCATTTCAGGATGTTGGCAGTACATCATACTCAAATGCGGAAGTTAGTGAGAAGATTGTATTATGCAAAAAGTCCAGCACTAAAGTTAAATGGGTTGAACAGTGCTCTTTTGCGTGGGTCAATATCGGATGTGAAGAAGGTTTGTGATGATATTGAGTTTTGTTACTTTGGTCCTGAACAAGAGAGTGCAGAAACTGAGACATTAATAGAAGAAAATTTTGAGGAGAATGTTGAACATAATTGTACAAAAAATTTTGAAAATGAAATTACAAAGTTTAAGGTGATTTCAGGTGAAAGGTCAAATTATTCTTGTATTTGTTGTCGCCGAACTTACTACAAATAATAATACGTGGAAAGAATTTGCAACTTATTTGTTGGTAGAGAATTGTTTTGATTTGGGTTCTGATCAACGTATTTGTGAATATTGTTATAACAAATTAGATGAGAATAAAATGCCCGCTAGAGCTGTTCATAATAATCTAGAGTTGGTTGCTATTCCTCCAGAATTGATAGATTTAAACACCTATCGGCCACATGCATCATTGTTACATTTTGCGATTTCTTAATTGCGAAAATTAAGGAATCACAATTAAGAAATCGCAAAAGGCTATGCATTAAGAAATCGCAATTTTTTTTGCGTTTTCTTAATTTTCCTTAATTGCGATTCACAATTTGCGAATCACAATTAAGGAATCCCTTCCCATTGATTCTTATGGGCCTTGAGGCCCATAGGAAAGAATGGGAAGCCATTCTCATTTTGAGAATCGCAAAATGAGAATGCTATTTCAAGGGTGCAGGGGGGGTCCCAAGGACCCCCCCCTGCACCCCTGAAATTTAACTTTAAGAACATTTTTCACACACACATGCCCCAAGGGCATGTGTGTGTGTAAAATGAAACTTTCAAAAATGCACTTTTGTGCATTTTTGAAAGTTTTCGCAAATTACCATGAAGTTCAACTTCATGGTAATTTACCTCTTCCTATTTGCGAATTCGCAAAAAAAAAATTCATGCATTGCATTTAAGAAATCACAAATTGCGATTTCTTAAATGCAATCGCAACTTAAGAAATTGCAACATAATTGCAATTCCTTAAATTGCGAAAAAATAAAAAAACATGATGCATCCCAAAAAAGTAAATTGCATTCGCAAACGGCCGAATTTTGCGATTCGCACCGTTTGCCAATGCAATTTACTTTGATGCATGGGCCCCCTATGAGTCTATTCTTATTCAATGTGTGCACCCGTTTCAGGCTATTGTTCGTATGGAGCCTAAAACAGGTAAATTGCCTCCTTCAGATTTAGAAAGAGCATTAAAAGGAAGAGTTGTTTATTTACCGTTAGATTTAAAGAAAATTATTGAAACTATTGGTGTAGAGAGTGTAGAAAGTGAACCACTAGTTATTCTTGGTGTGCTGACTAAGAATAAGAAAATCTGGCAGGAGTTAGTGGATGTTAGGAAAGTGCAAAAGGCAACATAGTATTTGATAAAGACCGATCATTAGCTGCGCCGAAGCTTCAAATTGCCTTGTCTGCCACCTCCGTCTCGGACACCCGCGACCGGCAAACTAGCTGGCCGCCATGTTTTCGCGGCAAAAGTATAGGCGGACAGGTCCTACCTAATTTCAGCATTTTTGTGTTTATTTTGGAGCCGATTTGACACCGCGCTGTACTGCGGTGTTTGTAGGCGGTGTATGGCGGCTTGGATAGGGGAAAGCTCACCAGGTCAGGAGGAGGCGGAGGCGGTGTCTACAGCGGGGAGTGAGCTCTGGAGTAGAGCAGCAGCTGAAGTAGGGAGAGGCAGGCGGGCTGCTTCGAGGATTCTGTTTCGTAGTGTGAGGGCTCCCGGCAGAGTCAGAGCTAAAGAGGAGGAAGTTCGGAGAGAAGCCTGTGACCAGCACCCTGCAGGGGCTCGATTTTCTGACACTAGCAGGGGAGGTAAGGAGTCTGGAGGAGGTGTAGATAGTTTGGCTGCAAATAGGAGTGGCAAAATTACAGCTAAAAAAGAAGCCACTAGATATACTTTAAGGAGTGCAGTTAGGGGAGTAGGGGGAGTAGATTTAGTAAATTTACAAAAAGAAGCTGGTGCAGGGAGTACTAAGACGCAGGTCGAAAGTAGTAAAGAAAGCACTGGGAGTATAGGGACTAAGCCTAAAAACATCATTAAGAAATGCATTAAGCAAGGTAATAAATGCAACAAGTCCGGTAGGCCAGGTATACTAGATCAAAGGGTAAAAATCACCCCCTCCCTCACCTCTTTCTTCAAAACCTTGCCTAGAACCCTGATCTTACAGAGAGAGTCTTTACCTGCCGTTTCAGCTGCTTTAGAAGCACCCAAGGGCGAGCAGAGAAATCGGTCAGAAGTGGAGGGTGTGTGTGATCAACAGGGTGCCCCGGCAGAAATTAATTTGCTAGACTGGTCAAAACATTTGAGTCCCAATAGATACCAAGTTCTGGACACAGAAATGGAGGGGGAGAACCAAACCATTTTGGACATAACGGACCTGGGGGAGAATATGGAAGGCAGCACAGAGCATCTGGTATTGGGTGAAGAAACCTCCCCACTCCCTGGAACGCCGAGAAGTAGGGATATATCAGGCAGTGAAAAGGGAGTATCTAAGAGTCCCCCAGTGCAGGAAGATTTGGATATCTCAGTTATTGCCCTTTTAAAAAAGCTGGACATGGATACGCATAAGGGTTTTGAGGAATCTAAAGTAAATCAGGAAGGGATCAAAGAAGCTTGTGCTCTATTGGAAGCCACATTTGACGATTTGAACCTGCGTACGGTGGCGCTGGAGCTGGAGGTTAGAGAGATCAGGGGAAAGGTGTTGGAGAATAGCAAAGAGTTAGAAAATGTCAGGTTTAGGGACAGGGAGCATGAGGAACGGCTTGAAAGATTGGAAAATATGCAACGAAGAAATAATCTTTAAATTTTAAAGCTGCCGAAGGGTAAAGAAGGATCTGATTTAAAAAGCTATGTGATACAATTGTTAAAAACAGAGTTGGAGTTAGAAGAAACAGAGGATCAGATTGCTATGGATATTCAAAGGATACATCGTGATCCCTTTAGGTTGAATCCAAACCGCTCTAAACCCAGGAGAATTTTGATAAATTTCTTGACGTATAGCCTGAAGGAGAAAATCTTGGCGGCTGCCTTGAAAAAGAGTGCTATAACAGTTGATGGAGGGAAAGTGGAGGTTAGATCAGACTTGTCAATTGTAACCGCGAATAGGCAGTGGGAGTTAGGCAAACGGATCGAGCCTATAAGGAGCCTGGGAGCCACGGTGCAATTGAAATTTCCGGCTTTCTTGAAAGTAATGTGGAACAATAAAATGCATACTTTCCGGTTTGTAGAGGATATTGATGGTTTCTGGAGCAGTGTCAAAGTGAGTGTAGGCAGTGTATGCAGTTAAAGTAGGTAAATGTGATAAATCAATAGAATATATGCCGCGCAGAAGCATACTTTTTTCAGAGTGGCGATTAAAAAGACTGTCCACCGTCCGTCGTAGGCACCCGAAGGGCCAAGGAAGGGCCATAGGAAAGTCGGTTGGGTTTTTTAGGGTGGGGGGCGGGTTGCAGGTGTGTAGTAGGGTAAGTGGCGGGGATGGGGGGCGGGTATGGGGGAAAAATTTGAAAAAGTCCTTAGAAACTCTCTGTCCGCTAGGTGGTTTATGACTAGTCACTGGGTGTGTTATGAAAGGGGGTAGTTTGTCGGAGTTAATACTCCTGTCATGGAAGGTAAATGGTCTACGTGTAAAGTCAAAGAGGGACCTAATTTTGAAATATCTGAGAGACTCCGCTGCTCACATTATGATTTTGCAAGAGAACCATTTAACTGGGGTGGAGAGCAAACTGCTTTTCTCGTCACTGCGCTGGTTGATTCATGCTTTTTATACTGCACAACTGGCAGTCACTAAAGGAGTTGCAGTTCTGGTTAGACAAGGGGTAGACTGTTTAGTGGAGGGTGAGGTGGCAGATGTCAAGGGCAGATGGCTACTTTTGAGTCTTAAGATAAATGGCCACTTGTATAATATTATTGGGTATTACGGTCCAAATCAAGATGACGTAGGACCTCTAGATGAGCTGGCCTGGGAAGCATTAGGTTTTTTGAGAAAAATTATTTGGCAGGTGATTTTAATACAGTGTTGGACCATATGTTAGATCGATCATCTAATAGTAGGGCTTTGGTGAATATGAAAATGTCAATTAGAGTGAAGGGATTGATGGCCCAGTCAGGATTATGTGATATTTGGAGACAGAGGTCTGGTCAGCTACTAGGTTATACGTTTTATATTAAAAAGTATAGTCATAGATCACGGATCGACTACTTTTTGATAGATCACAGATTGATGGATTGTGTGACACGGGTAGTCCATGTAGGTGTCCACCTCTCGGACCATTCAGCTGTCATTCTGTCTTTAAAGGTTGGGAGCGGTACATTGGGTTCAACCTGGAGGCTGGATCGCACAGTTCTTTATGATCAGGAAGCCTTGGTCAGTTTATGTCAGGAGGTTGAAGTTTTTTTAGAAAAGAATGTGGGGTCAGCAAAGATTGACATTGTTTGGGAGACATTTTCTGCGAGGCAGGCTAGGTGCTTTGGGAGCTAAAAAAAGGAGAATATACTTTAATAGAGAAGATGAATTGGAAAAGAAAATCCGTCAGTGTGAGCGAGAGGTAATAAGTCTTGGGGGCCCTGAAGCAGAGGAAAGGATTATGCAGGAGTTGGTAGAGTTAAAAGCAGAGTTGGTGGGCGTTTTAAGTCACAGGGTTAAGGAGAAATGGGATGCCAGTCAATTGGCGCATTTCGAGTATGGAGAGGGGAGTAGTAAACTGCTAGCCTGGAAGGCGAGAAAGGATCGGGTTCGGAATCTGATTAAGGAAGTGAAAGTGGTGGAGTCTGGGAGGGTGGTTACAGATACCATGGGCATAGCGGAAGCATTCTATAGATACTTTGAGGAAGTTTATAGAGAGGATCTTAATCCAGATGCACAGGTAGTAGGGCAGTGGGTAAAGTTGATGAAACCACTATCGGAGGAGCTTCAGGAAGCCCTGAATCAGGAGATCCTACAGGAAGAAGTGGAAGGCGTGATTAAACAGGTGAAGAAAGGGAAGGCACCAGGGCCTGACGTGCTTGCTGCGGAGGTTTACAAGGTGCTGATAGGCAGCCTAGCGCCTTTTCTAACACAATTATTTAATGAGTTTTTTTGGGGAAAGGCCTCTCTCCCGCCTTCTTGGAATGAGGCGAATATTGTACTTCTGCCCAAACCTGGGAAGTCACCAAAATACATGGAATCCTAAAGGCCGATTTCCCTTCTGAATTGTGATTACAAGCTTTTTGCAAAGATCATGGTGGATAGGCTCAGTAAAGTTATTTCCCAGTTAGTTCACGTAGATCAGAAAGGTTTTATCAAGGGTAGGTACTTGAAGGAGTTAACTTTCTCTCTTATAGGGAGTATAGATGTGGCCACTACTCATAATCTTTCCTTGGCGGTCATTGCGTTGGATGCCGCCAAGGCGTTTGATCGGGTGAACTGGGCATTTCTACAGGCCTTGATAAAGCATCTTAAGTTGGGTGGAAATTTTTGTTCGGTTTTGGCACTATTATATCACTCCCCCACGTCCAGGGTATTAGTGAACGGGACGTTAATGCCGCCAATAAAAGTAATGAGATGCACTAGGCAATGGTGCCCCCTTTCTCCCCTTTTATTTGACCTTTACATTGAACCCCGAGCCTGTAGGATTAGAGAAGCAGAGAGGATCCCCCCGTTCAAGTTTGAGGGATGGTCAAGGAAGATCGGGTTATACGCCGACGATATAGTCATTTTATCCTCCAAGCTGCAGCAGTCGATGGATTGTTTAGTTGAATTAACAAAGGAGTTTGGGGCTGTTTCTGGATACCTTGTAAATGCGGATAAGACAGAGGTTATGTCTTGGAATCAAACTGCAGAGGGTACAGCCTGCAAATCGGAGATACGTTATCTAGGAGTGAGGATAACACAAGATATCCGGGAGCTCACCAAAGTTAATTTTGTTAGAGTTAGGAAAGAGATCTCTGTTGCTCTGCGAAGGTGGGCGCATCTCCTGTTAACGTTGTATGGCCGTGTCAATCTGGTGAAGATGATGGTCCTACCTAAGCTAACTTTTTTGTTTGATTCACTACCGCTTCTATTTGAGAAAGACTGGTTTGTAAAATTGCAGAGCGAGATAGCGTCTTTCATATGGGCGTCAAGAGGGTCCCGCCTGTCATGGAAGAAGATTAGGAGAAAACTTTTGAAGGGAGGGCTGTCGGCCACGGACTTCCAGATTTATTCATGGGCGTTTTTGTTGAAGAATTGTAGAGTTTTGTTGGGTACGCCGGGGAGCTCAGTCATAGGGAATCTGTTGACTGCGTTGCTCAGAATGGAGAATGTGAAGCAGCATGGCTTTATGTACAAATTTGCCGATCCAAAGTACTTTAAAAAGATCAGACTAAGAGTGCTGAAAGATCTAGCGGCGGCCTGGTTTAAAATCAGGAGGGTAGTGAGAATTCCATATTACAGTTCCATGGCCTCGATCTGAGATACGCCAGGACCCCCTCCCTGGTCCAAAGATGCGCTGGCAAGGGCAATGAGAGTGGATGGACCGCAGAGGTGGGAAGATCTATTTCCAGAGGAGTGGGGCCAGAAATTCTCTAGGTTTAAATACCTGCAGATTCAAAGCTGGGCGGTGGGAAAGGGAAACCTAATCGGTTGCCATAACAACTTAGAAGAGAAGTTGGGATCAGAATTGCAGATTAAAAAAGAAGTTGCACTGTGGTATTGGTTCATACTGGAGATGGAGGATGGCTCTTTTACGCTGCCGGAGACCCTGTGGGTAGAGTGCTCGCCAGCGATTGCTTCAGAAGACCAATGGCAAGTAGCAATGTCGATACTGTACAAAGTTGCTAAACCTGCAAATTTAAGGAGAAACCACTTGTTCACCCTTCACAGGGCATACTGGTCTCCCAGAAAACTTGCAAAGTTTAAGTCTGGCGGAATGGTGGTGTGTCCTAAATGCAAGAGCCCCAATGAGGATGACCTACATATGTTCGTGACCTGCCCGGCGATAAAGGATTTTTGGGAGGCTGTAAGTACGTGTTTGTCATCAGCTCTGAGCCAGCAGATCAAGGTAAGCCCTGAACTTGTTATGTCGGGAAGATTGGACTTACAAGGTAAGGGCTACGATGATAATGCAAAACTTGTGTTTTATGCTAAATGGCTGGCTCTGAGAGAAATCTGTAAAATGTGGGTTTCGGCAGACCCCCCAACAGAACTAAACTGGTTAAGATCTATGAGAGCTATTGCTAAGTTGGATATTTTGGATCGGCATAAGAAAAGATACAGATTTTGGACTCCCTTTATGTTATGTTTTGGGTGAAGGTTTGGGTTGTAGAGAAATAGGTGTGATAAGTCCTATGATTAAGCTTTTCTCTGATCACGGTTGGATTCAAGTCTTGAGGAAGACTGGTTAATGTGGTAAACTTACTCCTAAGAGTAGAAATAAGATATGAGATGAGCAGCCCAAGGGCGGTATCGTGGAACTCGGGGCGGGGAGAAGGCGAATGAGGACAAAAAAAAAATAGATTTGATAAAGAACAATATATACTATAAAGATGTTTATATAGGAGAAGAAGAAATAATTTTAGCAGAAGATACTGAAACGCCAAGTGGACAAATTGAAAAAGTGGATATGTTAAGATGTGAAGAAATCTATGAACATTACAGTGAGCATCCACTTCATTCAAAAGAAGTGATGGGGAACACTATTGATTTGTTCCAAATGAAAAAAGCAAAAGGAACTCCAATGAGTGTATGGGAAGAGAGCTTGGAAGCTCGTTGTTTTCCACAGTTGTTCCCAACTGGAAAAGGAGGTTAATATGATGAACGTCTTGTGCAGATTCCTGCATCTGAATATCGGACAACAACATTATATGCAGAAGATCCAAGATTTCGACAATGTATCCCTTATATATTTCATTTTTTGTTTGAAAGTGACTTGTCTGGACTTTCATATGCAGTCAACCATATTATAAAAACTGGAATACATCTGCAAAATGTATTTGCAAAAGATTTTATGGATAAAGTGCACCAGAGAGATGATCATCTAGAATCTCAGCTCATTTATTTGATGGCATTTCAGCGTGGCACTAATGAATATTGGTACTGTCGTCATGGAGAACTGAAATGTATGCTACGAAACTTAGGAACTCCAACATGGTTCCTTACCCTAAGCTGTGCTGAGTACGCTTGGGATGATTTACTAGAATTTCTTCGAGAGGAAAATTCTAATATAAAAAATATTGAATACGAGACACCTGGAGAATTGTGCTCTTTAGATCCTGATAATGTATGCAGGTATTTCAATCATAGATTTGAGGCTATGATGTCTTTTATCTGCATTTAAAAAAAATCCTCCTATTCGAGAAGTTGTGGATTTCTTTTGGAGAAAGGAGTATCAAGAAGAGGTGCTCCTCATATACATATGCTGTTATGGATTAAGGGTGCTCCCAAATTTGGACCAGATGCAGATGATACTGTTTTGAGTTTTACAGAACAATATGCAACACGTGCTGTACCTAAAAGCACAGAAGAAAACAACTTAAGAGCACAAGTGTTATGATTCCAAAGCCACCGATGTGGAAAATACTGTTGACGAAAGTACAAATCTAAGGAGAAGTTCTACATTTAAGAATGCAGCAAATTCTTAAAACAGAGTATGATGTGTTATTTGGAGGAAAACACGTCATAGTTTTTGGAGATCTACTGCAACTGACTCCTGTAAAAGGGGAGCCTCTAATCGAAAATAGAAGCATTGGGAGAAGCCCTTACCTGCCATCCATTTCCTGGCGCAAAACAGACTTGCTGGGCACTGGGAGCTCGACTTAGGAGATAGTCGTCATCTGGGCATCTGGTCCCCCCCGCCGCCGCCTACCATTCGCGGCCGCCGAGCGGGGGAACTACAGCCCCCAAAAACCCTTGGAGCCCCGCCCACCTACGCCATAGGACACGCCCGGAGGCGCACAAAAGCAGCAGCGTTCCGCTGAGGGAGCGGGAGCCTCTAATCGAAAATAGAAGCATTGGGAGAAGCCCTTACCTGCCATCCATTTCCTGGCGCAAAACAGACTTGCTGGGCGCCGTGAGCTCGACTTAGGAGATAGTCGTCATCTGGGCATCTGGTCCCCCCCGCCGCCGCCTACCATTCGCGGCCACTGAGCGGGGGGACTACAGCCCCCACAAACCCTTGGAGCCCCGCCCACCTACGCCATAGGACGCTCCCGGAGGCGCACAAAAGCAACAGCGTCCCTCCCGCGCCACGGGACGCGCGTGGGAGTAGCTCGGGTAAAGCCCGGGTCAAGGGCGGGTCCGTTTTGTGGCCGTTCGGAGGCCGAAGGTGGCAGGGCTGGGCCACCCCCTGTTCCCTCGCCTGTCTTCTCATCTTTGGACTTCACCGCACTATAAAGTAAGAACTGCCTACACTGGTTTGCTGGTCTACTGTCTCCTGTTAACCTCATCTCAGTCATCATGCCCCCCTTTAAACCAGTTACACAACCCAAAATCAATATTCAATCCTTGACAGCTATTGATCGCATGTTACAAAAGACCATTGGAGTAGCGACAACTGCTATTGAGTACACAGAAAGACGCTTGTCGCTACCCATAGGCACACTGCCCCTGCTTTCCATAATTCATTTGTCGGATACCACTAATAACTTTCAGGATTCTTACCTACTTCCATCATTCGTATCTCTTCCACGTATTCCATCTCTGACCCATGCACAACACATTCAAAAGGACTCTAGTATTATGGAACTGCCTTCCTTGCACTCCACGGCACTTTCTCCTTCATTGCCTATTGACATCAGTGCCTCTGTGGGGGTAGTCAGCAAGGTCCCGTCCCCCTTACACCAACCTGTGGCTCAAGACAAAGACGGAGACATTAGTATTCCTCTCCAGTTACGTAAACAGATTTCCCCAGCCATTCTCACATTAGACTTACAAGAAAACGAGGCTCCACTAGAAGGGACTTCGCTGTTTTGCCACAATTACTTACTCTTTCACCAATAATGACTAAGAACCAGGTTGCTCCCAGAAGGAGGAAACGAGGGGTGGACCTATTTCAAGGTAGAAGAGCTAAGTCCAGGAAGAAATCGGATACTAAATACGGGAATATCAAGAATACTCAAAAAGATTTGACATCAAGCGACACCAACGTCCCAAATAAATTTACAGCACAATCCCCTTTTTTCGAGGAACTGGTAGGGAATTTCGAGAACTTGATCAAATCATTAATTTTGCCGATTTAAAATTATTTCAGGAAAGCTAGGAGAACTAGAAAGTACAACTCAAAGCAATGTAGAACTCACTAGAGATCTAATTAATCAGATATCTGGGAACACAGTATGTAGGAAACCTATTATTCCATCAGTTCTCCAGGAAAAACATACTAGTTCAGAGAGTAAAACAACGAAAGGGCAAAATAACACCAAATTGACCGGTGATAAAACCATTATGGCGCAACCTTCACAGTCTGAATTGCCCCTTAAAAATCCTACACCTTCATCTCAAATCCAACAAGGCTCAAGAAACGCAGGGGATAAAAATACTAGGGTCGCTGCTGCAAAAAAAGAACCCAACAAAAATAAAACAAATGCTAATGGGGCCAAAAACAACCCTAATTCCACTACAGGTAAAAATAATCCTAACACCCAAAATAGGCCAGAAACCAGAACTCGGCGTGAGATTAAAATCACGCTTCCTCCTGAATCAGCTCCCTTTGTCGCTGTGTTGACAGGGGTTCCCGAGTTGCTTCCAGCCCAATACGAGGACTACGGGAGCCTCAAAAACAAAACAATAGATTGGCTAAAAAGGAATAGACCCCTTCCCCCAAATATCAATGGAGATATCTAACATGTAAGAAGGGCTAAATGGTTGGGCGTCAGACCAAAGGACATCAGTGGAGATGTCATAATTATCAACTTCAGAGATTACAGAGTAATGAATCACCTTAATGAGTGGTATCAGGAAAAGGAGAATTTAGGCATACAGCTGCATGAATTAAACTACTTCTACCCTAGGACATTGATGTTACCTAAACAACAACAGGAGTCTCAACATCAGAGACATCATGAGGTTTATCAGTATTCACCCACCTTAACAAACAAATATCATGCTCTCCTAGGCCTTGAAGGTGTAGATTCAAGTACTCAGGGATTCTCTTCCAAGGCAACCCCTCAATTCCAATCATATTGTCTAGGTGAACACCATTAGCTCACCCTAAACCGGGAGTCTCCACGAAAAATTTAACCGACTCACTCACTCAAACCACTAAAATAGACCCCCCGCAAATACTTTCTAATAATTCAAAACTCCCGTTAAACACAGAAACCCCGGGCTCAGTTATTACATGGAACGTAGCGGGTCTAGCTGGTAAAATTAAAGATTCCCATTGGCAGATAATAACAACAAGCCATTCCATCATTGCCGTGCAGGAAACATGGGCAACTGAAGCACTCCATCTCCTGGGCTACAAAACCTCTCTACACCAGCTATACCTAGTAGAAGAGGTAGACCGAAGGGAGGTTTATCCCTGTATATATCAATTACTACTGGTTCAACCGTCTTAAAAACCTACCTGGATAACAATTATTACCAAATTCTAATTACCACCTGGGGTCTTCAGAAAAATTTAATCATAATAAACTTTTATAATAATATTCCACCACCAGAAGCAGAAAAGGTAATTAAAAAATGTTCAGGTACTCTTAATTCGATAGAAGAATCCCTAACTGGGGACATAACAATTATTTGGGTATGTGATTTCAACTGTTCCATATGCCCAATGAGCTCAAAGGGGGTGTGTGGCTTAGAGGGAGAAGACCATCGGGCAACATACCATCACTTCTGCCACACAAAGTTTGGTGACTTAATGAATAATATATTGAGAGTTTACTCCCTGGCTTTCATTAATGAGCTCTGTAAACCGCCTAAATCATTTAGCCCAACCTTTAATGGCAGAGGAGCAAAATCAATGATAGATTTTGCACTATTTTCAAATCGATACGCTTCCCAGGTAATTAACTGGGAGACTGTTAATACAGCTATGAGTGACCATTATCCTATTTCGGTCACTTATAATTTTGACCTCAATAGCCGATCTCTATCCACCTACACTCACTATGATCTTAATCCGACCCTTGGACAAAAAAATGGGTTTACAATTAAATGGGAGAAAGTAATCCCAGAAAACTTTATAAAAACCGTGATGACATCTACCCTAAATGATATTAATGTGTGCCTGACCTTAGAAAAAGATCCAACCACTGTTCTTAGATCCTTTGGTAAAATCTGCTCCCGTATTAAAAAGGTTTTGACAAAAATCCCTCGCAATATCAGTAAGGGGTTCCCGGGCTGGTTTGACGGAAATTGTACAAGGGCACTTACCTGCACTCAAAAATATCCTACACGCTAGTTCGTCCACCAGAACACAGATTAGATCTGCTAGACGGAGTTACCGCTCCACCCTAACTTCCAGAAAAAAAGATCTTAAAGCTAAGGCCTCGGCCACTTTGCACTTGGCGTGCGAAAAAAAAGACAACGTTGCCTTTTGGAAGGCCGTAAACGCACCATTCTACCAAGAGAGTTTGGGCCCCTGCATAGACAACGCAATTCCAGCTCAGGAATGGGTGCAACATTTTCAGGCCCTTTATAGTATCCCCGCTTCCCTAGAAGATTATACTCACTTAAGATCTATTACCGCAAATTCGGGAAGTCCTTATCCAATAGACATCCATTTTAAATTGGAAGAGGTTTAAAAAGCTCTAAAGGAAAGTCCAGCGGCCAAAGCTCCTGGACCCGATAGTGTTCCAATTGATGTTTTTAAAAATCTTCCTGATCTCTGGGCTCCAATACTTACAAATGTACTTAATTCCTCAAATCAAACTGGTTTTATCAAGACCTGGCAAGAGGCTGTCCTGGTTCCCATATATAAAAAAGGCGATAGAAATGGTCCTGCCTGCTACCGGCCTATTTCGCTCTTAGACGGCCTAATGAAATTGGCAGGCAGGATCATTCTTACTCGAATACAGGAATGGCTCGATGAAAATGATGTTCTATCCCCACTATAATACGGATTTAGGAGAGGGAAGGGAACGATAGAACAGGGTCTAAACCTTGCCCTCATTACCTCAAAATATATACATGCTAAAAAGAACAACCTATATGTAACCTACGTAGACCTTAGTTCTGCCTTTGATTGCGTAAGGTATGATATCTTGTGGCAAACTTTAGGGGATATTGGGCTAGACAACAGGATTCTTATTTTTATTAAAGAACTTTATTACGGGGCTGGTACACATGTGAGGTTTGGCAAAAAAGGAGAATGTTCAGACTTCTTCCCCATTTATAAAGGAGTAAGACAAGGGTGCATTCTTGTACCCTTGCTTTTTAACCTATATATAAACGACGTGGGCTCTTTCCTAGTACAACATTATAATGACTACCCAGTAATCAAGGGAAAACCCATACCTATACTTCTCTATGCCGATGACGCGGCAATCTTATCTCAGACTAAGAGGGGATTACAAAATGGTGTAGACACATTCTCACACTACATGAGTAACGGGGGGCTTCATATAAATGTCTCCAAGACCTTTACTATGTCTTGTGGCCCAAGGAAAGCTAGAGCACCTTGTAACATAATCTTAGAAGTCAGACGCGTTGATTTAGCGGACACTTTTTGTTATCTAGGTGTACACTTTGATAGACGAGGCACCTGGAAACCCGCAGTCAAAGCGAGAGCCCTAGCGTTTACCAAAGCAACCAGAGCACTCTTAAATTTTGCAAACAAAATAGGTTCGAGGCCTCCTAGGGAGCTTCTCCAAGTCTTCAAATCAAAATGCGTCTCTATAGCAACCTACGGAGCAGGATTATGGGGATTATGTCCTGTGGAAACAATCCAACGAATAGAGAATACATTTCTACGATATCTCCTGGCAATGCCCAATAGCACATCTACATACGTGCTCCATGTCGAGCTTGCTATCCAACACATCTCGGATATCATAAAGGTGGCACCAATTCTACTTTGGCATAACATCTGGACCAACCCTGCCACAACATTAAACAGAACTATAATAGAGGATTGTTTGTTGTGTGAAGGGGTAAAAAATATTGCATGGTTCACCTATATTAAGAACATTGTATCTGAAATTGGTCACCCGGAATATTTCTCAAACCCAACCACATTGGATTTTGTTTCACGATCCGGACTAAAAAAAACTTTGATGGAACACCTTGAAAGGAAAAGATGGAACATAGAAAGGGCCAAGATATCAGTTATTAATCATGATGATGTTACATTGCATAGAAACATCCAGCTGTATCTTGTAGTAGATCAACCCTTTTTCTTCCGTAGGCTACTAACATGTTTTCGACTGGAAACGTTTTTTAGATTAATAATGCTCCCAAGGCCTAAAGAGTGGTCTAAAGATAAAATTATCTGTCCTTGTGATGATGTCTCAACTCAATCCAATATCCATTGTACTCTCTATTGTACTTTCTATTCATACCCAAGGCGACAAATATTAAGACCTCTTTTTCTATCCTGGGGAATAAGAAAGTCACGCGAGGCATACAACAAACTAAGGTTATTGGAAGGTTACTATACCATTAACACCGTAACTATGTATCTGAGAGCATTACTGAGACTAAGACGGACCATCATACTCGAATAATTGCTGCCTCCTCGATGAATTCATTATTTAATTATTATTTTTAATTCATATGTTTTCATTGAAATCCCGTGCTAAGTTAGACTAAATTTTATTACTGGCTTCCTATTTTTAAAATTATAACTTGTACTCATGATGAATTTTTAACGATTGTGATTGTTGTATGTGCTTTTATGAATTGTTTTTACATTTCGAATAAAGCTTTTTGAACTGAACTGAACTGAAAAGGACAACCAGTATTTAAAACACTTGCGCATGAAGACACCATAAAGTCTCTGGGTAGTGTTGGAAACGTGAATATTTGGTCATATTTTGAATACAAAGAACTCATTACAAACATGCGACAGGCAAATGATGTTGATTATGGAACTATTCTCGAAAATATAAGAATTGGAGTACTGACTGAACATGGCAAAAAAGCTTTGCAGAGTCGATTACTTTCCATTTTGTTTCCAAATGAAGATATAGTTCCTGAGAAAATATACATGGAAATTGCAGAAAACAAATCTGTAATCTGCTTAATGCCAACACTGCTTGAGTGTTCTATATTCAATGAACAACTTTTGAAACTGGAACATGAAGAAATAATAAAAATGGAAGCCATTGATAAAATAGAGCATGAAGGAATCACTATTATTTTGATCGAAAAATTGAAGACAAAATTGGATTCTTTAGAAAAATTAATATCTAAAACTGCTGGTTTAGAAAAGAATCTATATGCATGTAGAATCTGTCGGATAATTTTAAGGCGTCATTTGGATGTAGAAAAAGGTTTAGATAATGGAGCAATGGGCAAAGTTGTGGATTTTGTTAATTATCAAAATAAAGATGGTATTGAATTCTTAAAAATAAACTTTGATCAGATTGAAGAAGTTAAACAAATTGATTGTTGTTCAGTTCGTTTTTTGCTTGTTAAAGATGTATATCTCCATAGAAAACAGTTTCCATTTTCTCTGGCATATGCAATGACTATTCATAAACCTCAAGGTTTAAGTGTTGACAGTGCTTTGGTGAACATTGGAAATACTGTGTTTAAAGAGGGTATGGCACATGTTGCTTTGTCGCGAGTCAGAACATTATCTGGTTTGCTTTTGATTGATTTTGATGATACAAAGGTTACTGCAGATGCCAACTGAGTCAAAGAGCATAATAGGTTAAGAAGAACATATGCTCCTAATTTAGGTCTATATCCTGTATTTGAAAAGCGTGTGGTTGGTCAAAAAAGAAGGTATGAGAATATCTGTACTGAAGGTTTAGAGAAGGAAAGAAAAAGATAATGTTGTAATTGCAAGCAAAAAGAAAAAGGACACTGTTGAAGAGATTGTTGGTTATCAGTTTGAAAATAGTTCTGGTGTCAACTGCTATGCAAATGTAGTGGTCAATGTTGTTTTTTTTCTTGAAGGTTTGCCACACCAAATTATGGAGAATCGGGAAAAAAGATTTTGTTCCTTGTTGCATTCTGTTCATGAAAAATTGAGAACAGATAAAAGTAACATACAAAGCGTTTCTGATGTTCGTAATATTTTGGATGTATGTTCTGGTTCTACACAATTTACACAAAATATCCAAGAAGATGCTCAGGAATTTTTAATGTATATGCTTTTACTGTTTTGGAAAATGAAGGTGTAGACATAGAGAGTATTTTTGGCCTTTGTTATAAATGGGATCATTATTGTGAGAATTGTATGTATACATGTTACACATGTAGCACTAATGTAGACACTGAAAGATTTTTATATTTGACATTACCGGACTGTAAATCAATGTCTTTCAATAAATTAGTTAAAGCTGCAAATCAAAACATGGAGTGTAGTTAATGCAAATCAGAAATGTTATCAACATTATTTGATATGGAAAATATATAATTTCAATGATGCAACGTTGTACAGCTGACGGAAGATAATTGGACACTTTAATAAAAGATTTTGTAGCTACACAACTTTCAATATCAGGAAGGACTTTTGTAGCAGTAGCAATTATCAACAACATCTGGACATTACACTGCCTATTTAAAAAGTGAGAAAGGCTGAAGCCTTTGTTATGAGGTTGAGTTGGTTTTCAAACTGCGTTTGCCTTCTAATTACCAAATTCCTACCTAATATTTTTAAAGCCAAAGTTTTAGGAAGATAATTCAGACTCTGAGGAATTTATTATTATGATTTAATAGGATTACCATTGGACAATTTACATAAAAATGACTGCAAAAATACAATTTGGCCTCAAGGAAAGGTATTTCTTTGAATTATGGACTTTTTGTTGCACATTGTCTTGGTGTATAATTTTAATTAACATCATTTATAGTGTTTATAAATTTAAGTTATAACATTTTCTTAGCAGTAATCATTTTATATATGTGGGATTTGTATTGTCTATTATTTTACTATAGATAGAATATTGTTTTTTTTTTTAATATTCTAATTGATTGGGTTTTTGATGCCCGCTGTTATGTGATGAGTATGATTAATCTATTTATTTCTAGTGAAATTCAATATATTCTGAGAACAGCAAAAAAGGCAAAGAAATTACTTTGTAAAATGTTTACATTATGATGTGCTATTAAAAATTTACTAATGCATGTTATAACATTTTTTTCTTTTCTTTTACAGATCCTAATTTTAAGATATCAAATTTACCACCATTTAGATTATAAAAAACAATGAATAAAATGTGTACCATTTTTTACGTGTATTACTGTTGAGGTACGTTTTAGTAAGTCTTAAAATGCACAATGGACTGTGTTTCCACACAGTTGAAGAAAAGGAAGATGGATGGACTAGATTTGTGCCACAAAATTCCAATGCAGACAAGTATGAAATAGCGGACAGCTTAAGAACACCTGTATGCAAGATACATGGTGTGGTTGTTTTGCATATGTCGGTAATATATAAATATGTCCTAACAGTTCCCTAAAACGTAAGTAGTTGTAAATGTATTTTGTTCCCTGTTATTAATACAGAAATGTACTCCTATAATAACAATTGGCCTAGCCATTCACTCTCTTTCTTATTTACAAGGTGAGGAAAAGGCATTTTGTATACCTTTTCTTTTCCATGTAAATATAATCTCAATATACACAGCACTTTGCGTTGAAAAGGTGTTCTATAGGTTTTGCTGTGCGTGTTTGCACAGAAGACTCATAGAACAATACACATCTCCAGATTTATCAGAAATCATAAATCTGGACATGTTTGTGAATGCTGCACCATCCTCCTATTGGTGTAGCAAAGTACAGTGAAGAAAATTGTTTACACTTTTCCTCATTTTTTCACTTTCAATATGTGCTACAATGCACAGCATATATTGACTCAGGAAAATGCCTTTACTGATTTTTTTTTGTGGGAAGGTGTCCCTTCCTGCACAAAAACAATCTCCGCATGACACGGACATCCTTGCACCCTGGTGCTAGGCTGCCTGTGTCACCACATGGCTGCAGTTTAAGCAGCTGTGCAAAGTGAAGCACAGACCTGAAACATATTTATATACATATGTTGCATCCCTGTGCTTCGGAAGTACCACAGCATGCTGTAGTTAAACAGTTTACAGTGTCATGCTGCAGCACTTCCTTATAATTTTGCACTTATGCATTTACGATACATCACAAATGTATTTTTACAGTCAATTATGCAGTACACATACATTCATCTAAACTTTCACACACTAGCATACTAGTTTAGCTCTTTCTTTAACCAGAGTAGTTAGTTCTGAAAATAACTTTTTTTTCTTTTTGTTGTTTTGTTTTTTTCGTGGATTTTTTGAATGATTTTGTATTTTTTTGTTAACTGGGAAAAGAGAACTAAAAAATGGGAGGAGAGGAGAAAAGAAAACTAACACTGGTGGTGGTCAACAGCTCAACAGACCAGATCCACTGACTGCTCCCCATACGCAAGCAATCGTCCGCATTTTATACATGACATTCTTAGTTTCCCAATTTTGGGACAGATGTCAGGCTGTGATGAAGAGCTTCCTGGTGTTGCTCCACTGGTACTTGGGACTGCTGACGTATCAGAAGGAGTCTCCCTCATCTTCTTAACTTAGAGTATTTCTTTGTGGGGTCTCCCCTTGAAAGCACAGCCTTGCAAATGTGACAGGTGACTTTGGTCGCATTTACCTTCTTGAATTCAGGAGGATATGTAAAAATTTCCAAACAATACTGCTGTACTTGTCTTTTGGGGGAGCTTCGGCAACACATTCCTGCTGTGAAGAATGTTCTGAATCAGAGGATGCTGGTTGATGGGCAGCCATAGTTGAATCAAGTGTATATCTTCTTCAACAAGAAAGGAACACAAGATCTTCTGAGGAGCTCTTTCCCTAAGAAAAGTTCTATGAAGAGTGATTGAAATGGGTGGGGTCCTTCAATAGTTTCCATAGGAAGTGTAATGAACCAATCAAATCTCTTTCTTTGTGGTCACATGGGGTACACGTAGGATGTGCGTAGGATACGCGCACTCAGCACGCACCCTGCTCGTACCGTTCTCGCACCCAGCGCGACTTCGCGAAATTGCATTAAAAAGTGATGTACTTTTTAAGAAAGTTAAACAATATTCAGATAATCTCTTGTGAAATGTCTAGCTAACTATAACACCCCTAAAACCTATGTTTTTTCAGTGAATTTCTAAGGTTTTTTAAATGCTAATTCCTAACTATAACATGTCTTAAACCTATGTTTTTTTCAGTGAATATATATATATATATATATAGTAGGTAGTTATAGTTAAGACCAAGTTTATGAAAAGCATTTTTTGACTTTCCTATAACTTTGGCATTGTTTGACCAATCTTGATAAAATTTTCCAGAACAAGCATCAAGGCAGGTTTTGGTTGTCATAGGGGTGATCCGTGCAGTGGGGCATGAAAATTTGGGGCACAAAATAAGGGTAAATATTTCATGTTAATTAGCAAGGGAACCTTTAGCCACAGCTACAGCTCAAACTGCTGAAAGCACTTACATCAAATTTGGCAGAGAGGTAGATTTTAGTTCAAGGAAGTGCCTTTTTTTTATTTGGTGTAAATTCGTTCAGTTGTTGTTGAGAAATGTGAGTTTAAAATTATAGTGATATCTCTGGATGCAGATAATTGGCAGTGTTTTCACGATTAATCACAAATGCACGCACCAACATGAATGCTCTGAATGGAAGGACAGAACCTGAACAGAAAGTTACAGGCCCCATTTTATTGTTCGAGAATGGTTACCAGGGCTGAAAATTTCGGTCAAAGCTAACATCAGGGGTCAGAATAGAGGTACTCTGCCCCCATGTTTGAGGAATGGGGGTGTTAGTGACACAAGCTTTGGGTCCAAAACAGATGTTTTTTAATCGCGTGTGATATTTGTGATGATGCTGCGACCCCTTACGCTGCCCAATGTACCATCGTGGAGACATCGCAACTATCATCGTCTTTGCGAATATTGGTGGAAATATTAAAAAATATATAAGCAAATCATTAATATGCATTGTTATAGAGATATTGAGATTTTGATAAATGTTTTTATAGAATTATTTATATAGTGAGTTATGTACTGTGATGGTTTGAATTAATTATATAGTTATAATTTTTTTAGGTGGTGGTGGCTTTTGAATTCTTGCTTTTCCTTTCCTTTTGCGATGTAACTGCAGGAATCGCAATTACCGACGTCATCTCGATCTCCAGCCATCACTGTAAAGATTGTGAATTTCTACCACTGAAATCAATTTAGAACAATTACTCTACTTGACGTTACCAGATTGTAACACTGTGCCATTTGAAGATTTAACTACGATCGCCCATCAAAATATGACCTGTCCGAACTGCATATCAGATCTTAGGTCATGGTATGGAAAATATGTCATAGTCAGGCTACATCGATGCAGAGGTAATGGTAGTAAATTAGGAACTGAAATGACAAACTTAAAGCTGCACAAATTTCCATCTTATAGAGAACTTTCACAACTATAACAATCAAATTTCATGAAGAAATTAATATAACCTCAAGTTACATTCAAATCACAAATACTTAAAAAGTTACCAAACTCATATCTTCTATTTATTGAACCAAAGTTTAAAGAAGAATCTAGGATGAGAAAATGTGGTATTGTGTTGACATAGATGTAGATTATGTGTTTCTGAGACCATATTCGGCCTATTGGGAGTATTGTCTACAGCAAACTACTCTCGATGCCTTTGGTTTTGCTCTGTCATACCCTGAATTTAGTCTTCAGGTAAAACATTGTGGTATCAGGGAATCTCCTCAAACTATAACTAAAACTGAGATGCTGATTTTGACAACCAAATATAGAAGGCTACCAAAAGATAACAAGTGTTCCTTTTGTATGAATAAATGGGATGAGTTGATTGAGGTATTCAACTCTGGAGATGTGTAAGCTTTTTTTAGAAAATGTGAGGTTTGAATGTTAATCAGAATCCTAACTATTTGGAGTGCACTACTTCCTGAAGCCTCTTGGATAGGTAAAGCTTCCTTCCTTTGCATAAAATGTGATAGTGGGTGTTACGAGGATGCTTAGAATGATGATTATGAGCCAGATGGAGAACTTATAACCCTGATGGAGCCCTTTGGAAACTTGGAAGTAATTATTACACTGAAATAGACTTGTGCTGCAGAGCTGGAAAGCATTCCAGCAATACTGTTGAGACACAAGGACCAGGTCTCTCGACATTTTTTAAATAGGTAATTTTGTCGGGTGAATGACCTGTGTCATGGGAAGGGGCAACTATAAAGCCGATTTCTAAAAAGGGAGTTAGATGAGCCTTTGAAGATGATCTTCTCAATTCTCTTTCTGATGAATCTTTAAAGTCTTCACCAGATTTATTTTTGTTAGGCTTTATGTTTGGTCTGAATAAAGGGAGTCAGGGGCTTATTCTGATGTTGGTGGGCCCACCACTGACAGGCTGTCGGAAACGAGCCCAAGAACATCTACAGGAGAAGTCTGACCACCAGATTCTGATCCAGGGATCGGAGGCATTGGGTGGAGGGACCGACCGCTGCTTTTCCAATGGGCTCATGGAGCCCGTCAATGCAGCGGATGGACAGTAATCTCTACAATAGAGTTGTTGCCTGCTCAGGCACCGCTCTAGTGTTTACAATGCCTGATTCCCTCTGCCTCTTCATGGTGGTGCAGCCGCCATTAAAATGGCAGACAGAAGCAGAATTTGGGGGACTCTAGCAGGGCCCCCGTCGCTCCTGGTCTTCAGCTATGGGGCCGAGGGGGGCACATGTGATGCCCCCAACATATTCATGCGAAGTGTGCAAGGCACGACGTGGTGCCTGGAACAAGGTGCATGGATGTGTAAAAGATGCCTTTTTCAATCGCAGTTTGTGCTTTTGCCCTTCTTCAGGCTGCAGCACAGGTTGCAATTGGAAAAGGCATATTTCCAACCACCATGCTGGTGGTCACATTTGATTACTGGGAGTGGAGCAGTCGACTACTAGTCAGGCGCTTCCACCTCCACTGCAATATTGGTCGGGCTTGACTGACCAACATTGTAATGAGCACCATAGTTCCAATAGAACCGGAGGCTTTCTCCTGAATTCCTCAACTGTTGATCACTGCTTGGCACTTTTGCATACAGATAGCAGACCAATGGAGCACAAGGAACATCTATCTTGTTGTTTTGTCAGCTTCTAGGCAGCTTTTGACCCAGTTGACAGAGCAATCCAGGGGTAAAAGTTGAGAATATGAAATATTTACCAGGACGTACTATCTGTGTTATTCCATTTCCATAGTGTTAATGGAGATTAACTGACAGCACATCCCTGTAATCAACAGTCTAAGACAGGGCTGAATCCTGAGACTTGGTTTTTACAGTTTATATCTAGCTCACCTCCCTTTAAAGTACCATTGAATGTTTTCCACAAACAATCGTAAAGAGGCTTTCCTGTTCTTTATGCAGAAATTATCTCATTATTATGGATTACACCCCAATTGTTTTGCAGCGTAAATGAAATTCACTAGGAGGTTATTCTAAGCAGAAAAAACAAGTGGTCATTGTTGAAAAATCTGAGAATGTAGTCTTTGCCTCTATACAGCAGAAATGTAGAAGGTGGCTATAAGGAGCAAAGCTGAAACAGGTGGCCTACTAAAAACACTTGAGGTTGGAGTTTTCTTTCAATCTAAAATGGAATAACTACCTGACTATTACCAAAACAAGTGTGTTGACATACGTCTCTACTTTTTTTTCATTTTGGTAATTGATTTGGAGCGTACTCATTATAACCTCTATCAGAAGCATTTAAGGGAAGTCATTCCTCAGTTGCACAAATGAGGCAGAACTGCTAGCATTACATTGTGATTAAACTGGAGTATCTTAGAGGGTATAAGGGGCCAATTACGATGGCGGGAAGTCCGCCACCGCCGGGCCGGTGGTGAGGACCGCCGGCCCGTTGGTGGCGGACTTCCCGCCATCAATCTGAATATTCATACCGCCAAATTAGGATGGCGGTGGGAATGGGAAAGGTACCGCGGCGGACGGAAAGTCTGTCTGCCGTGGTCCCGCAAGGCGGTCCTTTTCCGCCCACCTTACTGGACCAGGAACAATGGGGCTATGGCGGCGGTGCCGTGCAGGCCCCGCTGTGGGCATTAAGATGCCTGTCTTTTTTGGCGGCGATGCCGCTGCAAAAAGACAGGTGGTGAATGTCTTTGGGGGCCTGTTGCGGGCCCCCGGGGAGTGGGTGCTGCACGTGTGGGGTACCTATGGTGCCCCCCTGCATTTGCATGTACAAGGTGACAGGCAACGTACAGTGGTGGCATGCACCGCACAGTGCCTGTCAAGTTGTACATACAAAAGCACAACATGTATTTTAACATTGTGGCGGGTGCTGCCACCCGCGCAATGTTAAAATACAGGATGCGCCCGCCAGTGTGGCAGGAGCATCCTAATTTGTATGGCGGGACCACCACACCTTTGGCGGGCGGTCCCATTTGCATCTGCGATGGCAGGCAGACTTTGTCTGCACACCTTAGTAATCGGCCCCAAAGTTTGAAAAAAGTAGTTGGACTATGTTGACACAGCATTGTCCAAGCAGTAAGGGTTGGACTGGGCTTAACCTCTTAACCGCGTGGCATATTCTCCCGCAGTGGGGGAAAATTAAAGAGTGGGCGGGGCTGCATCGGCCAACAGACATGTGCAGCACCAACGAGGAAGTGCCTGCATTGGCCTTGGCTTACGCAAGCACGGAACGGCTTAAGATCCTGTAAATTATTAGCAATCAGACATGATTTCTTATATTTCCAGTAAGACTGTGGTCGCAGGGTGCTATAAAATACTCTCAAAATTGTTATAAGCAATTCAATACAGTAGGCAAAAGATGAATTACTGCAGGGCTCCACAAAAGGTCTTAACTCTCTTTACGACTTTAAGATGCTACTAAATGAAATAAAACATGTTGCTGTTTTTGACAGTGTGATTTATGTGAATAGAAAATCTTCAATTTATTTTATCATGGCCTGGATAGAAAGTTCAAAGAACTTTGCCTTTTTGACAAAGTTGCTGGAAATAACATTTCGGTCACAAATCCCCCACAGTAGCGTGAGTCTAAACTTGATCTGGCATCTCCTGGAAATGACCATCGACTAGAGCAAATAATGGCTACTACCCATGTGGGTCATTTTCAAGGGACGATATTAGTCACTTATCAATATACTGCTTATTTATATGTGTAACTTTTACATCTCAAACTTCTAGTCCCGTTGTTTAAAATATAATGTTATAAGTCGTCATTAAGCTGATTATTTGCTGGGCCTGGTGGCCTTATTTGATATAGTAGTCAATCTTATTTAATATTTAGGTTTCATACATTTTTATTTCAAATTTAGACAGACCAAAGTGCAAACATAACTCTTGATAATCACAGCAGGTATCTCATTACCTAAAAATGTTCTCTTTTTAAACCTTCATCAATGATCTGTCAAGCTACATATAAGACTATTCTTATCTGGCCTAATATGATCAGAAAGGGCAACGGGACAGACATTGGAGAGAACACAACAGTTACACAGGCATCTGGTAACTCATTTAACCCTCTTCTTTCAGGGACTTTCCTTAGTTCTTTTGGTAGAATCCCACACACAGAACAGTCGTCTTCTCTTATGATAACACTATGTATCAAGTCCCTTTAATCTGTTGCCAAATGCTGGTATATTTCCCTCACATCCTCCGGCAGAGTTTACCTGTGTGAAGACATATTGCTTCCAAGCAAAGCCTACCCCCAGTCGCACCATATATTCAACTGATGCCACCCTGCCCTTCACCACCACAGTATCCATTATCTCTCCTCGGGCTTTATTCCAGCCCAACATGTCTGTTCTAAGGTCTGGGAATAATTGGAGTCTGTCCACAGTGAACATCACTCTGTCTTTCTTGATTGCTGCACTCAGTATCTTATTCCTCGGTTTGGCCGTTGTCAGGGTGACAATCACAGTCCACTCCAAAATGTCATTGCTACCTTGGAATTTCTGTGGCACTCTTAAGATGTCTTCTGAACGAGGGAGCTACGTTCACCTTCAGAAGCCCACTGAAAACAAAACATTGCTTCCCTTTCAGGTCTTTTGGAATGCCAAGTACCCTGAGATGGGTCTCTCTCTGTAAATGGTCTAGTCTTTCTTTCCTAGTTTTCAGTAGTGGCTTCACAGCTCAATATGAAGGTCACCGTTCTCTCCACTGTCAGATCTGATAGAAGGTCAGTAGCTGTACAGCAAGTAGGGGCTTCGGACACTGCCCTTTACAAGAGAGCACTCATCTGGCCATCACAGTCATCGGGGCTTATGGGTCTGTGTTCTTCATCGTTCCTCTGTGGGATGCTTTTTATTCCCCACGAGATTCCATGTCAGCCTCCATTTCAGGAACCCGCACTCAGTGATGCAGACCTGGATAAACGGTGGCCTCCTTTGTGGTAGTCCTTCAGCACAGTAAGGCAATACACCGTGGGCCTCATTTATGAGGCCTTGCGCCAGTTTTGCGCTTCCGATGCGTCACTTTTTGTGATGCATCGGCGGCGTAAAACATGCCTCCTGTTGCGCTCTATTTACAAAGTGACGCATCTAAGCACACTTTGCGTCACTTTGTAAACCCCTGCGCTACATTATACCTGCGTCAGGTATATTGTATGCAGAGGGGGCGTTCCCCCGCAAAATGCCTCGTAATAGTGACGCAGTGAAATCTATGAGATTTCACTGCGTCACTTTTAGGACGCTGTTGCGTCAAAATCTTGCGCCTGCCTCACAGCAGGCGTAAGACTGACGCAAGCCCTTTCACAATGGGCTTTCCCCATGTGAAAGGACGCATTGCTGAGTTGCGTCACTTTTGTGACACACCCCAGCAATGCGTGACTTTTGCCCTTACAGATACGTCAGAAATACTGACGTATCTGTAACTCCTTGCGACATGATGCGTCATACTGTAAATATGACGCATCATTGGTGTCGCAAGGAGGACTCAGTGAAAAGTGATGCATCGCTGTTTTCACGCAGCGATGCGTCACTTTTCATAAATGAGGCCCCGTATTTTTAGTCCTCGGCAATGTGTCGCGGTACACAGTGTGTGCTTTCCTTATTGAAGCTGCTCCATGTTGCAAATTTTTGAGGCACCAGTGTCTCTGTCACATCCGCGCACCCTCTGACACCACGAATGACCGCCAAGCTCTGTGGGTGTTTCCACCAACACAGAACCAGGGCCGCAATCAGGAGCTCTGAAGCTGCGCCACCAACTTGGTAGTTGATCAGCCCTGCCCCCTAAATCAATGTTTAAGAATTTGAAAGGAAAAGTATTAATGAAATTTATTTTTTATTTTTTATTTTAACGACTTGTAGAGCGCCTGGTGACCCGAAGGCATCCCCGCGCTGTAATGATTTGGATATCCAGATGAGATGGAGGAGAAAAAAAACAAAAGAAAAGGGGGGGACGTTATTTCGGAAATAGAAGTGTTTTCAATTTTTTTCTGAAAATAAGATAGCTGGGTTCCAGTCTGAGGGTACGGGGGAGTGAGTTCCATCCGGTGGAAGCTTTCACAGAGAAGCGTCGGCCTCCAGTGCGTGTCTTTTTAAATTTGGGGATGTTGGCTAGATGTTCATTCTCGGACCGCAGGGATCTGGGAGCTATATAAGGAGTTACCAGGTCGCTGAGAATCGGAGGGCCAGCTCCATTAATCAGTTTGTAAGCCGTGCACATGGCTTTGAATTCCACCCTTTGACGCACCGGGAGCCAGTGCAGGGCTTTGATGGCAGGTTTAGCTGACACTCTGGAGGGAAGGTTCATGAGTAGTCGGGCTGCAGCGTTCTGTGTTCGTTGTATTTTAGCCAAGGTGGCCTCTGGGGCACCCAGGTAAACCATGTTACTGTAGTCCAACCGTGACAGAATTAGCCCTTGGACTAGGAGTTTTCTGGAGGTGGGCGGGAGTAGGGGAAGAATCTTGCGGGTGGTGCGCATAAGCCCAAAACAGGTTCCTGCAGTTTTGGCCGCTTGTGTTTTCATTGAGAGCTCGGGTTCTAGCCAGACTCCTAGGGTCTTAATTTCTTTTTTCGGGGTGGGAATTTCCCCGAACACGTCTGGCCAGGCTGATGGGGGGATGGTCACCCATTGCTTTCCCATGAGCATCACTTCGGTCTTCGACCCGTTTAATTTGAGTGATGATTCACACATCCAGCCATAGATTTTCGTAAGGCAATTTGCCAAATTGTCTGGGTGGTCGTCTAGTTGGGATAGGGAGACGATCAGCTGTGTGTCATCCGCGTAACTCACTATTTTGATGCCGAGGGGTGTCACCACGTCTTCAAGGGGGGCCATATAAGCAGTAAAAAGCATAGGGCTTAGATGATGATCCCTGGGGGACCCCGCTCGTGAGGGGGAGGGTGGACGAGTGGTGATTGCTGTCCCATACCTGGAATGTGCGCCCGGCAAGGAAGGACTCTATCCACCTGAGCGCCATCCCGGTGAGCCCTGCTGCCGCCAGCCGTTGGAGAAGGACACGATGGTTGACTGTGTCGAAGGCTGTACTAAGATCCAGGAGGATCACTGCCACTGACCCTCCTGAATCCAAAATGCGCCTTGCCTCCTCGATAACGGCCAGAAGGGCGGTATCAGTGCCATGACCCGGGCGAAACCCAGTTTGGGATTGCCGTAAGATGTTATTTGCCTCGAGAAACTGAGACAATTGTCCGTTGACCAATTTCTCGGCTACCTTGCTGATGCCAGGGAGGAGTGAGATTGGCCGGTAGTTTGCCATGTCTGCTGGGTCTAGCTGGGGTTTTTTAAGGAGTGCTTTCACGACTGCGCTCTTCCAGCTATCGGGGACAGATCCTTGGGCAAGTGAGCTGTTAATAAGCTCTGTGATCGTGGGAACTATGACAGGGGCTACGGTTTTGAGGAGTCTAATTGGTGCGGGATCCAGAGGTGATCCGCTTTTCATTTTGGCCAAGGTTGCATCTACCTCGTTGCAGGTTACTGCCCTAAATGTAGCTAGTTGGGGGGCGCATGCTGCTTCCTGCTTGGCTGGAGGGTGATTTATTGTCCGTGTGACTAGAGGGACAGGGGGGGGGAAGGGATGTTAAGATTCGGGCAATTTTGTCATTAAAATAGGTGGCTAATTCGTTGCTTCGGTCAACAGGGGGGGCGTTGGAGGAAGGAGTGGTTGGTACTTTCAGTAGCTCTTTTACGATTAGGAAGGATTCCCTAGCTAAGTTGGTAGATTCTCTTATCCGAGTGTCGTAATGGGAGGCTTTAGAGCGCTTAATGGAGGCTTTGTATAATCTAACTGAGTTCTGGTAGGCTTCCTTGCTGGCGTGCTGCCAGTCTTTCCTCCATAGCCGTTCGGCTTTCTTGCATTTTTTACGTAGTAATCGAAGTTCAGGGGTATACCACGGGGCGGAACCTGGTTTCCCGTTTTTGTCCTCCCGGGTTCTAAATGGGAGTACGGAATCCAGGGAGGTAGTAATCCACTCTCTGAATTTACTATCGGCGATAGCCGGGTCTTCTGCATGGGCAGGGGTAGTTGACTCTAGGGTCCTGGCCCAGTCTTCGGTGGGGAGCTTGGACCAGGCCCTGTCCCTGGTGTAAATGGGAGGTTTTTGAGATTTCCTGAAAGGTCCTGATAGTTGGAAAGAGACTAAAAAGTGGTCCGTCCAGGGGAGGGGGAGGGATTCGCTGAATTGCATGGTGGGGGTGCTTGTAAACACCGGGTCCAGCAAGTGACCTTTGTTGTGTGTAGCTCCGGAGTTTAGGAGGTGGAGGTCGAGAGCCGCCAGATCGGTGATCAAGTCGGCTGCCCCAGTATCTAAAGGGTCATCGAAATGAATGTTCAGGTCTCCTAGTATCATGAAGTTGGTGATGGAGTGGGCCTGTGTTGCTACTGTGTCCAGGAGAGCACTAGAATAAGAACCAGGGTGACCGGGGGGGCGGTACAGTAGGATGCCTGTGAGAGAGTTAGTCGGGTCTAACTTAATTGAGAACTGTAGGCTTTCAGAGTCGGGAACCTGCGCGTCGTTGTATTTGCAGGGGAGATAGTCCCGGTGAATAATGGCGACCCCACCACCTCTGCCTAAAGGGCGAGGTAGGGACTGAATGAGGAAGCCCGGAGGGGTAGCTAGAACCATGTCTGACGCCGATTGTGGGGAAAGCCACGTTTCCGTCAAAAATAGAACGTCGATCTCATGGTCTTCTATAAGATGGTTGATAAGCGTCGCATGTTTAGGGAGGGAATGACAGTTCAGAGATGCAAGTTTGAGGGCTGAGGGTTTGTAGGGTTGAATAGGGAGTTTGAGTAGGACTGGGTGGCAGTAAGTGCAGCTGATAAATGGTCCCTCTAGATCGTGAACATACTCACAAGAGGAGGCGATGGTGGGTCTGAGACTTAGGAGGTCCCGACGTGAGTAGGTTACCTTAGGGGCCGTTTTATCCGACAGGGGTTCTGGCCCTAGGCCCGGCCGTGCGCAGACGGGCGCAGACGGGCTTGCCTTAGGCGCGCCTTTGGCGCGCAAACGGTGCTCCCGCTGTGCTCGTCCGCTGCACTGGTATGGCCGGCACATTTGTAGTGAGTGTTATGGGCGTGGCCTCGCAGTGGGCGTGGCCTCACAGTGGGCGTGGCTCCGCCTTGGGCCCGCGTTGGCGGTGTGGGCGTTTTCCCCTGTGTCAGCGCTGGAAGTCGCTGTGTCAGGGGGGGTCTGGGAGGGTTGCTTTAGCGCGTACAAGTCGGCGCTTCAGTGCAGGTATACTCAAAGTTTTTTAGATCAAACACAGAGAAAAATGACAGTTTTTAAAATCAATTTGCTGCATTAGCGTGTGAGAAGTCAGCGCTTCAGTGCAGGTATACTCAAAGTTTTTTAGATCAAACACAGAGAAACATGACAGTTTTCAAAATCACTTTGCTGCTTTAGCGCGTGAGAGTCAGCGCTTCAGTGCTGATATGCTCAATGCTTTTTAAAATCAAGCACAGAGAAAATGACAATTTTTAAACTCAATTTGCAAAATGCAGTCCTCCGGCTTCCGCCTCAGAGGATAATCAAAACAATGAACATTCCAGTTTGCAATGAGAAGAATTAGGAAGCGTCACAGTAAAATAGCATATCTGACATGATATCAAAATGAGAGCAAGATAAATATAAAACAATATAGATGTGATAGAATATGATAGGTAGAGTAGATTAATAAATCGGATAAAAATAGTAGTTATACATAATGACGTAAAATAATAAACAACACAATGAACATTCCAAATAGCAATGAAAAGAATTAGGAGGCGTCACAATACAGTAGCATATCTAACAAGATAACAAAATGAGAGCAAAATAGGTATAAAACAATATAGATAAAATGCGATAGATATATGATAGGTAGAGTTGATTAGTAAATAGGATAAAAATAGTAGTAAGTTCACTGAATGTGAAGAATATAGATAGGAAAGAATTGAAATGGAAAAGAGTGACAGGGAGTAATAAGATGTAAAGCGGAGTAAGAGTGATAGTGGAGGTCATAGATAAAATAATTTAAGGTGATGGGGAATAGACAACGGTGATTGTTGAATAAAAACAAAGGCAGCAATGAAGTGCAAAAACCAACACAAATTGGTAAAGGAAACGAAGTGAACAACATTGAAATAACAAAACCAAATACTAAGTCAATAAGGAGCACAAAGTAACATAGTAGAGAGTAATGTGCACATCAAAGGGCAATCAAGTAGGGGGTAGGGATAAAATAACAAGTAGATAAATGTATAGATATGGCATAAAGTGAGGGTACTGAAGGAGAGGGGGGATAAGTGAGAAGAGGAGTGGGGTGATGAATGGCTAACTGAGAAAATGAGTGGGTATAGAGTGAGTAGGGATACATTCAGAAGAGCAGGGATTGTGCGATGAAAGAACAGTGGTACAAAGTGATATCGGGGCTACTTTAAAGATGGCGTTGAAACACTAGACTAACGTATTTCTATTCTTAATTAAAAAGAACAGGGCAGGAAGAAGTAAAAATAGCGAGGTATCAGGTCATGTCGACCTTTTCACAGTCCGCGTCTTAGACCAGTCCAGTCACAACTTTTCACAGTGTTTCAACCATTCATATACCCCCCTCTAGCAGCAGTAATCCGATTAATAACACAGAAATAAAGTGTAACATGAGGAATAACGAGCTAATCAGATAGATATAAGAGACAGAAAGTGCAATATAATCAAAAAAGGAGTACTATATGAATATAAAAGTTATAAACAGTAGATAGCAAACATTTCGAAGGAGCACTCCTTTCGGAATGACTGGGGAAGCTCACTGGAGGTTTCACTTCAAAGATGGATGCCAAATTAAGTCCTATCTCAATGTCAGTTCCTTAGCAAGGTCGGGGAAAGAGTCCTATCTCTATGACCATTTCAAAGTGAGGCATGAGGAAACGACCAATACAAAAAAAAAAAAAAAAATGGAGGCTCTGAAGGTAGTCACCTTGATTAGTGAAGTGCGAGGGGGGTTATGACCTCAGTAGGCGCTATCTTGGGGTCGGGCACCGGAGGGATTTATGGAAAAAGAAATGATCCAGGCGAAGCAGCTCATTTCTTCCCTAACGCTGTTTCAGCCCATATATGAGTGACAAACAATTAGTTAAATAAATAACACGCAGTATCACCCTGGCAAGTACAGTGCCGGTGGGGTGGGGGATTGGGGGGGCTGCAGCGACAGGCTCAAAATGATTTGTCTGTCTTTTTTCTTTCATCTTATTATAAGAGAGGTCGAAAATCTATTGTCTTAAATAAACGTAGAACATATTTATTTTAGTTTTATTTTAAAAACTGCAAAAGCAGATCAAGGTAAAGTAAAAAATGCTAGGTCCCTTGCACAATTAAAAAAACTAAAAACTTAATCCTGCTGGTTTAACATTTACTGTTCAACATATGCAGCTAATGTAGTAATAACAGTTTTCGCCATGAGTTGAAAAAACAACGAGGATTTGTCGACAACTCCAAGAAATATACATATCTTTGATAGAGCTTTGAAAGCAGACTCAGCTCCCCTAACTTCCAAATAAGAAATCTGAATGAATCTCATTGCCATAAGCCATCACTCTTTCTTACACTGATGTACTGGACTTAAGAAGAAAGGTAAATTATAAAAAGTTACTGATGTAACATTTCATTTTGACAATAAGACTCAAAGTTATATTTTTACCCCATTGCCTGAACGTCACTGAACCAATGAGACAGAGTGTGTGTCAAAAATATTTAGCCATAACAAGCCCCTCGGTGATTGCTGCTGATACTTAAACTAATAAAGACTGATAGTAGCAAGACTGCTGTTATCCTTATGTGTTTTAAGTCTGTGGGGGATCTTTTCAGAAGCGCATTTAGAGAGGCGTCTGGTGGTTGTAATGTTGGGCCTAGGCCCGCATTATGTAAGTGAATGAGATACGGACACAAGGATGGTAGGCTGGTGAATGCGCCAAGAGCACATGCGCTCCGCCCCCTTTATTGACTGGGTCACCTGACTAGTGACACCAGTAGTGGGTGGGTGTAAAGTGTAGGTTGCATCATAAGAACAACTAGACCGTGTCCAGCAGGACACTACATTCGTCCCAAACTTTAATAAAAAATTGAGGAAAGGCAAAGTCCGAACCTGTGGGAGAAAAACATAAATGCAATATCGTAAACTTAGACGTAGGTTCTTCATCTGCCTGCTAGATGACGACGGTGGAAACTTGCAGCTGAAATGTTCGTTCTCTTGGGCTCGGCGTCCTGGTTCTCGGTGGGCGTGCTCTTCTGGACTAGCGCCATGGCAGTGTGTTCTTCAGTTCATTGAGATCTTGCTTTTGGGGTGATGCCGAACAGGATGACCAGATGGTAGCCTTGAGAGATGTTATCTTCTACTAGTCCGTCTGGTTTCTTCACTGTAGGCAGCTTGGCTTCACATTGCAAAGGAGGGAGTGGTTGAAGGACATCCCTCTCACTGGGACGCCCCTCTCGCGGGTGTTCTCCTGCCATCGATCCGACTTTTATAAAAAATTATTCCATCAAAGTAAATAATACTATTGGACTCACTTCGAGTGATAGATCACTTTGCCATTCCATTCACAATTCAAATTGGGACACCACTAAAAACGACTGCTGGTAGTAACTTTTTGCTCCGATGCAATTGAGCCAATGTCTGCCGTAGTTCATAGCCTTGCCAGTGCCCCTAAAGCTTAATCTTTAATGATATGACAAATGAGAATTATGAAGCTGCAGCGACCAGTGTAGGGCAGGGTCAGATTGGCACTGCCCCTTTTCTACCTCCACCATTAATCAACATATACAAAAACTTGATGGCCAGTGGAAAAAGCTGGAAAAGCAGAATGGGATGAGAAAGAAAATAGATACACATGACATCATCTCTTCTGTCTCGTCACTTATTAACATTTGTTCACTGATTTTAGATTACAACATTCTGTTTTTTGAACATTTGCTAAGAAACTAGAAGAGTAGCCTATTTGGCAAATGAAAGTTTCATGCCCAATCACATGTCTGTTGCCCAGTGCATTTTGGGATCAAACTCGTTTATTACTTCAGGGGCCACTGTGAAAAACATAATCAACAACAAAGGGGGAGGAAATGTCACAAAACCATTATGTTTGATAAACAGAACCACACTATTCATGTTTTCTTAATTGTTAACTTGAATTACTAGCCCTCACCATCTGCCCTCAGTAAGCCTTGCACTGCTCTTTTTCACTACCCCAACCGAGTCAGGTGCTACAATAGGGTGCTTGGTTCCAGTGCCTAATTTGAGCAGGTGCTTTCAGGTGCTCAGCACCGGCACTTCTGTCACAGGGCCGGGGCTACAATTTCTGACCCTGCAGGTGGTGGTCTCAATATTAATTGTTCAAATTCAAAATAAAAAGAACAACATACATTGCATGGTGACTGTCTCGTAAATGTTCATAGACAGGTCTGTCCAGGCAGGCATGATTGTGTAGCACCACGTTAGTGATGATGTCATCAAGCCGATCACAAATTCAAGAAGTCATCTACAAACTATGGCTTGCATTCTATTCCCCGAGTCTGGTGCACCCTGCCACTGCCTGAGCCTAAGCCTCCCATTGGATAATTGTAGCTGGGGGCTGGCTAATGACGGAGTTGAGGCAAGGAAGCTGCGAGAGCGCATTTGGAACTTGGGAGTGAGGGCTCTTGAGGAAGAATAAACAAAAGTAAGTGTGGACTTTCCACTTGCTGCATAGCCAGAGTAGCATATCCTGCAGCCCTGCTTTGCTGCTATCCTCAATATACTCGATGCAGCTGTGGACCAACATAACGTTTGTGCGCCATGGCGTCACCTGTAGAATCTGTGCGCTGAAACCCAAGCATGGTAATTGCTGAGCGTGCGTGAGTCCAGTAGACACCACAGCCATACATACCGGCATTGGCAGCATTACTGCTGGGGACAATGCCTGTGCTGTAACAGGCCGGGTCACAGCAAGCTGAGCAGTAGATGCTGATGCCGTCGCCATCCCTGGACCTACTAATTACAGGCAGCACTAGCAGTGACATCACCTGCTGTGCTCAAGCAGCCCAGTCATACCGCACTGATTAATATATGCAAAAAAAGCCTTTTCATTTGGTGTACATTTTGTTTTTGCACTCGGTGTAGGTAAGAAAGTAAAACACACCATCTTCCACTTCTTTAGGAATGACAACAGGAAAACGCAGAGTTCAAAATAGAAGGGACATGTACAGGCTGACGACAGGGGTCACAAGCAGCAGCAGTGTTATAGATGAGAGAGAGATCAGGAGTAAAGAGGAGAAATAGACAACAGGAGAGGAGAGAGATAAGACGGAGCTAAGTAGAAAAAAAGGAGAGCAAATCAGATACAAAGAGAATGCAGCCATGATGTGAAGAAGAGAGCATTAGGAAGAGAGAAGATAGAATGAAAGGATGTAGGGGACAGGGCAGAGGAACAAAAGCAGACAAATGATAAAACGGAGTCACAGCTAATCACTGCTAGAAGAGTGATAGTAAAGAGCCAAGATCGAGGGGAGAGAGAGCAGAGCATGGATAAAGTGAAGAGGAAAAAGGGCAGAGCTAGAATGAATAGAGGGAAAATCAGAAACACAGGGAATAAGGTAACACACCAGGCGTGACAAAGATGATAGAAAACCATTAGAGAGGTGAGAGGATAGACTCTTAGAGCAAAGACTTAAAGGATAGACAACAGATCAAGGTTAGAAGATAGAGACTAAGGCAGTGAGAGTGTTGAAAGTCGGGCTCACCGGAGGAAGAAGTGAGCTGTGGCCTCGTTGGCAAAATTTTCAGAACCTGCACTTCTTTTTTTACAATTTAAGCAGTGCTTGGTTCTCAGTAAGGCGAAATTGTGGACCTATTAACGTGTGCAGGTCTATCATGCACACCTAATAACCCAATTTCGTACACTTGAGATCAAATGAGTTCGGTACTTAGGCACCGAAATATGAAATTACATTAAGTGGGTTGCATGGCATGAGTGTTTGAGCTATGAACTGTGGATGCTTTCAAACTGAGCTTTACGTAATACACTGCACTGTAAAATTCATAAGTGGAGAATATTGTACGTCAATTACTGTCATATATTTACAGCATTGCAATGTTAGTGCCGTCTAGCTGAGAATTATGTCATGTGTTTTATGTGTTAGATTGTTCCTTTTACACCTGTAAAGACTGTCATGTGTTTGATGATTAAAACTGGTTATTTGCATGAGCGCCAGTTGGGAACTGAAGGTAGTGCTTAGGACTCCAACACGTTTCCAAAGGCAAGATCACTGTATTTTTATAAGAATGAGTACTACAAATAATGTGTCGTTTTTTTAATATGGAACTCTTTCAACTCTTGACGCAGTTTCAATTTATTAATGAATTGGATTGTGTCAAAGGATCGCAACAACAAAACAAATGAGGTTCACATGAGAGGTCATGAATCGTAGTTTGTGAGATGCATAATGCATTTTTTTGAATGAGACGACATTCTTTGTCAAAGGGTAATGAGTTCAATGTTGTATTTTGTGTGCTGTTAAGAAGTAAAGAAAAACGTCTCCTGTACAGATTAATTCCATGTAATTAAATGTTGAGATATAGTCATACTCTCACCAACATGAAGACACAGGTCGTGTGATGTCACTCAGTGGCAGCTGGTACGGATCTTGAACCCCTTCCATGCTGATGACGGCCCCCGTCCGTCATGAATCACGGTGGGCGTGTGCTGATGACGGCTGGGGGCCGTCATGATCCCGCCCACTCTTAAAAACGGCCGCACAGCGCGTAAATTCGCCGCGCATGCAAGGGGTTAAGCCAATCACAAAGCTGCTGACACCAGCATGACAGCAGCCTCGTGATTGGTCTGAGTGCTGTGGTTCAGTGCTCAGACAGTGACTGAGAGTCCGTGCATGTCTCTACCCAGGCTCTGCAGCACAACCGGGTGGAGAACAAGCTAAGAGCACATGACTGTTTGGCCAGCCCAAGACGGCCAGCCAAACTGTCATATGCACTTAGAGAGAGTGCCCAGCACTCCTTCCCGTGCTCTGGACAACCAGCCGTGTCCCGCACCTAGAAGTGAGAAAGTATGGAAAAATAAAATGATAATAACATTGTGTTATTATCGTAATATTTTTCCTTTTTTGCACTGCAAAAAAGCAGAACCCCTCACTGATGTCACTTCCTATGATATCATTGGATCAAAGATCACATGTCACATCATGTAATGTCTTCCACAGGACAAAAGACATGTAGCTTCTATAAAAAACATCTTCAATACTGCAAATCTCCATTCATCTGTTTCACTTCATGGAAAAAAGAGTTCAGAATAGTAGCTAAACGACATTTAGAGAAGCTTCCATTGATATTCATAAAACAAAGTGAAATGACAAGCTGTATTTGGAAAATGCATATCTACCTTAGTTCAACTGGAAGAGCAAGAAGGAGCAGTTTCATTATGCAACGAAGATTTACACTGCCAGAGTTCGAACTAAAAAAATCCTGTACAGCTTCATGTAGCACCTGCATATTCCAAAGAGCAGCCATTTTGTTGTTGATGCGCTACACAATAACTGAAACACATTATTTCTGGAATGGTTGTTTGCTTTTAGTTTGAAGGTTAAGAAAATACGTTTGTTAAAAAAATATTTTGACTTGATTTCTGTAACATTTATGTAGAAAATACAATCTTTATTTCTAGTTTCCCATGCGCCTTTTCTGAGAAACAAGACTGGCAGTTATGTCTCTTCAGTTTCCAGGAAATTGTTTTATTTTGTTTTCAGAATGTAACGAGGTGTCTAACTTTGTCATATTCACATCTCCATGTCCTCAGCCGTGAGGTAATTAAGTTCTCAAGAATGACATTCAGTTTGAATAGTATTGTGTGCGAGTGCTCCAGATGTGTCAAATTGGGCACAGTATTTGCAAAAGAACTTGATAAAAAAGATTAAAGAGTGCCATCTTCCTCAGTGCAACCAAGTTCTATGTGTGCTCTGTCACCTTGGAAGGAAGCCAGGTGCGTCCTCTCCTACTTCATTAAAGAGCAGCCTGGTTATGTCAGAATGATGGCCACCCCAAATTATTCTTCTGACCTTTCTCCTGTTAAGTCCAGAGTGAAAAAGATTCATCTTCATTCTTTGGTTAGTAGTCCAAGAAAGAATTTGAAAGGTACCCAATCAAATGCTTAGAAATAGAATTTACAGGAAAAAGTGAAATAATAAAGTGGAGGAAACCTCTATCATACAGAACAAATGGTGCACTTAAACTGGATGTGGAACAATATAATAGTCTCTGCATTGCATTTTTCTGAATTGTCTCAAATGTACTGTCATGTACGAAATACAGTCGCACATTTCAAATGTTTTCTGAGAGCATAACGATGCTGTGCACGGTTCCCAAAGTTTGTTGGACCTGAATATCATTCCAGAACCTGATACAGTTCCACAGGAAAATGTAGAAACCTGTTGCTGCTGACCTGTCAATCAAATGTTAACGTCAAACAGACACTAGGTGATGGAGGAATGCTTGAAAAAGGTCTAGCCACTGGCAATCACTCGGGGTAGTATTCCAACCGATTGTTCTTTTGCCCTTCATGCCACCTCAGATTAAACCCAGCCATATGCAAATCAGTGTTAGCCATGCTCCAATAGGAAAAGTGCAATCCAAGCTGCCAAGCAAGGTCCTCTCAAACCAAAAAAGTGAAGGAAGGAATGCTTGCAATAAGTCTAACTATAGCATTCCAACTACCCCAAGTTATTGCCAGTGGTTAGACTTCAAACATTCCTCCCATCACCTATTGTGAAATGAATCACATTTTAGCAACCATCACATCTGTTCAAAGGCCAAGTGCAACTCTTAAACAATGAATTGTAATTAGGGGAGGTCACATTTAAAACTTGACCAGTGAAGCCACATGAGGTTGGGAAGAACACAGCCCTTTGCAAAGATGAGCACAGTTTCCCAACTTCTCATGAGATTAAATTTACTTTCACCCTAATCCATTTCCTGCAACAAGATGTTTCACCCAAAATTAATGGAACTTGAGGTTGTGTAAAAGAGTCCCTGCTGTGTTTCCTTCTGTCTTTGCGTCAGATGGCCCTCCGCAGGCACCTTATTCCATTCCTTGCATCTAAAAGTTCCACCATGGAATGTACGGCAGCAGGGAATGTAATGTACATGGTTAGGAACGGTAAAGGGGTGCTGGGTGGCACCCTAACACCAATGTGTAGCAGAAGGGAAATTGCCACTGTCTTGAAGAAGCTCTCTAGTGAGAGGAACTATGTCCATAATTGTCTTATTACTGAGAATCAAGTATCTCAATGCAGCACTTGACTCTCTCAGGGAAGCAGAGCAGAGCAGTCCAAGGCCCCTCAGAGTAGATGGCGGGGACTAGTAATCTCCAAAATATTATTGTCCAGTCAAGGTATGTGCTTATAAGAAAAAGGAAACATTCTTTTATTACACACACTTCTAAATACTGAGCATTCATTACAAATATATACATTCACGTAGATGGAAATACTTTTGGTGACACTCTCATATCACATTACCTCTCTAGTAGGTCCTGGAGAACATAATCAAACACTCCTCCCACCTATATCAGACTCAACATTACAGAATAGGTGGCTGACATTTTAAATAGGGCCTTCCTAATCAATTATTCAAGGTATCACCCCATTAATAATAACCATGTTATGCTTTGTCAAGGTAACACATTCTACGAGGTATCAACATAGTCAAACCTTAGTCAGGGTATCCCCACATTAATCGAATCAGCCACATGTCATATTTAAACTACATAATACCATTAAAATCAATGAAAAGAGTACTACCAGTTACAAGTATTCATTATAATGGTAAGCGTTCACTATTTAATATTCTGAGTGGAACCTATTTACTAAAATGATCTTCATGGCTTTTCAAAATAAAATATGCAAAGTTGCAAATTATTTATCTTTTCACCCGCCCACATAAAAAAATGTTTCTGTAGAAAAATAGTTCACTCTGAAAGTCCAGTGAAAGTGAAAATAAATTGTGTTAAACAAGACAATGTCCTTACTGTTAGATTTCTGGCTCTAACTTTATTTACTTAGCTCTTGACTTTAAATAATTAATATTTACTCCAGTGCACTTAAAGTTGCTTTCGTAACTAATTTTCACCTATTCATATTGCTTATGTAGTCATGGAAAAATAGCATACACAAAACATATCCATGTACAAAATTAAGACAAGGTTTAACAAAGGGACAAATCAGGCAAAGTAAAATAGGTAACCAAACAATCATTCATAACATGTGATTGCATATGAAAAAACGTTCTTCTAGGATCATATAAATACAGCCAAAGATGTGCAAACTCCTATGTTTCTAGTTAAGAACCATCATATGTTTGCTGTCATTCTGACTTAACTCCTAGAAAAGGAGTCAAACATACTAAAAATGCAATTCTCACAATCTCCTAATGAGGTTATAGTGACTTGAAAAATCCCTTTGTAAGTCACTCAGTAAATCAATTTCTCTTTATATGATCATGTGTAAATAACAATAAAAGAACAATAAATTCTGTCAAAGAACCATCGACCAATCCAATTCACGGGGATCTATATTACAATGATGCACATATTACAATCACGTGAGAGAAATTTTAAAAACAATATGATCTTGGACATAAGCATATTAAAACATCCATAAAGTTAAAAAAATTTCTCTCAAAGGCATAATGTCGACCCTAAAACTCATAAGAATAAAGATTTGAAATTTTAAAAAGAAGCTCACCCTTGAACAGGAAATTGTTGTCTCTTAAGAGTGGGGAAAGGTAATTTGCATGATAGCAGATAGAATTTACATTAAAAAAACATGTAATTGGGCCTGTGCAGATGTTTCCTCGCATGAGCAACCACATATACCATATATTGTCCCAAAGGAAAGCAGAGTTGCCACCTGATGGAGCCCACTCTGGACCTGATCAGGATCATCTGCTTCCATGAATGTGGAGTCTGGTCCAGATAAGTCTCCAAGACAAAACACGTTTGAACCAAGACATAAACATCTGGAAAATGTTTAATTAGCTCTGTCTTTTCCTTATGCGTTGCCTTGCCACCAAAGCATGTTTTGTAATGCACTCTTTATCCTGTTTCCTTAACCCCTTCGATGCTCATGACAGAATGGTTCCGTCATGAGCATCGGTCGAGCTGTGCTTATGACGGAACCGTTCCGTCATGACCACGCCCGTTTTAATTAGGGCTCAGCACGGGGGGGGGAATCGGCGCCGCACGGATGCGGTTAACTTATTCAGTATAAGAGAATTAGTAAAGAGTAAGGGTGGAATCCCTAATGTATTTAAGATAGGAGATTTTATCCCTCTGGTCACAAGATAAGCAGTCTTCAATTACATCTTTATTAAAAGGGCATAATCATTTAACCAAATTGATGACCAAAGTAAAAGTGGTGCTAGTTTGATATGGTCCTCGACATTGTCCAGACCCAACTCTTGATGTGTTTTATAACGTGGGCTGGACATTTGGACACCCACGATACGACTACATGCTCTGTACTCCTGTATGTGTAAAACATTGACATCCCAATATCCCCAAACGCACACTCATAGATTAAAATTGGAAAGCATTTCATTTTATACATTTCTAAATATTTCCTATATTCAATACTAAATTATAAACCAACCCAATGGCTTCAATACAATATAATTTCCTGTTTCAGATATATGGTGCCCGTGTACTGGAATAATCAAAGGTAACCTTCAAATAAGGGTACTGATTTTTCCTTGCTATTGTTTTGCCCTTGATGGCTAAACAGCGGTACTTCAAGCTTTTTGAACCATAAGTCATGATGAATGTTTTAGAGAAGCTGGTCTCCAAATCTAGTTGATCCATAAAATCTAAAAGAGCATTGAGGAGAATTTTGAGACCTTTAGGAGTTCTGGCTAGTACGACAAGATTCTCCAAACACAGAAGTACTGGACTGGCCTAATTGTAGCTACTGGTATGTCCCACTATTCATTAACTAATGCAACCTCAAGGCCATTAATATGTACCAGAACAAGATAGGGGTGAGTTTGCAGTCCTGGCAAATGCCTCGTCCCAGTGAGAAAAGACCTGTGAGTTTGTCACCATCCTCAAATCTTACAGAGGCAAAAAGATAAAAATGGTGAGGGCAATAGTGACTTTATATTTACTTATCAGCAAATATAAGTTGAAATTATGCTCCAGTTTTCCCTGGCCTGTCCTAAACCTAAACTGAGCTTCGGACCGAATCTTGGCCTCCTTCGTCCAGAGCAAAAGCCTCTCACGGATAACTCTGCCAATTATTCTTACCATAGAATCTAATAAGGAAATAGGATGGTAACATTTAGGATCTTGGCAGTTTTTACACACTGCTACAACAATTGCTGAGTGCCAGAACTGGAGGAATTCGATCTTAAAGTCTGCATTTATACTATGTGTTAGCAGGGGAAACCAGAACTCAAGATTGTCTTCATAAAGGTCTATGGAGACCTTATCAGGGCATGGGGCCTTTTTAGAATGACTTTTGATTACTGCAAGCTTCACATCTTTCAAAGTACGTGGAAAGGTAGGCAACTCTAAATCAACATAGTCGTTAATGTAATCATGGGGTAGTAAAAGTAAATCTTTTTAAAGTGAGTTAACCCTTCTTTCAGGTCTGATATTCAAGCACAGTGCCTTCTTAGATGATTTGGGGAAGTTATTATAATTTACTACCTGCCAAAGTGCCCAGGTATTTTTAAACTACAGGAACTTACCAACTTTTAGCATGTTTAGGCAAGTCAGCCTTCATTTTTTCAAAAGCCACTTTGAATTCCCTTCTTCAAGATGCTATATCATCCCTATTTCATGGGGTAGACTTCAATGCATTTCATAGCCTAGCATTTGCTGTTCTACAAGCCACACCAAACACATTATCATCTCTCTCTATCTCTCTCTAGGATTCCCCAATGACTTCAGGAAAATGCCCTCATAATAGCACTCAACTGTTTGAAACACTCAGTGATGGAAGAGAAGCTGATGTCAAGAGAGAAACAGCTAATCACTACGTCCAGGTTGCCTATGGTTAGCTGATGCAGTATATTACAAATGTTGGTGAATTTCTAGACCAGCTTTCTCTGCCGTCTTTTGTCAAAAGGAAAATACGGTCTCCAATTGGCTCCATATATTTTCCTAAGGGATTAGCAGGCAAGATTATAACAAGATTATGATCACAAAATACACTTGCTTATAGTCTTCCCACTAGAATGCAGTTAGTCAGATTCCTCATTACAAAGATGAAATCAATCGTTGAACTACAACCTCTTTCTGTGAAGGTTGCTCCATCAGTTTGTGAAAAACAATACCATCAACTCTAGGGTGTTACCGAGGCAGCAGGAAGGCTGCTTTTCTCTTTTGTCCTGTGCCTCATCCATTATATGATTAACATCAAAAGGGTTGATCACTGATAAAGTTGTTGTATTGACCAAGTTGTTAGTAAAATCCCCAAATTATGGCCTTACCCATCCTTACATATCAGCTTTCCATCCCTTCAATAGGTCAAATAAATTAGTCGTTAGAATTATCCTGAACGGAAAAAATCATTATAAAAATGAATTATAACCAATTTAAAATCATTTGATCACACCCACTAGAATGTCTTAAAATTCCCACTATTGTCTGGGATTGGTTGATGCAACAATCCAGTGTTCCCTTGAATCAAGTTGTTATGCCTGCCCTAAACAGGCCAGAGTCTGAAGCAAACATTAGGATCTTTGTAAGTTAATAAATCCGGAGGAATTTCTAGTATTGGAATGCAAAACCAGAAAAAAAAAAAATGAGGGCCAATCCCTTCCTAAATTGGTTGAAGATGAGCAGATCCTTAAATCAATTAGAAACTACTGACTCCATAGTCTCCAGTCCACTTCCAGGAGATTGAAAAGCCTAAATAGCAGTTCATTATAACTTGAATGTGATGTCAATGTTAATTCTAACACTAATACTGTTGGTAAAGGACAGTTTAAAGTCAGCAAATGGTTAAATAGGCATCATGATTGACAGAAAATTCAATGGTGTTTTTTTTCAATTGATCTTTATTTCGGCACTACATGGCCATAAAAGATTTACACAGCAAACACATTTCATGAATAAAATACATGTCAAACCCCATTTTTAAAACAACTGACGATTGTGGTTAATAAAATCAATACAGTTTTAAAAAGACAAATATGAAGCATAATAGCATACCTGGCTAATGAACATTTGAACATGGAGCTGAAGAAGTTACCATAAAAATTCATACAATCAAGCCACTAAACGAATAAAACCAAGTAAACAAGTGGTATACAATTTTGCACTTATAGCTTTAGGTCTTTTTTCCTGCGCACATAGTGGATAGAAAGCAAAAATCTGCTGACACTAAATACTATTGTTTGGGTTGTATCAGATTTGATGATTCTTAGTGCCGTCTTACATGACCTTATTCCCAAAAGTTGCATAAAGGTTTGATCCATTTTCTTCTGGCCGACACATAGGCTGGGCAGAAGAATAGGATGTGCTGGTCATCCTCCTTAAGATTGCCCTCGCACATAGTACATGTTTCACTGGTCGTTGGGTCATCAACAACATTGCCCCTTCTGGACCAGCGTGCCAGGGTTGAGTTGGTCAAGAGGTTACCATATCTTAGTTTCATAGAAAGGGTTTTAGCTAGCGGGGGCTCAACTTCGTCTAGGAAATTCTCAAAAAGAGGCTCATCCTTGAAGCTTAGAAAGTTGTTTACTAGAGTCCCTCCACTATTTCCATTTATCATTTGGTTATTGAGAAAACCCCAAAAAGCCATTTTCACAATTTGTTTAGATTTATACGGCAACCTTTCCGGATTCTCCCAAAATGGAGATAAACCTATCTTGGTAAACCACAATCTAACATGTTTTAGCCAAGCATTGGAATTCAATACATCTATACCCATTAGCTCTCTTAACCCATTTCTGTAGTCAAGCAATTCTGGTGTTTGCCAGAGTCTCACCCAGAGCATTAGAGGCCAAACAATAGTGTGATGGTCGGTTCTTTTGACATTTAGGTCCAACTGAAGTGGTACTAAAGGAGTGCCTTTTGGGGCCCTTACAAGGCGTCTCATGAATTTGTTCTCCAAAATTGTAAAAGCATCCTTTGACATTGCCCCCCAAATCTCGGCACCATAAAGAGCTGCCGATTGAACTTTAAATTTGAATAGTTCTAATGCTGGTGACACAGCTTTGCTGATGCTTGCACCCTGTTTCCTTAGAATGGGTATAATGTTCTGAGTAAATATTAGCTTACTTTTCTCAATGTGGGGCCTCCACGTAAAGTTAGAGTCAAGGGTGATCCCCAAGTAGGAAAAGTTTTGGACCGTTTCCAATTTTTGGCCATTTAATGTTAGATAGCCTTTTTGTGGTTTGATGGGGTTTAAGGCCATACATTTAGTTTTTTTGGGATTGATTTCCAAACCTTTCCTGTTACAATAGTCACAAAATTAATGAAGTAGTGCTTCTAGACCTTTCTTAGTTTGAGAAATTAAAATGGTATCATCCGCGAATAATAGCGCGGGTACCCTTTCCCCATTTAATTTTGGGGAGTCATTTTTGCAACTCTCTAAGTGTGCAGGAATGTCGTTCACAAAAAGGGAAAATAAAGTGGGGGCCAGGACGCAGCCTTGGCGAACGCCACGCTCAATAGGTATGTTCTGGGTTAGTTCCCCATTGGGGCCCCATCTCACTTTAGCAAAGTTCTTGGCATGCAACCCAACTATCTGAACCAGCAGGCAGTTGGGTAGCCCTGCCTCATGGAGGGTCCTCCATAAAAGATCTCCTGCCACTAGATCGAAAGCTGCTCTGAGATCTACGAAGGCAACGTATAAATGTCCCTTTTTGATCTGAACATATTTCCAGTAAAGGCAACAAAATCTAAAAACTTGGTCGATGGTGCTCACTTTGTTCGTAAACCCAGCTTGAAACTTTGTGAGGACCGAGTTATCTTCCAACCACAAGTTTATACGAATTAAAATATGCCTAGAATACATTTTCTGGAGAATATCCATTAGGCTAATTGGTCGGTAATTAGAGGGTTCCGACCGATCACCCTTTTCAAAAATTAAAACAATCTCAGCTCCCTGCCAACTTTCTGGAAAATCTACACTACATGACAGCATATTGCACAAGTGATTTATGTAAGGTGCCCATACCTTTAGGTCATGCTTGTAGAGGTCCCCAGGACTTTTATCTAAGCCAGGTGCTTTGCCATTTTTCACTGCATTGATGGCTGTTACAGTTTCCTCTATTGTAAATTCCAGGTTAGCATTGAAAGGTGTGGACCATGGAACCTCCTCGCTAGTGACGTTAGTGGCTTCATCGTATTTTTTATATAGGGTAGTGAAGTGGTTAACCCACGTGAGTTCGTCAAGATAAACGTCTTTGACAACTCTCCCTTCGTGGTTCCCATTGGCAACCAGCCTCCAGAATCCTATATTGTCCTTAGCCTTTGCAGCTACCAACATATCCGCCCAGTTATTTTCCACCCAAGCTTTCCTTGAATCAGCCTGCACCTGTTTGTAAGCTTTTCTTGCCACCCTAACATCGTCCGGAGATTTAGTTTTGATCGCCAACAAGAGGCTTTCTTTGAATTGTCTGCATGTCTTGCCATACCATGGCTTACTATGGGACAGATTTTGTAATTTCTGATGGTTCTTTTTTGGCATTTTTGTGACTAGAAGTTTCAGGGTTTCGAAAAGCTCATTGTGAAGTGCAATGAAGCGTCCTGGGTTATCGGCCTCAGGTGGGGAACCTATGAAGGCCGACAATGAACTTGCGAATTGTAGATAGATTTCTGCAAGGATGTCGCCATGCTCCAGTATATGGGACCACTTTAGGGCTCGTCTGTTGTTACTAACAAAGATCTCTTCACGTGATCCACTATGTGGGTCAGTTATATTTGCACCCCAAGCCCCCTGTACCAAGCATGCTTCTAACTGTAAGTCCAAGGGACGGTGATCACTCTCTATCCTGTCCTTCACCTCTAAGTCGATCATATGCTGCCAGATAGTCAGGGAAACAATTACAAAATCTAAATTGCTTTTGCAATTGTTCCTAAGGAATGTTGGCTTTTTAGACGTGTCCGATGGGAGACGGCCATTGCAAGCCCTAAGACCATGTTCTGCGGACAACTTCATTAGTTGAACTGCCAGAACTGAACAATGTACAGGATCATTATTATCCAACAAGGGAATATTGTTTGCCTGATCTTCTTCATCAAAAACATCGCTCAGCCCTAGGATTGGTTCATAGTTGCAATCTAGGTCACCAGCTATAATAACAGCTTCTTTGTCAACTATTCTACTTAAAAAGGAGTTCAGCTTTACCAAAGTTAATGATTCCTTGGATACTGAAGCGGGTCTATTATAGACATTAATTAAATAGAGTATTTTCCCTTCATTAGTTGTAATTTTTAGTGCCAGTATGTCCAACGAGCATGTGTCTATAACTTCTACCTTTATCCTCAAAGTTACTTTGACCCAGTTAATTAAACCGCCTGATGGCCTTCACCTTACGGAGGGGATGGCACCAATTACAAAGGACTTGTAGCCTACCCTATGGGGCGTATCGAGTGCCCATGATGCTGGAAGAAGGCAAAAATCACCAGAATCAATATACTTTGCCCAATCGGGATCCCTCAGGTTCTTTGTAAAACCAGCTATATTCCATGATATTAATTTCAGGGTCTTATCATTACTGCTACTCGTGGGTAGTAGCTCCGGGTTTGGGGTCCTGATATTTAAAGCGATAGCTCCAATAGATAACTCCCCCATGGAGTTCTGTCCTTCCAGGGGTTCAGTTCGCTCTCCCTGTATGGTGACACTATTTGTATGCCCTGGTTTATGTGTAGATGGATCCTGTGGTCCGTACCCCTGGGCACAAGCTGCCACAACTGCTCCTTTGCTGCTAGTAATACTAGGGGCTTCTGTATGTCCTTTCCCATGATCATGATTGAGCATAGGGCTCAGCAAGCAAGGACTGCCTTTGGTGCTAGATTTACAACCCACAATTGGCTTCAGTCAATCTACTGCTTCTAAGCAGCTAAATCTATTGAAAGTTGGTGCCCCTACCCATTGGTTTGGATTGCCCATGCCCCTATCGCGGATCCCACTCCGAGCATGATTATTGACCCTAGTCCAACTTCCGCCACCTTCAGGACATGTCCTGGGTGGATAAAAAAACGAAAGAGGTCTGGTTTCGATTGCGGAGATCCCTCCTCGGAAGTTCCGAGAACATATATGGTACACAGTTCGTGGGTCTTCAAAGTTAACTACCAAACAATCACCAGTGGTTGATTTTCTTGAGGGGCCTATCCAAGGAACCCTTCGAACCCTTAATATTTTGCTCTTTATGTGAGAAGGTAAGGGTCTATTGTCATTAAGCCAATAAGATACTTTATTTTTGAGTGTGCAGAAGGATTCTTCTTGTGGTTTGCCTAGTTCAGGGACCCCTGTCAGGACAATTAGATAGGGGCTAGCGTCTGGTGGTAAGTTAATATAACCTCCCCTCGGTTTTCTCTCTGTTTCATACCCTTTACGATCCTGCTGATTGGATTTGATAACATTAGTGCCCTGTGCTAGGGTTTCCTTAACTGTTGCAACAGAACTTACTGGATTTACCATGGTTGCATTTTTATTGCTCTCGCTCGTGCCCTGGGTCAAAGGCTGGGGTATGTTCTTGTCTAGTGCTGGTGCCATTAAGGCAGCACCCCCGGTTGCTTTGGAAGGTAATCCAACTATACTGAAACTTGCCAGTGTTATAATACTTTTTTCAACCTCTAATAGCTGGTTTTCTATGCGTGTCAGTCTGGTTTCCAGTGGGGTTAGAATTTTTTTTTAAATTTCCCCCATATTCTTTAGCAGGATTGCAGTCCCCTCATCAGCCGTCCCTGCTCTACTGTCTCCCACCTCGTCTCTAACGACAGAATCCTGTGATTCCTCTGGTATATCAAGATTAACAACGATTTGAGCATAATCCTCATCCCGCCCATTCTGTTCTGCCTGTGGAACAAACCCTATTTCCTCTTTGTTCACTATGTCGCTATTCCCCTGTGCTTTTGTAACTTTTACTTTTTTCCTAGCGTGAGCAGGAGCGGTCGGGCGTTTCCGTTTCGATATAGCACCCTCCCGTCTCCCACGTAGTTGTCTTGTATTAGCATCGTCTACCTGGTCCTCTAGCTCTATGGTTTCGTTTATGGTGTCGTCCACTACAACTGGCCCTATATGTGAGCTAGGAGTGTGGTGCACGTCTGCTTGTAACACAATAGGAGTAGGACAGTCAATGTGTTCTGGGGTTCTGGCAGATGCTATGTGACCCAAGGACGATCTTTTGGCCATAACAGGGTCCTGTGACATTCTTCTGGCCACTGCTAGATCCAGTGACACTCTTTGTTCCATTAAACTTATGCCCTGATCTATTATGGAGTTAGCTCTGGTAATAAAGTTGTCAAGGATACCTGTCAGCTGTCTGCCTCCCTTTACAGCCTTGCTCCTACTTTCGCGAGTGGCCATCCTGAAGAACGCTTGATCTATAGTAGTACACAGGCACTCATAGTCAGAAATTTAATCTAGAGTACATACAGTTTTTGGTCCCACAAGAGTTTAAGCACAAGAGGGGTGGCCAGGTCCGGTCTTGATCGGTCTGGAACGGGCTAGAACGGGCCCGCCCTTGGCCCAGGCTTCGCCCGGCGTCCGCCCGCGCGCGTTCCGCGTACGCGTGCGCGGAGAGGGTTAAGTAGGAGGAGGTGGGGACGGGAAGAGGACCAGCTGCGGCAGATTGAGCGCCACACTGCAGGCTGGTCCTCGCAGTCCCGCTGCGATCTGGGAGTCAGTTTCTTCCTCTTGCTGCAGTGTCAATCTGCAGAGTGCCCCCACACGAGCAGCTCCCGCGGAGCGGGGGCCGCGAGAAGTAGATCAAATCCTGGGGAAAAAGGGTTCGAGAATCCAACACTCCCGATGGGCGGCAACAGTTCTCCCTCAGGGTTTGTAGCACAGCACAATGGTGTTCTTAATCCCTGTTATGAGATACTCTCTTAGATTATTGTAACGAAGCAGCACCTTCAGCTGAAAGACTAAGGGCCTGATTATGATGTTGATTGGAAAATCTCCAGATGGCATTTAGAATTCCCTAACCCGTATCGGAACCCATGTTTACTACTGACTCGGAAACATTTCCGACTGACCGATTATGATAGAAGGCAACTATTTGGTCTTTCCAACTCCTTTCCGACCAGCATTTGGAGGCTCTGAGTCGGTCGGAGCCGTATCGTATAGGTCTATAGACTGTATTTCTGACCGGCATATTACAATGTCAGATTCTGACAGCCTTTCAGAATCGGTCAGTCCGAAATGAAATGGCTTTCTGAAACTGACTTTGGGGGCCTGTATCAGGCCCCCTTCACCCTGAGGCCTCCAGTTGGGGTCCATGGGGACCTCTGTACAACCATGCACAGTGTGACAGGCACCATGGGGTGCCTGCCACAGTTTGCAATGTTTTCCGCCACCGCCCCTTTTTCTAATGGGAGCCTGTGTTGTCGTCGGAACACAGGCTGCCATTGAAGTCAATGGGAGTCTGACCGAATGGTGTTCAGAAACATCATAATTGATCGCTCGGACTACCTCAAGCCGCGACGGTCAGAAACGATTCTGCCAAGAATGCCGGTTGGAATGCTTTCTGACCGGCATCATAATGAGGCTCTATGTTGTCAAGGTCAATCCTTTCAGCTTCCAAACCCCCAACCTGAGCCAAAGTAGCTGACTTTTTGTTAGAAAGTCGTTTATTAGTTTGGGTGGATTGAGTTCTATCACCCTTAATAAAGGCTCTATCTTGTTAGGTCCAGTTAATGGTTTAACCTACTAAAACCAGAGCTCAGACCCTGGGTGCTATGGCATAGAGAGGGTAGCATTAATGTACAGAAAATGTGTAGAACAGTTAAAAAGTCAAAAACATAACATAATTAAAATTCCACCCCAAATTATACAAATAGAGTGAAACCTAATGAACAAAATTACACCAAACAACAGAAAACCAACTACGTGAACCAGAGATATGATTTTTTACGTTTGTAATTAAAAATAGCACCAAAAAGCACAAAGCGCCAATAGTAGTCCATTGATCGGTACATAGACATGATATCAGGCCAACCATGATGGAGATCGGGTCGGGTTCATCAACTAGGTTTGGTCTGATTGGAGTTTTTACCTTGCCACTTAGATTTTTTTTTCCTGAAAATGAAGCTCCTCCAATGGGACAAGGCAGCAAGTTATATCTAAGGAGTCCTTAGGAAGTCAGACAGGCGTTGGGCGCAGTACCAGTGAAGCCATTGGTTTTCCTCAAAGTGAGAGAAAATAACATTTTACTCCCAGAGAAGGTTTCTTTCAAGGTGAATACTTTTGCCGCCTTCCCCCTGTCAAGAGTTTTACCTTCAACCTTTGTCTCTTTTTTGGAAGATTGGAATCCTTCAGCGAGACAAGGCTGCAGCTTCATCTGACATTGGGTCCCAGAAGGCTAGATACCTCCTCACCGAGAGTCCACTGAATCAGATTTGCTGCAGCAGGGGGGCTCAGAGCAGGAGAAAAATTATTTCAAGGCCCAGCGAGGTCATACCTTGATCAGATAGGGTGGGGTGGTTTTTCCAGACCTCCGAAAGTCTGGAATTCCAAAAATGTTCTTCTCCTAGATTTTCAGGAGTGGCAGAATAGGTCAATTTAGACACAAACAAGGGTTCCAGGAATTCAGGAACAGTATTTGGGTGTCAGATGCCTGAACACAACTCAGCATGCACAAACCTGCTATCCTGAGCCAATGGGGACAATGGTGAGAAGAAAGTTTGTCCACTCCTTTTAGTGTTCTCCAAGGGAAACAGATGGTACTGTATGCTTAGTGCCGCACCAAAGGAATGGGGTGTGAATGAAATAACAAAGACAGCCTACTGTTGAGATTAGCGATCGTAGTGTGTCACTTGATGTGTCTGTGGTGGCTATGTGTATTCTGGTCTGCTTTGCAAACCACGGAAAACTGCATGAAAAAGATAGAGGAAACAATACAAGTGACCTTGTGACATTCACAGCTCTTTCCTAATTCATCCCACTCCACTCTTTCCCATAACTTCCTCACTACAATGTTATGCTGGCGCTCACAGTTAGTTTTTGGTTGTATAGGTGGATCCCAATAAAGGAGCTTGGGTTATCACTCCTTTTACATTCGCAATTTATTTATTTATTTATTTATGGGTTTATATAGCGCTAGAATCGACTCCCGAAGGAGTATCTCTGCGCTCAGACGGAAAGTAATGGAGAGTTGGTGGTCCTAGAGTGTTCACTGAGTTTGAAACAAAAAAGTTTTTAACAATTTTCTGAATGTAATTTGTTCTGCACATGATCTGAGAGTAACAGGAAGCTCGTTCCAGAGGCGGGGGCAAAGGTGAGAAAGAGCCTTTCCTCCCAATCTTACCCTCCTGATGGAGGGGACTTGGAGAAGAGATTTATTACTGGAATGGAGAGCACGTGCTGGAACATAAGGAATAAACTTCTCCGCCAAATAAGAGGGGCCCATATTTTGGAGAGCTTTATGAAATGTAATCCGTTGGCGAATAGGCAGCCAGTGGAGCTTTTCCAAAAGAGGGCGCGATGGTGATCTGGGAGGTACATTCTGGACTAGCCTTGCTGCTGTATTTTGGACTACTTGAAGTCTGCTAAGTAAAGTGTAATTAGCCAAAATCAGTAGCCCATTACAATAGTCCAGGGCACTAAGCACTAAAGCCTGGACCAATGTTTTCCGGGTTGAGTCCGGAAGTAGTGGGAAAACTCTTCGGAGCAATCCGATCACATGAAAACAAGAGCCAGCTGTCTGATTTACTTGCTCTTTTAAAGTTAGATCTTGATCTAATCGGATACCTAGTTTCTTCACCACCTGCTTAGGGGGTCGGGGCCCAGATCTAATGGCCACCAATCCGGCGTCCATAGCAGCGGGGCCTCCCCAAAAAGCGTCACCTCCGTTTTTCCTACATTACACTGCAAGAAGTTGGTAACCATCCACTGTGATACAGCCCGCATTCCATCAGAGAAGCCCTGTTGAACCGCCATAGTTAAAGGGCTGAATGGAAAGAGGAGCTGCGTTTCGTCAGCATATGACATGGGAATAAACCTGTATGACCTCATGAGACAGGCGAGGGGGGCAACATAAATGTTGAAAAGAGTAGGGCTCAGGCAAGAGCCCTGAAGAACCCCCTTGGTCAGCTCCAGAGGTGCAGAACGAAATGAGCCAATGTTAACACTCTGCGTGCGGCCAGATAAGAAACTTCTCATCCATGACAGAGCCGAGCCCCCAAGCACCACCTCTTCCAAACGTCTGAGCATAATATCATGGGAAATTGTGTTGAAGGCCGTGGACAGGTCCCACAGCACCAGAATCATAGCATGCCCTTTATCCAGGGACATTCTGATGTTATCAGTCACAAAAAGAAGTGCGGATTCAGTGCTATAGTTGGGCCTGAATCCGGACTGGGAATGATCTAAACCTCCAGTTTGTTCGATACATTTCGACAGATGAATGTTAACATGCTTCTCCATTAACTTGCTCAGATAAGGAAGAAGAGAAATGGGCCGGAGATTCGACAATTCTGTCCAAGGAGTGTTGGAATTCTTGCGAATAGGTCTTACACGGGCCGCCTTCCACTGCTGCGGCTCCAGACCCTCTGTGAGGGAGAGATTGACAAGAGATTGGATCATAGGACCAAGCAGCTGGACCAGGGATGGAAACATACTTGCACGAATGTGATGTGAGTGGGAGCCAGACTTAACCTGAAGAATTAATGCTTCAACCTCAGTCAAGGTAATGGCTGTGAATTCAGTGCATAATATAGGATTAGATAGCTTAGAGGTCTGTGATAACACAGAGCTGCTCATTAGGCTCCCCATCCTAGTGATCTTATCATAAATCACATAGCTGTTGTGAAGGCAGATCAAGACTTTCACAAGCCTTAGGCTTAATGAAGGATTGTAAAATCTGATATAATGTTTTAGATGAATTACCAGCCTGTGTTAGTTGAAAATCTATATGAGTTTTCAGAGCAAGTTTGATATTTTTATGATAATTGGTCAGAGAGGCATGATAGCAAATGTTATCCTCCTCAGTGTGTGTACTCCTCCAGACCCTTTCAAGCTTTCTACATGCTTGCTTTTGCAAGCGCAGCTGATCGGTAAACCAAGCTTCCTGACGCTGGGTAGAGCGTTTCATACAGTATTTGATTGACCTCTGAGGCGGAAAGCCGGAGGTGTCCTCACGCTCGCTTTTTTTTAAAATTGAACACTGTGATAACTTGTATGTTTTAAACTTGTGCACTTACCCCCAGACACTCCAACTATTTCCCCTGCCAAGCAGACTCCCACTTTCAGCGGATTTTAGCGCTGTTGGGAAGGGAATCGGCACACGGACGCCATCGCTGGGAAACGCGAGGCCACGCCCACACGATAGGCCACGCCCACCGCCCATTCTATGTAAACGCTGAGAAAAAGCGCCGGCCATAGAATTGATTGACCTCTGAGGCGGAAAGCCGGAGGTGTCCTCACGCTCGCTTTTTTTAAAATTGAACACTGTGATAACTTGTATGTTTTAAACTTGTGCACTTACCCCCAGACACTCCAACTATTTCCCCTGCCAAGCAGACTCCCACTTTCAGCGGATTTTAGCGCTGTTGGGAAGGGAATCGGCACACGGACGCCATCGCTGGGAAACGCGAGGCCACGCCCACACGATAGGCCACGCCCACCGCCCATTCTATGTAAACACTGAGAAAAAGCGCCGGCCATAGAATTGATTGACCTCTGAGGCGGAAAGCCGGAGGTGTCCTCACGCTCGCTTTTTTTAAAATTGAACACTGTGATAACTTGTATGTTTTAAACTTGTGCACTTACCCCCAGACACTCCAACTATTTCCCCTGCCAAGCAGACTCCCACTTTCAGCGGATTTTAGCGCTGTTGGGAAGGGAATCGGCACACGGACGCCATCGCTGGGAAACGCGAGGCCACGCCCACACGATAGGCCACGCCCACCCTCTTTCTCCACAAATGTGTGTCCCACGCAAGCGCAGCGGACGAGCGCAGCGGGAGCGCCGTTTGCGCGCCGAAGGCGCGCCTAAGGCAAGCCCGTCTGCGCCCGTCCGCGCCAAGACCGCGCCTAGCGCACGAAACTCTGCGCAAACCCCAACCATCATTAAGTACCTCCCTGAAGACCTCTATCGACTACAGGGTGGCAAACACTGCCCCTATATACTCGATCTAACAAAGCCTGCGGACACTATCAGCTGTAAAAGTTGCAACTGGACGCCCACAAATCCTCCAGCCTCTATACCCACCCCCCTATTGCATCCCAAGACCACCCCAACGCTCTTTAAAGGAGGTCTGATTAACGCACGCTCTATGTGCAAACATAATCATGACATTCACGACCTCATCTGCGATTCGGACCTAGACTGCCTAATGATAACCGAAACTTGGTTAACAGAAGATAGCAATCCTGATATTGCTGCCTCCCTACCTCATGGCTACTCATTCTTTAGGCAGGACAGACCCAAAGGCAGAGGAGGAGGTGTCGCCATAATAATTAGGAACACCTTCCCATGCCACTCCTTCAACCTCGAGCCCCTAAAAAACACGGAAGGCCTAGGTTTCTCAATCAAATTGAACGAGCAAACCTCCTTCTCTGGCGGCCTCATTTACCGCCCGCCCGGTAATGCCACTGACTTTCTTGATTCACTGTGCGACTCCCTGGGCCACTTTCTTCTCCGATACCCCCACTTCACCCTACTTGGGGATTTCAACCTACATCTCGACTCCAAATCGGATCCCCAAGCCACCAATTTCCTCCAAACACTCGAAATGTTCAATCTCAAACAACTAGTCTCCCATCCTACCCACCTGCATGGGCACACCCTCGATGCTGTATGCACCAATCTCTCTTCCCTCATCACCCTACCCCCACTCCCCCAAGTCTGGACTGACCACAGCTTGATTTTGTTCCACATCCATAGCGTATGTTCCCCCTCTCGCAATAACACCAACTCTCGCCCCTCCAACTCTACCAATTGGAAAAAAGTCCAAGAAAGCCTGACTCTCAAACCTATGGATCAATCCCACACCCCTACCCTGTCCGGAAATATAGAAATCGACGCCGACCTCTTTTACAATTGGCTCACACACGAAATGAAAACCAGAAATCCCCCCAAACGTCAAGGCAACTCTCATAAAAAATCCAAAATCAATGCCCCCTGGTTCACCCCCGACCTGGCCACCTCTCACCTACTATGTAGGAAAGCAGAGCGTAAATGGCGTAAGTCCTATGACACTGACGATCGTCTCCTATACACTCAAACAAGAAAAGCCTATCTTTCGAGTATCAAATCTGCCAAGAAGTCCTATTATGTGAACGCCATTAAAGAATCCCATCAAAAACAAAAGACCTTGTTTTCTATTGTGAAGTCATTCACCCAGCCCAAAGCACTGCAACCTGAAATACCCCCATCCCAGGACCTCTGCGATAAAATCTCCGACTATTTTGAAGAAAAAATTGTTTCCATCCAAAGCAATTTCCCCCCTTTTTGTTCCTCCTCACTCCCCCCTCCCTCGGACTCCTTTTCCGGAAGCTTGAGCAGGTTCTCCCCTGTAACTCTAGCACAAACTAGAGAAGCCATCCTGGCCTGCAAATCAGGCTCCCCCTCCGACCCCTGTCCCCCCAGAATTCTACACCAAACCATCGACGTGATCAACCCAATAATTAACAAAATAGTCAATTCGTCGCTTAACACAGGAATAGTCCCCCCCCGGTGGAAGAAAGGAATTGTCAAGCCTCTCATGAAAAAGGCCAATAAATCACCATCTGACTTGACCAATCTGCGCCCGATCTCACTACTCCCTGCCCTCGGCAAAATAACCGAACAATTGGTCTATAAAGAACTTAGACAACACTTGGAAACAAATAACATACTCCACCCGCAGCAGTCGGGTTTCCGTCCCAAACATTCGACGGAAACAGCGCTGATAGAACTATCAGACACGATCAAACTGCTTCAAGATCAGCGTAAAAATTCAATTCTCATCCTTCTTGACCTGACCGCGGCGTTTGACACCATTTCCCATTCCATCCTCATCAGTAGACTGATGAACATAGGGATTTCAGACTACGCTCTATCATGGTTAAAATCATTCCTTACAGACCGATCACAGACTGTCGCTCTGGGCCCTTTCCATTCAAAAGAAAAAACGATTTCCTCAGGCGTCCCACAGGGTTCTATCCTAAGTCCCCTCCTTTTCAACATCTATCTCATTCCTCTCCTATCCCTGATCGAATCCTTTGGAATACCTGTTACCTCCTACGCCGATGACACCCAGCTCATCGTGCCCCTAGATGGTAGCTCCACCAGCGCCGAACTCAACCTCAAGAACTGCCTAACGGAGGTCTTCCATTGGATGAACATAAATCATTTAAAATGTAATTCTAATAAAACGGAGATTATCCCAATTGGAAAGAACACCTCCTTCAGCCCAGCCCTCTGGTGGCCAGACGACTCAATCGCCCCCCCCCAAACTGTAACTACGGCCAGGAATCTAGGCGTCATTTTCGACTCAGATCTCTCCTTTGACCAACATGCTAAGACGGTAGCCGGCAAATGTTTCGGGACAATAAGATCCTTAAAAAAGTTCTTCAACTTCCTCCCTCTCGACGCCAGAAAGAGTGTAGCAGTAGCCCTCATAATTTCACGACTAGACTACTGCAACGGCTTACTGGCAGGAGCAAAAAAGAGCACTCTAGCGAAACTCCAGAGCGTGCTTAACACAGCTGCTCGACTCGTACTCAAACTGCCCCGTAGAGCCTCCATCTCCGCAGCCCTTCGATCCCTACACTGGCTACCTCTTCACAAGAGAATTTTATTCAAAATTCTAATCATCGCCTTCAGAGCTTTTAATAAATCCGGTCCAAAATATCTCCACAAACGTTTTCCCCACTATACCCCCAGGCGATCTCTCCGTTCGTCCCAGGACAACCTCATCCTGCCTGCTAAGTATAATCTGAAGAGGAAGGGAGCCAAAACCTTAAGCTACTTGGCTACCAAAGCATGGAACAATCTGCCCAAACACCTAAGGCAATTAACGCAAGAAAAACCATTCAGAAAGGTTCTTAAGACGTGGATCTTCAGCCTCCCCGATGATCTCGCTAAAGCAGCCATCTAATTTCCTCTCCGCCCTCAGACCGGTAATCAAGGATTCTTAGCGCCATGATGCTCCTTCCGGAGCGACCGCCGCGCTTTACAAATACCCCTACAAATACAAATACAAATACAAATATTTCATGGGGGCTATGAAATCAATAGCATTGGTAATAGCTGAATTATATTTGGGAAAGGCCTCCTCGATGTTATCTGGTACTCCAAATGGAGGTTCTATGAACACATTTTGAAAATTTTCCAGTGAAACCTTATGCCACTGTCTACGCGAGAAAGATGATGCCGGAGACCAATTTTTTGATTTTGTCATGTCATGCATAGAAAATTCTATAACGGAATGGTCCGACCAGTTCACATGCTTGGGCGGGTCACATACGATCTTGGACGAGTTAGAAAGTATCATATCCAAAGTATGGCCCGCTATGTGAGTTGGACCCTTATTATGCTTCACTAGTCCTAATAAGGACAGGTCCGCCAGAAAGGTCTGAGCATCAGAATTCTCTATAAGGTCGCTATGCACATTAAAATCACCCAAGAATAGGAAGTTATTGCCTGATTTAAGATGCGGGGCCAGCAGTTCAAATAATGAGATAGAAAAGTTTGTTATTGGACCAGGTGGACGGTACACCAACGCCCCTTTCCAGCAGGCCCTTGTAGGAGCATCAATCCTAAAAACCAATACTTCCATACTGGCAGTACTGCACTGGTCTAAAATCGAGATGGTAATCCCGCTTTTATGAATGATGGCAATACCACCTCCAATTTTGGAAGGTCTATCCAGCCTAAGCATTTTAAATCCTTCCAGAATGCCCAGTGTGATAGCCGGAACCGAGTGAGGCTTAAGCCATGTTTTGGTAAGGAAGCTCAGCTCCGGTTGGACTGTGGAGATGAGATCCCATACCTCCGCATAATGCTTAGGCAATGAACGGATATTACATAGCAGATTCTTCCACCCTTTAGGTGTAGTATCGATGAGGGGCAACTTGATATGGTCTATGTGGAAGGAAGGAACCTGAAACTGTCAGTGCCGACAGGAAAACGGGCCTTCCAAGCAAGGCTAGGTTTCTAATGCACAGCCTGGAAATGGCGCTGTCTGCAGACTTAATAAATCTTGAATATCCTATACGCCTAGCGGAATTATGTTTTGTAGACCAACAGCCAGGGTCTTTGGCCCCAGGCCCCGGCCGGCCGCAGAGGGGCGCTCCCGCTGCGTGCGTCCGCAGATCGTCCGCAGATGCATGAGGGCTAAATAGCCTTTCTCTGCCTCCAACTAGAGCACTAACCGTTCCACTGACAATGCGGAAGTACCTGGCTCTCCCTTTCCTGCCCTCCGCGCAACGGTACTAGCTAACGCGTCGGACCGGGGCAGGCAGGAGCAGACTCTGAGCCCAGGCTTCCTCGACAAGTAAGTGCCAAGCCCCCCGTTAAAATTCCCAATAAGGCACAAATAAATGTTTAAAAATTCAATAGCGTGAAACACACATTGATTATTAAAAATCAGTGAGATAAACGGGGAATGCTGCCACAAGCTGCCGTACCGCAAAACGGATCGGGAGAGACACAGCCACCGTCCTCCCTACCGCAATGTACCACAGGACCTTTACTAGTTCAAGGTTACTTCCGATTCCTCTGGAGACTGGGCTTGCGCCAATTTATTATACAGCTTTCAGTCAGTCATGCTTTATGTTCTCAGTCAGCCACGAACTACTCTCAGTCCCACAACTTATTCACTCATGCATGGGTACAACGTGCATTTCAACCATGCACGACTTATAGTCTCAAAGCACAAGTCATTTACTTGCCCGTAATAGGCCAAAATCAAAATATTTCTTCAAGTACTCAACAGCACTGTGAACATGTAGGTAACAAACCTACTCACAACAAATACGCACTTGCAGGGCGTAGGGCACAGTAAGGAAAAGAAGGCAGTCTAAATGTGCATTGCACACCAAGCGTGCATGCACGCCTTCGAATGTCTCAGGGCACTCAGCTGTCTTCCCAGGCTTGTGAGTAAGTACGAAGAAGATGCATGTGAGCTCAGGTGCTGCTGGTGTCCCTGCAGCGAAGGGATCTTTCTCTCTTGATTATTTTAGGCCGGTGGCCTGACTGCAGGTAGCGAGTAAAATCTTATGAAGACAATCTTCCCCCAAAGCGAGATTGACAAGCAGGGGTACAGTTGCAGGGTGTGTATTTTAAAGCCTTCTGCTTCCAAGATGGCCCTGTGGTCATCGCCTCAGGCCTACCTCCTGTGCTGGCTGGAAACATCATTGGGAATATAGTCCCTGTGTGTGAGCGCTTAGAGTAATAGCCTCTCCGTACAAGTACTCATTCAAATAAGTGCATACACACTTACAGTTAATAATGTTGCCCACGTATTACACACTGGCTATTTGTCTCACACCTGTTTTTTTGTGGGAACCTCCGGTGAGTATCTAAAGTGCCATTCATGAACCCTGCCTGTCCATGAATTGATGTAGGTGGGGGACACAGCTAAGTAGTAATGCATGGACTCTTGGAGGCTCATAACAGTGTGGATCAAGAGTTACTCCAACAGAGGCACCCACAGGGTCCAGGTCATCTCCATATAAACGGATATTCTGGGAACATATAGAAAAGACCTCGCACAGCCTTTGGTAGCCCTATACCCAGACAGAAGGTCCTTGGAGCCCATTTCTTTGTCCTGAGTACAAGAGAGGGCAGGTCCAGTCTTTCAGGGATCCTTTCAGTTTACAGATAACAGTTCCAGTCTTCTTCTGTGCTTCCACAGGTCCAGAAAGTGTTCTGAAGAGGCTCCCTCCCTAACCAATGATGTAAAAGCTTCCATGGGTAGCCTTACACATTTTTGCTGCAGTTTCTGTTTGGCCTACTGCAAAAAGTCCCACAGTGCCCCTCACTCCTAAAATCCAAGATGGAGAACCGGTTCTTCTCTTATGCAGAGCCTGTGTGCGATTCCACACCTGTGGCCAGTCTAATGAGAAGTACCCTCCTCATTGTTCACTTTTAACCAGTTCTAGGGGCAGCTCTCCCCCATTGTGTTTGGTACCTGCCTGACTGAGAGGAAAACAGCTGATTCCTTACTGGGTGTCACCTGATATTTCATTGTGACAGGAAATACCCCATTTTAAATAAATTAAGTTTCTGCATACATCTCAGCCGGTATTTATGCCTGGGGAAGAGACAACCCCTCTCAGATCAAAGCCATTGTCTGCACTGGGGCCAGTTTTCATACCTCATCAGGCAGCAGGCCTCTGCAACTGAATGCTTTTCGCTCTGGAGTGCCGCTTGTCCAAGGTCAGAGTGACACTAGCTGCATCTAAACATCGAAGTCTTGTGAGAGGCCTGGGGCTGTGTGGCTGGGGCTGTGTTTGTTGGCAGCACCCAGCACAAAGTCATACCAGGATCGGATGTCAAAAGCATTCCCAAATCGATTCGGTCTGAATGCTTTCCGAATGACATCGTAATCGCCCTTAAGTATTTTATTCAAACCTTCGATCTGGCTCCAGGGAAATTAGCATGTAGTAAAAAAAGCTGGGTGCGGGGTCTCTGGAAACGTTCTGCAAGTTTCTTGGCCTTTAGTAGCGCACAATGATTATTACTGATCAGAAGTAGCTCTTACTGCAGAAAAGGATGGAGACTGATCTAGATTTAGAATCGCCCTCATTCTCCTATTTTAAATCAGGAATAGATTGAGAAAAGGGAATCCGTCCCCCTCCCTGTCCTGGCTAAAACATGTGATGCTGCAGTATTGATTACGGCTTTCAGTTATTTCTGAGTGAGAAGGAGAGAGGAACGCTGCAACAAGAGTAAAATCAAAAGCTCTGGGATTTGTTAGGGTCTGGGAGGAGGTAGGAGTCTTAACATTTGATGATTTGTGCAAGGAAGCAGAACCAGGAGGCAATGACTTGTTTAGAAGCATTGTTATAACTGTCTTTCTGTAGGGAGCTATTCATTTTTGTCTAAAACATCCGCCACTGTTTAAATGTTATTTTCAAACACGGGGAGGAAGTATTTTTGGTCTCCCTTATGGTGATGAGACAGAATATCAAGTTAAAAATTTCAACTGACCATAATATTGAGTGAAAAATATTGTGGAATGGAAATATGCAAGAATATTGTTGTCAAGAATATCTACTTTAGCGTAAGTAATATCGATTTTTTTAAATATAGAAGTCATTAATATCGTTTGCAGAAATATAGCAGTACAGCAGCATAAAATATTGTATAGTTATTATGTTTTTAATATATCTTTTAAATGTATATAATATCTTTTTTTGTTTAATGATTGTTTATGTTTCTTATCATATTAGTTACATTTTTAGTAGTTATGAAATGTAATTTAATTAAAATGTGTGTGTTTTTATTTCTGTGGTGGTTTGTGGGTTTAAAGGCGTATAGGGTGGGAAATAATTTAATTATAATAAATTGATGATTCTTTTTTAATTAATGTTATTTATTTAATTGCTAATTAATTTTGTTAATTGTGTTATTAATTATTTTAATGTAAATGTTTTTTGGGGTTGTGGCATTTATAGGGGTAAAGGAAGGGAAATAATTTATTTTTAATTAATTAATCATTAGTTGTACATTAATATTAATTAATTGATAATTAATTATGTGAATTGTGTAATTTGGTGCTGGTTGTGGGATTATAGGGGTAAAGGATGGGAATTAATTTATTTTTAATTGATATCTAATTAGTTGTTAATTAAAATTATTTAATGAATTGATAATTGTGTTAATTGTGTAATTATTTCTTTTAGGTTTGTGTTGTGGGGTATATAGAAGAAAATGAAGGGGAGTAAATTATTTTATTTTATTTGTTAATTTCTTGTTGAATATTATTAATTATTTAATTGTAAATAAATTCCTTTGATTGTGTTATTACTTTTTTTGTTTAATTTTAGTTGGGGGTTGTGGGGTTTATAGGGGTAAAGGGTGGGAAGTTAGTTAATTATTATGAATTTATAGTTAGTTTTGCATAAATAATATTTGTTTAATTGCTAAATAATTATGTTAATTGTACAAGTAAATGTTTTTTTAATTCAGATGTGGGTTGTGGGTTTTGTGTGGCTATGGGGTGGGTAATGAATACATTTTACATTTTTAATGTTAAATATATCTGTATTTTTTATTCAACATATATTTTAATGTATTTACTTTTTTAAATTATTTTAATTTTGTTAAAGATTTAGTTGTTTTTAATGCAGCACTGACCAGTGTGGGTGTAGTAAATATTACCCCTCCACAATCCAACACTTGCCTTACTGTTGCACTGATTAGAATGGGAATAGTAAATTTTACCCCACCGCAATCCAACACTTTCCATACTGTTGCACTGATAGGAGTGAGAATAGTACATTTTACCCCTCCAAAGTCTAACACTTTCCTTACTGTTGCACTGACTGGAGTGTAAATAGTAAATTTTACCCCTCTGCAATCTGACACTTTTCCTACTGTTTACTCAACTTGTTCCCTGCGTTCTCGTGTCCACTACCACGGGGCTTAACCGTGGTATTCTCCAGTGTAATAATACGTTTTTAGATTCCCATTGCGGTATTGATCGGATGCTCGTCCTTCTGACATCGTAATGACCCCCATAGTGTCTTTAAGGCACCTTCATTTCGACTAGTTTGACAAACGGCCTTCTGTTGTTTTTCTTGCACCCTTAGCATCCTTGTTTAAACTCTTTGAAAATCTGCAGGAGAAGGTGTATCAAGTACCACTTGGGTTGGTCTTGTACTAGGCTGATTGTTTCCTACACATGCAGTTGGTGTACGAGGTGTTGAAACTGTTGGACCTGATCCCACAATGGTTGGGGTAGCAGTAGTTGTTGTACTAGTGGGAGCCAACTACATTTTGACATTCCTGTTACATTTCTCTGGGCTTCTCTTGAGTGACTACTCCACTTTGCATGCCTGTTTCACCTGATCAACTTGCATCAGCAGCAGAGCTACCTTCTTTCCCTGCTATTGGTTGGTTTGGGTCCTTTGATGCATCACCAATAGTAGGATGTACAAAGAGTGACAGTGATGACATGTAATTGCAACATGTAAGTACATTAGATTTAATTGCACATTAACAATGGTTATCATGTGTTTATGGTGATTACTCATTATTTCCTGATGTTAAAATCATATATTCTCATTAGTTATCAGTAATATTTCATATAGCATATGAAGACTTGATAAGCTTATTAAAAACTTGCAAAGTTTTCCTGAAAGCTATATATGCAAATTTGTAAAATATCTTGCTTCAAGAGAAAATGTTCTATTTAATATTCTTCACTACATGGACCACAATGGATTGTTCAGAACCTACATAAAATGCTTAGTGCATTAAAACATTATTGTATACATTACAAATAAAATATGTGTTAATAAATGAATTGTATGTGTGTGTGATGTGTTATGCATGCATGGGTACATACAATTGTATAAAAATATAGTGCAAATTATTTGAAACTTACTGTCAGGACATGAAGATGTATCAATGTTACTGACACTGATCAGTAAGGATTCCTAAATTGTGAATAAATATTCGTAAGGAGTGAGTCATAAAAAATGCCTATTTAAGACTGGTCTCTTAATAAATACCATTTTGCGATTTGTAAATAGCGATTTGTTATTACTCACTATTTAGAAATCAGAAAAAGTTATTTTGATGCATCAGTCTCCTGGGGAGAAATCATTCAATAGTACACCGAAATATAAAGAACATTCTAAAAGATTACTAGCCTAACAGGTATGACTTTGAGAGAGCTCTTGAAAGCATAATATTTCTAGCACATACTAAAAAGCATGTAGATAGGAAACACCCCGTGATAATGGCACATATCCGTTGCAATGACATCCTTTGCAAAAAGGCTGAACCTTAGAAGGAAATAACCCTTTGTGGCCATATAGGTAATATATTGCTGAGATCAATGTTGGAGAATAACACAGGCTAGACAACGTGCAGTGAGGTATTCAAAATCAAAAAAAGTGGTTGTAGAAATGTCAGCACTAGTAAAGAGACTAGAGAAGATCAGTGCATGCCTTCTATCTGTATTCCCAGGTCTATAAAGGCAAAAAGCTGCGTACCCAATGAAAGGATGTCCTAAAAACTACCAGACAAGCATGAAGTAACCAGGTTTAAGTAGGGCAAAATGTGCAGTTAGATTAAATCGGAGTATAAGTATAGATTGCATTCTTGCTTGCATTTAGTAGTGTTGTAACAATAACATATATCAGTGTTACATCACATCCGATCTGCTAGAAAAATAACACGTCTTAAAGCATGAGACAAAAAGCAGAAGCCGTGTGTTAGCTTTGCTAAAGGAAAACTATTGAATGGGTTCTAAAACTTGAATCAAGTAGACCAGTTCCCCTACAGGAGTGAAGACTTCTGTTCCAGTATATCCAAATGGTGACTTTCCTAGGCTATTACCATCTTTGTCATAATCCATGCCCATATCTTGTTTAGGTGCTAATACCATTAATATACACATTTCCCACATTTTTTCCATGGCCATTTACATAGTCATTCTTATTACCATTCAAACTCCAGATCACATATATTTTGGGAGCTCTGTGTAGAAGTGTGGCTCAATGGTTAAAGCGGCAGACCCTGATGCAGAGGTCTAACCCGGTACCAGGGTTCAATTCCTGCCTCGGCGGGTCTTGGGCTCAATTTCCTCGGACCTGATAATTCTCGCCTCGGTGCCTAATCTAATCATGGGTCCCACTCTGCAACTCTGGGCAATAGCTTGCTTAATCTCCACAACGGCCCCAACAACGCTAGGATGCCTGGCTTCACCTTGGGGGTGCCCAGGAGTGGGCCCTTCACAGGGAAAAGCCAGGAAGGGTTCCACAGCGGTATTCGTACAAGCGCCGAGATACCCCAGCTGGGGTTGATTCCTGCACTATACAAGTACACTACATTTACATACTACCTCAAGACTGGGCTTTGCTGTGTGGTGCTGAAGATAGAGAAACACACAGCCACAAAAGACAGGCCCTGCATACCTGGCCACTATAGAGGTTAAGTATGACTCAGTGCCTTCTGCACAGCCAGAGGTGATGCTCCCGACCATTCCAAAACTGAATTGAGATCCTTAGACCTCATTTTGAAGCAGTCCTAAAAAGTGATCTTGGTTTTACTGCTCCTCCTAAATTGTTCACTGAGGAAGTACAATGCAAAGCACAATGTACCACGCTCTACTTTGAAGAGATGCTGCCAGCATCTTCATCTGTAAAATTAATATGAGATTTGTAGATCTCTGCTCAGGTTCATCTGTTTAGCATTCCCTGTTAGAATTTGAAGATTTCCGATAACTCACAAAACAGAGAAGCAACCAAGAGAAGCCAAAAAAAGCATCTGGTGAACTACTGTAGTGACTAAAGCAAGACAAATGCTTCGTCCTGAATACCATAACTTCAGAATGTTCCTGTTCTTATACTCCCACTCAACATATTCAAATCTGTGACTGTCCGTACTCCTTTGCTGTATCCAACTGTGCTCTCTTGCAGGTCAACACTAGACACTAGACATCCATTTGGGATGTGTATGTTCCCCATTGACGTTTATGTAAAAAATTAGCCGTATTACCTAGTATTGTGTCTTGTAATGTTTTGCAATTTTAGAAGAATTAAAACTATTTGGGATCAATTACTTACTAATTTGTCATTTAATCATTGTATTCTTTTTACAAGAATTATAATTTTTAAATCACTCCATAAGACACTTCTATCCTTTCTGGTAAACAACCTTTACAATGCAACTTTTACCACGCAGTGCCTTTACAACGCAACTTTAACAACGCAAACTATTACAACGCATTGCGCTGGGTGGCGCTCTAGGATAAGGAATAGGTTTAATGTACTATCCAACACCTTCCCTACTATCCACGGGGACTGGAGTTGGAACAGTAAATTAAACAATTCACTATCCGGCGCCTAAAAGCATTATGCGTTGTAATGGTATGCATTGTAAAAACCGCGTTGTAAAGGCATGTGATGTAAAAGCATGCGTTGTAATGTCATACATCCATAATTTCTATGTACGGTGAAATGACAAAGGCGACTTTTACTCAATGTAAAAGCAGTCAGTTCACCTACTAGCATAACTGGAGCAGTGAGATGGATTGAACCTGCTGGGATTTAAATGTATTAACTTCAGATAGTCACATATCTCAGCGGCAAGAATTTAGTTCACTGAACCTACCTCACTTTCCTCTCTAAGTTCATTTTCTGGGGTATGAAATCTAGTTTATCTTTTTCATTTGGTTTGGATTGTTACGTTCTTTCTCTCATACAATTATAAGTATTGTTACCATACATTCGCCCACAAGACCTTTCTTCTATACTCAGTCTATGTACCAAACGTAAAACAGAGGATACCCTTAGAATTAGTGGTAAGCAGTGGGTGCAAATTGCAAAATAACGCAATTAGCACTTAGTTCTAAATCAGTTCAGCCCTAAAGATTTTTAGCATAGCCTCTAGTTCTAAGTAAGGCCATTAAATTTCTCGTGAACTTCCGAATTTCGTGATTTGGTCTTTCATCCACTCAAGTACGATTGCTATGGGATCTGGGGTCTTATGTACCAATAGTGTTGCTAAATAGATAATATAGCTAATTAGAGAGTGGTACAAAATCATTGCTTTTGCAACATGCGTACTTAAACAAAATGGTGCACATTGGCGAATCACTAAGATGTAATAATGGGTTCAGTTAATCATAACATTACAATTCACAAAAAAAGTATAATAGCCGGCAGGTGCAGGTAAGCGTTGTGGGAGGGAGTAGAAGTCGACAGATGACAAAATTGGTAAAATTAAATAAAACCTATTCCGTCGCCTGTCAACTTCCCTCTGCCCGTGCCACTACAACGCCCCACCGCGCTTACCTGCACTGGCCACGACTGATAATAGCACGTTCTCCTGCGGCCCTTCCTGACATAATATAAAGTTTGCAGGTCACCAGGAACAGCATTGGTCTCACTTTCTGCAACCAGCAACTCTGTAAATTGTAAAATTGATACTTGTATAGCGCACTACTCACCCGCAAGGGTCTCAAGGCGCTTGTACGAATACCGCTGTGGAACCCATCCTGGCTTTCCCTGTGAGGTGTCCACTCCTGGGCACCCCCAAGGTGGAGGCCAGGCATCCTTAGCATTGTGGGGGCCGTTGTGGAGATTAAGCAAGCTATTGCCCAGAGTTGCAGAGTGGGAGTCCATAATTGGAATAGGCACAGAGGCGAGAATTATCAGGTCAGTGGAATTTTGAGCCCAAGACCCGCCGAGGCGGGGAATTGAACCCTGGTCCCGGGCTAGACCTCTGCATCAGGGTCTACCACTCTAACCATTGAGCCACACTTCTCCACTCTGGACAGCTAATTCAAAATCACCTGATGATGGTATGTGTGCTCCTGCCCATGGCTTGGAGGAGAATGATGGAGAGGGATGTTGCTACCTTTCCCAGATAGAAATGCCAGCTTCCTGTCCAAGTTTTAAGATTATCATAGCTGCAAAAGGTGACACATAAATGCATATTCATATGAAATTGATTGTATTCTTTTTTTAACATTTTAATTCTGCAGCTGTTCACTTTTATATTCATTTAAACAAAAATGTAAACCCCTTAATACTTAAGGCTTTTGAAGTCTTTTCTGCTTGTGTATCCTGTCTTCAGGTCACATCAAAAAGTGAGAAAAATACAGATTTATATGATAAAATACTAGCTAAGTTGTAACCACAGAAAATAAGGGGACCGTATGCAGGGGTCAGTGTTGTAGTCAAGCACTGACAAGTACCTGAGCAGTCCTTGCAGGGCTGTCCCTTGCACTAGTTGCTGTGCTGATGCACTGCTGACTCCTACGTGCTCTCATGGATTTAGAAAGTGATCCAGCGCCCCTATAGAACATATGTCATAAGCAACGCTACCCAACTCCACATTACTCACCATTAATCATAAATCACTCACAAGGCCCATAAACCAATGTGACATATTTTGAGCAACTGAATCATGTGACCTAATTAATAAAACCTATTCACAAATTATATACACATTTATATACAACTGCAGTATAATGATTTCACCATGGTTTTTGTAAACTTCGCATTTAATTAAGTCACTTAGGCTAATGGATCTGCTGATGATAACATGACTCTGAAATAACAAGACCAGCTTGTCTTTTCAAAAATCTTATTTATTAACTATTTATTCGAGTAAAGTGCATTTTATTAGAATCTTTTTATTCAAGCAGCATTATTTGAAGTATAGCAAATAGAACCAACAGTTTCAAGCAAAATCAATTAGCATGATTTAATGAAGAATAAACAGTTTTCCATCACCTAAGCCCTAACTTCCCTGTCTAAATCTCACTTCAGCTAAAGAAATAAAAGTAAAGTCATTCAGCCCTATTGATCCTTACGTGCTCCAAAGAAAGTCCGTCAGCACATCACGCCTAACTGGAATCAGGAGAAGATAAGCAGCAAGAGCCCCCTCCCTCCCATGGGGACAGTTTTTATACCTTTTCTGATTAACTAAAGTATCTTTATAGGACATTTTTTCTGACAATCCAAACATTCCATTGGCTGAGCTATGTCAGACCACTGACAGGTCACGCACTCCTGACCAAGACCAGGGCCTCATCATAGCCCTTAATTTTCTTAGTTTCACCATCCTCTTTGCTTCCTCAAAACGATACTTTTGACGGGGAGAAACATTTACTTCCTAATCTTAGCAGGCCATTCAACGTCCTGTCCTTGGAAATGTCACCAAGAACACATTCAACTCGACCAGGATTTCTTCTGCATTAAACGTTGTCAGCTCAGCAAAATATTCTGCGCATGTGTGAAAGTTTCACTCTGGTCAAGTCTCGAAGGCTGCAGTACTGGCAGCCATTTTCTTTAGGCCCACTCGCAAAACTAATATACAAACAAACACAAAACACCGATTAATGTGAGAAATAAAGTTTGTTCTGTTACCCACCCACCTTTGCTAATTATTAACCCATTAATCTATGTTACCTAGCAGAAGCAAATGAAGCAACAAACAGATTTGTGCAACATAAAGACGAAAATACAAAACATGAGCACACAGAAATAAGCACATGCCATTTTTAAAACAGCCGCATTTAATTCTAACAAAACAATGGACAAGATTAGTTTATTATTTTTCACCAACATGCCTTTGCAACATAAAGCACATATATGAGCACATATATTAGTTCCCATATGTCATGAACTGCAATTTATTCTAGGTTGATTAGTAATTTTCACTCCATTCACGTTTAGTATAAATATTTTATTATGGAAGTTTAACTTTGCGAGTTGAAATAAATATATTTCCAAATCTCGCTCCATCAACTCCTTCATCTGGTGATTTCAAAATCACCAAACCACACCCAAAAATTTAGCAAAATTTTATCTCATAGAAGAACATGTTTTGATTTCACTGTGTCAGTATTTCTAAAGACTTGTCTCAGCTGTCTGTCAGCAACTTTCATATTGAGTTCTACGAAACTCTTCCAGTTCTATCTCTCTCTCCTGTTCCGTTCTGATCTTGTATATTCTCTTCTTTTCCCTCAGGTATTTCTTTCTCTTGTGTAACATGCAACAGATTTTTAACAACAATATCACACAAACTATAACTAATAAAGGTGTCAGTATTTTGCCAAGAATTGAACCACCAATCTCTTGAAACCACGTTTTGATTGCAGCAAATCTTTTGGATAAACGTTCTGAAAAATCATCTTTTTCCAAGGGTACAATTTCTGATTGCAACTCAGTGATATTTTTGATATACATCTCAATATTCTGACTCTCATCAGGAATATAGGTACAGCAGTGTTGGACATGCAAAATGCCACAAACTGCTCCCTGTTTTGCTAGCAGAATGTCTAAAGCAAGACGATTCTGCATTACCATGGACTGTATAGCAATGAGCTCAGTATCCACTAATTGGAAACCACTAGCTGTGTCAGTTGACAACCTGTCAACAATTGTAGATCATTTTCTGTTTCTACCTGCATTCAGGGTTATACCCACTAAAGGTATTACTGCTTCAAAAATGTCTCCCAGAATTTCTGAAAAACTTTCTCTTTTAAACATGTTTGAATGACTGCTGATTTCAAATGAGCCTTCTGCATTTCTGTCAACATGGAATATTTTTGGAAAAACAAGTCCAACAAAACACGTCCCATACCAGTGATCTGGGAGGTTATAGTAAGCTTTGTCTCCACACACAAAATAAATTCCAGGAAAAATTGGATCTTTGCCACCTTTGAATCCCCATCCCCCCCATGATTTGATAAGTGTCCTCACAATGATTCGCACCCACAAAATAGTTATCGAACATCGTGTTATCTCTCCTAATACAAAATGTACCAGTAATTGGTTTGTCTATGTGTATAGCAACATTCTCAAATGATTTACCATTAAGCTTTTCGTCCTCTAACTGCCAGAATTTAGATTTAGTGTGCTTGAGCATCTCATTCCTTTTGTAAATTGCTCTTCTCTCCTCAACCAAATTCAGGAAAGACTTTTCCTCAGTTCTCAATTTGCATGTCAAATTATTTCTAAAAGCATATTCATAGGTGAGTTCATTTGTCACAATAAAAAATTCCCTCATCTGTTTGGCTTGTTTGTGCTTATTTAAGCTTTTCTCAATTTTCAGGTTTGCAAAAATCTCATCATAATTAGAGTAATAATACTCCAAACGACCAGTCTGATAAAATAAGCTAGCTATTACACTACAGGTTATGCCATAAGTAAGAGGAAGCATATTATATGTCACTCCCTCTGAAACAGAAGCAGGCAATTTCACGCAAATATAACAATCCTTGACTTCCATGACCTTTACATACTCAGCCAAAAGTCTTGAAAAAGTATTGCTAGAAAAATCACCAACAGATCTATCTTGGTGAATCTCTGGTCTATGATCAATAACTTTGTTAGTTTTGCTTGTCGCACTATGTTTATCTTGTTTAACCGAAGCTTTGCTCGTCATATTGACCTTATACGTTTCCTTATCAATTCCAAAAGGGAAAATGACAGCTAGAACTAACCAAAGTACGATTATTAGAACCACACAAATCAAAGACATCTTACAGCATCTCCTAAGAATGGAGCACCTTGGACTGTTATTAACAAAAACGTAAGGCATTTTCACTCTTCTAACAAAGCCTTGTAAAGAAAACAAAAATTCAAAATTAAAAATGTCTACATTTTCTAAATTTCTAATACCCCCCTATTTTTTTTTTTTTTTTAATTAAAACCCCACCTTCTAACAACTTTTCTTCGACCTTGCGTCACAATTTGTTTTCCAGCTAACAAGATTTCTTCGACCTTGTGTCACCTAACACAATTTCTTCAGCCTTAGGCCAAAAACGTAAACCCTAAATTTTAACAGACAATACTTCAATCGTTGTCACTATTGTCTTCTATCTCTTCCTGACTACTGCTGTTGACTTCCACTACAGGTGGAATAATTATGTAAGTCCACTCAGGGGACTTATACTTTTGATTTGGTTTCACAACTCTCTTTGCCCTACCACTAATGACTTCTATTTTCTTTCCTGCTTCACTTTTCTTTTCAGGATTCTTTTGACTTGAAATCTCATCAATTTGCTCCTTCGATTTCTTTATCAATTTGATTTTCAGACCTTCATTTTCTCTTGCCCAGTTATCACCTTTTCTTGGTAATTTATTCTTTGGCTCGGTCACATTACACTCTGTTCTCCAAGCCCTTTTTCTGAAATTTCTTATCTGAGAATCTTCATCACTCTCTTCAGTTTCACTGTCAGAAATTTGAATCCTGGACTCAGATACTTCTTTACTCAGCAATTTCACTCCGTTAGGAACTCTATCTTTATAGCTGGTACTCGGTAATTTGTCTTCTTCTTCTTCAATTACCTTCAACTTCCCAGTTTCAGATTTTCTGTTCCTGCTTTCAGAGCTTCTTTTCTGCTTTTCAATACTCTCCTGGTCTTGAATTACAACTTGATCAGACTCTTCCTCTGCTTCTTTTTCTAGCAGATCTTCATCATTTTCAGAGTCTAGTATCACAATTTCCAAATCTTTTTCATTCAATGCCTCATTCACAGTTGAATTTTCCAGATGTCGACCTGCCTGTCGATCTTCAGGATCTGGATTCTCTCAGGTTCTTCTTCAGAACACGAATCAGCTGTGGTGTCACTTTCTTCGTCAGAATTGTCAGGAGTAGGTACACGAATTGTATGGCTTGCGTGGATCCACCTCTTCAGACCCTTGCACTTCACTGCATTTGTTGTGACCAGAATGACTTGCCTTGCTTTCTGCCACCTGGGTACCAGACAATTTCTTCTTCGATGAACCTTTGTCCTTACCCAGTCACCTGGTAACAGATCATGTGCTTGCTCTTTTTCTCTTGTTTGCACTTCAGTTCACACCTGATGGAACACAGAAGTCACGACGTCAGACAAGTTCCTGCAGTACTCCAAAATGACGCTATCATTAATAGTCATCAACTTTGCTACTGGTATAAATGCCTGTCTCATGACCCTGCCCATAAGAATGTCATGTGGGCTTAAACCTGTCTTTTTATCAGGTGTACTTCTCAGAGACATCAAAACAAGTGGAAGTGCATCAGTCCACTTCATACCTGTAGCTAGACACATTTTGCCAATTCTATTTTTAATAGTTCCGTTTACTTGCTCAACAACACCTGATGCTTCTGGTCTGTATGCACAATGTAGCTTCTGTTCTATGTGTAAAGCTTCACAAATCATTTGTAATAATCTGTTTTCAAAATGTGTTCCACGATCACTTTCCAGAGTCACCGGAAAACCGTACCTAGGTATAATTTCCATTAGAAGTAATTTTGCAACAGTAATTGAATCATTGTGGCGTGTAGGAAACGCTTCAATCCATCTTGAAAACAAACAGATTATTACGAGGACATAACGCAATTTGTTGTGTGGTGGCATTTCAATGAAATCCATCTGCAACCTTGTGAATGGACCACCCTCCAGTCCTATGGTTCCCATGCTCACAACTGTTTTTCTTTTGGGGTTCATTTGTTGGCAAACCAAGTACCTCTGGCAAAAAGATTCTGCTATTATTCTGAACTTTGGATTGAACCAAGTCTGCCTGAAAAGCCTGATCATAGAATCTCTTCCTATATGTCCCTGATCATGATACATCCTTGCCATGTCAGCAATCATGCTATTTGGTAAAACTGGTCTGCCATCTTTGTAAGTCCAAATTCCATCCTCTTCTCGCTGTCTACATTCTGCTTTCAACCATGTGTTTTTCTCCTCATCACTTGCCTCATCTTGTAAATCCTTCACTCCTTGCCATGTTTCAACTACTGATGTTAGCATAAGTGAGCTCATAACATATTCATAATTTTTCTCCCGAATAATTGAACAATTGTTTTTCGCACAATACCTAGCAATCTCATCTGCATAGGCATTTCCTTTTGTGATAAAATCTTCTCCCTTTTTGTGTGCTGCACATTTCACAACAGCAATCTTTTCTGGTAATTGAATGCCATCGATCAATCTTTTGATCAGTTTTGCATTTCTGATGGGAGAACCTGCAGAGGTTAAATAACCTCTTTGAGACCAGAGCTGTCCATAATCATGCACAACTCCGTATCCATATTGGCTGTCAGTCACTACAGTGATTTTGAAATATTTTGCTCTTTCACATGCACGAATCAAAGCAATCAATTCTGCTACTTGAGCTGAACGAATTCCTTCGAGACATGGTGCCTCAATTACATCAGCAACTGTGCAGACTGGATATGCTGCTCTCAGAAAACCCTCGTCTGTTCTCAAACAAGAACCATCAACAAAATCAACAAAATCTGACACAGGCAAAGGTACATCTTTAATGTCCTGCCTAGGCTTGGTGCAATATTCCAAAACATCCAAGCACTCATGGTCAGTGTCGTTTTCATTTCTGATTTCTGTCACAGTACCATCAGGCAATAATGTGGAAGGATTTAAATTCACACATCTTGCTATTGAGACATTATCTGATCCCAGAATAACTTTCTCGTATTTGGTAAGCCTGTTACTTGTTAAATGCTGAGTTTTGCTTCTAGTAAGGAGAATTTCAACTGAATGAGGTACATAGACTTTTACAGGAAATCCCATTATTATTCCCTCACTTTGCTCAAGGCTCACACTAGTTGCAGCTACTGCTTTTAAGAAGCCTGTTAATGCTTTTGCAACAGGATCAAGCACTGCTGAGAAATATGCAATTGGCTTTCTCAGTTTTTCATGTCTCTGATTTAAAACAGACAATGCACATCCTTCTCTTTCACTGCAGTACAACTCAGAATTCTTTTCGTTGTCTGGCATACCTAGAGCAGGTGCTTCACAAAAACTTCTTTTTAATTTTTCAAAAGCTTCCTTTTCGATTTCTGTCAGAACAATTGGATCTTTTATATCTGATTTTGTTAATCTCTGCAGTGGTTTTGCAATTACTGAAAATTCACTAATCCATTGGCGACAATAGCCAACCATCCCTAGAAACATTCTGACCTGTCTCTGTGTTTTTGGAGGTTGCATTCCCTGAATCATTTTGATTCTCTAAATTGTCACCTGTCTGATTCCCTTTGCAATTCTGTGACCAAGGTATTTTACCTCTTGTTTGCAAAACTGTAATTTTGCAGGTGACACTTTATGTCCCTCATCTGCCGGATGATTCAAAAGAGTAATTGTATCTGTGACACAGTTATCTTGTGTTTTTGCTGCTACGAGTAAGTCATCAATGTACTGAACCAATGTTGATTTTCCAGGTAAATTTAGATTCTCCAAAGACTTTTTTAACAACTGATTAAAGATAGATGGACTCTCTGTATACCCTTGAGGGATACGACACCATGCTATTATGCGACCTTGGAACCTGAACGCAAAAATTTGCTGGCTGTCTGGATGCAATGGAACAGTAAAGAACGCATTGCAAAGGTCAATGACTGTACACCATTCTGCATCATGCGGAATCTGGTAAAGGATCACTGCTGAATTTGGAACAACTGGGCAACATGGAACAACTATTTGGTTAACCTTCCTCAGGTCTTGAACTATTCTGTACGTTCCATTTGGCTTTTTGATCCCCATAATCGGTGAATTACAAGGACTGCTTTCAATTTCTTTTAGAACACCTTGTTTTATGCATTTGTCAATTACAGGAATGACACCTTCAATTGTCTCTGCTTTCATTTTGTACTGTGGAATATTTGGAAAGTCTATTCCCTGTTTCACTGTGACTTTAACTGGGTCTACATTTTTCATCAAGCCCATCTCACTTCCTGACAAATCCCAAATTTCAGCTTTGACTGTCTTTTTCAGTTCTTCAGGTAAATTGTCTTTATCAAATGCAGGAAATAATTTACTTTCCTCTGCTTCAACCATTAGCATTTTCAATCTGTAAAGCCCATCTTCTTCTAGTGTTTGAAGCTCAATACCCTCCGGTGAACAATATATTTTGCAATTCATTTTGCAAAGAATGTCTCTCCCGAACAAATTTACAGGACTGCTGTTACAAACTACAAATCTGTGTTTGTCTTTGAATTTGCCTATTTAAATTTTTACAGGGTCTGTCAAATCTGTTTTAATCTGTTGATTAGCTACACCAACTACTTGGATTGATTCACCAGAGAGAGACAGGTTTTCTATTTCCACTGATCTAACAGTAGAACGGGTAGCACCAGTGTTCACAAGAAAAGTGATTTCTACATCATTCACTTTGCCATTTACAAATGGACCAGACTGGTCAACATCAAGAGTGGCTCCAAGCACACACTCTTCCCCCTCTCCCAGGCACCGTCATAAGTAATCCTCAGAATTACTCCCACTCAAAAATTGTCGAGAAACATTTGCCACATTCACTCCTTGCGGTCTAATTACCTGATCACCTCCGCTGAATCCTGTTTCCGAATTATACCTCTGACCACTCCCACAGTTTGGAAGAGGAGGTTGTGGAATCTGACTCTGCTGATTCGCTAACTGTCGCTGTAGCTGTTGCTGAAGATTTAGCTCATTTAATTGTCGCTGTAGCTGTTGCTGCAGATTTACATCATTCTGCATCTGTGGATTTAATGATGCATTTTTAAAATTTCTGGGCGGATTTTTACACTCGCGCTTCCAGTGTCCAATTTCGCCGCAATTAAAACAAGGCAGCTTTTGTTTTAGCTCTTCAATGTTAACATTAAATTTTGGTTTATTAAAATTGCCTTTACATTTTCCTTGACCCTGATTCTGGTAAAGATTTACATTTTTGTTCTCCAAATTTGCAATCTGCTGTTCAGCTACTTTCACCTGTGCCCACATTGCCTTTTCCTTAAGCTTCTTCTGCTTCGCTTCTATCTCATCACTGCAATATTTTGCTTTTCTCAGTATATCGTCAACTGAGAGTGATTGCCAGCAGACAATTCCGTTTCTAATCATCTCACCAATTTCAGGTCTCAGGCCATAAACAAATCTGTATATAAAGTGGCTCATGTCCTTTTCACTTAATTTTTCATAGCCACTGTACTGTTTAAAAACTAACAGTAGTCTTTCATAGAATGAATGCACTGACTACTTTGGCTCCTGATTTGTTCTGTCAATTTTAACCCAGTTTACTTCTTTAGGGGCAATTTTGATTTTCAACCAGACAATTACTTTATCATATAGATCCATAACAACTGATGATGGAGCACCTGTTGCTTCATCTCGAGCAGGTTCTACTTTTGGCCAACTTACAGAAACTTTGTATTCTGTCCAAAGATCTGATGGGACAACAATGTCAAAGAATCCATCCAGATCACTCCACAGAACTTTCGAGACCTTTATGAACCTGTCCACATGTCGATACCATTCCAAAGGCTTCTCTCTCAACCGAGGAAAATCATTTGTGAACAACAAAATGTCCTGTCTAGACCATGGAACATGCACGTAACCACCTCCTGCTATTTCTCTCATTGGGTACTGATTCGTCACCACGCTCCTTTCTCTGCTGTCTTCCTCTCTTTTCTTTGTCCACTTCACTCTCCACTTGCTTAAATCACCCAACTTTTTTATGTACACAATCAAATCTTTTATATGCAGAATTCTTCTCATCGCATTAAAGTTCCCAATGTCTCTTTCAGTAAAATCTAATCTGTAATGCTTTCCCAATTTTTACTGTTTGCTCAGGTCAATTTCTAATTCTGCAGCCAATTCCTCGAACTGTTCATATTTATTTTTCGTTTTCCATTGTATGCTTTTGCAAATGAATAACAATTCATCATCTTAATAATGCTTTAAACTGTCAGGACCAATTGTGCCAATGATTAATTCCTCCAAATCTGCTTTAAGTTTTGCGACATCAAGCTTTGATGTTGAATCTGTTTTCTCAACACTCTTTTCTGGAGATTCAGTATCTGACTCTGCACCCATTGGTGTTCTGCATAATGAACCTGGGTTAAAAGTTAAATCAGGCATCATTGTCTTCTCTCGATGTATTTCAGTTAATTCCGAGTACAATTTTTCAGCCACTTTTTGAATTTCTGCATTTAATGGAATAGTCAAACCTGGATGTCTAATTTCTCCCTGATCAAAAACAGGCTGAACAGGACCGATCGTTACTGGAACTGTTACTGCTTCCATGCCTTTAGTCAATTGCCGAATTAATTCCTCTTTTGATCGTAAATATTCTGAAGTATTTGGAATTTCCTCATCTCTTCCAGCACCCATTAGACCTCTGGAAGGAGTCTCATTTCTTGAAACTGGAGTTTCAGGATAATTTCTACTTTCACCCTATGCACTAGAATTAAATCTCGTTTCTAATCTTTCAGGAGTTTCTGTATTATTCGGGTAAAATCTGGGTGATTCCTCATTAAGTGGAGGTGCACTTGGTGTGGTTCCTGTAGAAACCATCGGGGTAGACCATGAACAAGCTGGTTTTAAAGGAGTCTGTTTCTTATTCGTAAGGTATATTTCTTCTAGTACTGGATCTTCCAAATCACTTTCTTCAATATTATTTTTCTTTTGGGTATTCTTTTGACCTGGTATTTCAGTAATCATTACTCTCACTGGGTAGAGACCATCACACATGTCTGCCTGTCTCCATCGACGCTTTCTATCCTCATGGGTTTCTCTTTTAAAATTTGATTTTTGAGGTCTTATTATACCACTTGCTTCTCAATGTAGTTGAAACATCTCATCTTCCCATTCAACTAAAGCCTCAAATTGTGTTGGTCTAGGCTTTTTTTCTCTAAAATTTTTCAAAATTCTCATATTAAATGAGCCATCCTCTGGCCAAGCTAAAACACCATCATCCTTGGTATAATTCATCCAATTGTCAAACCAAAGACAAGTATAATAACCATATTCACCTTCCATATAGGCTGCAGGTGTTATATACTTATGAAGTAATTTTCCACCTTGCGTCTCAATTTTCTTATCGGGTGAAAAGAAATGTTTTAATATCTGAAGCCATGTACGCTTTTTCTCCTCTTTTTTGTAGTAATAACTCATGTTTTAGTCAAATCCACTTAATTTAAAATGATTGTAAATGTTTCCTGGTTGTTCCGCAAAACCAGTCAATCTGTGCGCGAAACACACCAACAAGCCAATCAGGTTAAGCTACGTCACCACCTTGCTCAACCAATAGAATTGTTGCTTTCTGGAAAAGCCAATCAGCTAACAGCTCGTCAGAGTCACGTGAACCAATCAGTGCGCTAGCTGTGATGTATGTTACCCAATCACAGCGCGGACCCCTGTGACGTACACAGCCGCTGCAGCTTCTCGTTTCTCACTGCTAGCGCTCACCCCTCCTTCACAAAAAAAATTTCACAGCGCCATTTTAAGAAATTATTTTAATGAATTTCAATTAATAACAACAAATAAACAAACCATTTGTCTGTTTCGCAAAAATAAGTTGATAGTTTATACAGTCATTCAAGTATTCTTTTGCGTGGAATAGACGACGCTACTCTCACAGAATATACAATCGTTGATAAAGTAAACTTTTACTCGACCCTTCTAACAAGTAATAACGGACTTGTTTCCCTCTGAATGCACATAAAGTAGCAATTCAAAGTTTGACTCGGACTAATTTACAAAATCATTTACGCACTTTCAAACGGAAAGTTTCCCTAACCATACATACATGAAATCTTGGTAGGACTTTAACCAACCATAGAAATCCACATTTGCCAGTAAGAATAAACGACGCTACCTTACCCTTCACACAGCTCGGATAAAATTCTACTACTCTTTTCACAGTGAGTTTTAAAACAGGCTCTAAGTCCCTATACTCGAAAGCTACGATTTCATAGACAATCCTGACTATACATTCTACCTAGCACAACTAAAATCCCTAAATTCGTGCTGTACGTCCACAACACTAGTGATATATGACAATACCACTATTTTGAAACAGAACAAATGCACTGTGCAACTTCACTTTGTCACACCACTCATATACCGGCACAACTAGGATTTTTCACACTGCAGGAAGAAACCTTTCGACTACATGTAACAAGTGAACAAACTCAACAGATGTTCAACAACGATCCTATGTAATTACCATGTAGCATGTCAGTTACCATAGCAACCGTAACTCTGCTACCAGAAAATTGATCCAGCGCCCCTATAGAAAATATGTCATAAGCAACGATACCCAACTCCACATTACTCACCATTAATCATAAATCACTCACAAGGTCCATAAACCAATGTGACATATTTTAAGCAACTGAATCATGTGACCTAATTAATAAAACCTATTCACAAATTATATACACATTTATATACAACTGCAGTATAATGATTTCACCATGGTTTTTGTAAACTTCGCATTTAATTAAGTCACTTAGGCTAATAGATCTGCTGATGATATCATGACTCTGAAATAACAAGACCAGCTTGTCTTTTCAAAAATCTTATTTATTAACTATTTATTCGAGGAAAGTGCATTTTATTAGAATCTTTTTATTCAAGCAGCATTATTTGAAGTATAGCAAATAGAACCAACAGTTTCAAGCAAAATCAATTAGCATGATTTAGTGAAGAATAAACAGTTTTCCATCACCTAAGCCCTAACTTCCCTGTCTAAATCTCATTTCAGCTAAAGAAATAAAAGTAAAGTCATTCAGCCCTATTGATCCTTACGTGCTCCAAAGAAAGTCCGTCAGCACGTCACGCCTAACTGGAATCAGGAGAAGCTGAGCAGCAAGAGCCCCCTCCCTCCCATGGGGACTGTTTTTATACCTTTTCTGACTAACTAAAGTATCTTTATCTGACATTTTTTTTGACAATCCAAACGTTCCATTGGCTGAGCCATGTCAGACCACTGACAGGTCACGCACTCATAACTAAGCATGGGCGTAAAATCCGTTCCGCTCGCGGATTTTGCGGATTTTCGGTAAATTCGCAATCCGCGAACTCTCGCGAACTTACCGAAAATTCGTAAATCCGTGCGAAGCAGATTTTTTTGCTTGGTCGCACTTGCCAACTAGAATATTATACAATTTCACGGGAGTAAACACTCGCGAAAATGTAGATGCGGCGGGCAGCGACAATCTCGCAATTGCGAGATTGCAAAATTTGCAATTTCGCACAAGAAATCCACCAGCAGGCAGCATAAACCTTGAAAATTATGATTTTTATTAGAATAACTCCTCAGGTTGACATTTGCCTGCACTTTGTTATGCAAGGAGTCCATTTTGGGGGGGGGTGGGAGGAAGGAAGTGCCCCACAGTCTCCAACTTCCTGTTCCTGTCCAGCAGGCTCCTCTCAGTGCTTTCTTCATGTGCTGGTCACTTTGATTTGGATCTTGACCTGGAAGCACTCAGCAGGTGCAAAAGTTCAAACTCATCATTAGTAACCATTCCCTGTAGTGCTTCCTGAGGGGCCCCTCCAGAGTTCAGTTGCCTACTTGCAACTATTCTATGACCCTGCTCTGACCCTCACAGCAGGCTCAGAGAATAGCTACAAGTATACAATAAAGGTCCTGTTAAAAAAATTACACTGCAACAGAAAGCAATTACAGATAAGGAAGCAGGTGCCAGGGATCTTGACCTGGAAGGATTACTTATTGTGGATGCTGCTGGATATTTGGATTTTTGCAAAACTGAAAGCACTCAGCAGGTGCAAAAGTTCAATCTTATCATTAGTAACCATTCCCTGTAGTGCTTCCTGAGGGGCCCCTCCAGAGTTCAGTTGCCTACTTGCAACTATTCTATGACCCTGCTCTGACCCTCACAGCAGGCTCAGAGAAAGCAATTACAGATAAGGAAGCAGGTTCCAGCCAGGAAGTGCAAATTCAGTAACACATTAATCAGCCCCTAATTCATTTATGTCAGTTGAGGCAGGGCAGGTGTGCTTTTCCACCCATAATCTACAGTGATGAACTAGAGGGTGGCATGGGTGAGCCAGAGGGTAGCATGGGTGAGCCAGAGGGTGGCAGTGGTGAAACAGAGGGTGGCAGTGGTGAAACAGAGGGTGCTGTGATGAAGCAGATGTAGAAACAACATGTTCGCGACCGTTGCTACCCGAAAAGTAAGTTCGCGTTTGCGAACGGTACAAAATCCTCACGAACTGGCAGAAATCCTTGCGAACACAAAAAAAAAAATCCACAAATTCGCGAGAGTTCGCGGATTTTGCGGATTGCGAATCCGTAAATAAGCAATTTCGCGGATTGCCAATTCGCAAAATCCGCCCATGCTTACTCCTAACCAAGACCAGGGCCTCATCATAGCCCTTATTGTTCTTAGTTTCACCATCCTCTTTGCTTCCTCAAAACGATACCTTTGACTGGGAGAAACATTTACTTCCTAATCTTGGCAGGCCATTCAACGTCCTGTCCTTGGAAATGTCACCAAGAACACATTCAACTCGACCAGGATTTCTTCTGCATTAAACGTTGTCAGCTCAGCAAAATATTCTGCGCATGTGTGAAAGTTTCACTCTGGTCAAGTCTCGAAGGCTGCAGTACTGGCAGCCATTTTCTTTAGGCCCACTCGCAAAACTAATGTATAAACAAACACAAAACCCGATTAATGTGAGAAATAAAGTTCGTTCTGTTACCCACCCCCCTTTGCTAATTAGTAACCCATTAATCTATGTTACCTAGCAGAAGCAAATGAAGCAACAAACAGATTGGTGCAACATAAAGACGAAAATACAAAACATGAGCACACAGAAATAAGCACATGCCATTTTTAAAACAGCCACATTTAATTCTAACAAAACAATGGACAAGATTAGTTTATTATTTTTCACCCACATGCCTTTGCAACATAAAGCACATATATGAGCACATATATTAGTTCCCATATGTCATGAACTGCAATTTATTCTAGGTTGATTAGTAATTTTCACTCATTCACGTTTAGTATAAATATTTTATTATGGAAGTTAAACTTTGCGAGTTGAAATAAATATATTTCCAAATCTCGCTCCATCAACTCCTTCATCTGGTGATTTCAAAATCACCAAACCACACCCAAAAATTTAGCAAAATGTTATCTCATAGAAGAACATGTTTTGATTTCACTGTGTTAGTATTTCTAAAGACTTGTCTCAGCTGTCTGTCTGCAACTTTCATATTGAGTTCTACGAAACTCTTCCAGTTCTATCTCTCTCTCCTGTTCCTTTCTGATCTTGTATATTCTCTTCTTTTCCCTCAGGTATTTCTTTCTCTTGTGTAACATGCAACTGTTTTTTAACAACAATATCACAAAAACTATAACTAATAAAGGTATCAGTATTTTGCCAAGAATTGAACCACCAATCTCTTGAAACCAAGTTCCCATATGTCATGAACTGCAATTTATTCTAGGTTGATTAGTAATTTTCGTTTAGTATAATTATTTTATTATGGAAGTTTAACTTTGCGAGTTGAAATAATTATATTTCCAAATCTCGCTCCATCAAAAGTTACAGCATTTATGTTGTTGGACAGCGAGATGAGATTATGTTTGCAACTCTGAGAACAATAATACCTTTTAGCCAATGCATTCAGAATATCGAAGAGTCAGGACAGGCACTCGACTTAAGGTCTGATTTAGATCCCGGTAGTCGGTCCATCCATCTTCTGTGATGGAGGTTTCGATCCATCCATCATGCTGGCAGAAGTTCTCCTTCCTGATTTATATATTTGGTGAAGCACCTTCATCAGTCTTGATGGAGGTTTATACTTTCGACCCACAGTAGTCCGACAGCAGACTAGTGTACACCCCTGACGGAGGTGCTATTCCCGCAATGCTACTCCTTCAGTATTGGAGTGGTGGTTAAATGCCTGTCAGAGTTAAATGTGACTGTCATCAAAGCAGTATTGCGGGGTTATTCAATGGAGCAAACTCATAGCAGACATGTTTACCATTACGTATCCTTCCATCAAAATGACGAAAGCATACATCAAACACATCTGAGATTGGTTTTAGATATTAATCACACCTGGAATGCACACTATAACACCCATCCCTTCATAAACATCAATCTGTTGCCGTAAAACTTTTAAAGCAGCAGGAGCTACAGACTTTTTGGTAGTTATTTTTACACATCCTTAGTTCTTTTTCTTTTTTCTTTTTAACAAACATTTTCTTAACATGGCAGGGAGAAGACACCCTATATTTTCAGAGACATAATGAGCAGTAATGGTAGATAGGTTATTAGCGTAGATCCACACTTGTTTGGTACCCTTGTTTCAGCCACCATCATGACACAGCAAAGGCAAATATGGGATAGAAATGTCACACATTTCATGACGTTGAAGTCCCAGGTTCAATCGGTTGCTGACACCTGCTTTGGCCTTTTAAAAATGATGAGGCATTTTCTACCTTTGCTTCCTATTCCGCATAGGAAAACTGTGGACCAGGCCCTGGTTATATCAAGGTTGGACTATGTAAATGTGTTGTACCTGGGACTTCCGGACTACCTACTGAACCGCCTGCTGGTTGTTCAAAATGCGGCAGCTAGGTCCGTGCTTATGGTTGGACAGAGGTCACATATGTATCCCCACCTTAGATCCTTGCACTGGCTTCCAGTGAGACAAAGAGTCTTTTTTAAGTCCCTGGTCCTAACTTTTAAGGCTCTAAATAACATTGGGGCCCCGTATATCAGGAAAATTCAGCCTTACAAACCTCTCAGAACGCTGTGATTCTCCTCCCAGCAGCTAACAAGTGTGCCTTTGTTTTACGGTTCTTACAAAGGAGGCCGCTCTTTTCAAGTAGTAGCCGCAAAATTATGGAATTGTCTCCCTTTTTCCCTTAGACAGGAACGATATCTTCTCAGCTTTAGACGAAGCTTAAAGACCTGGCTCTTCCAACAGTAGTCGCAGTCCAGTCAGTTACCCCTGGCTGTTTCTTCACTTGCTCTGTTTTGGGGTTAAGACAGCGCCGGGACACTCCTTGGAGTAGCGGTGCGCTTAACAAATACCCCTACACCATAACATAACACAAGTGAATGCTCTATCTAAGACCAGGCATTCGTAGCAAGATATTTGCAAGGACTTGAATGATCTGTGGGGAGAGTCCATTACCTGGCCTCCAAAGCACACCTAGATGCCCAGCAGATGAAATGTGGTTCTTGCAAGACACTCACCTTGTTTCCCTGGGAGGAGAAGGTCTATGAAATTCTGCACACTGAAAGCTTTGCAGGATTCCCGGTAGGAAGGAGACTGGTGTGTTAAATCCCTATTTTCCATAAACAAAACTTTAGCTTGTTCAGAATTATCAGTTCTATATTGTCTCTTTGTAGTCATGATTTTACACATAAATGTTATGTTTAAATTAGGATTTATTGGTATTGTTTAAACTATCCCCATATTTCCTAAAAATACCGGGGTTAGTGGAAATATGATCTATACATTGGCACTATGTAAAATAATTTTAATTTCAAAATTATTAAATTTTTTTAATGTACTGTGAGGATCATATCTGGTTTAGCCACAATCACTGTGAGAGCAAACTTATGATTTGCCTGACCAACTCAGACGGGGATCCAGTCACAGAGGCCTAACAGGTCGGAGGGAACAGTCAGCTGGTGTTGTAATCAACTGCCTCAGTTTCTTCGTATTTTTGCCAATCCTCCTATTTGTGCATTGTTTTTGTGGTCTTTTTGCAACATATACAGGATTTAATGTGGATAAAGATATTTAAACTGTCAATGTACCACACCGCTATTTGGTGATCCTCTGTAGCCCACATTTTTGGGAACACAGTTGGGGGACAAGGACTTCATCTTATTCCATTGATCATGCTGGTGCATATTTTCAACAGAATCTATTTCACTAGATACCCCACAGGTTGTGTTATACTAAATTGCACTTGTAATACGATGGGAGGGATATCTGTCATGTTTGAGTTGGAGTTTCCTATCCACCAAATTCTAACTGGTGCTCAAAGGCTCTGTCCATCTGAGTTTCAGCGCAGTGCAAAATACGTTCAATGCAGAATACCATGTAGTAAATGATTTTGAAGATAAGTGAGTGCTTTATCTGTAATGGTCAGTGCCGGCCCGTGTAGGGCGTTCCACCGGGCGATGACATGAGGCGAGGGGGTGACAGGGTGGGGGGATGTAAAATATGGGAAACAAACGATTACAGGCAAGTAACGTAAAAAAAAATTTACAAAAAATCGTCGCGCGCGTGGCAAAGCCAAATGCTATTCAGTGAACGCAACAAAATTAATTTTTACGTTACTTACCTGTAATCGTCCATTTCCCCGTATTTTACACCCCTCCCCTGCCCCACGTCACTGCCCGGTGGAACGCCCTACACGGGCCGGCACTGGTAATGGGTGGCTCAAGCCACTGAGAATGTGCGACCCACCAATACAACAGATGCCAAACCCTTCATTATACAGACATCTCATGCTGATGTGGATCGTGAGAAGGAAAATACCAGCCCATCTTGTTTTTCTTGTCATGCTGCAAGGGTCAGACCATATCGAGTGTAACATCAGGTACTCTGGTCAAGACCGCTCTTCCCCAATCTGGTGTTGCACTAGCTCTCTGTGTCTCTACAATTACCAGCAGGTGAGTAGCTTTGACCACTGTCCTCTCTCCTGCATGTACTACAGCTACTATATCTGCTGTGGAGCCAGGACCCACTAACATGGTGCACACACTCTCAGGGTCACAGGGTAGTGATGCTAGGGTTAAGCCTGCATTGCCTGAGCTGAGTGAGGCCACAGATGCCCATATGTGTTCAGCCACTCTGCGCCAAAACTTAATAGGTGCAGTCTCCACACATGAGTATCAGATGGTACAGTTACTAGTTCACATCATAAACATCAATGATGTTCTGGGCCAGCAAACCGAGTTGCAGCGGGTGCACAATAATCTCCGGAAGACCTCAAATGACCTGAAGTGTCACATAACCATCATGTGTTTCTTTTCTGGGTGGAGCAGGATGGTTTCTTGTACATTTACCTCTTTCGGCCGACAATACTAAACATCCACCACCCAACAAAGTACCACCATTAAAAGGGAGGCTCAAAAAACTACAGAGCCACCTGGGGTCATTCAGCTGGGCCAGCAAAAGATAATTCCTAAAAGACCACCACTGAGAGGTACAAGCATTGATTTTCACATGTGGACCACCAGCATAATGTTTTGGAGAAATTCTAAAACACATTTGCTTTTTACAAACATTGTAGTTTCTGGACATGGACTCCAAATAACTATGTTCCTATCCTAGTAACTTCATTCTAACCAATTAGGTAATTATGCTCCGGAATTGTTCTTATGTTGTTATTTTTTTGCCATACACAGTTTTCTCATTATTAATTTTACTGCAAATGTTGCAGTGATCTTACTAGAGCAGCAAGGCCTTGTGGCAAACTCCCTAAAGGTAGCCAAACCAGGAGGAGGGCACACAACCTCCTTCTCTGTGCCAATTTTGACCCCAAGAAACTCACCCCCCTGGGGCCTGGTACATTTTATGGGAGAGGGGGACACCTGCCCAGGCCATTTCTAGTCCCAGGGACCCAATCCCCCGGTGCCCACCACTATAATTATGGGGGGTAAGCGTCCCCCTCCCCAGACTGATTCCAGTCCCAGGCACCCCATCACCTCTGACCTGGACATATTGTAAATGGGGCAAAATCTGACTCTGATGACCCATCCTATGGTGATTGGACAGTTAGTTAAGGAAAAGGGGGCACACAGACCCCCACCCAGGGCCATTGTCAAACCCACGGAACCGGGGAACCCATCTCATGAGACATGGTCATTAACTAAAGTGGAGGGGGCACTCAGCCCCCCTCCTCTGGCCAATATTGACCCCATGTACCGCATCCCTTGAGGCCCAGAAAATAATTATTGGGGGAAGGGTGCCACATGGCCCCTACCCTGGCTGATTTTAGCCCTGGAGATCCCATCCCCCAGCCCTTCCAATAGTTAATAGAGGAGGAGTACCATGTGGCCCAGGTCGACTTTGTCCCAGGAGATCTCATCCCACGGCTTCCAGCCAATAAAGGGTGGGTGCTCAAGTGGCCACCCAGCGCACCCATCATCTTCTTGTTTGGGATGCGAGAGGAGCCCCAGGGCCTCCTCTGGCCCAGCCAGCTCCCAGCATCCAGCGTGAGCCGACATTGCTCCAGCTTGGAGGGAGCAGCTTAAAATGCTGCTCCCATTGCGCGGGAGCAATATTCACATCAGATTTTTTGGCCCCCTCCCCTTTTCAATTTAGGCTGGGCTATGGTGATAGTATCCCTGCGGTCCAAATTTGGCTTGGGGAGAGGTTGCCACATGCGCCCCCTTCCCCATTTCAATATATATATCAACCTCCCGGGAGCTAGCCCACACAAGACTCATAAACAAAAGAAGCTCAGGAGCCTGCACTTGTTTTTTTAAATCTTTAACGTGGATTTACAGATCCTCCACAAATTTGCATTAAAAGTCTTTTTTGAAATGTTGGCCTCAGGTGGGGTCCCACCACAAGACCTAGGGGGTCAGGGTATTCCTACTCTGCTCCCTACTCTTATTTTTGCATTTTTTGGGGACTCAGGCTCAGTCCCAAGTCCCAAGATGGCTGCTACCACTTCCTTGTTGAAGTAGTGGCAGCCAATCAGATTTCATCATGAGAACATCAGATCTGCGAAGATTCTCTGTCCCTGGATTAGCATAAATAATTTTTCTTTAATTATTCCAAAGCTAACAAATGGATTTACAGCAAATCACCAAAAAGCGATCCTTTAGGACCAAGATCTAGCTTTCTGCCAAATTTGGTGTAATTCCGTGCAGTCGTTGAGGCTGTAGTCGTGGCTAAAATCCAGATGGGAAATTGTATGGGGAAATGCGTTTTGTGACCCAACTTTTTCTCTGCCCCGTTTGATGAATCGCGCTGAAACATTCTGTCCATCAGTTGGATTGATTGGTGTACTATTTTTGAAAATGTTATGAGGATTCGTCAACCAGCGCCAAAGTTATTTGTGAAACAAAAAACAACATTAAAACTCTCTAATGCCATTCTAAGTGGTACTAATATGAAATTCTAAGATGGTCATCACGAAAAAGCCGAAAAATAGAGAGGTTATACTATTAGTAACTCCATTAATGATTGGGACAATATAAACTGAGACTTTATCTATTATCATTATTTATAAAAATTTAATTAGAAGTAAGGCTTAATTCCAGTAAATGGTTCTCTTAGAGAAATTGCACTGCCATAGAGGTTGATAGAGGTCTGACACTCCAAGATGGCTGCTACAACAATAGACTAAATGGGATCTGGCTTACTGTAAACGACCCCGGAAGAGGTAGGGTTACCATGAGGAAGTTGACAGGATAGGCAGTGTTACGCTAAACACATGCAGGACGTCAAGCCTATAAATATGGTTGCAGCCTGACCGTGAAATAATTTGGTGCGGTTGACTGAGGACCTGCGGGGATGAATTTGATTGAGCACGGTAATCGACTCTGTAAAATGCTATTAGCCTTAAATCCTGAGAGGCCAGGGCCTACTCATTTGATATAACGGATGACAATATCCAATGGTTAGGCTTTGAAACATGATATAGAGGTAGTTAAGTTATATCAATATTTGCAAGTAGCCTTCGTCAAAAGGCATTACAATTACTCTGAGTGGTTATGGGTAATTATTTTTGGGTCATAGCGTTTCCTCTACGTTTATCCATAATAAGGTATTAATAACATTGCAGTAGGGTTGAACCCATACTGATACATGAACAAAAGAAACCCACTATAAAATAACTGGGACTTTACGAATCTAGTGAATCTAGTAGTAAGGGATTTGGAGAAAAAAAAAGAAGCTGTATCCACTTGATAGATGTATTTTCACTTTGACACCGACCACTATCTAAAGGATAAAAAATTATTTAGAAAAATAACGAAAAAGTAAAAAATGAGAATTGAAATGTAAAATCACATGTCGGCCCATGTCCAGGCTTTTATATAAAAAACGTTCCTTTTCAACACCTTATAGATTCCGAGAAATAATAAAAAGTGGCCAAGAAGATGAGAATTTTACAAGGGTGAATAAACCAATGAGGTCCATGCCTAATCCTAATTTAAGGAGAAGACGGCAAATACAGCCTATTAATTAAGGAATACGTTTAACACTATCCTGAATTTTAAGGTGAGCACATAAGAATGTTATTCATCATTAGGAATAAATTAATACAATAAGGGGAAATTAGAATGTGGTTTATATGTAATCTTGTAGAATATCAAGGGGAATAGAGAGGAAAGCCTGTTTGAGTATTGAAAGACAACTCTAAGGAAGAGAACTACGCCTATGAGATAAAAACTAACACAATTGACTATACAAACTGTATGTAAGCTATTGCTTAGAAAGAGAGTGGGAATGAATGCTAATCAATGTGGAAAATTGAGAGGATATTACTGTGATATAACTTTGACAAGCTGACTAATTTATTTATTCTTTAGTAACAGCTAATAAAGGTTATTTGAGAAAAGCATGAATGAAAACATCTATAGCCTGTTTTTAGTGGATAGAAAAAGTTGTCCTTTATTGAATGTTTATATACTTATTGTTTTTATTTTTTGAATAAATACCACTGTTTTGAATTCAAAGTCTGTCCTGAAGAAGGTGGTGTCAACCAGTTTTAATACACCGAAACGCTGCATTGACAACTGTTTTGAATTGTATTACTATAAAACTTTTTACATTGATAACATATATTTGTATGTAGGAAACCTACTGCCAGATAGATTATCTGCATATAATTGTTCATCATTTGCAACAGTGAATAACATTGGAATGTAGTTCTTTGCCTACAAAGAAATGTCAATTATGTGTGAAACTACAAATGGTGTGAATACAAAGGATCAACATACAGATGAACGATTATCCATTATAACACTGCTTGCGGTCTCTTTTGTAAAAAATTATTTTATGAATTATCTATGAATTTTCTTGTTTTGTAATACTTTTAATGCTGTGTATATAATCACTTTTCAATCAAGGAAGAAACATTTTTGCTAAAAACAAAGGCTTATGATTTGAATGCATTGTATGTGAGCATGTGAATAATATGTGGTAAAGGCAGACATAGGAAAACATAGGGAACACTATTCTGTTATTGGTTACTTTGACGCAGTTCCCTTTGTGTCTGAAGGTTTGCTATCAAATTTGTTCTTTGAGTTCATTTACAGTGAGGTGAAGAGTCTGTTTTTGTGACTAGAAAATTAATTAGATTTAAAACATTTTTTTTTTCGAAAATCAGTTTACTAGAATCATCAGAGGTACTTCTAAAGCAATTAGTACTTACTGTATCTGATGAGAACTCAGAAAAGTGGAATACCCTGTGGAATATAAAGAAAAGAATTATCCGCACGGACCTCCACTCCATTTAATTGAATATTGTAAAAAAGGGTATCATACCAACAGGGCTACAAGTAGAAAATGCGCCAGGTCTGCTTTTTAAAAATGAAAAACTTATAGAACATTGGACTCTGATAGCTAACAGATGTAGCAGAGAATGGTTGTTGTTAATCATTGAAATGGCCCAGTGTTTTTGTAGAGACAAAACAGATAGAAAAATGGATTTACAATTAAAAGAGAATACAGCTTTTGAAGAAGGGAAGCGTAAACTGGAGGAAATACAAGACGACGTAGGGGGACACTGATAAATAAGAAAATGGACAAATTAAGTAAGGATGTAAACAGATATGATATCAAGAGAGTATTCCCCTATCTCCAAAAAGATTACTATGAAAGATGAACCCAGGAAGGTAGTTAGAAATAAAGATGGTATACAAACAGACCAAGAGGACAAAGAAAAGACATCAGCTTCTCCAATACATCATATGCAAGTACTGAATCCGAAGATGAGAATATAACGGAGCAGAGAAGTAGGAGAAACAACACTGTGGGCCCAAGTAGAGGCGCCTAAAAATCTTTTTTAGACCAACAACAAATACAAAACCAGGGACAGAGAGGAAGGACACATGGGAATTTCCAACAACAAGCACCCTACATAAAACAATACATGTGGATCAGGAGCCAAAAGACCTTTGATTAATGAACCAGAAAGCACCAATAACAAATGTATCCACTAGAACTTTAACTGGGGAAAAAACACCAGTGTTAGAAAAAGGCTTAGGTTGTGCTCCAACAGCTCCCCCCATCAGGTTCGAAATTGAAAAAGTTGTAAAAAATCGGTTCAGTAAAATTAGACTAAGGAGGTTTTTTGCCAACAAAGACCCCATTTCAAAAGAAAATTGTTCAGGCTTAAAACCAACCTCAACCTGGACTCCTTCCCGACAGATGGTAGATAAGGAGGTTGAGACTTTTGAGAGATTTGTAGGGAAGGGGCTAGAGGACTTGTTTAAAAAGAGAGGACATAATCATAATAATAATCTATCATAAGATCTACATATTGCCTTAAAAAAAAGTGAAAATATCACCATTAAACCGGGTGACAAAGAGGGCAGTATTGGTATATTGGATAAATGTGAATATAATAAAAGGATGATGGCCCTTCTAACAGTAAGGGAACATTATAGACCTTCAAGTCAAAGTGAATGGACAGACTTCTAAGCGAGAATAAAAAGATGCTTATGTATGGCTAAGGAAGATGAGATAATCTGTAAGAAGAATATCCAGTGTTACCAGCAATGTATGGACTACCCAAAGTCCATAAGTTATACATGATCCACCCAACACCTCCAATAATATCAAGCATTAATTCACTTACTGAGCCTCTTAGCATATGTGTAGATAGTTTTTTAAAACCCTTGGCATTCCAACAACAATCTTACATGAAGGACACCACTGATATGATTAGAAAAGAGCAAGGGATCAGATTTGATCCTGCGCCCAGTGGCTGGTGTCACTAGACATTGAAGCCCTGTACACAAATATCCCACAAACAGATACAGTCGAAACCATGAGGAATTTGCTGCAAGACAGTGAAGGTGATTTGACGTCTCGGGCATTCCTGATCATTGAATATACTGAATTGATTTAATAAAATAATATCTTCCTTTTTAATGGGAAATTGTTTTGCCAAATAAGAGACCAGCAGGGGAGCTACATGTGCTCCCAGTTTGCCATTTCTATATGTAGAAGCTTTTGAAGAGAAACATGTCTGCAATGAGGTGGCACCTTTAATGAGAACGTATTACATTGGTCGCGCTTCATAAAAGATGTGTTTTTCATTTGGGAAGGCAACAAGGAAACTTTAGAAGGCTTCATACAATGGTTAAATTGTGACAATCTCAATTTAAACTTTACATCTACCATGAGTCAAACCTTTTGTGATTTTCTAGACATAAACATTTTAGCTAAGGAAGGATGCTTGTAGTTAGAACTTTATAACAAACCCTCAGATAGAAACACTATCCTTCATTATGAAAGTAATCATCCAAGATGCCATATAGACAATGTACCATATGGCCAGTTTCTTCATCTGAGGAGAAACTGTACAAATAGTGTGAGACCAGGTAAGTAAGGCAGCGAAGAAACAGAGAAAGTGAAAGAAAAAATAAGAGTAGAAGACTGAAGGCCTCATTTTTGCACCTGCCTCACAGCAGGCGTAACACTGACGCAGGCCCTTTCACATGGGACTTGCCCCATGTGAAAGGATGCATTGCTGGAGTTGTGTCACTTTTGTGACACACTCCAGCAATGCATCACTTTTGCGCTTACAGATACGTCTGATATACTGACGTATCTGTAACTACTTGCGATATAATGCGTCATAAATTAAATATGACGCATGAGTAGAAGACTGAAGGCCTCATTTATGAGGCCATGCGTCACTTTTACGCCGCCGGTGCGTCACTTTTTGTGACGCAGCAGTGGTGTAAAAAATACACCTTGTTGAGTCATATTTACAAAGTGACGCATCTAGGTAGATGCGTCACTTTGTAAAGCCCTGCGCCACATTATACCTACATCAGGTGTAATGTATGCAAAAGGGGCGTATTGACGCAAGAAAGGGTCGTAGAGGTGACGCAGTGAAATCTATGAGATTTCACTGCGTCACTTTTAGGACGCCGTTGTGTCAAAATCATTTCCAAAAATGCATCCTTTCACATGGGGCAAGCCCTAAGTGAAAGAGCCTGCGTCAGTCTTACACCTGCTGTGAGGCAGGTACAAATTTTTGACACAACAGCATCCTAAAAGTGACGCAGTGAAATCTCATAGATTTCACTGTGTCATTTGTACAACCCTTCTTTGCGTCAATACGCCCCCTTTGCATACATTACACCTGACGCACGTATAATGTGGCACAGGGCTTTACAAAGTGACGCATCTACCTAGATGCGTCACTTTGTAAATATAACTCAACAAGGTGCAATTTTTACACCACTGCTGCATCACAAAAAGTGAAGCACCGGCGGCGTAAAAGTGATGCATGGCCTCATAAATGAGGCCCTCAAGCGCACCACAGGGAAAAACAGTGTAATAAATTGCAGAAAAAAAATAATTTCCAGCAATACATCCTTTCACATGGGGCAATCCCATGACCTTACCTTATGTAATGTGAGAGATGTTAACATTGTGAGAGTCTACCTTATAAACACACAGCTATGTCAAAGATTGTGCACACAGCTTGTAAATATACACCCAGACAAGAATATGAAATGCCGTGAGAGATCTTATCACTGTGAGAGTCTACCTTATAAATACAGCTTGTAAATATTCAGGCAGACAAAGCAATCTTTGACATAGCTGTGTATTTATAAGGTAGACTCTGTGTGTTTATGCATCTCCCCACCATTTCATATGGTTTTCTATCTGCTATTCTTATCCCTCTCCAGACATTCACTCCTTCTACCCATGTTACAGGTTGCACAATGTGCTTAAAAAAAAATGAGCATATTTACAACTCCAATGAAACCATTACACAATTTCTAAACCAGCATTGAATCCAACCATAAAAAACAATTTATAAAGAAGACTACCTTATAAACACACAGCTAACATTATGGAAAAAGGTAAAAATATCATTCCCTAATTCACAGAGACACACACTATGATACCTGTAAAAATTCTTTACATTCTCTATCTTTTTTAAAAGAATCATTACTCACCTTTAAAAATGGTTTGGAAGATGTCAAACAGTGTCAGTCACAGTCAACAGATATTCTTAAGCAGAATCTCCGAACAATGCTTCCTTCACTGGGAGCCTTTCAATAATGGCACAGATTCTTTCTGATTTCAGAGCCATATTCTTGCACATAGCCAATAAAAATTATTCCCCCACAAATTCAAAAGCAAACTGCACATTTTAATTGGTTGAAGATTTCAAGACTTTGAAACTCACATAACATTCACCCCTCCCCCCAGTGCTCATTCACCAAGTAACCATGGTAACTCCCTCTAAAACGAACAAAGAGTTCGCAAGTTAATTTTACTATGTTGCAAAAAAATCCATCAAGCCTGCTTGACCTCTCAATCTACTAGCTAATGAAATGTAATGTTTCTTTAAATGACTTTTTCTCAACCATTGAAATGACTTCTATAAAAAAAAAAAGCATGCACCCTAATTTTCAGTGGAGATTTTTAACAAAGCTCCAATCATTTCTACTTATTGATCTGCACTGATTCTCAAACACTTTTTTTTCATAATCAAACTGCCATTTCATTTCCACAACTCATCTGACTAGAAGCACACCTATCTTCACACACCTACCTTCAAAATGACAAAAGTCTGGTTTGTGGGGCATAGCTATGTCCACTGGGCTCATAAATACGCATATTAACAGAGGTATTTACAACCTTGATTTACCAAATGTGCACATTGTATGGATTGGACAAAGAGGATTGAGAAGTCACCAATTGATACCATTAGTAAAATCCTTTATGCATTTACCACACCCTGACCTTATAATTGTGCACTGTGGTGGCAATGACTTGGGCACTTTGACTGGGGTAGGTCTGGAAATGCTTTTAAAGGACATCTTTGGGCAATTGATGTCACTTTTTCCAAAAACTGCCTTGGTATTTTCTAATATATGCCAAAGGCAAAAATGGAACTGGTCCAACCAATTTTGTACACAGATTGAGAAAGCAAGGAAACATGTAAATACATCTGTTTCTGCTTACATGAGAGACTATGGTATGGGTTCCATTTACCACAACAACTTGCGTTACAACATGCAAGACATCTATAGGAGAGATGGTGTGCATTTTACAGATGAGAGGAATAGAGTTTTCCTCTTGAATATAAGACTCTGCATTGGTACCTACTTGTAGGTACAAAACACACCCACTTAACACAACAGCTCTTTTCAGAGCTAACTTACCTCTAAACACTCTACATTATTTTTTTACTCTATTTTTTTACACTGTTTTTCCCTGTGGTGCGCTCAGGGTGCGCGTACCAGAGAGCGCACCGGTGAGCGCAGCCAGCGCTTACCACGCAAATTTTTTTTTAAAAACAAACGTTTTTTTGCCCTTCAGGGTCCTTCTAGGCCCCCCTCAGAAAACCTAGGCAGTCAGGGGGTGTCTACTCTGCCCCCTTTTAATTATTTCCCCCTTTCTTTTTCACCTCTTGTGTCTCGATTCTACCGAGACACAAGATGGCGGACTCTCCAGACTGTTTAGAATGTTGACAGACACCCGACAGCCAATCAGCTTTCCGCTCGCGCACTCCCGTAGCGCGCCGGGTGCGCTCCCCGGTACGCGCATCTGTGAGCGCTCGAAGCGCGCCTATAGATATATATGTGTTTTTGAAGTTAATTTTCAAAAAAAACACTGGAGCAATTTTCACCTAATATAGCAAAGGCACATCTACGTACCAGTCCCTACAATTTTGCCAAGTTTGGCGTAATTCCTTTCAGCGGTTCGGGCTGTAGACTTGTCAGACCGTCCTAAGGAAATTAACATGGGGAAAACACGTTTTGGGACCCCCCTTTTTTCTCAGCCCCCACTTCACGAATCCCCCCGAAACTTTCAGAAAAGGAGCGTAGCGGAGCTGGCCAAAATTTGGGAAAATTACACACAAATTCCTCAACCGGCGCCAGAGTTATTCCCAATAAAATGTTGCGGATTTCCTATGGTAGCCAATCCTAACTATAACTACCTACTGGCAACCGCCAGTAGGTAATATACATATATATATATATATATTCCAAAAACAAAAAGAATCACGCGGCACACTTCTTGGCAGATAATTCACGATTTATTTTTACAGGTCTCTTGCAAAACTCCTACGCGTTTCGAACAAACGTTCTTGGTCACGGCAGTGTTCTACAATTAGTCCTTTCTCCATTTCCACATTTTATACTCTCACCCTTTCCTTTCAGCGGTGATGCATTATGGGCATTATAGTTTCTTTGTGAATTAGTATACATTTTTACTTTTTATAAATCGTTCTGAATTGGACATTAATGTGGGGAGATTTCTAAAAACAGACACCCAATCAATACGTTTTATCCTTGAGTAGGATATATATTACGTATTTACAAAGATATCGATTGCGCTATTGTTTAAGCGCTACGATTTTGTGGGTGTCTTATTAATAGATGAGGTCATTACTAGGGCTGAGTGCCCTTTGCCCCACATTGAGTCCTATTCAAATGGATTATATCACTATCACAAGCCCTTATTGTTGTTATCTAAGTACATTAACCAACATCAGTGGTTCATACTGCGATCAAAGCATGCCAAACATGATATCAATACTTATTATTGCATTTTTCAGTTAATTTACAAATGAACATGCATTTCTTCATATGCATTCAGGCCTTTTGGGTGTTTTGTTTTGAATTTAATTATAAGTTTGGACTCCAGTCTTCTCAACTTTAGTAGTCTGTCACCCCCGCGTTCTTGTTTGGGAATTGTCGCCAATCCCAAGTATTTTATATCCTGCCATGTTTTTCCTTCATGTTGTTTAATGTGTTTTGCCATGGCGTAAGTGTTATCATCATTTTGTATTGCCCGGATGTGTTCCAATATCCTTTTCTTTAAAGGGCATTTTGTGCTGCCTATATATTCTTTTCCGCAGTGACATCTCAGCATGTATACTACAAATGATGATTCACAAGTTATTTTAGTTTTGATTATGAAGTCCTTTCCTGAAGGATCTTTCAGGGTAGTTGTATTTTGTCCTATTTTACAAGCCTTGCAGGTCATGCATTTTGTAAATCCATTGCTTCTCCTTTGGAGCCAATCTGCTGGTTTGTTTACTGAGAAGTGACTTCGCACCAAATGATCCGAGAGGTTTGGCGCTCTCCGATATGAGATTAAAGGACCGGTTCCAATGTCTTTACCTATATCCGGATCTTTCATAAGAATGTGCCAATACTTCAAGAGGATTTTCTGAATCTTATAGCTTTCCTTATTGTACGTTGCAATCATCCGTGGTCGTTCTTCATTTTCTTTTTCTTGATTGCTTCGTTTGGACCCTTTGTTTCTTTCTAATTCTATGGCTGTTGCGTCTTTCTTTCCATCATTCAGTGTTTCCAATCTTGTTTTCAGTCTGGCTTTTTCTTCCCCTTGTGCTATATCAATGTATTTGTACCCTCTTTCCAGGAACCGCTCTTTCGTATCTTTACATTTTTTCTCCATTTCCTCTGATGTTGAACAATTCCTCTTCATACGAAGAAATTCTCCATATGGTATGCTTTTTACCAGTTTTTGGGGATGAAACCTCAGGCCGTGGAGGATGCTGTTTGTTGCTGTTTTCTTTCTATGGGTGGTAGTTTCTATCTTGTTGTCCTTTATGAAAACTTTGATATCCAAGAATTCAATTTCCTTCGGATTGATGTTATATGTGAATTTTAGTCCTACATCATTACTGTTCAAGATGTTAAAAAAGGTCTCAAATTCTGTTGTGGTTCCTTTCCATAATAGAAACAAGTCATCAATAAAGCGCACCCATAGCGCTACTTTTGCCATGTGTGGGTCGTTTTCTTCTCTCCAAGCTATACTCCTCTCCCACCACCCCATCATGAGATTCGCATAGCTTGGAGAGAAGGAAACTCCCATTCCTGTTCCATACTTTTGTTGATACATTTTTTGATTAAACAAAAAAACATTGTAGTAAAAACACATCCTGATCATGTCTATTAACATTTTAGAGTGTTCTCGTTCTGTGATTGGTCTCTGTTTCGGGAAAAATTCTATTGCTCTTATTCCGATGTCATGGCTTATGGAGGTGTAAAGTGACACCACATTTATGGTTACCAAAAGATAAGATGGCTGCCAGTCTGTATTCATTAGTAATTTGAGGATGTCCCCTGTATCTTTTATGTAGGAGATTAATGTAGGAACCAATGGAGCAATAAAGTAATCAACATAGTTCGCAATATTTTCATACAAACTTCCACAACTAGAGATTATCGGTCTGCCAGGTGGTCTGTTTAGTGTCTTGTGTACCTTAGGTAAAAAGTACATCGTTGGTATAATCGGGTATTCCACCATTAGATATTTCTTTTCGTTTTCCGTAATTGAAGCTTTCTGTTGCCATCCATTGAGTTTCGTTTCCAGGTCTGATGTGAATTCTGGAATAGGGTTCTTTTTTAATAATTCATAATTCTTTTCATCGTTTAGTTGGCGTAGTACTTCCTCTATGTAGTGTTGTTTGTCCATTACAATGATGTTGCCACCCTTGTCCGCGGGTTTAATTTCGATCATTGAGTTGTTTTTTAGTGTTTGTATTGCTGCTCGTTCTTTTTTTGATAGATTTTCTTTTCGTTTAGAGTGTTTGATGTTTTCCATTTGCTCTATGTCGCTTATAACTAAGTCATAAAATAAATCAATTTTATTTCCTGGATGGAGCATGGGTTAAAATGTCGATTTTTCTTTGAAAGGAGTTTTAATGCTTTTGTCTGTTTTCACTTCCATTTGCTCAAGTATTTGAGTGTCAGTTATTTGAGAGTCCATCACTTCATTCGCAAGTTCATATGCATCGCATATGCATCGCATATGAACTTGCGAATGAAGTGATGGACTCTCAAATAACTGACACTCAAATACTTGAGCAAATGGAAGTGGAAACAGACAAAAGCATTAAAACTCCTTTCAAAGGAAAATCGAAATTTTACCCCATGCTCCATCCAGGAAATAAAATTGATTTATTGTATGACTTAGTTATAAGCGACATAGAGCAAATGGAAAACATCAAACACTCTCAACAAAAAAAGAACGAGCAGCAATACAAACACTAAAAAACAACTCAATGATCGAAATTAAACCCGCGGACAAGGGTGGCAACATCATTGTAATGGACAAACAACACTACATAGAGGAAGCACTACGCCAACTAAACGATGAAAAGAATTATGAATGATTAAAAAAGAACCCTATTCCAGAATTCACATCAGACCTGGAAATGAAACTCAATGGATGGCAACAGAAAGCTTCAATTACGGAAAATGAAAAGAAATATCTAATGGTGGAATACCCGATTATACCAAAAATGTACTTTTTACCTAAGGTACACAAGACACTAAACAGACCACCTGGCAGACCGATAATCTCTAGTTGTGGAAGTTTGTATGAAAATATTGCGAACTATGTTGATTACTTTATTGCTCCATTGGTTCCTACATTAATCTCCTACATAAAAGATACAGGGGACTTCCTCAAATTACTAATGAATACAGACTGGCAACCATCTTATCTTTTGGTAACCATAGATGTGGTGTCACTTTACACCTCCATAAGCCATGACATCGGAAAAAGAGCAATAGAATTTTTCCTGAAACAGAGACCAATCACAGAACGAGAACACTCTAAAAATGTTAATAGACATGATCAAGATGTGTTTGTACAACAATGTTTTTTGTTTAATCAAAAAATGTATCAACAAAAGTGTGGAACAGCAATGGGAGTTTCCTTCTCTCCAAGCTATGCGAATCTCATGATGGGTGGTGGGAGAGGAGTATAGCTTGGAGAGAAGAAAACGACCCACACATGGCAAAAGTAGCACTATGGGTGCGCTTTATTGATGACTTGTTTCTATTATGGAAAGGAACCACAACAGAATTTGAGACCTTTTTTAACATCTTGAACAGTGATGATGTAGGACTAAAATTCACATATAACATCAATCCGAAGGAAATTGAATTCTTGGATATCAAAGTTTTCATAAAGGACAACAAGATAGAAACTACCACCCATAGAAAGAAAACAGCAACAAACAGCATCCTCCACGGCCTGAGTTTTCATCCCCAAAAACTGGTAAAAAGCATACCATATGGAGAATTTCTTCGTATGAAGAGGAATTGTTCAACAACAGAGGAAATGGAGAAACAATTTAAAGATACGAAAGAGCAGTTCCTGGAAAGAGGCTACAAATACATTGATATAGCACAAGGGGAAGAAAAAGTCAGACTGAAAACAAGATTGGAAACACTGAATGATGGAAAGAAAGACGCAACACCATAGAATTAGAAAGAAACAAAGGGTCCAAACGAAGCAATCAAGAAAAAGAAAAATAAGAACAACCACGGATGATTGCAACGTGCAATAAGGAAAGCTATAAGATTCAGAAAATCCTCTTGAAGTATTGGCACATTCTTATGAAAGATCCGGATATAGGTAAAGACATTGGAACCGGTCCTTTAGTCTCATATCGGAGAGCGCCAAACCTCTCGGACCATTTGGTGCGAAGTCACTTCTCAGTAAACAAACCAGCAGATTGGCTCCAAAGGAGAAGCAATGGATTTACAAAATGCATGACCTGCAAGGCTTGTAAAATAGGACAAAATACAACTACCCTGAAAGATCCTTCAGGAAAGGACTTCATAATCAAAACTAAAATAACTTGTGAATCATCATTTGTAGTATACATGCTGAGATGTCACTGAGGAAAAGAACTTATAGGCAGCACAAAAGGCCTGAATGCAGATGAAGAAATGCATGTTCATTTGTAAATTAACTGAAAAATGCAATAATAAGAATTGATATCATGTTGGCATGCTTTGACCGCAGTATGAACCACTGATGTTGGTTGATGTACTTAGATAACAACAATGAGCGCTTGTGATAGTGATATAATCCATTTGAATAGGACTCAATGTGGGGCAAAGGGCACTCAGCCCTAGTAATGACCGCATCTATTAATAAGACACCCACAAAATCGTAGCGCTTAAACAATAGCGCAATAGATATCTTTGTATATACGTAATATATATCCTACTCAAGGACAAAACGTATTGATTGGGTGTCTGTTTTTAGAAATCTCCCCACATTAATGTCCAATTCAGAACGATTTATAAAAAGTAAAAATGTATACTAATTCACAAAGAAACTATAATGCCCATAATGCATCACCGCTGAAAGGAAAGGGTGAGAGTATAAAATGTGGAAATGGAGAAAGGACTAATTGTAGAAACACTGCCGTGACCAAGAACGTTTGTTCGAAACGCGTAGGAGTTTTGCAAGAGACCTGTAAAAATAAATTGTGAATTATCTGCCAAGAAGTGTGCCGCGTGATTCTTTTTGTTTTTGGAATTAAACAAAGACACGCTCCCGGTCTTGGACGCGGGCACCAACAAAAGCGTTCCCTCTGCGACGGGAACAATTGAGAGGAATTGAGAGGAATATATATATATATATATATATATATATATATTTATATAAACACATTCTTTTACTGAAAAAAACAAAGCTTAAAGGGGCATTATAGTTAAGTTGTGTCAGTTCAACATACCATATGAAATTAACAAAAACCACTGAAATTTACCAGTTATAGTTATCTCAAGTAATTATGACTTGTGCCCTAAAGTAACTATAACTTGTGAACCCACTATGCACAGTAATTTTACTACTGATGTCATTTTAGATGTTGGTTGCCACTGAACATGTCATATGTGAGGTCATAAGCAGTGCATGCGAGGGCGCGACTTATAGTTACTTTAGGACATGTTTTAACTGATATATTCAGCGAGCTATAACGTCCATTTAACCTTTGCTTTATTTGAGTGAATTTCTAAGTTTTGTTTTAAGCCAAGTAGCAAAAATATTACCACACCTAACTGTAATATCACGTTAACCTTTGTCTTTTCATTAATAATGTTTTTTAATATAAAGTAAAATATACATTGTTGTGCGTAGTGTAGTGTTAGACACAGGGCATGACCGCCTACACCCAACCACTTGCTGTTGTCCAATTCCCTGCTAAGCACAGTCTGCTGGCTATGCATGGTTGGTGGCCAACCCAGCACTGTGCATGGTGCAATGGGGGAGTTTAGCATGGGCCAACCTCCCACTGGTGCCCACCAGACTATTTATTACAATATAAAGTGGGCCATTTTGAGTAAGGCAAACATACTGGTTGTGCCAAAAAGTCACCAATAAATATAACCAAAAGTATATTTCATAAATATACACATTGCAATGAATAATAACCCGTTGGGAGCTCATGACAAAATGGGTCCGTCATGAACACCAGTACTCCTGTGCTCATGACGGAACCATTCCGTCATGAGTACAGGTACAGAAAATCCCTCTTCTGCAGACAGCAGAAGGATTTCCCATTTTCTTTTTTCCTTGGGAGGTGGGGAAGAGCTTCCACAACCTACCGAAGCCTGTTAGGGGTTTCCATTGTAATGAAGATTGCGCGCATTTCGCGCTGTCGTCATTACAATGAAAACAAAACTGAAAACTTAGTTGCAGTTTCACAGTTTTGGTGCTTGTGGGGCTATCTCAGCCCCGAGCACCGAAATACATGGAAGAAGTATTGTTGGAAAGGGGAGAATATCCCCATTCCAATGCTACCCTTACCTAGTGGATACCTGCTTGGAGAGCACCCCAGGAGGGTGATCCAGAGCAGGGATCGACCCACTAGCACCAGGGAGGGGGAGCGGCCCCTTGGGCAAGGGCGTGTACTCCCCCAATAGGTTTTTCCGCAGATAGTCTTTCTGCCCCCCTGGGGAGCAGATGGTGGCATTAGCCTCCAATCTGCCTCCCTCAGGGGACAGAAAGTCCCCTAGACAACAGGGTTGATTTTTTTTATAGGCCAGGGATAGAGGCTGCCCAGAATGGGCTACAGGTTTTCTTTTTATACGTAGGGGATTGGGGCTTCCCAGAATGGGCATGCCATTGCTCCCACCCCCAAAAAAAGGTACAGTCATTCTGACCCCCCTGGGAGGCATATGGAGCAATAATTCTGTTACCCAGATTCCTTGCAAAACTCAAACTTAGTTAAAAATCACATTTTCCTCACATGATGGAAAGTTCTGGGATCTGTGCGGATTCACAAAATTCCACCCACCACACATTCCCCAAAGTCTTCTGCTAAAAATGGTACCCCCGGGGGGGGGCAGAAAGCCCACTAGGCACCAGGGATTTTTCATTTTCCAAAGTTCGGGGTGGGGACTGCCCAGAATGGACATGCCAATGCCCCCATCCCCCCCCCCCCCAAATGCCACAGTCTTTTTACCCTCTCAGGAGGCAGATGGGGGCACTATACCCTGATCTCTCCCCGGGGGGCAGAAAGCCCACAAGACACCAGGGATTTTTTATATATATGATGTAGGGGTGGGGGATGCCCAGAATGGGCATGCCAATGCCCCACCCCCCCCCATAAAATAGCAACAGTCTTTCTGCCCCCGAAGGCAGATAGGCGCAAAATCCCCTTATCTGCCTCTTGTGAGGGCAGAAAGCCCAATAGGCATCAGGGAATAATTGTTTTTCAAATTCAGGGGTGTTGGCTGCCCAGAATGGGCATGCCAATGTCCCCACCACCCCCAAAAAGCTACAGTCTTTCAGCACCCCCCAGGAGACAGATATGGGCAGTAGCGCCCAGCAAGGGGTGTCAGACAGCACCCCGCAGGGGGGGGCAGAGAGCCTACTAGGCGCCAGCTATTACGCTGGCTTTTTTATGCGTGGGGTGGGGGCTGCCCAGAATGGGCATACCAATGACCCCACCCCCCAAACAAATTGCCACAGTCTTTCTGCCCCCCTTGGGGGCATACTAGGGCAACCCCCTCCAGATTCCCCCCGCCCGGGCGGCAGAAAGCCTACTAGGCATGGACTTATTTTTAGCAATGTGCCTACCTGTGGAATTTGTGCCTTAGCACAGCCGGCACATAGGGAAACCCTCAAACCTGTACATGTTTTTAATTAGACATGAAAGGAAATCCAGGATGGGGTAAGTTGTGTGCCTCTCACCAGATTCTGTTACCCAGATTCCTTGCAAAACTCAAAATTAGTTAAAAATCACATTTTCCTCATATGATGGAAAGTTCTGGGATCTGTGCGGATTCACAAAATTCCACCCACCACCCATTCCCCAAAGTCTTCTGATAAAAATGGTACCTCACTTGTGTGGGTAGGCCATTTTGGAATTTGAAAGGTAGCTATCATTAGTGCAGCAGGATACAATGATATGTGGGGTACACTGAGAACATAATATGGGTTCTTTCTTTTACTTCCCAGATGTTCGTATGCATCCACTTTGTCTCAAGACATAATGCTACTAAATTAGCAAAGATGGTCACTGTATTCGATTCCATTCTATTCTATTCGTGAGGTTTTCTAAAGCGCGTAGCTACCTAGTGCTGAGGCTGCAACAGGTGATTTTACGGATGATCAAGATAAGTTAAACAGGGTGGTTTTTAGCAATTACCTAAACTTAAATTATTAATTTATATATTCATGAATCATTGCTTGTAGGGTATACATAACCGATTAAAAAAGTGGGGGTGGTGATGGACAGAGTATCTGAATTAAACAGAACACTCGTACCCAGTCAAAAGATCGGGGCTTGATCCATCACCGTTTTTTAGCTCACTGCACCATCCCAGCTCAGAACCTGGCTATATGCAAATTAGTCTGTCCCTGGCCCAGTGCATCATGGGAACAGGGCAGACCAAACTACCAAGCCAATTCTTTACTGGAAAGGAAACAAGCTTCCGGGGACCGGTTTCTGGCATTGCAGCCGTCTTCGGCCCGGCTTGCTTGAATCCTGATGGTGCAGTGAGCAAGGGACTCACATCTGAGTATACCCTGCCACACTTGTGGTGGCTAAAACGATTCAAAAAGTGGGGGTGGTGATGGACAGAGTATCTGAATTAAACAGAACACTCGTACCCAGTCAAAAGATCAGGGCTTGATCCATCACCGTTTTTTAGCTCACTGCACCATCCCAGCTCAGAACCTGGCTATATGCAAATTAGTCTGTCCCTGGCCCAGTGCATCATGGGAACAGGGCAGACCAAACTACCAAGCCAATTCTTTACTGGAAAGGAAACAAGCTTCCGGGGACCGGTTTCTGGCATTGCAGCCGTCTTCGGCCCGGCTTGCTTGAATCCTGATGGTGCAGAGAGCAAGGGACTCACATCTGAGTATACCCTGCCACACTTGTGGTGGCTAAAACGATTCAAAAAGTGGGGGTGGTGATGGACAGAGTATCTGAATTAAACAGAACACTCATACCCAGTCAAAAGATCAGGGCTTGATCCATCACCGTTTCTTAGCTCTCTGCACCATCCCAGCTCAGAACCTGGCTATATGCAAATTAGTCTGTCCCTGGCCCAGTGCATCATGGGAACAGGGCAGACCAAACTACCAAGCCAATTCTTTACTGGAAAGGAAACAAGCTTCCGGGGACCGGTTTCTGGCATTGCAGCCGTCTTCGGCCCGGCTTGCTTGAATCCTGATGGTGCAGTGAGCAAGGGACTCACATCTGAGTATACCCTGCCACACTTGTGGTGGCTAAAACGATTCAAAAAGTGGGGGTGGTGATGGACAGAGTATCTGAATTAAACAGAACACTCGTACCCAGTCAAAAGATCAGGGCTTGATCCATCACCGTTTTTTTAGCTCACTGCACCATCCCAGCTCAGAACCTGGCTATATGCAAATTAGTCTGTCCCTGGCCCAGTGCATCATGGGAACAGGGCAGACCAAACTACTAAGCCAATTCTTTACTGGAAAGGAAACAAGCTTCCGGGGACCGGTTTCTGGCATTGCAGCCGTCTTCGGCCCGGCTTGCTCACTGCACCATCAGGATTCAAGCAAGCCGGGCTGAAGACAGCTGTAATGCCAGAAACCGGTCCCCGGAAGCTTGTTTCCTTTCCAGTGAAGAATTGGCTTGGTAGTTTGGTCTGCCCTGTTCCCATGATGCACTGGGCCAGGGACAGACTAATTTGCATATAGCCAGGTTCTGAACTGGGATGGTGCAGTGAGCTAAAAAACGGTGATGGATCAAGCTCTGGTCTGTTGACTGGGTAGGAGTGTTCTGATTAACTCAGATACTCTGTCCATCACCACCCCCTTTTTGAAATTATTTTGGCCACCATGAGTGTGGAAGGGTATGCTCAGACATGAGTCCCTTGCTCACTGCACCATCAGGATTCAAGCAAGCCGGGCCGAAGACGGCTGTAATGCCAGAAACCGGTCCCCGGAAGCTTGTTTCCTTTCCAGTGAAGAATTGGCTTGGTAGTTTGGTCTGCCCTGTTCCCATGATGCACTGGGCCAGGGACAGACTAATTTGCATAAAGCCAGGTTCTGAACAGGGATGGTGCAGTGAGCTAAAAAACGGTGATGGATCAAGCCCTGATCTGTTGACTGTTTAGGAGTGTTCTGATTAACTCAGATACTCTGTCCATCACCATCCCTTTTTGGAATTATTTTGGCCACCATGAGTGTGGAAGGGTATGCTCAGACATGAGTCCCTTGCTCACTGCACCATCAGGATTCAAGCAAGCCGGGCCGAAGACGGCTGTAATGCCAGAAACCGGTCCCCGGAAGCTTGTTTCCTTTCCAGTGAAGAATTGGCTTGGTAGTTTGGTCTGCCCTGTTCCCATGATGCACTGGGCCAGGGACAGACTAATTTGCATATAGCCAGGTTCTGAACTGGGATGGTGCAGTGAGCTAAAAAACGGTGATGGATCAAGCCATGATCTGTTGACTGGGTAGGAGTGTTCTGATTAACTCAGATACTCTGTCCATCACCACCCCCTTTTTGGAATTATTTTGGTCACCATGAGTGTGGAAGGGTATGCTCAGACATGAGTCCCTTGCTCACTGCACCATCAGGATTCAAGCAAGCCGGCCGAAGACGGCTGTAATGCCAGAAACTGGCCCCCGGAAGCTTGTTTCCTTTCCAGTGAAGAATTGGCTTGGTAGTTTGGTCTGCCCTGTTCCCATGGTGCACAGGGACAGACTAATTTGCATATAGCCAGGTGCTGAACTGGGATGGTGAAGTGAGCTAAAAAACGTTGATGGATCAAGCCCTGATCTGTTGACTGGGTAGGAGTGTTCTGATTAACTCAGATACTCTGTCCATCACCACCCCCTTTTTGAAATTATGTTGGCCACCATGAGTGTGGAAGGGTATGCGCAGACATGAGTCCCTTGCTCACTGCACCATCAGGATTCAAGCAAGCCGGGCCGAAGACGGCTGTAATGCCAGAAACCGGTCCCCGGAAGCTTGTTTCCTTTCCAGTGAAGAATTGGCTTGGTAGTTTGGTCTGCCCTGTTCCCATGATGCACTGGGCCAGGGACAGACTAATTTGCATAAAGCCAGGTTCTGAACTGGGATGGTGCAGTGAGCTAAAAAACGGTGATGGATCAAGCCCTGATCTGTTGACTGTTTAGGAGTGTTCTGATTAACTCAGATACTCTGTCCATCACCACCCCTTTTTGAAATTATTTTGGCCACCATGAGTGTGGAAGGGTATGCTCAGACATGAGTCCCTTGCTCACTGCACCATCAGGATTCAAGCAAGCCGGGCCGAAGACGGCTGTAATGCCAGAAACCGGTCCCCGGAAGCTTGTTTCCTTTCCAGTGAAGAATTGGCTTGGTAGTTTGGTCTGCCCTGTTCCCATGATGCACTGGGCCAGGGACAGACTAATTTGCATATAGCCAGGTTCTGAACTGGGATGGTGCAGTGAGCTAAAAAACGGTAATGGATCAAGCCCTGATCTGTTGACTGGGTAGGAGTGTTCTGATTAACTCAGATACTCTGTCCATCACCACCCCCTTTTTGGAATTATTTTGGTCACCATGAGTGTGGAAGGGTATGCTCAGACATGAGTCCCTTGCTCACTGCACCATCAGGATTCAAGCAAGCCTGGCCGAAGACGGCTGTAATGCCAGAAACTGGCCCCCGGAAGCTTGTTTCCTTTCCAGTGAAGAATTGGCTTGGTAGTTTGGTCTGCCCTGTTCCCATGATGCACTGGGCCAGGGACAGACTAATTTGCATATAGCCAGGTGCTGAACTGGGATGGTGCAGTGAGCTAAAAAACGTTGATGGATCAAGCCCTGATCTGTTGACTGGGTAGGAGTGTTCTGATTAACTCAGATACTCTGTCCATCACCACCCCCTTTTTGAAATTATGTTGGCCACCATGAGTATGGAAGGGTATGCTCAGACATGAGTCCCTTGCTCACTGCACCATCAGGATTCAAGCAAGCCAGGCCGAAGACGGCTGTAATGCCAGAAACCGGTCCCCGGAAGCTTGTTTCCTTTCCAGTGAAGAATTGGCTTGGTAGTTTGGTCTGCCCTGTTCCCATGATGCACTGGGCCAGGGACAGACTAATTTGCATAAAGCCAGGTTCTGAACTGGGATGGTGCAGTGAGCTAAAAAACGGTGATGGATCAAGCCCTGATCTGTTGACTGTTTAGGAGTGTTCTGATTAACTCAGATACTCTGTCCATCACCACCCCCTTTTTGAAATTATTTTGGCCACCATGAGTGTGGAAGGGTATGCTCAGACATGAGTCCCTTGCTCACTGCACCATCAGGATTCAAGCAAGCCGGGCCGAAGACGGCTGTAATGCCAGAAACCGGTCCCCGGAAGCTTGTTTCCTTTCAGGTGAAGAATTGGCTTGGTAGTTTGGTCTGCCCTGTTCCCATGATGCATTGGGCCAGGGACAGACTAATTTGCATATAGCCAGGTTCTGAACTGGGATGGTGCAGTGAGCTAAAAAACGGTGATGGATCAAGCCCTGATCTGTTGACTGGGTAGGAGTGTTCTGATTAACTCAGATACTCTGTCCATCACCACCCCCTTTTTGAAATTATTTTGGTTACCATGAGTGTGGAAGGGTATGCTCAGACATGAGTCCCTTGCTCACTGCACCATCAGGATTCAAGCAAGCCAGGCCGAAGACGGCTGTAATGCCAGAAACCGCCCCCCGGAAGCTTGTTTCCTTTCCAGTGAAGAATTGGCTTGGTAGTTTGGTCTGCCCTGTTCCCATGATGCACTGGGCCAGGGACAGACTAATTTGCATATAGCCAGGTGCTGAACTGGGATGGTGCAGTGAGCTAAAAAACGGTGATGGATCAAGCCCTGATCTGTTGACTGGGTAGGAGTGTTCTGATTAACTCAGATACTCTGTCCATCACCACCCCCTTTTTGAAATTATTTTGGCCACCATGAGTGTGGAAGGGTATGCTCAGACATGCGTCCCTTGCTCACTGCACCATCAGGATTCAAGCAAGCTGGGCCGAAAACGGCTGTAATTCCAGAAACGGGTCCCCGGAAGCTTGTTTCCTTTCAGTGAAGAATTGGCTTGGTAGTTTGGTCTGCCCTGTTCCCATGATGCACTGGGCCAGGGACAGACTAATTTGCATGTAGCCAGGTTCTGAACTGGGATGGTGCAGTGAGCTAAAAAACGGTGATGGATCAAGCCCTGATCTGTTGACTGGGTAGGAGTGTTCTGATTAACTCAGATACTCTGTCCATCACCACCCCCTTTTTGAAATTATTTTGGCCACCATGAGTGTGGAAGGGTATGCTCAGACATGAGTCCCTTGCTCACTGCACCATCAGGATTCAAGCAAGCCGGGCCGAAGATGGCTGTAATGCCAGAAACCGGTCCCCGGAAGCTTGTTTCCTTTCCAGTTAAGAATTGGCTAGGTAGTTTGGTCTGCCCTGTTCCCATGATGCACTGGGCCAGGGACAGACTAATTTGCATATAGCCAGGTTCCGAACTGGGATGGTGCAGTGAGCTAAAAAACGGTGATGGATCAAGCCCTGATCTGTTGACTGGGTAGGAGTGTTCTGATTAACTCAGATACTCTGTCCATCACCACCCCCTTTTTGAAATTATTTTGGCCACCATGAGTGTGGAAGGGTATGCTCAGACATGAGTCCCTTGCTCACTGCACCATCAGGATTCAAGCAAGCCTGGCCGAAGACGGCTGTAATGCCAGAAACCGGTCCCCGGAAGCTTGTTTCCTTTCCAGTGAAGAATTGGCTTGGTAGTTTGGTCTGCCCTGTTCCCATGATGCACTGGGCCAGGGACAGACTAATTTGCATATAGCCAGGTTCTGAACTGGGATGGTGCAGTGAGCTAAAAAACGGTGATGGATCAAGCCCTGATCTGTTGACTGGGTAGGAGTGTTCTGATTAACTCAGATACTCTGTCCATCACCACCCCCTTTTTGAAATTATTTTGGCCACCATGAGTGTGGAAGGGTATGCTCAGACATGAGTCCCTTGCTCACTGCACCATCAGGATCCAAGCAAGCCGGGCCGAAGACGGCTGTAATGCCAGAAACCGGTCCCCGGAAGCTTGTTTCCTTTCCAGTGAAGAATTGTCTTGGTAGTTTGGTCTGCCCTGTTCCCATGATGCACTGGGCCAGGGACAGACTAATTTGCATATAGCCAGGTTCTGAACTGGGATGGTGCAGTGAGCTAAAAAATGGTGATGGATCAAGCCCTGATCTGTTGACTGGGTAGGAGTGTTCTGATTAACTCAGATACTCTGTCCATCACCACCCCCACTTTTTGAATCGTTTTAGCCACCACAAGTGTGGCAGGGTATACTCAGATGTGAGTCCCTTGCTCACTGCACCATCAGGATTCAAGCAAGCCGGGCCGAAGATGGCTGTAATGCCAGAAACCGGTCCCCGGAAGCTTGTTTCCTTTCCAGTTAAGAATTGGCTAGGTAGTTTGGTCTGCCCTGTTCCCATGATGCACTGGGCCAGGGACAGACTAATTTGCATATAGCCAGGTTCCGAACTGGGATGGTGCAGTGAGCTAAAAAACGGTGATGGATCAAGCCCTGATCTGTTGACTGGGTAGGAGTGTTCTGATTAACTCAGATACTCTGTCCATCACCACCCCCTTTTTGAAATTATTTTGGCCACCATGAGTGTGGAAGGGTATGCTCAGACATGAGTCCCTTGCTCACTGCACCATCAGGATTCAAGCAAGCCTGGCCGAAGACGGCTGTAATGCCAGAAACCGGTCCCCGGAAGCTTGTTTCCTTTCCAGTGAAGAATTGGCTTGGTAGTTTGGTCTGCCCTGTTCCCATGATGCACTGGGCCAGGGACAGACTAATTTGCATATAGCCAGGTTCTGAACTGGGATGGTGCAGTGAGCTAAAAAACGGTGATGGATCAAGCCCTGATCTGTTGACTGGGTAGGAGTGTTCTGATTAACTCAGATACTCTGTCCATCACCACCCCCTTTTTTAAAATATTTTGGCCACCATGAGTGTGGAAGGGTATGCTCAGACATGAGTCCCTTGCTCACTGCACCATCAGGATTCAAGCAAGCCGGGCCGAAGACGGCTGTAATGCCAGAAACCGGTCCCCGGAAGCTTGTTTCCTTTCCAGTGAAGAATTGTCTTGGTAGTTTGGTCTGCCCTGTTCCCATGATGCACTGGGCCAGGGACAGACTAATTTGCATATAGCCAGGTTCTGAACTGGGATGGTGCAGTGAGCTAAAAAACGGTGATGGATCAAGCCCTGAATTGTTGACTGGGTAGGAGTGTTCTGATTAACTCAGATACTCTGTCCATCACCACCCCCTTTTTGAGGGTATACATAACCGCCATGGTTTCAGATTGCTTATGTGCGACATTTTCATAATTTCTGTGTAATTATGAGTGATAGTCAACAACTACGAGTGACACTTTCTCGCTAACAGTATAATGTCACCCACACTTTGTAGTAGCAATGCATAGCCCACTGCCTAGGCTGGACACCTGTTCCTGAACGGGGCGGTAGAGAATCAATAAACTAAACAAAAATCCTCATCCTTTGCCAGCCTGCCCCTTCCCTGGCTGGCAACTAATCAAATTAATGGCATGATCATATCATGATCAATTGACAGAGTCTGTCCAGGCTCTCTGCCACATAAGACCTGAGCCCGACTACAGGATGTGAGAGGGGCCCCAGGGGGGATTTTCTCCTTGTACAGTTCTCCAATTAGGCCACTCTTTTACTGCAGTTTAGACTGACCCAGTTGTTGGCATGTATTTAGAAGCTTTATTTTGCTGCTAGACAGCCACATCTGTTTGATACTATGTTTTGAGCAGGGGTTGCTATTTTACATTAATCAGGTGGGTGGGTGATTTTGTGGTTTGGTCTTCAAATCTCCGAAGTTTTTTGGGGCTTGCATAGGAGTTTCTGTGTTAGTAGGATATTTCCATGTAATAATATAGTGAGATTCCTATTCCTCCCGTTATACACTAGTACTACCTTTTGGCCTTTGAAAAACAAGCACAGCTTTTATGCATCCGTCCCAGCAGAGCGAGAAACTGGAACTATGAGGTTTTATCGCACTTAAGACACCTTTCCTTTGTGTGGCAATCTCAGGTATTGGAGCAATGTGAGAAAATTACTGCCAATGTGTTATTTTAGTGCGAGATGCATGGCACTTGGTAAGGGTGGGTAGACAAGCAGCAAAGGGTGGCATATCACTTTGCTGAACAGATTTGTGCCTCATTTCTAATCAGAAACTCGATTGATCAGTAAATAGTTTATAGCGCTGATGTGCTTGGTGGAGATTATGCTGTGTGCCATGCAGCGTGCATGTCAATAGGTCAATTTTATAATTTCTTATTAAAAAATTACTGGACAATTTGGCTGGCCATCCAATAATCATGAATAGGATTCTGTGTTAATTTCCTTCACTACAAAGCAGATCCACATTATCTACTCCAGAGGTAGCCTTGTTGTTACTTATAGGCTACTAGAATATGAAAACAAGCTATTCTGATGGAGGGATAAACACCTCACACATCTAAGCATGCCAAAGTCTCCTGAGAGTCCAGCAAAACACCGGCAAGGGAAAGAACCACTTCACAGAGGATGAACTTGTGGGAGTCAGACCTCAATATTTACCTGCATCCCAATGTTATCATCGCCTCAAAATTTACTTTCAGTGTCTCAGTTTTGGCACCCTTGATCTAGTGAAAAAATCACAACCCTTTTCAACATCAGGCCCAAAAAACAGCAGAGTAATGTAATAAATGACTGGGTCCACTCAATAACTGAGTTCTAGTCCGATGAAAAGTTAAAGCCTTTATTACAAACTCTCAAAAAAGGCAACACTGTAAATAAGAATGCAGTGCCATATAAGGCTTAGATACAGAATACATAGTCAGCATTCAAAAGAATTCTATGTCCTAATAGGCAGCAAAAGTAAAAAAGACTCAATCCCTAATTAAACAAGAAGTTTTCAATATCAAAGTCCTGAGAGGAAACTGAAAAGTCTCTGGCTCACCCCCCATAATGGAGGGTTTTTATACATAATTTACACTTAGGTAATAAGCAAAAACTGAAAAGTCAGTATTGCATGACAACGATAATCCACATTGGACAAATGAGAATCGTGATAGTCATTAGAATTATTAAACCACTAACCCATTCCTAAAGCGGAGGAAATCTAAACCAGCTTTCATGGCAAAAGCATATTCCGGAGATGTATAACACAATATGAAATATTTTCAAACGCATGGATTAAACGCAGAAACCACATTACGTCTTGAAATAGATCAACTGTTTGTCTGAATGTTCTGCATCGCATTTGATAACACATCATATGGTTTAATTCTGTTTTTAACAATGGTAGAATTGGTTGTAAATAGGTGTACATACATGAAATTCATTTTTACTAAATTGTATGTACCATTTGAATATTGATTTTTATGCTATGCTGTCTGTTTCAACATGTACTTTTATGGCCCACAGTGGTCGAAATAAAGTTATCAATGATGATGAAATATTTTCAAACAAAGACTCATACACTAGTGTATTCTAGCGTGCCTACATCAGCACTTCCAGCAAAGGACCTTCAGAATGATAGGGAGCCCAATGAAAATTTCATTCACAATACATGCTCTCTAAAGAAGAAAACAATGAAGTCACAGCGTCCTGTGTTCTGCAAACACTTCAGGGAGAGAAGACATGCAGGGGGACATTGATTTGAAGACTTAATAAGCAGGAGTACACTGAAGAGAACACCAAATGAAGCCATTTTGAATGCAGCAGTATGAGATTGAAACAGACGGCCACAATTAGTATATCCTGGAGGGCACATGTTAGAGCACTGATAGAGAACATAAACATTGCCTCTCTCCCATGCATCAGGACAACGAATGACTGACACAAGAATAATATACCCAGGACATAGGTGTGCCCATGTAAACTGAAGACATTTTCCTTGAACATTCAGAAAAGTTGGCTGCTTCCATAGTCACTTGATAATTCGAAGTGGGATTTGGCTTTCCACAGATTTAACGTAGGCAATCATGTTGAAGTGATGTGCAAGCATTACCGGAAAAATGACAACTCGCTCACCTTGTGGAGTCCTGAAGAGGCCAGAAGCAACCGGCCGAGTCCACAATAATGATCAAGAAATAATTGGAGACAAAATGATAGTTGTAGCACACTACACACGTATAAATCTAAGGTTATTAAACAAGTGGGTAGTTGGTATATAGGGGTGGACCTAGGAAATAAAATATGATGTAGGCAGTCACACATTGAGAAATTAGTACACGAGGACATAGGTGTGAATCTTAATTGATACAATTGCAAGGTATTATACACTTTGCAAGATGGAAATAAAAAAATAATATGCAGTTACCGCAGGGAGTTTTAAATTATACATTTTACAAATGAGCAGTAAAAGTACTTAAAATATTTTCCAATAGCAATTAATAAGGTATTATCGAGTAATAAATAAGTGTTAATTTATTCCTCACAGGCCAACTGTATTTTGCACAGATTTGACAAGCCTTAGGCCTAGAGGGTTATTTGCCCCCCTCCCTATGATACATAAGAGCACCAAAAGCATAATACATTTTAATAAAATGATGTCACAGCAAAAATGTTGCATAACTAAACTTGATTAATAAGCTCACTTCTTAACCTCTGCAAAGAATCACTCAAAGTGCAATATTACCAATTCATAGGCTACCACTATATTCACTCTAAAATCATTACTTTTCAAAATTAATTCCTCACCAGATTTTGTACATTTAGAAAAGCTTCACCAAATACAACATTCTTATTGAGGAGGCCCTCAAAGACAATGTATGTTTATATAGGAAGGTTGCCATGAAAATGATTGAAAGCCACCAGATAACGACCAGCTTCCAAGATGAAGTGAATGAGGTGGTGCAACCCATAAGGAAATTTAAGAGGTGAATAAACAATACTACCTCAAAAGGTATACCAATGAGAAGCAGTTAAGCAATTAGTGTCACATCAAAGGTACTGGTGGAGGCCTTTGCAGCAGATTCCACAGACCTTCCCAATGAGACACTTGTTGGGGAAGCGCTCAACCCAGTAGCAGTGCATAGCCTTCTTGATATTGAAACTTCAGCCATTTGTCCACGGGAGAGCACAGGAGGTGAACTTTGAAGTTATGTTGTCAATGATAACACGATAGACTGTCACTGATTCACTTATTCATATAACCAACACTGTCCTCAATGGTCACAGCTGTGGATGGACTGTGTAAGTGACATGCCTAGCACCACCTGCAAGAACATTAACGCCAAACATTCTGGTTTATTTAGTTATGACCACCTACACTACCAATGCACACTAACTTAATTCACATTGCATACATTCACTTATCACAAAGTCCCCTTTTTAAATGGTGAAGCTAAATTGTATTGTGCCACATATTTTTAAAATGACACCACATGCATGTCTCCATAGACCCTATATCACATAAGAGAGTCTGGAAGGATGAGGCCAAGGAGATAATGACCCTTAACCTACTTGCCAGCAAGGAAGAATCAACACCTGTGTTCCAGTTGAGAGGGCCCAAACCCAAAGTGTCAATAATCAAACTGATTGGTCAACTTAACAGCAAGTGTAAACTGGACTTGATGCATTTGAGAAATAAATCCTCCAGGTCTTGAAACAGTGACTCTGTTATGTCACCTTCATTGGCCATTGGGTTTGACCTCACTAATCTTTTGAAGGAACATATGAAGGAGCTCAAGGATGGCTTCATGTCCGCACATTAGACAGTGGTTTGGAGAGCAGAGTGGGCTCTCCTCCTGCCCATATACTGCCACTGGCCAGTTGCACAAGAGGTTAGTGCAGCTGGTGGCTAATGCTTTTACTATTCTCAGCTCGCAAGGTGCCTACCTGCAGAAGGACTTAGGGGCATATTATCAAGGGGCTTTATCTCCGCTTTTTTGGCTTTAAAAGCCAAGAAAGCGGAGATAAAATTATCTCCCTATTACCAAGCTGTCGCTAACACCAGTTAGCGACAGCTAATAGGAGATAGTGACCATCTTGGGTCCCGCTTTGCATGTCAGTGATATTTATCACTAATGACATGCAAAGTGGGCGTGCCAAGATGTTAGCGACTGAAAACAGTCGCTAACATCGCTATCTCCTATTACCAACTTTTGGAGATATTCGCGCTAAGCGCGAATATCTCCAAAAGCTAACACTTGCCCAGGAGCAGTTCTTAGCCATGTTATCCAATGGGAGGTGGATAACATGGCTAAGAGCATTTGCTCGATAATGCATGAATATCGCTGACTTTTCAGCGATATTCATGCATTGCGGCCGTTTTTTATCGCATTTGCGATAAACCTTGCTAATAGCAAGGTTTATCTGCGATAAAAATCGCCGATTTGCGGCGATAATTTTTGTCTCTAAATAAGTTAGAGACAAAAATTATCTCTATTGGTTGGTAATATGCCCCCTTGTCACTGATAACTCTACACTGAAAAATGGAGCCTTTTACTGATGGCCATTACCCTTGTCAATTTATTGCTACTCCCCTCAGTACAGTTGAAAACATCATAAGCTTTTTGGCCTTAAGTATGGTCTGTGTGCCTGCCACCAGCAGCCTAACCACCAGAAGACTAGACAAGAGGTCATCAAAGCCTTTAGTTTGAATGCCATCTTTTATATCCATATTTCTTTGACTGAACACATCTTAGTGCCTCATTCTGTTGAGTCCATATCCTTGTCCTTTTTGTCCCAATTTCATGCTCAGTTGGACTTATTTCAGAATGTTGTAATACTTTATTCGATGGAAATACATCATAAAAGTACAAACATACAGACATGTAAAAACTAATAATCCATAGTACTACAATTACATCTCCTAAAATCAAGTAAAAACGATGTTAAAAAGAATGTCTTCCCCTTTCCCAATTTTTATACATTGTTCAACAGCCTGGAGCGTATTAACCATGCGCCCCCCAAATATTTGGCCACCCCGCAGACAATGTACATAGAAACAGTGTTGGTTGTAATAATATGTAGGGCTGACATATGATCTTTTACACCCAACTCCCTACATACAGGTTTCAGCCATTTAGCTCTAACAGATTTATATGTTGAACAGGCAAATAGAAAGTGGGGAAGGGTTTCCTCAGGACAATGACAACCTGGACATTTTAATTCAGATCCCCCCTTAGATTTCCATTTTCCCAAAAAACCATTAAGAGGCAGGGTGCCATACCTTAATTTCTGGAATAGAGTTCTGTGACTGGATACTTGGATAAAATCCAAGAACGGTTCCAACTTCATAGATGGTTTATGAGCAAGAAAATTCATTGTTAAGGTGCCCAAGTTTGAGCTGATATTAATCTTGGCCTCAACCCAGTCCCAATACAATTTCTTTACAATCTCTTTTGGGGGAGGATCTTGTGACACCCAAGACTCCCCGAGACCTAATGAAACTACTAGTTTCTTGAGGTTGTTAAGCCATTTTATTTGATTAGAAACATTAAGAGTTATTAGCTCATCCAACACTCGAGCATACCCCGTTAGTTCCTCGGTTCTTCTAAGTCGTACCCAAAATAACAATGGTCTTAGCCGAACTTTATCCAAAATTGATTTTTTTCCCATATCAAAAAATAATGGTAACAAGGGTGAAGAAATCGGAAGTGAGACTAAGTCTCTAATAAACTTATTTTCAGCAATTACCAGTGGCCTAGTATTTTCTGCCCCCATAATTCGGCGCCATAAACTGCCGAAGGTAAAGCCTTCCCCTCATAGACTATTAAAGCAGGGGCTACCGGTCTACTTATGGAGAGTCGCTGGTTCTTCATTATTGCACCGGACACCCTTTTTAAATTTAGTACCATCTTAGAAATATGGGAATCCCAGGTCATGCGATTAGACAGTCTCACCCCGAGATAGTCAAATTCATTCACAACCTCCAGGGGGGATCCTCGCAAGGTAACATGAACCTTCCTGATTTTTCTGTTGGGGGTTAGGACCATTAGTTTTGTCTTCAGGGTGTTGACAGTTAACCCACGGTCATCACAAAATAGGGAAAAACGATCAAGCAGTGTTTGTAGACCCTTAGGGGTTTTAGACATCAAGAGGGTGTCGTCAGCAAAGAGGAGTGTCGGAGTTTTCTCCCCGGCAAGGACGGGGGCATCTGCCGGAACCTCCCTCAAATGGTCTACCACCCCATTTATGAAGAGGGAGAATAGAGTTGGCGCCATCACGCATCCCTGCCGAACCCCCCTGCTGACTGGTACCCTCTCTGTCAGTTGACCCTGTCTGCCCCACCGTATTCTTGCATAGGTGTTCTCGTGCATTTTAATAACTAGTTGGAGTAATGGGCTTGGGAAACCCATGGCTTGCAAAATCTCCCATAGCTTGGCACGAGGGATGACATCGAAAGCCGTTTTCAAATCGATGAAAGCCAGATACAGGCAGCCCTTAATGATCGATACTGTCTTCCAATATACGGCACAAAACCGGAAAACTTGGTCCATAGCACCAACATTCCGCCTAAAACCAGCCTGAAAGTGCGTAAGAATGTCATTATCCATTAGCCAGGTCTCCACTCGGTTTATAATGACCCTGCCAACTACCTTTTGGATGGTGTCAATCAAACTGATTGGTCTGTAGTTGGCAGGGTCCTCTCTGTCTCCTTTTTTTAAAATTGTAACTACCTCTGCCCCTTTCGAAGAATCAGGGATAGGATGGCCTAGCTGGATAAGAGCCAATAAAGTTGCTATATACTTGGCCCAGATTAGGGGATCATGTAATAAAAGATCTCCAGACAGGCCATCTGGACCGGCCGCTTTGCCTGGTAATATCTTTAAGATTGCTGCCTTGACTTCTAGTTCAGAAAATATTATTCCATTAGCCATCATTTCCGGGCCAGAGACATTTTTATTAATATCTGTCGAAGGGGGGATGGGTGTTTGAACCACAACATTACAGTATAATTTTAAAAAATGGGCATGCCATTGCTGGTCGGTGATATGATTTAAGATAGGGTTAACACCCCTCCTATCTAGCTTGTTGATCAGTTTCCAAAATATAATGGAATTTTTACCGCTAGCAGCAGTTTTAAGCTGTTGCCAATGCTCTTCCTCCCAATTTCTTTTTGTCAAAGCAATGGAACCTCGATACTCCTTCCTTGCTAATTTTACTGCCAGTGGATCCTTTAGTTTAACTGCTAAACCAATGGCTTTTCTCTTGGCTCTACACTCCGCAGTAAACCACGGATTCTCTTTGGGCAATCCATTGGCCACCACGGATTTTCTTTGGGGGGTTTTAAAGGAAGTATGCTCCTATTTTATCGGTAAAAATTTGGTACTGACCCAGTAGTTTTTGGCCGATAAGGGGGATCTCTCCTCTTACCGCCTCTGCAAGGCTGGAAATTTCCGTTTTAACTAGTTCCCTGATATTATCAATTTTCCCCCCTCTTCAAGTTGTACCACGTCCCACCTCCGTTTACGACTACAATTAGTTGGTAGAACATCCTTTGTAACCATCTCAGGCCCCCCTTCATTGGTAACCCCATGGCCCCAACTGATTTCCATGCAGAGTGGGTTATGGTCACTGTCGAAGGACTGTTTAACTTCCATATCTTTTAGACTAGCCCAAGAGTGTACATCTAAAAAAATATAATCGATACGTGATGGGCAACTTATCCTGTTGAAGGTCATAGCTCCTTCACGATCAGAGGTTGTCCGACCGTTTAATGCCCGTAAATTATGGTCCAGGGCTAATGCATTCAACTGAATTGCTCTTGCGGTCCACTTTTTAATAGGCGCCAATGTTAAAAGTGGAATGGCCTGACTCCAGTCTTCAGAATTTAAACCCAGAACATCCTCATCATCTAAAGGTTCAAATGTACAGTTAAAATCACCCCCCAACAGAATTTTAGACCTAGGTGGAAGCTCAGTCAATTTAACATCTAGAAGCTCAATCGTTGGAGAGATTGAACCACCCGGGGTTCCTCTTGCATAAACACAAAACAAGTGAACACAACTCCCATTAGGGCTTTTCAATGAAATATGCAGGATATCATTTGACGGTATGTTATGTATCGTAACAGAATAATTCAAGTTCACCTTTACCCAGATGAGAACGCCACCAGAGGGGCGTCCTTTTCCTATAGAAACTGCTGGGACAAAATAAGAGGAGTACCCATTTTTATATTGAGGGGTCATACACCATGTTTCCTGAAACATACAAATATGGAAATTATCAACAAAATCATTCCATTCTGGAATTTCAAGGTTTTTCCTTAGTCCCGCTATATTCCATGAAATAATATTGATTGAAGAAGAGACAGTAGCTATTACAGGAGATAAGGGCGAGGGGGTGCAGGCAGGTTCCATCGTTATAGTGGGCATGTTGTTCACAGACTCCACTATATTTTCTCCGGCTATGGGGATTGTCTGTAATAACCCAACATTCCCTGTAGGGACCTTGTGACCAGGGGAGTGGGTTAGATGTCAATCCACTGCCTCTAGACTACTAAAGGTATTGAAGCAGGGTAAAGGGGTTGGGTAATGATGAAGACCAATCCAATCTCCCTGGAACTGGGTGACCCCCTGTGGGTGTCTGCCTACTCTCCTTCGCACTGTACTCCATCCTCTATCTTCCCCCCCATCCCAGTAGTTGGCTTTATGATCATGAAAAGACTCTTCTCTCAACCCCCTTCTTGAATTGTTTGGAGCTCTTAACCAACTCCATCTATTACTGTGTTGATCTGACAGCATATAAAAATGGGAAAGTGATTTGACTTGGATAGGGGAACTGATGTCACATGGGGATCCTGCACAGATATACTCCACTGTGCACGGGTCCTCAAATGTCACCACAATACAATCACCCTGAATGTTTTTGGGCTTCTCACCCACCCAAGGTGCTCTCTCTAACATAAGCATGTTACTGCGAGTATTTGGCGGTAATGGATAATTCCTATCAAGCCAGTAACATACCTTATTTGTAAGAGCCCAAAATGGTTCAGAAGATGAAGGAGGGAGCTCTGGAACTCCTGTTAATACAATTACATAAGGGTGGGCATCAGGGGGTAGATTAATATTCCGGCGTGGTTTAGTACTTACTGGAGGGGCAGAGGATGGTTTGAGATTAGTTGTATTGGAAGGTTTAGGGGCAATAATGATGGGACCATTCACTTTTGGAAGTAAACTGTTTGACGTAGGGGGCAAAATGTTACAACTATTTTTATTAGCCTCGGTAGGGAGAATTTTAGCAGAGCGCGCATTTGGGGCAGGGGTGTTCCCTACAACTTGTGAGATGGACAAAGAAGGTACATCACCAACTGAAGCTTGCCCTCCATTAGTCTTTTTAACAGTGGGTTTTGGTGTGGTTTTTAGTTCCATATTTAAGGCTTTCAGATTATCTTCAATGCCTTTTAGTCTGGTTTCCAAAGGGGACAGAAGAGATGTTATCAGTGCGGCTATAGAGCTCATAAAAATACCTTTACTATCTTCCTCCCCGACGGAAGGTTCAACCTGAGTACAATCCTCTAGAAAATTTTCCAGACTTTGGGTTGAGGCTGTATCATCGGGGATGTCCAGAGGTAGGAGGTGAGAAGCACGACGCTCCTCAGATTTATCTTCACTGATTGCTAAGGTGACCACTATGTCCTTCTCTACCTACGACCCATGGGACGAACCACTTGGATCTCTAAGAGTTCCCCCCTCATCCGGTGTGAACATTAAGACAGAGTTATCCTGATTGGTAGTATGGGTGGATTTGGGAATAGCACCCTCCCTAAGGCCTCTAGTTGCTATTAGTCCATCATGTTCATTTGAGATGTTTGGGGGTACTACCAGGGAAGTCAAGGGGGCAACTTGAGGGGACAGTAAAGGAGTGTGATCCTCAAATGCAGTTTGGCTGGTAGACACGAATGGGTTTTCAGAGATGGGTTGGGAAGGGTCTAGGAGGCGAATACATTGGGAACTATTTGGTGAGAGTACGTGGGCTAAAGGGCCTAGAGATGATCTCCTAGCAGCTTCGAGGTCTCTTGACACTCTTCTTTCCATGAGGGCAATTCCTTCATCGATTAAAGTGTTAGTACGCACAATGAAATTGTCCAGAGTGCCCGTCAATTTTGCGGCGCTGGCTGCAGCCTTACTTCGGGTTTCCCGTGTGCACATCCCTGTAGCCATTGTACAACAATATAGTAAATAAAGGTAGACCCGAAGTTGCAAGCAGTTAGTGATCAATAAACCAAACCAGGGGCTGTGGCCCAGACCAGACTCTACAGGCCTCGGAGGGCCACAGAGGGCCCGCCCTTTGCCCGGGCTTAGCCCCGGGCTTCGACCCGCGCACGTCCCGCTAGTGCGTTCAAGAAAGAGGCTTTGTCCTAGCACTGTGCGGGCGGTGCTTCCGGGGAGAGCGGGTCAGGTGGTCTCAATCTGACCACGCAGGGGCTCCTGGTCACTGGAGTCCCTGCACTACGCTCGCAGCCCCAATAGACTCACCACGCCCCGTCCAAACACAGGTGAAGCGGGACCCACGAAGCGGGTCCGGCGGAAAGTAAAGCTGGAAGGTGGTGCTCGGTGTAAATTAATCCGAAGGGTCCTTTCCCCTCACAGTCTCTATGCCACAAGAAGGATTCCCACCAGATGAAGAGCAGGCAGCTGGTTTTAACAGGATCCCACACTGTGCGGGCGGCGCTTCCGGGGAGAGCGGGTCAGGTGGTCTCAATCTGACCACGCAGGGGCTCCTGGTCACTGGAGTCCCTGCACTACGCTCGCAGCCCCGTTAGACTCACCACGCCCCGTCCAAACACAGGTGAAGCGGGACCCGCGAAGCGGGTCCGGCGGAAAGTAAAGCTGGAAGGTCGTGCTCGGTGTAAATTAATCCGAAGGGTCCTTTCCCCTCACAGTCTCTATGCCACAAGAAGGATTCCCACCAGATGAAGAGCAGGCAGCTGGTTTTAACAGGATCCCACACTGTGCGGGGGGCGCTTCCAGGGAGAGCGGGTCAGGTGGTCTCAATCTGACCACGCAGGGGCTCCTGGTCACTGGAGTCCCTGCACTACGCTCGCAGCCCCGTTAGACTCACCATGCCCCGTCCAAACACAGGTGAAGCGGGACCCGCGAAGCGGGTCCGGCGGAAAGTAAAGCTGGAAGGTGGTGCTCGGTGTAAATTAATCCGAAGGGTCCTTTCCCCTCACAGTCTCCCCTCACAGTCTCTATGCCACAAGAAGGATTCAGTTTCTTAATGTTCCATTATCATATACAGTTAGACTTCTGTTTACGTCCTTCAGTCTCTTTCTCTGGTAGAATGGGACTTATTTCTCTTTCCTTTGATCTTCATCACATATGCAGCCAGACACGTATTCTGTTTTCTCATAACCAATTCCAATGTCTGGTTAAACCTCAGCTGACTTAATTTTTGGTGCATCCTCTTATTTGAAAATATTTTAATATAGTTCCCTCTACAGTATTGTACATTTTGTTAGTTGCCTTAGAATTATTTCAGTCTCACTCAGGATTGGACTGAGCTCCGGGGCAATCAGGCAGTGGCCGATGGGCTGATAGTGGTCTGTGTGTGGGCTGGTATTTAGCATTTTGTGAGCCTGTGTATGGCCAGGTGGGCTGATTTTTACTGTTGATTTACCTGATATTACTACAAACATTGACTGCAGCAAACACAAATCCATACAGTATCCAATGCCTGGCAAAATACCCTCACAGCATGTCTTTACAAGTTCAAAACAGGCTAGATTTGGAAATGTCGGGCACTTTTTAGCTATCTGGTTCACTCATGGGGTCCACTTTTATTTTGGTGCCTGAGCCTCTTTTGCATCCCAGTCTGACCATTGGTATCAATTCATTTTTCCTTGCACATCCTTCCACATCTGCAGCACAATTATGTACATGTCACATCCCGAGATTTCCATTGTATGAATGAACATGATGCAACTGGGGCCCATATATCCTTAGGAGCAATGTCACAGAGGGGTATATTTACACGGTCATTGTGCCACGGGAGCATTACTTTTTCCAATTGTGAGAAGGTAGTTCTGACCATCTAAGCCACCTGGATTTTTTGCTTTTTGATCACCTGCTTCTTTTTAGCTTTTTCTATGGGAGAGCCTCATAATCTGGGACGCACACACGGTAAACTCATGATAAAATGGACTGCCTGTGTTTTCCACCAGTGTCCGCCTTGTGATATAAGGCCACTTTGCAGCAGCCTGGGTAAGGGGACGCAGACTGGTTACATGTGGACACATGTGTGTACCCGTGTAATGGCTGTGTGAGAGAGATTCCTGTGGTGCGCCGCTCAGGAACTGGGCACAGATAGGATGGTGTAGAAGGGACTATGCAGAGTTGGGTGGTGATACAGAATAGGCTTCATAATATCGGGGTACACATGTAAGGGATAGTCAGCGTGCTTTACTGTTTCACTGTAGGAACACTCCATTATACTCCTATGGAGAAGGAGACCACATGGGGTAGTTTTGGTTCCGTTGGGCCTACAAACTCCAGACACATGCAAAAGTACACTGTAAGCAGTAGCAGCCCATGGAGGGAGTGCCGCAGGGCAGTGGGGTGTGGTGGGGAGGGGTAGGGTGGGGGTAGTAAACTCTGAATCACGGCCGAACAGAGTAATGTAAATAAATAAAATTAATTTCATTGCCCACACTGAAACACATTTGGAGTTTCAGTGCACGCAATTAAATTTGTTTTATTTATTTATTTATTTACATTACTCCGGTCGGCCATGAGCCGGAGCTTACTACCCACACCCTGTCCCTCCTCCACCCCACCTCACCGCTCCACGGCACCCCCTCCACAGGCCGCTACTAACTGTAAGTTGTGTGAAAAGAACCGTTCTGCTATGTCCAAGGGTATATCTGTTCTGCTTATCGGTCATCCAGAAATGTCATATTCCTCTGACTCAGCACAGCAATAGAGCCCAGGCCTGGTGTGACCCTGCCAATCTGGATTAATTACTTTCCTCCCCAAACTTTAGCATCAGAGGCCTAGCAATTTACGGCAAGCATTCCCCCAGGCGAAAGTCTTCTCTCCTGGCGGGAGAGATTGGGTGAAGCTGCAGGACATCAATCAGCATCTGTCACCCGGTGCCAGGCACCAGGGCTGCTCCAGGCCTAGGCTTTGATGTCAGCAAGTGGGGGAAGGGGGTTTTTCAGAGACCATATGGCATAGGTCTCCTGGATGATGCCATCTTAAAGTATCCAAGAGGCCTGTGCAGGAATGAGGGCTCAAGGGTAGAGAGGTGGTGTGGCACTGCATGATAGGGCAGAGGTGCATTCCTGCCAGCCCCCTCTGCCTTTCTGTTAAACGTTTTTGCACAGAAAGAGGACCTCTCTCAGGGATCTGGCCTTGCTACGGAAGACTAGTACTGGAGGGTGACGCCATGGGCTGTTGGAAGGTGGAATCCCTTGACTGCCCTCAGGACTCTGGACTGTGCCGCTGAGGGAGTCCAGGACCAGTGAGGGAAGTCCTGGGTTTCTATGCAAAAAGAGAAGAACAGAAGAGGAAACCTGGTGAACGGGCCATTGAAACATGCTCCCTGCTGAGGACATCCTCTGGTGTGCCAGGAGGCAGAAGGAGACTGCTCCCAGTGACTAGGGCAGTCCTCAAGGAGCGAAAAAAGGCCAAGATTGTCAAACGCAGCCCAAGCGGGGGCTGGGATATGCCCCCCAGAAGGTAGGCAAACTTTGACCTATACTTGACCGATGGCAAAGCACTTGGGGCTCCACCGCTGGTCTCCGATGTGCCCCTGGGGTGGGTCAGGCCCCGGGAGATGCCCCCAGAAAAAAACAAAGCTGGGGTACGCCATTGCGCTTCCCGTGAAGTGGCCCAACCAAGGGAAACCGGGGAGTGCTGTCATGGCCCCAGTGAAGGGGCCTGGATTCCAGGAGCCCAACCCTAGGCCCCAACCAAGAGGAAGTCAGGGAGGACTGTTGCGCTCTCTGTAAAGATGACTGTTGGCTTCAGGATCCCAAACCTGGGCCCCAGACTGGGGAGGAAAGCCAGGGAGAGCCATTGAGCTCATGTGAAGCAGCCCCATGCAGCTGCTGGCCTGCCTGCCCAGAGCACGTCTGCCACTGGAGCGGACAGACCGGAAGAGAGGAGGCCAGCGTGCAACTGCCCGCAGGAGCGGGCAGACCAGAAGAGAAGGAGCTGGCTCTTGCGTCAGCAAGCGAGTGTGCTGGCTGCCCTGGGGAACCTTGGAGATACCTGCACGCCGGGTGCCCAGGTGGGACCGGGCCCCCGAGAAACAGTGGATTGTGGCACAAAGCTACCAGGAAGTGCAGCACGGCTCTCCCAAGAGCAGCAGGAGAGCTGCTGCTCAAAGATGCACCCTCCCAAGGGAGCGCCCCTTAATGCCCTGCAGGCGCTGGCCACATTTGTGAGGAGGAACAGTTTGTTTTGGGCTTGTGGTGACCCCAGGAAGATGAGGTCACCACCCTCATGAAGCAATGGTTCGGAGGGAGCAACAGGAGCCGAGCAGACTCCCCACAGAAGAAGGGAAAAGTCTCCCAGCATAAGTCTCTGAGGATCTCAAAGGAATATCCCTTTAAAGGCTCCGTTAAGTTGTCAAGCTCCCTGGGTGCTGTAACGTTGTAACTTTTGTTCTACAGCAGGGAAGATCTTTTCTACCAGAAACAAGGATTATAGTGGCACAGCTGGTGGTCAAAGTTAGTCCATGGAGAGATTTCAGGTCTTGAGAACCTTTCCAGGGTTGGCAGGCATTAAATGCATGAGAGTGTAGTTCCAACCAAATGTATCTTGTATGCAACATGATTTAATGTGGTTCCTCTATGTGGTAAGCACCTTTTAAGGGTGTAGCAATTATAAATGCACAGCATTGATATGAGTCCCATGGTGCCCTTTAGGTGCTGTGATGGAAATTCGTTATGCAGATTAACTGTTATGATAAGTATACCCGGGTCCTACGTCATGCTTAGACATGTATTCTTGTTACTGCGCTAGATGAACAACCATACTGTCAACCACTAAATGACTTTATTGTCAGTATTAGGTGCCCTCAGTTCGGGTTATATGTCACTATGGCAGGTGTTCCCCTTATGAAATGTTAGTTGAAATAATGTGGTGGGCAGACATTTGCTGGGTGCCAGTGGTAAGGACTGTCACTCCAAGTTATGGTCAACCCGTGGCATTTGGGGGCAAAATGGTGTCCATGCATGTGAGTGGTGGTACTATACCACCCTACTGCGGAGGGGTAGGAATGTTTACACAATGTCAAGAATTATTTCACTCAGCTTATGTATATTTGTAAATTGTTGCATATATTGAGTAGTCTGTGTGTAATAATTGTACTTTTCCTTTTTCTAAAGAAAAGCACAGACTGGACAATCAATTATTGAGTGTTATTTCTGCATATCTGTCAATGGTGATTGCTAGCCCACACCACCTCCCTTGAGTAAGCCTTGGACTGCTCTGCAACGCTACCCTCTGAGAGTCGAGCCCTGAAATGGGGTGTTTATTTCCCAGTGAAGGACAAAAGTAGACCCATTACTTGTGCAGGCCTCACAGCTAATGCCTCATTTTCCAACACAGATGCTCCGGTGGTGCAATGCCCTGTTCCAGATTTACAAGGTGCCCCTGAGCCACTTTGCATGGCTTACTGCTGCTTTGTAAATATGGCCCTACTCGCACCAGTTTTCACCGGCAAAGGGGTCTGCAATGGATGTTGCTGTGGGCGTTCCCATGCAACACTCATTGCTTTTTGACACTGCCCCCGATTTCTAAGGATCTCTAAATCTGAGGCAGTGACAAAAACCAGCGCCTTTGAAAAGGCAGCGTTAGAGTGGCACAACGAGGAGAAATGGCTGAAACGGCAGCGATGGCCTATTTATTGCTGCTTGGGGTACTTTTGCATTACAAATATTTTGCCTGCAGAATCCCAACAGGCAATTTGCATATAGTGGGTAGACATTGCACACACACTTTTTGCAACATGCCTGTCACTTGGAAATACGATGTATGTGCTAATAGCTCATGTCAAAAAGCATCACTTCACACAGATTTACAGAATAACCTGTCTAAAAGATATGAATTAGGCAGCGTGCTATGTAGTTACGACACCGTCTGATTTGCTCCAAGCCCTGGAAGGATTGTAAGAGACAGCAGACCCCACGTGCCTATGTTCACCTTCCCAAATGGCAAGCATTTCTTTCAGTCTAGCTACAGACAGTTTCTGTTGCAGACAGCATTGAGTTCACTAGTAGACAGAGTGAGCTTAATGTCAGTCCTTGCTCACAGTTAGATGGCTTTCGTGTCAAGCCAATAAAACTTCATTGGGTTTCAATTTCTTTTAAACCTTAAAAGTACACAGGAGAGATAAAATGCCATGATATAAATTACATCATGTTTACATAATAACAAATTGCTGTATAACAATTAAGTGTACAAGTTTATTTTATTTAGCAGAGTTACTTAAAACCATTGCTACAAAATATCTCATTAAGTGTTAAAAAAATATTAAAACCGATTAAAAGACATTATAACCAAATGGTGTTTACAGTACATTAAAGGAATAAGCAGTTATTTTAGCAGTGTCAGTCTTTTTCCTTGTCAGCTGTATTGCTGTTCTGACTTGGCATTTTCTTCCCCAACTTGTCTTAAGAATTTTACAAAGCGGCAGTTAAGCTGCGTGTCCTCGGGTGCAAAACATGCCAGCACAGCCAGTCTCTGTGTGCGAATGTCTCTCTGGTTAAAATGTGGTTTTAAAAGCTGTCTCCTTTCCTCTGTTACATCTTTGCATGTGCAGAGGAGATGCAGCATATCTTCTTGGGTTGTACCACATAAACGACAATTAGAATCAGATTGTTTTTTCCGCCAATATGGAAAGTGCTTTGTGTATGGCAACAAGCCTAATCTGTAATTTAAAATTTTAATTTTTGTATGTTTGGCAAAACCCGAAGCTAGATACTTTTGTGCAGCCAGGGAGGAGTAGGAACTCAAGATCATCCAGCCATGCAATTTCCTTGTTAGGGCTGCCTTATCTTCGATCCAAGATTCATTCTCTACTATTTTCTTTGTTAATTTTTTAAGGAGGCAGTGACTTGTAGGAGTTGCCCAAAGTTCGGTAACACCCAGAGTGGACACGCTAGCTGCTAAATATGTTGCCGCTGGTGATGCCTCTTTCTGTAGTAAGTAAGACCACAAGTGCCAATTTAGGGTACCTGGTTTGGATTTCCTTACTTTGTCCCAAAAAATTACTATCGCACCTTTCCTTGCAAGTTCTGTTTTTACACACCAAACTTGAGCCTAATTTGTGCTGGAGAGACTCGTGTTGGTAAACCAAAAATTATTCTGTACACTTTTGCAACCACAGCATCCAAGAGCGTCGAGTAACTTCCCCTCTGTGCCTCGCTCCCATAGGTTATTGTGGGTAGGAGTTGTGCTCGCATAACTTCAACCAGTGGGGCAAGTGAGGTGCCCGTCAGTTTGGAACTAAGGTATAACAATTAAGGTTTAAAACATAAATTAACACATAGGTTAAAAATAAATATATTTTTCTCGACTAGACATTAAAACCTAGAATCATATAACCTATGCGGAAACATGCAAATAATAATTTGAATCGTAATCAGATAGCAATCACAGAATGGCACATATGACAAATCCATTCATGGGCCTCCTAATAGTTTTCGGGTGTGGATCGCCTGCAAAATGAAGGCATAGACTGTAGCACAGACCTCTACTGTACCTAGCTGCTGGAGAAACAGCATCACAGGTCTGCATTGAATAAAATTACATTTCTATTGAACGGGCTTAATAGTACTTCTGCTTGCCATAGGACTGAATTTACAGAACACTAGAAAGTGCATAGTACTTTGTTTTGAAAGACAATCACAAAGACAGCTTTCTTGCCAATCTCAGGTCCCTGCTCTTCATTGGATGGTTTTCTGCCATATTTTGTTTTTGATCTGGCCGAGGAGATTAGCTTATTTAACCTTGGTGGAGGTTCAATTGGCTGTGCCAATGCAGGATGCTTTTAAAAAACCTGCTGCTATAAGCAAAGCCTATGCCGTTGACTAGCCTTGTTAAAAGTATAGGAAATAAAATGTAAGTATTGAACATATTTTTTCAAGACTCTAGAGATAGGAACTACATTACTCGATACAATCTGCATTTTGCATCGTTTTCTATTTCACAAGCTAGTGGTTGCCTTGAACGTACAGAAACTATTGTTTTCTAAATGTCAGCCCAGTTCCCATGATGTGATGTGACAATGCAATGCATCCCGAGTCACACAACTGAGCATCTTGCTTGTAAAGCCAACCAAGATACTAAAAGGAATAGATGCTGCTTTAAAAAAGAACACATTGTTTCCGGTTTACGAATGCATAAGGGGCTGTATTGCAGAAGTGCCCCGGGAGTACAAAGGGGTCGTTTGCACCCGCTTTCCCCGCCCCCTGGGCAATTTGGTACTAACTATAGAAGGGCCTAAGTCTTGGAAGCTCGGAAAAACTATAAATATAATGCATCCAAGGCCACATAGGTGCTCTAGAGGCATCTGGAAGCGGTGTGACGTTTATCAAGTGCTTCTCCCTTTTTCATCCTTCCGAGGCCTGCAGAATTTCCGATAATGGGAAGAAGATTTTGCTATTAGCTTGATTGAACAATAGAGAGACATTTCTAAAGTTATTCATGTTGGAAGGGTGGATACGAGCAACTGCATATTTTGTAGCAACACATAAAAGCGCTGGACATGCTTTTAAAAAAAGCAATGTGTTTGTGTGTTGCAATTTTCAGGAGTTTGCAATATGGCAGCAAGTATTTCTAATTACATTTGAGAAATTATTCAGCCTGGAGTAGGGCTGATAAAGGTATTAAGCTTGAACATCATAAGCCAGGTTCAACCACAACCACGTTTTTCAGTCGTGTGTAAAATGATTTCTCAAATGAAACAGTTTTCCATTTTGCTATTCATATTCTTGAAGGCAAAGCAAATTAAATCACATATACAGGTAAAATTAAATAGTATACTTTATGACTATATATAGATGAAATGTATAAGTAAATTGTGTAAATGAAACCAGTTTTCTTTACTTTGCATACCATGAAAAACAACTATTAGCAGATGTGAGAAACATGAAATGATGTTCTCTAGCGTGTGTGAGGCTGACTGGACATTTCAACTTTCTCGCTAATGTTTTCTATTTTTTGATGCTACTGTTCAATACATCAATAATCATTCTCTCATGAAGTTGTTCATGACTCTTTAAGGGGCACATTATCAAGAACGGCTTTAAAATTATCGCAGGTTTAGCAGCAGAAAACTGCAGCTAGAGCAGCGATAATGGGCTTGATAAGATGCCCTGGAGAATTCCAATAGAAGCCCGTGTTCACACCAGAAGATGGACTTCAATTGGAATTCACAAGGGCATATTATCAAGCCCATTATCGCCGTTAGCGGCAACTTTCTGCTACTAAACCGGCGATAACTTTTAAAGCCGTTCTTGATAATAATCCCCAAGTTCTTACAGAATTCACCATCACAATCCTTGAGTTCACTTGTAAGTTGCAGGTTTTTTCTTTCGTTTGCCAGCAGCGACGCAATTTATACTCATTATGCTCCCTTTTTATTATCCACGCTAATTTTGCCCCATTCAGATAGAACCTGACTAGATGTGAGATGCATAATTCCGACCCATGTTCAAATATCTGCACTGGTTAGAAATATACATTGTTCAAAATTTCCTAATCTCAGTAACTACTGGGTGACACCCTGCTCTTTTCCCAGATACATATTGGCCGGCCACATCTGCTAATATTTACAGTGGGGAAATTAGCGAGATAGGGAACCCTGTAAACATAAACTTGTAATCTGTTCAGTGTTATTGCACCCAAAGAATTCCTGGCTGTCGAATTTCACCATTTCTTGATAATTACCTGCTGTCCCTCAGTGGCCCTTTTATTTCAGGCTATTGTATTGCTAATTTCCACAGCACTCATGGAGGAAAAGGCGGGTGACTGAGACAGCTGACTGTAAATCAAGCAGAAAACAGCAAAGTGATGGAAGGAATGCTAGAATTAATCGTAGCCCTTTACAACTGCTCGTGGGAAGTTCCACTCTAACGTTTTCTGCCCACTGCCATCCAGACTAGGACCAGCAATATGCAATACAGCCTTGTTTCTGCTCCAGTAGGAAGAGTCGAGAACGAATGTCAGGCCAGGTCTCCTCCAGCTGGGAACAAACGCAAATATGGCAATGCAAAATGAGTTACTATTTGATGAACTTCTATAATCTGAACTGCTTTATGTTTTCATGCAGGATTAGCAGATGTGGTAGTACTCACGTCAATGGCCAGACAACATCATAATACGGTACAAAGCGGGTGGTGATGGACGGAGCATCTGAATCAATCAAACTCTCACACCCAGTCAAAAGATCTGGGTTTAATCCATCACCGTTCTTTAGCCCACTCTGCCACCCCAGTTCAGACATGGCTATATGCAAATCAGTCTGACCCTGTGCCTCCTGGGAACAGTCCAGCCCGAACTGCCAAGCCATGTCTTCCCTGGACCGGAAACAAGCTTCCGAGGACCGGTTTCTGGCATTCCAGCCGTCTTCAGCCCGGCTTGCTTGAATCCAGTGGCAAAGTGAGCAAGGGACTCACGTCTGAGCATACCCTGCCACACTTATGGTGGCCTAAAGCGGTACAGAGGGGGTGGTGATGGACGGAGCATCTGAATCAATCAAACACTCACACCCAGTCAAATACAGCATATGTATTCTCAAATGTGAGAATGTTCAGCATTATAAAAGATTGAGTGGGTGTCTTATTTGCTTTCAGGGAAGACGTCCTTCTCTCCTCCACAGCTGGAGTCTGATGGACAAAGCCTTCTCCATAGGCTCAAACCTGCGAGAGTTGGCAAATGCAAAATGCCTTTTTACATCGATCAGTTACCCACCTCTCAGTTGGAATGGTTATTGATACGCAAAGGCCAAGCGGTCCTTTTTGAACTGCTTTCCTTTGACGCTATCCCTTCGGTAATCGTGTTGTCCCGCCTCAGAGAAAGTAGGCATAGGTCTATGGAACTAAATCATGCTTTTCCTGGGCTGTATCATGCATATGGTGCATCTTCCTTGTTTGTGCTCAAGGCCGGACTGGCCGTAGCGGGCACCAGGCATTTCCCCGGTGGGCCTCCAGGGTGGGAGCCAGTTTTGGGCCCCTGGGGGGGCCATATTTGTTACAGGGCTGTTTTTGCAGCAGAGCTGCAATATCGGCCCCTGTAACAAAATCGTCCGAAACCGGCCCTGGCAACAGCTTGGCCGCATCCCAAATCCCAACTCCCCGGCGGGCTGGCCGAGCACTTTGCCAGGGCTGGTTTTGGTTCCCAGTCCGCCCCTGTTTGTGCTAGGCGAACCTTTCAAAGGGTGCATCGGGCGCACACAAGGAAATATATCATAATCAACCAGACTGCTAGTCTGGTGTTCAGAGAAGTCCTAGAGGGGTAATGTAATTTCTGCTATGGCAGTTTGTCCCTCATGTGCAAATACTGACATTAGGTGCACTTCATTTTGATGTATATTTTCAAATTAGTAGAATAGTTGAGATGCGGGGAATTCGGATATGTAGTTAGTAATGTTTTAGTTCTTCACAAGAGATAAAGACAGAAGAATTGGATTTTATAATTCATCAACAAACTGATCAGGTTCTTACAGACTGCCATAACCTAACAGGGCACGTCCTTTCAAAATCAAGGGAAGGCATTCGTTAGCTAGTCAATTAGGACTTCAGAGATACAAGCCTTTTGATAGGCAAGAACAAATTAAAATCAAAATGGTGGAAAACAATTGAGATGATTACTAGGTACCTTAGTTCTGGCAAATTTCACACAAGTAGCCTTTGGAAATAAAATGTTTGTAATTGTTTATCAATTTAAGCAATCTTCTTGGAAACTCTTTAATATTTTGCCAACTCCCTTAAGATGAAAGTAAGTGACAAAACTGTGAGAAAGCTGGCCATTGAGTGAGAACCACAGAGGCAAATCTCTTGAGGCTTTACCCCTTCCAAGAAGGAGCAGAGCTTTTTCCTCACTCATGCTCACCAATGTTAAGTTGGCAAGAGTGGAAAATCCAATGCTAGAGGACCTCCCACTGAGATTTCTCAGTGCGGCCACTCATTTTGAGAAACCATCCATTTGTATTGAGAAAGCTGCCACTCGAGTAGACTATCTGCTTGAGCGGCAGAAAGAAGCAGTGACCTCTAGCTCTGTGCATGGTGCCATTCACACTGATTTTCCACATATCGCAGCAGAGTTTTTTTGTCAGTTCGCAGAACTCTATGAACTCCGCCCAGGCCTAATAAAGATCAGACTAATGTTCCATCATTCATAGAAGTCATTTTTAAGAGACCACCTCTGCTGTTATTACTTTGATTTTCTGATCCCAAATGTCACTCAAAACATGTTACATTTAAGGTGGTGTTACCCTTTCACAAAGTCTGGTGACATATTATTAAGAATTTAAAATATTTTCTTATCATGTATACTCACCAATTTGGGCTAGTTCACACTTGCCTACTTCCATTCAGATATCCAAAGCTTCTCCTTGGGCTAAATACAATTTCTGCATCATTTAATTTCTAATGGTGCCCTCAGAATTTTTTTACAAATCAGAGAGTCTAATATGCCTAAACGAGAGTTCTTTAGATATTTACAGATAACAGCCTTGTAAAAAGAAATCAGAAGCAACTTAATACCAAATCATTTGGCAAACATATGTTTAGCACTGGTAGAGAATGACCATCAGCAAATCAAATCACAATATACTATCAAATGTTTCTGGAATCAAGGGGAGACTAAGGGCCTGATTAAGAGTTTGGCAGTCTTACCCCCATTGTACAGCCAGCAGCGGTCCCAAGAAGACCACTGAGCTGGCAGTCTTACGTCTGCCAGATTACGATGCATGCAACCTGAACTGCCAACTGCGTTGAGGGAGTATGTCCCACCTGGGCTGTGGCAGACTACAATGTTGATGATGCAAACTCCGTTGCTGTCAGGGCCCCAGGTTCCTGCAGAGCTGATTATGATAACACTGCTGCACTGGTGGTCCCCTTGTGATGGTCCCCGATGGCGGTAGATTGCCACAGTCAGTTCTCAGCAAAGCACCATAACAGTGACCATTGGATGGATATTAATACACCACACCTGATGTCCATTGGCAAAGTGGATACACCTGCAAATCAAACTAAAAAACCCTCCCCATTTCAGACCATGATCCTTTGCCACTCCACTGACTGCAACACAGCAACTGAGAGCTCAGTTTTTGGTGAAGTAAGGCAGCCTTTTTTAGGCCCACCTGCATGTTCCACAAACCATTTTGAAAGTTTTGGCAAGTATATATTCACACACCCCTGAGCAGGGAATTTCTACGTCACTGACAGATGACAACTGATGTTCATTTCTCATAGAGTTAACCATTTGCAAGTGTTGGCAAGTCGAGATTGAAATGACTAAAACTGCCATGAGTCCCTGATTTTTTAACCCCAAATTGTGATTTTTCCCAATCTCACATGTCTGACAGAAAACAACTGATGTATAATTCTCATGGATTGAGCAATCTACATAAAATGCTCTACCCAGAGACATGTCTGTCTATTTAGCTTTATGTTGTCCTGGTCTTCTCAACAGTTTGGCAGGCACCATGGGATGCCCGCCTCGGGATGCAAGATTTTCCCCGACTCACCCCTTTTTTCAATGGGAGTCTGTGTTGTTGTTCGGAACACAGGCTTCCATTGAAATCAATGCGAGTCCCACCGAACGATGTTCGGAAGCATCGTAATTGGTTGGTTGGACTTGCAGAACCCAAGTCGGTCAAAAACGATTTCGAAACCAATTCCGTCGGAAGAGTTTCCGACCAACATCATAATCGTCACACAAGTGTGTAGCTCCAATATTTATAAGACATGAAGGTAACTAAGCGGATTAGAAGTGGCAGGTGGCCCATTGACTCTGCAATGTTCACATGATGACTAATAGTAAATATACAACCAAATCGTGAGATCGCCTACATTATACACAACTAGGTGTGGGAATAGTCCAATACACATGTTACCTCTTCACTACGTTGGCTTAAATGTTAGTGAGATCTCATGTTTATTCCTTAATCAAAAATGCAACATCTTAGGACATCTGATGAGCTCCTTAATTCAAGAACATACATTTAATGTTTCCAAATGTGCTATTACCAAGTTCAATACAACTAAAATATATGGCAATAGTAATCTTTACCTTTTTCATTTTTCCTAGGTTTTTGATCACTGTGTCACTGAACAGCTGGATGTAGATACAACACTGCCACCAATAAAAAGGTTCTCTATTTGACCACAGGTCTATCTGGCAGAGCACCTGGCTAGAGCTTGGCCACCTAAGATACTTCCACTCCAGCCAAGGAGCAAGCCCTCAGTGATAACAACTCTCCTTGAGATATGGACATAGATCAGGTTGGTGGTCCATCTGGTCAACCTGGGCAGATGGCAACAGTAAGTCTCACTGTGTCCACACCAACAACTCCCACCCAGCAGTAACACCTCAGACAACCTCAGTCCCCCAACCTGTGTACCTAGCACAGTTCCAACCATCCTGCACCCACCATGACTGGATCCTGAGTTGGCAAACACCAGCCTACCTAGAGAGGATTTAGGGCCCAGTGGGAGTTGGCCCTCTAGGCCAAGGGCACAAGCTCATGGGGAAGAGGTCGTGGAAGGGGTCCTGTGGACCCACTGAGTAAGGCCACTGGGCCCACTCTGACCCAGGCCACCATCGACCAAGTCCTAGGAGCCTATCAGGAGTCACAAGGCACGATGAGCCAGGTACTCACTGAAATCCAGGAGATGAAGCAGCTGCAGAGGGACATATGCAATGCGATAGCGGCCCACAACTCCAACATGGCCTCCCTATTTGGGGTGCTGCAGGAAGGACATTCACACAACCTTGATAAGGGCATTTCCACCACTATCTACTTCTTCCTGTGGTCCAACTACAACTGGCACATCTGCTGCAGGCACGGGAAGGGAGTCTGTGCCAAAGGAAGCTACACATGCAGAAACACACTGTCCCTGCAGTTGTGGATCCCACCATACATGCAAGTGGGGACGTCCATGCAAATTTTCAGTAGGTGAGGATGGCAAGACCTGCACCCACGCCAGCAAGACACCTCAACCATAATTTTCTCCAGTGTGTAACACAATCACGCTGTGGACTATTTCTGGACACTTTTACCTCTCTGATGAGAGTAGCATTTTGGAAAATGCACTTTAAATAATTCGGCTTCTACAACTATGGTTTCATTCCCCATGAATGACTTATTCCCATTTTATTTTTCTGTTTGGTTTTCACAATGCTTACTTTCTCCTTGCTCATGTCAATAAATACACTAGGCCCAAACTAATATTGGCTGCTGTAGTATATCTCACATCTAGCAATCTGCATGTACTCCCACCTGAATGTTATAATGGCAAAACAATCTCTGTGTGTAAGCATGGATATGTAGCATGTGCACAATGTTTATCTCAGGATCACAACCATGTCTCACCAACACATACATACAGGTGAATTGTCATATAACATATTTATTCCATTGTTCCAATACTAGGCTGGCATTTTACCAGAAACATAGCAAATCGTACATGACTCACATAATTTTCTGTGCCAGGTATCACATGTTCAGGTGTACACCTTAAGGCATGGAAGGAGGGGATACATCAGACAATTTCCAGTAGAATAGGCCAAATAGAATTGGTCAATGTCACCTGCTGGAGCCATGTCACCTAGCCCACACATAGAATCCCACATCACTCACATCAATAAACAGACACATGGCAATACTGCATTTTATGATCACATGATCATTCCTATCTAGTGTTACCACATCTGATGGAATGTCACAAACAAATGTCATTGCTGTGCCACAAGCACTTTAGCTCACAATGAGGAGACATATCAACAGCTACATACGCTTTAAACACAATGAGAATTTAGCAAATGTGAAGGGAAACAAGAATGATTTGGTCCCACAACAACAATTTTTTGGAGCACATGATGACATACATATTGCCATAGAACCTCAAATGACAAGATACAAGTCCAATAGATTTCTCATAACTTCCATCCTATCGCTGTTAAGCTGTCTTGGTACTGGATTTGTACACCCAAAGTCTGTGTCAGTCATTCCCAGGAACAACCCATGTCCCCTTTTTTACTCCAAAACAACATCACATACCCGCAAATGCCACAACTCTAAAATGTCCAAATGACGATCCCATGGGGAAGGTACCTAGTCAAGAGCAAAAACAGGATATTTGCTATCGCACCATACATATTAAAAAATTCACATAGTCAACTTCTGGAGATCACAGTCCATGACAAAACCACTGCTAAACATTGCAACACTTGCTGTACAAACACATTTCACCAGGATTTCCCAGAGTTTGAGCTTCCTAATATTTTGCTTAAACATACTCCTTTCATCACCACTACAATAGGTGTTGTAACAGTCAAAGTCATGAAATTTCACAAAATACTTACACTCATGAGAAGAAGTTGTTGGAGAGATATTCACACAAGTCAGCTCTTCACCACTATCATCATTATTTGGCATTTCAGGATGCTCACCTGGTGGCACTACATCCTCTACAATATAAGGGATGTTCCGTCGCAGAGCGATGTTGTGGAGCATGCTGCAGGCTATGGTGATTTTACACATCTTACCGGGGGACTAGAGGAGGGCACCCTCAGTCTTGTCCAGACCTCTAGTCTAAATCTGGTCTTCAGTAGCCGAAAAGCCTGTTTCACTGGCCTCAGTATCCTTCCATGTGCCTCATTGAAGCGGACTCCCCTGGCATTGTTGGATTTCTCAGCAGTGCCAACAATCATGTGCGGTTGGGAGAAATTGAGTTTCCTAGCTGGAAGACAGATATAATGCAACAATAAGTGACACCATTTCTGATTATACTACCTGACATTACCTACACAAAGTTAGGAAAGAACATACTGTTCTGCTTTGGCATCAGCTGTGGTATTGTGCTGTTTTGCAGTACGAAGGAATCATGGGTTGATCCTGGGTACTGGGCACAGATGTATGAGATATATAAATCATGTAGGCAGACAACTTGCACGTTGATAGAATGGAAGTGCTTCCTGTTACGGTAAACTTGTTCCCTGGCTTGTGGTGGTCCTAAGGTAATATAGGTGCCATCAGTGGCTCTAAACACATGTGGGAGGTAACCAAATCCATAGAAGTCAACTTTCATATTGGCTAAACCTGCACGTCTGGGGAACTGAATGTAGCTCTCACTGTGTCTCATCTTTGCTGTAGGGACATCTTATAGTTCACCACTGAACATTGGTTGTGACATACCACCAGATATAGCCACAATGTATTGAAAGGAACCTTTGTCAGAAAATGCAATACTGCTATACATTTCACAATTTGAGGGATACATGTAGGATTAGTGTTTTGCGGCAGGAGATCAGGCTCCAACTGAAGACATATATGATGTATGGCTTTCCTGTTAAAGTGAAACTTTTTTATGACTTCCATGGTCTGTAGAGCTGGAAATGGGAGGTACACTGGAGGCTGTTGTCTCCTCCCTCTCCCAGGGTACCTACGTGTGGAGCGAAAACAATTTAGAACATTGGTTGCAGGGTCCACAGTGACATATATGAAGAGTAAGCCAAAGGTCATGTGACAAAACATAGCTGGTTCTTGAAAGCATTACACATTCTTCACATAATAATGGTCTACTGTTCCACATCCACCACACTGCAGTTTGAAAAATAGCTAGTAGGCCAACCAGATGAGAGGGCCCCTGCCTTCTCTGCAGCAGAGCTGGAGGTGCTGGCTGGAGAGGTCTTCTCCCTGTATGCCCAGCTTTATGGCCCACCAGAGGAGCAGTTAACTATGTTAAATACATATATTAGTCTGCTCAACCCCATAGTTTCCATTACCACTGGACACAATGTGCCTCTGAGTTACAGAGTATAATCTAATTACTGTTGTAACACTTTGTGAGCCCTACATAGTACAATCATGTCATGGGCTGTTGAGCAGTGTACATTGTGGACTTAACAAAATCACCATTGTGATGTGTGATGTGTGATGTGTGTTGTGTGGTAAGCCCGAGATTTTATTTTGGGTGCATGCACATGTCTATGCTTGGATACAATTAATGGTACCTATAAAATATTTACTGATCAGATCATGATAAATGTACAAATACATTGATATCTTTTACAGCATGAGCTGTATATGTATACTGTAATAAGCAGTTGATGATGATGTTAGCTATGTGTACAGTCCCACATATCATTCAGCCCAGATCAGGGCCCCCTAACTGTTATCTGGGAGTTAGCTATTCCTCAAATACCCCTTCAGAGTTCCACAAAACCTTGAGATCTTGTATTGGATGGCCACAAGATGCACTTTAATCTATAGTGGTGGAAATGTGGTGTTTATCTGGTATAGGGATCCTCAGCCTCAGAGAGCAGGGGCGGACAATGAGTTATGCCCAGTCTGGACCATTGACGAGGCTGGGGCAGAGTTACTGTGGCAATACACCTGCAGATCCTTATATGATATCAACATGTGGTTTTAGTACCAATAGTAGCCCTTACTGACTTCACATGGACTACATTTAGAATTGTGGCAGGTAACCCCCTGACCTGATACTTCTTTCCATTGACCAACACTGTCATTTACTTATGATAGGCCCCTTACTCACACAAGTCTGTTTTTACTTTACCGTAAGTCATGCTTACACTGTACAGGCATATTGCACATGTGCCACATTAACACATTTTATGCAGTGACTGGACAACACTTGCCATTGGTAAGCTGGCATTCTACAGTAACATGCGTGCAAACATCACTGGTGCCATCAGTATTAGTGCTTACATGTTGCCCAGTGCACCTTCACCTGTTGTTGTTTCCGCTGCAATACTGTTTTAAGATTAACCCTGGGCGTAGTATGCTTATCGGGGCTACGCGGAGGGCCACAGAATTGGAAACAAATTCCGTGGAGCTCATCTACGCGCCCCCGCCTCCACCCCGCTATTAAGATATAAGTTACAAGTAATTTAACAAAAACTAAAAACCACTTACCTGTTTACCACGGCGTCCCCGGGCTGCCCTCCTCCACTTCCTCGCATATGGGTACCGCTTGAGAGAACTGCACATGCTCTTCCAAAAGAACCATTTCCCAACCCAAGGACAAAAGTCCTAAACCGAAACATCCCCATCCCGCATAACATCTTGAGGTGCCTGCTCTCCCCAACGGATTCTCCTTTCTAAGGAGGTTATTTAGCGGTGTTAGTCGGGGCAAGTTGTGTGGCACTGCATTGTGCAAAGTCACACCAATTATATCTGGACTGGCCAGTGGCCTTTTTTTCTGTTTAGACTTTATGTTTATTTGGACTAATTAAAATCTGCTTTGTTTTTTAAACACATTTGTCCTGGCATTACCATTCCCTAGCTATTTTTAGGAACCTAGCAATGTTGCAGGGGTAAAATTGTTATGCAATGTTATTATGTTTACACATTAAGTGAGGTTATACTACAAATATTTGTTGAGTGTGTTTTATATACATGTACAATTCGATATAGTATGTGATGTAATTACTTTTCATGGGCAGGCATTCATCATAATGTTTCCCACCTGCGCCACCTAATTGATGTGATTTGATACATTGGAATACGTGACTGCAGATGTGTTTGTTTCACCGTGATTGGTGACCAATATGAACAGGTTTGTATTTTTAGTGCTTGGAACCAGTGCAGGAGTCACTTAGGACAAACGGAAATGTTGCATGAGTGGATATGTGGGATGATTCGAAATTGGGCCAGACATTGATTGGGGAGTTATTTCACATTTTAAGTGTTTCAGCTTGTCTTCAGCAAAGTCTACATCATTTAGCTTGCTCTTTGCCCTAAGTTTTATATTGGATATATGTGTTTGATATGTGAAACTTAGCTATTTGCTTATCCACACCTTGAGGTTGGTTAGTTGTCATACATTTTTGTGTTATGTTTTTGGACATGTGTATATTTGTTTGTGTGTACCTTGCACCTACTTGAGTTATATAAGAAGAATGCTGTTGCTGATATCTTTGTTTTTATTTCTTGCACTTACACATTACACACATATGCATGCCACTTGGTGATGCTATTGGCCCTGATACACTTGAAGCCAGTGGGCTGTGTACAGAGACATGTAGAGGCAAGGGAAAGTGGGCTCTTGCCCAGGGAGCCTGACTTTCATGGTGCACCCTGATTGAGCCAAACCAGTTCTTCAGAGAGTCTTGCCACAATGACCTTGACATACTTATTCAACATATTAGTTTAATTAACATTTTCCAAAAAGTACTTTTTGATGTGTGTGATGTGTTAGAGTCTATTACAGAAATGTTGCAGAGAAGGTGTGTTTCATAATCCATCCATACTTAAGTGTATTTCATATGAACAGAGGACCAAGCATGTGGAAAATGAGAAGGTTTCACAAACCTCATTTAATGTTGTTAGTGAGGAGCTGCTGTTGTGTTACAATATTAAAAACATACATCACTATCCATGTATCATATACGTGAACACATTTTGAATTTGGAAGGGTGTGCCTGTGCTGTGACCTAGCCAAAGAGGGTATTAAAGAGGTGAAGTTAGGCCATACATTCACAGCTGTTCGGTACAGGGTCCAACAAAATATTGTTGGTGCATGGCCCCAAAACACCTTAAGATGACCCTGCCTGTGTATCTGTTAAATTTGAAGTCAATAAAAAAGGGGCACATTGTGACAGACTGTTGCTTGCGTCCACAACAGTGTTAGTTTTGGATGTCATCAATCCACAGCAGCGGCAGAACGTGTATGAGTGGCTCCATGGCAGAAAAGGACGAGTGCAGCTGAGTACAGGTGAGTTTCACACTTTTATCTGTCCCTTACTTCCAGCTCAGGTGTGGAGGTTTGACCACCATAGTCACGCTGGCGCGAAGGAACATTGTTATTGGACTAGAGCTAACCTTGGCAGTCGCCCTCCGAAAGACGCATTGGCCTATCCCGCCATGATCAAGAGTTCCTGGCGGTGGTGGCAGTCTTTCATCTATTTAAATGCATGTTTTGTATTAAGACGGTAACTGCAAACACAACAATGATGGACAGAATGTGGATCAATGTCACACATTCACCCCAGTCCAAAGATCTGGGCCCAAATCCATCGTTTTTCCACTCCACACCACCCTGGGTTAGACAATGGCGATATGCAAATCAGCGCTGACCCTGTGCCCCATGGGAACAGTCCAGTCCGAACTACAAAAGCCATGTCCTTCCCAGAACGGAAACAAGCATCCGAGGACCGGCCCGGTTTCGAGGTAACACCTCTCATCAGCCCGGCTAGCTTGATTCCAGTGGTGTGGAGTAACTGGGACTCACGTCTGAGCATCCCCAGTACACTTAGAGCGGTAACTGCAAACACAACAATGATGGACAGAATGTGGATCAATGTCACACATTCACCCCAGTCCAAAGATCTGGGCCCAAATCCATCGTTTTTCCACTCCACACCACCCTGGGTTAGACAATGGCGATATGCAAATCAGCGCTGACCCTGTGCCCCATGGGAACAGTCCAGTCCGAACTACAAAAGCCATGTCCTTCCCAGAACGGAAACAAGCATCCGAGAACCGGCCCGGTTTCGAGGTAACACCTCTCATCAGCCCGGCTAGCTTGATTCCAGTGGTGTGGAGTAACTGGGACTCACGTCTGAGCATCCCCAGTACACTTAGAGCGGTAACTGCAAACACAACAATGATGGACAGAATGTGGATCAATGTCACACATTCACCCCAGAAGTATGCAGTGTCCACTCCTGGAACATTTGCTCGCATTATACTGCATATGCAGAGTGGGAGTAAAAGAAATTATATGCTCCATAATACTAAATGTATAGTGCGGAATCCGTAATGCCTTGTAATTATTTTAAGTGCATGATTCGGCACTATGTAACTTTATTGTTTGGATCCAATGAAAAGCTATTTAGGTAGCCTCATGGACAGCACAAACTGTGTGCTGAATGCCAAGGACAGGAAAGTGCCTTCTGTGGCTGAAACATTCTGCGCTAACCCACTCTCATGCATTTATTCATAATTTTAAGTAATGTCTTATCAGTTCCTCACCCATCAGCCCATTTATGCATGCATGCATTATAACACATCCTTCATGAATCTAGGAACCGAATCATCATTTTTTCCATCCACGAACAGGTTCAAATAACCATCCCTTCATCGACTCAGTTTCACATAAACCTATCTACATAATGACACACACACGTGCACACACCCCCACACACACCCATACACACGCACACGCGCACACACACACTCTCTCCAAACAATGAAGCATGTTCAGCTATAAAACAGTCAAGCCTATTGGTTTTGCCAACGTTTATTCACAATGTCTTCATCTTCTTTCTTCACTTTAATTTTTGATCTAGCCTTTCCCCAAGTACATTTTCAATCACATCTTAAGACTGATACTCTACGTGTACCGAGCAGAGCTAGCCAACCACGGCTTTCAGAAATCTTACAATCATAGGCTCTAGGCAGAAAAATTAGAGGAATCATACAGTCTTTTTTTTAACATATGTGATCGGTTTTGAAGTTCAAACCAAAAACAAGGCCCATGAGGCCAACAATAGTCTGTTGTACCCTATTACAGGTTGAAACAGGTAGCCAGGTAGAGTTTTGTCGTATTCTTTATTAGTTCCATGTTGCAGGTAACATCAGTCCTTAATCCAGTTGACAGCCTTCAATCCAGCCCCACCAGGAGCAGCCTCCCTTCTGCTCAGCCCCTCTCCAACTGTCACCACTCATCCACACAGGCACCCAGGTATTCCATTCATCACAGTCACACCAATACCATCTCTCACTCTGGCTGAGCAGCTAGGAGAAAGCTAGACTGGGTAACATGCATAAACAATATGAGGATGTAACATAGTCCAATTACGAACAACGAAAATTTTTAAGAAAATACAAGTATTTGCGCATACACAACCCCCACAACAGCCATCAATAAAATTAGATGGAAATATACAATGAAAATTCAATATCTCACAATCACCCAAGCCATTTTCAACTCGTAAATGCCCCGATTTCACCATCCAGCATGGAATACATTGGTCGTAAAGGTTCCACTACAATAACCCTGAATCCACTCATGCCTGACAGGTTTTGGGGTGTTTATAGGGGCATCTTCTAGGTTTATATACTGCCACTTTCATCCCCATACAATGGCCCATGCCATTTTTCCATACTGCCAGTTATGGAGGAGTCACAGCCTGCCACTGCTGTGCTATGTCCAGTTTTGCCAGGGTCAGACCTAAATACTAGAGAGACTATCAATATTTATTAGCCCCTGGTAAGATGTAGCAGAGTAGGTTTATGGTCTAAAGGGATCTGCCTGGTGAGAACCCTGCCCAAGCAGGCCTTCACCCTTCACCAGTATTTCTGGAGAGCTGGGCAGCTCCATACTATGTGCAGAAATATGCCTTACTCTGCGCCACACTGAAGACAAGTAGGGGATGCTCTCACACCCATGCACCAGATTATTTGCTGCATTAAGTATAGTCTGTGAACATACTAGAGTTGTATGAGCCTAGGTCGGGCCGCTATCACAGCCATACGTGGCATCCCCAATAAGCATGGGCGGATTTTGCGAATTGGCAATCCGCGAACTTGCGTATTTACGGATTCGCAATCCGCAAAATCCGCGAACTCTCGCGAATTTGCGGATTTTTTTTTTTTGTGTTTGCAAGGGTTTCTGCCAGTTCGCGAGGGTTGTGTACCAGTTCGCAATTGCGAACTTACTTGTCGGCTCGCAACGGCCGCGACTATGTTGTTTCTACGTCTGGTTCATCATCACAGGTTCACAGCACCCTCTGTTTCACCACTGCCACCCTCTGGTACACCCATGCCACCCTCTGGTACATCACTGCCACCCTCTGGTTGGTTTATCACTGTAGATTATGGGGGTGAAAAAAAGCAAGCACACCTGCCCTGCTTCAACTGACATGAATTAATTTGGGGTTGATTAATGTGTCACTGAATTTAAACTTCCAGTCTGGCTGGCACCTGCTTCCTTATCTGTAATTTGCTTTCTGTTGCAGTGCAATTTTTTTTCACAGGACCTTTGTGGCCTACTTGTAGCTATTCTCTGAGCCTGCTGTGAGGGTCAGAGCAGGGTCATAGAATAGTTGCAAGTAGGCAACTGAACTCTGAAGGGGCCCCTCAGGAAGCACTACAGGGAATGGTTACTAATGATAAGATTGAACTTTTGCACCTGCTGAGTGCTTTCAGTTTTGTCTGTAATTGCTTTCTGTTGCAGTGTAATTTTTTTAACAGGACCTTTGTTGTATACTTGTAGCTATTCTCTGAGCCTGCTGTGAGGGTCAGAGCAGGGTCATAGAATAGTTGCAAGTAGGCAAATGAACTCTGAAGGGGCCCCTCAGGAAGCACTACAGGGAATGGTTACTAATGATAAGATTGAACTTTTGCACCTGCTGAGTGCTTTCAGTTTTGCAAAAATCCAAATATCCAGCAGCATCCACAAAAAGTAATCCTTCCAGGTCAAGTTCCAAATCAAAGTGACCAGCACATGAAGAAAGCATTGGGAGGAGCCTGCTGGACAGGAACAGGAAGTTGGAGACTGTGGGGCACTTCCTTCCTCCCCCTCCCCCCCCCCAAAATGGACTCCTTGCAAAGAAAAAGTGCAGGCAAATGTCAACCTGAGGAGTTACTCTGATAAAAATCATAATTTTCAAGGTTTATGCTGCCTGCTGGTGGATTTCTTGTGCGAAATTGCAAATTTTGCAATCTCGCAATTGCGAGATTGTCGCTGCCCGCCGCATCTACGTGTTCGCAAGTGTTTACTCCCGCGAAATTGTATAGTATTCTAGTTGGCAAGTGCGACCAAGCAAAAAATCCGCTTCGCACGGATTTTACGAATTTTCGGCAAGTTCGCGAGAGTTCGCGGATTGCGAATTTGCCAAAAATCCGCAAAATCCGCAAGCGGAACGGATTTTACGCCCATGCTTAATCCCAACTCCTTTGCCAGTCCTCAAAAACTCCGAAATCTGCCTCCCATGCAATCCGGAAGGCCAGTAATGTGTTGGGTTGATTGGATATGAATGTTTGGTATATCTATGCAGTCTTGTGGTCCCCCAAGTCAGCCATCAGTATTTTGCACTCTAATAGATTTGAATTTAGACATGGCTGTCACGTCCCCTATATAGGGAATCAGAGCATGGCGGATTTGGAGATATCTATGAAACCGACTACAATGTTGTTGATATTCGTTTTGTACAGCTTGGAATGACTTCAAGACCGCCTTGTGCATTACGTCCTCCAGTGTAGAAATGCCAATGTGGTCCCAGTGACAGAACTCCTTCAGTGTAGCTGCCTACAAAAGTTGCCTACCTCTCCATAAAAGCGTCCATTCTCTAAATGTGTATCACCATTCCATCTATTGGAGGAAAAAGTGCCACAAATTGAAGAGCACCCAGGCAAGCTGAGTGGAGACCTTTTCTATCTCCGCCCCCCTATGAGTAGGAAAAAATGTGTGTGTCTCCCATCACCCACCTCTGATATGCATAGACAGGCTCACCCTGGATTCCTAACACCAGTCATTGATAGTCTATAGATGTGAGGTACAGTAGCATGATTCAAAATCTACTACAGTAATTTCTCCGCAATAGGTGGTCTGAAAACACTTGCTTAGTGCAATAAGTGAGGTCCCCCCATCCCAGATGAAAGTAGTGGAGATGGTATTCAATCGACAGAACCATGGTCGCAGAATGTCATAAGGGAAGTTCTGTAGCTGATATAGAATCTGAGGCAGGGACACCATCTTAAATATGGCTGAGTGGCCTGTCAGTGACAATGGCAAGACAGACCATATTTGGACATCCTTTCGTAGACAAGCCAGAATCGGCTCCAAATTACGTGACCATGCCAGGGTCTCATCAGGGGAGAAGAACACACCGAGATATTTAAACTGTCTACCGTCACCTGTAGTCCAGAAGCCCAATCGAGCACCCGGGCCACCCCACCACTGGAAACTTTCTGTAAAGACTCACTATCTCCCCAAAGATATCCAGGATCTGCCTGACACAGGCCAGGATTCCGCCGAGGAGGAAAGAAATAAAAGGACATCATCTGTATAAAATACTATTTTATCAGATGGCCCTCCCTCTCATTCGGAGCGCCGTACCTGGGCATCCATTCTTACCCAAACCGCTAGGGCTCTATAGCGAGAGCAAACAGCAGGGGGAACAGGGATAACCTAGTCATTTTCCCCGCTGCACAGGAAATAGCTGATCGGCACCTTACACATGAACCAATGCAGTTAAATTGGCATACAACAATTTGAGGTAAGAGCAAAATTGAGGTCCAAAATTAAGGTGCTGAAATAAAGCAAAGAGATAGTCCCAGCTAATGGAGTCAGAGGTTCTGTCTATGTCAGCCAGGAGGACTGCTGCTTCCTATTGGCAAGCGCCAATGCATTGTAGAGACGTCTGATATAGTGACGAGTGGCATGACGAGGCATAAACCCTGCCTGGTCTGGGTAGACCAGATCGGGAATTAACCGTACCAGTGGTTTGCAAGCACCTTGGCCATGATCCTAACCTCCAGGTTTGGCAGAGACATTGGGCGGTATGAAGAATTCTCATTTGCCGGTTGGCTAGGTTTGGGGAATAACACTATCTCTGCATGGCGCAGTCAAGTGAGAGGGTTGCAACACGGTCTACAGAGTGGATCACTCCCAGCATGTAATCCCACAGTCTTGGCACATGAGCTTAGCAAATTTCATAGGGAAACCCGTTGGGTCCCAGGCCTTCCTGGAACTTAGGCCTGATAGGGCCGACGTGAGCTCATCCATGGTTAGTGTGCTGTCCAGCGACTCAAGGCCAGTGTCAGAAAGAACCCTGAGAGGTAGAGCCTGCACAAAGTCTACAATCTGCTCCTAGGATAAGACCTCTCACTGGGTGTACATGTCCTTAAAGTGGGCAGCAAAGCTATCAGCCAGCCTCTGGGGGTCTGTGAGTAATATGCCTGATGAGTCCCAAACCAATTGAACAGGGGAGGAATACTGAGCCTCATGTCAGAACGTGGAGCATTTTACTGCAGAGTTCCATGTGGCAGCGGTATTCTGGGTCTTGTAGGTGCCAGGGTGGGAGGCTGGGCAACAATAGGTCATCTAGAGTCATATGGCGATCGGAGAATGGTCAGACAGCCCTCTAGTTAAAACTGCAATGTCAGATAACATATGTTGGTAAGGCGGAAAAACTAGGAAATAATCCAGGCGAGAAAACAAGCCAAGGGTAGAGTAGAAAATTGTATAGCCCCTGTTGGCAATATGATGAGCCCTGCATGCATCTACCAAGCCCAAAGTGGAGATAAAAGTGCATTGCATCCTATTCCGAGATTGGCATACAAGGGCACCACTGATACACTGCAGGGTTTACAACCCCGTTCCAGTCTCTACCCAATATTATGAGTCCCTCCAGAAGGTCTCCTCATAGCTTTGTCATGTGTTCTATAAATATGGGACTTGGGGGGAGGGGCATAAATACCTTTTTAATGTGAGCGACTCCCCATACAGCATTCCAGTAGTTGGTAGGTACTGGATAATAATTTTAATCAGAATACCTGTACCCCTGACCTTCTTGTGAACCCAGAGTGGAAGACCTGAGACTAACCAAACAGAGCTAGGCATGGGAGCTAGTTGCCTAGTAGATGCATCTCTATTGAAGAGAATGATATCTACACCCACTCATTTGGCCTGTTGCAGTACAGTCCCTCTCTTAACCTTGTGAAGTAGGCCATTTACGTTCCAAGATACTATCTGCAGATGGTCCACATGACCATTAACTCCTTCCATGCTGATGACGAGCTCAGCTTGTCATCAGCCTTACCTGCCCTGTGCGGATGACAAGGTGAACTCGTCACTCAACATGTTGTTTTCGAAATTCCAGCGCACAGCGGGAAAACCGCTAGCGTGGAAGTGGTTAAGTAAAGTGTCACTCATAAAGGAGGATAAAGTGAACATCAACAGCTGTGGTATGTAGCAGTCAGGTGTGTGGCAGGCATGAAACATATTAAATAAACCAAAACTTACATAACTCCTCAAAAAGAAAACCAATCATCCAGGAAAAGGAAAATTCCCCTCCCCCATAACCTCAGTAACAGGAAGTAGCTGTCATGAGGCCTGTCTCCCAGGGAGTAATTTAAATCTATTGGTGAAGGAGAATAAGGTTTCACGCTCACTGTCTCGCCTGTCCACTGGAAGATCTCCTCAGGTGTCTTGAAGAAAAAATGTAATGTAATGTGTATACTTGTAAAGCGCACTGTTGCCAGCCGGCGTCCTGGTGCTGTATACCGCTGGGGAACCCGTCCTGGCCTTCCCTGTGAGATGGTCCCTGCTGGGAATCCCCAAGGTGGAGCCAGGCATCCCCGGCGTTGATGGGGCCGTTGTGGAGATTAGGCAAGCTAATGCCCAGAGTTGCTGAGTGCGACCCTTGGTTAAAGTAGGCACCGAGGCAAGAATTATCGAGTCTGCTGACCCTGGTCCACAACCCTGCCGTGTCAGGAATCGAACTCTGGTCCCGGGCCGACTTCTGCTTGTGGGTCTGCCACCTCTAACCAGTGAGCCACACCACACCATACCAAAAGGTTTGGGAGTGATACAGGACTTTGAGATTCACCTGGTATGTGGAGTGGACCAGTTTACCTGTGTGTTTAGTGAAGGAGTGCTGGCTAAGGGGAGATGACAAGGGCTGGTAGGCTATGGGGTGTGAGGCCACATTATCATGCCTTTTAGGAGGGTGGTGTTAAATGCTACGACTCTGACTCAATATTTTGATGCCATTCCAAAGGCCGGGGTGGAGTCAGCAACTTTGTTGAGGAAATTACATTAGTCCTAAACCAGTTTTTTAAAACACATTTAGCTAACTCTGCTAAATATCATACTATGCAACATAACTCAAACAGCCCTACTCACTTCTGCAATGAACACAGTTGATTTAATCCAGAGCCGGACTGGCTACTGGGCGTTTTGGTGTGCTGCCAAGCTGGGGGCTGATTGCACTGTGGTGGGGGCTGATTTTGATGATGGGGACCTGCGTGTGCTTCTAAATAAACAAAGTAAAACTAATGGTTTTCAGAAAACGCAGGGCCCATCAACGAAACCAGCCACCAGCTTGGCAAAACACCAAAACGCCCGGTAACCGGTCCGGCCCTGATTTAATCAACACCTCCCTTCTTTCAGGAACTGTTAATATTCTTATGAAACATGCCATTGTCAACCATCTCTCGATAAAAAAATGTCATTGTCCAAGTAAATGTATTCAATTGCAGTTAGCTCCTCTACAAAGTCTTGGAAAAAGGTAATAAATATCAATTTCAAGAGTAAGTGGAACTCAACCCTCTTCTCCATAGCCTCCAGTGTCACTCCTAGCTGGCGAGGGCCTCTCTGAAACAGCAGGGAAGAGTGTATCTACTCCTTGAATGAGAATACGAAAGCAAATACGATTCTTCCTTGAAATGTCCTAAGACGATGATACAGTGAATGACACATTTCCCCTGGAAAGATTTTAACACCAGGGTGAAATCTCCAGCCTTAGGCTGAAGTGGGTTAATTATACCTCATTTACCACAGTCAAAAAGTCAGAATCATCGTCATGCTCAGTAACATACAGCATTTTTCAAGGATCATCCATCGTCTGCCTGATTTCCAACATCTAGGCATTCCCCCCAGAAGACCTCATTGAGCAGTACAAGGTGACTTCCAAATTTCCAACTTTCCATTTTTGCATTTTACTATCACTACCTTCTAATGTCTACTCAGAATCGGCTTGCAATATAAAATATTAGTTATTCACGTAACTATACTAGTTTTTATTTGTTGATGGCTGCTTCTCGCAACGCTTACACAACAAGCGTTGAGATTGGCACAACCGTATAAAATATGATACAAGTGCACCCCTAGAGGCCCAGGCCTGTAGCTAGAAGTATATTTTTAGGGGGTCTTGCCATCAGCTATGATCACACATTGAAGCTGTGCTCTATAGTTACATTCTTTACCTAATTCTGGTTGCCCTACTAAATATTGACCCCAGAAAAAGAGCTTTATAAGAATATTGAGGACGGAATATTGAAAGCTAAGTGCATATAGGAAGTATAGCTTTACTATTCCTACCTCCAAATCTATACTTATTTACTTGTCAATATTTTAGATACAATATTCTGTCCTCAATATTTTCTGCCGTTGATATACTGGTGCACACCAATGCGATTCTGTGAGAAGGAATATGTGGATTTTTTTAAGGTACATATGCTCAATCAATTTTCCACAATCCAACTTTAAATCCTATCAATTAGGTGGTATTTAAAGTACAAAGATGTAAACTATGACTTGCAACTTTGTCCATTTTCTAAATTGGTCAAGCTTTGTCCAATGCAAAACTTACCAAGTTATTTATTTTTAAAAGTCATCCCTCCCACATCTCCTACCTCAGGTGGCAGATATCCAGCCTCCACACTCACCATTTTTTTGCTGGATGATGTCATACCTGGGGCATTCTGCATCAGGAAATCATCACACCTGTAAGGTTTGAAAGGATAAACCTTACCTCACGTAAATTTAGGAAACTTCAGGAGATATTTGCAACCCCCTTGTGCCACCGGAACGTAACTTTTTTCGACACTGTCCTGGCGCACAGTGCAGACCCATATCTACAAGACCACGCAAAGCCACCCTGCGTGACTTTTCATGGCCTTGTAGAAAAAGTGTAAGGCACAAATCGCTGTGTTGCCTTACATTGCAGAAGGGAGGCTTGCCATGGGTTTTGCTATGGGTGTTCCCATGTAAAACCCATGGATTTTGACACTGCCCCAGATTTACAACATAGCGTAAATCTAGGTAAGCGCCAAAAACCTATGGCTCCCCAGAGTAGGTGTAACGAGAAGAAATGTTTACATTTCTCCTTGTTTTTGTCTCTTTTCACATGTGCTGCACTCTGCAGCACACATAGAGTGAAGAAAATGCCTCTCTTGATTGTTTTGCGCTGGAAGGTGCCCCTTCCTGCACAAAAACAATCATGCCAACAACACAGACACCCTTGCACCATGGTGCAAGGTTGCCTGCAATTATTGCGACAGAGCTGGCCGAAAGGACAGGAATCTTGTAAATATGGTGCATTTATGTCCTTTTTAATTGGCATAGGCCAGCGCAGCAAAATGACTTGCGCCGCTGCCCTATGCCAATTCATTGGAAATATGCCCCATCACCTACTTTGAAAAGTGTGGAGTTTCCTAATTCCAAACAACTTCCCAGGTGAAGTTTTAATTTAACTTGCCACTAATTTAAAATAACTTTATAGAGAGTTTAAAGCATATCTATCAAGAACATTTTGGGAAATCAGTATCAAACAGTGTGTTTTAAACATTTGACAGTTGCAGCAATGGTGGAAACGAGATATTGTGATTATGGTATCTACAATATTTGGTCCAAGGGGATGTATCCTCAGCGTGTTTACACTGGCAGTGTTATCTAGATAGTATACCATTTTTGAAAGATAAATATTCTGTTATAGCAGCCCTTTTTGGTAAGGCAGACTATATCAGATCATTTCTGATTCACAGTGCTGTTGGTTGGGATATTTGCAGCCCTCTGTTGCAAGTAGAGCAACCTAAAAATATCTGGCTCCTGCAACCAAAATATAGATCTCTGAAGTAGCCGTTATCTTACCAGGCTATATTCCACAGCAAACCAGTGTAGGCTGAAGCAATGTCAATCAAATGCTAGTTGTACCTGACTTGTGATGACTCTTTCCCAGCATAATAGGGCGATCAAAGTACTATGTCATATTGGAATCTGGGGCTTCATGATTGGACACTGCTTCTGAATAGCTGGTAAATTTAGATAGTGACAACCACATATGCATTTTGAATAGGAAAGTTCATGAAAGTTGCTGGCTTAAGAAGAGCATGGCTCAATGCCCTGTACAGTTTTGCATTCTTTTCACACAACAAATTCCTGTTTGATATGCCATATACAAAAGGTGTTCGACTTGGCCCTTTCTGCAGGCCCATCACCAAACGTTTTGCATTCACCCTCCTGTCTTCTAAACCCATTTGTCTTGGCTTGTAGGATTCTGTGCACTTGAACAACTTCTTAACCATTGCTAAAGGGTTTTTTCTCTCTCATTGTAAACATGGTGAAATTGGCTTACACCCAGTTGACACATTTAATTTGTTTCTAAGTCCCTTGTAAAGTGGTACTACATATCCCCAGGGCTTGTAAATGTAATCCTGCTAGTTGACCTGAATCAGTGATTGTTCCACCCACTCAAGTATCCTTCTAAACATGTCTCAGGCTGGCCATTGCAGCTTGTGTGTACAGTTTAAACTACCATTTCGATCTGGGAAGTTGGGCTACCTCTGACTTGATGAGGGAGAGAAGCTGTAAACTACTACACTTGCCCATCGTAAAAGCTCTCCTGGGCACACCCACAAAGGGTTTGATACTATCCCTTTTTGACCCCAGACAAGCTGGGTCCAGGGCAGGAAGGCAAGAATTCCAAAGACTCTGCGCATTGGAATAACATACACTATAGATTTGACATAGGACTGAGTCAGGTATGTCTCTATCGAGTATATTAAACTTAATTGTGTGTGTGCCAGCTAACTCAGAGGTCACTAGAAACTTTCTTGAATGAACAAGAAGGGATTATTCTCTGACAACCGCATAAACATGACAACTTTGTTTCCTTTAGAGTGAGAGCAATATCTTCAGAGTCGTGGATATAATAGATAACTATTTTACTCAGTCAATCGTGCATGCTTCGTTTCTACATAGTTGCATGGAAATAGAGAGACGGGCGATTCAATAAAAAGGGTTTATTGAATAGTCTTATTTCTCATGCAAGAGATATGAACTGCTACAATCGTTAGACAGAATGCGAAGTATAATGCGTACAGCGTAAACAGTAATCCAAAATAATACTGTAATAGTATTGTCTGTTGCTATGACATATATAAAAATACATACATGAATAACACAGGCTAAAATACTCAACTGCTACTTCTAAAATACGCCTACCCAAGTGTACCTAACCTAGGTCTAGTACGAGGGAAGAAGTAGGTGCTGCCTTAGCATACGTTTTAGTTTTGCCAAGAATTGCCAAAGGTTTCTCTAGGTTCTAATCAGCTCCATAACTTAGAATGAGAGAGGTTGGTATCTCTTTCCCGGGACTCGGTTTCCCAACACCACGTAAGGAGAGTCAGAAACATTGGAGCAGGATTCTCGGCAGGAGGATGACAGCGTCAGATCAGTGCGTCAGCTGGGGAGTTGGCTTCCTTCGATACTTGCTGTGGCGAGCTGCGTCGTGCAAGTAGGTAGTCGAACTGCACAGAACCACACCGTGCTTTGCCATAGCAAGTGAAGGTATATTGATACCTTGAAGGTGTTTAGGAATGCCGGTATTGGCGTAAAGGTTGGGCATATGAACGTCATGAATGAACCCCTAAGGAATAGATGTTCATGCATATTAAATTAGTTCTTGGAGAAATCAATATCCAGGCAAGGGGAAGTCCCTAACGACTTAAGAGTCTGGTTTTCCAAGAAATCGTTGTGACGTAGATGAATGGATGGAAGTAGCCATGCCTGTATTTGGGTAGCATGGACTATGCCTAAATAAGGACTGGATTTCTATGCCTATAAGGGCAATGTGAAATATACCTATATAAGGGAAATTCATACAGAATCTAAATTGATATACAACACTGCTACTTCAAAGCTGGCACCAGGTATAAATAATGGGCCCTCAGACTCAACTCTTGAGTAGACCTCTGAACCTGTAGAAGCATTAGCAGGACTTCTGTGCTTCTCTGCAAGAAGCAATGCTGCTCTGCTACCTGCTACCTTGCTGCCCGAGAAAAAGGACTAGACCTGCATCTTGATCCCTGGACCACCAAAGGATCCCAGGACCACCAAGGTGACTCCAAAGGCTAGTTGTCTGGCCTCCTGATCATAGCCTCAGGGACAGAAAAGGCTCAAACCATCCTGAACCCAGTACCTAAACTCTACTTGCTGCGTGCCGTAACACCCAAGGACCAAGAGATGCGACCCCAGTCCTGGCCAAGCTGTGGTCCTGTAAGCAGAATCGATGCATCTCCTTGGAGCTTCATTGGCAACACTGCAGCATGACACATCCCGACGCTGTACTCCACGCTGTAGCCTGCAGTCTCATTGGAACCACCACTGTGTGATGAACCATCGATATATGACTTTGATTTGCAAGCAGCTCATCTATAGCATCCTTGATGATGATGCAGGAAAACGCATTGCTACTCAGCAGCTCCCTCAGAACTGCTGCTGCACAAAGCATACTCAACAAAAGTTCTTGCAATGCTGCGAAAACTAGGATTTAAGGTACTTTGCTCAGCAGGCCTAACTGGGACCCTGTATCTGGCCAACTCTCCATCGTGGTCGACCTGAAGTTGTGACTTTTATGCGGTCCAGCTCGACCGGATAACCACATTTGTGGCAAGAGCTGCCGTCTTTGGAGCTGGGGATCCGGGTTTGAGGCTCGGCATCAGCTCAACATCCTGTGATTCTGGGAAAATCACTGTGCATATGGATAGTGCCTGGATACCCTCATTGGTGATTAGCCACGCTCTACAAATCCAAGTATTTATTTGTGCTATTTTTAGGCACTGTTTTTGCTATATCTTTAAAATTGCATATCTCTGGTTTTACTAATGGGATTTTTGTTGTTTTGATGTCAAATTATTTATTAGATGTTTCTCTATCGTTCTAAATTGGTGTGGGATTTTCCATGTGATGTGATTTTACCTCATTACTGTTTGAAGTACTGCATAAAGACTTTACACATTGCCTCTTGGTTAAGCGTGACTGCTTTGTACATATATTGATCCAACATGTATGTGCATTGCTGTTTGTTTCCTTGCTTCACAAGTGCATTTGCTGAAGTGACCCTTTGTAAATGTATTGCTGTTGGTTCCTCATTTATGGTTTCATCCTCAGAGGAATTTTTCAAGTCTTATTGATATAATACACAACGATAAGATTTGAAATATATTACTTTATTAGAAATGTAAAAGTCAAAGAATATGACCATGCAAGTTTAAAAAGGCATGATACATATCACCCATTATGTGTGTCCACATAATGAGACGTGTCGAAAGAGACTCATGCATGTCTCTATGATGTACTCTGACTGGATGAAGCATGTGATAGAAAGTAGCTTCTCCATCAATTCTAGTGGTCCATTTAGGATTAAAAAAAGGCACACTGAGACTCTTATTGCCTCATTTTCAAGACATTTTTTAATACTGAGGGAAAATTATGGTACTATTGTATAATCATGCACGTTAATGGAAAGGTATGAATGGAAATTCATAAATAACGTCACAGGTGTGTATCAAGACTATTAGGTGCTACCAAGTACACCATGAGTGTGGAAAGGGAGATGAAAAAAAAGGATTGGTTTGTTATGAAAATTCTATTAAATATATTCCAATGTAAATATTTCCAGCTCATAAGTAATGGTCACAAAGGAAAAGAACGTAACAGGGAACAAAAAATGTCTACAAAAAAATGTCCTTTAATAGGAACCAAACAAGCCTCTCCTATGTGACACTATAAAAGTCATAACGCAACTGACCTCTCACTTGTGCCAGATTTGATTGAAGGAAAATACCCGTAAATGAATTTAGTTTCCTTCAAACACAAAAGAAATATATCTTAACAGGCCCTGAAAATAAGATCTCCAAAGCACAGTGGGTCATAAGTAGCAGCTATCAATTCTGAAAAGTTAAAACATATAAATAAGTGTCAGTAGCTTTGTTAAACCCTCGTCTATCAATCATCCATCAGTAAAATAACAAATATCCAAAGAATTAAATAAGGCAGTGAGTGAAAAGATCTACTCATAGAACATGAAATTAAAAAAAGTGTGAACCTGCTTCTTGTTTTGACCATGATAAGTACTGATCCCAAGCTGTAGAAAATACAAATAATGCACTCACTCAATCATAATATGAGCAGCATTAAATAAAAAGAATATAAATTAATATTTTAAATAGAGCTCAAAAACAGCCCAACTTCCCAAAAGACAATGTCTACATGTTTAGTTGCTGTATATATATGCTTTGTAATGTAAATGTGATTTGTAAAGCACAAACTTACCCCTGAGGGCGTCTTGGCGCTATCGAAGTCTGATTTTTGATTTTGGTTGCCGCAGTGTCAGTGTCGGATCAAATAGGTGCGCAAGTACCTTCTACTCCTGTGTGAAGAGCCAGGTCTTTACGGCTTTTCTGAAGGTAAGAAGAGAAGGGGCAGCTTTTAGTGTCAATAGGAGACTGTTCCAAAGCATGGCAGTGGTCCTAAAAAAGCTCTTTCCACCCTAAAGTAGCCTTCCTAAATGGGGGGACAATCGGGTTCTTGGCAGAGCCTGAACGGAGCATTTTTGCTGGGACATGCCATTTAGGTTTCTTCTTAAAAGGGTCTGGCTCAAGTCTGTGCAGTGACTCATAGTCCAGACAGAAAGCCTTGAATCTACAGCGTTGCTCGACTGGCAACCAGTGCAACTTCCTGATGGCTCCTCTAGCCGACTCGTATTTCGGAATTTTAAAAAGGAAAAGAGCAGTAGCGTTTTGCAATGTCTGAAGCCTCTTGAGGAGATCCGTTGCAAGAGTAAGATAGAGCCTATTGCAATAATCAATCCTTGTGAGAACCAATGACATAATTAATATGAATTTTAGGGGCAGACATTTTTTTATCTTTTTTATAAGCCTTAATTAGCAGAAAGAGGCAGTTGTCATTTTGTTTACTTGGTCGTTAAACTTCAGTTCTTTATCTACCAGGAAGCCTACGTTGTTTAATTTATTTGAGGATTCAGGCAGTGAGTCCAGCTCTGGTGGCCACCAGTCCGGTGTACATAAAGAGGGATTATTGGTGAAGATGATGACCTCAGTTTTTTGGTATTCAGTTTAAGGTAATTGCAGTCCATCCAGTTGCTCACCTTACTCATACATGAGCTGAATGCCGCACCCAGATTACTTTCAGGTTTTGCCAATGATACCACAATTTGGGTGTCATTTGCATAAAACGCCAAGGAGAAGCAAGAACTTTTAATAATTGATGCAAGTGGCATAACATAGAGGTTAAACAGAGTTGGGCTGAATGCTGAGCCTGGATGTCTGTCCCGAGATGTCGGTCATTTCTCAACTCTAAAAACAAGTGTGTATACTGGTGACTGAAATACCATGTAACATGTATAAAAACAGTGAAAGTGCAGAAAGAAGCACATAAAACATATTGGTTTCTCTTTTTAACAGACCACTGAAATTAAGCGACCCCCTTTTGAAAAAAGCATCTCTTTGTTCTCACAAAATATCCCCAGACCACAGACCTCTTGCCAAATTCAAATGGCACAGAGTGGTACATTTTCAATTTGGCAGGAGATCTGTGGTCAGGAGATATTTTGCTTGACAATCTGTTACATTTTACAAAGATCTTATTTTAGGGATATCACTAGACATTGGTAAGTTGTGAGGATGAAGCAATGCTTTTTTCTAAAAGGGGTTTAATTAAATGGTAAAAAGTAAAACACCACATACCTGATTGACTGAAGATGATTCACGTAACAACACCTTCATACTATTTAATCAATACAAATGAAAATTAATAGTGTGATATACCAATTGACATGCACAACTGATTTGCACTACCATTGTAGTAGCTATTTATATGTGTGGGGTGCTCCGCCTATTTTGTATTTTTGGATGAACATCTGGCACAGAATTATTTTTCTCTGGGGTCCAGATTTACACATTGTGACAACAGGTATGCTGTAGTGTTAGAGCACCATTGGTTGGCACTAATTACAGGGATCCTACTTAAAAAGGGATGTTCTACTAAGGTTTTCACTGTTGCACTTTTGTTCATTGAGATTGTGAGTGATAGTGTGCTCTCCCTGAGCGTGGCGGTACAAAAGGGGGGTGGTGATGGACGGAGCATCTGAACCAATCAAACACTCACACCCAGTCAACAGATCTGGGTTTAATCCATCACCGTTCTTTAGCCCACTCTGCCACCCCAGTTCAGACATGACCATATGCAAATCAGTCTGACCATGTGCCTTATGGGAACAGTCCAGCCCGAACTGCCTATCCATGCCTTCCCTGGACCAGATTCAAGCTTCCTAGGACCGGTTTCTGGCATTACAGCCGTCTTCGACCAGGCTTGTTTGAATCCAGTGGCAAAGTGAGCAAGGTACTCACGTCTGAGCATACCCTGCCAACTTATGGCAAACAAAGCGGTACAAAAGGGGTGGTGGTGATGGACGGAGCATCTGAACCAATCAAACACTCACACCCAGTCAACAGATCTGGGTTTAATCCATCACCGTTCTTTAGCCCACTCTGCCACCCCAGTTCAGACATGGCCATATGCAAATCAGTCTGACCCTGTGCCTCATGGGAACAGTCCAGCCCGAACTGGCTATCCATGCCTTCCCTGGACCGGATTCAAGCTTACTAGGACCGGTTTCTGGCATTACAGCCGTCTTCAGCCAGGCTTGCTTGAATCCAGTGGCAAAATGAGCAAGGGACTCACGTCTGATCATACCCTGCCAATGTATGACGAACAAAGCGGCACAAAAGGGGGGTAGTGATGGACGAAGCATCTAAACCAATCAAACACTCACACCCAGTCAACAGATCTGAGTTTAATCCATCACCGTTCTTTAGCCCACTCTGCCACCCCAGTTCAGACATGGCCATTTGCAAATCAGTCTGACCCTGTGCCTCATGAGAACAGTCCAGCCCGAACTGCCTAGCCATGCCTTCCCTGGACCGGATTCAAGCTTCCTAGGACCGGTTTCTGGCATTACAGCCGTCTTCAGCCAGGCTTGCTTGAATCCAGTGGCAAAGTGAGCAAGGGACTCACGTCTGAGCATACCCTGCCAACTTATGGTGAAAAAGCAGTACAAAAGGGGGGTGGTGATGGACGGAGCATCTGAACCAATAAAACACTCACACCCAGTCAACAGATCTGGGTTTAATCCATCACCGTTCTTTAACCCACTCTGCCACCCCAATTCAGACATGGCCTGAGCGTGGCAGCACATTGTTTTGAATTATTAAATCAGCGACATTTTAACTAAGACTCCAAATGGATCAACTTGGTGAAGACCGAGACAGGATATTTTAAGAAGTGTTACTGGGTTGGGCAGAAAGGGGTACTGCTGCAGGATCAGGAACGAAATCAGAAGGCATGAAAAAGAAATATATTTGACTAGAGAAACTGAGAAAACTAGAACTATCCTGCTGGTGGGACTCAACTGTACTCCAGAAGTACATTGCAGACAGAAAGTGCCATGGGGCTTAAGGGTAGTCATACTTCCATCCTTTGATGACCTTTCAAAAAAACGCAACTACCTCACGAGGCTTCAAAGGACATGATGATGATCTTAAAAGAGCATGCAGAGTATAAACGGGAGAGTCTCTTGAAAGAAATAAAGGATCTTGAGTTAGAGATACAGGCATTACAATAACCAGAAGTAAAAGAAAATAATGATAAGGTCCTCAAAGAGGTCCTAGAAAAAAACCAAGCATATATTTAAAATAAAAGGATCAAAATCCAAAGGGACGACAATGACTATGAAAATGGTTGAGTATACACCTTTGCCAAGAAATTTGATGGTGTTCCAAGTAAACACCTAAACACTGATATAATGGCAGAGCAAGGTGTCTCAGAAAATGAGCCGTCTGTGAAATCTGGTGAACAGGAGGATGATATCTCATTGAGCGCTACAGCTAGCATAGGTTCTAGTGCTAGTAAAACTGTGTCCACTCGTTTTTTACAAGAAGCCAAAGATTCCGATTGGGAAACAAGAGAAATTTCACACAACAAGCTACCCCAAGAGTGCAAAAATGACAAGAAGGGGTGGAATCAAAAGGGGCAAGTGGAGTACAAACCAGGGCCAAGTCCAAGAATCAAAGCGATTAAAAACAATGTGCCCTCAGGATGGGAGTGCAACTATTAACAGTGCGACAGATCATAACATATCCATTGTGAATTTGTGTAATCATGTTTTCACACAGGACCAACACAAAATACTAAGCAAAGGTTTGGGTTTATGTCCATCCACTCATTGAGCTATACCACAAATACACACAGATCTATTTATGTTTTTGTGACAACTAATCCTTAAAATAAATTTCATGCAGAAATCGAACATACATCAACCATATGTAAGTAATATACCACTCAGTGAGTACAAAATAAGTGACATAAATGACATCCAGACCCCACTCTCTCTAGATAATGATGACATAAATGAGCCTAACAAACAACAGTTATTGCAAGATTCAGATATTAGTCAGGATGTAACTTTGGTAAGTGGTCTCAAACCAACATCCATTTGTAAACCCACTTTGCCAGTGGAAAATGTAGTTGGGGGGCCCGATTCACAGAAATAGCTTAAGACAAAATCCTAAACTTACTACCATTTTGGTAGTCACAGGAGTCCTAACTTTACTACTTCTAAACTGAGAAAAATCCTAACTTTAAGACTTTTGGCATTCACAGAAGGCATTTAGGAGTCCTATAGTTAGGAGTCCTAACTTTACTACTACTAAACTGAGAAAAATCATAACTTTAAGACTTTCGGTATTCACACAAGGCATTTAGGAGTGCTAAAGTTAAGAGTCCTAACTTTACTACTCCTAAACTGAGAAAAATCCTAAGCTTAAGACTTTCGGTATTCACAGAAGGCATTAGGAGTCCTAAAGTTAGGACTCCTAACTTCTGTGAATACCGAAATGAGTAAGTGCCTGCTGTGAATACCAAAATGAGTAAGTGCCTTCTGTGAGTAAGTTTAGGATTTTGTCTTAAGTTAGTTCTGTGAATCGGGCCAAATTTATTTGGTAAACTGGTGAAGTAGGATCTATATGCATTAGAGAAAAGAGATAAACAGGGCAAATGGCGTGTATCACAAAACCTGTGAAAAGCTGAGAGATAAGCACCTAGGGATGTTAGTGACAACAAGTTTTTGGTCACTAAGGAGGCCGACAAGAGGGGTAATATAGTCATCCTCAACAGACAAGACTATGTGAATGAAATAAATCGGCAGATGGCAGACCCAGTGTGATACACAAATCTAAGGGACAGCACGATGAATATAAAAACCTTACGACTGAGCACACTATTATGTAAATGGCGAGGATTGTGCTTAATCAGAGATTTAGAATATAAAGACATACTCAATAAAAACCCTATTGTGCCGTGTAAATATACACTACCAAAAATCCATGAAAACAAACATCACCCCTGGTAGACCGATCATATCGGGGATCAGTTCACCGCCTGAGAAACTTTCAGAATACATAGATTGATTCTTGCAGCCATTTGCAAAAAATTACCCTTCTATTTACTGGACACCAAGGATATCCTAAATAAATTGGAGGATGTTTAGTCTGAAATGATATGTGACACATTAGATGTGAGTTCTTTGTACACATGTACACTGAAAAATAGGGGTCTGGAAGCAATTTGTTACTTCCTCTCTAAAAGATCAGCTTCCTACCTAGAACACATGGACACGTTTATAGATATCATTGACTTTATATTAGAAAACAATGTCTTCACTCAAGAAAGGGAATGGTTTTGGTAAACCCAAGTAGTAGCCAGGGGCTCACGATTTTCACCATCATATGCAAACCGGCCTATGTTTTTTTTTTGTCTAATCAAATATGGCGCTCGGCTCCTCCTCATTTGACTGATCTTTTATCTTCTTTTGTGGAAAATTAATCGATGATGCTTTATTGATATGGACAAGATCAGAAGCCCTGTTGTTAGATTTTTCCACCTGCCTCAATTCAAATAGTTTTAACATATGTATAACATTAGAATACAGCAAACAATCCATATGTTTATTACATAGTAATATATATCAAGGACAGCAGGGTATAACCTATGATTTATCATAAGCCCACAGTATGTAATGCATTGCTACACACCACCAGTTTACATCAGCTACAAAAATATCAGCCATATCTTTTGGTGAGATGACCAGAATCAAAGAAATTGCAGTGAAATGGAAGTATGTGAAAGAGAGTTGGACTATTTAGAAACTAGGTTCCAACAAAGAGGATATTAAAAAAGACTCTAACAGCAGCTAGGAAAATAATCTCGAAAAGATCCAGAACAACTCTGCTAACAAATCAGAAAAAAACTAAAAAACAAATTAGTGCAGAACTTGTTATGTTTCTGTACATCTTACAGCCAGAGCAGCAATTCCATCTTAAGAATATTCTTAAAACATTGGAATATATTACATGCGGACAGTGCACTCACTCTCATAATACCACCAAAACCTAGGATAGTTCACAGGAGAGGTCAAACGATGAATGACATGGTATGCAATAGTTATTAGCCACCAAAAATAGAAACACCTAATACATGGCAACCAATCAGAACATGAGGATGTATTTAATGTAGCACCTGTAGGAAATGTAGCAGCATAGCCATGCATAAGACACATAATTTCAGCTATAATGGAAGTAGTACAATCGAAACATTTATAAATTGCAATACCAAATAATTTGTGAATGTGGTGCCATATATGTGGGAAGCATAATTTGAGTCCTCAAGTAGAGGATACAGGAGCAATTGTGATGATTGAAATAATGATCTGTCCTCCCCATAAGCAAAACATGTCAGAGAGATGCATTCAACATCAGAGACTCCCTTGATTAAAATTGTTGGAATTAGTCAAACCAAGCTAAGTCAAAGGGCGGGGATCATATCACTGAATTGAGGAAAAATGAGGCGTAATGGATCATCACATAGGAACTGTGGAATTTGGTATGAATCTGGACAATGAAATGTATCATTTCTATGGGTATTGATTACAATCCTGCACTGTTTTCATTACCAAAGTAGACATACCAGCAATGTTTTCAATCTGGGGGACAGTAGATTGCATGCTGTCATAGGCTCAATGGTTTGCCATATTTCATGAGATCTTTTTTACAACAGAAGGCGGATGAAATTCAGGAATTTTGAATTTCATTGTTAAGGTTTGTTATATCCTAATTGAATCTATAATCAGGCATTTCAGACAGAGTGCATTATATTGCTAAAATAACATGGATACATATGTGTTTGTCTTTTAAAATAAAACATTTCTCGTTGACATTTCCTGATATTTTGTGCAAATCTGGGCTTTGTTATGCATTGATTGGCTCCTCAATCAGGACTTTCAAACAAAGGGTAGTACATTGCTAAAGGAACACAGAATATTAGTCAGTTTGTTTTTTAAATGACAAATTTGTTTTGATATCACCTGATATTGTTTATGAATAAAGGCATAACAAAGAAATCTTATAACCTCAACAATACTATAGACTGTAGTTATGGGCATTGATAATGCACTATTGGGTATCTTTATCCTATTCATCTTCTTAATTTTTAACAGCTGTGAATGAAATTGTTTAGTTATATCCCCTAGGTGAGTGTCCATGGAGCTGATGTCTTTGAGCATTTTATATTAAATCTATTGTAATAGGATTTAATATATTGTTAACTGGTTGAAATGATCAGCCGTTTAGGGCAAACATTGGTGTTATTTTGCATGTTATAACATGGAGGCATCACTGGGCAATTTTATGGATCATTCTTGCTGTACTTTATATCGGTGATGCATTGACGCAAGTTCTGGCCTGTTTCAGATTTAGGGTGGCTGTTGGTTTTTATCACTGGCATGCATCTGTGTTATTTTCATGTTATAATATAGTGGCTTCACTGGGCAGTTTTATGCATTACTTATATGCCTTAATGCCTGTGATGCTTTAACGTAAGTTCCAGTCTGTTTCAAATTTAGGGAGGTCGGACCGTGAGCAATTCATTTCATGTCCATAGTCTGTCTATAGATTAATAGGGATTTATGAGGTTTCCTAATATAAACATGAAGATTCTACCACTCTCTGACATTTTAATTTAGGGGGAGGTCTGTGGTCTGGGGATATTTTGCTTGACAATCTGTTACGTTTTATAAAGAATTTTATGTTCCTGATAGCACTATATGTTTCTACAACACTATCTCTTAAAGCAATGTTGGCAAGTTGTGAGAAGGAAGAGATGCTTTTTTAAAAAAAGGTGTCAGCTTAAATTCAGTGGTCAATATGTTTTATATACTTCCTTTTGCACTTTCACTGTGTTTATGCATAGTACACAGATATTCAGTATGCTGTATACACACACATTTTAAAATTTAAGGAATGTCTTGGGGAAAGAGTGTATATACAGCAATGAACATGTAGAAATTGTCTTTTGGGCAGTTGGGCTGGTTTGATCTCTATTTAAAATATGAATTTAGTATTCTTTTTAGTTAACACTACTCGTAATATGATAGAGAGTGTATTTTTTTTATTTTCTATAGCTCCAAAGTCAAAGTTAAAGTTTTATTTGATTTAGATCTCTTTAAAGATCAACAAAAATAATAAAACTAATACTATTACAAAGCTTGACTTTCTTAAAAAAAAGATCACAGTACAACTTTAGAATAATTTTTACGTTTTAAGAAATGTATACAAGTTATAGCAAACAAATTCATTGGATGGGGATCTTCAAAGCACAATTAGGTCTCGACCGTAAATAGATTATATCTAAAACATATAGGTTTTAAGAAACGGCATTGGGCTTCTATCAACGTTTTGTTAGAGAAGACATATACCCCCCACATGCATCAAAATAGCCAATGGCGAATCCTTAATTGCGATTTTTACGGAATCGCAATTAAATATTTGCTATTGGCTATGCATGTAGGAATCGCAAATAAATTAGCAGTTCCTCCAAATTCCTTAATTGTGAGTCAAAAATTGTGAGTCACAATTAAGGAATTGCTTCCCATTCATTCCTATGGGCCTAGAGGCCCATAGGAATTAATGTAAATTGCATGTGCATACAATTTAAAAGGTGCAGGGTGCCAAGATGACAACCTGTAGCACTCCTGAAATTGCTAAGTGAACCCATGTTGCGCACATACATGCCCCAAGGGAATGTGTGCGTGTAAACTTGTACTTTGAAAAATACACTTTAGTGCATTTTTTACAGTTTTTGCTAATTACAATCAACTTTCATTTGACAGTAATTAGCATCCCCTAATAGCGAAATCGCTATTTTAAATATCATCATGCATTGCATTTAAGGAATCGCAATTTGCGATTCCTTTAATGCAATCGCAATTTAAGTAATCGCAAATTTGCAATTACTTGAATTGTGATTTTTGTATTTGGGATGATGAATCCCAAAAGCAAAAATACTGGTGGCAAAGGGACAGATTCTGCTAATCTGCCCGTTTGTGACTAGTGTTTAATTTGATGCATGGGGCCTATAGTACATGGGTTATATCTTAAACTCCTCTACTACAGAGTTTCCATAAGCCTGTCTAATCGCCAGAGTTATTCCAATACTTTGTATTTACTTTTAGTTGGAGAATCTCTAAGTGCAACAGAATAATGCAGCGTCGAACACTGTGCACTAGTGTAAATCACAGGTATCTTTGATGGTTCTCATATTCTAAGGTGTCTGCGTAAGATTTGTAATGTGATAAATGAGAGCAATGCTTGAGATCGAGCTCAAGGCTTAATCTTGGTGTCAGATTCTTCAAAAATAACTTTAAAAGAGCGGGAGTCCAAGACTTTGAAAGTGCTATTGTGGTCTGAGAGAGTTCTAATGCTGTATTGAGATTCGTATTAAAAGTATACTGCCCTGATTTACTTTTAAATGTTTCAAGTTTTAATAGGTCCCTTAAGGGTCTGCTTCGGCGTGTAATAATTGATATACTCATCTTTACTATGGAGAGCTCAAGGCACAGTGCTTGGGCAGGGACCACTTGATTTACATTTGCGATTTTCCGAAGCAGATTCCCTTCTTTTGATTTATAATATGCCATTTATGCGTGGCGTGCATTTAAGGGAGTACGATTAAATAAGAGGGTTTTTCTCACTGTATACTTCTAATAGGGGATAGAAGTGCCTCTTTCAGAGGAAGAACATGGTCTCTTCATGGCTCCAATGTTGGCAACCGCCTTAAGACCTATATGCTGGATATGGAAGGAACCTTGTAGTGTCTGAGAGAAAATTCTTCCTAGATAGGTATATTCTTTAACTACCTCAATGGGCCTCCCACCAAGTATCCAGTCAAAGTGAGAATAGTGGTTGTCCCCTAAACTGTGCTACCTTTGTTTTAGAAATGTTTGCTTTTAATAAATGTTCCACTCTGTAGCTAAAAAGTGTATTTATATTTTGTTGTAAGTCAATCTTTGTAAATTCCAGGATGATGACATCATCCACATACATTAGTGTATATATTTGATACTTCATGCAAATTTGAGAGGAAAATGATTTACTTTTTAAAAGCAGTCTGGTAGATCGCTTAAAAATAGGGAGAATGTAAGAGGTGCCAGAAGCCATCCCTGCTTTAGGCCATTCTGTGTAGATGTCATTCAAATCACACTCTACCCCCCCCCCATTTGTAATATGCAACAGGTTAGAGAGTGTAATGTGATAATTATATCTTCTTTAGCTTCCTACATGGTATCTAAAAAAATCTACAAACACATTGTAAACAATCTGAGATTTAAACATTATATTTTTGTTAATATTCATCTGCAAGATTACGATATTGTCCTTTACAGAGTATTTTGCTTGGAAACCAGCTTGGACCATAGGAATTGCACCCCCTGAAGAAGGCCTAGTCTTTCAGATGATCCAAGATACTGGTCACAAGGCTCTTCCCGGTAGCATCCAGAAGAGCAAATTTGCGGTAGTTAATGGATATAAGGCCAGAACCTTTTTTAAGATGGGTATAATAATGCTCCCCAGCCATGATTTAGGAATGTTGCCAGTTTCATTACAGTAAGAAAGAAGGGGGGCTAGAAATTTGCTCCAGCCTTCTGGATTGCTCTGGAGGACTTTCACCGGGTCATGTCTGGCCCCATAGCTGTTGTAGTTCTGGAATTCTTTATGTAATGAACAGTTTGCTATTCAGATGGAGCTGTTATGTCTTGATCAATTTCAGCCTAGGACTTCTTGTTAAAGGATTCACTAAGGCTATTGGTAATGATGTTTCCTTTATAAAGGCCGAGGACATATTTATCCCAGTCACACGGAGATACTGGAGAGGGTATTCAGGATTTTTAGTGCCCGTTACTTTTGCGATTAAACTCTAGAATGATACTTTTTTTTGCATAGCGGTGACTTGGAGGTCAGCCCTATTTTTATCTTTTAATTCTTTACTTCTTTTCTCTGTCATTCGTTTACTTTCTTTGCAGTATGGGAATGTCTTTCTTTTTGGCTTCTAAGAAGTTGATGAATTGTTATTTAATTAATTTATTGAGCCTAACTGTAAGTTGATCTGATGATTTTCTTTTTGCTCTTTAGGTAGTTAGATCCTGAGGAGTTGATAGCTTCTGCAGTGTATTCACAACGGAGGAGATAGTGTTTCCAAAAACTGTAATAATGTCATTAAGGACATTACATTGCTGCAATAGTGAAGAGATTATTGTGGCTTTCATTTTGTGTATGAAATAGCTGCCGATATTATTCAGCCTTCTTGCTGTGCCATTAGGGTGTTACAGTTTGCATGCATTAAGTTCCATGAAGAAGCAAACTGCAGAGTTAATCCAAATTTCAGATGGGTAAATTGG